>NW_027423774.1:15092500-16552500 GCF_013202065.1 Cotesia typhae
GCGGTACTGTAGAGCAGTAACAGTCGTACAATATAAAGTTCAATTGTAAATGGCGGTTTTTTTGGGAGTTTTAAAAATCCTAAAAAATTAAATTTCATGAAGATTTTTCCATTTAAAATATCTTAAAAATGAAATTTTGGTTTTTGATCAACTATTTGAAAAAGATGCATTAATTCTCCAACATTGTTAAATATGTTTGTAAAAAAAAATGTGAATATATCTATTTTCTTATTTTTTCAAACGAAAGAAGGATTTTTCGTCGGAAATTGACATAGAGAAAATCGCTAAAATTCAAATCTCTGAAAAAAAAATAGACTATCATATCGCGGTTTAGCTGCACAGAAAAAAAAATTAACTTAAATCAAGAGAAAAATTCTTAAACCAAAAAATAATTTTGGAGAGTTTTGTATCAAAACGAAAAATTCTTAAATCAAGTAAAATTTACTTAAACTAAGAAAAATTTCTTAGCTTAGGAATTTTGTAACTCAAATCAAGAAAATCAAATTCTTTAAAACTATTTACTTGATTCAAGTAAATTTTTTTTTCTGTGTGGGAAAAATTTTATTTAATATATAGGGAATAAGGGAAAACAGCCTAGCATCGATAAAATTTCTCAATCAATTATGATATTAAAGAATGATTAATATATAGATTTTTTAACTATTATCTCACTTACCGTTGTCTGCGTATTTAACAAAACTCTCATTCGAAAGACGGGTATCAAAATTCGCCATCAGTGGAGCAATATATTGAGTGGCAGCAAGCCAACTATGAACATATTCTCCGGTATACAAGAATCCACCCGTAGCTATTGTGATGTTTCGAACTTTGTGACCATAAAATAGGAACTCGAATTTCAATTTAACAGTCTGCAAAAATTGTCGTTTATGCAACCGATAAGATAAGAAAATATTTCATTAATCTTTTTGCAGAAAATATACTCACTGCAGCTCTCCTATGACTTTGACTTAAAAGATCATTAACTTTTCGATCAGGATGATTATCCATATCAACCCAGTAAGACTTAGCTACAGTTTCATCAATGAGAAACGTACTATTATAATACTGATGAGTATCTTCTTCTTGTTTGGTGATGTTATTCTGAGTTAAAGTATTGTTTGAAAAATTAGTGAACTTTGATATCGATATATCATCAATATCTGATGTGTTAGATGAAGTCTCGGTTGAATTCATTAAATCAACTCTATTGAATTTGTTATCCATTTTTGAATTGGCATTATCTCGAGTTGCATTAGGCCATCGTGTTTGGTTAGCCCAAACATTAATATTTGGTGGCTATAAAGTTAAAACGATCTAAATTAATATTATACTTTGTTATACTGTCAATAAATTGTTATAAAACTTACAGGTGGTTCAGTAACTGGGACAATAGGTTGAGATACAATAATAGAAGAGTTTTTTCCATTTTTTGTGATATTTGGTTTTAATGTAGTACTTGTGACTGTTGATTCAGCCGTTGAATTCGTTATATTTTCTGTTGAGTAAGTTACGTTAGCCGTTGATTCTGTTTCTGTTTTTATAATTGGAGATTCTTGTGCTAAGTCATGTGATGTTGGTGAAGCTGAAGTACTTGTAGTTGAAGTAGTTGAAGGTAATAACTCTGGCCCTCCTAATGATCGCTTTAAGCGATTTAAGTTTGTTCCTTCATTTAACTCATTTGAATAAAAATCAATTTCATCGATTTTCTCAAGTCCCGTTGAAGATTTATAATAATAATAGGAAAGTTCTGGAAAAGAAAAAAAAAACATTCAATATTATTTAAGATTATCAGTTATAATTTGACAGTGTTTTCGATTAAAAAAACTCAGTAGTTAGAAAAAATATCTTGAAAAATTAAAACTCGTACGTCTTAATTATATACACTTAAAAAAATTTTCTCTAAAAATTACCATTAAATTCACGGTAATCGTGGAACAGATAACACGACCTAATTATTTCGCATTTATCGGTGAGTGAGATAATTTATAACTTTTTAACTTCCCGCTATGAAAATTTTCGGTAATCGGGAAGTTACTGGTTTTTTGAAAATCGAGTTTTCATCGAATTTCGACGTTTTGAGGTTCTAGGAAGCTTCCCTGTCGACTTTTACGATAGCGCGCGCGCGTGTGTGTGTGTGTGTGTGTGTAAAGCTCTCATAACTTTTGAACGACTCGACCAGTTAAAACTCAGTTTGAAAATTTAAACTAATTCGATATGATAGATTTCGAGAAATCTCAAAAATAAAATTTTCAAAAAAATGATGATATAGAATAACTTTTAAACTACTATACCGATTTTTTCTATAATCTAATGAGTTCTTAAGCCTAAAAAACAACGTAGATTGCCGATAACCGCATCAAAATCGATTGAATCGTTTCCAAAATGTCGTAGTCCAAAATTTTCAAAAAAGTGCTCTACTAATGCAACTACTTCTAAATTTTCGAGCTCAAAAATGTCGAAAGCTTGTAGTTGTGAGCTCTAAGAGCTTAAATCTTCGTAATACGAAATTTTCCGAGCGTTTCAATTTTGTAAACATTATAAAGTTCCACATATGGTCTTCTATAGGGTCAACCGATTTTCAGAAATTTTCGTATGTGGTAATTTAGGACAATTATTTTATCCAGTATTTGGCATAATGTATATTATAAGTAAAGTTGTAAAAATCAAAACTTATTTACGCTAAAATGTAGTATTATTATTTTTATAGCAAACAGTTTTAAGATCAGCACATTTATTGAATAAATCAATTGACACCCACATCTTCATAAAAAGCATGAACTGAAGATCAAACTCGAAATTCGTCAACTATGTAGAGAAATTTTTTTTTTGTAAGAAAAAATGAACCAAAACGATGAGTGTTAGTTATTACTGCAACATTACTCCACCAACGAGATAGTTAGTCAGTGCAGTAAGCCAAAAATACAAATATAATTATCTTTTGTATCTACGAAGCTATATGCAGACTCAACCTGTAACGAACAAGCTAAAACTTTTGTAAGTCAGACACAAATAAAATTATTTTATCCCTTCAAGAATGCTTACAAACAGCGCTATTAGTTGTACAGAATAATTTGACTGAAGTTTTGAATTTTCATCAAGAAATCCTTATGCATACATCTTGTGTTATTGCAAACTGTAAATGCCTCAAAAAACTTTCATACGAATCTTATCTATTCTCCACATCTCTACATACATCGAAAAGTAATTAAAAAATAAACTACTTTAAAATAATACTATGAATCGAAATTTTGATAACAAACATTTTATTCATTCATTCTTTGAGCAAATAAAAAACTTCAAGATTTCTCATTATTTGAATAATACCTCCAATAAATTCTTTATCTAAAGACATTATTCTAAGAACAGGTATTATGGAGGTGTACTAGCATATTTAAAAAGATAAATATTTATAGAATTTCTAATTTTGTTTAATTTAGAGAAGTTATAATTTTTAATTAAAGGTTAATAAACCTTTTATAAACACATTATGATCATAATATATTTTTATAATAAAAAAAAGGTAAATAAATTGATTATTCAGTTGATACAAATTCATATTTACAAATATGGTTGTTTTGAAAATTCTGTAAATTAATAACATTACAGAATTTATATCAATTTATTTATTCAAGAAAAAATAAATACACACAAGTGTTTTTGTTCTTTTAGAAGAAAATAACAAAAAAGGTCTGTCAGACTTTATCCTATACAAAATAAAAGAAATTCTTTATTACATAGAAGTGACATAGTTAATATGATGTCAATAATTAGTACTTTTTTTTTTTATAAAACCTTCTAATGAGCAATAACAATCACCGGATGCAGTGGCGTAAAATAACTTCACTCAACCAAAGTTGAATTATGATGCACTAATCATTAAAAATGCGTTATGCTGTACGATCATCTAATATGTTCTTATCATTTTATTCTTTTTTACTACAATATATTCAGAAAGTTTACATGCAGTCCACTCAGAAAATATGAGATATTGTTATGTAAACTTTTAAATTTTAAATGAAAAATATTGTATGGCTACAACGTACTATTAATTTTGAAAGTATTTTCTACAACAAATATTTAGTCCACAATTGCCATTGAAATAATTAATATTTGATCCGATACTAATTATTCTTCGTTTTTATATATAAATTATACCGTTAAGTTATAGACATTGAAATAATTTTTAGTATTTTGTAAAATTCATAGTAAACTTTTTTTTAAATAACTTATACAGAAGTTATCAGCTATCCAACCATAACTGAAAAAAAAAAAGTTAAATTTTATTAAGTAAATATTAACTTAGTTTAATCGATTACAGTATCAGTTGGATATTTATTATTATTAAGTATTCATAATTATCATTAAATATTTTAAATATGTACTGCAGTTATTTTGATTTTGTTTATTGACATTAAGTTTTCAAACGAAAATATATAGAATCAAGACAATTTGTCTCCGAAGATTATGAAAATATTACGACAGTTAATTTTAAATAAACTTTTTATCCATTCAGGAACTCGAACATTCCTGTCTAATTCATAATGAAATATTTATTAGTACATTAAGTGTCAAAAAACACTTTATATGTAATTCTGTTTATTAAAAAAGTGTTTTTCTTTTATTTCATAAAGCATGTTAATTGTATATAATGTATATTTATTTATTGTTGTTATGTTGGCAATTTATTAATATAACGGTAATTTATCATATGCATCAATCGATGATCTCATTCGTTTGTAAAAAATAGTGTAATTACTGATGAATCTAACGTGTTTACATACTATGTATTTTATGTACTGATATTAAATATACTGGAATTGTTCGAGAATATAATGGCCATTATAACAAGACAGTCAACAAAAGTTCATTAATAATAATATAAATACAAAATAGATACTTGTTTTTGCACTAGTAATACTATGATGTAAGAAAATGAAAGAATTCAAGAATTTATACTTTGGCTATGGTTTTTTTATGATTTAAAATAAGATTATAAAGAAAAAAAAAGAAGTTGAAAATTTTATTATACTAAATATAATCCCAGAAGACACACAAATAAAAAAAATTAGAAAAGGAAGCAGAGAATGAGTGCGGGCGGTATAGTAGGAGATGTTTTATATTGGATACAGACGTTTTTCCCCTCCTTGGCTACTTTTTTTTTAATCGAACTTCTCTGATCTCATCCCCACCTTCCTTGCCCGAAATCTCATCATTAAATATATATTTTTTATATTAATTTTTTTTGTGTTATCACTCCATTTCAGGACTAAGAATATATTCTAATTTAGTATTAAAGCTAAAATTAGATATAATAAAATATGATTATGTTAATGAGTCTAAAGTAACAATCACCTGGTTCTGCGAGCACTTGTAAAGATCCTAATATGAAAGATAACGTAAATCCAATAAAGTACACGCAGCTTAACGAGCAATATCGTTCACACGCCATATTCCAAAACTAGGGGCCGATAAACTGCCGCTTCTTTGCGACTTTGTGTCCCTCGACCCCTTAAAAAGATTTTGTTCTTGTTTTATTTTTCAGTGTCTTTAGAAGCTTGACGTCCTTCGATTCACTTCAACGAGGTCACGTTTTTGGCGCCTATAAACGATCACCAGGTTAATAAGCACTTTTCTTATTTCACAATTTTTTTTTACCCTATTTCATTAAATAAAAGATATATGCTTATTTAGTCGAATATAAAATATACATATAATTAACAAAATTTAATGATCAATAAATAAATTAACGAAATTAATATTTTAGTAATATAATTGAACACAATTAAATATTCAACCGGTACCAAAAAAATATAATTTAAACAATCCTTTACTCAAACATGACAACTTTCAATGGGACTGACCTTAGATATGGAATACTCTTTGTGACTGACTTCACTCTTTGTGCTGATTGCTTTTATATTTTTTAGAGTTGGGGGACCAAGAATTTTCATTTTCTTCAGTATCTAGATTATTCGACCTAGGTATGTACTTACATATACGCATATCTACATATCTAGATAAAAGAAAGGGTAAATTCAGTGTAGTAGTCTTATGACGCGCCATCTAGATTAGTCCGGACAGTAGGTATGTCAGATATCTATTTTAATACTTACTTTTAAATTTAAAAAAAAATTTGGAAAATCCAAAAAAAAGTGCACGACTCATAATGCTCATTTAATTATGAAATAATAATAAAATAAGCGAATGTTAAAAATAATATCAAACAGCTGAAATAGGATGATAACGCGCACGCGTCTATAGTGGGATAAATGTACTCAATATATATAGATATAGAGCCCTTTAACTTTTTTTTTAATTTTATTAGTTGAAAACAAACGACTCTAAGTTACCTAGCCATTCGCATTCGGTGAATTAAAAATCTTTCAAAGACTTTTTCGAAAAAAAATTTGACTCAATCAATGGATTTTTTTTCAGTGTTTTCAGGGTTTCATACATGACGGGCAGGAAAATTTTTTATACTATTTCGATGTTTTTTCCGTTTTTATAGCATGATAAATTATTTTAATTTTTTTCAATTTTAATTTTTGTAGAGTATTTCATCCTGAGTAAATCGCGCTTGATGTAAATTAATCTAAATATTTTATTGGCAGATATTGGTATTGATAAATTGGTAAAAGTATTTGAATGTTTCTTGAATTATAATTTTTACAATTCACATTATAATTGATAATATTTTTGTTTGTAACTACCTACCCGTATCGGAAGTGGATAATTTGCGCGCTTGCAACCTTCCTTGTATGTAGTAGCCGTTTCTCAGGCTCCTTCTCCGAAAATTTGACGAGAAAATAGGCAATCCTGAAGATTCTGGTCAAGATAATAGGAAAAATTTATTAAATTATTCTAATGTTATCGGTTCTTGATAAATGTGCAAAGTTTCATTTTAATCTGACGTGTTTTAAAATGGGTGAAAATCACGTTCAAAAATTCTGTTATATAGGTAGATGGATACGATAGGTAGATACAAGTGCAGCTGATAAAAGCATGTTAAAAAAGTTACAGATTTTGAAAAAAAAAAAAAATTAGGAAAACGGTTGACCCAGAAGGCCATCCCTGCAACTTCTTGCTAATTCCATACTCAAATGCTTAGAATTGCACTTATTGCGTTTTTGAGCTCTTCGAAGTTAAAAATATAATTTATGTGTTGTTTTGAGCTCAAGAGTCTGATAGAAGTCTAATTTTGACAGAGGTGTTCTCAATAATACATTATTTTTTTAATTTTCAAACCGCAATTACTTTTAAATGAATGGAATAATTTTCACGCGGTTGGCGGCATTCGACGCAGTTTTTGAAGCCTCATAATGGATCTTTAAGTTGAAATTGATCGAGCGAAGAATTACGAAGTAGTTAAGAAAAAACGCTTTTTTCAGTTTTCTTTTGACAACGATATCTCACGAACGAATAAACTGATTTTGACCAGGCTGACGGCGATAGACGTGGTTTTTTGATATTGAGAGCATATTAGTTTTTGGAATCGTTTGAGGGTTTACATATTTACACATACACACACACATGCATGCATACATACAGGCATCATCGCGGGAATAGTCAGAGGAGCTTTCTACGATCTCGAAACGTCGAGATCCGATGAAAACTCGATTTTCAGAAAACAGGGGTAAAATCAATAACTTCCCGATTTTTGAAAATTTTTAATTTTCTTAGCGGGAAGTTAAAAAATCACGTTTATTTTTAACTTTTTATTAATATAAATTTTCTTACGTAATAACATATTTTGGCACATTATTCAATTCATCAGTTTTTGAAAGCCAGTCAATATCGAAATTAGAGCTACATTGTAAGTTTTTTCAAGCTCATTTTGCTCTTTAATCATTTCTAATCTTTTAGCATCTCGCAAAACTTTCTTTTGACGATCTCGTACGTATAATGCAAATTTTCGATATCTTTGCCTCATAACAAGTAACATTTCTCCATCATTTCCAGCTGGAATAATACCAGATTCTCTGATATAACGAATTACTTCAGCCCAAACTTGACCTTGAACAAATCTAAAAACTGATCCACAACACAAAATGTTATAGAATCTTCTATTGATACATTACGTAATAAAATTTTGTAATATTTGCGCGATTTGTCACATAATTGAGAATTATTTAGTAGTATTTTCCTAATACTGTAGACTTTTGGTCTAATAAAACCAAACATTGTAGTGATTGCAGGACTATAATCATTATTAATTTTTAAATGAAAACTCTCATGCCATTGATTTGTCCCCATTAGAGGTAATTCAACATCTATAAAACTCCGGAAAATGTGAGACAAAAATCATGCATTTAAGAGAAGTAAAGGAAAAACTTACCTGCAATGCATCCATTTTCGGTTCTTTTAACTCCAATTCGACTTTCTTCATCTTTCCACATCCTAAT
This sequence comes from Cotesia typhae, assembly GCF_013202065.1. NCBI lineage: Eukaryota > Metazoa > Arthropoda > Insecta > Hymenoptera > Braconidae > Cotesia > Cotesia typhae. The sequence goes on from NW_027423774.1 coordinate 15,100,903, forward strand.
TAACAAAGATATTAAAGTATTCGTCTTGTCAGTACTTCTCCATGTACAAATGTGAGGAATACAATGTGGATTTAAACATAAGTCTGTTAAAAGGCCCAAATAAACATTTTGTACTAAATGATTAGTTTGATCTATCAAGTCTAAAATTGAGTACAGTCCTTCCATTTCCACAAATTTTTCTATCGTCACTGAAAATTTAATAATACAACTCAAAGACAAGCTCCCACGCTGATTAATAATCTGTCAATTAAATCAATCATTAATCAATTCCTGTTTAACTAGACAATAATAACTTTACACTGAAAAAAAAATTAACTTGAATCAAGAGTAAAATTCTTGAACCAAGAAAATAATTTTGAAAAAACTCATTGTCTTGAATCAAGACAAAAAAGTCTTAAATCAAATAAAATGTACTTAAATCAAGTGAAATTTTTTAGTCTTAGAATTTTTCAACTCAAATCAAGAAGATTAAATTCTTCAAAATTATTTACTTGATTCAAGTAAATTTTTTTTTCAGTGTAATTTTTCGTTTACCTGTCATCTGTGATAAAATGATTCTCTTTTTTATTTAAACAATTTTTAATAATTTCAAAAGTGATACAACTATTTTGTTTCCATAAATTGATATCCCTTGAAATTTACTTGTTATAATCGTATTAAATATAATACAAATAAGTATTAATTTTTGTTTATGAAAAGTTGTCAGCCGATCGAAACAGCAAATAGTATCTGTAAATTCTTAATATGCCTGAAATTAGATTCTAATTTTTTACAAAGTAGCGTAAAAATATTTTATTACTTAGAAAAGTGGGGATGACTTCTTGGAATTGGACTAATGAACTTGAGTAAGTAAAAGTAACTATAAAACAAAGAGTTTTCACAAATTCCAATGTAATTTTACAATTTACTTGTCCTGACATACTTGAATGAAATATGTTTAAAAAATGTATTACATTACTGTGAATGAACTCTTCAGGGATTTTTGGCACAAGAAACGTTAATGTCCGCAATGAGTATAAAAATAAATCATTTAAATTAGAAGAATCCTGAAGTTTCGTTAGATTACTTATATTTTGATTTAAAAATTGAAGGGTTTTTTCAATTACACGGCAATCTTTAATAATCTATGAATGAATTAATTAATTAGTCAGGTAATTTGATATTTTATATTTTCAAATAATATTTACCAGCAATGAGCCGTCAAAGTAGGAGAGTTGGCAAAGAATAGAGAATAATAGTTTCCTAAATATAAAATCCTCGTTATTTTGAATTTCTCTTCTGAATACAATTTGAAAAAATTCTTTTATAAGATCAAAGTCAACGACAGGCAAGAATGGTAAAGCTACGAGTTTCATTAGAAGTATTGTAGCTAAATTGTTGCGAACGATTAATACTTTGTAATTCGTATCAGAGTAAGCGACTACTTGTTGAAAAATATTCTTCAAAGATCTGAAATTTATTGCATAATTATGAGAATGAGTGAATATGTTACTTTAATTGATTTTAAAATAAACCTTGTTGAAATTGAATAAGAAGATATTATTTCATTTGTCATATTTAATGATTGTGCAGGAAATATTGAATTCATTAATAGTAATAAGATGTTTATTAGTATAATAGTTTTATTTATATTAAAACTATCTTGTTCCAATTGCACAACTATATCGATTAATGACTGTTCATCCATTCTCGAAAGAAGATGATTCAAAATGCCAGCTTTTAACATTTTATGACCTTAAAATTATGAAAACAATAATAATAATTGTAATAAATGATAAGAATTTGCAAGTATTATTAAATGATACGATAAAATATTAAAATTTTACAAACTTACAAGAAATCTTAGATACTGATGCTAAAACATAAGTTGTGTCTAAAACTTTTGCATAAATTTTCGGTGGACTAATTTCTATTAACTTGACAAGAATGAATGGAAGTTCTGATTTTTCAATAGATTGACAGCAAATTTTGAATTTTAAAGCAGAATTACCGCTAAGGCTCGATCGATTTAATAATTTACTTAAAGATTTGAGAACGTTTATAACTTGTTCTTGGCATGGTAACAAAATAGTTAAATATCCTAAAATAGTAAAGTAATTTTCTAATGTTTCAGAATGCAACGAATTTTCAGAGAAGCCCTCGAGTAATGGCGAATAAGCACATAAATTTATCATATCATTCAAGTGTCGTTTATATTCTGATCTTTCGTTTGATTTCCACGATAAAAATTGCAACACGTCGATCACAACTGAAAGATATTTTAATTTCTAGACATTAATTCAAGAAAAGTTATAAAAGTTGAACCAAAGAATAAAAAAAAAATACTAATATGCTTTAATTTAAAATAAACTAGAGTTGTAGAAAATAAATGAATTTATAAAAAAAAAAATAATAAGGATACGTATCCCTGATGCCCGATTTCTCGTAGACAACTATTAAGCAATCGATCAATCCAAATCTCATTTTCTCGAGTTATTGGATCAGATATAAGTTTGTGTAATCTTTCGATCTTGTAACTAACGCTCTTCTTATTAATATATCCATGAGTGAATATTTTTGAAGGCACTATGGTATCACATAGTTTATCACTTTTTTCATGATCTAGCTTTCTTGAAAAATTATGGTTGAGAATATCAATTTTCCTGGTATTCATCGTATCAGTAATTTGTTAGCTATCTTAAAATACGCAAACAAATTTTTTACTTATTAAAATAACAAAGTACATTTTTCGAAAATCGCTAACATATCTATAATTACTTCAAAATAAAATTTGTTATTAAAAAACTACCTTTTAACCTACTCAAGTTTTGCCATTTGTGAACATCAATCAATTATTTGTAACAAAATAATCACAACAACTATGTTTCAAACATCTATAACGAATAGCAACTATTTTCTCATACGTTTAGTATTGATAAATTGATAATATTTTAACTATATGAAAATATTTTAGTTGATCAGAGAATAAATTTCTACTCAACATTTGAATTTCAGATGATTACAAACATAATGGATGTCTGCACGTTTAAAATAACTTATTGATGTATGATTGTACTTATATAGGTGAATAAATTTATTAACATCTAACTTTCAATTGTTTTATGATTTACGTTGTTAGCAAAAATATTTAAAATAATCAAAGATTTGAATATTGGAACGTAATTCCACATTAAATTTGTAATAAGTTTTCTTAACTTCTTAATTATGTAAAAGTCTCATGCGATTCAGATATCGTGAAAACTTGCATATTAATAACTTTATACATCACTAACATCAGAATAAGGTAAAATTTTAATTATTAATTGGCTAAAATCAACACCAACAATTTAAATTATCAAATTAATGTTTTAATGTTTATTTTTAGCTTTACTTATGACAGTAGAGAAGAGTTTGTATTTTTTCAGTTACAAACCCTTGTGGAAAAATGTCCCTGAAAAAGTCTGAAGAAGTCTTCAGAAGTCTGAATAAAACTTTTGAAAGTCTTACTTTTTCTGAAAAAGACAGAAAAAGTCTTATTATTTGTAAATAACTCTGACTAAGTCTAACAAACTCTGAAAAGTCAAATACTCTCTGAGATTTGGGACTTTCAAGAAGAGTTATTAAGGGTTATAAAGACTTATTCAGATTTACTTCATCAAAGAAATTAAGCAGAAAATCAGACTTTTCAGTAATAAAAAGACTTCTAAAGTGTGTAATGTTCAATTAATAATTTATTTTTAAATAATAACTTCATCTTAAATATAAAGAAACATAAACCTCTACAGTATAATTTACTTATGTATTTATTTATTTTCACTAGAATTAAAATTTGCGCGCGCAAGCGCGGGCCTGACTATAGGATTTGCATATATTTTCATGCTTATGATATATTTGACCAATCACGTTACGAATAGTTTGCAACACATATTTTTCATATTAATTTTATTATAGGATTATTATAACACAATAATACTTCAACAGAGATCAAAAGAACAAGAATAATAATAAAAATAATGTTAATAATAATGATAAAAGGAACAATAATAATCACTTGAACTTACTTTTATATACTACTACAAGTAAGTATTTGCAGTACATTATAAGTTATGCAGTATCTGCTGCTACAATTACTAATCTTAATAATAAAATAATAATAATAATAATAATAATAATTTTTATATATATTTTCCATTGAAAAATATTACAATTTATTGCCTATCCAGTCTAATACAACAATTATTTTATCTAATTATTTATAATATCGTTAGCATGGATTCCCTCCAGGCATGAACAATTTTGAATTCGTATCTGAATTTGTCATTAAAGGTAAAAAAGGTAAAAAACATCCTGGTGGTATAACAATCACGTAATTTTTATCTTGTGCTGAAGTTAATATACACGGTTGTGATATCATTTTAGCTTCACAAACACGTAGTTTTTCAGTAATCAAGCATTCTTGAATGTTGTGAACGGTTACATTTCTCGATGAATGAAAATAATTTTTTAATTTTATTATCTCCTCAAAAAATATAAATATTTTTGTTTCTGCTTCATTTGAATATAAGTAACAAATATTTTTGATTATACCAATTTGGCCATTTTTAATAAGATAACAGAATCGTTAATTTTTTCACAAGAACGATAACTTTTTGATGTATATCTTTTTCCATTGTAAATTAATCGATTGAAAGATTTATATTTTCCAAAATTGTCTAATAGTTTTTGCTCTTCAACATTCAAATCATATTTTTACCTTTTCCAATCAGTATGCAGTCTTCTATCTTAAAAGTGTTTTTAAGCAGCCTGTTAAATTTCTTTCACAAAATTGTGAGAAGTGATCACTCATACTAATTTTATCTTTCAATGGTGTTAGTGCTTTTAGGAACATGTATCGTCTAGCTATTTGAATAAGAATATTATTGGGACTTTTTGCAACTTCATTAAAAGTGATTTTCATTTTCAAAAATGAAAGTATTATGACATTGTAAAGGTCCCAACATCCGTACACTTTTTACCACATGTAATAGTAAATGAACATTATATGTCATTGTTTGTTCTCCAAAATATTCTTGATATAAAATGACATATCTCAATATTAAAACGTCGGCTTTATCGAGTTCTTCAAAACTTATTCGATCAGATAGCAAAATATGGATTGCTTCTACCAATAGGGCTAAATTTTCTACATACTTCTGAGGAAGAATATCCTTGAGGCATATAAGTGAATAGAAAAGAAGCCATGATCTCCACTCCGTTGCTTTCCACATTTCTCTTTCATGTATTGTCCTTGGTGATCGAGTAATACACGTAGGATGTTTAAAATTCACAAGTTTCTCGTTAATGACTTCAAGTTGGTTGGGATTTCCTATATAATAATCTTCACCAAATGAAGATATGAGAATTTCGGTGTGTTGTTTTGCTACACCTAATAAAATAGCGTGTAAGTAATCAGGTGACATTCCATCAACAAGGTCAAAATATTTTAGATTCATTAAGTGCGATGGTCCCCACACACCCATTTCGTCATTACCATAATTACTTTGACCGGCAAGTACCATTTGTGCTTTAATTGACTCGTTACTACGTAGTTTTGGAATAATACCTGACATTGGATATTTTTGAGAATTGTTGACACGCAAAGTCGGATGTTCACAAAATGTGCAACCGTAGGAACCATTATACTGCTTCATATGCAGTATTTTGCATCTTGTTACAGAATCAACTACAGCACATATAGGAATGAACTTGCTGTTAATTGTTTGTTGTTGTAACCTCCATTCTACTCCTTTTTCCGATAATTTGCTTGATTTCGATGGTTGGCAGCCATCGGTGTTAAAAGTGTGTGAAAAATTGTATACATCTGATAGAGGGTTATTTGTCATGGATAACTTTTTTATATATTTGACCATCTCTCATACTACGAAGATGATTGTTGTTGTCATTATCATTTTTATTTTGAAGATTATCTATTAAGACTTGTTGCACTTCTAGATCTTCTAATACAGACTTTAATTGTAATGAGATATCAAACGTCAAAAATATGATATATTTGGCACTTTCTCATTTTCTCGCAGATTTGGCATTGTAGTCCATTTTTATTTAATTTATTTTGAGCACCAAAATAATAATGGGCATCCACTACAGTATACATGGTAGACCAAAATATCTTCATTAAATTTTAAAGTTTTAAATAATTTGTATTTTGAAGAAGGAACCACGCCATTTTGGAATAACGTGTTTATCATTGACAATATCGCAACAATAGTTTTCCACGTTAGTGATTGTTCAGCTCCGAGTGCAAGAGTCATCATTAACGCTTCTTCTTGTGTGATTGTTGAACACTTACAAAGTAGTTTATGGTAATCGTAACCAGTGTCTTCTTCATCATTTCCTTGCTAAAAAAAAAAAATCAAAATTAGTGAATTAATTTTTGTGTATTTCTTTCAAATATATGAATTAACTTAAGTTATTATAAATATTAAAAGTTAGTTGAAAACTTCAACAAAGAACATTGCAATATCAGTCTACTTAATGTTATTTAGACTGTAAGAAGTAATAACAGTATAATTAATGTTTCTCCAAAAATTTTTAGAAACATTTTTTTACCCGAGATAAAATATTTATATATAATTATATATATTTATATATAAATTGGTTATATATGATTATATATGAAAAATGACCAAATGTAATCATATATAATTATATATGATTATATATAACAATATTTAGTTATATATTTATTACATCTAATTAATTATTGGGTTAATTTTATGAATTCAATATTTAATATGGTCACATTTGACTATGCAAGTCTGATCAGATGTAATCATATATAGACTTATATATGATTATATATGGGGTTATAACAGCCAAGTATGATTAAAAATTTTGATATATTCTAATTATATATAAGCATATACAATTATATATACTTATATATAATTATATATGGGACTATGTGTAATCTTGCATGGCTGTATATTACTCCATATATAATCATATATGATTATATATCACCTTATATACACTTCCATATATAATCATGTATAATTATATATGATTATATAGAAAAATTTTTTCTCGGGTAATTAAATTTTTATTATTTAATAAAAAAATGTTAGCAGAATTTTATGAAAAAACGAATTAGGACATCATTGGTTTTATTATGCATATCATGAACTAATTTAAATGGTATTGACGGTACAATGTTAGTTACTCGAAAACTATTGTTTAGCTTGCCTGACTTTTTAGGCATCAAAAATTTAGTAGTAACTAAGAATTCTTTCGTATTATTGCTATATGAAAAACTTTCATGGCGTCGTGAATGATTAGCATACATCATTATATGATATTGTTTTACTCAATATTAATATTCAGAGTTTTTAATTGTCAAAAACATTATTTTGAAGTGAATTTTTCCCATTCATTTTATAATTTAACTTCTACACCACCATCATCAACATGATGAAGGCTACTTAGCAGTACAAGTAGAATGGAACTTTTCTGACCAACTCAAATAATTTATTTATTTCATTTTAATAACTGTTATAAATTGATTCAGATTAAATTATTTAGTATTCCTTCATTCGAGAAATGTTAAAAATCTATTTCTCATTTAATAGCCTGCAAATTCTAACTGTAGTTTCAACGGATTAGATTAATCCGCGTTTATAAAAAACATAATTACATTGAATACTAGTGTAGTGTTTCAATGGTAATTTATTATTTTATATTTTTGAATTTCATGACAGTAAAAAAATCAAAACATATCTTCAATTAGAAAAATTGATTACATTTTTCTATTTTTGCATTGTATTTTTCCTTATTTCACTATCAAGATTCTCTGACAAAAAAGTAGTTAAACAAACTTATATAACATTTTGATTTAAAAATTTTTCGAAGTTAAGCCAACTTACTGTTAAAATTCATTTCTGTTGATTTGAATTATATTTTTAAATATCTGTTTAAAATTGCCATAGTTAAATGAAAGTTTTTGAGCTCATGTTAAAGGACATACTTGTGATAAGAAAAACAAAATTTGGTAAATTTTAATTTATCAGTATTGTAAATTATTGAAAATCGGAAAATCGAAGACTAGTTTGACATAAAACTAATTTTTTACATGAATGATTTCACGTGTCTCCAAATATCATGAAATTATTTCGGTACTGGCATTGTATTGAAGATAAACATTTTAAAATTTCAATAACGGAAAAAAGTCTTTTTTTTTTTTCAATCTTCAAATGAAGTTATCTTATAAATGAATTTATGTTAGACAATTATTACCCTGGCGGATTCGTGGTCATGATGTGTAGTTTTGTAGCTGTGTAGTTTTTAGTGATTATGTCAATATATAGTTTAAAATACTAAAGCTATTTAAGTTGAATTTTTTTAGGTACATTTTTATTTTCAATAATTACTATACAGTATTATTAATAATACTAGATAGATCATTTGCTTTTATTTCTTCCAACGATTAATCTTTTGTATTCTTTTCTTATTGGGGAAAAAATGAAAGTGATATTAATGAGTTAAAAAAACATTGATATTTTTAATGATACCAAACTCATTAAAATATCCGACAAATTTGAAAACTTCCATAAATGTTTATTTTAAGGATATTGTTTATTTTTTTTTTATATAAAATCACTAATATCAATGTGTTTCCTTCAAAAAAATAAGATTTAAGACATCAACAAAACTAATTAGAAATGATTTTCATACAAAGATGTAAAGATTCAATTTCGCTTATTTTTAAACTGGTGTATCATTGTGCTATTGATTAAATTCTATATTTCAGAAAATGATCAATGTAAATATATATATATATATATATATATATATATATATATATATATATATAACTCAATGATTTCCAAACTGTACTTTACAGGAAAGTATAAAATAATTTTCATCACCATTTTAATCGACATGTTGTCATAATTGAAATGATCTAAATTCATTTTGAATATCTTAGAAACTTACAAATTTTTAGTTTTTAAAAAAATTTTTTATCTTATCTTCTTCAACGAAATTTTTATGTATTATAAAAAAAAATCTTTGAAATCGATTTTCCGATAGAGTCAATAGCGATTTTCTGATAGAATCAATTCTACGTGGCATGACTCAATTATTTATATTACATTGGGAAAAAGAAGAAAACAATGAAATATGATAGAAATACTAATAAACTTAAGGTTTTTCAATACGTCGATGATTACTGCACGATTAGAAGTTTTTCTACAGCCAAAATAAAAATGAAGTTTCTGAAATTTTTAGAAAATTTTAAATTACTAACGTACGGAAACTTATCGAATAATTTAGCTCATTTTCAATCTTAACTTGGAATATATTCCAAAGGGTAAATTTTTTTTCTTTTTAATTAAAGAATGTAAAAAAATATATAGTGTCACTTTTACACCGTTAGTGTTGAAAATTTTCACATTGAATAATTTACACTATACTGTCTTCAAAAAAGTTTTACAATGCAAAAACATAAAAAATTACAATGTTTTATTTTGTTATCAGCAATGAAATGCAATTTTTAAGTTCCATGAAATATTGTTGTGTTTGTTTAATGATCTTAAAATATACCTGACTATGTTCATTGTTGTAATCCATATAGAAATCATCCATCAGTGATGGGTTTTCTGCCTACAACAAAAAAAAAAAATTATAAATTGAAAATAAAATTTTTTTACTGACATTCAACATCATTTACTTACATCAAACCAAGATATCTTCAGATTCATCATCATCGTCTTTATAAATTCATGAATTTAATACTTCTTCGCTGAGCCTCTGATTATAAATATAAGAAGCATCAGTTCCATCTTCATTATTTGTTGACAATAAGCTACTATCAGGAAATGTTTCATATAGCAAAGGATTATTTTCATTTGTCTCCTTATCGTCAATTTCCCCATTGGCAGCGTAGTTATTGCTATTTGTAGCCTAGAGCATATACAATTGAAATTTAATGTAATTATACAAAAATTAAACTATCAAGGATCGCTAGAGTTAGCATAAATGTCCACTTGAGTATCATAACTAAAAACTTTCAACATTTTAAATATTTTTAATAAAATCGTTTTTTGAAGCATTTTAAACCACAGGTTATACCATATTTTTTATGATTTATATAAAAATTTTTAAATAAAACTACTAATTAATTTTTAGCATCACAAGATATTTAGTAATAGTAATGAATACTTGTCGATTAAAACCTAATAGTTAATTTAAGACAAAATAAAATTGCTAAATAGGTTTGAAATTGAAAATTGTAAAATCTCGATAGAGTCAAAATTCCAAATCATTACATCAGTAAAGATGTCAGTAAATATTATTGCTATCAAATTTTTTGTACTTACATCACAGCGATACTTTTTTAATTCTCTATAAAAAGTTGATCGTGGTAGAATGCCGTTACCCTCTGGGGTCATATATAATCCGAACAAAAACAGTTTCACTGTTAAAAATTGCGCCAAGTCCACGTTCATAAAACTCATCTTAATAACATCTGCACTTTGCAAAAAAAATAAGACTCGTTACAATAATTTTCATTCTATACAAAAAAAAGTTAAATACAAAAAAATACCAAGAAACCGTCATAATGTTAAAAATTTTAAAAAATTTGTTGAAAATTTAAAAATTAAGAAAAAACTTTTTTATCGTACTTGGCGCGCGTCATTGAGTACCCCAAATTTTTTCAGGATACATGAACATCCTTTTAATGTTTCAACATTTATAAGTAAGTCAACCTATAAAATGCATAAATGTAATTAAGGAATATTATTTTATGATACGTTTAACAAAAGTTAGGTAAAATCAACATGGCATACGTATTTTATTTGAAATTTTTAAATTCTCCGCACATCGTTTATAATTTCAATAAAACGCCCTCTCCTGTTCGGTTATGCAATTTGCTTACAAGTGAATACGCCTGCATACGTTGGCTCTGTAGTGGAATCACTGCGAAAATTGAGTTGACTAAAAATAAAACATATGTCCGACTAAATTGAGAAAATGCGGTGTGATTGCCAATCAAAATGTGTTAATTACAATTAAACGAAGCACGATCAAGTTTCTTCATGAAAGCTTAATGACGGAACTGAAAAAAATTGAATTAAAAAATTTGGTGTTATTTCAGATATCTTCACCAGACTACCATATTGACAGTTATTTTCACTAAAAATCTGAAAAAAATTTTCGAAACGGATTTTTTCACTGAAACTGATATTAATCCAGTAAGCAGTGTTTTTAATTCGTTGAGTATACTTCACTGATGTGAATCTATAAACATAACAATGTATGAAATCATATATTATATAATTAGAGCTGATAAGATATATATATATATATATATATATATATATATATATATATATATATATATATATATATATATATATATATATATATATATATATATATAATTATACATATTTACATTACATAAATTCAAGCGAAATCGTTTTTTCTCGGGTTGAAATTCGTTCGAAAAATTTGGGGTACTCAATGACGCGCGCCAAGTACGATAAAAGTTTTTTCTTAATTTTTAAATTTTCAACAAATTTTTAAAAATTTTTAACATTATGACGGTTTCTTGGTATTTTTTGTATTTAACTTTTTTTTTTTTTTGCAAAGTGCAGATGTTATTAAGATGAGTTTTATGAACGTGGACTTGGCGCAATTTTTAACAGTGAAACTGTTTTTGTTCGGATTTCATATCTTTTTGTTAAGTGTAATTTTTTGCTCGCCTCTTAATACATTCTTAATTTTAAAATTGAACTTTTCCCGCGCAAAATTAGAAATATGTAAATAAATTAATTAATGCAGGTAAAGCTCTTATCATATAAAAGGTTATTTGTTCGTTAATTTTGAAAATCAAATCCTAACAAAAAAATTAAAATTCTGTTTCTCTCATAGAAGCTAGTAGCATTAAAAAACTTAACGTGACTGACCCGTGTAAACTCTTCGGTTTCAATCAATTAACTAGCTTATCAATGGGGATTTAAAATTTTTTATGTATATATAGTTAAAGTTTAACATTTTTTTGAATTAAAAAAGTTGTTAATCTAGATTTAATGCTCTACTACACATTAATTTAACAATAACAATAATTATTTTGGTAATGATAAACAATGATAATGATACTTTTAACATCAATTTATCATTACCGATATAATAAATTTCATTTTTATAATAATTATTATTGTTATTGTTACAATGACATTATTGTTAATAAAGGGGACAATGCATCATACGCATAATTGTAATACCTATGGCCTAAAAATTACAATTATTTGAAATCCGCTCGATTGAATAACAATGTCATCTATATTGATACGTATACATTCTACGACTACAAAGTCGTAGAAAGTATACACTATCCAATAAGAATTGCCTAAATCTTGAACTGCTGGCCTGAAGGAAGAAAGTAAAACTCAAACAATCTTTAGCCTGTTGTGTATTTAGTCTAGTTAATAAATGAAATTCAATAGAAAGAATAGGTTTGAAAACCATCCACATATGAAGTTGTTTGATAGTTTGTTCTAGAAATTTTGTATTTATAAAGTATTTTAACATTCTTAATTTCAAAATTAAATTTTTCCCGCAAAATTGAAAATTCATAAATGAATAAATTAATGCAGGCAAAGCTATTCTAATATAATAGGTTGTTTATTCGTTAATTTTGATAATCAAATCTTAATAAAAAAATTGAATATCTGTTTCTCTCATAGTAGCTAGTAGCATTAAAAACTTAACGTGACTGATCCGCGTAAACCCCGCGGTTAAAAGCGATTAATTATCTTATTAATAGGGATTTTACATTTTTATTTATATACAGTAAAAATTTTAACATTTTTTGAATTAAAAAGTTGTTGATTTGGATTTAATACTCTAATACACATTACTTTAATAATAACAATAACTCATTCAGTAATAATAATGATAATGATATTTTTAACCTCAATTTGGTATTACCGATATAATTAATTTCAGTCTCATAATTTTTATTATTAGTGTTATTGTTATTATGACATTGTTGTAAGTAAATGACACAATACACCATGCGCATAATTGTAAGACTTTTCACCTAAAGATTACAATTATTTGAAATCCACTTGATTGTATAACAATGCAACCTATCGGCAACGACCACAAAATCATAAAATGGTACACTATCCAATGGGAATAACCTCTGATTATGATTGTTCATGTACAAAAAACCTTTGTTCCAACTTTAAATTGTTTATTTCTTGTTTAATTAACATTTTTAATAAGCTGAATATTTGTATTCTAAATATTTGCACTGCGCATGCGTCAACTTTACGTTTAGACTTTCAGCGCGGACTTTTGAAAATTATATTGACCAGCAGAGTGATTAGAGTAAGTGTATTTTTCTTGTAATTTCAATTATAGAGGTCACAGGACAAAAGGGCAACGTGTAGTTTTTAATAATTTTATAATAAGTTTTATTTTAATAAAGTATTGAAATTTTTGTTAATTGTTATGGATTTTTTTTTTTTTTTTTTTTTAATAGTTCGTAGTATTCATGAAAATAGAATTGATGAAAATAAAAAAAAATGTACATGCATTGATTAACAATTCTCTCGATATTTTTAAAAATTTAGAATGAAATGAATGTTTATTAGTTATTTATTTATTTACTTAATGACATTGATATTGGCTGACGTCTAACAATTTTTTTTTAATTATTTGAATTAATTAAATAGTAATTCCTAAAAAATTACACTCGTAAATTTTTAAATTTTTACACATGAGATGTGCTTGTCACTATAATTTTCAAAAGACCGCGCTAAAAGTCTATATACGTAGAGTTGACGCATGCGCAGTGCAAATATTTAGAATGCATACATACAGCTAATTAAAAATGTTAATTAAACAACAAAAAAAAAATATGAAGTAGGAACAAATGTTAAATATACATGAACAATCAAAAATACAGGCTTGATGACCTAAATTGCTACCAAAATATTAAAAATGCGACAGGGGGCTAACTTAAAGGTACATTATTAATAAATTTTTAAAATAAATAAATGGAGAACGATCAAATATTGAGAGTGAATAATAAAGAACAAACGAAAAGCTGAAAACGTGATAGAAAAAAATCAAAAATTAAAAGAAAAAAATTTGGGGTTCTAACTTCAGTGAGCTATCCCGTTGAATCTACAGTTTATGTAGAAATAATTCCAGTGCACTCTGGTGGTTGTAGATGCAAGCTGTGAATTAACTTTTTCAGTGTAGTTGCGTATCTATAATACGATTACTACACATTTTTATTTTATCTAGTTGTGGCGGTGACTTTTCTCCATGAAAAAAAAGTCAGGATCGAAATTTCTGGGCACAAACTATAGTTTGTGCTGATAAAATTTAATAATCTTAAGTGAATTAAATGTTATAATTGATTATAATTAATTAATATCAGTAAAATAGAGTATGACTTACTTTTATGATATATCATTTTGGAAAAAGGAGTACCATATAATTAAATAAAATTTTGCAACCTCGAAATACCATTCTGCTTACAGTAAACACAGTCGGTAGTCTGGCGCTCCGTTTACAACGGAATTTTTGGACGGAACTTGGCGCCAGATTCTACCGAATCTGTGGATAAGAATGTTTAGTAGTTTATACGAAAAATTTTGTATTCATATAAAAATTTTAACATTATTAATTTAAGGTTTGTACTTTTCCCGCGCAAAATTAAAAAGTCACAAATAAATGGATTATTGCAGGCAAAGATATTATTATATAAAAGGTCGTATGTACGTTAATTAAAGAGCTCAAATCCTGATCAAAAAATTAGTTTTTTTTTTTTTATAGTACTAGTAGAATTAAAGAACTTAATATGACTAAAAATCGTTTAATCTTCAGTTTTAATCAATAAACCAGATGATCAATGGGAATTAAAATTTTTTTATATACATAAAGAAATTTTTAACGCTTTTTTTTTAATCAAAAAAATTGTTAATTTAGATTAAATACGTCAATGCACAATAATTAAATAATAACAATAATTATTATAGTAATAATAATAATAATAATAATAAATATTAATATTACTATTATTTGTAACATCAATTTATTATTACCGATATAATTACTTTTAATATATTGTAACTATTATTATTTTTAGCTTTGTCGATAATATAATTTTAGTATTATAACTATTATTACTTTTGGATTTGTCGATATTATCATTATTATAAATATTACTATTATTATTTTTATTTGTTATTATGATATGATTACAATTGAGGTTCGATAAAAATATTTAGAATTGGAGATAATCAGTTCGGTGTCTCGATTAATGAAAAACGAAAAGATACCATTTTAAAAATCAGCTCCTAAATTATCATTTATTATTATTATGATATTGTTGCTAGTAAATAAGACAATGCATCAAACGCATAATTACAATACGAATTATCTAAAAATTATGATTATTTGAAACCCGCTCAATCGAATAACAATGCCACCTACAGGAAATGACCAAAAGATCATAGAATGTACACACTGCTTAATGAGAATTCTCGAGACCCTGAACAGCTGGTATATCCGAAGAAAGTAAAACTCAAACAATGTTTAGCGTATTATCTATTTGGTCGTTAATAAATTAAATTAAATTAGAATAATATGTTTAACAACATACACATAGGTTGTTGGATAGTTTAGTTAGTAGTTTACTCTTGTAAATTTTTTTACTACGTGTAAATTTTTTTGTATTCATAAGAAATTTTTTTACATTCTTAATTTAAAGTTTGTACTTTTCCCATGGATATGAAATGTTCATAAAATTATTATAAAAATAAATTAAACTTTTATTTTCCGTAAAGAAACTACCCTGATTAAAAATATTGATTGAAAAGTATTGGGAATCAGTCACCCTATGTGAACTGTATATCTATATATACATGAAAAAGAATTGAAATTATTCAAAAGTATTCTAATTTCATCATTTTCAATTCTTTTCAATCAATATTTTTAACCAGGGTAGTAGCATCAATAAAATTTCATGAAAATTAGTCGCGTATATCTTTTGGATGAGATTGATAGACTTGAATTATCAATCATAATATTTATATTTTATAAAATCGTAGGAAAAATTTTTTATATTTTTTGTATTTTAGGAAATTGTGAATTTGGATTTAATACCACAATCCTTAATAATTTAATAAAATAATCGTATTGTTCAATATTATGAATGCAATTATTTTTAACATCAATCTATTGTTATCATTATAATAACTATCAGTATTATCTTCATTTTTATTGTTATTATTAGCATGATCATTTTTATTACATATTATTATTATCATAATTATGTTGTTAGTAAATAATACGATTCATCTAACTCATAATGAATATAAGCATTATGTACAGAATATTGTAGTTTTGAATGTCCGCGCAGTTCGGTCGCAGTATAGCAGTGCCACCTATATCTGTAAAACACTCGACCAGAATTACTTAGGCAATGATCAGCTGACTATTTCATAGAAACTAAGGGCCAGTTTTTCAATCAATGATTTCGCTAAAACAGTGATTTCAAAATTGCCAACTTAAGAAAATAAATCACTAATACTCTGAACTCGTATATTAAAATTATAAGAGTGTATATTCAAGTAGGTATGTTTACGAAAATAACATCAAAATAAGAAAAGGTTAACAAACTTAAAAATTAATAAATAATTATTGAAAATTTTCTTTTTACACAAAATTGAGACACGAAAACATGGCGGTGTAAATTGCATTATTCCGTAAAGGATAAACTTGGTTTCCCGACAAATATATTATTTAATTGAAACAACTCAGCCTCTGCACAATGCAAAATGTAAAATGCTGTCACAAGATACATGTCTGGACACCACAGAACTTTTCCCCTTGAACCCACCCATAGGCACTGGCATAGTACAAAGGATTTGCTGCACTTTTACACCTTGCTCAGGTTGATTTCAATTGAAATGGAATTTTTTGTATGAATATTTTTAGTAGTCTTGTTATAATCATATATTTCTCTTAAGGATAGGAACCTAAAGGTAGTAGGAATTATATATGTCTCTTAAGGATAAGAGCCTTCATCTAAGAAGAGCAAGAGAAGCAGAATAGTTTGGTAGACTCGAGGCAGAAATCCTGGACTTGACGAGAGAACGAATTGACTACCATAACTACTTCTGCAAGCCCTACACAAACAAACCAGTACCTAAGAAGATAGGCCCAAAATTAAAAGCACGAGAAAAATTCTACAGTTTAACAATAAATATTAGTTATTATTGCAGTATATTGTTATATCCAGTCATTCATTACTGTACAGTGCTTAAATACATTATTTGATGATTTATTATTTACTTTAAATAAGTTTTTTTATTTTAAAAAATACCAAGTTATTGTGCAAATAAAACAAACATTAAAATTATTCGCTGTTAGAATCAGCAGGGAAATATTCTCCTTCCTGGATTTTCTCAAATAATAAATGTTCGCTTTGAATTTTAATTTTAAGTAATTCCATCTCATATTGATGTTTTTCAATAGCTTGCTCTTTTAATATAGCTGCAAGCTCATCTTTTGGAGACATATGTTTTTCTTGAAGGACGTTATCATACGGTTTGGCTGAAGTACTTTTATGTTTGTTGGCTTTTAATGGAGCACTTATTTTAGATTTTAAATTAGATGGATCGATTTTCGCCCAATCCCGAACTTGTTGGTTGCTCAGCAAATACTAATTAAGAAAAAAAAATGTTTAAAGCTTATATTTTTACTCATATCCTAACAGATAAACTAATTTAATTCAAGTTTGATCAAGTTAAAGGTATAAAGGTTATAAACTTTTACAAAAAAAGTATGTATTAAGTAATTCGTAATTTAAAATATTTAGAAATTTCTTTAAGGTCAATATGAAAGATATTATTACCTCAAAAACATCGTTTTCGGATCCCTCATCCTCCACATTAATGATATCCGCCACCGTGGATGAATCACCATCATTATCATACTTATTAATAAATCCTCGAACAGTTGCTTGATGTATGACACCCAAAACCGCATCCATCACCGGATCATTGTCAACACTTGTTTTCCCTCCTCCTGAAAAAAATTGGGATAATTTAAATACAAATTTTATTATTATATCAAGAAAATTAAAAGAAAAAGTATAATTTATTTACCTGTTTTCATAGCTTCTGCTTTCAGAGCACTTGAATATTTCCTGGCTTTGGTTTTGATATTCCTCCAAAACACGATGATACTGTCAGAAGGTTTTGGTTCATAACTTTCTGCATATTTTTCGGCAATAATTTTCCAAGTTGAATTTTTTTTTTTCGCGGAAACTTTGTCTGTAGCTTTATTCTCTAAAATTTCCTTGTATTCTGCAATTAATTTAATTAATAATAATTTTTGATCGTTGGACAAAATAGGTTGCCTAACAGTTTCTGAAGCTTTGTTTTTATTAATTTTAAGATAACAATTATAAATATTAAAAGTATAATTTGTTATTAATTATTTATTCCAATCAATTTTTTTGTATTTTATTTCTTTTATCTTTATTTGGGTTGCTAGGCAATGGATCGTTGCTTGTTATTGTTTAAAACAAAAAAGAGGATATTCAACAGAATACTGTATTCTGCACAATCAAGTAATCGAACAAAAATGGATAAGTGTAATTTTCTATTTTTTTTTTTTTAATTTAAAATATATTATTACTTTAAACTATAATTATAAACAATTATTTTGTTTTTTAATAGTTACTCCTGAAATTGATTTTAAAATCCTTAACGAAAGATTCATTGCAAGCGAACATTTATTTGTCACCGATGATTGGGAAGATTTAAGTTATACCAGTCATTACGAATTATTGTGAGTTAATTTATAAATGAATTACTAAAATTATTAATTTTACCGGTTAATATTACGTAAAATCACTCCTAACTGCTGAAATTTTTTGTTTTTCAAATTTTTATTAGAAAAATTTCAAGTCAACTTGTTTTTTTGCGGCCTCCTATACCTCTAGAAGTAGTCGCTTTGAGAATTTGCACCTTATGCGAAGAATTTAACAGCTTAAAAGCTACATTTGATTTAAATGGAAATATACCGAATTGGCCCTATTGGGAAATGTTTTTAATTATTGGACCGTAGTTCAAAATCGCGCCCAATGAAATAATAAAAATGCATTAATTTATTAAATTAATTATTTACTTAAAAATGTTTGTTTAATGTTCTAATTTTGTTAAATTCTGATACTAAAAATAAAAATTTTAAATACTGTTATTAATAAAAACTTACTAGTGAATTTAATATTTTCATTTAATCTTCATCGTAAATATTTGCAGAAATATGTAATTGATCTTGCTGAGCTAACGTAGCACACTAATGGGTAAGTGAGTACTCGCCAAAATGAATTCTTGCTTCCAAATTACCTTCTTCAAATCTATCGATACAGACTCTGAAAAACAAATTATTTTGTTACTGTTGCAAATTTATTGTTCATTAGAAATAAATATTTTTACCTCTAGATTTTTTCAATTATGATAGACAATGCAGTCATACGCTGTGCCCACGTCATGATACTTTTTTCTTCATTTTACAAAGCTTCGACTCACGTTTGCAAGTCTTCTTTGACCAACTTATCTTCGACAGTGGTTGGATTAGAATAACTCGTCTCGAAAAAGTAAAAAAATGAAAAATGGGATTGAAGGAGGACTCTTTTTAAATAATAATGATATTGATGATGTTGATGATCGGCCCCACAATCATAATAATGCTGCGCTCTATTTACTCTCACTCTTATAACTGTTTTATTACGTTAAATACTCTTTATATTTTACTTTAAATATTGTAATTTAAAGATAATCGTAATAGTCAAGTCAAGAGTTTTATTTGAAAACTTTATAGGCAATTTTATTCTTCGTGAGCAACAATCATCTATACATGATCGCGCTGATCTGTCAAATTTTTTCTCTCGTATCTGTTTACACGTATACGTGTCTCTTTTGTTCCTTGTCTTAGCATTCAATTTTGTGCAATTAAACTGAAATAAAAAAAAAAGTATTAATTTAATTTTGAAGATACGATGTAATAAATTACTACTTACTTTTGAAAGTATCCATTCACTAATACATTTCTAATATTAGCATAACCAATTACAGGGTTTGCTACCTCAGAAATTTGGAGATATTCCTGAACAGAGATATTTCTAATTGGTAGTGGTTTTCCTTGTCGCGAAATATTATATAAAACTGCAGCAGCAATAATACAAGTTAATGTTTTTTCAATTTTTCTAAATCTTGTGCCTTGAATTATAGCAAATTTTCTCGACCAAACACCAAAGGTGCGTTCAATCGTGTTTCGGGTTCGGATTTGTGATTCGTTGTAAAGTTGCTCTGCCGGTCTTGTAGTGGTGTCAATAAATAAGACAGATTTGGGTAGCCTGAGTCACCAAGTAGTAATGCATTTCCAAACTGATTATTCTCAAAACGATTATGAATTCTTGAATTGTTAAATATAGTTGAATCGTGAGCTGAACCTGGTCATCTTGCAACAATATCAATTATTTCTAGGCGTGCATTACATATTACTTGAACATTAATAGAAAAATGTCCTTTTCGATTTCGAAAAATTTCAGCTGCATCACCACCGAATGATTCAACTTTTACATGCTTGCAATCAATACAGCCTACGACCCTGATGAATCCGGCTGTTTGATAAAACTCAACTTGGTTTTGCAGCATTTCAACTGGAGTTGAAGGGAAACGTATAAATTCATCACTTAGACTTGCAATCATTTCGAGAAGACTATCTATTATTTTGTGTGCACAACTTTTAGTTATTCCAAAAAAATCACCCACAGTAATTATAAAACTTCCAGTAGCACAAAATCGTAACAACAATAGTAATTGTGTCATTGGAGGAACTGCATCATTTCTTCATTAAAAACAACACTTTAAATTCATTTCTAAAAATGAAAAATAATACATCAAAATAGCTATACCTTTCTGTAAATAATTCAAAATGATGATTGAGACGATTGAACAACTGGAGTGTTGTATTTTTGTCGAAACGAAAACGATCCATAAACTGTTTATCAGTTAAAATGTTAAAATAATTTTGACCACCATGGTCTAAAACCTGTATTGGTAATTGTTCCTCGATTGGATTGTTATTTTCATCCGGCTCAGAGTCATCATCAGATGAAAATATTAAGTTCAATGCAGCGTCCATTATTTTTATTTATCCTTACTTTTTATTAATAAAATACTGATGACAGTTATTTATCAAAACAAATCTGAAGTTGTACACATTAAAATTAAATACGCACTTCAGAGTCTTTACTTGTGAAGAATTTCATACCACTAGTAACTTTTATTTTTTTTGTTGGTAACTTTGAAATCACTGTTTTAGCGCAATCATCGATTGAAAAACTGGCGTTAACTCAAACAATGTGAGCTCTTGTAGATATTGACTCTAGTTAATAAATAATACTTAATTTAAAAAAAAGTTAATTTAAAAAAATTCATATGTAAAGTTGATAGATAGTAAATTCTAGAGATTTTATTTAAAAAAAAAATTTCAACATTTTATGTGATTGAAAAAATTTTCAATTCAAATTATGTACTTTTGCCGCGGAAAATTAGTGCACAAATAATTGTAACAATAAAATCACGTTAAACTTTTATTTCTCGTAGAGTAACTAGATAGATAGATAGATAGATTTATTTTTACTTGTATCACATAAATATTGCGTTTCCCGGGAAAAAATGAATTTGCCTAACCATATATATATATATATATATATATATGATTATATATTAAATATATATAATTATATATTATTATATATAAATTTTTATATAAAATATATATAATCATATATGGACTAATGTATTATATGTATGTTTTATATAAGTCTATATATGATTAGATCTGATTAGATCTGACTTATATAGGTCTATATATGATTATATATAAGTCTATATATAATTAGATCTGATTAGACCTGAGTTATCTAGGTCCATACATGATTATATATAATTAGATCTGATTAGACCTGAGTTATCTAGGGCTATATATGATTATATATAAATCTATATATAATTAGATCTGATCAGATCTAATTTATATAGGACCATATATATATATATATATATATAATCAAACGTAAAGCTATGTACATAATTATATCTAATCAAACGTAAATTATAAATTTATCAATGATTATTGATTTTATGTTCTTTAGTAATTTTAAGATAAGTATAAGATCTGAATTTTTTTATTAATAATTGCAGATAAAGAGCTAAGTTTTATTTTATTTTATATTTCATTACTATTATTTATAAAACAATACTAAATTAATAATACATTTTGCTTATATATATTGAAGTAATACACTTATAATAGATTATGTATAATATTTCCTAAATTTTACATGATATATTTATTAGTATTTTAATAGAGTATACTTTGTTGAATTAAATCTGATTATATTCCCGAAGAA
This sequence comes from Cotesia typhae, assembly GCF_013202065.1. Taxonomy (NCBI): domain Eukaryota; kingdom Metazoa; phylum Arthropoda; class Insecta; order Hymenoptera; family Braconidae; genus Cotesia; species Cotesia typhae. Next base: position 15,123,395 of record NW_027423774.1, read on the forward strand.
AATGATTTTGCCTAATCATATATAGTTATATCTAATTAATAATTAGTAATTATATATAACCATATGTAGACTTATATATGATTATACCTACTCATACTTGACTAATATGAATCTGTATGTAATCAGATCTGATTATATACGGGTCCATATATAATTAGATGTGATCAAACTTGGCTAACATAATTACCCTTTTATAGATTATCATGTATTATTAAATTATATATAAGTTAATATATAATTATATATAGGTTCATGCATAGTCAGACCTAAGCAAACATTTTTTAGATATCACTTAAAGTGCAAAATGATGTTTTACAATACGCTTAAATAGTTATAAAATGAAAAATTTATTGCACTTCCTATAGGATGTCTTGGTTTGCCCTGCTACTGTTTAATAATAAAATGATTATTGGAATAAATATGTTGTTATAATTAGGTTCAGTGAAATAAGCGAATCAAGAGTATCAAAATTTAATATAAAATTAATTTTTATATTATATTTCTGATAAATTGATTTGATACGTTATATACTTCATAGAATCATCAATACTTAAAAGACGACAGCATAGCAGCCGGGAATTTCGAGACGCACTGGGATCATCAAAGTTAAGCAGCATTGCGCGTGGTTAGTAATTGGATGGGTGACCGCGTCGGAGTTATAGCTGCAAAATCATATGTGATGATTTTTTTTTTTGGTTACAGGATTAGGTACGCCGAAATCAAATATTATATCCCTAAAAATAACCACATATTTAATTAGGGGTAATGATATATAATTTAATGTTGTTACATGTAGTTATATATGAGTACATAAAATTATATATAACTTATATATGATTATATATAACTCATATATGATTATATATAACTTGTATATGATTATATATAATTAGACCTGGCCAATTTTCAGGTCTAATTATATATAAGTTATATTATATATAACCATATATAATTAGGCAAAATCATTTTTTCCCGGGTTTACAAGGTGTTTTACATATATATTTTTCTCCTGACTCTACTATACATATAAAGGTATCTGTTATTTTCGTATATAATTTTTATATTTTACGTGGAATTTTATTGTTAATTCTCTATTTTTACCTATACCTTTAGCCTATAGTTTTTTTTTTTTTTTTTTTTTTTTTTTTATATACTCATTCACTCTATTCATTTCTTTCTTTCTTTAAAGTCTATTTTTCCTTTTTCCCTATCTCTCTTTCTCTTTCATTTTTCTTTAGATTATTTTCTATTTCCCTTATCACCTTGCATGTTCTCGTTCTTATCCTCCCTTTCATTATCCCCACTATTTTTCTTTTTTATTTTGTCTTCATCCTCTGATTCCTCCCACCATTTCTTTATTTCCTCCTTACTTTCTTTAGTGAGTTTATTCCTTATTTTTTCACATGTTAAAACATGCATCAATGTCTCTTCCTTTTCTCTGCATTCTCTACACTTCCAATCCTTTTCCCCTTTTTTCCAGCTTTTACTAGGTTTCCGCACCTTATTCTTGCCCATAATTCTTTATCTGCACTTCTAATTTTCTTGTTTTTCCAATATATTTCTTCTTCGCTTTCTTCCATTAGTTCTGTATATATTTCACTAAACTTCGATGCTCTTATCCTTGACTCTTCTTTCTCTATCAATTGCTTCTTTAATAGTTCTATTCCTGTCTTTATATCACTCTCTATCTCTTCTATATCTTCTCTGTTATATATTTTTTCTATTACTTTCTCGCATTTCATTCTCTTCGCGTTTTCTTCTATTTTCTTTCCCCATTTTGTCGGTTTCTTATTTATTATTCCTCTCATCTCTTCCCTTAGGCATATTTTTGGCCATCTTGTGTCCTCCATTCCTGCGATTTCTATGATGTATCTCCATATCCTTTCCCTTATTATTTCTTCTATTATCCCACTTCCCGTTTCCCTCCTTACTATGCATCCTGGGGTGTTTTTGACACTCCTAGTGCCATCCTATTTAATTTGTTTTGTACTACTTCTATTTTTTTCACCTCTCCACATCCCCATATTTCTACTCCGTACATGCATCCTGACCTTACCAGTGTATTATATAGGTACATCCTGTCCTTCATATTGTTTCTTTCTGTTCTTCTTATTACACCCCATGTCGCGTTCGCCATCCTGTTCGCTTTATTTTTCATTATATTTAGGTGCATTTCATGGCTGTTTTTGGCTGTGAAATTATATCCTAGATATCTAAAGCTCTTCACTACTTCCAACTTTTCTCCTTTGTATTCCCACTTCCCTTTTTCATTTCTTCCTCCGTTTTTGAAAATCATCACTTTTGTTTTTTTGCATTTATCCTTAATTTATTTTTATCCGCATATTTTTCTAGTTCTTTCAGCATTCCTCTTAATCCTTCCTGTGTATCTGCAATTGCTGCTCCATCATCCGCATATTTTATCATATATATTTTTTCCTTCCCTATTACTGTTCCTCCTATTCTTTTTCTCACTATTTCGTCTTCCATGTCGTCTATGAATATGTTGAATAGCACTGAACTCAGTGCGCAACCTTGTCTCACCCCTTGATCCGCTCCAAATTCTTCTGATTTTGCTCCATTAATTACTACCTCATTTATTGTTTTACTATATATCAATTCTATCATCTTGTACATTCGTCCCTTTACCCCTATTCTCCATAACTTCTTCAGCAGCAAGTCCCTGTCTACTGTGTCAAACGCCTTCTCCAAGTCTATAAAGCATACATACAGTTTTTCTTTGTCTCTTATCTTTCTGTTTATTAATGCATTTAGTGTGAATATGTGGTCTCTTGTTCCTCTTCTCTTTCTAAATCCCGCCTGGCTCTCTTTTATCTTCCCTTCTCTGTCTGTCCAGCTCATTATCCTCTCCGCCATCATTGCTGTCAGTATCTTGTATCCTATGTCTAGCAGGGATATTCCTCTGTAGTTTCCCGCTATATCTTCGTCTCCTGCTTTATATATTGGAATTATCCTTGCTATTTCCCATCCCTCTTGTAGTCTTCCCTCTATCCACATCTTGTTTATTACATGTCTGACATCTTCCATCATTTCTCTTGGTAGATTCTTTATAAATTCTGCCGTGATCCCATCTTCTCCCGGCGCTTTATTCCTCCCTAACTTTCTGACTGCGTTTCTGAATTCTTGTCTTCCAAATTCCTCGTCTAGCCTTTCATCCTCACTGTTTTCTTCACTCTTTTCTCCATCTTGTTCTTCTGTATTTCTCCTTTTTTCTTTACTATTTAATAGGCTAGCGAAATGTTTAACCCAGTTTTTTCCACTTATTTTTCTCCCTTGCACTTTTTATTTTTTTACTTCTGAACTTGTTTATCATTTCCCACCATTTACTCATGTCTGTCGCATTATCTATCTCCTTTTTTTTTCTCTTCCCACCATTCTTCTTTCACTTTCTTTATTTCTTCCTTGTATTTTTTTGCCATATTATACTTTTTCTTTTCTTCATTATTGTTTCCATATTTCGTCAGTTCTTTCAATTTTTTCCAAACGTCTTCTCTTAGTTCTTTGCATCTATCACTGAACCATTCTTTCTTTTGTGTTCCCCCTTTTTCCATTTCGTACCTTTTTATTCATTTTTGTCATCTTTGCCACCTCTTTTATTACTTCTTTTATATCGTTCCATTCTATTTCTTCTGTGCTCTTTTTTTTCTCTCCATTTCTCGTTTGTCCCCTCCATATATTCTTCCGTTTTTTCTTTTTTCCATCGTAGTCTTTCTTCCGTTATCTTTTTTAGATCTTCGTCTTCTCTTATTTCTTCCTCTTTCCTTTCTATCTTATTCTCTTGTCTTTTCAGTTCTATTTCAATTGGCAGGTGATCCGATTCTATTCTTTTTATTACTTTAAATTTTTCTACTCCATCTTCTTCTCCCCTATCTAATACCATTCCCAAATCTATTACTGAACAGCTATTTTCATTTTTTCCTCCAATGAACGTGATTTCTCCTGATCTATCCCCTTCTTTTGCTCCATTTAATATCTTTAGTCCTAACTCATTGCACATTTTTATTAGTCTCCACCCTTCTGCATTTATTTTTTTATCTTTCGATTTCCTCCTTCTTTTTACTCGTCCCTTCTGCATTGTATTTTCCTATTCTTGCATTCAAATCCCCTATTGCTATGATCTTTTCAAAGTCAGTCTCATTTTCATTTATTATTTTTTTATTTTATTCTCTATCTCTTTCATTCCTACATTATTATATATTGCTATTATTAGCTCACTCTCTTCTCTGTTCGTTATTTTAAAGCCATGCATCCATTCCTCTACTTCCCATTCATTACATATTTCTTTTTTATTCCCACTAAGTGGCCTCCACTTGCCCTTCCTCTCTTACATCCTACTCTTCTTTCTGCTACTTTGCACCACCACTTCATTTTGTCGCTCATCCTTTCTATTACTTTCTCTTTATTTTTTTCTTCTACCCATGTTTCCATTAGGTACACTATTTCATATTTCTCTAGAAGTTCTCTCACATCCTCATACTCTTTCATACCTGCAATGTTCCAGCTCATCATTCTACATTTTCTTTCATTCTCTTTACATTCTTTTTCATTCTCACTCCCTCTCTTTAATGCTTTTTCCATATTAAAATCTTCTGTTTTTCTTTTATATTTTTTATCTTTGATTCTATTTTTTTTACATTTACTCTCCCTTTCTATCCCTTCTCTCGTATCACTTCCCTTTCTCTCTTTTTCTGTTATCTTTTTTCCCCCTTTTTTTTGCTTGCTTTTCAGCTCATACCTCACTTCACTACTCATTGTTTCTTCTACTTCACTTTCACCTCTGTTTTCTTTTCTTATCTGTGCTCCGTTTGTTTTTTCTCCTTCTGCTCTCTTCTTTTTTTCGCTGTCGTACCATCATTCCATCATTTCTCCTTTTGTCTCGTTCCAGATTCTCCAGATGTCTCCAATTTTTAGTCTCTTTTCTTTTATTTCCACTTCCTTTCCATTGCTTTGTTCCCACCTTGCTACTTTTCTTATTCATATCTCAACTTCTCTTTCTCTTCTCGTTTTTTCGTCCATTATCCATATTCCCGTTCCCTTCATAATTTTTCTGTTTTCCCATATTATTTTTTTTTCTCTTACACTGTTGCACTCTATTCTTATTTGTCCTCTTTTTATTAGTGTTGTCCTCTTCTTTTCTATTCTCATTTTTAACCTTTCCTCTAGGTGCATCATTACTTCCTCCCACTTTCTGTATTTTTCCACTCCGTATTGTATGTGCAAGTTCGCCCTTACTCTTTTTCTTTTTCCATTTCATCCTCCATCTCTTTTTCATTTAATCCCTTTGGTTTTTCTTTTTCTAATTTCTCTCTTTCTTCTTTTTCCATTCTTCTTTTTTCTCCTTTTCTCTCTTTCTTGTTTCCTTAATTAAGTCCTCCACTCTCCTTTCCAGTTCTTCTTGTGCTTCTTCTGCACCTTCATTTCTCTCTTCGTTGTCTCCATCTTCGCTTGCTTTACTTTCTCTGCTTCTTCTTTTTTCTCTTTGGTCTGTTAAACTCCTTGTTAATTCTTCTTGTCTCATTATTCCATATCTCACTAATTTCTTTAACTTTTCTATTTCCTCGTTTTTTTCCTCTATTATCCTCTCTCTTTTTTCTATTCCTTCCCTGCATATTTCTAGCTCTCTTCTTGTTTGTATTTCCTCTTCACTCCTTATTTCCTTGCACTTGCACTTGCACTCTGTTTCCTTGCTTAGTTTTCTCAAAATTTTTTCAAATAATTCCCCCTGCTTTTCTTTCACCATCTGTTCCATTCTTTCGATTTTTTCTTCCCACCATTTCTCTTTCATTATCTCATTATTTTCATCTTGTGCCTGCTTTTCTTCTAGCTCACGCTTTTCTTCTATTCTCTTTTTTTTTGCTTGTGCTTCTACGTTTTCTTTATGTGTTTTTTCCTCTTCGTCTTTGCTTTTTTTCTTCTCCTTCTCCTCTTCTTTCTCTTTTTTTTCTTCATCATCTTTTCTATTGTCGCTGTTGTTTTTTTCTGGTGTCCTGTTTAGAGTGAAACTTGTTTTGAATCCTTTTATGTATTGTTCCAGTGCTCCTTTTCTCATTCCCGTTTTGTTTTCTCGCGCCAATTCTTTTTTCAATGGTGGTCTTCCCCTCCCTCTTTTTTCTTTTACGCTTTTGTCGTTGTCTGCATTGCTCTCCACCTCGTCCTCTTCCCTGCTGTCTATATCACTCCCTGTGTCGCCCTCTTTTGTCGGCTTCCTGGACTCCTCTATTCCGTCTTCCACTGTTTGCTCCCTAACCTTACTTTCATTTTCACCTTTTTCCTTGTTCATTTTACCTATAATCCGCTTTTTCTGCTTCCACTTTTATTTTCTTTTTTCAATCACCTTTTCTCTCTGTATTGATTATTTTCCCTTATTTCTCTCTATATTTTGTTATTATTTCTTTAATACTATCTTTACACTGATTTTTTACGCGTCTTTACTATCCAGGCCAGTGTTGCCAACTCCCTCGTAGAGTAACTAATAAGCATTAATAAAATTCCATCAAGTATATCCTTTGATTTAGATTGATAGACAAATTATCAATCATAATATTTATATTTTATAAAATCATAAAATAAATTTCCATGGTTTTTGTAATATTGATGATTGTTACTATCACTACTTATAATTTAGATGAAAAATATGAAAATATATGTTGTTGCACAAACTATTCGTAACGTGATTGGTTAAATAAATATATATTAAGCATGAAAATATATCTAATTCGTGACTACATGCACGCGCGCGCTTGCGCGCGTACTTAACTCTAGTTTCTTTTATTTTCGATTTCGAACTTTCTAACTACAGTTTGTGTTAGAGTAACATTGACGAGCCCTAGTGAGCATCGACGCAAGCTCATAACTTTTTTTTTTAACTGTAGTCTCCCATCTAGTAGAGAATTACCATACATTCTCGAATTATTTAGTCTGTGGCATGTCACTTTCTCCATAAGAAAAAAGTCAAAATCTAAAAATCTGGGTCGCTATAGTTTGTGCTAGAGAATTTAATTAATTTTAAATAGAATTTATTATTTTCAATGACCATTATCAATTAATATTGATAATATAACATATAATGTATAATTATAGAGTAATATTGGAGAAAAAAAAGTTCTGTAGAATTAATATCGTTCTGCTTACGGTAAACACATTGAAGTTTACTTGTTATATGACTTAAATTATTTAACTGAAAATGCAACTGCTGCAAGAATGTAACTACTAAACTAAAAGTAGTCTTGAATTGTATGTTTACACAGACACTGTGAATTTTAGTCTTATTTATGTCATCATTATTTACTATTTGCTAAGAAAATTATTAAATATTATTCAATACATATTAAAATAGCATGGTACATCACGTTTGCGGTTCAAACAATATTATAGATTGATTTCACTTGAGAGGCGGATAAAAGCTAACACTTATTGTCACCCTGCTGAAATAACACGTGTTTATAAACACGAAGAAAGCGATCTAATAACTGTATAAATGGGCCTTTTAATAACAGTTTCTGCGCATGTGCCTACGCCATTTTTTTAACACTACAATTCACAAGTTTCGGATGCAATAAAATTAGTTGAGCATAGACGTAACGCCCAAAAAAATGGCAGATTTTCATAAAAATCGGCACAAAAAATTTTCATCTGTTAGTCCAGTTAGCCTCAACAAGCAACAACACGAAAAAAATTTTTGTTTAAAAAAATTCAAAGTCAACGGAGAAAAAATCGAACAGAGCTCTTTGTGACTGCGCATACATCCCCCGAACGCTCTCACCGAACGCTTTTGAAGAAAGGGTTTGCAAAATAATAATCGAGTGAGGCAAATCATAACAATAGTAGTTTTTTAAACTTAGATTTCAAATTATTTAAAAAAAATTATTTTATAAACAAATTTTTTTTCGTGTTGTTGGTTATTGCCTGCAAGCTTCATTTATGATTAAAAAAAATTAATTTTTTTAATATTAAATATTAAATACTTTTTATTACCAAAAAACAAAAAACCGAAAATTTTATTATTCCAGTCGTTACAGTTATTTATTTATGGCTGGACGCACTACGTTTCTTAATTTTTAATTTCAAAATTCATATCTCATGAACTATTTATCATAGAAACTTCATTTAGGACTTATTTTCGTTGTTATTCTATTATTCTCATTTAAAAAATATATTTTCTTTCATATTGTTTATGAAGGTTATGAGCAACACTTTTTCCGTACATCTATTTGATTAGTTTTACTAATACTCTTTACTATCGTTAGAAAGTGAAAAAAAGACTGTTTTACTTTTGACGATAAAATAGACTAATAATTATGATTTTTTTTTTGTCAATTTTCAAACATACTTTGAGACGTAGTGTGAACATTGTGATGGTAAAAAGTGAGTGCGAGCGAGACGGCAGAGCAATGGAATTTATTATTACTATTGTTATTATCGTTATTATTACTATTGTTATCATCGTTATTATTACTATTATTATTATTACTATTATTATTATCGTTCTTGTCATTATTAATACCGGAGTATATTTAATATACTAAAGATGTTTTTTTTATTTTATATAATGGTTCATTTACATTTCTTTGTTTAATGAAAAAGTTTAGTTAATTTTAAATACTTGACTGAGATTTATTTGAAAATGCGCGCGAATGGTTGAGTACGCCACCGCGGCGAGAGGTGGCGAAGAATTCCGCCGCTCGTTCGCTTGCTGTACAAACCGGCAAGCTAATATAAGCGAGACTGCGTGGCGATAATTTTTGTTCTTTTAAAGAACAAAAATCAATTTTACCTGAAAGAAAGATTTAATTAAAATCTTCAAACAGATTTTAATTATCTGAATAACTATTTAATTAATTAATTTCAGTGCGAAATTAAGTTTTTTTACTAAGTCCCAGAGATAGAATTAGTATGGGAAATTGTTTTGGTAGAAATTTATTATTTGACAAATGTTATTTTTTTCTAAGTCCCGAATGACTTTCTGTATGGGAATGATTTTTGTATGAAATTTTTGGTAATCGAACGAAATTGATGAGTGAATTTAATATCTGATCAGATTTAAATAATTAAAAATCTGAAGTTTGGCGAAGAGCGATAGATGGCGATAATTTTCCCAGATCTTTCACTCTTGGAGAAAGGTCTGGGAAATGCCAAAAGCGATTTTAAGTGACGGGAAAAACCAACCAAGTTTCCCAGTGGTTGTAACCTTCCCAGTAGAAGACCATTCACTAGGAAGAAACCAAGGAACTCTTACCTTGTCTCCGACCAGGAACCAGGTAAGTGCTGACTTATCCATTGGGGGAAATTTGGCCACCGGGAAGGGTTGCTTTCCAAACACCCAGACTGGACTAGGGGTAAGTAGGACCGGGAGGGGTTGCTTTCCAAGCACCCAGACTGGGCTAGGGGTAAGTAGGGCCGGGAGGGGTTGCTTTCCAAGCACCCAGACTGGACTAGGGGTAAGTAGGGCCGGGAGGGGTTGCTTTCCAAGCACCCAGACTGGGCTAGGGGTAAGTAGGGCCGGGAGGGGTTGCTTTCCAAGCACCCAGACTGGACTAGGGGTAAGTAGGGCCGGGAAGGGTTGCTTTTCAAGCATCCGGATGGGATTAGGGGCAGGTAGGGCCGTGATTTAAAAACGCGACCGTCGGTAAAGAAGAATATTACTGTGTAAAGGTAGTAGACAGAGTTTGGCCACCAGATTGCAATCAAAAAAAAACGGGAAAATAAATGTTGTGTGTGGGTTATGTGCAATATTGTAAAGTTTGACATAACGCTTGTAAATTTTATAAACTTGAGTTTCAATTTTTGTAGTTTGTTGTCTTAAATAAATAGAGTACCAATCATAATTAGGCTCAAATTTATTTATAAGTAAAATAAGTTTATCCCAAAAAAAAAAAAAAAAAAAAAAACCCTGGACTCCGGCGAGATTTCATTCGAGCTAGGGGATATAGAGAATGTAGAGACTTGAGGAAGTGTTATCCAAATCAACAACGATTAAAATTCACTCCTTTTGGAAACCGGAAAAATACCCGTTACAAAAGATGGCGCTCGAACAGGGACCGTGATTTTTGTTGTTTTCATGGTAACGGGAATTTTTAGATATTCTTGATTGATGGAAAGGTAGTTTTCTCTTTTCTTTTTGCTTTTCTTCGGTCTACCAAATCATGGCGAGTAAAAAACCGGGAACACATACGTGGCTTTGGTCGCTAAGAAAGGACGCGGTCGTTAGCGAATTAGAGAAATACCGGGTGGCCATCGAACCAAAGGCGACGTTGGCCGAGTTGCGGTTCTTATTAAAAACCGAGTTAAACAAGACACGAGCGGCGAATGCGGGTCGCGCTGGTCGATACGACCAACTTTTGATCGACCTCGATCAATCAGAAGCCGAATTAGACAACCTTGAAACCCTTGACGATGTAGTGGAGGAGGATGAATCCGATCCCGACGACGGGCAACTCTCAAATGAAGATACAAATGATAATCAAGCCATCGAAACGTCAAGGGGGGACCAACGCGAAAGAAAATTGCGGGCCGAAATCGAAGCGGAAGAACGGGAGCGACTCGAGGCGGAAAGGGACCAAGAAGAGAGGTTAGCCCGCGAAACTGCCGAACGGGCCGAACAGGAGCTACGCGGACGTCTGCGACAGGAAATACGGGCGCGTCTTTTGCAGGAAAGAGAGGAACAGCGAGCGTACGAGCTTCAACTCGACGCAAGAGAGGCCCGAATGAGGTACGAAGCCGAGCAACGAAGAAAGAAGGAGCAAGATGGCCGCACACCCCCGTGGCGACAACCGAAGGCATTGGTTGAGCGAAAACAATGGACAGTCAAAACGAGGAAATGGGATTCGGCGATCAGGACGAGAGGATGGGACACGGCGATCAGGACGAGCGACCGACCCTGTGAACTTACCCAGGGCAGTCGGCTCAAATCCAGGAACACCCAGTTTTGACAATCATCACCAATTGAGGTATATGGATGACTCCGTCGAACTCCACAGAAGGGACATGGTGAGAAAATGGGGCGTCGTGTTCAAAGGGGAACGCGATGTCCTAGATTTTCTGAAACGACTTGAAGAATTGGCCGAAAGTTACGGGTACGAAATGGACGACTTGCTTCCTTGCATACCGATATTGCTCCGCGAAAAGGCTCTCCTCTGGTATCGTAATAACAAGAGAGTTTGGGACTCATGGGAAGACTTCGTACTGGACTTGAAAGCGTTTTATCTGCCACCAGGTCTCGAACTGGAGTTGGAAGAGCAGATACGGAATCGGGTCCAGGGCCCAATAGAGAGTGCAGCCGAATACGCCACCCGGATCCAGACTCTAATGAGGAGGCATGGACAAATGTCACCCTCAGCTCGTCTCACTCGTCTCTACCAGAATCTAAGACCGGAATACCGACGATACATGAAGCGGACTGAGTTTTCCAGCGTCCCAGAATTGCTACGACTCGCAGGCGAGCTCGAACAACTCACTGTTCAGGAAAAAGCATCTTCGCGCCGCGAAAATAAAACTACCTCCGCGAAAACTTCGGCCCCCTCGAAACCAAACACACCTCTCGAACTCTTCGAATACAATTGGCGGGAGAATTGCTGGCGATGCCGTCAAAAGGGGCACCGGAAATTTGAATGCACGAATCGATGGGTAAAATTCTGTATGCGATGTGGGAAAATGGATACATTATCACGAGATTGTCCATGCCCACGACAGGGAAACGAAGTGAGGACCGGTTCAAGCTCCCAGAACCGAGCCAGAGACCACCAGGGAGCTCCCAATCCGGTGACATTCAATCAGCCAACCAACCAATCAACACCACAACCGGGCAGTTCAAACCAAAAGACGTAAAACCAGGGGACAAGCGTCCATTTGCAAAAATAGAGGTTGGCCAGGTGACAATTCACGCATTAATGGACACCGGAGCCACGGCGTCGGTAATATCGCAAAAAGTATGGGATTTCATCCGCCAAAACAACTTGTACGAAAAATACAATTCGGTACCAGTGAGGGGATCAACACTCGGTCAGCATGTAGTGTGCACTACGGGCACTGCGTGGGTTAAAATCCGTGAAGACAACCGGATTTTCGCCTTGCCGTTTCACATTATTCCCACGTACAGGAATGACATGCTGTTAGGAGTGGATAATCTCACCATATTAGGGTACCAACTTCTTAAATGCCACCCATCTTTTACTTGCTATGAACTAGAAACGAAATACGACGAAACAACTGCACAAAAGGAGATCGACGAATTTCTCCAACGTGACCAAGACATTCACGGACCGATTAAATGCGCGGAACACCGGATTAAGATCAAACCCGGAACAGAACCGATCAAAACTCGTTACTTTCCGAAAAATCCGAAGATGCAAGAAATCATGAATGCCGAAGTCGACAAAATGTTAGAGGATGGGATCATAGAACCCTCTAACAGCCCCTGGAATTCTCCTGTCGTGCTAGTTCGAAAAAAAGATAGAAAATACCGGTTCTGTGTTGATTTCCGAAAAGTAAACGACGTATCCGAGAAAGATGCGTTTCCAATTCCCCATGTAAACGCGTCACTGGACAAACTGCGAAAAGCAAAAGTAATTAGTACGATTGACTTGAAGAGCGGTTACTGGCAAATACCACTGGAAGCGAACAGCAAAGCAATCACTGCGTTCACTATCCCTGGTCGTGGACTTTTCCAGTTCCGCGTCATGCCTTTTGGGTTACATTCTGCTCCAGCAACGTTCCAACGCGTGATGTATGAAGTAATCGGCGCTGACCTCGAACCATACGTGGTCGTTTATCTCGATGATATCATTATCATTAGCGAGACGCTGGAACAGCACATGAAAATACTGAGAGAGGTTATGAAACGCCTCCACGCCGCGAACCTGAAAATAAACCGAGAAAAAAGCCACTTCTTAAAAAGTAGCACCGTGTATTTGGGCCATGTCATCGATGGACAAGGCATCAGGACAGACCCAGAAAAGGTTAAGGCAATCACCGAGATTGCACCACCGCGAAACCTGAAAGAATTGCGCCAGTTCCTCGGAATGATCTCCTGGTATAGGAGATTCATTCCAAACTGTGCTGACCGGACCAAACCACTCACCTCTCTGCTCCAGAAAAGAAAGAAATGGAAATGGGAAGTGACAGAGCAAACCGCGTTCGAAGAACTAAAAAAATGCTTGAAAACCGCGCCGATATTAGCCGCCCCGGACTTCTCAAAAAGCTTCTCCGTGCAAACCGACGCTAGTGACGTAGGAATAGTTGCCGTCTTGACACAGGAACAGGACGGTGACGAAAAAGTAATTGCCTACGCGAGCCGATCATTGAACAAAGCCGAGAAAAACTACACCGTGACCGAGAAAGAATGCCTCGCAGTGGTCTGGGCGATCCAAAAAATGAGACCATACCTCGAAGGGTATGCGTTCACAGTCATTACGGATCACCAATCACTAAAGTGGCTTAGAACAATGGAAAGTCCGAGCGGACGCGTAGCAAGATGGAGTCTATTCTTACAACAATACGACTTCGACGTAGTATACCGGAAAGGAAAGTGGAACAAAGTGGCAGACGCGCTATCACGTAGCCACCCGAGTAACAATGACGAAACTGATGATTCTAGGAGTCAACTCGTGATAGAATCATTAGAGCTAGGCGACGCATGGTACGAACGCATAAAAAGAGGTGTAGAAAATGATCCGCAGAGATACGCCGAGTATTGCCTAAAAGACGGGTTACTATATCGACACGCGTATCACAGCTTGGACTATACCGACCGAGGGGACACATGGAAACTATGTATTCCTGCGGCAGGCGTTGATAAAATCATGAGAGAGAATCATGACACTCCTTCGGCAGGGCATGGCGGCATCGCGAAAACGATTGCTAGAATATCCCGAAGCTACTATTGGCCGCGAATGAGAGCAGAAATAACCGGGTACGTACGACGATGCATAAAATGTCAAGCGTATAAACCCTCGCAACAACCACCATCTGCGCCGATGGGCACAATTCCAGCCACTCGTCCATGGGCCGTCGTCTCTGCTGATATAATCGGACCAAAGCCGCGATCATCGAATGGAATGTCGTACCTCGTCGTCTTCCAAGACAAGTTCACCAAATGGATCGAAGTCCACCCACTCCGGCAACAAAAAGCGTCGGCAATCGCTCGGGTCTTTAAGGAACATGTAGTATTACGATTTGGAAGGGTTGAGACAATCATCACTGACAATGGAACCCCATTCATTAGTAAGGAATTTACGTCGCTACTGGAAACTTTCCACATTAAACACGTGCGAACCCCCATACTCTCCACAATGTAACCCAGTCGAACGAACAAATCGTGTCATCGGAACAATGATTGCCCAATTCGTGGGTGCCAATCAGAGACACTGGGACAAACTCATACCCGAATTAATGTTTGCTTATAATACCGCGAAGCATGACTCCACCGAGTTCTCCCCAGCATATTTGAACTACGGTCGCGAAATCCAACCACCTGTATCTGTAAAATCACAGCGAGAACCAGAAAACCACGAACACTACGACGTGCCACGCGCAGTACAAACCTTGAACGAGACTATCGAACTCGTAAACGTAAATCTAGCCAAAGCATATGGCCAGCAAGCCAAACACTATGATAAAAGCGAGGTTCTTGGCAACCGGCCGTTGGGGATCTTGTATGTAAGCGAGAACACCATCTATCGTCCGCGGTCGACAATTTTGCAGCAAAATTAGCAGAAAAGTTTAGTACAGGGTATACAATTACTAAAATCATAGGGCCCTCGGTTTATGAAGTCTCCAAAGAAGGGAAAACGTTTATCGCGCACCTGAAAGACCTGAAACCTTACCATGAAAACCTTGATCCTGAGAACCTAATATCCAAAAACCTAGATACGGAGAATCTAGAACCGGACGAACCTCCCGAACCGCGCTACCTAACCCGGGCCCAGGCCAAAAGAAAGCCACGATGATGACCAAATAATCCTTTCTTGATGTCTAAGAAGGAATATTCTGAGTGGTCTTTATTAACTAAGAGTAGGGTCTCGGACAGGGGGCACGGAAACGGAGAAAAACCGGAAGTTTACCTTAAAATAAACCCGAAAATTGAACCAAAAACTCTTTGAAAACCGGTGAAATAAACCGGGCTATAGAAACTTTTTTTTAGTACAAAGAACTTGAATCTGGGCAGCAACCCGCCGCCACATGTTAAAGATTTTTTTCTCTTTCCTGAACTCTGTCTGCTATCTAGCTAAAAATATATATATACAAACGAAAGCAGGGCTACGACAAGGAAAACTCGATGTTATACGCAAAGTTTGCGAGACTGTATGTGTGTGTGATTTTGCCTGTTTTAGCGAATACAATGATGACACCCGAACGAACCATGGAAGAGGAGATATGGCTGATGGAGGAGATGTTGAAACGACCACCACAACTACTCCTCACACCATTGAAGAACACCACGACCTCTACCATCACACCCACCACGCCGAAGAAACCCAACATCCGGGTAATAGAAAATCGGCCAGTAAGGACCCGGATACACTGGCTCAGACAACCGTTCAGTCGAACGAAGCCAGGTCTCTCGAAACCCTGCAAACGGCCCCTGATTCGCCCAGCCAGCGCCGGGATGATCGTGGGGATAAGGAAAGCCACCAGACCGGGCCCACCTGTCACCAGTGGTCCCCGTCTGACAACTAAGGCCCAAAGGAATCAAAAACCAACCATCAACAGAGGGCCTAGCGACACCGAAGCATCCCACACGCTGACCAATGAATCAGCCTTCCCCACCGAAGCGGCAGCAAGTTTCGTCAAAAGAAAAAGAAGGATTGGAAGATGGAGAGGAGCCTCAACAATCGTCAACCCGGGCCCACTCACAAAGAGCGGTCCCCAGCTGAAAGTCACACCTGAGCAGACCTCCAACCCGGGCCCACTCACAAAGAGCGGTCCCCAGCTGAAGATCACAACGGAAGGAATCTCCACAGACAGTCTCCAACCGAAGGATATACCCATTAACGACATCGCAGCGTGGTTGACCTACGACGACGCGCCGTTACTGGAAGATTACCCGACCGAGTTCAAACGACAAGCCGGAGAACTCTTTTCGGTACCTGCCAAAGTCCAGTCACCCCTGGAGAAGATTCTAGCCACCCTCACCCGGCTAGAAGAGGTTCGGGAAGAACATGTGACCAAGCGCCGGCAGTTCACTGCGTACGACCGGGACATGAAGCTCTATCGAGTCACCCGTACGGCGAAGACCCCAACACCATGGGTCAAGCCGCTGGGAAAGACGATCCAACAGTGGATAGAGAAGAATGAACGAGACGAAAAGTGGCAAACGTAGTTCACCACTTTTCTTTCCGAGGAAGGAGGGGTGTGATGGTAAAAAGTGAGTGCGAGCGAGACGGCAGAGCAATGGAATTTATTATTACTATTGTTATTATCGTTATTATTACTATTGTTATCATCGTTATTATTACTATTATTATTATTACTATTATTATTATCGTTCTTGTCATTATTAATACCGGAGTATATTTAATATACTAAAGATGTTTTTTTATTTTATATAATGGTTCATTTACATTTCTTTGTTTAATGAAAAAGTTTAGTTAATTTTAAATACTTGACTGAGATTTATTTGAAAATGCGCGCGAATGGTTGAGTACGCCACCGCGGCGAGAGGTGGCGAAGAATTCCGCCGCTCGTTCGCTTGCTGTACAAACCGGCAAGCTAATATAAGCGAGACTGCGTGGCGATAATTTTTGTTCTTTTAAAGAACAAAAATCAATTTTACCTGAAAGAAAGATTTAATTAAAATCTTCAAACAGATTTTAATTATCTGAATAACTATTTAATTAATTAATTTCAGTGCGAAATTAAGTTTTTTTACTAAGTCCCAGAGATAGAATTAGTATGGGAAATTGTTTTGGTAGAAATTTATTATTTGACAAATGTTATTTTTTTCTAAGTCCCGAATGACTTTCTGTATGGGAATGATTTTTGTATGAAATTTTTGGTAATCGAACGAAATTGATGAGTGAATTTAATATCTGATCAGATTTAAATAATTAAAAATCTGAAGTTTGGCGAAGAGCGATAGATGGCGATAATTTTCCCAGATCTTTCACTCTTGGAGAAAGGTCTGGGAAATGCCAAAAGCGATTTTAAGTGACGGGAAAAACCAACCAAGTTTCCCAGTGGTTGTAACCTTCCCAGTAGAAGACCATTCACTAGGAAGAAACCAAGGAACTCTTACCTTGTCTCCGACCAGGAACCAGGTAAGTGCTGACTTATCCATTGGGGGAAATTTGGCCACCGGGAAGGGTTGCTTTCCAAGCACCCAGACTGGACTAGGGGTAAGTAGGGCCGGGAGGGGTTGCTTTCCAAGCACCCAGACTGGGCTAGGGGTAAGTAGGGCCGGGAAGGGTTGCTTTTCAAGCATCCGGATGGGATTAGGGGCAGGTAGGGCCGTGATTTAAAAACGCGACCGTCGGTAAAGAAGAATATTACTGTGTAAAGGTAGTAGACAGAGTTTGGCCACCAGATGGCAATCAAAAAAAAAACGGGAAAATAAATGTTGTGTGTGGGTTATGTGCGATATTGTAAAGTTTGACATAACGCTTGTAAATTTTATAAACTTGAGTTTCAATTTTTGTAGTTTGTTGTCTTAAATAAATAGAGTACCAATCATAATTAGGCTCAAAATTTATTTATAAGTAAAATAAGTTTATCCCTAAAAAAAAAAAAAAAAAAAAACCCTGGACTCCGGCGAGATTTCATTCGAGCTAGGGGATATAGAGAATGTAGAGACTTGAGGAAGTGTTATCCAAATCAACAACGATTAAAATTCACTCCTTTTGGAAACCGGAAAAATACCCGTTACAACATGATAGGTATAATATTTGTTTTTTTAAATTGCGTTTTTGCACTGATTTAAAAATATATTCAAGTTTAAAAAAGACTTGATTATTAAATTCAAATAAACAATAAAGACGAAGGAAAACCATTACAATTGTAAATGAATAAATACATAAAATAAAGTACCCTATTATTGACACAGTACCACTTTCTGACACTTTCAGCTATATGTTAAGTTAAAAAAATTTTTATTTTAATAATGTAATAATTTAATCAATAAATTTTTTCTTCATTATTGAGTTATGAAAAACATAACAATCGAATGAAAAAATTGTTTATTATTTGTTAATCTAAGTATTTATTGCTATATATCTATTCCTGTACTTAATTTATTTATTTATTTATTTACATACATTATACGCCAATCGGCATTATACATTAATGTTTTAAAGTGAAAAGAGAAAATTATAAAAGAGAAAAAAAGAAAATTGGAAATATAAATTTAAGTTAAAGATCAGGAGTAGAGACATTTAGTTATTACAATAGGCAATTAAGTCTGGAAATAAACTGTTGTAAATTTCCGTTGAAGAAGTCTACATCTGAATGAAACTTGTTGACCATATTTGCGATTCTATTACGAGGACCATCCATAATATAATTTTTATTAGAACAAGATGTCTTTAATAAGCGGTTGTGTCTTAGGTTCTGTTTGCTGTTGTTGATGAACTCAAAGCAGCTAGATACATCAGAGGCATCGATTAGGCCAGTGAAAATCTTGAAAAAGAATATACCGTCAGCAAGTTGTCTACGCCTTTCGTAGCTGGATAGATTATATTGCATTTTGGCATCAAAAGCTGAGATAGGAGAACCTGATTTGGATATTGCAAAGGCCAGCGTCTTGCTGAACTTATGTAGAATTTTTTCGATTTTATTGGATTGTTGTGTTGTATTCGGTGACCAAATAATGGAGCCATATTCCAATATTGGGGATACCAGTGTAAGAAAAAGGCGAACAAGTGTGAGAGGGTTGTTGAAGTCACAACCCATTCTGCTTATGAGACCGAGCATTTTATAGGCTTGAAGCGTTATGCGGTCAATATGGTTGGAGAAAGTGAGTCTGTTATCAATAAGTATGCCTAAGTCTTTGATCTCTGTGCATTCCTGAATTCTATGTCCATCAAGCAGATAATCGGTGGGTATTAAAGAGTGTGAGCGAGAGTAGGAAATACACTAGTCACAAAAATTAAGGGATATAAAAAAAATTCCAAATTTTTTGGTGATTTTCAGCGAGCTGTAACTCCGAGGAAAATGATCGCACAGAAAAAAAAAAAAAAGCAAATTATAGCTCCAAGTGTCTAGTTTTTAGATATGACCATGAAAATTTTTTGTCATCGTCAGGTCTGGAGAAATCCTAAGAAAACTACTGAAAAAAATTTTTCGAAATTTTTTTCGTCTTAAAAAGGTCTACGGGCTTCAAAAAAATTTTTCGATAGTTTCGTTTAAAAGCTCTTTTAGTAAATTTAATACCCTTTAATTTGACGTAATCAAAAGCCTGTACGATAATTTGCCGCGGAGTTATCGTCAATCAAAGCAAAAAAGTTTTTTTGACTTTGGAAATCAATAACTCTGGAAATAATGACCGTATAGGAAATCGAAGGAGGGTTTTGAAAACTACACAATATTCTCTATAAGAGAACGTAAACCGCTTTTGAAGAAAAAATTTTTTTGAATTGAAAACTCGGACTGAAAAAAGACAAAAATTCGCATAATTAAGGATATTTGGATAACTTGGTATAACTTTGGATAAAATGGATGAACGAAGGATATCGTTGGTAATTTTTAACTTCAAAGTGTCCTCTAAAATCCCTAAGAAATTCAAAGCGCTGCGATTTTTTGTTCATAGTGCCCAGAAGCTTCAAATTCTGTGTTTTCGCAAAAATCACCATTATGAGCAATTTTGTGATTTTTATTCATTTTTCCATTGAAAAAAATTTTTTCAAAATTCTTTATTTTTCGATCAAAGAGATTGATTTTTCAAGAAATTTGAAAAAAAAATTTCAATTTTTTCGAAAATTTTTTCGAAATTTTTTTATCAAAAATTTTTTTAAATTTTTTTTTTTTTTTATCGTCTTCAGAATGCTTCACTATTGTCAAAAAAATTAACTCAATTTTTTCTGTCCGCTACAACTGCCTTAGTTTTAAATCTCATTTTAAAAATTCAATAAAAACAAATTGATATACCCCCGCGGAGTTCGGCTTTTCCTCACACAAAACTTGAATTTTACGTTTTCTTTTTAGCCTAAATTCCTTACGTGAATTTTATGTAAGCTTTTCTTTGATAAGCACCTTTTGATATGCCTCGTCGACATTTAGCTGCCACAGATGTGGCTCGCATTGTTACCCTCCTTCAAGAGGGCTACAGTCAGGTGGAAGTAGCAGCTTCTATGGGAGTGAGCCAGTCCGTTATCAGTCGGGCCTATGCCCGATTTAACGCGACTCAAAGTTACGATCGTCGTCCGGGTCAAGGTAGACTACGAATCACTACCGAGCGTGATGATCGAGCTATCATTCGAGAAGCTCGTCGAAACCCTACTGCGCATGCCCACATGATCGCTCATCAATTTCGCAATCGTCGACAACGTCCTCCCCAACAACACATATCGGCATCGACGGTTCGAAATCGCTTTCGAGAGCAAGGACTACGCGCTAGACGCGCAAATCGCGTGCCTATGCTCACTCCACGACATCGCCGAGCCCGATTGGCCTATGCTCATGATCATCACCATTGGGGTCGTAGACAGTGGACCAGTGTATTATGGACTGACGAATCTCGATTTTGTCTTCATGGCAGCGATAGACGATCTCTCGTTTGGCGCCGTCGTGGAGAACGAGATCGGGATGGTTTTACGAGACCAGTTACAGCTTTCAATGGTGGATCAGTCATGGTGTGGGCAGGCGTGTCCTTCAATACCAGAACCCCGTTGGTCATCGTTCGTGGGACGTTGACTGCCGATAGGTACGTCGACGAAATTCTGGAGCCACACGTCCTGCCTATGCGCACACGCATGGGGGCAAGACGGTTCATTTTGATGCAGGATAATGCTCGTCCTCACACTGCAGTTCGTACGCGAACTTTTCTCCGCGCCAACAACGTAACAACGCTTAATCATCCAGCGATGAGTCCTGATTTGAACCCAATTGAGCATGTTTGGGACATGCTTGGGCGTCGATTGCGGCGAGACTATCCGCAACTGCACAATCTTCATCAGTTGACTCAAGCGTTGTTACGTTGTTGGCAAGGAATTTCGCAACGTGATATTCGACGATGCATCAACATGCAAGAGCGTTTACGAGCTGTGATTCGGAACAGAGGTGGCAATACACGGTACTGAGCAGTTACTGCCGTGCGTACAGAGGTCATTCGGCAGCTGCAAACAGGCAAACGCGCAGACAAAGACACACACACACACACACACGCGCGTGTGTGTGAGAAGCGTAAATCCGACCGAGCAACCTCCACGTGGTACGCTTTGGGTAACGCTAATGCCGGCGGTAAAACAACAGTCGAAAAAAATTGAGAAAATTTCGAAAAAAATTTTCGAAAAAAATTGAAATTTTTTTTTTTTCAAATTTCTTGAAAAATCAATCTCTTTGATCGAAAAAATAAAGAATTTTGAAAAAAAAAATTTTTTTCAATGGAAAAATGAATAAAAATCACAAAATTGCTCATAATGGTGATTTTTGCGAAAACACAGAATTTGAAGCTTCTGGGCACTATGAACAAAAAATCGCAGCGCTTTGAATTTCTTAGGGATTTTAGAGGACACTTTGAAGTTAAAAAATTACCAACGATATCCTTCGTTCATCCATTTTATCCAAAGTTATACCAAGTTATCCAAATATCCTTAATTATGCGAATTTTTGTCTTTTTTCAGTCCGAGTTTTCAATTCAAAAAAATTTTTTCTTCAAAAGCGGTTTACGTTCTCTTATAGAGAATATTGTGTAGTTTTCAAAACCCTCCTTCGATTTCCTATACGGTCATTATTTCCAGAGTTATTGATTTCCAAAGTCAAAAAAACTTTTTTGCTTTGATTGACGATAACTCCGCGGCAAATTATCGTACAGGCTTTTGATTACGTCAAATTAAAGGGTATTAAATTTACTAAAAGAGCTTTTAAACGAAACTATCGAAAAAATTTTTTTGAAGCCCGTAGACCTTTTTAAGACGAAAAAAATTTCGAAAAATTTTTTTTCAGTAGTTTTCTTAGGATTTCTCCAGACCTGACGATGACAAAAATTTTCATGGTCATATCTAAAAACTAGACACTTGGAGCTATAATTTGCTTTTTTTTTTTTTTCTGTGCGATCATTTTCCTCGGAGTTACAGCTCGCTGAAAATCACCAAAAAATTTGGAATTTTTTTTATATCCCTTAATTTTTGTGACTAGTGTAGCATAGCATTTGTTAGGATTAAGGTACAGCTTGTTTAAGAGGCACCAAGTATGTAGGCAATCAATGTCGTTTTGGAGGATGGCGATGTCAAGTACTCCTGTAACGATTCTGTATATCTTTAGATCATCTGCGTATAGTAAGAAGTCCGAGCGCAGGCTGTCGCCGATATCATTAATAAAGATGTTGAATAAGATAGGCCCTAGGTGTGAGCCCTGTGGGATACCGGAGGTAGCTTGGTATACTTCAGATGTGTGATCTCCGATTCTGACTTGGAGACAACGGTCTTTTAGATAGGAACAGAACCAGTTTAAAGTACTGCCGGTGAAGCCATGCTTTTCTAGCTTATCCAGTAAAATCAAGTGGTCCACCCTGTCAAATGCCTTGCTGAAGTCTGTGTAGACAGAATGAACGCAGACTCCGTTATCAAGGGCATTAAGAATGTAGTTAGTATAGCAGATAATGCTTAATCAAATGCATAGATATTATATACAATTAACTTTTTATTAAAAAAAAAAATAATTCCTTGGTAAAAAATTGCTAATAATCGAAAATATACAGATATGAATTTAAAAACTTTTTGTTTTTTTAAGAAAGTTTCATTTACTAAATTATCATATAATTGATATTAAATTAATATTTCTGAAAACTATACCAGAAATAATAAAATTCTTATCGATGCTCGTCAGAAACTAGGCCACATCGGGTGTCAGAAATTATAATTCGAAAAAGACAAATACATTAGAAAAAGGTTCCTTGAACAAGAGTTTTCTAAACATTTATTGAATTAATTAACGTAATTATATTATTTGAAAAACTTACATGATCTCATTAAAAACATTTTAATCTGGTTGATAAAATCATTGGACTTTTTTTTTTATTTGAGTTTTAATATAACTATTTCAACTCAATCTCAACTGTCACACTCAAAGTTAGAAACTAGGCCCTTTATTTGGTTGAAATATTTATTTATTAAAAAATTTTTAACCAAACACCAGCTGTTGATCACTATGAAATAAAAAGAATTTTTTTCCCAAACTATTCGATAAAATTTTTGAAATTTTATAGTTTGTGAAAAAATGAAATCTACATCGTAATCACATCTCAAAAAAAAATTTTTTAAAATGGAAAAAACGTTGAATTGTTTTTTTTTATTTTAATTTCAATGCAGTAAAAATTTTTTAAAAATTTAATAAATTTTGTTATTATGAAAATATTTTCAATAAATAAAATATGTTTTGATACTAATTTTTGGAATTTTCAAGTTATTTTCGAAATTTTACAGAATTGAAAAATATAAATTACATTAACTTTATATTTACTAAATATTATCTCTTATTTAATTTTTTTTTAAATATAGCTTTTTACAAATCATATTATATTCAGTTGTTAAATAATTTTCAGTATTAAATACTAATAACTTGTATTAATTTTTTTTTATAAAAATATGAAAATGAAAGCATTGCTTTTTGTAATTACAATAAAATAAAACACCTTTCTAATATTTTACTTTGTGTTTTCTTTACTGCACACCATGTACATGTATAAAAATATACACTTACACATACACTCACATATTGTGTTACGACGGTTTGAAGATAAAGCTTCGGCAACTACTAAAATTCTAACATTATCTGGCGCTAGCACTTTTTCTACTATCTCACTCTTACTATTGTATACATTTGTAATTCTGTACTCATGGAATAAAGATCTATACTGTGACACGGGTCGAACGTGAGAAGCGTGTTACACCTTATTATGGTTCACAGACGGACAACAGACAGATTCACGTGCTTATGTTTTGGCCTTGTTATCCAGTGTGACTCACGTGTTAGTAATTCATCGCTTGTCTGAGTGCCGCGTTAGAAGTTTTGTTAATAACTATTTTCAACTAATTTAATGAAACGTAGTGATTGTTTAAAATGAAGTACGCATTGGTTAAAATACCTAATGATAATAATAAAACAGATTTAATTGAAACTGCCACATAACAAATTTTAATCAATACAGTGCTTATACTAAAAACATTGTTTATCATTACAATGATGGTACAAAAAAATTCAAGTGCATTATATTACGTCTTACTGGTAAGTCAAAAACAAACTATAATTTTTGGTCATTTAATGAGTAACAATAAATTTTTCATGCTTAATACATAAATAATAACTGTCATCGTGACAATATTTAAATGATATGGAAGTTTGCAGACATCATAAAGTTTTAATTTTTTTTACTAATTTAATAATTACTAAGAGAATATTTTTAAAAATATCACTGAAAGTTTTTTCAATATTTTACTTTTGAAATTTTTTCTTTTCATTTTTATCTTCTAATTCTGTCAGTAAAAAACCTTTAGAAAATCATAAGATTCTTGACTAACTAAATTTGCATATATTTATTCTTTCATTGCTTTGTATTTATTTCTTATTAAAATTATATAAGATAACATCGCGTAAGTCATATGTACATAAAACTTTAATTATTGTAATAATTATGGAAATATTAAAGACACTAAGTTTAGAATAAAATTTAAATTTATATGATGAAATGATAGTACCATAAAGGGTCATTCCATGTCAAATCGACCAATTGTTAGCATCGACCTCTTTGATTTGGTCGAATTTTGGTCAGAATTTTTTTTTTTATTACATAAGAAAGTTTTGACAAAGGAAAAAAATTTTTTTCAAAAGTTATCCAATAATCCAAATTTCATAAATTTTCCAATTTTTTAATATTTACTATTAAATATCTCGAAAATTATGATGGTTACGAAAATGAAACTCAAGACTCGTTCTGAAGAGGATACTTGAGGCTATAAAAAAAATTTTTTAGAAAAATTACGAATTTACAAAATTTCGAAGTTTTTAAAATCGTCAAAATTGACGATGCATATACAATTTTAGGCTGAAATTTTTTATATCATACTTCTTACATATCTAAAGAAATTCGAATATATTCGATAAATATTTTATTCTACCGAAATACATTGCTTCTACATTATATAACTTTACAAAAAATTATCAATTTTTTTTTGTGTTTCACAATCTGATCGAGAAGTAGTCGAGTAATTAATAATATATTAAAATAAATAATAATTAATTACAGATTCAGCAGAGTCGTCTGATGGAAATAAGCGTATCCCAAAGCCCATTATAACAAATCCTTCAGAATTGGAATCATTTACAAACAATGAAGAAGAAGAATCAATAATCGCCAAGGCTAAAGCATTTAGAAAAGTATTTATTGAACTTTCGTAGTACAAAAACTAAATATAAGATTATTATTTTTTTTTTTTTTTTAGGAAAATAAAAATAAAACGAAGAAGCTAAAGGTGGAAGAAATGATCAAAATATATCAAGAAAATAGCGGAATTCATGAAGGAAAAGTATGTATAGTCTATGATTCAAAATCTCGTTGTAAAATGAATTATACAAAATTAAGTATCCTATGTTTTTATTTAAATTAATATTTTTTACTAATATTCTATGAATAAATTCTTTGAAGGTTTCTAATGAGGACAACTTGGTTAAAGGCATTACAAAAAATGATGAAGTTAAAGAATCATCTATCAATAATGATCAAATGATTAAACGAAAATTATCGAATGATGACGAGAATAGTACAGTTATGTCTAAAGGTATTGTTAATGCCCGAAGAAAACGCTTTTTACGTGATGATGATAGTAGTGAAGATTCTGAATCTGAACACAAACACGTTGAAGCAAAAGTAATAGTAATGAATAAATCCGATGAAGAGAGCGATTCAGAACCCACTGGAAGTCATGAAAGTAACAAGGTATAAAATTTTTTCAACATAATCTAACTGTAATTTATTAACATACTATTTTGTAAACAATCACGTTCAAACAAGTCTCCAGGTGTGAATTTAGCCAATGCCAAAATTATTTTTAGGATTAGTTTCATAAATCGTACTAAAAAAATATCACAGTATTCTTCTTTGAAGAATTGAAGAAGAATACTGAGTAAAATTTTTCAAAACTTTCGTGTCAGTGGTAATTTCTTTGTTAGTAAAAACGTGTTAAGATATTGGGCAATGTCGTGGTTAATAAAAATTGATCGATTTTTATGTTATCAGTGACAGTTACGCCAATGATTTAGTGTTTATTTTTGACATTGTAAGCTAATGAGATAAAAATTTTTATATATTAGTTTTATGAAAATTTGTGTATAAAAGTTTCGTAAAACATGAATTAAAAAAATATTCTGCATCTTCCCGTTACAGTATAAACAAATCTTAATATATGTATGCATATGTAGATAGTGTCGAAAAAGTCAACTAGCTTATTGATTTTCAAATGTGCACAAATTTTCGGTTAAAAGTTGAAAAAATATGAATTCTGTCTCAATTAAAGCACTTAATGATGATATTGAAAGGATGCAAATTGAAATTTTTCGTCTGCATTCAAATAATAACAGATTCAATTTGTTTTTAATTGAAAATTTTTTATTGTTTCTAAATCAAAGTTTCTTAAATTATTATAATGGTTCTACAAACTTTATTTAAAAAAAAAAAAAAAAAAAAAAAAAAAAAAAAAAAAAACAGCAATCGCGAAAAATTTTTAAATTATTTTCTCTTTTCATTTCTTAGCGCAGTAATCAACTTTAAAAGTAAATATTGCTGGACATGTTTTGTCGATCATTTCATTTCCTACTTATTATCTCTCCCAGATTTTTGAAATACCTAGAAATCGTGAAATTATTATTTTGATTACAATCAATCATAAACAATTAAGTTAAAATTTTGTGAAAATATTAAAGTTTAAAAGATGAACACAACACCTCGATAGAACTTCGAAAAATCAATTAAAAATTATTCGGAGAGAATGGATTGATTTACAAATAAAAATTATTCTAGTGCAATGTTCAATTTTATATAAAAATATATTATGCATTTCACAGAATTTTGATTTTAGGGCAAGAAAAAAAATTTTTCCGTATTTGAACGAAAATTCAAAAATTTCGACTTGCAAGTAAATTTTATATTGTGACAGACAAATTTATTTAAACTGAAAAATTACAATGAATAGGAAGTCACATTAATGAGTCATTATAAAATATTACATTGATAAATATAAAAAAAAATGAATGTAACAGTAAAATAGTTCTAAGTAGACACAAAATTTTCAACGTGAATTAAATATGACTTGATAAGCTTTCAGATTTAATTTATAAAAATTTGATAAGTTTACGCATTGAATAGTTATTGCAAGGAGAACTTGACTAAAAATTTAACAGTAAGACCAATTGGTTCCCCGTTAGGTTTCTAAATTGGGACCCCACGTTGGGATGTAACGCAAAACTGCATTTGGTTCTCATTCGGCGCACCTCATCAGGTTCCAATGGGGAAATCCCAATCAGATTTCAATCTGATTGGGATTTTAAAGTTTTTGAAAAAAATTCTAATTTTCGGAAAAATTAAAATTAATTAGACATTAGTATCTCATATCATCTGGAACTAATTGGTGATTTTAGATTGTATTTTGATTAAATCCTGAAATGAAAAAATCCTTGGCGTAAGTTGGGTTCAAACATGGGTCCTTTTGCTCACGAGCCGGTCTCGCTGCAACTGGTCCAAGTAAGCACACTGCTAATAGAAGTAATTATTTTGAATTTGACTCAGGAATTTTTGGTAATAATTATCACAATTAATTTTTAATAATTACCATGTTACATAATAACTTCACTACTTTGGACATCGATAATATTTACTAAAATCAGGACCATCCTTCAATAGTATTCATTATTATCTGTGATAGTAACAATTTACAAAAAATATAACAATAGTTAACTGTTGTAATCATCGCTGATATAAATTACAAATTACTATATTACAAGATGAATATTATTTATTTATCAGTATAAAAAGTTCGATGATTTAAATTTTGACATTAAATAAAATTAAATAAAATAAAATTTTTAGAATAATCTAGATTTCGAAAAAAAAAAATCTGATTAAACAGAAACCAAATTTGGAAAAATTTAATTTTTAAGAAACATTTCTAGAACCCAGGTTTCGAAAAAAAAAAAATTAATATTTTAAAAGATCAAATTTCGAAAAAAATTTACATACATATATTAGATTTTTTCATGATAGACGACTGTTTTTTGCTCTTCAATATACTAAAAATATGGTTGAAACAGACGAAAAAAATACTTTGAAAGTATGACTTTTTAATGTTAATATTGAGAGATGTCGCATTACAAACTTCGATTTCCCATTCAAATACTATAGAAACAATATTCGCTTGTATCGAAAATTTTATAACTAACGTTGAGAAAGATACTTTAGAAAGTTCATGATATATTTTAGAAGAAAATTTAAGACTTCACCAAAAAGGTTTCCTATAATTTTTTGACATCTTTGTTCCTTCAAAAGTTGGAATCAAGGTTGAAGTTGGATTGATAAAAAATTAAAAAATTTTTGCAATTGTCTTACGCAACTATCAGTATTAAAAGATTTGTTTTTTGGCACATTTCATTTTCTACAACTTATTTTTTCTAAGTTTTCGATCATTTATACAGCTCAAGAGTTATTTGCATTAATGAATTGAAAATTTTTTCACATTATCCTAATTTTATTGTTTAAAATAAATTATTGTACTTAAATTGACAGATTTCAGAACTAAGCATAATTTTTCACTACGTTCATTGAATTATTATTATAATACTAAACATCTACTATTACAATTATGATAATTATTTCTGATTTTACTAACTTAAAATACCTATGAGTATCACAACTTTTATTGATTATCAATAAAACACTTATCGTATCATATGATTAATAACCTTTTTCTGTCATCAATATATTTATTCAAAAAAATAATTAAATTATTTGAGCTCAAATTTAGAAATAAAGTACAATTTTAAGCTTGAATCACTTCTTAAAGAGTAACTTCAAGCAAAAACCCTGAAAGTTTTTTTTGACGTGATAACGTCTCATAAATTGATGAACACCAGCAGCAAACACGAAAAAATGTCGCGTTTCCCCTGAGCCTGTGCGTGCAAGCGAGAGCGCGCAACAAGCGATAGAGAGGCACGATCTGCTGAAGCAGTGAGGCCAGTAGTCCAGTCGGCAGGGAAATATTAATATTTCGTAAGCTATTGGTCGTAAAGACTTCTGGTTTGGTTCATTTTGTTCCGGAACAATAAGGCCTTATTCAATTCTTTAAATTTCATACGCTGCATGTCTCGACTTATTTTCAATAGTTTACGAGATATTTTAATGCAAAGCTACTGGCAAAATGGTTATTTTTTAAACAATTGAATTTCCGCTATTTTTTTTTTTTTTTTTAAATGATCTACATATTTATTGAGTATTTTAAAAAAACAAAATTTTCAATTTACCCCATTTGCATTGGAAGTCGTAAAAAAACCGCCTAATATTTCCCTGCCGACTGGACTACAGAGCCGAAGCGTTGGCTTGTGACACATCTCTCTTAATACCACTCTTCTCTAATAACTAATTATTCGTCATTATATTTAAACAAATAGCTTAAATTAAATTTGTAAAAACTACAAATAATATTTGAAAATTAAAAATTATTGTTTTTAACCAGTTTTAAAAATATTCATGTCAAATTATATCAAATACATCACATTATTATTTCTTTCTTAAAATAATTTTTAAATATTCAAAATTTTATCATTTTTAATTACAAAACAATGATAGATAACTCAGTAATAATAATTCAATTTAATTCATAAAAGTATGCAATTTTTCATCAATGATTCTTTATGACGTTATCACGTAAAACTATCGTCCGTAAACCGACTTTACAGACAACCAATTTTTTTTTTTTACAGAACATTCATTTTCGGTAGAAAAATAAAAATTCGTTATTGCCAAAAGTAGATTTATCTATGATTGAAAATTTTTCAACATAAAAATATTTTGTAAAATTTGCTCAATGTTCTAACCATGGTTACAAGAATACGATAAGTCTGTAAATATTAATGACTCAAATTTTTATGCCGTTTTTTCGGTATCCTGAATGTTACATTTAATTCATTTATCAAAAAAAAAATTTTTTTTAACATTTCTGGTCCAGTCTTAGTGTGGAAACATACTTTGCATTCGTTCATGTTCAATTATACTTGAAATATTTGGATATTTATCTTTCCTTAACTACCTATCTGCTCATAAGTATAATTTAAATTATAATGAAAAAAACCTGTATTCCTTCTAGGCATGAACAATTTTGAATTCGTATCTGAATTTACCTTTAATGACAAATTCAGATACGAATTCAAAATTGTTCATGCCTGAAGGGAATCCATGCTAACGATATTATAAATAATTAGATAAAATAATTGTTGTATTAGACTGGATAGGCAATAAATTGAAATATTTTTCAATGGAAAATATATATAAAAATTATTATTATTATTATTATTATTATTATTATTATTATTATTATTATTAAGATTAGTAATTGTAGCAGTAGATACTGCATAACTTATAATGTACTGCAAATACTTACTTGTAGTAGTATATAAAAGTAAGTTCAAGTGATTATTATTGTTCCTTTTATCATTATTATTAACATTATTTTTATTATTATTCTTGTTCTTTTGATCTCTGTTGAAGTATTATTGTGTTATAATGAAAATAAATAAATACATAAGTAAATTATACTGTAGAGGTTTATGTTTCTTTATATTTAAGATGAAGTTATTATTTAAGAATAAATTATTAATTAAGCATTACATACTTTAGAAGTCTTTTTATTACTGAAAAAGTCTGATTTTCTACTTAATTTCTTTGATGAAGTAAATCTGAGTAAGTCTTTATAACTCTTAATAACTCTTCTTGAAAGTCCCAAATCTCAGAGAGTATTTGACTTTTTCAGAGTTTGTTAGACTTAGTCAGAGTTATTTACAAATAATAAGACTTTTTCTGTCTTTTTCAGAGAAAGTAAGACTTTCAAAAAGTTTTATTCAGACTTCTGAAGACTTCTTCAGATTTTTTTCAGGGACATTTTTCCACAAGGGAAAGTTCTTAAAAATGTTATTTTTTTTATTGTTTTTATTATTTTTATGTTGTTATACAACAACTGGTGATAGTGTCACGTTAAAGTGAATAATAAATACATAATTGCAATTTTGAAATAATATTAACATCAATAATTAAATTAAAATGGCGTCCCTGAAAGGTGATATTATTAATGCAAGGAAAGTTTTTAAGTGTCACCCAAAAACTAGTGTGCCTAAAATTGTGATATGTATTATATGTGAAAATGTGTATCACGAAGGGGATTTTAATAAACTTATAAAAGGGAAATATGTTGGGGAAATGTTAGTTATCTGCCCTAACCATAATCATGAAGATCTAACCTACAAAAAAGATTACGATGTAAACACTTTGGATAAAAATGCAAGAGAAATAATAATGCAAATAAAAATGCATCATAAAGATGAATTACGCAACGAGCTATGTAATAATATAACACTAAACAAAACGAAAAATCTTTCAGATGTTTCTGATCTTGAGATAGATGAAATAGCAGCTCTGAAGATGGAGAATGAATTATTGAGACAACTAAATACGGAACTACAAGCCCGAAACAGCCTGCTGGATAAGATTGTTGAAAACGGTAATTTTTTCAATAATAATTCCTCATCGTATGCTGATATTGCTAAGGGTTCTGCTAAAATAAATGAAAAAGTCCCAAAATTATAGTGAAAGCAAAAATATAAATAATAATGTTGAAACTCTGGAGAAGGTGAAAATGAAATTAACTAGTGATATTTCTTTGCCAATTAATAATGTAAGGAAAAATACCAATGGATGTGTATCTGTTAAGTGTAAAAATGTTAATGATATACAGAAAGTTAAATCAGTCCTGAGTGATAAATTAGGTAATGAATATTGTGTTGACTTAGAGCATCTTAGCATGCCGAAAGTTAGAGTCTTAAATGTAGATAATGATCTAAATAGAGACGAATTATGTGAGGATATATACTATAGGAACTTTCTGGACCTTGATGGTGCTTTTAATATAATTGCAGATTCTAAAAATAAATTAGGCTCTCGTACTCTGATTCTAGAATTAACCTCAGCATCCTATTTGCATTTAAAGAACAATGGTTTCAGAATTTATATAGGATTTCAATGCTGTCGTGTCATGGATTATTTCAACTTTAATTTATGTTTTAAGTGTGATAGATCAAATCATAAACACAATGGTTGCTTTCCAATTAATACAAAAAGTGACGCAGTGTAACGCAGTGCTCGATAAAGCGCTTTCTATCAACGACACTGTTGAACACAGCCGTACACTGTTCGACACTCGAAAAAGTGGTGTTTGACAAATGCTTACCAAGAATTACCAACAAAAAAGAGAAGAATTCTTTCTCTACTCATGATTTTTAATTATTTAGATTGATATTAAAAAAGCAAAAATAATTTATTGTAGAATCAAGAATCATTACTTAACCTCGTAATTTATTTACGGCATATTCTAGTAGTATTATTTGAAATTATTAAATTGAGCTTGTCTCTTACTGCTAATTAAAATTTAATAAAAATGTTCAAATGTAAATATTGCACTATTGAAGTAAGCCTTGATAATGTCGCGAAACACGGTTGCTTTATAAATAAAAGTGAGATATTCATAGATGATGATAACAATTTCTTCTACGACGGTAATAATAAGTTTATTAAGTCTAAAAGCAGTATTGCGAATTGTTTAAAATACCTATATAATTTTTTTTTTAGTAGATGACATTGCAAAAGATCCAAGACCTGGGATTGGTGAAACTACGGATGATTATGAAGATTATGAGATCCTTGTTGAAGGTTAGTACAACCCTGATTAAAAATATTGATTGAAAAGTATTGAAAATTTTTTCAATTCTTTTCAATCCACACAGAGATTTTGAAAAATATTGAATGGAATTGAAACTTCAATTATTTGAATACTTTCTAATATCTTATAATGGAATTAAAAAGTATTGAACAAGATTCATTCTTGGATGTCTTTAATACTTTTTAATTCTAAAATGGAATTCAAAAGTATTGAATGGGACTAAATTTTTTATCGTTTCAATACTTTTCAATTAAGAAGTGAAATTCAAAAGTATTGAAAAAGATTCATTCTTGGATGTCTTTAATACTTTTCAATGCTAAAATACAATTTAAAAGTATTCAATATAATTGAAACTTTTATGATCTGTAATTTATTCTTATTTTTTGTAAAGAATGAAACCCCGGAAAAAATAGATAGGCCGCATAATACGTGGAAAATAAACGTGTCAGGTAAAATCAGAAGGCTATAAAAAAAATTGCTCGTCCAAAAATTCGAACCGTGCATCTCACACTCCCCAGAATGACAGCTTCCCAGTCAACCCAATATATATATATATATATATTGTTGTCTAGAACCATCGTGTATGATGTCAAGTTCAGCTAAGAATGAATTTTATCAAATTTCAACCTCAAAAGGGATTGGGGGCGTTTACTATGAAAATCTTTCATAGCCAAACAATAGTTTTTATGGACTCAAAGTTTTGTTGGAACCTTTTATTTATAATGTGAAAATCATCTCTAATAGGATCTTACGAAATTTCTCTATCACATAGGTGTGCGGGAGTGATAATTGTCAAAAAATTAATATTCTTCGTAAGTAAATTCTTCATCCATAATGATGGAACAATGTGATCATTTGTGGACAATAACGGACCGTGCCAAAGAAACCGTAATAATGCCGGTGACCATAATTGAAAGCAAAATGATATACATATCGATAAAAGCGATGACATGTAATGAGAAAGATCAGAATTACTTAACTCAACAGCCGAATGACTTTGAAGTTCAGTAGTGTAGTAGTGATACTCCAGATGTAACTTTGTATATAAAAAATAATTCAAAAAATGTAACTTGTAATCAAAATGAACTCGTTTTTACTTAAGGGGGATAGCCACTGTGACGCTGGAAAAAATAGGCAATTTTCGGGAATTTTTTTTACTAGGATAATAAAGGAATTTGGGGATCGGGTTTTTTTTGTTTTATAAAGTATATGTTGAGGATAATTCTCCTAAATTTTTATTCAAAAATATTTTGTTATCACAAAGTTATAAACATTTTTGTAGAGCACCAAAAAAATTTCCCCCTCCATTGCCGGTACTGTAACTCAAAAACGGATTATCTGAAACAAAAAAACCAAACGGCATTTTAATCTATAGGAATGTCGCTATCGTCGCACGTAGGGGATTTTGAAAATTTTGATTTGAGAAAAAATGGCGCCATATTGAAAATTTTTTCGTCTTTTTCCTCATTTTTTGGACTCAAACAGCCTTAAAAAATCTTAAAAATTAAAATTTTCAAAATCCCCTACGTGCGACGATAGCCACTAAGTAGACGAATACGGGGAAACAAAAAAATTGAGAATCGGTTCATATTTACGAAAGTTACAGTACCGGAAAGTTTGAAAAAAGTCGTTTTGAGAAAAACGCGAGTAAAGTTTTAAGAAGATTCTCGCAACTTTAAAATCTAGTCTTTCACAAAATATTCATACTCACATCAAACTATCAAGTACTGGGCCATATGAGGGTTCTTCCTCCTTATCTTTAGTATTGACCTTGACTTTTTTATTTTTTTACTGGCCGTTTCCATGCGGCTTTCAGCAGCTTTAACCCGAGTAGCGTCGCGCTCAGCGCAGTATGAGTAGAGTGTTGGTCCTAC
Organism: Cotesia typhae; assembly: GCF_013202065.1. Taxonomy (NCBI): domain Eukaryota; kingdom Metazoa; phylum Arthropoda; class Insecta; order Hymenoptera; family Braconidae; genus Cotesia; species Cotesia typhae. The sequence continues at coordinate 15,158,400 of NW_027423774.1, forward strand.
TTTAACATCGAGATTCTCTAATATCTTCAGAGTTGCTAGAGCCCCATCATTGAATGTAATTGTTGAAATATATAAAGCTATTTCAACAATAAGGGAACAAGAAGAATTTGTTTTTGGGGCGAGCTGCCACACTAATGCATTGAAGCTTTCATTATTATTTTGTGTAAACCCACCGACACATCGTTCCAATAACTCTGGATTCGATAGATCTTCATAAATCGGTATTAAAGCTTCCGCAATATCTGCAGGAAGTGGTGGTTTTTCAACTAATGAGTCCAAAGTATTTGTTGCCACAGCTTTTTGAAATTGACACCACGAATTTGCACCTTCAGGACAAAGAAAATGCTGCGGATCTTCGGGTGATGAAAACTTGTGATAAAATGTTTGCCAAATAGCATTATACATCTCATCAACATCATTAGAATGACGTCTGATTGCTAAACCATAATACTTTGTAAATTCATTAATTGCTTTGTCCGTTAATCGACCTTTCCCACCTAAACTTTTCTGTGTATTTTCTTCTTTTCCTGTTTTTGTCTTCTTGTTAGTTCGTTGCTTCTTCAAAGCCCTTAGTCGACTGCCCATTCGTTTTTGCACGTGATTAATACATTCCTTTTTTTTTTATCTTCACCATGTCCCCATACGGTTTAGCATCACAAATATTTTTATACGTTTTAGTGTCACCATCACCTATATAGTTTACATACTTAACGTTATGTAATAACTCTGATCGCATAAACATCTCTTTTATTCCATCTACCTCCATTTGTCCAGAAGAATTTTCATGGTTTATTGGACAGTCTAGAGCATGGTCTTGCATAAATTGATCGTATTCAGCTGTTCCTTTTTTGAGCTCATTAGCGCACACATCTTACAATAACTGGATTTCATACTTACATCTACGATTTTGCCAGTGAAGTAACCAATTAGAGAAGATATACCAAATGAAGATTTAAACCCTCTTTTCTTCCAACTACCGTCACCGGAGACAGAAATTCCAGGAATGTCATTGGATTTTAAATGCTTGCAGGTTTCTTGGATTTCTTCTTTAGCAGCTTTTTCAACACTAAATCACAACAGTTTCTAGCTGCATTTCTGATTTGTGTGACCAGACGATCGTAAAAGCTATGGAACATTGGTCGTGGTAAATCCATGAAAGCACAAAATCTTTCAGGTCCAGATAACCCAATACCAATTATCCGCATTGCAAAGATGAAACGGCGATTAATTTCATACGCATTCTTGATGAGTGGACATGAATTTATCAAAACTGGATCACATTTTTGCAATTCACAACTAGTTTAAAACCTAATCCTCGAATACTTGTCTCAGTAAAGTTTACATCACCACCACACTTTTTACACGATACACAGCCACTTAGTAAATTAAATATCGAAAAAAATTTATAATTTTGTAGCTAATACTCGAATCAATTGTACAATCAGATTTTTGTGATAATTTCCTCTTGGAAGCACTATCACGTCGTTGAGAGCCAGTATTTTTTCAGTTTCATATCTGTTGAGCGGTCGATTAAATTTTTTCCTGTCGTTTGGCAGTTTTCTTTCGTTTTTAATAACTTTACTTTGTTTACGATCCATTATTTAACAAATTTTTTTGTTAAATAAACAAAAAAAAAAGATCAGAAGATTTAAAAAAATAAGTAAGTAAACAATAACGAGTACACTAAGAAACTCAATAAATTAAAGAACGAGTGTGTATTCATACAAAACAACTAAACTATGAGGTACAGTATCTCAACAATAAGAAAAAATATACGTTAAAAGTCAAATAATTGTAACGGTTGACAATCGTGAGGGAAAACAATCGCCAACCCGTACGAATCAAAGACGGAGCGAGCAGGCGACGTTTTCGTCGAAGCGCCGCGCGTAAAACGGTCAATCGACGCGCTCTTATAAAAATGACTATAACTCGAAAACTATTCGGAATTTTTCTATAAAATTTGAAATACATAATTTTGAATATATAAACTTCAGTTTAATGAAAAAAAAAAAAAAATTTTTTTTCCGAAATTTTACAGTGGCTATCCCCCTTAATATTATGTAAATGCAAGAAAAATTTGTAAAAATACAACAATAAAATTTATTATTACATAAAAACTCATATTTCATTTAGTGATTTAGATTTATCATTTGATAAGGTAATTTGTAACGTAGAGATCGAACTTTCTATTCGATAATAAGAAATTAAAATTTTACAGCTTCTAAGCAAAAAAAAATTTCAATTGATTTCAGGAGATAAAAGATTGGAAAATTTAAATTTTGGCTTCAGTTAATTAATTAAAAAAAAAAAAACAGAAACATTGAAAACTCTGATTAATTAAAATTTTTTGTAATCCTACACGTGATCCAAAATATTAAACTATTAAACTACTAAACTATTAAATATTAAACTATAAATAGGAGAAAGATTGAAAAAAATTCACAAATTTGAATTAATATCAATTAAATTTGAAGCCAACGCGTCGGAAATTTAGGACTATTGTAATATTGAGAATGATGCAGAAAGATTCACAAATTTCAATAAATTTTAATTTTTTTCAATCTTATATGTGACCCGAAATAAGTGACTATTTTGTTATTGAAAAAGATTCAGAAAAATTGACAACTCTAAATTAATTTTAATTTTTTCAATCCTACACGTGATCGAAAATTAAAAATTATTTTGGTATTGAGAAAGATTCAAAAATATTCACAAATTTGAATTCATATCAATTTATTTGAAGTCAACGCATACTTAGAAATATAGAACTATTGTGGTATTGAAAAGGATTCAGAAAGATTCAAAAATTGTTATTAATTCTAATTTTTTTCAATCTTATGTGTGACCCGAAATAAGTGACTATTTTGTTATTGAAAAGATTCAGAAAAATTGACAACTCTAAATTAATTTTAATTTTTTCAATCCTACACGTGATCGAAAATTAAAAACTATTTTGGTATTGAGAAAGATTCAAAAATATTCACAAATTTGAATTCATATCAATTTATTTGAAGTCAACGCATACTTAGAAATATAGAACTATTGTGGTATTGAAAAGGATTCAGAAAGATTCAAAAATTGTTATTAATTCTAATTTTTTCAATCTTATGTGTGACCCGAAATAAGTGACTATTTTGTTATTGAAAAAGATTCAGAAAAATTGACAACTCTAAATTAATTTTAATTTTTTTCAATCCTACACGTGATCGAAAATTAAAAATTATTTTGGTATTGAGAAAGATTCAAAAATATTCACAAATTTGAATTCATATCAATTTATTTGAAGTCAACGCATACTTAGAAATATAGAACTATTGTGGTATTGAGAAGGATTCAAAAAGATTCAAAAATTTTATTTAATTCTAAGTTTTTTCAATCTTATATGTGACCCGAAATGAGTGACTATTTTGTTATTGAAAAAGATTCAGAAAAATTGACAACTCTAAATTAATTTTAATTTTTTTCAATCCTACATGTGATCGAAAATTAAAAATTATTTTGGTATTGAGAAAGATTCAAAAATATTCACAAATTTGAATTCATATCAATTTATTTGAAGTCAACGCATACTTAGAAATATAGAACTATTGTGGTATTGAAAAGGATTCAGAAAGATTCAAAAATTGTTATTAATTCTAATTTTTTTCAATCTTATGTGTGACCCGAAATAAGTGACTATTTTGTTATTGAAAAAGATTCAGAAAAATTGACAACTCTAAATTAATTTTAATTTTTTTCAATCCTACACGTGATCGAAAATTAAAAACTATTTTGGTATTGAGAAAGATTCAAAAATATTCACAAATTTGAATTCATATCAATTTATTTGAAGTCAACGCATACTTAGAAATATAGAACTATTGTGGTATTGAGAAGGATTCAAAAAGATTCAAAAATTTTATTTAATTCTAAGTTTTTCAATCTTATATGTGACCCGAAATGAGTGACTATTTTGTTATTGAAAAAGATTCAGAAAAATTGACAACTCTAAATTAATTTTAATTTTTTCAATCCTACATGTGATCGAAAATTAAAAATTATTTTGGTATTGAGAAAGATTCAAAAATATTCACAAATTTGAATTCATATCAATTTATTTGAAGTCAACGCATACTTAGAAATATAGAACTATTGTGGTATTGAAAAGGATTCAGAAAGATTCAAAAATTGTTATTAATTCTAATTTTTTCAATCTTATGTGTGACCCGAAATAAGTGACTATTTTGTTATTGAAAAAGATTCAGAAAAATTGACAACTCTAAATTAATTTTAATTTTTTTCAATCCTACACGTGATCGAAAATTAAAAACTATTTTGGTATTGAGAAAGATTCAAAAATATTCACAAATTTGAATTCATATCAATTTATTTGAAGTCAACGCATACTTAGAAATATAGAACTATTGTGGTATTGAGAAGGATTCAAAAAGATTCAAAAATTTTATTTAATTCTAAGTTTTTTCAATCTTATATGTGACCCGAAATGAGTGACTATTTTGTTATTGAAAAAGATTCAGAAAAATTGACAACTCTAAATTAATTTTAATTTTTTTCAATCCTACATGTGATCGAAAATTAAAAATTATTTTGGTATTGAGAAAGATTCAAAAATATTCACAAATTTGAATTCATATCAATTTATTTGAAGTCAACGCATACTTAGAAATATAGAACTATTGTGGTATTGAAAAGGATTCAGAAAGATTCAAAAATTGTTATTAATTCTAATTTTTTTCAATCTTATGTGTGACCCGAAATAAGTGACTATTTTGTTATTGAAAAAGATTCAGAAAATTGACAACTCTAAATTAATTTTAATTTTTTCAATCCTACACGTGATCGAAAATTAAAAACTATTTTGGTATTGAGAAAGATTCAAAAATATTCACAAATTTGAATTCATATCAATTTATTTGAAGTCAACGCATACTTAGAAATATAGAACTATTGTGGTATTGAAAAGGATTCAGAAAGATTCAAAAATTTTATTTAATTCTAATTTTTTTCAATCTTATGTGTGACCCGAAATAAGTGACTATTTTGTTATTGAAAAAGATTCAGAAAAATTGAAAACTCTCAATTAATTTTAATTTTTTTCAATCCTACGCGTGATCTGAAATAAGAAATTATTTTGGTATTGAGATGGATTCAGAAAGATTGAAAGCTCTCAATCAATTTTAATTTTTTTCAATCCTACACTTGATCTGAAATAAGAAACTATTTTGGTATTGAGAAGGATTCAGAAAGATTGAAAATGTTAATCCATTTGAATCTTTCTTAATCCATCTCATAACTCGAAATGTGGAATTATTTTGGTATTGAGAAGAATTCAAAAAGATTGAAAACTGTCAATTAATTTGAATCTTTTTCAATCCCACACGTAACCCGAAAATACGGAACTTTTTGTTATTGAAGAGGATTCAAAAAGATTAAAAATATCAATTCATCTGAATCTTTTTCAATTCTTTAAGAGTTCAGAAATTCTTATATTATTTTTAGATTCAATATAATTGAAAAGTATTAATTTTATGTTCAGATGAAAAACTTGTGGGATAGGATTTATTCAAAAGTATTCAATTCTCATCTTTTTCAATTCTTTTCAATGAGTATTTTTAATCAGGGAAATAAATCATATACACTGGTCACAAAAATGAAAGCATATGAAAAAATTATAAATTTTAAAATGAAATTCAAAAATTTCTGAGAGAAATGTTTGTAGAAACAAAACCAAATATGCAAGTAGAGCTGTGTTTATCTAGTTTCAGGACTATATACAAAAAAATAAATTTTGTTTTAATTAAAATAAAAAACAGTTTTTCATTAAAAAAATATCGACTGCTGCTAGAAAAAAATTTTTTTGAATTTCTAAAATGAATATAATGTGAAAAAAATTCTTCTTGCGTCAATTTTTCGCAATAACGATGAATCGGAAGCTTTCGGGCACTAAGAAACAATAACGTATCGCTTAGATGTTACTACTATTACTTATGTGACTAGTGTATTTTAAGCTAGAAACTTTTGCAGCGAAATTAAAAAAAATTACATATTTGTATGAGTTTCAAAAAAATTATTGCCTTACAATTAAGAAATCAAGTTTTTTAAATAATTGTTTGTCTTTTCTCGTACATAATTTTTACTTAGTAAGATATAAAAATTTAGTTTATTGTTAATAGGTAATTTAGAAGAAGAAAACGAAAATCCTAAAAGTCTTAATTTTACAGGAAGTATAAAAAAATCAAGTACGTATTAAAATACAATATAGTTTTCAATGAGGTTATTTAATGTATTTGAAATTCTAAGTTTCATATGTATGCATGTGCAGGTGCAATGTGGACTAAAGATGCGACTTTATCACTATTGAGCTTATATGAAGCAAATATCGAAAAATTGGACCATACTAATAAAAAAATAAAATTATGGAACTCAATTTCACTTGGTTTGAAATCGATTGACTTACAGGTAACATATTTAATGAAAAAGTTAAATTTATTCATTGTAAAAAAAAATATTCGTTATTTTTAAATTGATTAATTGTTGCAGTATTCTTCAGATCAAGTTAAATGGAAGATGAACGCTCTTCTGTCTAAGTATAAATCGTGTTTCGACAATAATTCGAGAGCAGACGTGATTATCAAACCTTTGATTATTATGATGTTATTGATGAGATAATGCAGAAAAAAAATACAAAATTCACAGCTACTTCTTCCGTTAGATCATCAAATGCATTGAAGTCTAAAAATACTCCGGTAACTAATTTATGTCCTAATAATGACTCTGTTAACCTGGATAAAATAGGAAAATCTGCTCACAAAGAAAAAGTAAATATTAGCGAAGAAAAATTATCTTCCTCACAAAGTAAGAACAGTTCAAAAGATAAGATAAATGCAATACCACGTGGGACTGGCTCGAAAATAGCAAGAGAAAAAGTAGCTTTAGAACGAGAATGGCTTAAACATCTTGAAATGAATGAAGTGAAAGCAAAAGCAGATGCTGAAATTCGAGAAAAATATTTAATTCAAAAAAGAGAACAAAATGAACTTAAAAAAAGTTACTTACGGTTACGAACCAAAGAATTGGAACAAAAAAAAGAACTAGAGATGCAAAAATTAAAATTAAAACAACGACGTCATGAAGATATTCTGGATATGATGAAATCACTACGTCCAAATAATGCAAGGGAACAAAAAAAAAATACTTATGATTCTGATTAATCGATTTTAGCAATCTTTCCATATCTTTCAACAACATTTAAATGTTTTATGTTAGATTTTAATCGTTAATGCATGCAAAAGTTCAAAAATTATCATCAGTTTCTTAATACGTACAATTTTATTTGTCATAATTTGTTTACTTCCGAAACTATTTTATAATTATTTATAACAGTAATTATTATCATTATTAATATTATTAATTAAGTAAAGCTTTAACATAATCTTATTTAAATAGGAAATAATCAGTGATCTATGATATCAAAGATTTTATGGTAAATTGAGTACTGTAAAAACTACTGACTGATGATATTTTATATTATTAATTATAAGCATCGTAATATTATTAAAATATTTTTTACTTTTGTTTCAACTATAATTTTATTGAAATACGTACAAATTATGATAAAAATATAAGTGAATTACAGTGATTGTTTTATTTTTATAGCCAAAAATTACTTTTAATTTTTAATTTGTTTTTTTAAACATTATATTTATTTACAATTGAATAGCCAACTTTCTTCATTTTCATAACATAAATTGATGAATTAAAAAAAAAGGTAATTATAAAATATTTGTACAATTCCACCAAGGTAATTCACGTTCACAAGTACAATTCTCTGAATGATTCTCTGCGATGTCGATTGTTCTGATTGTTCATATTTTCTGGAGGGGTTTCTTCAATATTTGATCCACTATAATCTGCCAAACCACTATAATCTTCAGTATCGTCATCAATGTCATCATTTTCATCCACGCAATAATTATGTAAAATACAAGCTGCGAGTACTGTATCTGTAACAAAACTTAAATCTCTGTATTCAGAGAAAAATTTTATTCTACGAAATCGACCTTTTAACAATCCGAATGATTTTTCAACCGCCATTCGAGTTGCTGAAAGTCTGTAATTAAACTGCCTTTGCTGAAGAGTTAAACGGCCATTTTCACGAAATGGTGGCACAAGCCATGGTAAAGATGGATATGCTGAATCACCTATTATAAATGTGTCATTTGGAAATAAGATTTCTTCATTTTCGATTGCTGAATGGTATAGAGATGATCTTCTAAATACACGAGCATCATATAAGGAACCTGGTTCTCCGCAGTATACGTTTGTGAATCGTGTACGAGAGTCCACAACAGCTTGTAAATTAATAGAGCAATATTTTTTACGATTAAAAAAGTCATTTCCATTATCCGCAGGTTTTTCTATACGAATATGAGTTGAATCAATTGCGCCCAAGATATTTGGAATTTGTTTTTTAGAATAAAATCCATTACATATTGTTGAAACTTCATCATTGTTTTCAGGCCATTTTACTACATCATCCAATTTGGTTAATATCCAATCCATGCTAGTACACGACGTAAAACTCGATGAACTGATGAAATAGAAATGTCAAAACGATCTGCAAGTGTTCTTAATGGTTCTGTATTTGACAAGAACCATAAAAATACTAAAAAACATATTTTTCCACTGACAGGTGTCTTTCCAAAATTATTTTTTGGTATAAACTCTGAATGTTGTAGTTCATCTGAAATATAATATTAAGAATTAAGTAGAAAATAATTAAAGTGTGGAAAATGAATTAAAAATATAAAAACAACATTGCTGTTGTCTGAAATAAAACTAAGGATTTTGCATGCCTTAAGCGCGAAGCGCGCAGGTATGCTCTACTCTCGCCTAAAAATCGTGATTTTGAGTAAAACGTGATTTTCATAATTTTAACGAAAAAAATTATGGATAAAAAGCATATTGAAATAAATAATAATAACTCCCGAACATGTTAAAAAAATTTTCTTATCAATTAACTAAGAGTTCTCAGAAAAAACTCCTTTTTTTGATGAATTAAATGAATATGTGCTTGGTATTCACGGGAGCACTGGGCTTGATAACACTACAACTTTGTCAAAAATCACTTTTATGATTAAATTTTTTTAATTTTATTCCTGAGAATGTTTGTCAGAACCCTTGTTAAAATTGCGAGTCAAAATAATTCCGTTTTGATACAATTAATTTTTTCGATTGTCAGTTCTGTTACTTTTCTGTGATTTCGGCAGCCATTTATATTATTTTTTCATAAGACAGGATTGCAATAACTATAAACAAGCCGCAACTATACGTAAATGATGGTATAATAACTAACTGTTTTATCATCGGTTAAAATTTTCCTTCAGCTCGATCTACAGAGGGGATAATACTGCTCGCGGGAAAATTCAAAAAACAAAAAAATCGAGTACACGAAATAATCGTCATATTCCGTTATTGATTTAATTTCATCATATAAAATAAAATCAAAGAAAATATAAAACTTTGTTCGCTATTATTATTAAAAAATTATTAGAAATATTAGAAAAAAAAAAATAATTGCATGTTTTTTATTATCATTAAATCGAACATAAAATTGCAGGCCTTAAGCGTGAAAACTATCATTCACGCATTTTTATTACTGTCTAAAATCAGAAAAATGAATGAAAAAAAGTACGCCATTACTTCAGAAAAAAGAAATGAACGAACAAAAAAAAAATTTTTTTTTCTTTCATTTTATTATTACATTTTTTGCATGCCTTAAGCGCAGAGCGCGCAGGTATGCTCTACTCTCGCCTAAAAATTTTTTTTTTTTTTTTTAATGCACCCATCGGAAGCGGTAGAGCGCTCGAATCGCATTGAGTATATGTTATAAAATTTAAATGAATTTCAAGTCTTGAAAATTTAAATATAAATATAAGAAAAGAATTATGAATGTAGTTTTTAACATATTTATGTATATTATGAGCGCTTAAGGCATGCTCATTTGGATTTTCCAAACTTTATTGGAATACTTATACAAAGCGTATATTGTGAAAAAAATGAAAAAGTTATTAAATAATATTAATACCTATTAACCGCAGTGCTAGACTTTTTGGCAATCTTAAATTCTCTTTAAATTCCAAGTCTGACCACTTATCGACTACTCGTATATTCTTGAACTCGGCATCTCTTATTCCCAGTAGTTATGTATTTTAATAATGGAAAAAATAATAGATCATCATTGCCATTATAATTTATCCAGCTGTCATTTGATGATGTGCTCCAAAAACTTGAATTATTATCACTTATAGAACAATCACTACTACTAGATGAAATGGTTTCTATCAATACTAAAATAACTCTATTTTTTTCCATCTATCAGAAATTTAAATTATATTAGAAATTTTGTTTTATTAATTTAATTATTGCTTCGATAAAACTTGTATTCAGAGTAAACATATTTGGTTTGGCTACTTAATGCTTATATTTAATTTATTGAATATTACTTACTTTAAAATTATAGTTGGTTCAAATAATTATTATTAAACAAAAGTAGTATTATTACAAAACAATTATTTATTTGCCCACAAATTGTCAAAGTTCTTTAACTTATTAGAAGGTTATGTTTATAAATTATTGAGCCAAGACTTTGTTAAGGAACTTGCATTTAGGTATACAACGCCCATAATTTTGCGATATTGATGCACTCTAGTGTTATTTTGAGACAACTAGCTATTTCATTTAAACTTTTACACAGTGTTTGGCAGTATTTCACAATGTAACGCAGAGTCCCTCTGTGTTAACTAAGTGGAAAGCAACCGATGTTCATTGACGCTCACACTATCCAAAACGAACGAAATTTAGTTATTGATTCTAAGCGCTTATAGGCCAACTCGAACACTAAAAATTTGTGCTTATAAGCGTGAGTACTCACAGCGCGTAAGCGTCCAACGCGAATGCACCCTAAGTGTCTTGTGTGTGCCGGAGATCACTTAACTAATACATGTAAAAGTAATACGATGAAATGTCTAAAATGTGCATATTATAACGAAAAATATCATAAAAACCGCCCTACTAATCATTGCGCTGTGGATTATGGAGGGTAGAGGTACCTCTACCCTCCATACTTTAATCTAAATAAAATTATAAATATGACTGATTACCCGGTGAAACCTGTGATACCTAATTCGCTCGGTAAAATAGGAAATAAATTAAATATAAATAGTCAACAATCAACAACATGTGTCACTAATGACGGATAAACATAATATACTGACTGAAGAAGTGTACTCTGATCTATAATCTATACAACCTGAACAATGCATTATCCTTGAATGAATTACTGATATTACATTTAAATGTCAGAGGTTTGAATTCAAACTACAACAATCTAGAATTATTTATTGAGCATTTAGTAATTAAACCGGATATTATCGTATGTACAGAAACCTGGGCTCTTGACTGCCTTTTCTTTTTTGAACTAAATGATTATGATATTTTTTATAATGGAAGTAAGTGTAATAAAGCTGATGGTGTTGTACTATACATTAAAAAATCGTTAATATACAATGTATCTGTAAAAGTGAGTAATAACATAAGTATAATTTCCTCAACTATAAAATTAAAAAACAATCAATCTGTCAAAATTTCTGGTGTCTATAGATGCCATGATATTTCGAAAGAAAATTTCGTGAGATCAATTTAAAAATTTTTGGATGAAAAGAAACATGGGAATAACCATCTATTAGTAGGAGATTTTAATATTAATTTAATGAATAGTGATGATATCACAAATGAATTTTTAAGTATACTACTTGAAAGGGGGTTTTTACCATATTTCAACGGTGTAACAAGACCAAATGACTCGGGTGGAACGTGTATAGATAACATATTTGTCAAAACTCATATTGAAACAATTACATCATTTACTTATACCAATGTATTTACTGATCATTATCCCATTTTTGTATCGCTAGTATCGAAGCCTATAAAAATAAAATCGAAAGTAGTCTACTCTATTAATTACAATAAGTTAGCTAAACTGAGTAGTAAAAATAATTGGTCAGGGCTTACTGAAATCAAAGACCCTAATGAATTTTTTAAAATACTGATTGACAAAGTTCAAAAGCTCATTAATGAATCTAAAGTTAAGGTAGTTAATAAATAAAACAAAAATAATAATAAACCTCGGAGTAGCTGGATCACAAAAGGTATTATAATTTCGTGCAAAACAAAAGAAATGTTATATAACTTATGGAACTTGAATCGGAATAATGTAAAACTAAAACTAGAATATAAAACATATTGTAAAATGTTAAATAAAATTATAGTACGTGCTAAATGTAATCATGAAAGAAACTATGTAAACAAAATTTTTAAGGATAGCAAAAGGATGTGGCAATACATCAATAGTAAAATAGGTAAACAGGATAAAATAAAGCGGGATATAGAATATTTAATTTGCAATGAAGAGATCATATCAGATCATCAGGCAATTGCTGATGAATTTGTTAATTTCTTCACTAATATTGGAGTAGACTTGGCTAATAAAATTAATAAACAGCCTTTAGATATAGATAAAAATGTTAAACATAACCCTAACTCTATATTCTTGAATCCAACTGACAGAACTGAAATTGAAAAAATCATCCTTGATTTGAAGGATAAGTCAGGAGGCGTAGATGGTATTAGTAGTAAGGTACTAAAGACAATTGCCAAAGATATTAGTTTACCACTGGAAAATATTTTCAACGTTTGTATTAATGAGGCAATTTGGCCCAATGCGTTGAAAAAAGCTGATATAATTCCTATTTATAAAACACGCGATAAATCCGACTAACAATTATAGGCCTATCTCATTAATATCAAACCTTGCAAAAATTTTTGAAAAAATTATTTACAATAGGCTATATGATTTTTGTAATATTAATAAATTAATTTGGTTTTATGAGAAATAGAGGTACTGATGATGCTCTGTCCATCACAACAGATTTTATATATAAAAATATAGACAATAATAGACCAACTGTATTAGTGTTCTTGGACCTTGCAAAGGCCTTTGATACAGTGAATCATACAATACTGTTAGATAAACTATGCAAGCGTGGTATAAGGGGTATTCCTCACCTATTAATTGAAAATTATTTAAGTAATCGTGAGCAATGTGTCAAAGTCAATAACAGTATCAGTGAAACAACGCATGTAAAAGTTGGTGTTCCGCAAGGAACAATTCTGGGCCCTCTATTGTTTATTTTATATATAGATGACATTTTTTATACATTGCCGGAGAATTCTCTAGTTGCTTATGCAGATGATACGGCAATTCTCTGTACTGGGAATAGCTGGATTGAAATTAATTCAATTTTGAATAATTGGCTTGTAATACTTGATGTCTGGCTGCGCGATAATCAACTCTCGCTTAACATTGATAAGTCGACATATATTACCTTTGGTAGTTATAGAGATAGTGTTCCTGTCAATTATACACTAAAAATAAACAATAGAGAGCTTCTTAGAGTTGAATATTGTAAATACCTAGGATTATTTTTTGATGCGCAAATGAAATGGAATATACATGTGAATGAATTGACTAAAAAATTAAGATTCGTTGTTTTTCTCTTTTACAAACTTACCAAGGTTGTTAACATTACTGTACTAAAAAGTGTGTACTATGGGCTCTTTGAAAGTATCATAAATTATGGGATAATTGCGTAGGGTGGAGCATACAATAACGCCATTAAGCCTATCATAAACATTCAAAACCACATGCTGAAATATTTTGAGGATCAGGGTGTTCTGAGTTTATCGGTTGATATTAAGAAAACTTTTATTGTAAAAGCTCTGACGCGATACTATCATGAGTGTAAAGAACAATATAATGCTAAAGAAACCAGAACTAGATTTAAGTCGATATATCCTCTTAAAATTAATAAAAGGATTAGCGTTAAGAACGCTCAATATGTGACAATAAAATATTTTAACTTATTACCTAATAATCTTAAGATATTAAATTGCAGTAAAAAAACGCTAAGATATAAGATAAAAGATTGGATTAAGAATCTGTCATTGTAATAGTACAAGAAATTTGTGCAGTATTAACATTTTCTCTAACTATTAAACTATTTATGCTTATTGTATTATATATATTTTAAATATTTTGTAAATTAAGATATTTATCTAATATCTAGCTCTATGTACAGATGCTTTTGCATCTCTATAGACCTGTATGCTAGAATAATAAAATTATTTTATTTTTTTTTTTTTTTTAATCTTATTTATCAACTTACAATTGATTAATTTTTATTGGTGGAAAAATTAATACTAACGTCGACCTCGACCTCTTCCACGGCCCCCACGACCTCCACGAGCTCCACGGCCACCACGACCACGACCTCTGGTTGCGCCTCTTGCAGCTTCCTTCTTTTTTGCTTTAGCTTTTGGAGTGTCATCAATAAGTAGAGTTTCCAATGGCAATGAATCAGGTAAAATATAATACCTAATGTTATTGCCTCTCAAGCTTAATGTATCTAACTGCTGAGGTTCACGATTTTTGATTGTCATTTTAACTGTTTTTAAATGGGTATTCATTGCCACATCTACACCTATAATGACAAAAATTGTATTTTTTTAAGTAAATTATTTATAGTTATTTACAAAGACATAAATAATAACGCGAATATTTTTTTGTGGACTTTATGAATTTACTATGAGCGGTTCTACTAAATGCGAAATTCTACCAAGCTAAAGACTGTATTAATATATTTCGCGTGCTTAAAGATAAAAGGGCTTCTAGATAAGGGTTAACAGGGATTTGTGGTGAAAAGGCGTATAAAAAAAATTTTGTTTGCCATTCGTTTTAAAATTGTCTGAAACGTAAAAATCTGTGAAAGAAAAAAAATTTGGTATCCTAAAGCTGAAAGGGCGTATCTCGACATACGCCCTTTCAGCTGTAAGAAAAGTACTACTTAAAGACAAAAGGGCGCATAAAAAAATTGTAGTTTTGATACCAAATGTTAAATAATAGTTTCACAAGACGAGTTATGCGAAAATAACAGCCTCATTTACAAAGTTTATCTAAACAAATAGAAAATCAATACAAAATCAAATAGAAAAACAAATTACGTAAAAATTAAGTAATAAAAAAAATCACAATGACAGATAACAGTCAAATATTTTGAAATTCCCCGATTTTTTTAAAACATTGTAATATTTTAAAATTATAACATTTGAATATTTTATAATTTCCCATTTTTCTTCAAGCATTATAATTTCATAATAATTGTTGATGTTTTTAAATTTTATAATAACTATTTTTTAAAATAAAAAGCTAGAAAACAATCACGCGTACTTTATTTTTTTTTGGATATATTTTTTTTGTAATTCTAAAAAATTGTACAGTTGAGCTTATACGCCGCTACTACCACAGAAAGTTTTTTTTTCACAGTTTTAAATTACGAATACCTATGTTCCTTTGTAAACTAGCCGAAAAAAAAATTATACGCTCTTTCACCTTTAGATCACCAAAATTTCGAATTCTTAAAAGTAAAAGGGCGTATAATTTAAGACATACGCTCTTTTACCTTTAAAATTTTCTTTTTCAATTTTAAGTGTAGAATGTGTTTTCTCCTTGATTGGCAATAAAAAAAAAAAAATTTGCGCCCTTTTATCTTTAGGCAAGCGATTTACTAAAATAGTATTTTTGTCAAATTAATGGTCTATTGTTATTAAAATTTTAAATTCCAATTTTTACAAACTAACAATACTATTTAAAATTTTAATTCAGCCGTTTAAATTGTTGATAAATTTATTCTTCATGTCTTAAATATTCAAATTTTAACTGCGATTATTTTTTTAATGAAATAATTGGAATACTAAAAATAGTTTTTTAACAGAAGTAGTGTTAAGATTATTAGATTTTTTTTTTATTAATTAAGGTTAAAATCTCAATTAAGGTCTTAAAATCTCAATAATAAATAATAGAAATTTTTTTACTTGTGTAATCATTATGAAATATTGATGGCCAAGATATCAAATCGTTTTCCTTAAAAGAAAATTACTCAACTCTAAATTAATCAACAAATCACTCTCAAACCTAATAGATTTGTTTTTTGTAAAATATATATGCTAACTTCAACAATCGTACAGTGGTATGACATTAAAGTTAGCTGTCACTTGACAATTTTTTAATTTTTTTGAACAAATAAATTTGCTCTAAAAAATTATTTTTAAAAAATTGAATTTGTAGTTTTTTAAAATTTCTAAATGTCAATTTTTTTTTATAAATTTTTTTTGCCATAATTTATTTGTTATAAAAATTCTTAAATTACAAACTATCTGCTAAGTTAATTGGCATTATAGTCGTTTTGCTACAAGAATGAGGTA
This sequence comes from Cotesia typhae, assembly GCF_013202065.1. Classification (NCBI taxonomy): domain Eukaryota; kingdom Metazoa; phylum Arthropoda; class Insecta; order Hymenoptera; family Braconidae; genus Cotesia; species Cotesia typhae. The sequence goes on from NW_027423774.1 coordinate 15,174,780, forward strand.
TAGTGAAAACAGAGAATGCATACCAGTAATTGTGCCATGAACTTGTGTACCATTTTTTAATTCTATCGTGACAGTCTCATGACTGAGTTTCATTAGGAACCTAAAAGAGGAAAATTTTATTAATTAACTGTTTATTTTTTTAATTATTTAGTACAAAATTTAAGTTAGGTTAGAATGCATGTCGTGATTGGCATTGCCTTTACTATAAAAGTTTTAGTAATTTCATTTACTAAAATGTGAATTTTGAAATTTACATTTAAAAAAAAAAGTCGATAATTACCTCACTAGCTTCATTTTATTTTTGTTATAATTATATTTTTGAACTTTTATACAAAAAAATACACCGGCAAAATAATTATGCTATTTGTAAGTAAACATAAAACGTGAGAAAACGTCGATAGTATACACCAATTCAAAATTGTCGCTACTGTTACATTCTATTGAGCGTCATGAAAAGTCATGAAAGCTGATAAAAATACCGCTAAAAAGTTGACATGGAAGTGTAATATTGGAAAAAAACGATTAGGTGCTCCTAATTGCTCACTGATTGCTCAATCAAAATCCGCAATTGCTCACTTAATTAATTAATTATTTAATTAGTTATTAACAATTAAAAATACAAAAGTTATTTGTGCTATTTTTTCAATGAAGCAATTAACTTTTCTTAAATTTTTTAATTCTAATAAATTGCTCACAGGTTGCTCCTTCGATTTCAGACTTTTTTTTATGGGATACCTTTTGTTAATTCAAAATTAATTAAAAATAAATATCATTGCTCATACAGTCATTGCTGGATGACGTCACACAAGACTTCAGGAGCATCCCATTTATGCGCATGTGCAGAATTATTTCTGCGCATGCGCATAACATTATAGGCGCGCAGATTTTTTAAATTTAAATTTGACAATTTCTCTTAAATTCATCCTACAAACAACAATAATATTATTCATGATAATTATAATAGTAATAATAATAATAATAATAATAATAATTTTACTATTACTATGAATATCATTTTTACTATTACAATCAAATTATTACTATTATTATTGTTTATTACTTTATTGTATTATATTTATATCATTAAAATTTTACCTTTATATTGCAACAAATTCGATTCTATTCGACTTTATTTATGTACTTTTTATTATTATTAATTGCAGCTAGCTGTACTTATATTATTTTTAATATTAAAAAAAAAACATGTTCATTTCGGATATCTTTCTTTTTTGTACATTTTGGTCGTTGCACACCGTGTCCCACGATCACCAATCGGCGATTACATTAGTCTTATTGTTAATATGCAGCTATTGTAGCATGATTTTTGCATTCAAAGATTAGTTAATTGTTTTAATGTCCATCCTACGGTTATTTTTAACATTGTTTTGAAATAAATTGATAAAATTTACTTATACTAGCATAATATTTTACGAGAATAAGTTGTTAGTAATTATTTTGTATCGTATCTCCTCTACAGAAAATTGAAAAATTTCCAGGGTAAAATTTATTTAAAAAAAAATTTTATTCTTCCATCAATTAAAAAAATTAAAACGTTATTGAGGATCCTCTATTGAAATTTTTGTCGTTCTCTATTTTTCAAACTCTAAAGTCGTTGATTAATCTTCAAAAATTTCAACGGGTTTGTGATGTAAGTCCAAATTATATTATTTTTAAAAAGATATGTTAGAATTTTAAGTCGTGAAATTCAGTCTTCCAAATATTTTCTTGGTCTCACAAATAAAATACCTAGGAAAATAAGCTTATTTGAACATAAACTTCAATCATTCAGCTAATGCTTGTTAGCAATGAAAATATTTTTCATTTGTGTTTACGATCTAAATATCGTTGAAAATATATCTTTATCTATAAAGTATATAAATAGTTTTGTTGATAGAAGTACAATAAAACTAAAAATTAAAAAAATTTGATAGTAGAAAAGTTTTTTTGCATTAATCAACAAAAGGAAATTGGCAATAGATCTCAATTTTTGTTTATTTAAATTACAATCGAATAATGAATAACTACCATGTTTTATCGAAACATCGATAACAATTTTAAAAAAATTTTTAAATCGTAACACATTTAAATAATTTATAAAATCAAAAATTTTATTAATAAAGAATGCGTATGAACTTCAAGGATAAATTAAGTTTATTTTCCTTACATAATTTATTTTTACACACAATTTATCAGAAAAAGAAATGATTAGCTCTCCCGGAAAAAAATTTTTTATGAAATTTTAAAAAATTTCATGAAACTTCCTGAAATTTTATAAAATTGTCCTATTGCAAATTTATAAAATTTCATGACATTTCATGAAATTTCATAAAGTTTTATCAAATTATGTAAAGTTCCATGGAAACATCGAATTTCACAAAGTTCTTATTAAGATCCCATAGAATTTTTGGTATGAAATTCTATGAAATTTTGTTAAATTTTAAAAAGTTTTATAAACTTTTATTAAAAACCATGAAATTATTTGCATAACACTTTATAAAATTTCATAAAAATATATGAAATTTAGTATAATTTCATGAAATTTGAGATAATTTCATAAAATATCATAAGGGAACAAATCTCCGAATTTGTACAATTTTATAAAAGTATATGAAATTTCATAAAAATTTATAAAATTTTATGAATACGTATAAAATTAATAAAATTGCTATTATGATCCCATGAAATTTTTTTCTATGAAATTTTGTAATTATTTATCCGATAATGAGAGAAAAAACAAGATCCCTATGATGTCAATAGTTAAAAAAATACAGTGCAATTCTAACAAAAGTCATTATTTAACAAAGCGAAATTTTATTTACTTACAGTGCACAAGCCACGGCAGTCACATAGTGACTGTAAGGTTGCTAGTTATATATAATCACAAAAACCCTGGCATATAATTATGTACAATTCTATATAATTATGTATAATTGTATGTAATTATGTATTATTGTATATAATTATGTATATATCATATATAATTATATATGGATCAAATATCATTAATAATTATACATAATTTCTTTTATCCCTGATGAAAAAAAAAAATATTGAGACAAAGAAAAATTATTGAGAAGTATTGGATTGACTAGAAGATCAATACTTTTCAATATTTTTTTTTTGTCTCAATACTTTTTTTCATCGAGATATACCAGTTGTCAGTTGTCCAACCATTTCTTTCAAGCGTCGTATGCATCTAATTATGGAACTTGAAAAAGAAAAAAAAATTTTAAATAGAAAACAAGAATAACTCGATAAAAAAATTTTAATTACTTGTGAATATGTTAACAATCTTACAGATTTAGAAAAACCCAACGTCCTAACACCAAGAATAAGTAATGTCTATCAAAAACAGCATGGAGTTTTCAACGTAATTTTCTTCATAAAGCTTAAAATTAGCTTGGCCGTTCAAATCAAATAAATAACGCATAGCTACAACTATGTCTCTTAATATTTAACGAGAAATTGCTATTAATTATAATTTTTCTGATAAATGTTTTTAAAAATTTGCTACTGTAAAAATTTCCTGCTGGAATGAATGCAACTGAATGAATCTAACCACTATCATTAGATGAGCTGGGAAATTGAGTAAAAAAGTTTCTAATAATGATTCAGCTCCCTAGGACCCAAACTTGAGTGAACATATATTTTTTTATATAAGCACCAAATACCCATATCTTGAAATCAATTTATTTCGATACAATAACTATTATATCAATACCCACTTTCTAACATATCGTAACCCACATTTAGAAAATTTTACAGTAGACGGCTTAAATGGGATTTGATGAATAAAAATAGTTATGAAACAATTTGACGTATAAATTTTTATAAGATAATAAAACAATAATATTGTAGTGATACTATTTTTCAAAAAAAAGTGAAGGTGTCAAATTTTGAGGGTTATGACATGTTAGAACCGTTGCATCGATGTGGATGCTGATCAATCGCAGACACAGTTGATCGAATTAGTTGCTTTGTATGCGTCGAAAGCCACTAATGAACAGCTATCATTCTGAATCCTGAACTAATAGTATATTTATTTTTAGAAATTATTAAAAATAATTATAATTCATCCTTGTTAATCATCCAGAACTTGAGAGAATAGGGAAATTAAATTTTGAACGTTTATATAATGTATTTTTTTTTCATATGCTAACATCAAATTTGACATAAAACAAAACTAAAGCCATTTAAAAAATAGTAAGAAGAATTTATAATTAATGTAATGAATATAAATATTAGTGTTGATAATTTCCATTTCACTTTAACAGATTAATTTTCGTTTTTAACTCTTAGAATTTTTATTGGATTAATTTTTATGAATTAAAAAAAAAAAGATAGAAAATGACAAAAAATAATTTCTAATAATCCGTTAAATAATATTTATCATTAAAACAACCAAAGCTAACAAACATAAATTTTATAATTTATAGATTAAATCAATTACTCTAAAAATTGCCAAAGAAAAATGTAATGACTATTTCAAACAAATGAATTAATTTTCAAAAACTAAAGCTTGCTTCTTGAAAAAATCACAATTTTGGTTAATGTCATGAAAAAGTACACATATCTACTTTTAAATTTAGTAACATCTTGAAATATTTTTTTAAATATTTCAATTTGTGCAACTTTAAAAGGAAAAACGAACAGAAATAAATAAGATAAAATCAAGTATTGTTTCGATTACTTCGTTTTCAATACAATTAATTGATTTAATTCGTAAAACATATTTTAGTATAAGTTGAAAAATTCGTAAAAAAGTTTCTAAACATCAGACAAATTTTAATTATAGTTTTTTCTTACCTTTTACATTTAAAATGAAAAAAAAATTTTTTTATTTTTCTACTATTTATCTAGAAAAAAAAATCATCAATAGTTTTTACACCTGTTAGTTTTACTAACATAGATGAAAATCATAGAATGGAGGTCATTCGATCAAAACATTTCTATTTCTCTTGATTTTAAACATAACCATCTTTATTAGCTCCACATGACTATTTTATTAATTTTTAAAGTCTAATTGAGACACGTAGCATTCATGTGATGAGCTTTCCATATTTGAGTTAATCTCCAATCTGAATAAACTGTTTAAAAATATGGCTTTCATTGTTATCTGGAAATACTGCTAGAAAATTAAAAATTAAAATATAATTTTGATTCTATCTAAGTTAGTTAATTTAGAATTGATTAATCAATCATTTAGAGTATGCTCGCAAACTTGTTTGTGTTATGATGGAGAACAGAGGCTCTTTTGCTTTTCGTAATAAAAATATTATCCATGATATAAACCACTGATACACAAGTAAGCTAACGAAACCGTTAATTCCGACCAGTTTTAGCCAATTCTTGCACCGATGAAAAATAATTTATATTAACGTAGTTGTTAATTTTTTATTTTGTAAATTTATTATATTAATGATTGAATTTCAGTAGTTACTACCCCACTATAACCAGGAGAAAACATAGAAAAAACTCAATTATATGTATTTTTCCTGTGATTAGTTTTTGCGGAATACATTGTATGAGCCTGTTTTTTATTTATATCACCGTATTATTTCTTATTAGAGTGTGGCTATTCGGACACTCTCTAATTATACATATTTAGATAACATATTTATATTTTTTATTAATTCAATGTTATTTATCTCAATCAGTACTATATACACATGGGCTCAAAATTAATTTGAAGGTTATCAAAAATTTATTAGGGTAATTTTTTGTCCAGTGATACCGCAATATGCTATGAGTTAGTTCTCTGGTTTTTATCTATCAGAAGTAAAGGTACATAGTAAAAATAAAGACGCTACAAGTATTATAAAATATTTATAATTAATATTAAATCAACTAATATGAATAATTATCTAATTATCGCGGATTGAAAAACTTGCCCGAAGAACATCATCATTTTGAAAATTTTCACATGGAGTGCTGAATTTGCACAAGTATATGTTGTGAGTGCTTAGTGGAACGCACTCCTTGCATTTGAGTTCAAGCACCCACCATATTGTTCTTCTTATTCGGGTAAATAACCAGCTAATTAACTGGTTACAACAGTATATGAGAGTTATGAGAGTGCTTAACGGAACGCATCCCTTGCATTCGATTTCGAATAAAGTTATGATCTGATTCGATGTTTAGTAAGTTTTATTGCTGTAGATGTCTCAATATTATAGTTTGATTCGTTTGATTCGGCTCAGATTGGCGGGCTCTTTAAAATTCGCTAAAGAATACGAAAGTATTCCTGTTATGGACTGTCATGAATAATAATTAATATTATTATTAACTTATACTAGTTAGGATGAGGATTTGGTATTTGATATTATAAATGATGAGATTTTGTATGCAAGTTATAAGGAATACAGTAAAAGCTCTTAAAAATTACCCAGGTTGTCTTTCTCGCTCCTATTAGTGTTTTATGAGAAATTGAGACAGAACTACCGTAACTTTAAACAGCTTTCACTGTATATTGTAAGATATTTCATGTACAGGAGTTACTTGCTTACTGCTATGACTTAATTTTCTAAGTTTTACATCGAATTAATTATTTATTTTAGAGGAGAGATTTTAGCTTTAGGGGTTGGATTTATTATAAGAATTATTTCTAATTGGTCGTTTTTCTTCAAGAGTGGGACTCAAAATAAAAGTGACACCTTCGTTTAGTTTTCTCTCAGAAAAGTGAAACTAACCATGTGTTTAACACATGGCATCGTAGTCGTTGCTTGGTTAGAAGAAAAGCCATAAAAAAGGGAATATTTAGTTTAGCCTAGGATAATAGAGTCCTTCATTCAAAGTCATAAATTGTAGTATTTTGCTAGAGTCTCTAAGAAATAGAGATGTATTTGTTATTTAAGATTTTTGTTTCTCCTTTTATAGCTTTTCTCGGGATATTATATTTTATTTTCCTCTCGAGTGACCATTCTATATTTAAGTATTACATGTTTTATTTTCTTTGTTACGATATTCTTATTATTTCTCTTAAAATAATTATTCTTATAATTATATTATTAATCAATTATTTGTTTGATTTGAATTTAAATAAATCGCTAATTTATATCCTATGTAGATGGCGGCATGTACTGCTACATCACAATAGTTCCACTACCTGCCATATTGTTGTTCTTCACATTTGGGTAAATAACCAGCTAATTAACTGGTTAAAATAGTGTCATGTGAATAAGATCGTAATTTTCTATTTTTAACCTTTATCATGCATGAAATGACTAGACATTTGAAAATTTTTCAAATTATTATGATAAATTAATTCATTATAATGTTGAAAAAAAAATCAGCATGTTAAAATTATGATAAAATATGAATGATAATTAAGCAGGGATTTCAGTACAAGTTAATTGTATTCAAGATTTACTGATGTATACAAATTGACCATTCATGGAGTCTGCTTCAATTTACAACTATGGAGCTATGGAGAGTAGAAGACTACTTTATGGAGAGTAAAAGACTACTCTCCGTATATGGAGCCTATACACTCCAGGTGTATGTGTATAGGCTCCATATTTTGACACCTAAACAAATATAGGATATTTTAATTTTCAAACTATAAATTATTGTAAAAATAATTGTAGGTGATAAAAATTAAATTGTGCAGTCTACATAATGCCAGTTCATCGAGAATTAACGTCCTATCATGGTAAATTGTTCTTATTATTTTATGTGTTTATTGAACCCATTAAATAATTTTAATTTTGTAATGAATTTTGATCATTTATTTACAGGGAAAACTAAAGTGATATGCTGTAGGGTTATTATTTTCTATATTAAAATGAGATACCTTCTATTTTCTCGGAACAGTTTCAATTGAAATTAGAAAAAGACACAAAATAACGCTGAGGGCTGTAAAAGTGATATATTTACCTACACAAAATGACTTTATGTGTATTATTTGTTGAGATTTCATAGATTAAAGAATAGAACTATCTCAAGGATGTCTGATAATTTGGGAGAACTCCTGCGAAGTAATCGGTAAGTTTAATTATTTAATCAAAAAGTTATTTAATTTTTTATTTTTAAAGTTTTCTAATTTTACAATTAATAATCAATTTAACTAAGTTATTACTTTATTACCTTCTTTGTAGATTAATAAAGAATCTGTCGGCAGCTACTAAAAATTCACAAAGACGATAATACTGTCATATATTACGGCTAGTTTGGTGGTATGACAAGGGATCTTTGCATAAATCGTTTTCAAACTGAGATTGATTAATTTTTTTTTTTTTTTAATTACTGACAGAATTTTGAAATCAGATCAATATCAATATTTTTGGAGTTTTTTTTTTTAATTTATTATTTATTCTGTGAAAGTATAGTTTTTCTTTCATCGATTTACAGCAGGATTAATTTCTTTTTCTAAGCTAAATTGTGAATAAATAGTTGTGAAATGTCCTAATAAATGTGTATATATTATTGTATTATATGTATAATATCTATTTATGATATGCTAATATTTTCAGAAAAAAAAACATCTCACCAGGTTGTTCGCTCAGCAGTGATCATCACTTGATTGATGATTAGAAAAATCAAGGTTAAAGATTGAAGAAATAATAATAAAATCACGACTAAACTACTGATCCAATTAATACCGTTCGTGTATTATTAGTACTCCAAATACATACTCGCTATTGAGTTACTCAAAACTAAAAAATTGGACATCAGGTATTTTATTAATCTTTTTACTTTTTACTCATTTTGATTTATTTTTATTCAACAACTTAATAAAGTTTGTTTTGAGAATAATGATCTAATTTATTTATAAACCATAAAAATAAAAAATTTTCCTTAAGTATTTATTTTTACACTGATAAAAAAATTAATTTGAATCAGGAAAGAAAATCTTAAACCAAGGAAATTTTTCTTCATCACACAAAATTTTTATTCAATTTAAGAGAGTCAGTTTTTTAGAAATAATTTCATTAAATCAAGTTATTTTTTTTATTTGTGTATTATAATAATATTATTACTATTATTATTATTATTATTTTTATTATTTTTATTTATTAATTGGTTTAATTTTTAATTAATGTGCCTTTATAACAATGATATGTTGAAACCTACAAATTTTTATTCACTTTCAGCAATGTCGATTGATTTTAGTATAAAATTTATAGCTTAATTTTTTATTATTTCCCCGCTCCCCCATTATATCTTGATATAATTTTAAACAATAAGTTCACTAAACAGACACATTTGTTTCTAAAAATAAGTATTGTTATATTACATTTAAATAATATCTTTTGAATTTCTTAAGTTTCCCGCTATACCGATTCATTGAGAAAAACAAATGACAATCAAAATGACTAAACTAATTTTATTATTATTTCACATGCCCGTAACAAAAAGTTTTATATTCAATTAATAATTTTATAATTTGTTTATTTATTTAAATATATTAAAGTAAATAACAATATGACAACTTGGGCGGCAGTCCCATTTGTGGAAGTGATAAATCACGTTGTAAAATTCGATATTTGTACTGATAATGGAAAAATTAAATCCAGAGGTGATCCAATTTGGTCAGAAGTATGTAAAACTTGGAAATTACCCTCTGGAAAATATTTAAAATCACCTGTAGCATTATTTTTTGATTTTCAACAAAATCGACATCAAATTTATGATCGCTATGTACAAGAGCGAGGTTTAAATTTTCTCAGACTAGTGATAATAAATGTACTATCTCCTTAGAAGCTGGAGATGCAATTGACATTCCTGAAAGCAAATCAAAATTCATAGGTTTTTATATTAATTTTACGAAAGAAGAGTGGTTAAAAATTAAACCAGTAGAGAAATTAGATTGTAATAATAAAAAATATTATATTTTACAAAGTGGCTGGACTGATATTATCTCTGAATTAATTTATATTTCTCAAAATTACCTTGTGCGTTTAAATTTCCACAGCAATGTGTTCAGTATCTTAATAGTGAAAATAATATTGATAAATTTATTGTGAAAATTTCAGGTTCATGTACTGAAAAGTCATGCAAAGCTGCACTTCTTGGTGAATGTATTTTTACTTTTAGTGAAGATGAAAATATAAGGATGCTCATACATACACAAAATACTATTGACGCTCCTCATTCAAAAAAAAAGAGCTATTACTGGTGATAAAAGACGCGAATATGCAGAAGCTTTACAATTGCAGAAAGGCGATTTGTTCAAGAGAAGACTTATTACAAAGTACCAAGAATATGGAGAACAGGCAGCTCCTATAATTCCAAATACACCGGTTATCACTCAAATACGTCATGAAGGTAAAAAAATTCGTTTAAATATCCAGGGAAACTTATGGGAATCACTAAAATCTTTAATACACAATAATGTAGAGCTTCAGGGAGTCATTAAACAAGTTGGATTTGATAAATTTTTTTCTTATATATTGGACTCATCAGCAAAGTGATATTTACAATGATCTTGTGACATTGGAATCCATAGTGTCCATAGATGCTACTGGGAGTGTGGTGCGAAAAATTTCTTTCCTTCAAAACTACGACAGTGGCCCGATATTTTTGTACCAAATCGTGATTTATATCGGCTCATTAATTGTTCCAGTTTGCCAGATGTTGTCTGAAAGACATGACACAAAAATAGTGACGTTCTGGCTTCACGAATGGATTTCTTCAAATGTTAAAGTACCTTTGGAAGTAGTAACGGATATGTCACTGGCATTACAAAATGGTTTATGCTTAGCTTTTTGCCAAATGTCTTATAAGCAATACCTGTCTCACTGTTATCAATTCCTATTGGGAAAAACCAAAGTTTTAACACGTCCATATGTGCGGATCGACATCGCACATTTAATACATAGTGTAGCAACACAGAAATGTTTTTATCGGTGAAATTTGTAGTCAAGGATTTTTACTTAAGAGCTATCGGTTTGATGAGTACCATAGAAGATTTGAAGGATGTTGTAAAAATGATGAAAGTTTTGTTAAATATCAGTCAGAATGAATACGGATGTAAAGATGATATTAACTGGATCCTTACGAGAATGGAAACATTTGAATTCGATAAAACAGTGGACTATAAAAAATAAAAATTAGTAGTAGTTGTGACAAAAAAACAACTGTGACTCACATTTAACATGTCATGATGAAGAATTAGAAGTTGATGATTCTTGTGAATCAAATTCATCAGATGATTCCTATTTATCTGATTTTATTGATAGGATCGTTAAAGAAACTCCAAATTCTATCAATTCTGATCAATCTATTAAATTTAATGATGTCAATCCTTATTTTTTAAATGCAATACAAAAAAAGTTAATAAAATTATTTAAACAATTTCCAGCGTGGACTAATGTTATGAGGAAGCATTATAATTCCGAAAATTATGTTGCTACTTCAGCGCGATCTGAAAATTATTTTAAATATGTTAAAGAAAATGTTTTGGAGGATCGGCAACCAACTCGTGCGGATATGTTTTTAATCCAGCATTTGCAAACAATTTCACCAAGAGTAATAGAAGCAAGAGCTGCTTACGATAAACATCAGATGGTTAAAAGACCTTAAAAATTCTAAAAAAATATTGAACGTAAAGAATGTGTTCTGAATTTTGAGGAAAACTGGAGAAATAAAAACAAGAATGAAGAAACTGAAGATATAACTTTAGCTGATAATCAAAATGAATTTTCTGATGATAGTATTTCTATGAATGACGTTAATGTAGTAATTGATAAATGTAAAATTAGTGCAAATAAAAGTGAAATGAATCAGTGTGAATCGTCTGAGGAAGACACTCCAAGTTTACCATCTGATTCTGAGATGAAATCAACTTCTTCAGTACTCAAGCGACAGTTGACTCCTCTTGTAACTTCTGGGGACACATCTACTAAATTTTCTATCGATTTTAGAGATTCAAATGCAAGCAAAGAAAATAATAATTTATTAAGTAATAATTTAGAATTTATTAAACCTAAGTTTCACTCTACCCCAAATACTACTTGCGATTCATCAACAACTTTACATTTATCGTTTAAAAAAATCAGGAAAATAATTTTTCCATAATATTAAATGAGTCACCGATTAAATTTAAAATTAATGAGAATAAAATATCAGTTAAGCGAGAACGTTTATTCCACAGCACTTCATCTCAACCAACTAAACGGGGTAAATACGTTAATCCATTTCCCGAAGTAAAAGCATTCCATGAGAATGCTAATAGAAATTAAAAAAAAATAAAAAAAAATGATTAAAAATGGTTCGGGAATGGGTTCTCAAAAAATTGATAATTTAAAAATATCACTCCAAAATACTTGTCCGTTTGATACCATTACTGAACTTTTATCTTTTGCGTATTTAAATTTTAAAAGTTTTCAAAACTTTATAGATAATCAAAAAAGCATGTCAGAATTTTTAGAAATCTTGCAATTTTATGCTAAATCTGGTGCAAATGCAGAATTTTACAAGAAAAGATTTAAACTTCTACGTAAAATTTACCCCGAGAAAGACTTTACTATTACCTGTACAGATGATGTGTGTAAGTTAATAGAACAATTATTGATTCATTATGAATCACTCACGGAATATACTCACTGTATTCAATGCAAATCTTTTGCGACAAAAAAAATGTCAGTTTTCTATGTTAACGCTGGATTAATATGGAAAAAAGGATTTGATTATTTAGAAGCAAGTATTTTAAATGATATTGAAAAAAAAACTTTTTATTGTAAAAAATGTAATAAAACTATGATTGGTCGAACAATAGATATAGATTCGTATGTATGTTTGGGGATAGATCACTTTTATGAAAAAATACTTACTTCTAAAAAAGGTGAACAAGCTCTGGTAAACAGTAATTTAAAGAAATTCCAATAAATCTCAATTTAAAAATAAAAAAATATATGTTAACTGGTGTGATTGAATTCCAACCGGCTGATTCACTGATTAAAATTGGACATTTTGTCACCTATACCCGAACAATCCAAAACAAATGGACTGAATTAAATGATTTAAGAAATTCACCAACAATATTAAAAGCTAAATTACCCAATGTACGAGTTTCTTTATTACTTTATGTTTTGGTATAAATAATTATGGATAAAATATGATCTAATTAAAAATATTTTTGTAAAAGTAAAATTAAAAAGATTAAAAATAATATAATTTTAAAAAAATCCGATTTTAAATCATTTAAATCATTTATTGCATTTATTCTTTCAGAAAATCTTTACAAATCAAATTATATAACAGCCAGGTTAAAATTACATAATGTGGTATGTAAAAATTTCAGGTAACTATAATTTCATTTTTATTATTCATTCATTTCTCATTATTTCATTTTAAATCTTCAAGTATTAGTTATTAAATTTTAAGACAGGTGATAAATTTTAAAGCTGCTCGATTATTAGAAGTTTACAATTTTACAAGTAAATCTTTAATTGACATTAGTAGTAGTATACTCCTTTATTTACTTATTATTAAATGCTGATCAAAGATACGAAATCATCAATATAGCTAGTTAAGTAGATATTCTGGCAACCCAAGAATGACTCACTTTTGAATTTTTATAATAATTATTTTTTTTTAGTATCGCTGACAATATTGTGATTATTAACTATCATTAAAAAGTTATGAATTAATAGTTATTTTAAAATGATGTCCCTGATAAATGTTTTTATACGTTAGTTTTTAATAAACATACAAGATTTCATTGTTTTATTCGTAGGGATCAAGAACATCATTCTATTTAGAACTGTTTTTCTGAATGAGAAAAAAATTCAAGTATTATATAATTCCGTTGAAAAAAATTTGATAATTTGTGGTACGCATTTTTCAAAAAACGCTGGGATATTTTGTAAAATATCAAATCTGTTACACTTGAACTTACTTTGGTCACCAGTGCAACAAATGCGGTAGCAGTTGTTGCATCTTTTTATAGATATGAGTCGATAGAGGTGAAACAATTGATGATGTACTACGTTTGCTTTCCTTTTTTGATAATTACCTATAACAAAAACGTCTGGATATATGCTGCAATTAAATTCTATAAAGATATCAATAAGGTAATGAGATGAGATGAATAAAGTAACAATAATGCAAAACCAAGAATTAGTTGATTTACCCGCTGTCAACGACTATTAATATTTTTATTAAGAACTTTTTTAAATGGCAAAAATAATTAATAATTATAACAAATTGCCAGTAAAATTTAAGTTGAAACATCATAATTGATTTTAAACCTATTTAAACTTCTTTTCCATTGACGGTCTCTGATAATATAATTTTTATTCATAGAATATGTCAAATTGTAAAAAAATGAGTATTTTAACCTATATATATGTATTAAAAAAATTAAAATATTACTTAATGATTTTCTTAACAACATGAATTTATTTATTATATTTTTGTAAATTTTATTTTTAATTATTATAATTTAATTAATGGGTAGATTTCATTGAAATTATGAACTATTCATATAATTTTAATAATTAAAAACATTTGTGTATAGATTATAAAATCCACGTGGTCACGCTTATATAATTTTTTTCTATATGAATCAAAGTAAATATTAATAAACTTTATTAAACTATATTAAACTCTTTAAAAGATTATTTTATGGGTAATAATTATAATTGAAATCTTGAAGTATGGTTATAATAAAGTTTATGTTATGAAAAGTAATATATATAATCTATATATATATATATATAAATAAATTGCTGTTTATATATAGAAATGAATTACTAATATTATTAACACGTAACTTCATTAAATTTTTACATTGATTAGATTAAATAAAGAATAATAAATTTTCTTAACAAGTATGAGAAAAACAAATTAAAAACCAGAAATCATAAAATGAATTATTGGAAATTTTATAGAAAAGTAAGGTTATGATTATATATACGAATCATTATCACGAATCATAATAAATATATTCATTACGGTACACTTATTGAAATATAAGATACGTAAAAGATGTAGAAGTGCTTAATTTTTTTATGAGATGGGCTCTTATTTTTATTTGAAATTATTTTATTATAAGGAACTAAAACCAACGCTGTACAAGTTATTATGGCCAAACAATGGATTAATTGCTAATTAATATTTCTTTAGTTTAAATTTAAATTGAATCAACTAACTACTATATTGTCGTTCTTGATTACTTAAAAAAAAAATAGTAACAATTAGAACTTTTCGTATAAAGAATACTTGCGTTATTAATAAACTTTGTATATACGGTTCTTTAAGTGAGCAAATATATAACACCGAGTGTTGGATATTAAATAATTAATTTACGTTGATATTGCATACAATAAAAATCTTTTTGAAATTAATGTAAATAGTTTGTATGATAATGAAAAAATGTTTAATTAATTATCTTAAATTGAAATTTTTAGAATTTAGACGAGAACTACAAAACAATTAAATAATTGAAATATAAAAAAAATTCTTTGGAAGTAAATAATATTTTTGTAATTATTTACTCTCTTTCTAAATTATAAATAATTGATGTACCTTTACTGTATTTATTAAAGGTGCTTCGATCAATCTGTACATGATTTTTATCATTCATTACCTTGGCATTCTTCAGCAGATTGGTGAACCTTTTTTCTTTATTAAATTCGAACCTAGATACCAATAAAAAATTGAAATATTAAATGTAACCTGTTTCTTAATGACTAAATCACATATTTAAATATTTATAAATGCTTTAAAATAGTTGCAATTTGTATGTATACATCAAATTGTGCCTCATTCAAAATATGATTGTCTTTTAATCATAAATATTAATAAAATTGTATGATTTTATAAAAATTTTTCCATACTTAAATTTAAAAATTTTTGACACTATAGTGTATACATATTTTATAGCAAATAAGACAACGTTTTTACAATAAATTTTGAATTTAAAAGAAATTTAATTTTTGTTTTTTCTTCCCTATTTACTTTTCTAGGAAAGTATCATCTTCGATTTTGTTAAATTGATATATTTAACTCTTCACCTCAATCAAAATAAAATTAGTGACTGTTATTTTTACTGAAATAAATACTAAAAAAGGAAATAAAAAAATTAATAAGCCCTCAATTTTTAAATAAAACATATAATTGATAAACTTATATAAATAGTTTATTAAATAGGTTATATATATATATATATATATATATATATATATATATATATATATATATATATATATATATATATCATTCTTTTCTACCCTTTGAAAAACATTTTTGAGAATTTTTCAAATTTTTTTGTCTCACCCAAAAAAAAGTTATGAATTTAAAAAAATGGCTTTATCATTTTCAAATAGCCATAAGTTTTAAACTTCCCGCTAAGAAAATTGAAAATTTTCAAAAGTCGGGAAGTTATTGGATTTACCCCATTTTGAAAAAATCGAATTTTCATCAGATCTCGACGTTTTGAAGTCCTAGGAAGCACTTCTGACTATTCCCGCGAGGGTGTCACTATGTGTGTGTGTGTGTGTGTGTGTGTGTGTGTGTGTGTGTGTGTGTGTGTAAACTTCTAATTACTTTTAAACGGTTCAACCGATTTCATCGCGATCCTTATTATTAATAATATCATTGTTGTTTGTAGGATGAATTTAGGAGAAATTGTCAAATTTAAATTTAAAAATCTGCGCGCCTATAATGTTATGCGCATGCGCAGAAATAATTCTGAAGTCTTGTGTGACGTCATCCAGCAATGACTGTATGAGCAATGATATTTATTTTTAATTAATTTTGAATTAACAAAAGGTATCCCATAAAAAAAGTCTGAAATCGAAGGAGCAACCTGTGAGCAATTTATTAGAATTAAAAAAATTTAAGAAAAGTTAATTGCTTCATTGAAAAAATAGCACAAATAACTTTTGTATTTTTAATTGTTAATAACTAATTAAATAATTAATTAATTAAGTGAGCAATTGCGGATTTTGATTGAGCAATTAGTGAGCAATTAGGAGCACCTAATCGTTTTTTTCCAATATTACACTTCCATGTCAACTTTTAGCGGTGATAAAAATGACACTAAAGTCAAGGGACATTTGATCATTTTTAAAATTTTTAACAAACAAATTATAGCAAGAAAATTTGATTTAAAAATTTCATCTTTAAAAGCTCTGAAAAATTATAAATGACATTTTTATAAATAATTTTCTATGTCTAATTCATTTTTCAAGAAAAATAAAAAAATTGTCAAGTGTCTGCTAACTTCAGTCTCACAAGTAAAAAGAGTAAAAAGTTGTATATATTTATACTTACAATAAAAATTTGTATATCACAGGCGAGAAATTAATAACTTGGAGTTTTCCTAAAAATTAAAATTAGAGTTTTAAAATTAAATTTGATATAAATATCGTGAAAATGAAAATGCCGGTATATTATTAACTGATAGTTACAAAGATCATATCAAATACTTGTAAAGTCAGTACTCCTGCTGATTCTAATAAAGTTGTTATTAATTTATTGAATTTATTTAACTAAAAAGGTATAAAAATTATGAAAGCTTGAAAATTTTCGAATAATTCTAGATAGTGAAACCGAATGTTTGCTAACTGCTTCCATTGAATATTAATTTTGAAAAGTAGGTAAACCTAACTAAGATAGGTTTATACATGGAAATAAATGGATGATAAAAGTCGATATTTATTAAAATAACTCCGTAAACGGCATCTGAAACTTTTACAGGATGATAGTTATTATTTAAACTTTCATAATTTGATGAAACTTTTTAAAATAAAATATAATTTATATGATCTCCCTATACTATATTACCGCTTAATCCTATTTCAGAAAAACTGGACGATGTAAACAACAAATAATAAATATAAATGATGCAAGCCTATTTACAGGTTTTTTGAATATTAAAAATACAAAATATTGATTTATTTATTTATATTTTGTAGTGTAATTTTGTTAACAGGAGCTCAACTGATTTGTTTATTTTCTATGACCCACAATAGATAGAGCCAATATCTCTGCACAATTATTACACATTAAATAAAACAGAAAACAACTGAAACATGTAATTTTATAAATAGAAATTTTTTGTTATTAATAAAAATTAATTTATTAATAACAGATTAATCAAGCTACATATAATCTATATACTACTACCAAACTTCAATTATTTTTGTAGAGAAGTTTGTAAAAATTTTTCAAAAATATCCAAGCGTCAGTGTGAAGTTGCACCTTTACGACAGAAAACATATGGGTGTCGCGTGTATGTATGTACATAGTTGTCACAATTGCTAAGCTTTTTTAGAATTTATTACTGTAAATAAATAATATCAGTACAAAAAAAATAGCTTGCTAAAACGCTAAAAAATATAAATATATTCGATTTTATTAAATTTTTTTCTGTTTCGATTGATTGACGACGATTTAAATTTACATAGAAAGAAATAAATCGGTGGGAAACCCGCTTTAAAATGTTTATAAATTTGTAACTTACCAAGTAGTAATGGGCTCACTGTATATGGCCCCACTTGAATTTTTTTTTTTTATATTTTTAATTTTTTTCTATTTGAATTATTAGTTCTTCGTTAGTTCTTGATTGTTCGAACATTTAAATTGTTTGTTCGTCTTTTATTTATTTATAATTAATTAAACAAATTTCGATCCTTAAGTTGGCCCCCCTTACCTTATATTTCTACTTTTATTATTGAAATTAATATTTTCTTATTAATTATCATCTGTTCGACCTTTATTGACGTTTGTTCGATTATAAATTTGCAATAATTATTAATTATTCTATATTTTTAATTAGAAATTCGTAATCCTCTTGAGGCTGTGGTGCGCATGCGCACACGTTGTAATATATATCACCGTCTTAATAATATCTACGTGTGTCCATGTTGTGTACGTAAAAAATACTCTTTTTCAGACATCGTTAAACAATTACCAATTTAAAAGATTAATTTTTTTCTATAATGGAAGTATTTTAATTAAATTAGTTATTCTATTTTGTTCTCATTGTAAAATATAAACAACATTTTCTGTGTGATTTTAACACTACTCCAATTCCATAACACATTTTGCTAATCTGTTCGTAAGATTTTGGAATCAGAATTCAATGAACTGACATTGACAATATTTTCTATTTTTACAATTTACAAATTTCTACTGTAGAAATAAAAAAAATACTGATTTTTAAAAGTTGAAGTGTTAGGTCATATAACAAATCCAAAATCATCAAAAGTTGAATAAGTTTAATATTATCTAATTTAGTGATATATTTTGTAATTTAATATTAATGTATAAGATTATTAACCAGTTGAATAAATTTAATATTTTTAATTTTGTCATTATAGCATCATAGGTATGGATCTGATTAGTGAGTTACTACCCAACATCAATATCAGAACAATTCAAATAATGAATCGAAGGAGCCAAGTGAAACATTAACAACAAAAACAAAAACAAGGTTCTAAAAAATTTTAAATGAAAAAGTATAACCTCAACAATATCGTCATACATAAAACTAACAGTTAATTAAGAAAGTTTAATTTTTATCATTATTATTTCAGTTAAATAATTTTTAATATTCAATTTGGGTAAAATTCAAAATGACTTGTTGGAATGGTGCTTTACAGTCTTGGTTCGACACTGAACAAAATAACAACAATCATTTTAACCTTAACATCATACCTGTTAATTATTGGGCAACAAGTTCTCCATTCAGTCAACGGAAATCTACGACACAAATTCCTGAAAAATTTTGCTTCAACTACAGAGAATCTTATGCCCCACAGATACGAGATAAAGAGGAGCAGAATTACAGTGTACTATTCAATGACTATGTCATTTCAAAAGAATTATTAGATACTATGTTAGAAGAAAGTTATGGCAGTTCATGGCAGATAAATCGTTAGTCATCGATCCTCGATAAGCAAAATGGTGTTTACTTTTGATCGCGTGACGGTCGTCAACTATCATAAATGGTGACTTTTCAAAACTTTCCAGTGTCCAATGGCTAGCCTAAATGTATTTGTCAAAACCTAAGAGGAGAAGATCACCAAGTCAGCATTTCAACAAAATCAAGATCAACTAGATGCAGCTACTTACTATTTAACAATGAGAAAAGAACGACCGCGATGAATGCATACATAATTTATTTTTTAACGATTTCACGGATAATCATTGACGGTACGCATACGTATTTTTTGGTAAACAGACGTTAATATTGTTAAAATATGTTTTACCAAATTTAACGAGATACAGTTGACAATGATTTTATCGAGACTTCACGAAGATGATATAGTTGCTTCAAACTTTAAACAGCTGCTGTTCAAAGGGATTTTATGTTGTGAAGATAATAAAACAATTACTGATCAAACTCATATGCATTCAGATCCATTTTTAAGAAGCGTTGAAGAAACATTGAAGACAGTAGCCATTGGCATACGAAGGCAGTGAACTGAGTCTTTTGTACAATCTTACCTGACCCCGAGCACACAATTTGTTGATTCATACTTGGATGGTGAGCATGGGTATTTCAAAGGTTAAAAATTCAGTAAACTTTTGCGATGAGTGAGCCCTACGATGGATTAGGGCTGCTCAGCCATAAACTGTTTTGAGCCAACTATTAAAGAAGGTAGGGAACTTGAATTCAAGTGAAATGATGACAAGCCTTGTCGAAGATGCCAAGTCCATGTACGAGTATTCGAAAGAAGTAATAGTAAGTAAGTTCAAAAGAAATAATTATTATTTTATTTGTTTGCTTTATTAATTGTAATGAGTTTCTATATTAAATTCAAAACTTGATGCTGCTATAAGGAAACGAAAGAAACAATGACAATGGAAATAGGACTGGAGCCAGTGAAAAAAAAATCTGAAGAGGAGATTCATATATATTGTTCAATATGATAAATTAATGCAATTTTTTATTAATTTTACGATAAATGTCGTCAAAATGGGCAAAAGGTTAGTATTTTTTCAATATTTTTTTCTTTTTAAAAATTTATTTTAGATGTGCGATTTTCGATGTTGATGCAAGCAAAAATTATCGTGGATTTTTTTATATCTATTAAATGTCAAATTAATCTATTCTTGAGTACATATGTTCCTTAGATTATTGGCATTATGATTCATCATTGTTTATGTTTTGTTTACACAACTAGACGCGGTACGTCATTATATTCGAAAACCCTGCTATAACCTTAAACGACCAATAACAAACCGAATAAAAAGTTTACCGAAATTAAGAACTAACTTTTTAGAAAAGGATAAAGAGGAATTCCTTTGATAACAATAAAATTAAATTGATGTTTATTATGAATTTATCATAACATACGTCGATATAGCAGTAATTGATTCTCTCATGAAAAAATTTTACCAATTCTTAATTTTGCAATTAAAAAAAAAATAAATTTTACCAAAATTGTTATAAATAGCATATTTACGACGAAAGTTTTTCATTCTAAAACGAACTACTAATTATTAATAATATTTTATTAATTATTATTAATAATAGTTTATGGATATATTTAGTATACATGTAGTTTTTACTCTTAAACAAATGACTAACGCGACCGCTATATTATTATATCTACGTATTGTTTTACACTCATGTAGTGTAAGTACTAATAAACGAAACTTAATGTGAAAGGTTAATTATTATTACATTTAATTTTTTTTATCTTGTAATTTTACTTATTACTCATTCTGTTTCTTTTTTTACAGAAATAATTCGAAAAATATGCCACCAACATCAGTTGTATCAGTTGAGTTAGCTGTTAACGTAATAAAAAAATACATTTCTCACTTTGTAAATGGACTACCACCGTGGAATTCTGATGTCTGGAAGCTAATTCAGAAAGATTCTGAACTCAAAGGAAAATGGACTCTTGGTAGTGTTAGAACTAATATCCGAGAAGATAGAAGGAATATTTTGACTGAAGCTAGAAGACAATGTGGTATTTTAGACCCTAACTCTACTAAAAAATCAAATAAATTGGATCAAAATGGTAAAATCTCTAACATTTCATATAATACTAATGAGGATGAAGATAGTGCTGATGATGCTGTTAATGATATGTCAGGTTTAGATTCTGAAGAGGATGATGTTGATGAGCAAGAACCTTTTACTGTCGAACTTTCTAGAGAGCTTTGGAATGAAATTAAAAATCAGGAACCTTTGGTTTATAAAGGTCGCAAGTATATTGGATTTAAACCAAGAGTGTGGACAAACAAAATATCATTCGCTTTTTTTTAAGCAGTGTCATCTAAAATGTGCTTTTGTCTTTAAACGAGGTCGAATAACTGAGAATGGTAGAAATTATGCGACAATGAATGGACATTGTAAGGCTAAAAACTGTAAGAATCGAGTAAGAGGAGTTATTAAAGATTGTCCTGGCGACGTTGGACCTGTATACATCAAAATGTTCTGTCGTGACACCAGATTTGTTAAACATGATGACGTTAAAAGGCCGCTAAATGGAACAGAACGTTCACAGGTGCAAGAAGAATTGACGAAAATTGGTGCTTCTGCTTGGAGAAAAAAGAAAGCCCAAGAAACTTTGGATCCAGGTGATACTGGTTCACCATTCGTTTATAATGCAAATACACTGCATCAAGCTAAAAAAGAAGTCTGTGATAAAGAGCTTAATATAAATCCACAAGACAAAAGAGATATGATTTCATCCATTCGCAAAATGAATGTTGATCCAACTTACGTTCACTCAATTTTAGCGATTGGTGACTCGCCTTTTTATGTATTTTACGCTACACCAACACAGTTCCAAGCATATGATGAATATCAGCGTACACACCGGAAATATTCATCTATATGCGTTGATGCAACTGGTGGTGTTGTAAAAAGGTTAGTTGATTCTAGTGGTGAGAAAACTGGTTATATTTTTTTGTACGAAATTGTCATTAATTTTGATGGTACTTCAGTAGCTATACATCAAATGTTGTCTGAGACGCATGACGTGAATTTTATCACTTTTTTGGCTCCGACATTCCATGTCGACTTTGTAAACTCGGAAAACAAACACGTCAGAACGTGCTCAAGCAGTATCTATATATCGAATTAGACATTCGTGGATGTACCACTGAAAAGTCTGGACGTAAAGGCAAATTAAGAGATTTTCCTGTTAGAATCTGCTTGAATAATCAAAATGACGATGGAATTTCATGTAATTTATGTTTCCGGTAAGTTGAAAATACTTCATTTTGTTCTCGAGATGATATATATGTAAAAGTAATTTTAAAAATTAACCACTCCTCAATATTTATTTTTAGATTATCTGGAATTGCAGCTTATGACACTGGTCATTACTTAGCATACTGTAGGAAATTATCGGGCACTTGGACAAAGTTTAATGACCTAAAATCTAAACCTGAATTTGTAAGTCCTGGTTTTGAGTTAGAACCTCACGGAGCTTTTTATGTTTTGGAAGAGGAAGTGATAATATAATTTGTACTCTAAAAAAAAACCAAGTTACATGTTTTTATTTGATATAATTTACTAAAAATGATAAAGAGCACTACTACTTTTATGTAAAATTAAGATTATGTCATAATGTGCCATGCAATTTTAACTAAGTACCTTTATGTTAATAACTTAAAGAAAATTTTTAAAAATTCTAAACGTAACAAAATTTTATTTAATGTTTTTGTGGAGTATTTAATTATTTTATTTATAAGACAAGTAATAAAAATTATTTATTTATTATAAATATAATAATGTAATACGTTCTTCTTCTGTATTTTAAGTGGATTACCTTTTGTCTTTTCCAGTTGCGTATATGAACATTACACTTAGGAATAACATTTTTAGTAATAGCGCTTGTCTGAACCTAGATGCAATTGAAAATATGAAACTATACCACTTTTCTACACCTGGTGACTTTATTTTGGCTGCTGATTAAATCTCCTTTGAGATATTGATGTAATTCAATCTGTTTTGCTCCACACTGCTATCACCTCCTCCGCCTCTCCGTCTTTGACTAGTTTTTCAATTTTAAGTATATTTCCATATAGTTTATTTATTGGTTTACCTCAATTTACTGTCTGTATCAATAGCTAGTCGACACTTACTTTCACTTTATTACCTCACGGCTTCTGAATATGTACTCTATCAGTTTATTGTTTGCTTTAAGCTGTAAGTCTTAGAACTTAATTAACTAAAAAAATTAATTTGTAAATGACTGAGAATAAAAAGTGGTTCGAAGTCTAATAAATTATAAAGATAGCAATAATAAAAATAATGTAGAAAGCATTGCTTCATTCTTATTCGTTATTCACCACTATTATTCTTTATTTATACATTTGAATCATTTTAATATAATTATTAAATAATTTTCCGTAATAGTAAAAGGTATATTAAATAACTGAGCAGTTAAGATAGAATTCCATTTTTCAGAGGATATTTTTTTATCGCTCAGAAGAGATAAATTACTTCCAAGTCTGTTTCAAGTAAGACAATAATGGATTTTAGTAATAACTTTACTCAATAATTTAAATAACAAAATAATCGTCCTGTTTATGATAAATAAGTTATAATGCAATTATTTTTCTTTCCATTATCGTCATAGCAGCGTTTACGCATATCCTTTCTTAAATTTCGTGGCACCAGAAACATTTGGCACGTCTAGGAATGGATTTCCGGAAGTTGATGTCGCAGGTCCATCGACTGACTGTTTAACTTGAGATGCTGATTCATCTTCGTCTTAATTCCAAATTAATTTAATAAAACGTATTAGTTTGTAAATATAATTTTTTTTTATCCTGAAATTGGCTGATGTTAAACAATTTTTATTTTTTTTTTAATTAAAATGTAGTGAAAGAAAAATAAAAATCTGTACTCGCAAAAAATTAAAGAAATCACGGGTAGAATTTCTTACAAACTTTTTTTTTACGTAATTTATCATTTTAAAAAACTTCCAAAAATTATATCAAAAATAAGTATCGGCTAAATTGAAGATTATTTTTTTATAATTAAAAAATGGAAAATATTGTTTAAAAATAATTTTAATGTATATATATATATATATATATATATATATATATATATATATATATATATATATATATTATCCTTCCTGCCGAAATATTTTTTTCAGAAGCAAGAGTATTAATAAATAAATATAAAAGTGACATGTATTCATGTTTTCTTTGTGAATTCGTTATGTTTGAATGAATATTATCATCATTATTAAAACATTTTAGAAGATTTAATTAATAAATAAATAATAGAAAGGAATTAAGTGTGAGTTATTCCCTTAGTAGAATTTTCATTATTGTTCTGTGTATGAGGAAGAAATCTACTTCCGTTTCGGCTGCCAAATGGAGTTTTTTTTATTGAGTTTGTTGAGAACATGAAAAATGAATTAATTATTACAACGTAATATGAATTACTTTGGGAATTAAAAGAGCCAGGATTACAGTCTATGCATCTTTTTGAAAAAAATACAAGCACTCTTTTTCTCTCCTGAGTCTCGCTAGTTGACAAGAATTGCGCGAGAAACTTTCTGAGAGCTACATCCAGCATGTCTCGTTCAAAATTGAAGTACTTCAGGTACTCTTCAACGACACCTCTGGAGAAGTTGTTGCTGGAAACAAAATAGATTATCAATTTCAATTTAAAATAAATTAATAACCAGAAAAAATTATTTAATTTAATTATTAAAATAAAAATAATCATTTTTTTTATTGCTATTATAATTATCGGATAAGTATTTTTTGCGGAGATGTGAAAGCATGTTTTGACCTGAAACCAGCAGGTGATTAAGAAAAAGAATGCAGAGTTCCGAGTTGAAGTAACACAAAAGAATCCTGAGGACAAGGACAGCAGGAAAATACCTGATAACCAACAGCATTTGTAGGACTCACGCTGGAAAGTGGGCGGTCGTTATTTTCCCTGAAGCTTCTGTGACGATTTTGTCGTAGGCTTCCTGCAGAATTACTGTTGCTGTTGTTACCATTATTATTACTATTCCCATTACTATTGCTATTACTATTATTTCATGAAAGAGAGTCCTTGTCAGGGCCTTTGACTTGTATCACTATGTGATGATCACTTGTCTCTTGGCTGTACACGGTTTTAAGTCGCTTTTGGGACGGTTCACTTACGAGAATTGTCGGGTCACTGTCACTCGAATCACTCACCATCATAGTATTTCGCGCACTAAGTATATCCATTGTCTTTTTGTTATTGTAGTCGAGGTTGGACATATTACTGATAGCTTCCGACTGCGAGATCCAGAATTCGAGGACATTACCGAGGTCGGCGACGCTGGTGACAAAGACCGCTGAGGGCTGGTGTCTTCAATAGACGAAGAATTGCTGCCCATCGACGACGAAGACGACTGGGAAGTATCGTTCTGGCAGCATGAGGTGCGTTCTAACGCTGAAGGTAAGTTAACAAGGGCGTTATCGCCCATCATTGTTGGGACTAGTAGGCACCGAGTTGTGATGATGGTTGTGGCGGTGATGGCAGTGGATGTAGTGATTGTTGTACCTCAACGAGTCCACTTTCTTCTGTTACATTGGCAGTAATCCTGAGCTCTGTTGTGTGTGCGATAAGTTAAGTATCAAGTCGCCGGTCATCATGTATGCTTCGAACGTTAAAGTCAAGTTAATAGAATTAGTTTGTAAAATAATAAAACGAATTTCAGAAATTAATATAGCCACCTCGGTGTGTTCTTGTGCTTAGTGAATTTCTTACCAGACACAGACTCCCACTGGGCAAACTCCTCTTTTTTGGAGCTCTCGGCTGGCGGAAGAAGTAGTGTTAAAATCACACAGAAAATGTTGTTAATATTTTACAATGAGAACAAAATAGAATAACTAATTTAATTAAAATACTTCCATTATAGAAAAAAATTAATCTTTTAAATTGGTAATTGTTTAATGATGTCTGAAAAAGAGTATTTTTTTACGTACACAACATGGACACACGTAGATATTATTATGACGGTGATATATATTACAACGTGTGCGCATGCGCACCACAGCCTCAAGAGGATTACGAATTTCTAATTAAAAATATAGAATAATTAATAATTATTGCAAATTTATAATCGAACAAACGTCAATAAAGGTCGAACAGATGATAATTAATAAGAAAATATTAATTTCAATAATAAAAGTAGAAATATAAGGTAAGGGGGGCCAACTTAAGGATCGAAATTTGTTTAATTAATTATAAATAAATAAAAGACGAACAAACAATTTAAATGTTCGAACAATCAAGAACTAACGAAGAACTAATAATTCAAATAGAAAAAAATTAAAAAAAAATTCAAGTGGGGCCATATACAGTGAGCCGTAGTAATGATATATTAATAGCAATTTTTGATAATAATTCACCTTAAATGTATTGTTGAGTATTTAACTAAATATTTGATTCATTTCAGTTCGTGAGATTTTGGATATTACTGAAAAAATCCTGAAGCAAATTCTCTTGAACTTTTAATACGTGGGTTATAAGTATAATAAGTATGCTTTTTGAAAATTTCATCAAACTGCTATAGGTCGATAAATAATTAGACAGAGTATTGTGAGAGAGCTAAGGCAAGTCGTGTAAACTTGAAAACAACTTACACATATGATGCTTTGAACTTGAACATAGATATTCGTTTAGATTCACATTTAATTATAAGAATAAAGTAAAGAAATCTACAGTTATAGTTTTTTAATCGCACAATGGATTCTTTGGCTAATTATTGCAGTGATGGAGAAAATAGTAACAATTCAGGTGACGCTCAAGTAAGTTGGTTTTATTTGGTTGAGTATTCATAGTTGTGTATTCATCAACTGTAAATAAAAGTAATATTTTTTGCAGAGTTCTAATTTGTTATTAAAAATTATTTCAGATATCAAATGAAAAAAAGTGTAGTACTCGCGAGAAGAAATCCAGCGATGTCAATTACGATCCAGTTCAAATGGATATGAGTGAGGTATAAAAAAATGCATGTTATAGAATTAATTAATGACTTAGTTTTAAAATAGATGTACGATAGTAAAATTTTAGGATATTTGCAATTATTGCATAGCATAGGTAATAAACAGGGTTCTGTGTTTAAATTCATACGAGGTTATGTTTAGAATTCTTGTTTACTATATAATTTCAGTATTTAATTGATAAACTTATTGAAAATCATGAAAATTTATCGGTACTTATATTTATAAAACATGACCTCGTGGTAATCAATATAAGATTTTAACGAACTTAGCTAGAATATTAGTTACACAAATGTATATTAAATAAGTGGGAATGGTGTCATTTCGTGAAAGAATATTAACACGTAGCTCTGTTGACAATACATGATACAATATCTCCACACCTCGGCAAGGTCAATGCTGTACAAGAGTACCGAGTCTACCCCCAAGTCTCTTAATGAAGACATAGGTGAGTAGTGGAAATCTGCCAAAAGGTAAAAAAGTGTGAAAGATCGATAGGAATTAAAACAAAAACTAGTTTATTTGGAAAAGCTTTAGTATCTTTGTTAGTTATGAAAAAATAAAATAATTAAATGAAATTATTCTGTTAATTTTTAAATAAGTCAACAAAATATATGTATTTGGGAAATATTGACTAACAAATGTAAATGTGTTCCTTCATATAAATCCAGTTAAAAATAATCGACAACTTGGTTTTGGGTTATTTTAATTTACAAATATTTTATTTTTTATTAAATTTATTTGAACATTTTTTAATTATTTATTTTTTTTACTTAGGAAAGTAACAACAATAATTCCTCGGATGATTCGGAAAGTGATAACAGAACTCGTAGTCCGATATTGAATCACCAGACGTTGAGTGCTGTAAAGTCAGATTCTACACGTTCTCATCGCTCTCCCTCAGACCAGAGGTATGCTGGTTTGGTTTTCTCTCAATTATAATAAAAGCGTTATGAAGCGTTTTTTTTTTTTTTATTTTATAATTGATATTACGCGTCAAAAATGAATATAAGATTAATTATTCAATAAAATTTGATTTATAGCCTTAAAATTTTCAAAAGTTTTAAATTCGCTGTCAGTATTATATTTTTTAATCATCAAAATATAATTAAAAAATATACTACCTAATACTATTTTAGTAGTAACATTCAAACGTTTAATAGTAGTGTTCTGATTATACGATTTCAAAAGCAAAAATCATTTAATTTTTAATTTTCAGTAATTTTTCTAATTAAAAAAAAAAAAAAAAGTCGTATGAATTCATCGTAAGTTTTTCGAAAATTCCACAAAACAAAACTAATTAAATTTTAATTAAAAAATGAACTATAATTTAATTATAGTATATTTCGTAATTCACAATTTAAAGTATTATAAATAGTAAGACATATTTAATTTATGTGTTAAATTATAATTGTTAACACATTTATTTAATATAAAATTTAATGATATTTAAGTATACAAATAAACAGTATTGAGATTCATGGATACATTTTAATTCTTTTAATTGCATTTAAATATCTGTGAATTACAATCTATAATTAACATCAAAACAAATAAATATGCGACTCATTCTTAAATTGTCATGATTATTTGCAAACAAATAGTAATCGTTCCATGAGTCGATTAATAATACGAATCTGTGTGGTATACCCCTGCAGAACGTAATCATTTTACAGACGTGCTGATCATGACCGTTACAAATCAAGCTCTCAAGGGGATCTCAAGCGAAGCAATAGTAAAAATTATCGTATACCAAGCTCAGAAGAGAGATGTCACCGATCGTCAAGTGATAAAAAACATCGTGATTCAGATTATAAAGATTTCAAAAAATCTCGAGATGATGATAAAAGACATCACGATGAAGATCGTAGAAGAGATAAATACAGGCGATCTAAATACAGAGATCGGGACCAAAGGCATTCTAGAAGTGACCGGACAAAAGACCGTTATCGGGACGAACGTTCATCATATCAAAAAGACAAAGACCGTGCGAGGTCTCGATCAAGATCAAAAGATCGTTCTTCATTACCTTCCCGGTCATTGAATTATCGCGAAGAAAAAGGAAGAAGTAAATTAGCACAATTAGAGAAACTTGGCATAGAATTAAAAACTCCTGAATGTACAGCAAGTAATCCAAATACTCATAATGAACAAAGTTTCTACAATCCTTTAACAACTGCAACTCAGGGAAAATATGCAGAACAAATTCAAAAAAGGAAACTTTTGTGGGCTAATAAGGTAAGATTTTTGTTTAATTTATTTTTTATATTACTTTTATTTAATCTACCATTGTTGCTGATTCATTGAAATTTTCAATATATAGTCAAAGCAAGAAGAAGGTAAAGCTACCCCGGCAGTAAGTTCAAATACATGGATGGGAACGACATTTACTCATGATCAAGATGGAAAGCTTTCAGCTAAATTTAAAAGATTAATGGGTATAAAAAATGAAGCACTCATCGCGCCAACGCCGGGACAAAAGCCAGAGATTCTAAAGAAACAGGAAGAAATGTTCAATAACATGGAACAACAATATGAAGTAGCTCGTGCAACAACACATACTCAACGAGGGGTTGGACTCGGTTATGCTAGTAGCGGTTATCAATTTCCTAGATAGTTTGCTTTATTTTTTCCTCAGTTTTTGCAGTTTTTTCATATTTCCAAACTAAGTGAGAAAGCATACTTATTTCCAATTAATATAGTAAAAATTAAGTAATTTTCGATTTTTTTATCATTTTAATGGAAATATGATGTGTTTATAAATTATTTAATTGATAAAATTATCAACTCTTTATAGAGTTAAGAGTATTTCTATTGTTGTAATAGTGAAGGACGTCTATCTGAGTAGAGAATTTCACATAAAATTATCTGAAAGTTATTTTTTCCAACACGAGTTATTTAACTTATAATGAACTCGTTGATGATTCTTTGTTAACTTAAGTTAACAAGTTTGTTAAGTTAATAAAACTTGGGTTTTTTGTGAAACTATTGCCAATAATAATTTCAACATTTGTTTTTCTTGTGTGTAAGAATTCATTTTTATTAATGTAATAAATAAATAATAAATAATCTATTGTATTTATTGTTTCCACAGTGATTCTATTCTAAAAATTATACCTCACATTTATTGAAATATAAAAATAATAAACAATATAATTTTACATTAAAAATATAGTAAAGTAATTGAAAAAAATTTTTTTTTTGAAAAATTAAAATAAAATTTTTAGAGTAAATTTAACATTGTTTGCCAATTTTGTTTTAATGTTATTAACTAATTCCTTTTCTTAATTTAGAAATTGCTATTGCTATTGAATTCAAGCCACTGAGGTGATAAAATAATTTTTCAAATATTTGAATAATCCTGTAAGAAACTGAACTTCCATTTTTAACAAGTAAATTTATTTAAATAATATAACACTGAAGTTGATAGATATTAAATTTTTTTATAATTTTATAGCAATTAAATATAATGCTGAAGTTAGCCGTCAGCTTTCAATTTTAAAAATTTTAATAACAAACCGATTACAATAAAAAAATACTTCTAAAAATTTTAACTTGTAATTTTCATTCATTTTCACATGTTGAAGTTTTAATTAAATTATTTTTATAATAATTGCATTGTTATATTTTAAAATAATTTTCAACGTCTGTCAACTTCAGTGTCAATTAAATTATTAAAAAAATTTAATTAAAAAGTTTCACATGTGAAAATTAATAAAAATTACAAGTGAAAATTTTTAGAAGCATTTTTTTATTGTAATTAATTTGTTAAAAATTTTTTCAAAATAACAGCTGACCGCTAACTTCAGTATCGTTAAATAATTTAATACTTCGATCGTATTTTTTAAAATTTAGCGCTTTTAATTTTAGTTATTGAAAATAACCCACAGGGTGCGCAAAATCTGTTGTTTTCATCAAAACCTTTGTGATTGGTTATAAGAAGATCCTTACAACATGGCTGCACGTATTTTAAATTGAGCGTGCTAACGTCCTTGGTGAAACCGGTGAGACAAGAAAGCATACGGATAACGACAGCTGCAAGTTTGTGATAGCTATTGAACGTAGTAAACTCTATAAAAATATAAAGCGTCAACATTTTTTTAGTATTTATTGAAGTTGTGGCCTTTTTAGGCCTTTTTTATAATATTAATAATGGATAATTACTTGAAAATTGAAAAAATTGGTGAAGGTGAGGATTTTTTGCCATTAATTTATACATGATATCATAAATTTTAGTTTCCACGCTTTGTGACCTTTATACAATTGAATTGATGTTTATAATCTTATAATTTAGATTTTATTTTATTTTACTCAAGAGAAGCTGTTTTGTTTTTTTTATTAGATCTATTAATATTTTCTCTTTTATTTAATACATTCATTCAAACATCAACAACATTGACATTTTTATTGATCGAGGTTGGATTTTCATCAATCAAAGATCCAATGCACTTGTTTTATAATTTATTTGATAAATATAATTTGTACATTGTAGTCTAAATTGTATGATTTTAATTAATTAACATGAAAATTTTTATGAATTTTTAAATTTTACTATTATCAGCATCAATAATTATGTAGCTTGAGCATTTTTTTTAAGTACTTAGTTTACAAAAAGAAATTTTTGATATTCTACTATTTAATAGAACAAATAATTATTCATAAAAGACGCATATTGAAAATTTCAAGTATTTCTAAACTCGATTTTAAGATTTTTTTTTTTTTTTAATTACAAATATTTATTGTTCAACAGGTACTTATGGCGTTGTTTACAAAGGTAAACATAAAAAGACTGGGGAAATAGTAGCAATGAAAAAAATTCGTCTGGAGAGTGACGATGAAGGAATTCCATCAACAGCAATCAGAGAAATATCATTGTTGAAAGAATTAAAACACCCAAATATTGTTGGCTTGCTCGATGTACTTATGGAAGAATCCAGGCTTTATCTCATTTTCGAATACCTTACAATGGATTTAAAGAAATATATGGATACTTTAGGAAGTGGAAAGCTCATGGATCCTGTCATGGTCAAATCTTATCTTCACCAGGTAAATAAATAAATATATTTATAATTCCCGGGTGTTCAATTAATATTCCAATAAATTTCTTTTATTATAGATCACAACAGCAATATTATTTTGTCATACTCGTCGAGTTTTACATCGTGATTTAAAGCCTCAAAATTTACTCATTGATAATAAAGGAGGAATCAAAGTTGCTGATTTTGGATTGGGAAGAGCTTTTGGAATACCTGTACGTGTTTACACCCATGAAGTAGTCACTCTATGGTATAGAGCTCCAGAAATTCTTCTTGGAACTACTAGGTACACATGTGCCATTGATGTTTGGAGTATCGGATGTATATTTGCTGAAATGTCAACGAAGAAGCCATTGTTCCAAGGAGACAGTGAAATAGATCAACTTTTCCGAATTTTCCGGTAAGAATTATTTATTTTTAGTTGGCCCATTGATCAAATAAATCAACACAATCCATAATTATTTTTAAATGTAATTTCGACATCAATTTAGCACTGATAGACTGTTATCAAATATAAAATAGAAATGCTGAATTTGAGATTTAAAAAAACAATTTTTTAGCCACGAAGTAGATGTGGTTTAAATATAAAATTTAAAACATTTATTTTATTGAAATATGAACTTTTCTAATTAGCCTCTTAATAATATTCAATTTTTTAGTGTTTTGAAAACCCCAACAGAAGAAAACTGGCCTGGAGTTACTCAGCTTTCTGATTACAAAGCAACTTTTCCTAATTGGACATCTAACAACTTGGCTAATCATGTATCAACCCTTGATGAACAAGGCTTAAATTTACTTCAAGCAATGTTAATATATAATCCAGAACGTAGAATTTCAGCGCGTTCTATATTACAACATCCTTATTTCGATGGTTTCGATTCCAAAAAATCTTGTGTATAATTTAGAGTACAATTATAAGTTTTTAGATTTAGAATTCTTATGCATATATATATATTTTTGTCTTTAATATGTTAATTTATTATAATAAGGTATTTTTAATGTTCGATAATCGGAAATCCTTTGTTTATTCATTAGTTCCATTTAATAATCATTTAATCCATTGAATTAGCTCAATTTTAATGAATGGATTGTATGTCATTTTTTTGACAAAATGAATACAGACGAATTTTCCTTTTTTTTTTTTACTTTTTTTTATCTATGAATCGGTTAAAATAGTTGTCACTATATCATATTGAAAATTAACTCGTTAATATTATACTTATTTTTATAAATAAATTATTTTTAATTACAGTATTAATAATGTTAATTATTATTTATATCCAGTTATTGGAATCAATTACAATTTACATTCACTGTAAGTACGTCGTTGGCATCGCAGTTTATACGACCACTACCAGCGCCTCCGGCATAAGAAATGACGGTGGCTAATTTGAATAAAACGATGAAAACAAATCAGTTGGTGTGATATTGTTACCAACACAGTCATTGAATTGTTTCGTAGTAATTAATACCATATTGATGAATAACAATAACCAAGTGATTTATTTTTCTGTTGATTTCTTCTTGATATTATTAGGGGGTAGCTTCTTCTTTTCACATTTTTTTTTCATGGTTGTTGTCTTTGTTTTGGCCCCCATTGTTGATATTGCTGCTGCTACTTGTTTTTGCTTATTTTCATTATTTAATACTAGTCTTTCCCGATTATTTCTAATTGATGATTGTACTCTTTTATTTGTACTAATTAAATTCATTTTTTAGCCGAATTTAAGTCTCGATCGATAGACATTTTACTTTATTTTACACGCCCCATAAATTTGTACCCAGTACCATGAATTATAGTTACAGGTTTTGGTTTTTTCTAAATGCATTTGTCAACCATATTTTTAACTGATTTTTTCACTGTTTTCCGTTGCTTTTTGCATTGTATAACATTAAAAACTTCTCTTGTTATTGCAGTTATTTCTTTTTACACGCTTTTTATTCTCCTGGGGTTGAACTTTTTCTTTGGTGTGGTCCTGTAGCTCTTAAGCATGATTTTTTCTTAGCTTCTAAATTTTTTTTATTTTTATGTGGTTTATTACGAGCTCGTTTTTATGGCTCTCATGAAATTTATTATTTTTTCCTCGTTGCCTTTCTTTCCTTTTATTTTCTTTTTGTTCCTATGTTTAAGCCAATGATTCATATTCAGTTAGTATTATTTCTCTAATAAATCTATGTAAATCTTTTGGAGTTTTAACACATTTGTCGTGTTTACTACGTTTCAATATTGGACGATATTCGTACGGTTTTTGCATAAAATTCATGCATTTTAATCGGTGTCGTGTGCAATCTATAGATTTAGATGAAATTTTAAAGAAAGGTCAATAATCACTATCACTTATTTTTTCTTTCCTTTCTTTGTTCTCACGTAATAATCTCTTTTCATCAAGTGAGTCTTAAGACAATTTATTTCGAATCTCACTGCGTTTATGTTCCGAGATGTAATAGAATATTCTGTTTCAAAGTAATGCCTTGTAACAATCAGTAACATGAACATTTTCATATCCTGCAAAAGCTGTAATATTACCCGAATCACCACCCATAATATGACTTACATCTTTTTTTACTGTAGTAGCAATGAAAAATTCCCGTTTTTAAACTACAACTCCTATGGATTCTAAAATTGGTATAGAAATCTTCTATTATTATTTTTACCGTATACCTGGTATCCGGGTGCCATAAGGGCGTACCAAAAAATTTTTTTTCGGAAAACAACGTATTTTTACATTAAATGCATCGAAATGATCAATAATTTTTTAAATTACATAGAGAATTTGTCACAAATTTCAAATTCCAAAAAATTTTGATCAAAGTTAATTTCAAATTTGAAAAAAAAACTTTTTCATAATTTCATAGAATAATCACATAGATAAAAGAAACATGCCAATTCGATGGAATTTGGAATCTGTGGAAGTCATATAATACTCTAATTAAATTTGAAGTCTATAGATCTAAAAATGCAATTTTATAAAGCACTCAGTGGAGTGGGCGAATAACAGCTAGTTAATATATATATAAGTATATATAATATAATCGCATCCTTGTTATCAGGGTAGCACCTATAATTCTTAATCGATCTTTATAAAATTTAGAGTATTAATTCGATAGGTGATTACCTTGGATGAGCTTAAATGTGGACTAAGTCAGTGAATTAGTTTATAATGGTAGACATTTAAA
The DNA here is from genome assembly GCF_013202065.1 of Cotesia typhae. Classification (NCBI taxonomy): domain Eukaryota; kingdom Metazoa; phylum Arthropoda; class Insecta; order Hymenoptera; family Braconidae; genus Cotesia; species Cotesia typhae. The sequence continues at coordinate 15,210,863 of NW_027423774.1, forward strand.
ATTTTAAAACCATTAAAGTTCAAAATACTTAAATTATATAGTAAAATAAAATGGTTATTAACTAATAAGTGGAATTACGCATTGAATATATTTAGTCTTTGTTAACTGTTTGATAATTTCTCAGAAAAGAATCATAGATGCTTTTTTTTCGCTAAATTTATGTATTAAAATACAATAATATTATAAAGATACTAAGAATGTCTTTTGTTCACATGGAAATTTTTTTTTAAACTTGACTTGCTCTATTTTAGAAAAATCGATTTAATTTGTTGAAAGTAAGGAAAAAAAAGTAATGTTGCGTACATTGGGTAAAGATTAGATAAGAATTATCTTCGGTCCAGGGAACTGGGAAATTTGAAGACGTTACTGATAAAATTATCCTGATTCGTCATCCGTGAGTCAAGTATTAATATCTGGAAAAGGGGGACTTAATTGAAGAAAGGGAAGGGAAAGAATGATATATAAATGAAATAACAGTGTTCTTTCAGTGTTGATTTGAAATTTAACTTGTTGATTACGCACGCTTACCCATCAAAGTAAGTATTTTGAATAATACTCCTTCCATAAAATAATTTAATCTTATTTAATATACAAAAAAATATTGTTTATATTTAAGCATAAAACAAATAAATAATACATGTTTAAAATACTTTTATAGTAATAAAACAAAACTTTTCTGAGACCTCTTCTGAAGCTCATGAGATGAGAAAGTTTTGCATATAAATTTTTCCATAGAAAATTTAATCCCTCTGAAATTTACGAACTCATTACATTAAATATAATTCATTTTCATGAACTATTTTGCATAGTTCAAATAACCTACTTCATTTCCTGGCTTATGTTGTTTTAATTTAATCAAATTAATATGTAACATTGAAAGATTCGTAAACAAAAGTTATGTTCAAGGTCAAAATCGGTAAAAAAATATTGAAACTAGTTTGCGTACACAAAAACTGTTTATTTCTATATTATCATTTCATTAATTTATTTTTGTTTATTCTGTTTGTTTTTAGATGAAAGAAATCACTGTTGCACTTCTTGCGATAAGTTTTTTAGCATTGACAAATGCTCACACTTATCACATGGGAGAATGCCCTGTTGTACAACCAGTGACTGATTTCCAGATGAGTAGAGTAAGTATATATTTCATTCATTTATATTTGAGTGGTATTTTTATTGGCTCTAAAATTTATGAGAATTAATTTAGAAGATATTTGATCATTTTAAGAATTTTTTTTACAGATAAATTATAGTTAAAAAAAATTAGAAAAAAAGGGACATTTAGAAAGTTTAATAAATTAAAAATGCAATTTTTTGAAAATAATTTTTCAGAACAAATTTTTTTGTTAAATAAAATTAAAAAATAGTCAAGTGACAGCTAAGTTTAATGTCATCTAAATTTTGTTTAATTTTAAAAGGTTTAAAATATGAAAATAATTCAATTGCATGTTCATCAATCAGAATTTGTGTTTAAAAATACTTTTACTTTTCGCTTAAAAGTTTTAAACTACATAAGATTTAGATAACTATCGTTTTCCTGAAAATTTAAGATTTTAAATTTGACACCAATTAACACTAATAGATTTTAAAAAATATTCAAGTACTTAAAAAATTAAAAAGAAAAAAGTATTTTTTCAAAATAACTTTTTAATTTTTTGATCAAATTTTTGAGTTAAAAAAATTGCAACAACCGTCACAAATCACGGTCAAATGAGTTCGTTTACTCAAAAGATATCCTTATCGAAATATATTCGAATAAAAGTTTTTTTTTTTTAATAATTTATACGACTAAAAAACTACGTTGAATAGTTTAGGCGTCGTCAAAAAACATAAATTTGTTTGTTAGATATTTGAGATTGAATAATTTTTTTTCCTAATTTGTCAAAAAAAAAAATTTGAAACGAGAAATATTTTTACATTTTTTTCTAATATTTGATAAGAGTCATATAAATTCTTATCTGTTTTCTCTTTATCTAATATGTTTTGAAAAACCAAAAAAAAAAAAAATTTTTTTTTGTAATATGAAAATAAACAAAACTTTTTATATTATTATTATTTTTCAAATCATCTTTAATAAATCGCAATTGTCAACTTTTAATTAAATAATCAACAGTCTAAAAATAAAAACTTTTGTATTTTAAATAGTCGATTTACATATGAATAATTTTATTCAATTCATACTAAAATAATTATTATGTATACATAATAGAAGTCGTTTAGTATTTTGATACATATTTTTATTATATGTAATAGCTAACAGATGTTAAATCTATTGTTACTCATTTGTGTCAACAGTTTTTGGGATATTGGTACGTCATTCAAAAAACTTCAACTGGTAGTAAATGCGTTGGATACAATTACACACGTGGCGATGAACCTGGACAATACATAATTTCTCAAGAATCAAATCATCCAGTATTGGGTAAATATTTTTAAAAACTTTATACATAATATCTAAAAAATTATTCGCATCCATCAATTAGATATGCAGTACATAGTATAAAATAAATAAAAACGCAAATAATTAAGCGTAATTGTCAGACTAGAAACAATAGCTTCGGACGTTGTTCAATATTGTTTTTAATTATTTATTTTTTTATAAAAATTTTTCTTACAGTAACATAAACAATAAAAATGAAATATTAAAAAAGTATAAAAAGAAAAGAAAATTATTTTAATTAATTTGACTTCGAGCTTTAAAACAAACATATCAGAAAAAAAAAAACAATTTTCTTTGTCACTTATACTCTTTTAATTTTAAATTTATTCAACGTATTATATATTTCTAAAGAACAAATTATATTTTATGATATTTTACCCAACAAGAATAATAAAGAACAATTGATAAAATTTGTTTCTTTAAAAATACATAAGTACATACAGACATATCAGATAAAGTATTTGATTTGATCCTACATCATAATGATGCATTGACGAGATGAATTGATAATAAAGTGAGATATATTGTATTATTCAGGCCTTACTCCTCTGAAACATGAGTATCGTTATACTGGTGAATTAAATGTACCAGAACCAAGTACGCCAGCACTGATGCAGGTTCGCTTCCCACTGAGTAAGTTATTTTTTCTCAGAAATAATTTTTGATAAAAAATCGAACGCTGGAATTAAACATAAATATTTTAATTTTCATAGGTGTAGCTGGAAGTGCTTCCCACGTTATTTTTGCAACAGATTATGATAACTATGCTGGTATCTTTACTTGTCAAAGACTTGGATTTGCACACCGTCGGAGTGCTACAATTTTATCGCGTTCAAAAGAACTTGATAAAACGAAAGTTGATGCTATACGAACTAAGTTAAGCAGTTACGGTGTTGATCCTTATGATTTGAGTATTGTACCCCAGAGTGGGTGCAATGTTGGTCAAGATCCCGTTAAAATTGACATTAATCCAGATACTTTTAGTTCTGAAAACGTCGGTAAAATTTTCCGCAAAGCTGGGGATAAAATAAAAACTGGTTTTGAATGGGTTGTGAACGCGGGAAATAACGTTTACCATAAAATCACCGGTAGTGAGTCAAATAATTCTGGTAAAGATAATATAAAAGACCAGCAACCTGGGACTGTCAGACCTATTAGTCATCCAAAAATTGAAACCAATGAAGTAGAATGGATTCCTTAAGTAAATTAGTATATTTTATACTTCGACTGATTACTACTGATACACTTAGCTATTTTTAATAATATTCCATAAAATTTACAGCATTTATTCAGCGTTAATACAAAACAACACATAATTATTTTTCTATTTACTCTGACAGTTTTTGTGATATTGATTTATATTCATTATGTAATGTAGATAGTTTTGTAAAAATATAAATCATAGATTAAAAAATGATTATGTTAATAAAAAATTTTATTAAACAAAAACTAAATATTGTATATCTATTCGACCTTAAATTTAAATCGGCAAAATTAATATAAAAAAGAGTGTGATATTTCTTTATTATGTCTAATACTTTTAACATGCTGTTAAGTAGTTAAAATGTATGTCCACTTGTCTTTTTTTCTTTCTACAAGGACTCATAATGAATGTCGTTTGGTGTTAAAAGTTCCGAAAATCCTACTTCTATCACTTTTGTTACTGTTCATAAAATTATGAAATCAACACTTTCGGTAAAAAAAAAAAAAAATCTGGAATTTGTGACAGCAAATTCTCAAGGAATAATCCTTTGAAAAAATCAGTATTCAAAAGTTGACGGCTCAGAAAGTCTGAGATTTATCATATTCTCCGAAGGAAGATCGAGGTACCGCTGACTTTTATTAAAATTTTAGTATTTATTTTTAATTAACATAAATTGTCAATAACTTCGCATATCATTAACTATTAACAGTCATTAAATGTTTATACTTGACAGTTAACTTACAGCTAAATTCGATATTATTGCAATAATTGTGTTTAAATTTATTTTATTTCTTTTCGATGAATTCATGTCTTACACTATAAATTTTTTTAATTTTCTTCGTTTTTCTCTTATTATTATTTTTTCTCGTATTATTCATAATAACAATTTGTAAAATATTAAATTATTTATAGTTCTTTTTACTAATATTTCTTTTGTAGACAACAATTACTGCGGTCTATACTCACACTTTTACTCTCGTACATGTTGATACAATATTAGCGTTCACAGTTGCAATCAAATGATCAGTCGGTTAGTAACTGTTGAAGAGTCAAACTATTTTTGAATTAATAAAATCGAATTTGTCAGTTATTTATGAGGAATTGTTTCATGAGAAATAGAAAAAAAATATCAATCTTTTGACAATTTAATAAATAATATTATATTCATTATCAAAGGTACGTGTAAAACATTTTTAATTAACTTATAAATATTATTTTTATTTTAATACATTTCAAAAAGTAAAAAGTGATAATTTTGATAATCCATAATTATATAAAATTTAGTTTTAAAGATTTTGAAATGAATAAAAAATTTCAATTAATTTAATATAATTTATAGAATCAAATTTATCTATTTATTTCTTCTTTAGAATTTTTACTTTATTTAAGGGTAGTTTTAATCTACTAAAACATTTACACATTATAACAATGAAATCGTCTCAAACTGTCTCAAATCGTCTCAAAAAAGTCATGCAATCTCGATCAGATAATGAAAAAACAAAATTCTGGTTTTATTATTTGGTCCCGCGAATCCAGTATTTCGCCACTTTTTGTTTTATCTTTCAATCGTGTGACTTTCAGCGTCTCGTACAATAAATTGTTGAGCAACGTTTGCATTCCTTAATAATTTCAAGTATTATTTGTTAGAAAAAATAATATAAATATCCTTGTCATAAATATTTATTTACATTTTAATCATAAAATTATTTACAATAACTAATTTTAACTGTTTTTAAATTAGTTTTGGTCTATGGAAACTATTTTGCGATTCTGTAATTTCAAAATAGATTTAAAAAAATTGTTCTACTCTCTATTAATTATTTATTGAGAATATTTTAGTGAAAAATTGAAAAATAAGTTAGAAAATATTTATAAAAAATAATGAGACTGAAATTAGCAGACACTTGACAATTTTTTAATTTTTCTTGAAAAATAAACTAGGCATAGAAAGTTATTTATAAAAATGTCATTTATAATTTTTCAGAGCTTCTAAAAATGAAATTTTTAAATAAAATTTTCTTGCTATAATTTGTTTGTTAAAAAATTCTAAAAATTATCAGATGTCTTTCAACTTCAGTGTCATAAAAAATAACATCAATTAATAGAATAATAGAAATTCAATCTCTCCCATTCTACCTAAAGTACAAATTAGTTTAATGAGTATTTGATAAGGTTGATGAGTAATATATTGCATTACACACGTGCATAGTATACCTTTTATAATTTTTAGTGATTCATTGATAAAATACTATTCGTTTTAATATTTTTAAGGATAAATAAAAATAAATTGAAGGGCAAATCGATTAAATAAAAAAATATATAGTTTTCCATCTTTCGAACAATATAATCCGAAAAAAAGCAATTTAAAATGCACAATGAGTGTAGGTATATGAACTTTTATAAATACGATGACCTTCAGTAAGTATTAAGAATTTCCTAGTTTTTTTTTTTATTTTTTTTTCTTATCATTTTATATTTAAACGAAATTCAGTAGATTGCACCTGGCAGTACGAATTCTGTCTTTTGCAAAGATAGATGAATATATTTGTTGATAAACAAAGTGGTATAAAATCCAGTTAGAATCAAGTTACAAACATTGTTTGATCAATAAAATATTTGTTTGTGAAAATATACAACAGGTGTGTGATTCTTTCTGAAAGACAATCCTTCTGTGATTGATAATTAAAATTAATTATACTTAATGAGAATTATATCAGAAATATTTAATTAATAATACTTATTGTAAAAGTCTTTTTAAAAGGTTGTTAACATAAATTATAAATTGTAAATCATAAAAATAATATTATATCTATAAATTAACTACCAGTGACTTTTATTACTATATTTATGAGTGACGACAATGATTCACTTAAACGAAAGAGTAAAATCATAATAGATAAAGTAGATAAGTGTAGAAGTTATTTAAGTAGACTTATTGAAGTTTCAATTTATATATTTATATCCTTATTCTGATGTTACAAATTTATGATATATTACAGATGCATTTGATTGTTCTATTGATTTTACCGATTCTTCGGTCAACGGAAGTATTAGCAAGTGTCCTAGTTGCTGATAATACTATGTCGAAGATGGTAGAATTAAATTCCGGCGCACCTTTTTGCGAGCTGTATCACGACCGCGGAGTTATTCAAAAGATGATTCTTGGTGCGGACCCGAAGAAAGTTCGCCAAATGTCAAGTAATTTAGTTGCTGACCTCGAAGAAACTTGTAAAGAATCAAGGAAAAAGGGAAAAGTAAGACTTATGGTTGAAGGATATATCATAATAAAAAATTTGAAAAACAATTGACCCTGAAGGTCATCCTTGAAATTTTCCCTCATGTTGACGCTTAACACGCTCAAAAATTTTTGAGTTCCTCAACAATCTGAAAATTGTTTCTAATCAATATTTTTTTGAGATTTTTAAACGGTAATATCTTTTGAAAACGGCATTCGATTTTTATTTGCTTGGCAGCATTCGACGCAATTTTTTTAACACAAAAACTTTTACGAGATCTTCAGTTAATTGATTGAAGACTTTGAAAGATATTTTTAAAAAATTGCAGTAAAAATTTTTTTTGGTTTTTATTTTCGAATATCTTTTAATCGGCTCGACCGATTGACTTCAAGATATCATCAGATTTGTTATAAATATATACTTCGACAAATTTTTCTTTATAAACATACACATATTCACTCCCACACACACGCGCGCGCCCTTACATCCAGCCGGGAACAGTCGGAATAGCTTTTTAGGACCATAGTATGTGGAGATTTGATGAAAACTCGAATTCTCAAAATCGAACCGAAATCAATAACTTCTTTCTGCTATTAAAATAATTGGTTTTCAAAGAGAGAAATTAAAAACAAAGCGGTTCGTACTTTGAAAAAAAAAAAAAAAAAAAAAAACAAATCGTTAAGGAGTTACATGGATCTCACGGTTTCAAAAAATCGATTTTTTTATATTTTATTAAATTCTACAACATCTCTAGAATATTGTCCTAAAGTTTCAAATTGATCCGAATAATAGTTTCTCAGAACTTTAAACGCGTTTTTCTCAAAATTATATTTTCAAAAACGGTACCGACGATTCCTCGAGAACTACTCAACCGATTTTGATGAAATTTTAGACAGGTCTTTGAGACATAATTTACAAGGTCTTGAAAGGAAAATTTTTTTTTTCAATTACAACTATTTAAAAAAAAAATTTTCATTTTTTTTTCTTCCGTTCAAGACTTAGTTTGAAGTCTTAACTAGAGCACATATTTTTTGTTTACCTCCGGCTCGCCGGAAATGACGTCCCATTAGCAGAGTTTTTAATTTTTTTTTTTTTCAAAATTTCAGTAAACCCTTATTAAACATGAATCTTCAAGATTGTAATAAGTTTGAATAAAATATTTCATTTTTTCTATTAAAAAAAAAATTGTTGAAAATAGACCATTTTTTCCCGGAGGAAACCCATGTAACCCCTTAATACAACAATTAAAATTAATAATTATTAAATTTTAGTTTTCTTTGATTGTAATTTAAACTCTGAATACATCGACAGCTGGATAGTAGCTGTGTTTTATTATATTTTTTAACTTAATTAGTAATAGATTAATATGTTAATTAATTAATTAATAATTTAGAATCAGCCTGCGGGCGGTGGCATAATTTATCCAGGCACTAAATGGTGTGGACCAGGTACTTTGGCAACTTCTTACAATGACTTAGGTCATCACGCGGCTGAAGATGCTTGCTGCAGAGAACATGATCATTGTCCAGTAGTGATAAATCCCAATCAATGTTTGAATAGTATTTGCAACAATGCGCCATTCACTCGGTCTCACTGTGATTGCGATGCTAAATTCCGACGATGCCTTCAAAATTTAAACACTGAAGTAGCTAATACACTCGGTGCGCTCTTTTTCAATGTCATACAAGTCACTTGTTTTAAAGAAAGACGTCCGTGTTCTGAATGGCAAAGGTAAGACGTACTACGATTATTCACAATGTTATTAATGAGTCAATGTTTTTTTAAATAGTTATTACAGACAAGCGTTCCAGTGGGCGAAATCTCCAAAATACTGGCCAATATATGCTCGACGATGGCGACATCAACCAAAACCATTATTCAATACAATATTCAATTTTTTCGTTAAGACTATCAGTACTATTAAATGAATAAATATTTCATCATTCCACGATTTTAAATGGGTTCATATACTAATTTTTTTTTTTTTTTATATTTTTTCAATGGGATATCTTGTTAACGAAGGTGGTGGAATTAATGCATGAGTTTTTAATTAGGTGACAATGGTTACACGACTACAAAATAATTACATAATAATTACTAAATGAACGATAACTAAATAATTTCACCTCAATAATACATCAACTTTTCTTTTATTACAGAGTTGGTTATGGAGAAGTTGAATCTGCAAAGATTTGCGCACAATACCATTTCCGGCCAAGTGAAAAATATGTTCCATTGATGCCTTTGAATGTTTGAATCAACCAAAAATCATTTGCAAATATTTTATTTCTGATTAGACTTTTTAAATGACACGTCTAATTTAAGCAAAGAAAGATAAGAGAAAAAACAAAAAGATACGAATGAAAAAATAGACTATGGTACTGTCAAACATACTGTATTTTGTTCCTTCAATTTTATTTAAAAGAAAATAAATTGCGTTGTTGATCACCAACTAAAAAAATTTATGTTTAAGATCATACTTTACGAAAAATAAATCTTTTAATGAACTTTTGAAGTATACTTTTTTATCGATGAAATTCTCATGAATGAAATAATATTAAAAATTGCGCAGGGGAGGCCTCAAAAAAAGAAAAGATAGCTTCATAAATTTTCCCAGAATTATTTCTATATACAAGGAATTTTTTTAATATATTTTACATTAAAAAATGACCATACCTTTGACGCGTACTATTATTCAAATAAATGGACGGATGGAAAATTGTTTGTACAATATTTATAGGCAATTTTATATTTTAGAATTTTCAATCAATGAAAGTTCAAATATGCAATTTGTTGGTGATTATTTTCCCAACTATCAAGCCATCATACAATCCGATAACATTATTAGATAATTAATTATTGACCTTCCAAGGTAAAAAAGTTTTTGACTTATAAATTCCTACCAAAAGTCAAAGCATTTATTTTTATGTCAAGAATAAATTTTTAAAATTTCAAAGAAATTTAATAACTTTTCAGCTCACTGTATCGTCTCTTTATAAAATTCAGCCTAAATTTAAATAATTTGTAATTAATGATTTATCGCTGAATGAAGATTTACCAAAAAGGAAGCTGTAGGAGCTGTAGCAGTAGCATCTTTTATGCCTAACATTTTTTCAACTTTCATTTTCTTAGTTTATTTATGATTTACTAAAAAATTCGAAGCTCTTTTAGCTTCTTATTAAAATTTCAACTTACCAGTTGAGTGTTGAAATGATCAGAAATGGGATTTTTCAGTGCTGCATCAATTTGATTCAACCAAACGAGATAAAACTTCCTAAATTCTGTGAACTACAGATTTCATTAGCTTATATCTCAGTGCTCGTTTCTTGCCTGATCTATACTAATATATTTCATTTAATATTTGACGTATGTTGTTGACTAGCACGAATTAAATTAAATATTTCAACGAATTTTAACAACTGAAAAAAGTAATTATTGCGCGCATAAAATTTTAGATATATTTCAATAAATATAATTTATTTACATTTGTCATTGTCTACTTAATTATAGATGCATCTAACGATGTAAATTTAAATTAGGAAATAGTTGTTTGAAAACTTCACCACATCCAGAATTTAATTTAATGGCCGCGTGCTTATCAGCTTTAGTTTCACCAATATTAACAATTGCAATTGACTTTTTTTCTTCAACAGCTTGTAAAATTATTCTATATCCGGAGAATGTAGTAAGAGATGTACCAAGTACCAATAACGCATCAGCTTCGTCAACGGCATGTTGAACTTGTTCAACAGTATGTCTTGGTACATTGTCCCCAAAAAATACAATATCAGGTTTTAATATACCACCACAATTTTCACAAGACGGTAAAACAAACGCTTGGGCTTGTTCGTCTGAAAGTTCAATATCACCATCCGGCCGTATTTCTTTGCTATTAGCGCTAATGGTTGGATTTAATTTGTCTAAAATATGTTGAAAATCTTCTCTACTAATTTTACTATCACAGTTTAAACACATGACAATGTAACCAGTTCCATGTAATTCTATTACATGACTACTACCTGCTTTTGAATGTAATCTATCAACATTTTGAGTAATAATACATGATACGATGTTTAAATCTTCTAGATGTTTAAGAATTTTATGACTGAAATTTGGTTGGAATTCCGAAAACCTATAATAAATATAAGGAATTATGATTATGATTATCAGAAAAACCAAATTCTGAGTATAGATAATCGTCTATAATTAAATATGACATTAAAACTCACCTCGGCCATGCGATATAATTCCTAGCCCAATACCTCTTCCTGATATGATCATGTTTTCTAAAATCTTGGTATAAAACAGGCCTTCTATTACTAGTAGCATATAATCCAACTCCTTCAGACCTATAATCAGGAATTCCACTTTCTGTTGAAACACCTGCACCAGTTAAAACACATATTTTGCCTTCGTTTCTTATAAAATTTTTAAGCTGAATTAAATCATTTGGTTTCGGTGGTTCATATTTTGGTACAAAAGAAAGATTTGCAAAATTTTTTAAACCTGAAAAAAAATTAGTTTCTATCATTAGAATAAAATTTCTCCTACAATTTTTAAAATATGATACTGAATTTAACAGACATCTATCAGTTTTAGATTTTTATAACAATTTAATTAAAATTTCCAAACAAATGATGAAATGTATACCAAAAATTAATTTAATTTAATACTATGTAAACCACATTAACTAAGCTAAATAGAATGACTGCGCTGTTTATCTTTCTATGACATTAAAGTTAGCTGTCACTTCACAATTTTTAAATTTTCTTTAACAACTAAAATATGCCGAAAAAAATTATAAAAAAATGAACTTGTAGAAATTTTAATAAATTAAAAGTGCAATTTTTTAGAACAAATGTTTTTGTTAAAGAGAATTAAAAAATTGTTGTGACAGCTGACTTTAATTTCATGCTGAGTTAATTTTCATTATCTTTCTATTCATAAAATATTTTTGTAAAACAATGTCAATGTGATACAAATAAAACCATTATTATTATTATTATTATTATTATTATTATCAATTAAAATTTCCATTTTTATAATAATAGAATTTATGTTTACTTTTAAAAAAAAAAAACAAAATTACTCTGAAAAAATAAAAAATTTCTGTTTGCTTACTCGAAAATAACCACGATCTAGATGTTTTCTTTAAATTTCTAAGAATATTAACTTCATTCATTTTTCAATAGTTGTAACCAATATTTTATAATAATTCTATTTTATTTTTATATAACTAACAAAATTACGGAGCTTTATTTTACTGCAAAAAAATAGCAATGTACTCAACCTTAATTCATACATATTTTGTAAATATGCTATTGTATATCTATACTAACTATAACTGCAGAAGCATAATCCGGACATTGCCGAACATTTTACGTTCGGTTCACGAAGGTTAACATTTTATGTAGCGTTCTCGTATTTTGCCGCGCAAATATAGTAATGATCAATGATTAGTAACCAACAAAATACTGCGTAAACGGTGAGTTGAAACTTAAAAAATTATTATTTATGTTGTAACATAAGTTTTTGTCTATGGATGAAATAAATAATCAAGCAATAAGTAAAATGAATCAAAATAATTTAACAATTGTTTTGATAATAAAACTTGTAGATCATAACGTACTGTATATATGAATATGTTGACGCTACGTTGCTTAATTCAATAACACTTAAGGATTCATTTAATTTTATTATACATATTTACAAAATTTTGAATGAAAATCAAAATGAAAAAAATTATGTTTTATTCATTTATCTATTTTTTTAAGGAAGAATAAAGCTGAGCTATTTAAATACTGCTAAAAACAATGGACAGTTCAACGGAACATGAAATAGATAATGATACAACCAGGTTAAAAACTAACAAAAAACGAGTACATGTGGATAGTGACGATAATGACGAGATAGTTACTAAAAAATCCCGAACTGAAAATGATGAAAATGATTCTTCAAAAAAATATGATGATAAGAAACCAATGAAAGATGAACTAACAGATAAAATTGAAACAAATTCCGATGATCAAAATAATCCGAAAGTAATTATTTTTTATTTAATTTCACCTTTTGGTATATCGCGTTACAGATGCCATAAGGGTGTATAATTTTTATACGCTCTTATGGCACCTAAGAACCAAAAAGGCGTATAATAAAAATTCTGTTTTTTTTTCTGTCTAAAAAAATTTTTAGTTAGAATAATTTTTTTTTTGCTTTTTGACACGTTTCATACAAAAATACGTTAATTCCCGAAAAAAAATTTTTTTGGGAACCGATGTATTTTTATAGAAAACGTGTAGAAATGCAAAAAAAATTTTTTCTTTAAATTAAAAATTTTTTTGGACTTAGAAAAAAAAACAGAATTTTTATTATACGCCCTTATGGCATCCGAGGTGGGTCCCGAGAGCCATAAGGGCGTATTAAATTTTTTGTTAGCATTTCTCTACGTTTCGGACAAAACTACGTCGATTTCCGAAAAAAAATTTTTTATACACCCTTAAGGCTTTTCACCGAGACCTTTTGCCGGTATACGCTTTTATGGCATCTGGAACGCAATATTTAAACCTTTTTTTTGATTTACAGGATAATGAACATACTTCTGAGAAAAAGGATGTAGATGATAAAGTAGATCAAAATGACAAAAACTCGGAAGATTCTACTGATAATAAAAATACTTCAACAGAATCAGAAAAATCGGATGATGATAATGATAAAACAGCTTCGACAGAATCAAAAGAATCTAACGATGATAATGATAATAAAAAAGCTTCAACAGAATCAAAAGAATCGGATGATGATAATGATAAAAAATCGAATAGCAGCGATGATGGTACTAAAGTTAAAAAGACAAAGAAAGATAGAAAAAAGGTACAAACAAAAAAGAAGAACGTCAAACAAGATACAGATTCAGAAGATAGTTCGAGTGAGGAAGACTGTACTGAAAAAAAAAAGAAAATCCAATCTTCTGGTCCCCTGTCAAAAAAAAGTGTTAAGTCTAAAGGAAATAAAGAAGAAAGTGATAAAAATACGAATGATGATGACGATAAAAATTTGTCTGAAGATGAGAAAAAACTTGACCCCAGCAAAAGTGATGCCTCTGAAGAAGAAAAAGAAAATCATAATCGTTCAGATACCAACGACATCAGTAGTGATTCAGAATCAGAAAGTCGTAAACGAATAAACAAAAAACAGAATACTAAATCAAAATCTTCAAAAACTAAAAAAAACAAATATAAGAAGAGTGACAATAAAGACAAAAAAGTTATAAATAAGAAATCTAATGACTCAGATAATTCAAAAAATTCATCTGACAGTGAAGAGAATTGTAGTGACGATGAAGATGAAGAAAAGGGTCAAAGCAAAGGAAAGAAGGTATTTTTACTTTTTCAAAATTTGTAATTAATATATTTAATTTATGTTATATTGTTCTAAATTTTTTTGTAGTCGCGAGGTTCTGTTAATTTTGATAAAAAAGTAAATTATTTGAAAAAATATATACGCTTGGCTGGTATAAGGGTTCAATGTTACAAAAGATTATGGAAAGATTGCAAAAGTAATAAACAACGAATCGATAAGTTGAAGGAATTATTAGAAAAGAATGGGGTTTCTGGAAGGCCATCTGTAGAGAAATGCAAGGCAGTAAAAATTGAACGTGAACGTATTCAAGAAATTGCTTCTTTAGATACTGCAAATATCATTTCAGAAGGTATTTATACAGCAAATTAAAAAAAAAGTTGATTCCACTTATTAGCCATAAAATTTTTCGTTATATACATTTTTCTTTTTGGCATTATCTATTTACTTAATTATTTTTAATAGGTCGTGTTAACCGATGTCGACGAGCTCCTGTAAAAAAACAGAAATCTCCTACTCCCCCACCAGTTTCTACAACCGACCATGAAAAAATACGTAAGAGAATTAAATTAATAGTCGATAGTGACTAAGTATAAGTTCATTGAAATGTTAAATTTAACTAAATTAAAGTTAACCAATTTTAATAAATAAGTTATTTCTCTTATTATTTTCTAATAATCAGAAATTACAGTATTTATATATAAATAAGCAAAAATTCACCCAGCAAATCAATATAATGTTTTCCTTAATTCAATGATTATAAATAGAAACTTGTTAACATTCAACAAAATATTATGATATCTTGATCTGAGTTAGACTCATGATACATAATATATAAATTAAACAATTGTATTATTCAATGAGTTTTTGTCTTTCGATGTTATCAAAGAATGTACTATTTCTTTTTATTAGACAAAAAAACTTTTGTGTGTATTATTTTTTTTTTAAATCTGTTTTCATAAAATGAAATAAATATTGAAGTCAAACTTATTTTTAAAAAATTAAAAAAAAAATAAAAGTTTGAGTTATCACAGTGTCTAGTAGTGCCAAGTACACGTACTTTCAGTCACTCAGTTTTTTTTCTTAATTCTTGTAATTAGTAAAAACTTTTGTTTGTCATAAACATGAAATGTGTACTTGGCGTGATACAACAGTGATTTATTTATGATAGAGAAAATCTCCGTAAAATTTGTAAGAAGCTAAATGTTGCGAAAAAAAAAAAATAAACATATATTCAGAATCTATCTCATGTTTTCTGTTCTTATCTAATCAATAAATGTTATTCAAACAAATAAAAATTATATTTAAAAAAAGTATAAAATCTTTATTGTTTTTATGATTAAACAGTTGGGTAAAATCAATCGAAATATTATGATGTACATTATTCGAAATTATTGACTCATAAATCTATAGGAAAAATCGTAGAAAATAGATACAATTAATAAAGCAACTATTTTAAATTATTTATTATTTTGACACATGTGTTCACAGATATTAATGAATTTTACAATAACGAAACAAGCAAATAGAAGTACTTCTTTCATTATTATCTTGGAGCGTAAGATTTTGAAAAAAAAGCCAACAAAAGTTTCCTAGAATATTGTTAATGTTTAAACAATTAATTATAGTACATAAAGTAAAAACTTTTTTAATTTAGCCGAAGAAGCTTTTAAGCCAGATAAATATTTGAAAGCAAAAGTTTGTAATAATTGAAGAATTTATCAGAACGTTTTGTGTTTTAAAGTATAAAATTTATTATAAAGTTTTTTAATCTGGATTAAAAATAAAATTATTTTTGTCGGTATATTTATTTATATAAATATATTTTAGCATCGGATAAAATTTTATCGCGGATTGAGAAACTAACTCTAAGATTTAAATATTTTTATTTAGTAAAAAAATAATTATTTGCTTGTATTTAAATACTCAGTTATACATTCTTTACAACAGAATGGTTTATCTTCTTTTATAGCCATTCGACCATTTAAAAGACTCTTTTTACATGTAGCGCAGCAAAAACATTGATCGGTTGCGTGGAAATTAAGATTCTTGACCACTACGCCTTGTTGATCGGCAGCTATTACTTGATGACATTTATCGCATTTTTTCGCATATGTTTTTTGATAACAAAGTAAACAAAGTGGTCGATCATTTTCAGAAATGTACTGTTGTCCTGCCAAGGGAACATCACAATCCCAACAGCAAAAATGTTTGACATGATAATTGTGTCCTTCGGCAACAGTGTACTCCCGTACAAAGATTAACTGTAAAAATAAAAATTGAATTTAAATAATTTATTAAAATAAACATGTATTGAATAAAAATAAAAAAAATTATCTTACCTCATCACATGCAAAACACCTTGGTATTTCTAACAAATTAGCAAGATCCCGAGCACAGTAAAGTTTGTCTTTATAATAAAAGTAAACCAAATCAACGAGTAATTCATTACAAGTTGAACAAACAAAACATCCAGGGTGCCATGTTGCATTTTTAGCTTTCTCTACAGTTACAACTACATCATTAACAAAAATTCCTTCCTGACATTTATGACACTTTTGTACTTTTGATTGAGTTATCGATAAATCATTTGTTGCCTCGGCAAGTTGCTCAATATTTGGATCTCTTTCGAAAATTTTCGTTTTTCCAAAAGCTTCTTCTGGGAAAATAGGATTGTTTAGATTTTCTGATCTAATTATCGAGTTTTCAGGAGTGCCATAATTACTTAATTGAGCTTGAATAAGTTTTGAATTATTATTTTGATTATTAGCTTCTACATTTTGATTAATATGACCTCGAAGATTTTGTTCCTCCCCGTTATCACGTATTAATTCACGCGATTTTGATGAGTTATGTAAATCATCCATTTCTTCTTCTTTTCCACAATATTTTGATGCAAGTTTTTCACGGATAAATGAAAGTTCGTTTTTGTCTAATGTACTCCCTATGATATCTGAAGCATGAATTGCACTAGGGGGTAATAACGCTTCTGACAGCAATTTATCTGCTAATATAGAGTTTTTATGTTCTTGTGAATTTGATTCACGTAAATTCTTGCATGGTTCATTTAATTTTGTCGACCATTGCGGAGAATTTAGAGTATTAAAATGAGTTTGTGATTGATTTTGATGATTATTATCAATTTTCTGGAATGTTGGATTGTTGGAAAAATAATTATTAGAAGACAAATTAGATTGTGCAAAATTTAACGCTGGATTATGATTATCACAATGAATAGGATTTATTATAGAGGAAGACGTTGGTCCTGTTGTAGTTAATCTACTCTGTTCTTGATCTGTATTATTGTTCATGCCCACAAGATTTTTATTCAACGAAATATTAACCGGATTTTGTTCAAAATTACTGTTGTTCAACTGTCCAACAGAAAAATATTTATCATTATGAGGCAGTCGATTTATATTCGGAATATTCAAAGCAGGATTACGAGTATCAGGAACCATATCAACTGAAGCAACTCGTCCATCGTTTTTCATATTTTCAAGAATATGATGGTATCTAGCCATTTTATGGCTATCATTAGTTATTTGTCCTAAAAGTGGACCACGAAGAGTTTCAAGTACTCTTGGAGCTATTTCTGGATCATTAACTGAGGTATTGAAAATTTGATTTGGATTATAAATTTCTTCTTGAGACGCTAATGGTGTTGAATACGATGATTTCATAGATTTAGGTATAAAACTGCTGGGTGTTCGAAGATTTGGAGATTGACTATTTATCAAACTTGGTTTATGTTTTGGAGTAAAGCACTCTGAAGCATTGGCTGGTGTTATTAAAGATTTTTCAAAAGGTTTTGCGGTTATTATCTTGGAAACCTTTCCTTGGCCAACATATTTTTTCAAATTCTCGAGATACTTTTCAAATTGATTTTTTTCAGAATCTGACAATTCATCACAAAGTTTATGATCAATGTCATGCAACGGAAGTTGCTTTTGAAGTTGTTGTTTTCTCAAAGCAGCACCCACGGACCCTTTAATAGGTAATTTATCTTGTGGCAATGCTTTCATGTAATCAGCAGCAAGTTCTTTTGTCGTATTGGGTGGTGCCCATTCAAATGTTTCTTCATTGTCTATCTGTTGTTTGTTAATTTTAAGAACTGAAATAATAAATTAAATGATTTTTACAGTTATTAGTTTATTTTTCAAATAATCTGCTTCATCTTACATGTTTTATATGTTAAAATAAAAACATTTACTTACCAATTAGTTTGCATTTAGATTTTCCTGAAGGACCAAATAATAAATCAAACTGTGGAAATTCATCAACAGGAACATCGTGATCATCGTGACCACATTTACAATTTTTACATATTTTTCTCCAAAAATGTAAATCAAGACCTGGACAATTAGATACGCACTTTATGCACGGAGCTCCGGCACCAACTTCATGAGCTAGTCGCGGCTGAAAAATTCATTTATATTTATTTACCTGCACTATTTATTAAAAATTTTTATTTTCGATCCGTCATCAAATCATGACTTTTACTGTTTAAAGGGGAACATCACTGTGACGATCGAAAAAAAGAGGTGATTTTCAGGAATTTTTTTGACAGGAAAAATAAAAGAATTTGGGAATCGGATTTTTTTTATTTTATTAAGGGTACATTAAAGATTATTACCCTAAATTTTTATTAAAACATATTTAATTATTACAAAGTTATTTATATGTCATAGAGCACTAGAAAAAATTTCCCCCTTCATGGTCGGTTCTATAACTCAAAAACGGATCATCTGAAAATAAAAACCCAAATTGCTTTTTAATCAGTAAGGATGTAGTTATCATCGCATGTACGGAATCGAAAAATTTTTATTTTAAAGATTTTTTTAGCCAGGTTAAAACAAAAAAAAAAACAGTAAGAATAGCGAGAAAATTTTCAGTCGTCATCTTTTTTTAAATAAAAATTTTAAAAATTCCGTACGTGCGACGACAACTACATTCTTATTGATTAAAAAAAAATTTGGTTTTTTATTTTCAGATGATCCGTTTTTGAGTTATCGAACCGACCATTGAGGGGGAAATTTTTCGTTAATAACTTTGTAATAATTAAATGTTTTTTAATGATACTGAAGTTGGCGATCAGCTGTCAATTCAAAAAATTTTTTTAACAAATCAATTACAATAAAAAAATGCTTCTTAAAATTTGTACATGTAATTTTTATTAATTTTCACATGTTAAATTTTTTTTAATAATTTAATTGCTATAAAATTCTAAAATATTTTATCTCTAAATTCCTTTATTTTCCTTGTCAAAAAAATTCCCGAAAATCACCTCTTTTTTTCGATCGTCACAGTGCTGTTCCCCTCAAGTATAAGATAAACATAATCTGTTATCGATAATAAAAAAAAAGAATATTAAAATAAAATTTTAAATATTTCTATTTATACATTGCATTAAAAATGATTTTTTCAATAAAATAATTTAAAATGTACCGTTGGTTTTATTAAATGACCACTAAGTAAAAAATAAATAAAAAATAACGAACCTTTCGCTTACGATTTTCGAGCTCTAAAAGCCACTTTGGGTGATTATCATCTTCGACTTGGGTATTTGATTCCATTTTTTATAAATAATCCAGTATAAAATATAACTAACTATTAATTAATATACGAGGTTTTAGTGTTTATTGGAATTATATTAGTTTGATTACACGCTTCATATTAAACTTTTTCGCTGACTGAAAGACTCATCTTTTCTTCACGTACATGCTGTACACTATAAAGCCCCAGTCTGACTCATAACGCCCCACTCTTTTTTAGAGGACATTGAGTCACAGCTGACTTTTACACTGACGTACTTTTGTAAATTATGTACGTATATAAAATATATATTTACGTAAAAGTAAACAAATAAAAGTAAACTTGTTAATAGTATATAGCAAAAAATGAAATTTTTAATTTATTTGTATATTCATATTAACTTCTAATACCAAATTATAATTTATTTAAAGAACTTTTGTCACTTTTAAAAGGCCCCCCTTTCCCCCTTTCTCTCACTTTTTTGATATTAACATTTTTACCATCACATTGAATTGTTAAAATTGTAGATTAATTTTATGACATTAAAGTTAGCTGTCACTTGACAATTTTTTAATTTTTTTTTTTTAACAAATATATTTGCTCCAAAAAATTATTTTTAGAGAAATTGCATTTGTAGTTTTTTAAGATTTCTAAATGTCAATTTTTTTTGCCATAATTTATTTGTTACAAAAATTCTTAAAATGATCAACTATTTGCTAATTGTCATATGAATTTTAAAAGAGAATGAAAAATATTTTTCGTACGAATATTCAAACTACTAAAATTTTGTAATCCATAAAGATACGTCAGATTGTATTATCAATTCTAAGCATTAGCTGAGTCAAGTTTTTTCCATTTTCAATGAGAATCAATTTGGCAGATAATAATTAATTTAAAAAATTTTTTTAACAAATAAATAATGGCAAAAAAATGAGAATAAAAAATTGACATTCAGATAATTGAAAAAGTAAAAAATAAAACTTTTTAGAAATAGTTTTTCCGAGCAAATTAATTTATTAAAAAAAATAAAAAAATTATAATAGTGACAGCTAACTTTAATATCATCCATTTTCATCACCACAATAAATTTTATAATACTTAAGTTAGCAGTCAGCTGTTAATTTAAAAAATTTTTTTAATAAAAAAAATGCTTCTAAAAATTTTCACTTGTAATTTTTATTAATTTTTACATGTGAAATTTTTTGATTTAATTTTTTTTATAATAATTTAATTACTATAAATATCTAAAAAGATTTTTATATCTGTCAACTTCAGTATCATTAAATCTTAACGTTTTTATATTCTATTATTTTGATTATTTAATGACATTTTAATATAACTACTTGAGATATGATAAGGTCATTCAATTGATTATAAAAACTTGGCTGCATATAAAAAAAGGGGTCCCTTTCCTTAGAATAAGGTTAACATTAAATTAAAAAAAAATAGTAAATAATATTTACTAAATATATTAAGGTAAAAGACCCAGTTGTTGACACTAGCCTAGTTGCTTGACACTTGCAATTTTATTCTAATTAAAAAAATGAAATGTTCTCATAAAACTAATTATCTTAAAATTTATAACTCAAAAATTATATTTATTAATTTAATATAGTTGATTTTTTTTTAAATTAAAATAAAATTGTAAGTGTCAATAACTAGACCAGTGTCAATAACTGGGTCGTTTTACCTTACTCGACCTACATATATGAAGACTTAGATGATAGATTTTAAAGCGAGTAAAAAATTGTGAAATGAATAAAAATCACAATTAATTTTATTTTAAGTATATAATTATCTACATAATAGGCATAATAAAATCAATTGAAAAATTTTTTTTCATGCCTAATTATAATACGCAAAAATATAAATTTATTTACAAGAAAAAATGCAATATTTATTTATTTACTTAAGTAAATATTCAACATATATTTTTGTTACGTCCATAATATAAAATATATTTTATATTTTTCTTATTTTTTTTTGTCACAAAATTGTATAATACTAAAGTTAGCCGACGTTTTTAATTTTTGGATTTTTTTTCAATAATTAAATTAAAACAATAAAACATTTTTAAAAAATTTCATTTACAGTTTTTCAAGCTTTTTGCAAATGAAATTTTTTTTTTAATTTTTTCTAGTAATTTTTCAATAAAAAAAAAAGTTCTAAAAATTTTTAGATGTCGGCTAACTTAATTTTCATAAAATTTTATGACTAATTCCAAACTGATCATTGACATAATTTAAATTATTTTAAAAGGAATGGGTACATTTTATGTACCCACAACTTTATCGGAAGCTTCTTGTAAGATCTGGAATTAAAATATTTTTGATAAATTGAAATTTTAAATTAAATTAAACTTTTAAATATATTTTCATCAATTGTCAATAGTATTCAATTGAAAGAATATCAAGCTTTACCTTTTTTTCTCCAATTTTTTCATCAATTAATTTTCTTTAGCATTTTTAAATAATTCATCTAAAATCTCTTGCATGTATACTTTCCGTTTTTCACCGAATTTATGTTTTTTATTAGAGCTTTTTTCTTTCTTTTTATTTCGTTTATTTTGTATCTCAATTTTTTTTTTTGTTTCAGACCATAGCATTGTATTTTTCATACGCCGTTTTCCATTGCTAGGCTATTTCCCAGTTTCACAATAAATATTAAGATTTTCTTACTTTTTTTTATTTTTATATTTGATAAAATTAGTATTAACAGAATATTCTCCAAAAAACTATGAATTCCGATTTTTTTTAGCTCTGTTATATGTGGTATTTGTAAAAGACCAAAAGCCTTAGCTGTCAGAACGATATCTAATTTTTTTTTCTTTTAAAATTTTATGAAATTCATAATATTCTGCGACTTTGTCTATGAAATAAAAGCACTATCACACTTATCGAATAAAAGCTCATCACCGAGCTGTAAATTTCTCATGGAATTCAAGTATTGTTGAAGGATTAAAATACCTTTTAGGCTATTTTTCTTTTTGATTTGTTTTCCTCAATAACCAAAGTAACAGTGCAAAAGTTGCTCTCCAATGATTGATGTAAATTAGAAGTCAAATTCACTACAAATCCAGACTTTTCAAATATTGCTGCCAATCTGTTAAAGCAATTTAGAGTCCGTACGAGGTACAAATTAATGTCAAATAAACTGTAAAAGTTGAAATGTTTCATTAATAAAACCGAAAATTTTATGATTTTTTTCAGTCTATATGTAGTTTGCAAGCAAATTAAGAGAAGTAGGCAGAAAGTTCCGAGATGTGTTTACGTCAGTGCAAAGTTATATGCAATTAGACCTCAAAAAACTATTTCCTCTATGATTTTGTATTTGTTGCGTTTAGAGCGGATGAAATCGGACTTTCTGAAAATGTGCTTCGTTGTTTAACGAGGCCTTCACTTTCTTATTTATGTGATCCTTGTTATGCTGATGTCCTATAAGTACACGAAAATTTAATTGAAGTATACAAGTTGAATAAAATAAAAATTATAGTAATAAATTAAATAGATACCTTAAGTTATTTTTTAACTGCGATATAATTTTTTCAAAGATCATGTAGTTTGTCTTCTTCAGGAGGGGTAAATGAAATCGGTACTGTATCAAACAAGTTTAATGTACTGAGAATCTTGAAGAAATTGACTTGAAGTTTAACGTATAGCTTATCATTTAATTAAAAACTGGATTTTCATTAAATTAAAAAAATATCATTAAAAGTTTTTATTCGGAAAAATTGACTAAAATATTGAATATCAATTCATTTGATAAGGATTGGAAAGTCAAAAAAGATGATTATAAATATTAATATCTGTATATGTTTTTAATTATTCATTTTATTTTGATGTTTTTTTTTCTTAAATCTCTTTGATATAAAATTTGTGTCTAACGATGCCACGTAGCAAGCTTATTTCGTCAAGAGGAAAATTCATTTTCCACACATTCATATTATTATTTTTAATATCGTCGTTATTATGTATTAGTCTCGTTCATTTTTTTATAATTTTGTTGATTCAAAATATGTTTACACCATTAATTTTTTTTTAACTTTCGAATTATTATTAATTTTTTAATTGATTTGTAATTCTTAATTAATTTAATAACATTATTTATTTATATCGCATCATATTAATTTTAGGCTTTTCCGATGTTAGGTTCTATTTATACATTTACATATTTAACTCGTTTACAAGCGTTTTATAGAAATTTTATTAATATATTATAAATATGGTAATTATATAAATTTTAATTTATAAGTTTAGCTGTTTATTTTAAATACAGTAATCATAAAAAAACTGTAGTTTAAAATATTAATATTGTTGATATTTAATTATTAAATAAAATATTCAACATTTGTATACGAGTTAATTCATTTTCTTCTCACGATTGAATTATAACTTTTCTCTTTCATTTCACGTATGTTGATGAAATTGAGAAAATTTCTTACGTATATTTTTCTCAATTACCCACAATTTGTTTATGCTCCCAAAAAGCACTTTATTATAAAAATTAATCAAATAATGATGATGATGATGATGATAATAAATTACTCTCCGTAATATAACATTAATAAATTATTAATACGCTTGTTGAATTTAAAATATGACCTATTTTTTTGTCATATTCTCATGCTAATTACAAATATAACATAAGAACGAAGCTACATATTCCGTATTTAGTCTAACAATTGTTTAATCAATTTTCGAGTATAATTAATTTATTTATTTTTATTCAACTATTGTACTTGCAATCGACAACTATAATGGTAGTATTCTTATGAAGTTTAGGAATGATATTCTTATTTTTATATAACTACGCGAGTATTTATACCCATAAAATATTTTTCAAGACGAGTAATTTTGTTTTTCTATATCTTTTTATTTGATTTTTATAATGCAATGAGAACCGAACTACATATGAACATAATAAAATTTCAATTTTAATTTTACGAGCGCATAGTTTTTCATTAATTTCATAACTAAATTAGTGGGCGCATATCTATCCGAGGAGCTACTTCATCTAGAAAAGTTTTATTTGTGATCCAGCACTTAAAGTTTTTCTTTGCCTTTGTTTAGTTTAATTTTTTTTTAGCTAAATTGTCAAGGATGAAAAATAATTAAATTTGATACCTAATCAGCAAAGCAAGATTAAAAAAAAAAAAAAAAAAAAAAAAAATTAAAGATTAAGTCAAATAATTTGTTTATTTCAACAACAATCGTTTGACTAAACTATAATTTAGTTGAATTGATTTATAATGAATGAATCGGGGACGCAAATTTAAATAAAATTTACGCAAAAACCCCGAAGTGTCACGTAGGTTACATTTTTTATTTTACGATCTTATAGTCGTTTGTATGATTTCAGATGTAATGAGAATCAAACCGACAGACGGAAATGTATTCCTGAGTTGAGAGAATAGTTATAGCGAGTAATAATTAAATATAAATTGAGACGCAATATTTTTTTTTAATTATTTATTTATTTTTTTAATTATTTGAGCTGATTAACATAACAGTGTCATTTAGTATTGCATTGAAACACTGCTCTTATGAAAAAGAAGTTATTCATTCATCATACATCTCAGTTACCAATAAAAAATAAATAATAAGGTACGAACTTGAGCATTATGTAGAAGTGTAATAAAAAAATTTCAATGCAAATTATTATCAGCAATAACTGACAGTAAATACTCAAAACAACAGATGTAAAAAGCTCAAATAAACTCACTTTTATTATTCAAGATCTATTTATTAATATTGAATGTTTACTTAGAGCCTTTTTTATGCTTCAATATAAATTATTTTGCGCCTCAATAAAAATACTAACGTTTCTCTCTTCTCAACCGGCGTCGTAGCTATTGATTATGAGGTAAAATAACTGGTATAGCTTGTTGAGCACCAGGTGGTGGTTGAGCTGGTAAATACGGCATGTGTTGCGGTGGAATTGATAAATGTGGTGGAATTAATGGGCACATTAATGGGTAATTTGGTGTGTGACCTTGAGGTGGTGGCTGTGGATATGACGCTTGTGGTGTACCCGATGGATTATAAGCACCAGGCGTATGCTGGGGATTTTGATTAGCCGGTGATTGTGTTTGACTCTGAGGTTGTTGTCCTACGTGATGTTGATGAGGATGTCCATGATGTCCCATATATTGAATACCAGGATTTTGAGGCCCAGGTGACTCATGATGATGATGATAAGGCGTAGCCATATGTGGCGGTGGTGGTGGCGCTTGCACCATACGAACCATTTGTTGATAAGTTGGTTGTCCTGGATAAGGCACCTGAAATGATGGATGCAACGGGGCAGGAGCAAGCAATGGTTGGCCTGTTGCGGCTGCTACTTGCATTTGTGATGCAATATCTGGTGCTCGATGTTGCATCATTGGTACTAGAGTAAAGTTAAAAGATAATTCAATAACCAGGGATTTTTATAATAGTTGATTGTAAAATATAAATATAATCAAGAGCTTGCGTTAGTACCTAGATATTGACCCTTCCTGAACCTCGCTACAGGTTGGGCTTGAGGCTGAGAAAAGGCGGTTGGTGGTTGACTTGTCATGACATAGGCTGGTGTCATAACTACTGTTGTAGGCATAGCTCCAGAATATTGTGGTGTTTGAGGTGTGTGAGGTCTGCTTGGAGTTGGTGTACTTGGCGATCGCTGAAAGATATTATCAGTCTTCATTATTTGAATTAACAGTTTAACTAATGTATTTTCGTACCGGTGTAAATGGCTTTGCGTTTGGATTGAATTCTTTCGCATTTGGATTTAATGTTGACTTTTTAAACGAAGTTGTTATTTTATCAATAGCAGGCTCGTGACTTTGCTGCATCGGCGGTGTGGTTTGTTGCTGTACTTGAGGTGGTGTTGTAGGCCGTAAAGATGTTGAACCTGTAGGTGGTTTTGAAGCAATAATTGGTTCTTCTTGTACCGTTTGATGTTGCTGTTGGTGAGACCCTTGATGTTGTGGAGGCTGTGGTAACGGCTTTTGATGTTGATGAACGGGTGGATGATGTGATGGCGGCATAGATTGTTGTGTATGTGTATCTTGATGATGCGATTGTTGTTGTTTGCGTGGAATGGATGGAGTTTCCTGCGTTTGTGGATCAGCTAACTTGAAATCTGATGAAAATTGTCTTAATTCAGCGTGTTGTTCATCTCTTGGTCTAGGAGTTGAAATTTTTCTATGATCAGATTTACTAGTGAGAAGATCATTGCGCTGACCTTCAAGAGAATTTTGTTGCTGAATAGAACTATGAGGAGTATGAGGCGATGGCTGTTGTTGCTGTTGTTGCTGTGGTGGAGTTGGTGGTTGCTGCTGCTGCTGTTGTTGTGGTGGTGGTTGCTGTTGCTGTTGTTGAGGCTGTTGTTGTGGTTGCTGTTGTTGTTGCTGCTGCTGCTGCTGCTGCTGCTGCTGTTGTTGTTGATGAGAAGTCGCAGTCTGTGGAAACGGTGCAGGAGGCGCTTTATCGATTTGATAACCTTGTTGTCTTCCTGGGCGCTCTCGTTTATCAAGATTTAATTTATTTGATGGTGGTGGCTGCTGTGGAGCAAATGCAACTTGTGACATAGTTGATCCGTGTTGATGCTGAGTTTGCATTTGAGGTATAACTGGCATTGCTGCCACAGACAGAGGTTGTGTCGTTGGTGGTTGAACAAACGGAGGCGGTGTGTTGTAAGTAACAACAACACCACTTGGTGGCATGGCCATTATCGGATGTTGTACTGGAGGATGATTTGACGGACCTCCCAGTGGAATGTTACTTGGCTGAGAAGAATTCGTTGTTGATCCCGGAAGTGGATGGTTAAACATATTTTTATTATTTGCTGTACTAGGTGACGGTGGTGGTGGAGTTGATCGTGTTAATTTACCAGAATTAACACTATTTCTTTTTGCAGGAGGGACATATTTAGGTTCATTATTTGGTCGAATCACAGCAGCAAAACGTTCCTCTTCATCACCATTTTCAAGATCTAATCGAGCTTTATGATTAGGTTGAGCCTCTATTTCGTTAGCTATCTCTGATGCTTTTTGCTCTTGATCTTTGAATTCCTTTGTATCTTTACGATGTAATGGAAGAGTATAACCAACCAAAGACGGTTCAAACGTCGTCTGTACACCATATATTTGTTCATTTCTACTGAACATTTCATGAGCAGGCCAACCATTCTGAAAAAAAAAATGAAAGAAAAACAATAATAATAATAATAATAGTTTCAGACATTTAAACTTTTTATGTAATATTAATAAATAAATTCATACAGAAGCTCCGTCCAATTCATAATCGTCGCCATTTATTGTTGCTGGTGCATCCCATGGTTCAAGTTCTTTTTCTCCTACTAAACCATTAAACTTACTAATTGATGTGTCAGTTTGAAATGTATTTCTTATTGCGTAATCTAAGTCTACATCTTTTGCAGACATTGTAATAATATCTTGTGGTTTGAATATAAGTTTTTCAACCACAGTATCTACGCAAATCTCACCCGAGCTCTCTACACGATGAGCCATTTCTAGAACTACTTCAAATTGGCTAGAAAAAGTTCTAAATATACCTTCGTATAATGAACCATTTTGAGTTTGGATCTGTAAAAAAAAGTAAAAGTATATATAAACATGTTTACTTATATATAAGTGAATAAATAAATAACAACTACAAATAAAATTATTTTAAATCAATTAATAAAAAGGATTTAATTAATTAATTTGTTACCTGAACTATATTGCCAACATGGCTTGTTATCGCATGCATAAAATGAGCATTGTTGTAAACCCCTTCGGCAACAACACTTCTCTCTTGAGGACCTCGAGCTCGAGGAGATCTATGAATACAAATAATTTGTTACTTCAATTATTATTTAGACATAAAATATGCTTATAAAAGTAGAACATGACTAAATAAAAGTATTATTGATAGATAAATAAAAAAAAAAAAAAAAAAATTAATAAAAATTCTATTAAGTGATTCACAGTTAATTTAATAGCTGACATTTTGATAAACTCAAAAGTAATAAAGTAAAATAATTAAAATGATATATATCTATTACCTAGTTGGATTAGAACGATTTTTTCTTTTGTTATTCATGGTACTGATTAAAGAGAAATCCTAGTTACTGAATTGCAGATATTTGTCGCCTGTTAGCTGGGCGCTTTCTCGTTTCTCAGTGTGGACCGGAATTTTGAAAAACTTCCGTATAATATTTAACAAAATAAATAAATTTTTAGATTTAAACAAAAATTTGAACTGTTCGTTTCAATAATTTTCACGGGAAAATGCCAACTGAAATGATTTATGAATAATGGCAAAGGTCAATTGAGTTTGTATAATTTTGTAACATGAACGATTGAATTTTGAGGTTATACTGATGACGCGCCTAGATTACTCGAGGCAAGGTATGTACTAGTAAACACTTATTACCGTGGATAACGAGATAAATTTTTGTTTACGAAAATAAAATAAATCACTAGCCACACCTCGTGGCAAAGATTACTGACAATAGAAGAGAGAGAAGACCAACTTGGGCCACCACGAAAATTGTAATTCTATGTCGTGTGTGACGTAACTCAGCGCTCTTCTGCCCCTCGTTCTTGTTAGCTGTCGTGAATCGTCGCGATTATTTTTTAAAAGGAACGGGAACAGTCACGTTTTTACGTTTGTTTATCGCGTAAACCACGCGTCTTCGTATTCATGCGATAACACCCACGACTTCCGATTCCACTCACGCTTATCGAATTTTATACTATTAATCAACATGTGGTGAACGAGAGAATAATCTTTAGTATATATAGATAGATTGTCATCTCGTCTTGATCTCTGTGAAACTCTTAGGCGAGCTTTCACTATCCAATCAGATACTTTCTTTATTGCTGCGTAACCAATCCCGCGTCGACTTAAAAAATGTTTGCATCGCTCGTTTCTTTTTATTACTGTCTTTTCATTCTTATTTATAATTGCTCTTGAAATTTATTTATACTGTATCAAAATATTTGTTATTTTTTTAGCTTTTAAAAACATATATTTAAAAAAATTTGTTTTCTTTTAATTTTTAATGAATAGAATGATTAGAAAAAAGAGAAAATTCTTTTAGAAAAAATCTATTTTTTTTATCTTTTAGATTAAATAATTGAAATTCCCTAAATTTTTTTTTCTTATACTTTTTATAAGCTTTTAAAAAAAATTTAGTATGTTGATTTTTAGATTTTTAATAAATTGGCAGAGCCTCAATTTTAAGCAATCATTGTTTATATCTTGATATAACACGTAACAAAATTCAAATTATAAAAATTTGCAAAATTTGTTATTATTTTTTTTTTTTTGTAGTAAAAATTTATCAAAAAAATACGAATTTGTGAATCCTTAAATATAAAATAGGCTACACATATGTATCGTTTTGTATTTTTGATTTAAAACAAAATAATCTTAAAAATTTTATTGTTTATAACATAAAACTTTTTGTTGTCGAAACCTATTGAGGTAAAAAAATTATTAACTGTAACTTTAAATATTTAATTTTTAAGTTGAATTTTTAATAAAGTAACAATTTAACAATCATTACAAGAAAAAATAATAAAATTTAAACTTTTATTTGAATTTTACTTGATCAAGTAAATGTTTTAGATGTAGATCGATCTACAAATAAATTTAAAATCATAATTTGTTTATTAAAACGCTTTTTAAAAGAATGATTTAATTATAAATTCCAATACAAATTATATTATCAATATATTTTGTATTAACAAAGTTCTGTTTTTAGTTGAATAGAATTTTCTCATAAAATATTTATTCTGACAAATTATCGGCTTTACCAAACGAGTTTTCTTTCATGTAAATCGCCTTAAACATGAAGACTATTTATACTATTTATACAATCTCTGTAATCTTAAAATTTTCTATTCATACCTATTTATTCAGCACTACTTATATATTAAGTAGATTTTTGTGATTTATATTTAGAGCCTGTTTTTCAAATGATATTTTTTTTATTAAAACTATATTTATTTATTTTTTTTTGTTTCTCTTATGTTGATATAGGAAAAAATTCTGTTTTAGCAACAAACACAGTTTGAAAAACTGGCCCCTTAGCGCTAAATATAATAATATAGGCGCGAAAAAAATAAAAAGAATAATTTCAAATTATTTCTGAACCTAAATATTATTAGTAAATAATAAAATAATAATAATAATAATATTATCAAATGGTAACATATATCGGCTGATTCATATCTCGACAAGTTACTTTTCAATAGCACTTTTGCACATGCGTAAAATAATGTATAATTTAAAAATTATTATTTTATTGTTATTATTATTATTATTTGAGTCAAATAAAAAAAAATAATCGGGCTTGAAAAAAAATATATAAATTAATTAATTTAATATTAATAAAATAAATTATTTTTATTCAACTTAAAATAATAGTTAATTATCATACTGAAGTTAGCAGTCAGTTGTCAATTTACAAAATTTTTTT
Source organism: Cotesia typhae (assembly GCF_013202065.1). Classification (NCBI taxonomy): domain Eukaryota; kingdom Metazoa; phylum Arthropoda; class Insecta; order Hymenoptera; family Braconidae; genus Cotesia; species Cotesia typhae. Next base: position 15,242,103 of record NW_027423774.1, read on the forward strand.
CAACAAATCAATTGAAATAAAAAAATGCTTCTAAAAATTTTCACTTGTAATTTTTACTAATTTTCACATGTAGAATTTTTTTATTTAATTTTTTTTATAATAATTGCATTATTATAAAATTTTAAAATAATTTTTAATGTCTGCCAATTTTCAGTGTCATAGTTAATTACGCATAATTTTATATTTTGAAATCATGACAAATATTTGAAGCATGTGATTAATATTATTAATTTTTTTTTTCAATTTGTAAACAAATTTATAAATTAAAACTCATTTAAGAATAAATATTTTTATAGCTTAATCAGCCACTTGCTCAAATATTGATCATTGCTCATAAACATTGTAAGATGGTTGTGAATGATCAGAATAATGAATGTCATAGACCGCATTGAGCTGTTTTACGATCATTTTAATCTTATTTGTTACAAAACGATCAATCTCTTTAACGACATTAATAATATTCATTGCCTGATCCAATTCATTGTTAATTCTTTCTGTTCTTTCTTGGAAAGTCTCGTAATTTTGAAAACGTGGTTGAGCAGATAAAATTTTAACCACTTTATCTAAAGTTTGTTTGTGATCTTTAGTAAATTTTTCCGCTGTTGCAGTGATTAAAATCTGAAAAAAAAAAAAAAAAAAAAAAACATAATTAGAACATGAAAATCTTTTTATGCATATGTTTTATCGGAATCAGATAAATCTAAATGTGATTAATCAAACTTAAATAAAAGAATTTTAAACAATCAAATACTCATGCATTCACAAAAACAATAAACAAACTTGTTGAAAAAAGATAACAATTTAAAGTTTAATCAGTAAGATAAATAATATTATCAGTTTCCGTTTATAAAAAAAACTTACCATAAACATTACTGACAGAATCACGCTTGTTTTCCAGGAAGTAATTTTCATTTCTATAAATGTAAATGAAGATTATATCCAATATATATACAATATAAAATAAGTTAAAAAATGCTAAATTATGATTATTACAATAACTTAGTACGTTTTCAATGAAAAATTATTTTTATTTATTTTATTTTACAGGGTAAAAATTGTAACACCCAAGAGCATTCAATGCTTTAAGTATATTTTCACAGAATGACAATAAAATAAATCTATAAACTGCTGGTCTTACATTTTAATTAAAAATATGCTGACAAAAAAATGAAAGAATTAACAAAAAGATTTGAATTACACTGACCTCATGATAATTTACTGAAATGTAATGATTTGATCATTTAAAATAAGGTTAAATAATTTAATTACATTGACCTCATTGTAATGAGTTGGAATGCATTTATTTTGTAAAAAATAATTCACATATGAAATGAATGTTACAAATTTATTTTTTTCCTATTACTAATGCTGGATTTTCTGAGCAAAAATAAATCCCAGTTACAAACTTTTAGTTTTATATTTTAGATATTTTGTTCTTAGAAATATTCATTTTAGAAAAATAACGTATTTTCTTTTATTAGTTTTTAAATGTGAAAAACACATTTAAAGCACATTTGTGTAGCTACAATAAGAAAGCCTGTATAGGCTTGATTTTATGACCTAAGATACTTAAGTTGTACAAAGGACTCCCTATTTTACACTGTACAGTACCACCAAATATTACGGTCTTAGTTATGAAAAAAAATATGTGTTTTACTAAGGACAATACAGAGGGTTGGACCTCACAATAAAATAGTTTTAAACATTATAGTTAGTCTGCGACTAAACTCTGCCAAGTAACGACACTTCTCTCGATACGATTCCTTTTTAAAATAAAGATTCTATTTGAATCACTCTATGTGGATAATAATCTTGTCTTTTCTCTTTATTTATTATTAATCATATCCATAACTTGCTACAACTAAATTATTAAAATTTCAAAAAGTTAACGTGAGTCCAAAAAAAAACAGTTATGATTCAACATAACAAAAATTAACATATGATATTGTAGAAAATATAAATTAATATAAAATATTAATTATAAACAAACGTTACCTTTATTTTGAGGCTTCAGTTCCTGCCAATTTACGTCTTAACTTGGTTTCAAAATTTTTAGTTGTATCAAGAACTAATTCCATGACTTCTTTTCTGATTCTTTTCATATCTTCTTGAATTTTTGCAGAATGATTGCTAACTGCTTCCAAAGCTTTCTCTAATCTCTCGAAGAGAATATGGAAACATTGAGTTAACTTTTCCTTGAGTTGATTTTCGTGGTATTTTGCATTTAAAATTTATGCATTAATGTTATCAGCGACTGGTGAATTTTTCCCTTGATATTGTCCCGAATTTCTTCTAGCTAAATAAAAACAAAGTATTTAAGAAATTAATATTGTAATAAAAATTTTTTAGATATTTATTTAATCAGTTCATATTTTATTTAAATACTTACATCTTACGGTACTTTTATAACATAATCCTGGATATTAATATTAAATTATGTTAGACATAATTTTTTTATCAAGAAGATTAAGTTCTTTTTGAACTTTCATTATTTTTACTTTTATTATTGAGACATTAGTTACAACAAAATGGAAATATCATGTAAATTCTTATTAAAACTCATGGTTTTGAGATTTTCTAGTTTAAATTATTCGATAGTTTTTTAACGCAATCTCGTATAAGTATCTCAAAAATGAGAACTTTTAAAAAAATGTAGAAAATTATTTATGAAAGATGAACGGTTGCTAAAAAATAATATTTATCAATTGTATTTTGTGAAACAACACTATTGTTCTAATTATTATTTCATTGTATAATTTTTTTAGTAATACATTTATACTTTATTATTAATTATTCGGTTTAAATTTAAACAATCGAGATTCTATCCTATAAAAAAAAAGTTGAAGACATTTTTATTCAACGATGCTCAATAAATAGATTCAAAAACTGAAAAATAATATGAGATTTGATTATTTCCTAGTTTTTCCTATTCCTATAAACGATTGCGGAATCTAAAGTTGAGAGCTGATCGGATGTATCCCCTGAGGGTGGATCGGAGTGACCTAAAAATAGAGAAGAGATGTGTAGATGCCTCAACAGAGAAAAAGGGACATCTACACAGAAAAAAAATTTACTTGAATCAAGTAAATAATTTTGAAGAATTTTATCTTCTTGATTTAATTAAAAAAATTATTAAACTAAGAAATTTTTGAATTCAAGAATTTTCCATCTCAATTCAAGACAATGAAACTCTTAAAAGTTATTTTCTTGGATCAAGAATTTTTCTCTTGATTTAAGTTAATTTTTTTTTCAGTGTACAATCGAATCTCGTGGTCTGTAAATGATATAAAGAATCGAATCATATCTGTAAAGTTACAGCATGGCAAGATTGGCTTATTTTTTGGCTAACAATTTAGTAGTAATTTAGGCTCGAAAAATAAAACTTAACTCTTTGAAAAATAAATCAATTATTAGCAAAAATAAGAGCGATTCTGCTTTATTTGTCATACTAGTTTTGCTAGTGTTAAAGAATCCAGCTGACATGAAACCTAACTTTAGAGGGCTGAGGCCCTACTGGGGGTCAACTTTTCAAACTACGGTCTAGGTAATTGTGTCGGTACTTCAGTGAAACTGGGATATCATATCGCGAATGCTGCTCTTGGAAACAACGGACACATCCTATTGTATAAGAACCTTACCTGTCCACGTGAGATTCTGCACACTTGTGGTATCTATATGGATAACTTGATAAATAATATTACGGCATATAAGGCTTTGAAAATTATATTGACCTAATTAGACTGGACTGGAATGTATTTATTATGTAAAAAAAAAAATTAAATATAGAGCCAAATATTACAATTTTTTTTTTTTTTTTTTTTTTTAACTAAATAGTCGACATTTTAATAAGTTTCTGACTTAAATAAAATTAAAAATAAAAGTTACAGGCATTAATATATCATGTTTGCATATTTATTAATTTTAATAGATGTTACTCTTATTTTGGAGCTTCAGTTACAGCCAATTCCCGTAACTTGGTTTCAAAGTTTTTAGTTGTTTCAAGAACAAGTTCGATGGCTTGCTTAGTGATTTTTGCTACATCTTCTTGGATTTTTCAGAATCTTTGCTAATCGCTTTCGAAGCTTTGTTTGATTCCTCAACGAGAGTATTAAACCCTTGAGTTAATTTCTCCTGGAGTTGCTTTGCTTGGTCTTGAGCATTTGGAATTTGTGCATTAATATCATCAGTGACTTTGTTGAATTTTTCCTTGATATCATCCCAAACTTTCTCTAGCTCAGGATTCTTGGTTTTAATCTTTCGTATTGCCAAAAAAAAATCAAAGTATTTAAAAAATTAATATTTTCATATTTATTTAATTAATCTTTATATTATTGAAATACTTACATCTTCAGATACTTTTTTAACATAATCCTGAACATTATTAACAAAGTTTGTAGTTTGAGATTGAATTGTTTTGGCTACAGTCTCTTGATCCGGAAGATTAAGTTTTTTTTGAAGCTCTTCGCCGAAAGTATTGATACTAGCTTGAGCTTGAGTTATAAGATCAGATAATTGAGGAGGCTGATTTGCTACCTCACCAGCAGGCATGCTGTACGAACTAGTCACTAAAGCTGCTATTATTATTCCACAGATGGACTTCATTTTTATTTTTTATTTATTTTTACTGTCGAAAAATTAATTACAACACTTCACGGATTTCTCAAGAATTAAGACTGATGCAATGTTATACATTTGGATTCTTATATAGTCATTTCTTATCAGTATTAAAGAGGGCAAAGTTCTAGTTATTATCCATTCTTACTTTATACTTAGTTTTCGCAGAACTTTCCAAAGTTTTTGTCATCATTAAAATTTATTTACTTATTGATTTAACGCCTATCAGCTCTATAAACTAAATATTATAACTATGAATATAAATTTATAACTAAAAATTTCATTATAACACAATGAAAATTATTGATTGGTTTATATACACACAATATTTTATAAATGTTGGATATATTATATTCCAAATAGAAAAGTTGATGGAGAGTCTCCAGAAAACTTAATGTCAGTGCAGTGGTCATTGACCAAATATTCCATTATTCTATTTTTCGATCAACGGTTTATGTAACTTTTAGGAGATTTAATTAAGCTTAAAAATTTACAAGATCTTAGCTCTAGTTTATAGAATATGAAGTCAAATTCGACTTTATATTCTATAATTATACTATAATTATAGAGAAGAGATAGATCAACGATTTACCGCCGTCTTGATAGACTACACTGATGCAAAAATTAACTTGATTCAAGAAAAAAAAACTATTTTGCATACTTTCTTTTTCATGAAATAAGATGTTTTTTTTTGGATTAAGTATATTTTCTTCGGTTTCAGGATTTTTCTGCTTGAGTCAAGACAAAGTCGTTCTTCAAAATGATTTTCTTGGTTTAAAATTTTTTCCTCTTAAATAAAGTTGATTTTTTTATTAGTGTATCAATCTTAAATTAACCGTATATAGTTTTAGTGTTAATTCATGAGATAATACGATGTATTTACACACAGAAAGAAAAATTTCTTGACTGGAGAACAAAATTCTTAGCTCAAGAAAATTATCGGGTGGCTGAAGAAAGACCGAAGTTGTGTTGGCCGAAGTAAAAATTTTTTTTGAAATTCTTTTCTTGGTGAAGTAAGTTTCTCTTAATTCGAATTATCATAAATACTTGATACAATAAATTTTTATATTTGATCAAGATTTTCAGATACTTTAGGGAGGCAGCGTCACCTACTTCAGCTGAGGAAAAAATTTTCTCACCTTGAGAAAATTTTTTTCTTGAATATTTGATACCCATTTTATATTATTTCAGCGTAAATTATATGTATTGAATGAAAAAAAATGATTCAATATTATTTGATCTTTCCATTTGACATGTTAATCAAAAATATTAATGAAAGTTTACTTCTATCGAGATATTTAATTTCTCAAGACAAGAAAATTTACTTCTATCAAAAACTAAATTTTTTGGAGCAAAAGGCTGAATTTTCTCAAAACAATATTTTCTTGGCTTAAATAAATTTTCTTGGATCAAGATACTTATTTCTTAAAGCAAGAGAATTAATTTTGTTGGAACAAGTGAAATTTCTTGTGTCAAAAAAATAATTAGGAAGAAAAATATTTTCTTGGCTCAGGTAAACCTTTTTTTTGTGCATTATTTTTATTATATAACATGCATAAATAAACTAAAATAAAAAAAATGTTAAATATGATGAATGTATACAATTTTAGCATTTATAAAATTTATTTACATCAAGACTGATTCATTTGAGATAAAATAAGTCGAACATTTTTCTATTTTATGATAAAATTAAAGACTATTTAATTTAACTAAGCGTTAAATGAATAGATTCATAAACTAATAATTAATGTGATGACTGATTGTTGCTGATAAAATTGTACTGTAGAGATATTGAGATTTCTTTCTTTGAAAGAGGAAGATAAAAAATCTTTCAAAGATACTGAGAAGAAATATGATTGGCTCTGTTGGGATAAAAACATTTTATTTCATTTCTTTAACGGAAAAATAATAATTTGCGTTATTTTCGAACGAGGAGAATGCGGAACAGGCGAGTGGAAGAGAAGGGGTAGGTTTAGAAGGTCATAACGAGATAATACTTGTCTGCGAATGTACATTTTACTTCGTATTGTAAAACCAAGTTCGGTTTTTACAATACCCGAAAGGCCGTCTTTAATTAATAATAATAATAAATATTTAGATCATTTGCCATGTAAACTAAAAAAATAAAAAATAAGTACTTCTATTAAGAAAATTTATTTGCCACAAAAACATATATTCTTGATAGCTTTCGATAATATATTGTCTCGTCTGAATTGATTAAAATAATTTTTATCCGCTGATATTAATGAATTAAATGATTAATTTCAATAAATTTTTAATTCAAGAATCCTTGTCTACAACTTTTTATTTTTCTTCGTGTAAGTATGATTAAATCGATTGTTTTTCTGCTTTACAGTAAAAACTGTAGCACGAATAACGACCATGTAATAAAATGTACAACTTAATTAAAAAAAACAAAACTTCTTGGAATAGAAGTTAATCCCATCATAATCATTACACACAACCGATAAAGATACATAATTATTATATGTTGAAATCGCTACTGAGGTCGAGTCGGTCAAGATAAAAACATTGAATTTTGTGACATTAATATTTAATTTAATGAAATGTTATTATTTACATATATTGTTTAATTATTGATTGATTTTAATCTAGATGTCTTATTTTTATTTTTCGGTTTTTTAAATACACATTTTTATCAATGTTTAAATATTAAGAAGAAGAGTATGTTCTTTAAAATTTTTCTTTATAGCTTTAAAATAAAAATTTTGATATAATCTTCACTCAATCTTAATTTTCGTTTATTTTAATAAAAAAAAAAATTAAGTTCCGTAGATCAAATAATAAAATATATATTTCTTTCTGTAGATTTTATATTTAATGTTTGAATACGTTGTATTTATTATTTTTACTGCTATCAATGATGTGTAGCTGAGTGACATAATTTATGACTCGCATCAGTGTATGATTTTTATTACTTGGAAATGCATATATTTATATTGGTTTTGAAAAAGGATAAGAAAAATTTTTCCCAGTATTACTTTTATTATTAAAATAATTGAAAGTGTATAATCTGAAAACCTTATAATGACTCTGAGATTCGAAAAAAATTATTAAATGGATCTTATAATTAATTAACAATATAATAAATATATCAATTTTGGCTACAGAATAGAATTTTATTAGCTGTTGAATTATATTATATTATCAAGTAGACATTTTTTTATATTTGAAATAAAAAAAAATCCATTAATGATGGCAACAATATTTATTAAAACTATTACTACTGATCACATCTGAAAACAATTTAATAATATTTTTTAGCACTATTTTTTCTATTTGAACTATTTTCACTATTTTTAGCGAGCAGCTCCATCGGTTTTAGGAAGAAGTTTGCCAGCTTCAGTTTTTATTGTTTCAGCAGCGTCTTCCATCATTTTTTGACCTTTTTTGATCAACTCATTGACTTTAGGATCTTCTATCATGTCTTCAAAACCTTTGCTAATTGTTTCCAAAGCTTTCTTAATTGAATCTTCAATTTTGTTTGCACCACCAGCCTCTTCTTGTATTGGTACAGACTAAAATAATTGTTTTATAATGCAAAAGTTTTTTTTGTGGAATATTAAAAATTTGTTCTGTAAAAAATTTTACTTACCTGAGTAAGAGATATGATGAAAATACTAGCAATAAGTAAAAATATACACCAACGTGCCATTGTTGATGTTCGATCAGGAAGTCAAAATTTCAAGTAAGTAATATCACTGCAACTGATGAACATTTACTGTACTAATTAAATCGTTTTATAGTTTCTCAACTCTCTCTGACAAGCTAGTTGCGATAAGGAATACAAAGAGTTGAGAGGTCACTTCATATCTTATTTTTTAAGAACACTTTACTACATGATTTGGATGCAGCGTCAATTAAATTTTCTATTGAATGTTTCAAGGACATTATATAATAGAAGAAAAAATTACAATTGCGAAATGTCAATTAGAGATTAATAATTCAAAATGATTAATCATTTTTTTTCATTAACTATTTATGCTACTGGAATATATGTATTTAGTTTATTTATTTCTATACAATGAATAATAGTTTAAAAAAACCAAAAAATACGTTTCCATAGCAAACTAAACCAAAAGTCCAAAATTATTTTAAATATTGCAATAAGTTCAAAATAAGAGAAATTCAGTGATTAACAAAAAATTCATTTTATTATAAAGGAAGCGTAGAATGCTTGATATTTGTTAATCTTATGAGATATTTGTAAAATATATTTATGCTGCAAAAATTTCTTGAAAAACACTCCTCGCTTATTTTATAATAAAATAAATTTTTTTATTATTAATGACATTAAAGTTAGCTGTCACTATTATAATTTTTTTCATAAATAAATTTCCTTCGAAAAATGATTTTTGAAAAATTGCATTTTTTAATTTTTTTATTTTCTAAATGTCAATTTTATGGTCTAATTTTTTTTGCCATAATTTATTTGTTAAAAAAAATTTTTTTAATTAATTGATTCTCATTTGTTATTATCATTTTACTCTATATTTTAAATTTACCACAAATCATTTAAAATTTTTTGTTTTATTTAATATTATTTATTTTCAAATTTTTTAATGTAGTTAAAAACCAAAAATGTTGAATTATAATATTTTAATTAATTGAAGAAAGAACAATACTCCCTGTTATTTTATGAATTGTGTATATACTTAGTCAGTTAAATTACTTATTTTTTTTATTCCGATCCTGATTAGAACAAAGTTATCAACTTATTGTTTTGTCATAGATTAATAATACGAGTAAAAATTTTTAAATTAATTAGACGTCTTGGTATTAATAAAAATCACGCTGAAAGATTCCATAACATAGATACATACAAACACATAGGTCAAGGTAATTAAAGCTGGTAATAAAAGGTTTCTTGGAAAGCACATTCCGCAAAATATACATATACTTACTAGAAAGTACATAAATTTTATTTACAACACCCCATAAATAACCCTGATTAAAAAAAAGTATTGAGACAAAAAAAAAAAGTATTGGTTTTCTAGTCAATCCAATACTTTTCAATACTTTTTTCTTTGTCTCAAAACTTTTTTTTATTCAGGGAAATAACAAAGACAAGTATATATCATTATCATAATTTGTTAACATTAAAAAAAATTCCTACAAAATCTAACAGCAAGCCCAATTTTCTTTTTTTACAAATCCAGAACTTAAAAATTTTAATCCTTTTCATAATTTTAATATAAACAAAAGATCTTTGAGTTCAGAAATAAAAATCTTAAATAAATAAATAAATTTGAAAAAAAAAAAAAAAAAAACAATTCACTAGAAATTTTTTGAAAGAGTTGATCTATTTCAACCCATCAGTTTGAGGCATTCAACGCAATTATTAGAACAAAAATTGTAGTAAAATTCTGAAAATCGACCCGACTAAAAGTTTTAAAATAATTTTTAACAAACATTGTTTTAAGAATTTCTTCTTGACTATATCTCATTAACGAACCAATTTTAATTCAGTTTGTAACATACATTGCAATCTTTTGAAGAAAAAGACTGATCAGTTTTTTTAATTAATTAGTACAGTAATTTAAAGATTCTGATAATTCTTAAAAAGTATTTGGTTTATAAGAAAATTTTCACTTTATCTGTACTGAAAAAAAAATTAACTTGAATCACGTAAAATTTACTTAAACCAAGTGAAATTTCTTAGTTTAAAAATTTTTCAACTCAAACCAAGAAGATGAAATTCTTCAAAATTATTTACTTGATTCAAGTAAATTTATTTTTCTGTGTGAGACTTCATGGCTTCTTGAATGTTGTTTTTTTAATTTTCAGTTAATCTTTTTTTTTTCTTTTGGTTTTACCACCGGTTTTTTTATCCACTTCAAAAATTTCCACGAGTTATAATATATTTAATTATGATTTATGAGTCATATGAACTTTTACGGGTCATTACATCAACGTCAAAAACAATCATGACAAAAATCTAAGACAGTATCTAAAACGTAATATCTTCGTAACTGAAAAATTATGAAATGAATCATAATGATAAGACAACTGAATACAAACTTTTATCAACTGATAAATATTACCAATTTTTCATTGATATATTTGATATTAATAAACGACCATACATGAAAAATTTTAATACTTATAAAATTAAGAAATTCTTATGGACCTTTTTCAGGTATTCGATGCAATTTTAAACATAATTAAACTTTAATATTATTTTGATTAATTAGTATAATTATTTATAGTTTGCAAGTTTAGATAAAATAAATAAAACACTTTTTTGTTAATAACATTTTTACTTGTAAATTAGATTTTAGATTGTACAGTCAAATTTTTCAATAAATAAATATATAAAACACTGCTCTTGCAGATAAAATATAGTTCAAAGTTATTTACATTGCTAACACATTTGAATTTTTCTTTTTAATATTCTTTTTTATTTAATTTATAAAAAAATTCAAAATAGATGTGTGCAAACTTTTTTTATATTTTATCTAGATCTTAAATCATTAGTGACTAAAAATAATTTACAAAAATTTTTTTAGAAAATTGTACTTAGAGGAGTGACTTCCTGTTCTAGAAAATAATTTGTTTTTATAAAACGATAAGGAAGATGGTAAAATTTTGTAAGTTGGCAATGGTTTATGATACAATTGTTTTTTAAATAATTTATAATATGGCTGTTGAATTAAAATTTTTGTAGCAGATGGTTGCTTTTTGTATTCTTTTTGTATATTTGATTTAAGCATGTTCTTAAGACCGCCAATTGATTTTATCGCATCTTCCCCTAAATTATGTAATAAATCATGTGCCTTAGAAAAATGATCATGACCGGATGATTCGATATCAGAAAAAGATTTAAATAGATTTTTAAATAATTCATTAAACACAAATGGCGACGATGAAAGTATTTTATAAATATGAGAAGGATCGAAGATATCTGGTTCTGGTTTTGGTTCTTCAGGTACAAAAAATTTCCTAATATTAGTAGAAATTTCATCAATAGTTTTTCCAAATAGTTGTGATGAATCATGAGGTAAAACTTTCACGGGCATCGAAGTTTTCCTCATATCTTTAAAAAGCATATTGAAAAAATTGGTCGGATTATTGTCAGCATTAGGATGAGCAGTATCGCTGTTGGATGGAGTCTTTGGTTCTTGATGATTATTTTTCGTGAATAAGTTTTGAAAATGAGAAATTTGTTCACCAATCGACTTTCGCATTTCTTCTGGCAAGTTCCGTAAATGATCGAAGACTTTTATAAGTGGGTTCGTAGATGAAGTTGGCGGATCTTTCGAAGTCATTGAAGAGTCAATTACTTTATTGAATAATCCCCTCAAGGGACATTGAGGTAAAATTTTTCGTATAAGGCTTTTAGTCGTGACTGTTAATACATCTCCAACTTTTGGGGATGGGGTTGTTTCGGGCACAGTTACATCCGGTGAATCAGTAACCGAATCAGCAGGTGTGTATTTTATTTTATTTTCTAATACTTTAAATCTTTCTAAAATCAAAATATTTCTAATTCCACTAATCAATTCATCAATCGACTTTCTTATTTTCTCTGGTATGTTGCGTAGATTATCAAATGCTTGAGAGAATGGATTATTGGCTATAGATTTTCCAATTATTGGAGAGCCAACCCAGTTTTTCACTAAGTCATTTGAAGGTTCTGGGGTAGAAAGTATTTCATGAAGAGAAGAATCAGATGAATTGTCAACTCTAGAATCGTTATTTGCGATTTTTATAAGCTTTTCATAGTTTTTTTTCGTGAATTGGTTTCTGATATTACTAATCTGTTCATCTATCGTTTCCTTAATTTGTTGTAGTAAATTACGAAAATCATCGAATACCTGCGAAAATGGATTATTAAATGAAGACTTCAGTAATGATGGAGATCTTAATTTATCCACAAAAGGATTGTGGAATGAAATATTGTTCGAAACAGATGAATTTGTTATCAGATCACTATTATTATGGGTTGGCATAGCTTTAGATTCTATATATTTTCTTGAGTTTAGAGTATTTCTAATGTTGCTAATTACATCATCGATCGATTGTCTTATTTTCTGTGGTATATGACGTAGATTATCGAATGCTTTTGAAAAAGGATTATTGACAGTAGATTTTCTAATCATTGGAGAGTTGAGCCAGTTCTTCACTAAGCCATTTGAAGGTTTTTGGGTAGAAAGTGTTTCAGGAGAAGAATCAGATGAATTTTTACTTCCAGGATCGTTATATGTCATTTCTGCAACTTTTTTATAGTCATTCTTCGTGAATATACCTCTAATTTTACTAATCTGTTCATCGATTATCTCCTTGATTTGTTGTGGCAAGTCACGTAGATTATTGAATACTTTTGAAATTGGATTATTAAATGGAGAACTTAAAATTTTGCGTAACTTCAATACAGTCTCGAAAGGATTTAAGAAGGGAAGTTTTTGGTGGATAGGCGAATGATATGGATTATCAACGTGATCACTAGTACCTTCTGTCGATCCTCGAAGTTTTTGACAACTTCCTGGGGTTAAATTTTTTCTGATGTTATTAATTAGCTCCTCAATGGATACTCTAATTTTTTGTGGTCCCTTCCGTAAGTTGTCTATTACTTTATACAAACCAGTTCTTTCATGATTTTCAATTATGTTAGAATGATTTGAATTATTTTGTGGTATTTCATTAGTTGATAAAAATTTATCCGGAAATCTTTTTAATAAATTATCGAATGGATTAATCATCATCATCTTATTCGGCCGTTGAGTAAAAGTTTTTACATTATTTTTAATTTTTTCCAATCTAGCCAAAATTGGACAAGTGTTATTATTATCAGAATGATTATTAATTTGTAGCTTTTTTAAAGAACTTATAACCGATTTAAATAATTTAAAATAATTAGCATTAATTTCTGTACAGCTGCTTCTTATGTTTTCGACATCGGATTTATTAGTCGTTTTGCACGTTAATATTTCATTTATTTTATTACAATCATCAACTAGACTATCGAGCCATTGTTTGATAATACCAACGGTATTTTTAAAATGCAAATTAATATTTTTACTACAACATGAATTGTTTTGCGGAGTTGTTTCTGCAGGAGGATTCGTTACCATGATTTCACTTAAACTTAAATCATCGTGAGTAAGTAGATCCAAGACTCCTGATTCCGGTGATTTTGAGTCAACGCTTCGATCGAATCTTTTTAGATTGATCTGAAACATCACAATTTTAATTATAATAAATTTCAAATTCATAACAAAAATGAAGCTAACGGGGTGGGATTCCAAAGTGGTCAATTTAGTCTAAATTGCTCCATATATATCATTCATGTGTGTATTTTACGCATATAAATAATTGTAAGAAGCTCGTTACATAAGCAATGACTGAAGTTGTGATGGTCAGTTATAAATTCACTTACAAACAAAGTATGGAATTCATTATTTCATCAGTACACGGAAAAAATAATATTTAAAAGAGGAATATTAAATTTTAATACTAAATTTATATTAGCTAAAATTAAAAATTTATAAGCAGAAAATGTTTTTAAAATTCTAAGAATTTTGAAGCTAATTGTTATTTGAAATCGTAAAAAGTATAAGCATTTTTTTTTTTTCATTATTTTTTATGCACATATTTATATTTAATACTCCGGTAAGCTACTTAGCTTAAGCGGTTGATTTGATCAAAAAAATTGTTTATGATTTTGAGGGAATATGATTTTGTTTAAATACCATTTAATACTCGTTACAAAAATTAAGAGATAAAAAAAAACTTCAAACTTAAATTAAAATTAAAATTGGCTTTTAAAATTAATTGAAATCCATGGATACTTTTCAAGACGCGCAAAAATTTGAAATTTGTTTTTTCAGTTTCATTTTTTAAGATTACCCCGGAACCGTATATGTTAAAAATTTTTCATGGCCACATCTGAAGACATGACACTTGAAGCTGGAATGTTTTTTGTTGCCTGACTATTTTTTAACTTCCCGCTAAGAAAATCGAAGATTTTCAAAAATCGGGAAGTTATTATTTTTACCCCGTTTTGCCAAAATCGAGTTTTCATCAGATCTCGACGTTTTAAGGTCTCAGGAAGCTTCCCTCACTACTCCAGCGATGCTGTGTGTTCGTGTGTGTGTGTGTGTGTGTGTGTGTGTGTGTGTGTGTGTGTGTGTGTGTGTGTGTGTGTGTGTGTGTGTGTGTGTGTGTGTGTGTGTGTGTGTGTGTGTGTGTGTGTGTGTGTGTGTGTGTGTGTGTGTGTGTGTGTGTGCGTGTGTGTGCGTGTGTGTGTGTGTGTGTGTGTGTGTGTGTGTGTTGTGTGTGTAAACCTCTTGTAACTTTTGAACGGCTTGACCGATTCTATCGCGGTTGACGCCAATCGACAGGGCTTAACTGAACTTAGATTTTGAATATGGTTTGGACTGATTCGGACCGGTAAATTTTCAGAAATCTCAAAAAAGCTATGAAAAAAATTTTTTTCACATGTGGTTTTTTTTTAATAACTTTTAAACGGCTTGACCGATCAATTCCAAAAACTAATCAGCTCTTAACATTAAAAAACCACGTCGATCGCCACCAAGCCGGTCGAAATCGGTTGATTCGTTCGTGAGTTATCGTTGACGAAAAAAAATCGTCAAAAAGTGTTTTTTTCGGATTACACCGAAATTTTTGGTCTAATCAATTTGTGTTTGAAAGTATATCATAAAATTTGAAAAACTGCGTCGAATGCTACTAACCGCGTGAAAATCGGTTCATTCATTCAAAAGTTATTGCGGTTTGAAAATTAAAAAAATAGTGATTTATTAAACTCATCAATTTTTTGAGCTCGGAGAGCTCAAAAATACATGAAAATTAGATAAAAACATAATAAGTGCAATTTCGAGCGCTTAATTACGAAAGTAGTGGGAAGTTGCAGGGATGGCGTTCAGGTTCAACCGTTTTCCTAATTTCTTTTTCAAGTTATACTGTACAAAATTTTCAAGTTATACACTGTACAAAATTTGTTGGACCTGGCGTAGTGTAAATGAATCAGTGTAAAAATTTTCGTGTGAAAATTATACCAAATATCGTGTTAAATTTAGGGGGTGTGAATTTAATATTTTTACACCTTCAATTGAATATTTTTCAATCGTGTAAATTTATAATTCATGATGATTTTGCGTTCAGAAATTAAAAATCGACTTTACGCGCTGAAAAATGTATGGTAATCTCCAATTGTAAAATTGTACCCAATATTTTGGGTTGGGACGATTTATGTGAGATATCTTCACAGCGGAAATGCCCAAACAAAGCTCCTGTTAAAAGCGGAACTCAAAATTCCAATTTCAAAAGTTCTTCACGGAAATTGAATTATGGCATATCCTAATATATATAATATTTGTGAAATATATACCATATATGAAAAATGCATGTCAGCAATACTCAAATAAAAGGTCTCAATGAGTGTAAATCTGTCATATTTTTAACATACATGATATTCGTGAAATATATAAAATATATAAAAATTATTTTAATGTCCCCCAATTTTTGTGACTAGAGCAATAAGAGTGTTGAGTTTTCAGAATAATTTTTTTTAAAAATTGATTATAGTATGCATAGTTTTTTTTTTACTCAATTCGATTTAATTACAGAATTATAAAAAAAAGTTTCAAAAAAAATATTACAAATTACCATATTAAAATATAGAAGTAAATGACAAAAGTAGGAAACATATTGATCGAGAATGAAATATGTATTATTAACCCTATTGAATAGATTTCAATATTAGGATTTATTAGAATAAATGAATTAAAATGAAATTATTCTTTTGATGTCACTAGTTACAACAGTCATACATAAAACGCAAGTGCCGAACATCAAAAGATTTTTTAAAGCAAAACGAAAAACTTGACAAAGAAGTTGCTTTGAACAATATTGAACTCTACCTTTATATTTTGTTGAAGAGTAGTATTAACATTGTTAAAAATAATGTTTTCAAAGTTTTGTTTAAAGGATTTCTTTATTTCTCCATTTTTATGATTTTCTATTCCAACACTGCTGGGATATGAATGACATACTATTAAAAAGTATATGATCACAATAATTACTTTCACAGCAAAATATCGCGCAACTTTCATTGTGGACACTAAGATTTATACTTTATTCTGATTAACATCAATTGTATCTTCGTATATAAAGGGTAGTCGAAAATTGTTTAAAAATACCTGAGGAAGCTTAAAATGATAGTGATATCGTTATCTTATTATTGTTTTTTGTTTTGAATTAAAAAATACAATATTGTTTTACAAACGACATGATATGAATTCGTTTCATATCCGTCTCTTTTCTTTGTTTATTATTTTCAATCATCTGTAGCAGAACTGACAATGACAACGTTATTTTCATTAAAAAAATATTAGTTATTTCTTTATTACTTAAGCTCATTAAACTCTGAATTAGTGAAACATTAAATACATTATTAGAAATGTGAAGGTGAGTTGATAATGAAATTAATAGTATATTACACACCGAGGGAAGTAAAGTAAGAAATGTCTCAGATCACATGTAATTGTTGGCCGAGGCGAAGCCGAGGTCAACAAACATGTGATCTGAGGCTTTCTTATTTACTTCCCGAGGAGTGTATGCTATTTTTTTGTTCGACAAAGGCAGAAAGTGGCAACTTCGTTTAGCGCAGCGGGCCGAAAGTTGACGCTTTCTGCCCGTCGAGCAAAAAAGAAAATTTTTGGATTCACAAAACTCATTACAGAATATATCTTATTCAAAAATTGGTTAATCATTCCAAGTTCAATTACGAAATAGAATATTACGTGTAGTCTAGTTTACAGGATAGAAAGATAATCTGACACTGCAGACTATCCCAGATACTTACCGTTAGATTCGAATTCATAACGCTACAAAATTTTCGCATTATTAGGGGAAAGTAGCCTAAAGCGGGTACCTCGCCTTAAGGGGTAGGTGCTGTTTTATTGTGACATTGAGTGCGAATGTCAAAGTATGCATTTGTAGTGATCATAGGAACACTCCTGAGTATTTGAAAGTTCTAATTGGGTGTTTGAGTTTTAACAGAAAGTAACAAAATACAAAATAAAGAAATTGATAAATTTGTTAAAATTACGAATGTGTCATCAGATGATTCGAACACTATTACGCTTATGATAATATTGATGAAACCATATTATTTTGGTACCATTTAACTCTAATGGACGATACAAGTTCGGACGGTTCCCTTCGTATTTTTGATTTTACAATTGTTTAGCAAAAAAAACGTGTACTGGGGCAAAGCGGGTACGGCAAAGTGGATACCTATTTGCGCTGCTCTGATCTAATTCTATATTTATTTTGTCGTACAATATTATCAAGTAATACGTAAATATAAGAAAAAAGCAGAAATATTCTTGATTGAAAACTTATTATCAATTTCAATAGAAAAATCCTTATTTTGCTTAAAATTAATGAAATAAAAATAAGATCATTATTTGAATGATTGCAATGTCTAAAAATTTTTTTTTTATGTTAGCTAAATACACAATTTTATTATAAAAATTAGTTTCATCATTAGATTCATCTATTTGTAGTGCTTATCCGCTTTGGGCTAAGGGGTCTGACAAAGCGAGTTTTTAAACGGATTTTATTTTTTATTAATAAAAAATTCTTAGGCCCAAACTAAGACAATATTTCCATCTAATATTGAAGTTCGATCACTACTATGTCAGATAGAATAATATTCGTTAGTAAGTCGAAGAAAAACTAAAACTTCTAGGTCTTCTTCGTTAGCTTACCCGCTTTAGGCCACCCTCCCCTAACTTTAAAGCTTTTCAAGCTCACACATACAACTTTTATATAGATTTTCGAGCGAGAAAATTTAGTATTAGTATTAATGAAGAATTTTTTTTGTATCTTCAGTTGCGGTATTTTCTGAACAAAACAACCGATTTTGATCCATTCAACGCAGTTTTATGACCATAAAAAGATAACATCTTACCTTAAAAGCGATTCGACCAGAAATTTTAAAGTTATATAAACAAAAACTTTTTTCAAAGTTTTTTGACAATGTTATCTTTTGAACGAACCGAGCGATTTCTGTGCGGCTTGCGGTAATTGGCGATTTCCCAAAATCTGTTGAACCAAATTCAAAACTTTAAGATTTGGAGAATACTCAATTTTCAAAAGTTCAAAGTCGAGTCAATACCTTTCCAATTTTTGAAAATCATTAATTTTTATAGAGGAAAATTAAAATAATATTTTTTGTTCGAAGAGTTTATGATTTAATTTATAAACACACTTTTTTACATAAAGCA
The DNA here is from genome assembly GCF_013202065.1 of Cotesia typhae. NCBI lineage: Eukaryota > Metazoa > Arthropoda > Insecta > Hymenoptera > Braconidae > Cotesia > Cotesia typhae. The sequence goes on from NW_027423774.1 coordinate 15,260,993, forward strand.
ACAATAAATTTTTTATATGAAATCAATTTTTCGGTAATCTTAATTATTCAAACAAAATTTGTATTGAAAAAATAAAAAAAAAAACGTGCACCGACACCATATTTAAATAATGCATTATTTTTTACTTCATAATTAAAGATAAGAAAATGAATACCCGGGTCAAAAACATTAATCTGTTTTTGAATTCACGACAGTTTTTAATAATTTTTAGTTGATTTTAGTTATACTAATTAAATAATTAGTATTTAATTTACATATAAATCTTGTCGGTTTTTGCCCGCATTATTCACATTTCAGACCAATTTCAGGTTTTTTATGGCTACATTTGATCGGTTTTTAGCAGACTTAATTTGTATTATTTTTTAGTCGGTTTTTATCGCATTTAGATCAAAAACAGATTTAAAAAATGGTAAATAATAATAATAATAATAATAATAATAATAATTTTTATTTTTGCGTAATTACGCCTCATACCTTCGGCATAATCGACGATCGCTGCTGCCAAATAGAAGGCAGTCTAATCGGCCTTCATTTCCAGCACCGCTACACCAAGAACGGCACCGTTTCTCCGAGGACAACGACAACCTCTTTACAGGTCGACAAGTGAGCATCTCCAAAAAGATGACTCACTCAAAACAACAGCTCGACACGGTGAACGAAGATCTCCCCACACAGCTTCAAGAGGACTCCACTCTGCTCACTGTCAACCAAGTTGTCTACGGTGCCGCGGCTTCGCTTCTGCCGATAGAGAGAAGACATTCTCTCTCCTTCGAGGCGAAGTTGAAGCTGCGCATCGCTCAACTTGGACACAAAATTGACATTTCTCGGAAACAAGTCTCCCGCATTCAGTGTGTGATAGAGTATGTTAGTACTCAAAGACCGTACACGCCAAAGTTCGTCGCCTGGCGGCAGAACTTCGAAGGCGACATCACACACTGAACAAGAGTACTCTTCTTGTCATCAAAGAAGAGTCTCTTAACAGGTTGCGGGCTCTGGTGGCTTCCAAAAGTCACTAGAGAAAAGGCTGAAGCGGTTGATCGACAACTCTTTGTTTCGATCCAACCCTTCACGCTTTTTGTCACCTAAGACCGCTGTTCCCGAGAATTATCCATCATCTGAGCGAGTGGAAGCCTTTTGGAGTGAATTGTACGGAGATCAACCAAACGTCAACCCGGATACTCCAGCTCTGCACGACTTCGAGGCATTCTGTCGAGAACACCGACGGCAGGATATCGCCGAAGAGAGCCCTGCAGTCAGTGTGCAAGAGGTTCGTAAAGCCCTGAATGGCAGCAAGAACTGGGCTGCCCCGGGTCCAGATGGCATAAACATCTTCTGGTGGAAGAAATTTTCTTCTACACATGCTCATCTGGCCCGGATTTTTACATCATACATTCAGGGCGACGAACCAATTCCAGACTGGCTGGTAGAAGGGCGAACCGTACTCATCCCTAAAAGGGTGACTTGTCCGACCCAAAGAACTACAGGCCTATCACTTGCTTGAATGCGGTTTACAAGATTTTTACAAAAATCTTAAATAACCGTATCTTGCAGGAGATAGAGCCTGTGTGGCAACAGATATACGAACAACGTGGCAGTAAACAGGGCGTGTCAGGTTGCAAGATCAACTTGTTGGTAGATAGATGCGTCATTCAAGACGCAATCTACTACCAACGCAACCTGTCTATGGCCTGGATTGACTACCGTAAGGCATTTGACTCAACTTCACATGAGTTGATTCTCTATCTGCTCAAATGCCTCGGAATCAATCGCCAAACAGTGGGATGCATACAACGTACGATGCAGCTCTGGCGAACGCGTTTTCACATAGGAAGTGGAAATGCATTGCACGTAACCGGAACTGTTCAGTACAAGAGAGGCGTCTTTCAGGGAGATTCTCTGAGCCCTCTGTTGTTTTGCATCTCACTGCTGCCAATATCTGTTGCCCTCCGACAAACTCGTGGGTACTCTGCGGGGCTACCGAGTGATCGAGTATACTCGATCACTCACCAACTGTTTATGGATGATCTAAAGATATACAGTGCCAACAAAGATCATCTACAAACGGCCATCAACATCGTAGCAGAGTACACACGAGATGTCGGAATGTCTTTTGGGTTGGACAAGTGTGCGGTCGTACACCTGGCGAAGGGTAAGTGCTCTGATACGGGTGGAGATGTCGAATTAGTGGATGGGAGCGTCTTAAGAGAATTAGACGCCGGAGAGTTGTACAGATATCTAGGGATTGAAGAGCGGCAAATGCATGCCGTCTCTGAAGTCCGAACAACTCTTCGCAGTGAGTATGTTAGGAGACTCCGGAAGATCTGGTCATCAGAACTTTCTGGCAAGAACAAAGTCTCAGCTACTAACATGCTCGCTGTCCCGGTTCTACTTTACTCTTTTGGGATCCTGAAATGGCCTCGAAATGAGTTGAAAGATCTCGACATCAAAACCCGTAAAGTCATCAATATGAATCAGAGCATGCACCCTAACTCATCAGTCGCCAGGATGTACCTCTCCCGGAACATCGGAGGGAGAGGATTGCAGAGCTTGGAGCGGCTTCACGATCGTTTGGTTCTGGGTTTAACATACGAGGTTGCCAATTTCACAGCAGACGAGGACGACTTCCTGATGCAATTTGTTCATAGTCATGAAAATGCGCGGAGGGGGTCGTTCTTGTATAAGGCAGCAATCTACGCGGCAAATACCTTAGGTCTCGGAAAATAAACGCTCTCATTGAACTCCCGAAAAAGGAGTTCAAGAGCGTCGTCAGGATAGCCGAGGGAAAAAAACTCCTCGGTGAACACATGGACAAGTCCATGCACAGCGTGTATTTCAAACACGTCCGTGACCATGGCTTGTCCACCCAGCTGACATTCTCCTTCTTGAAGTCAGCTGGCCTGATGTCCGAGACCGAAGGGTTTATATTTGCCTGCCAAGATGGTGTTATCAACACTCTCGAATACCGTAGCAAGGTGCTCCAGGCGCAGCTTCCGGACACGTCCTGTCGGACGTGTAAACAACATCCGGAGACGCTGATGCACCTTTTGTCGGCATGTCCTGTGCTGGCAAGAGGTGCCTACATACAGCGTCACAATGCTGCCCTGCGAGTACTCTATTATCATCTCAGATATAGCTGCGGTATCGATGAGACACCAGTGCTGCCTTATCTGCCAGGAGATATTCCGCAGGTTGTTGAGAATGACAGTTCCAAAATTTATTGGAACATACCATTCGCAACAACCCGGCGGATTGACCACAACAAACCTGATATTGTGCTCTTTGACAAGGCTACTCGTGACATTTATGTCATTGAGTTTTCGGCCCCAGCCGAATACAATATCTCGGCCAAAGAAGAGCACAAACACCAGATATATCAGGATCTCCTGTTTGAAATTGGCAAACTGTACCCAGGTTACCGTGTCAAGCTCGTCGTTTTGGTTGTCGGCGTCCTTGGAGGGATGAAACAGTCTTTTGTGTCTTCACTTGCGAAGATACCGGCTTGCAGTTCAGCAGCCGTGTCTCTAGCAGTGCGGATGCAAAAGGCTGTCATTTTGGGATCCCTGCGTCTACTTAGGCAAATGAATTTGGCCTGCTGCACTCACTAACCGCCTTGTTGTGTGGAGTGGTGCAGCAGTAATGGATGGCGCTCAGGCTGGGCCCTCGGAGAGTCGGACTCCGGGGAAAACCCCCCTGAGCAATTAATAACAAATAATAATAATAATAATAATAATAATAATAATAATAATAAAATAGTTCCATTCAGGTAAAAATAGATTATTTATTGAATTAAATTAATCAAATCAAACGAGAAAACATTAAGACATTAATAAAATGATTGGAAAAATCAAAAATTGATACAACGATAATATGTAATTATGATATAATTATTAGAGTAATAAATTAAATCAAATTATCTTTTATGATTATTGATTGTGATAAATCTGACTGAAATTTTGTTGGTGTTGATAGGATTGATGTTGATAATTTGGAGCAAAGCTTTGTTGAGGTTGATACCACTGAGGTCCACCATAATATCCTGCAAAAGTTTGTTGGGGTTGGTTGTAAAAGTGAGGATGATTGTAAGTCGGAACGTTTAGCCCACTCATTTGTTGGTTATTCTGGTAGTAAGAATCAAAGCGAGTCACGCCGATTGAAGTATCTTTTGACTGGTTCTGAGAGAAGGAATGTAAGCTTGCGGCAGGTGTAGTAGTAGTAGATTGGTTCTGAATATGTGAACTCAAATAAGTTGGGCTGTTTGTTGATACAACTGTTGACTGTTGTTGAGGGTACGAATATGAGTTGACAGTTGTAGTGCTCAATTGGTTCTGTAATGATAGATTGTGGTTAAAAAAAGTAATTAATAATAAAACGATTGAATTTACCTGAGAATATTGATTTGCGTAGTCGGATGAAACTGATGGTGTACTTGTTATTTGTCGCTGAAACTCGTTATGAGGGTAAATAGGAGCTGTTGCTGATATAACTGTTGATTGTGATTGATAATATGGATTTGCGTAAGAGGAAGCAGTTGCTGGTATATTTGTTGGTTGAACGTAAGCATCGGAGTGAGTTCCACTGATTGTTGTCATCGTGGTTGAATGTTGCTGAGGGTACGAACTACAGTTACTAGATGAAACTATTGGAGTATTATTTAATTGATTCTGAGTGTTGGAATTAATCGGAGTGATTGTTGATTCAACTGCTGGCTGGTGTTGAACAATTGACTTTGAACATATTAATGTAATTGTTGATTGCTCATGACTGCTGTTCCTTAAAGGAATGTCTACTTCTACAGTAGTTTCATTTGTACTTGAAGGAAACATTGAGTTATTTGTATCAAGTAATGTGGTCTGTGATCGGTCAAAATGTAAAGAATTGTCCAGCTCAGTCGGTGGTAAGTTGTTCGTCTGGTCACTTTGACATTTATCCCCCAAAAATTCTTCATTTTTTTCTTTTTCTTCAACCATGACTGGTGATGATGTTCTTGAAACAGCAGATGAGAGTACTGGGGATGAAGATACAGATCGGGATAAGTCATCGTAATCCTTTAAATTTGTCAAACTTCTGTTGAAATTTTGTTCATTTTCATCATCATCGTCTTTATCATCATCGTCCTCTTTTTTGTCGTCAACAATAATTGAAACTTTGGTCGAACTCGTCTTCCTATTGGTGCAGGCTTTATTAATGGCTAAATTGAATGCCTGTAACGAAATTTGAGAATCCGCTTTATCATTAATTAAATCTGAAAAAACAATTTGCATTAATACTTGAATTATTAAAAGATAATTTTTAACTAAAAATAGTTATAAGTTTAATGTATTAATGAATTAATTACTAAATAGGGCTCGCCGAATTTTGGGATGCAAAGCTATATTTCCTTTGTAACCTTTTACCGATATGAATTTCAATTTGTCTCCAAACATTTGGACCAGAATATTAGTGACATGTTTCTTCCAGTCACTTTCTTGCGAATTGAGAAGACCGATACTGGTCATAATAGATTTAGGAAGATAACAACCAGTATTTGGAAATATTTCTACCTGTATAAGAGAAAATACACAGTAAAAAATTTTGCGTCATTGCGTCAAAAAATTTTATGTTAAAAATTTTTATGCTAAATATTTAACACTTTTTTGTGTTGATTTAACAGAATAAATGTTAAATTTACACATAAAAGTGTTAAATATTTAACACAAAAATTTTTAACGCTAAGTTTATCGACGCAATGATGCAAAATTTTTTACTGTGTAGAATTAATAAACTAGGATAAGTATATTTAATAGAGTTTAATAATTTGAAAAATGTAATTTGTGAAGAGTTTATATTTTACCTTATTTGAAGAATTTGTTAAAATTTCTTTGGTCAGCTGTAAAATTAATAAAGTAAAAAAATTAATAAGTTTTAACTGTCTGAAAAAATACATAATTTATACTTTTGTTATTTTTGTAAGAAGATCTTGACGCCCAGGATCCAAAGAATACTCCATCGATGCTACAAGAGACTTGTGAAAAGCAAAAATCTCGGGTGTAACTGTCAAAACAATAATATAGAATAATAATAATTTGTTTATTTGAATATCAAATAAAAAATTATTTATATTTTTTTAATTTACATTCTGGAATTACTAATTATTGTTAAAAATATTAGAAACTATAAAACTATTTATATGATAATTCATTAAAAAATAAATTGAAAAAATTTCACATGATAAATTGTTTTGTGAAAAATTAAATCAATTGAACATTATCATAAGAAAAAATGAAGTATACAAACCACCAGGTATGAACCAAACATTTTTTGGTGATATATCATCAATTATTTCTTCTCGATCAATTATTGATTCTTCATTATCTCCTGCTCCGATATCTATCGCGTCCGAGCTTAAAGAAATCTCAGTACTTTTTTCTGAGTTTTCTGGATCTTTGCGTCGGTATTGGCAGATGACGTTGATGGAATCTCAGATGAAGTATTTTTCGGACGACCTCTCTTGTTACTGCCATTTTTTAATGAAGTACCGATGTAAATAGTACCGTCTTTTAGAGATTTTGATGATTTACTCCTTTTTGATTTGGGTTCTTCTGTCAAAAACGATTTACTTTTCAATATATATCTTCACGCATCTTCTCAACTGAATTTTTTTGCTTCTCAGACTCCTTCTTCTCTTCCTTAAGTAAAACTCTTGACGCCAAAACTTTTTTTGAAAATGCCTTCTGTGAACGATCGATTACTTGACCCGTTTCTTCATCTACCTCCAATTCATCGAGCTCCGTTACATCACCTATTGTGTTTAATTAAAGTTTTTTATTCATCACAAAAAATAATAGATTATTGTAAAGGGCAAATTAACGATAAATAAATTTTTTTAAGTAAAATAAAAAAAAATTGGATTAATTATTTTGCAATCAACCCCAAATAATAATTCTAAATAAATTAGGATAAAACTTACTACTGATCCGTACAATTCGAGCGTCGTAATATTTAGATTTATTTTTATTGTCTTGGCTTTTTAATCTCACTGTTGCTTCATCGTATCTTGATGCGATTGGAATTTCAGCAGTCTCCAAAGTTTGAATAATTTTTGATTCTATCCAATAAACTAATGCATATTTTTTTGACATATTGGATTAAATTATTAAATTTATTTCAAAATGAATGTTTATAAAAAAGTATACTTGACAGCTTGTTGGTAAGGTTGACTTAATAAACAAAAGCGCGCTTAGCGATACGTGGTATACAGGTATGCAGATATACTTACGTGAGTTATCACAGTGTTTTTTTAACACATTGACTTACACACGCACTTATATATTATTATTAAATCACTTTATTATTTGTCCGCATCTCTAGTTTGAATTAATGAATATTACTTGATTTAGTTAAAATGAGAAAACAATTTGATGATTTGAGTAGAAGTGGTAAAAGTAAATTTCTCAAGCGTATAAAATTGTCAAACGAAGAAAAATCATCGTGTACAAATAATGGTGTCGAAAAAATATCAGAAGAAAATATAAACAAAAAAAACAGGTAGGTTAGTTATAAATGAGGATGGCCGTAGAATTTTTCTTTATTTGGCTTGCAAGTATACGATCTTTCTCTCTATTTGACTCTTTCTTGTAAGAGCTATGTAAAAGAGTCAAATACAGAAAAAGAATGTGGTAAAATACAGAGAGAGATCAAATAAAGAGAGATTCTACTGTAACTCGTTACCGGCAATTAAAATTAAATATGTGTACTGTTGTAATTATTTCCGTTGATTTATTTAGAAATAAAAAAAATTTTTTTTTCAGGTTTTTAGATTCGGTGATTCCGTCTACTTCAAAAGATAATGATAATTTTGAAATCATACTTCCTTTAAATGATAATGACGAAGGTCAAGAAGAAGAGATAATGGAAGAGACAGACAAAGAAATCCATAGACAAGCAGGTGAAGAAATAGTAAGGCAGGATATCGAAGATATAATTATTCATGAAGACAGAATATTACAATCATTATTTATTATTTGTTTTCGCAATATCTTTGTTGAATAAAGATGTCGTTTTATATGAAGACATTGAAGTAGCTGCTGGATTACTTGAAAAATTCGTCGATTATTATGAAATTTTATACGGAGTAAGATTTGCTAGCATCAATATTCACCAATTTCGCCATTTACCAAATGATGTGAAAAATTTTGGACCATCGTGGGGAAACAGTTGTTTCACTTTTGAAGACATGAATGGTAAAATCGTTGCTAGCGTGAATGGGACTACAAATGTTGAAACACAAATTATGAATGGACATTGGCAATACTTAAGATTTAATACAAAAGCCGAAAATTTACCGGAAGGATTACTTCGAAATTTCGTTTTACGTCAGAAGAAACAGTTTAAAATCTGCGAGTCATTCAATGATGCTCAAAGTATTGGAGTTTATAAAATTTATGATCCAGTAAACGACCAGGCAGTGTTAAACATTTTAAATAATGGCGTGAATAACAATTTCACTGTCAGAAAATACTTCCGTTTGCTCAAGAATGGTTTACTCTACACTGCAACATCATACAGTCGTTCAGTAAAGACAAATTCATCATTTGTTCAATATAAATCAGAAGAAACACTTCATTTTGCAAAAATTCTGTATTTTGTTAAAATTTCTGGTTGCGATTGTTCTGGCAATAAATACTTATATAACGGATTACATTTCGCCATTATAAATTTAATTGAGATCAAGGATAATGTTAAATTTACGTTTGACGGGGATGGATTTGAGCTTCCTTACTTGTATGAGTGTAAAGTAACAGATAACATCGGCTCAATTCTTGTTGAAAATTTAATAAGCGTGTGTTATTGTGTCTACGATGATAATAAACTATTTTTAGGATGTCGAATCAACAGTCATGAGCGTGAATAAAATTTAGCAAATACTAATTATTATTTAATTACCTGCGATCATACAAATATATTTTTATATATTTCATGTAAAAGTTCAAGGTTCTTGAAAATTTTTTTCACACAAAAGTTCAAAGTTCATAACTTTGCAATGTATATATTTGATCCATTACATGTAAAAATGTTCTATTTGTTGCGAAAGTTATTTAAATAAAGCATAATAGTTATGTATCAAACGTAGTGATTTTTTAATTATAATTTTCCTGATTTTATGGTTGAAAATTTAACAAATTGTTTTTTTGCATGATAAATAGTTATCAGAAAGAAATAATTGGTCTGTTTCCTCAAGATTGTACGTAGAAGACTCTAATTACGCTCCGAAAATATCAAATTGTTTAAATAACTATTTATTCTATTGCTTTAGAACTTTAACATGAAAAAAAAATGTTTTTTAGCAAGGACTCCAAAATTTAGTCACTCCCACACCGTATTCACTTCAATAAATATTAGAGCAATATAGTTATTGTTAGAAAAAATTCTTCGCTAAAATTTTGTACGAGCAAAACAAAACATAATTTTTTAACTTGCAAGTTACGTCTAATAAATTATTCTAAGTATGAGTTTTGGTCTTGTTTTGTTCTGATAAAATTTTAACGAAAAATTTTTTCCAAGTTCCATAATTAGTCTTGTTTTAATCTTCCGTAATACAAGTATTACACAAGATAGTAGACGAAAAACAAATCAAAATTCACGGAATAGTATAAAAACAGTTTAAACAGATCAAAAACCGACTAAAAATATTTTTAACTATTCATTAAAGTACAAAAACCGATTGTCAAGTTCAAATACAGATTATTTAGATTAAAAAACGTTCAAATTTTTTGACCCGGGTAATGAAACACTGTTTTTAAGATTTTTTTCGTATAAAAAAATTTAATTTTTTTTTTTTTTTAGTTACATTTCAATTGACCACTTATCACAAAATATGTTTCAAGTTTAAGAACTAACATTAAAAAATTTTGCCATTCTAAATATTGTATAGAGTTTTTGGTTTATTAGTCGTTTCGTCATCGAGGGTAACTTTTGCCGACTGACTAATGAAATTAAAATTTTCTTATAATCGTGTCTATTTGATTTAAGTATACCATTACATCAGTATTCCATGTAATAATAACTTTGTTGTATGCTATTCAAAAAACTTATATTAAAGAATAGTTTTTATTAATAACTTTCAAAAATAATAAACAGTATTTATAATTGGAAAAAAGAAAGTTAAAACAGGATCTCTAAGAGAAGAAATGATTTTTTGTCGTACACAGAAAAAAAAAATTTCTTGAACCAAGAAAATGAAGACCGAAGTTATTTTAGAGCAAGAAGAAATTTTCTTGGCTTAAAAAAGTTTAACTTCGTTCAAGAAATTTTAACTTCATTCAAGAAATTTTCAATCTTCCTTAAGATTTTCTTGATTTAAGAAAATTTACGCTTGACTCAAGACTTTCTTTCTTTCTATGTAGAAGTATGAAATGGTTTTAAAAATTAGGAGATGATTGCATCTTATTGTGACATAATGATTTGTAAACTTTTTTGTAAATAATTTTATTCATTTCATATTGTACAATATTTATATGTATTTATTAGGGTAAGATATCCTTTTTATAAATGAAAATAAATAATATTATGACATAGTTTGATTTCATTATTAATTAATAAGTAGATAAAACTGTTAAATCAGATAGTATATCGGTGAATATTTGCTGATTACAGGAAAAATCTTGACTGGCGAGGTTCCATATTTTCGTTTTATAATTGTAGGGTGATTTGTTGGAAACTTTCCGGTATACAATATTAAATGTTATAGGAGAAACGTCATCAAAAGGTGCTCCGACAAGCATAATATCATTAGTAATATTGATAATTACAACATCCCCGGCATTAAGATTGTTGTCCTCAAAAAGCATAGATCTAACAGTGGATCTATCAAGGGTTACTTTAGTATTTGATAGATCCACGTTTGAAATGCTTGATCCATCGATATTGAAATTACTATCATGAGATGCCGTTTTTATTGCAATTTCATTAATTATACTTTGTCCTGTGCAAGATGGAACCGGAGTTCTTGCTGGGATATGATAAATCTTTGGTGATTCAACAATGTCAACGGTTGGTTGTTTATAACAAGGATGTACTTCTAGTAAACCAGGTTTAGTATTACATGGTTGATAGGAAACACGAGGCAAATAATCCACAGGTGAATGGCTTGGTGGATTTGGATAAACTTCTTTACCATGATTCTGTGATACACCTCTTATTGCCTCCATCATTTCGTTAATGATTGTTGGGAATTGGTCCATGAAAGTAGATAACTCTCGTAATCTATAGATTTGATCAGTCACTGATACACTTTCGTCGCAGGTGCCGAAATTAGAGCCTGAATGCTTATGAACCAGAGATGGATATTTAAATATTCTCGGTGGTGAGACACATGCTGGTGATAAAGTTTTAAATTTAGATGGTGAAAGATGCTCAAGAAGTGTTTCAATTTTGGAGATTCTTTCAACAGATATACCTCCAGAACTTTTCATGCATGGTTTTAAAAATTCAAGGAATTTCATTAAATGCCCTTTAATTGTCTCTAAACAGCCACTTACGTCGATATCTTCTGTTTCATAATTATCTGATTCTGGTTTAGAAAATTTGAAAACACTGCCAAAAAAGTCAAAAAACCCAGAAAGGTCCTTTTGAGTTTTAGCACAACTATTGGAAGTTATTTCAACATCTTCAATCAATCCAGGAATTAAAATTGCTTGATTTTTTATGTTATCTAGTGCAATTGGCATAATATCCATCAACGATTTCACCTGTATAAAAATTTCTTCCACAATGGAACCAAATAGTGTGATAAAGCTGGTCACGTCACTGTTTTCTTCGCATGTATTTATGTATTTACACGATTTATCTGAAGATGAATGCTTGGAAGAAAATGGACATTTTGGCGTTCGATAACTTGGTGGAGACCTCGCATTCTTCAGTTTAGCGAAAGGACATTCAACTTTACGACTCGATCGTTTTAAATTGACCTGGAAAATAGCAAAACATAATTGTTTTTAATAACTGGAAATTTGAGAAAAAAAATTAAAAAACAATTTCATTTTTTTACCTGTGAATTTGGATCAACAGTTCTTTCTTCAATTTGATGAAGTCCCACAGAAGTGTCTTGATTTTCATTTCTCTGCACATCAGGATGAGAGAACGTATGGCAAAACAGTGTCACCAAAAGAATTTTTGCTAATAAATTTGGAACGGTATTCATGATGAATGCTCGTATAGACTGTGTTGAGACATCTCATGACTTACCATCATATATACTCCTCTGCAGGAAATGTTTTCAAAAAAATAAACATACTAATCATAAAAAAATCAGTCAATATGATTGTTTATGAATTTGGTGATCCCAAGCAAAGAGAGTTTATTCGTAAGTTGTGTTTTTTGTTTATAACATACGAGTAAAAATTATAAAGTTTTTATTCCGTGATTTGCTTCCGTATATGCGTATTTCGTAAACATTTTTTTACGGAAGCAGTGAAATTATCTTTGAGGTTTTATTTTGTTAACTCAACGGAATATTCAGTAAATTTATTTTTTATTTAAAAGATTAATAGCAAATCCTAGGAAGATATTTAACAATAATAATCAATAATTACCATATTGATAATATTTATTTTTCAATTTTATCTAGTAAAATATGAGAGAAAAATTTATTTAGCTAATGATACTACGATATAATTTTATCGAACAAATAGTAAAATTTTACAATTCCATTACTGTTTCATTCCTGAAAATTTTTACTATAATGTCAATTGATATACTATTTTATAATCGTTTAAAAATATCATAAATTAAAATAAGCTTTTACGTTTAAATTGAATTTGAAAAAAAAATCTAGGTAATAAAAATTGATACAAAGAATCTTGAATCAAGAAAATTTATTTTGAAAAATGTCATAGTTTTTAATCAACTAAAAAAATTCTCTAACCTGCTCAAGAATTTCTTTCCTTGAATTAAGGCAAATAATGATTATTGGTACCCGAGTACTTCGACTATGATTTCACGGAAACCAGGTTTGGCGGATCTGTCTATGTGACAATATATGAGGCATTTTTGTCAAATGTTTATGTATTAAAAATTAAGACACATTTTTTATTTTTAACAACCACACTGATAAAAAAAATCTTGAACCAAAAATACCATTTTGAAGAAAATGATTTCCTTGAATCAAGAGAATAAATTCTTGAGTTAGAATAGTTTAGAATAGCTAATCTTTTAGAATAGTTAAGAAAAGGAAACAAGGTAAAAGATCTAAAATCCCGGAACGATCCGATAATTGTTAATTTACATTATTCTATCTCGTAATTGACAATTAAATGAACATTTCTTCATAGAAAATCTAAACCTTTTTTTTATAAAATCAAATATAAATGAAACTTTAAAAAATTAGAAAAACGGTGACTCTAGAGGCCATCCCTGCAACTTCCCGCTAATTCCATATCTAAGAGCTTAAAATTGCATTTATGATGTTTTTGAGCTCTTCGAGCTCAATATTACTCATTTTAGAGTTTGTTTAATGAATCAGTTTTACTGTTGCAGTTGTTTTAGAATTATTGGCTGTATCATAGTATAAACATGATGTAGATTCAATAATCATGATATAATTGAGTAGTCTTTCGTTTAATCTATTCGGGCATGTCGTCAGTAAATATGTCACAAATTAGTTCTAAATACTGTTTTCTTCAATTAAATTTTCATCCGGTTTCAAAATTCTGATTAACTTGAAACCGTAGTACTCACTTAAAATTTGGACATTGATAAATAAAATTTCATAATCTTCAAAATTGTTGGATAAATATTCGAGAAACCTTTTACTTTACAAGATGGGTCATTCCATATCAAATCAACAAATAGTTGGAATCGACCCCTTTCAATTTGGACAAATTTTAGTCAGAAGTTTTCTTTTATTATATAACAAAGTTCTGCTAATGGAAAAAAAAATAAAAAAATTTTTTTTAAAAGATATGCAAATTCAAAATTTCGCAATTTTTCCAGTTTTTCAATTTTGTTTTTGTAGTATCTTGAACGCTATTATAGATACAAAAGTGGCCTTTTGTTTGATTGAAAGGAGATACTTAGGGCTATTGAAAAAAATTTTTGAAAAATGCCAAATTTGTCAAATTTTGAATTTTTCAAAATCGTTAAAAATTACGTTTGCAGTTTTAATTTTGCCTCAATTTTTTTAAATACCTTGTACTGATCTTAAAAGATCCTGAAATTTTTAGAAGGGTGTTTTTTTTTTCAAAAATATGAATTTTTGAATTTCTAAAAAAAATTTTTTTTCGTTTTTTGTAACTTTCAATCAAGGTAAAGTTATACAGATAAATAGTATTGTAATTTTGAGCATTAAAAAATTTAATGTCTGGAGTGGAAATATTAAATAATAAATTAATTTCAACTTTTTTTATTTTTTGGACATAATCTTAAAGTCAAGGATAACACATGATGATATAATTACTTACTTTTTTAACGTATGACATATTTTGTCCGTTTCTTCACTTCAATTACAGTTTTTAACGCCAAATAACTCAAACAAATATTAATTTTCAACAAATACCAGAAATAATGAGATGAGATTATCAATTTTTCTTCGTTCTTTTGAACACTCCTTTAGATACAAATTTCTACACATTAATGTTTCTCAATCTCAAATATCAAATTATTTCCATGTTGATAGGATGATAAGTAGTGTCAACAACTTGAAATAAAGTAAAAAAAAAGGACAAATAACAAATTATTTCATGCGTTAAAGATGACTTTAAGATAATGTCCAAAAAATTAAAAAAAAAGTTGAAATTAATTCATTATTCAATATTTCCACGTCATGCATTTAATTTTTTAATGCTCAAAATTACAATACTATTTATTTACATAACTTTACCTTAATTAAAAGTTGCAAATGACGAAAAAAAATTTTTTTTTAATTCAAAAATTCATATTTAAAAAAAAAAACACCCTTCTAAAAATCTCAGGATCTTTTAAGATCAGTACAAGGTATTTAAAAAAAAAAAAAACATTGAGCCAAAATTTTAACTGCGAACGTCATTTTTAACGATTTTCAAAAATTTTAAATTTGACAAATTTGGCATTTTTCTACATTTTTTTTCAATATTCCTAAGTGTCCCCTTTCAAACAAACAAATGGCAATTTCTGTGTCTATAATAGCATTCGAGATATTACAAAAATAAAATTGAAAAACTGGAAAAATTGCAGAGTTTTGAATTTGGCATATCTTTAAAAAAAAATTTTTTTATTTTTTTTTTCCATTGGCAGAACTTCGTCATATGATAAAAGAAAACTTCTGACTAAAATTTGTCCAAATTGAAAGGGGTCGATTCCAACTATTTGTCGATTTGACATGGAATGACTCAGATGATTTTTTGAACAAAATTATTTCTGAATAGTTTTAAAACTATTACTAAAATCATCTTTAGTCAATGAATTAAGTTATATATTATTTTTGTTAATATTATTTTATAAAAAATAAATTTTCCTTATTTATTTTAGAAATCTACTTCTATTTCAGCTCCCGAATAGCTTTTTTATTTTTATTTTTTCTCTATGCCCATTTTTTTAAATTACATGTAAGGATATGTAAGTACTATATAATCTAATTTGTCTGTAATAATAAATGAGTGTATAGTAGACTCAAAAAGATTATGAAGGAAGACCATATGGCATGAAATTTTTCATCTTTTTTGCTTCTAAAGACTACTTGCTTGAACAAGAAACTTTATGAGCCGTTGACAGTCATACTTTAGAATCAAGACAGAAAGAGTAGTGAGTAAACGATAAATTTATCAAACCGACAAGTTATGCGTCAGAACCCTTATAACAAGTCAGTTCTCTTGATTCTTTACAACTCTGAATTTTATATTTATAAACGATATTGGCTCTCTTACTCTTTATAATATAAATGAATCATCAGTCTTTTATATTTTGTCATATTTTTTTTAAATATTAAAACTATCATTTTTTTTCCACCATACAACTTTGTCTTTTGCTTTTAAACAATGTTATAATAGAAAATAGATGATAAATTAAAGACTAATTCATTAAATAAAAGCAGATTAATTGTCGTTTGTCGTATAAGGTGAAAGGAACAATGTTACAAGTATTTAATTTTTATGTAATATCATAAAATTTTATTTGATTTAAAGTTAATAGTCAATACAATACTTTTTAACTAGATAAAACTTTAAAATATTTCATAAAATCAATTCTCTATTACTTTTTAAAGTTTTGCTTGATTATTAAAGCATAGTCCAATAAAATTTTTAAAGACAGGTACAGGTCTGTACTCCATAATTTCCTTCACTGGATTCGCTGTTAACTTGACTTTCTTCTATGGTACCGGGTCGATAATCAGGAAGAGCTGTTCCAATCGTTCCACAAGGCACATCATCTGGAATAACTCGGTCACTTACGGCAATTTGCTGACTTCCACTTTGCTGAATGAATTTGTTATTACATGGTTCACACTCTTTAAAGCTACTTGTGCTAAAACAAAGAAAAATAAAGATTGATATTGAGGTCTAAAATAATTAAAATAAAGTTTTAAATAATAAATAATTACAGTTGATCCATAAGTATCTGCGGATTAACATTTGGTGCGGGATTTTTGAATTCAATTGGTCGTGAATCATGAAATTGAATTATTTCTTCAGGGATCTCCCTTTCTGGCTTTTTATATTCATTTACTGGTGGTTGTTTGTAATCGTACGTTAATCCTACTTCAGGTATTTTTTTGGTTGGTCCCAATGTTAGTGGCTTTATCAATGATGTCATCAATTTATTTAAATATAATTGCCATGAGACGGCATCAACAGTAGTTGTTTGCTTCTCACCTTTGTACATTTTTTCTTGTTCTTCGTATGATAATTCTGAAAATTATTTAATAAATAAATGAATATAATTTTAAAAGAGCCAGAATGAAAAGGAATAAAAATGATTACTTTTATCATCACAAAATTCTTCTCGTGTCATGGCACGAATATTTCCACTTGAAGGGTCTATAAAGTTAACTATTGCTGATGGTTTTGAATGACTATCTTGTGATGGTCCATTATTAAATTGACTATTGACTAGACCAGTAGTTGATTGAACATTGAAAAATTCATTATTAGTTGATTGAGCGTTGGTGAATTGATCGTTAGATGATTGACCACCGATGATTAGTTGATTATTAGTTGATTGAAAATTGTTGAGCTGTCCATTATTTATTTGACCATTAAGATTATTGTTAGTATGTGTGACTGGAATTAATAGCTCAGCCCTTAAACCAGTGCTCACAGTATTTTCTTTATTATTTGATTTTCCATCAGATAATACCGTTGTCAGTCCACTGAAAACGCTGTGGCTTCCAGAATTAATGTTAGCATTAATATTAGTATTAGTTGCTACAGTACTCAAATTATGTATACTGAAGATATTGCTTCCTGGTCTCAAAGCGTTTGAAACACTGCCACTAGATATTAAGGTATTTGAGCCGATTTTATTTATGATATTTCCAAGTGCTGCATTGCCGCCATTGAAGACAGGAAATTTATTCATTTCTTTTATTGAATTACCATTAAAGATCTTTTTTTGTGTGGCTTTATTCATAAAATTGTTCAATGTGGTTGTAATTTTTTTATTTTGAAAAGTATTGGAATTATATTCTCCACTTCCTGACCCAAAAGTTAATGAGTTGGGTTTATCAACCTTGCATGGAATTCTACTTGGTCGAGCAGGCCTAACAATCAATTTTCTTTGTTTATGAAGGAAGTTATTTTTTAAAAGTCCTTTGCGATGAGTACAAAGATCATTGACTGGTTGGAACCTAAAAAATATAATAAAAGATATAATAATATAATGTATAAAATATAAAATAAAAAAATAATATAAGATTTAATACGTTTGCACAGCATTAGCATTAGAATCTACTGACAACACTCCTCCAGTGCCGATATTACTCAAGATTTGTTGAGATGTTTCCTGAATAATTGGTCCGATACCACCACAGCCTCTCTCACTATATGTCACTTGTCCATAACCAGAAGCTGGAGATGGAGTCAAGACTGTTTGTTTGTTACCAGATGCGCCATTATTGAATGATGAGAATCCATAGCTCGGAGGCTTATATTGTGAATCAGCGCCAAAGAGGGCTATATTGGCACGATCACATTCTCTACACGGATTTACACCAGTGTGTAATCCTCCGCAAAGCTCCGGGTGCTCACGAGCCGATATTGTCGCAGCGTATGTTATTAAAAGTAAACTTACAACAGTTTTCATGATGAATACTTATACTGTAACTTGAGTAAAGTATTAACAGATGAACAGCTAACTCAATTCTGGTTAGCATTAATTCACGGCAGCTATTTATATTAATCCGTCGTTACATAATTTCTTCAATAATTAGTATGGAAACAATAATATAATCTTTGTTTTTATGTAAAAAAAAATAAATTGCTGGTGTTTATTAAAAACAAATAAGTCGAGAAATATTAGTATACATTTTTTGCATTTATTATACGCAGATACTTGTTTAAAATTTTTCCTGTTTTTATTCCTGAGTTGCGAAATGTTTTACCTTAAATATTACGATTTAATTAAATTTCAATGCAGACGAATGTTTATGAATGCATTTATTATTTTTTAAGTTCCGGTCGTTTCGGAATGTTTAATTTAACTGGTTGTCAAATAATATTTTGTTTTACTAAATTTTGCATAATTCTCTTCCTGATTAACTCATTAATACCAAATAAATGATATTGTATAGACAATCAAGAATTGCACACTCTTCCGTTTGACTAACAAAAAGTTTTTTCATTTTAATTTCAAAAAAATATTATAGTTAATATTTTTTATAAATACAAAAAAATTTAAAAGACTAATTAGAATCAATAAAAACATATATATTTAAAAACAATTATAGCATAAACCTCTATATCATTAAATAACATTTTTCAATTCTGACAGACAACAGAAAATCATAATTATTGAATTTACTTTATATATTCTGCCAACTAATTGAAAAAGTCGGAAGCTCTTTGTCTTTGAGGTAAATTAAGTAGATTATCAGTAAGTATAGTATCTTTAGATTTAGAAGTGTTATCTAAATGTACTTCTTTTAATGAAGTTTGATTCGGTGTAGCCCTGTGAGTTTTTACGCCAATCGATGGGGATCTTAATAGTGTTCGCCGAGGACTTGGAGTGCCAACAATCCGGAGTTTTTGCGTGGCTAATCTTCTTGCTGCTGGTGACATTGTGCTGAGACGATCAATTGTTGATAAGCATCTAGGTGATGGCCTGAAAATATCAATGAAAATTAAGTTAGTAATTCATTACTAATAATTTATTATAGATTTTAAATTAAAAATAGAAAAAAAAGTAGCTTACGTTGCAAATGACTTTCTAGCAGCTTCTAATGCTTTACTTTTCCTATCTCTGTGTCGTTCACCCGCTTTTTCTGCTAATTGTAGAGCTAGTTTTTCTCTTTTAGGTGGTTCAGCCATACGAAATGATGGCCCTTGATTAGACCTTAACAATGGTGTATCACCGCCATCTAATCTGAAAGGTGTACCTTCGATTTCTCCCCATGTCATCAGAGGACTTTCACAATCTTGTGGCCTAGGACTTGGAGTAGCAACAAAACTAAAACCATTTACTTTTGGTGTAAGATTTCTAATAACTTCCTTACCATCAACACCAATTTTTCCGTCATAAACTTTTAATTGAGATTTAGCTAATTCACTAAGTGTCTCTTTATTATGTTTTTCATTGAATGGATTTGTATTTAACCTTGTGTTAGAATGAACTATTTCTTGTTTCCTTTTAGCCATTTCTATTTTTTCTTCTGGCGTCAATTCTACCCCATCAGGTATATACATTATGTAGTTTTTATTTTTATAATTCCAAGTATCTAACATTAATGGTTTTGAACTTTTGCTGTCAGTAATAGTTAAATTATTTTCATTAGCATTAAGACACAGAGCTTGTGAATTTTCTTCCATTTTATATAACCAAGCATATTTAATTCTCTGACGTTTATCTGCTTCTTCCATCATTTCTTCAAAACTCGCGTTATCTTCACTTGTATGCGTGCTTAGATATACATCTAAACCCATTACCTGTGTTTTATTATTTGTGGTATTTTCTACGGTTGTTGAACAATGCTGTGAATCTTTATTATTTTTCGTAAGATTATTGGTATCTTCACGCAAGGGAGTTTCAAATGTTGCTGGACTAGTTACTCTTTCAGTAAGTGGTTGTCCAGAGCTGTATTTTGTATACAAATCTCTCATTTTCTTAGCATCGTTTTGTTCAATTGCATCTAGATAATCATTCTGAGCTTTTAATTTTTCTAAATGAGGAAAAAAATCTCTTTGTATTATTTCACCCATTTTTTCAATATACGTATCTTCATCTAAAGTCTTCGGTCGAAATTTTTTACTGCGTCTCGCAGGTCCTAATGGCTTTTTAAATACAGCCAAATCCTTGATATTTTTAATTGCTTCAAGAGCTTGAGATCCGGGTGTTACAATCGGTGAAGACATTTTTCTATTTTTTTCACTTCTTTTAATTAAAATAAAATAAAATTTATTTATTTATTTATTGAATAAAATAGTTGAGGTTAAATTTTTCACACACTAAATTTTTCACTTCTGTAAATACTTTTATTTACATTTATGCCCTTTGCTTCACTAAAAATAATATATACACTTCTCATGTATAATTAAAAAACAAAATTAACTTATTTAAAATTTTTAACTTTTATTGAACTTATTATTTTTGTGCAATGTACTGTTATTTGATAGACAAATATTTATTTACGAATTATTTAAGACTTAACAAACACACTAACCCTTTAATGACCCAGAAAATAGCGCCATCTAACATTTTTTTAAGAAACTACTAATACATTACTTTGCTTGAATTATCTCCTTTATCTCCTTGACGCATAAACTAGCGCTATCTATGACTAAATTCAACTTTAAAAACAATTTATCAACCGTTGTTAAAATTACGCGCTATTTTGTAATAATTCAAAAGTCATCTGTGTATACAATTATAAAATTGTAGTTTTTAACGTTATAAGTGTGTGTAATAAAATATTGTATAGTGTATTGTGTTTATTCAATATGCCAAGGCAATATTAGCCGAATGGCAAGAAATTTTACATAGTTTTTAATAACAATAGCTTACAAAACTAATTTAATTAATTTTAACATGACATAATATTTTTTTAAATATTTAAAAAATAATTCAAGTATTCCAGATTTATTTTCAAAAAATAATATAACTCTGAAGTTGACAGATATTAAAAAGTTTTTAGAATTCTATAGCAATTAAATTTTTATAAAAAAAATTAAATATAAAAGTTTCACATGTGAAAACTAATAAAAATCACAAGAGAAAATTTTCCGAAGCATTGTTTTATTGTTATTAATTTATTAAAAAAATTTTTTAAATTAACAGCTGACGGCTAACTTCAGTGTCACAAAATAATTTACATCTCCTTTAAGATATCGAGTCTATATTATGAATAACGACACTGAATCAGTATTGTACAGTTATTTCGGTCGATCGAATTTTACTTAAAGGTTTATTTAATTAGAATATAATATTAATATAACAATCATTTTCTTTTTCATACCATCTTTACAGTTTGAATAAAAAAAATTAGGAAAACGGTTGACCCTGAAGGCCATTTTTTTTTTTTTTACTTAATTATGTGAACTTTTATATTTATATATATTTTTGCATCTCAATATTCTGAATAACAAATTGTCTAAGTCCGAATTTTTTTGGTAATGATTCTTCGACTATTCAAGGTAGCAACATTTTGAACACATTATTTGGGTAACTTGAACAAAAGTACTATACACGTAACAAATATTGAATCGATCTTTAGGTGTAAAAAAAATTTAATTTACTTTTTTGCGTAAATGAAGAATTAAGAAAAATGGAATTTGACATTAATAATTACTGATCAAATTATAAAAATAAATTTCTCAGAGCAAATGAGGCTTACACGCTCTAGTTGTTTTTTAAATTATGATTGATGAAATAATTTTTAATATATAAAATGCAGTCTTGCGATAAAAATAATAATTTTATTATTAAAACTGAAATTTTTTTTCACTTTCTCGAAATGTAAAATCGTCTTCCGGTTGCGTTAAATCAGTAATAAATCATCTAATTGAATTCTTCAATCTCACTTTTTTTATTTAGATCGGAAGTTAACTAATTGTATCCTGCTAATGTTAAGGCATTAATATATTCAATACTGTATAAGATCATAGCTTCAAACATACCAACTACACAATTACTGAAAATATATCTAATTTTTTTTTTTAATTCACAGGATATGAAAATTATATATTTTTCATCAATATTTCATCAAATCCTTTAATACACTTTCTCTTTCTATTCAATGATCCATTAATTCAATTTTTTTTTTTTTTTTTTTTGTGAAAAAGGTATACATTAAGCACTTTTTAAATATATCTTCATTTATTAATTTAACCATCATAATGATATCGGTGTCAACCAACGGCATGTGCAATTGGTTAAATTCGAGATCATTGTTATCCGAATTTTTTATATCATTTTTTGAAGCATAAAATAGCAGTCTCACTAAAGATCTAAAAAAATTTTGTTTATCCATAAGAAATTTTAATGTTTTCTGAGAACTGTGATATGGCGCTAAGTGAATAAATGTAATGATCTTGGATCTTTGTTAATCTTTAGATTCATGTTAACTTTGATGTTATACGATAATAAATTACGAAATATTTTACGATCTTGTTGAATATGTCTGGGATTATATTTGCACACTTCATATTTTGTTGCACCTAATATGTGTTGGCTCATTACAAAACTATTAAATTTCTTATCACTTGAGTGTAAAGTAAAATCCATAAATTTTTTTGCGAATCACAATTGGAATGTCTTGTTATTTTTATCCATAAGTCTTCTAATTCGATCTTTACATGATCAAATTACACGGAAAGAAGTAAACTGTAAAATTCACTTGGATTCCGGTTAATTTTTATAGTTCCAAACAGTAAAGCGGTCATCGGGCTGGCAAAAATATAAATATTACAGAACTTAATGTAGAAAGTGTAAAAGCCACAATTTATAATTTAATATCGAAAATACGTGATCAGTAGCTGTCACTATAGTAAATAACGACTCTCTCATCTTAAAAAATTAAAATTTTAAAAAGTAAAAATTGCCATTTCAATTTATAGTCCATACTGTGAGGAAAAGAGGAACTCAGATGAGGAGAAGGGGGTTCTCACTCTGGGAGAATTTAACATTTGAAACAGTGAAAATTCTACTTTTAAAATATGTATTTTACCAGTTCAAGCAAGTCAATAATTATAGTTCCAATTTTAGCGTTATGTTTAAAATTTACCATTTTACTTTGTAAATATTGACGTTTCTTGTATTAGAAATTTAGTAACTGTCTTTTATACTTTTTACATATCATACGATCATTTTTTAGGTACGAAATGATAAATATCAGTCAAAATTCTTAATTATTATACTTTAAAATGTTAGACGTTCACATAGCGAATATTACTGTTTGAAATAGTATTTTCTTCCATGTAAAGAATGAATTGTAGCATTTAAATGAAAAATATTATTAGAAATGGTAATTTTTCGCAGTTGATCATTACTTATTATAAATCGACTATCATTTATTACAATTTACTTTTTTCCGTGTGACATTGCCGAAGAAATCATACCGATTGACTTGAAATCTAAGTTATACAAAATCATTTACTTTAAGATAATCGCGGAACTTAAAAAATAAAAAAAAGCTTCTTAAGTAATACTCTGAAACAATTTATTTTGTGGCTCAGCTGTAGAAAATTTTCACTGTTCCTGAGTTCGAAAGAGCTCAAAAAATTTAATATTTACTCGAAATCTATTTCAGAATAAGTAAACAAAGCTTACTTTATTTATCAATTAATGAAGAAAATCATGAGCATAGTGATTTTCTAATGAATTTTCCGTCAATAAAAAAAAATAAGTCATTGATAAAGAGCAATATTAATTCCCTCAGACCCCCCCAGTATTATTAGTTATGCATCGACCTTATAAGATTTCGATTTGTTTCTTTATTAAATTGTGATAACTACATAAATAAATATGGTGATATTATGCTTAAAAATATGAGATTTGATTTAGTAAGCTAAGCATTTTGTTAATTATAATTAAAAAAAGGCTGGTCAGTAAAAAAATGAAAAAATTCATACAATAGCCTAAACATAAAAGATAATATTCATAAGATGCACTGCAGCTATTAAATGTAAATAGAAAAATACCGTCAGCAAAAAGTTAAATGCCGCGACTCAAGGTAGTATTTTAGTTCAACCGAACTAATGGTAGTTGAAGAACGAGTAGTTCTAAGATTAAAGTGATCTGTGCTGTTAGATACAAAGAGACGTTGGATTACAATGTTGATAGACAAATGAGAATTCTAGCAGTAAGATTGTATGTACGTGTCGCATACACATCTCCGGCGTCCAAATGCAGTGTTGTGCATGTTAATCTGAACAACAACAACTTCATTGATTTTTGAAAAAGTTGTTATATAATTTTTTATTAAATAGTCAATCAGAAAAACGAAAATACACTTTTGAAAAATGATACCGTTTTTTTTTTTTTTTCTATAAATAGATCAAAATACTCTTATTCACGTAAGCCCTACATAACTTATGACGGAATACTAAAATTTTCTTTTATAGCTACAGATGTTTTTTTGGAGCAATAATAATTTGAAAAAAAATTTCTTGATTTCTTGTAATAAAATGATTATTTTTCCTTGTGAATCAAGATTAACTAAAAAGATTACTTAGAAAATAGAATAATTTATAGGATTTTTTTTATTCTTAGCTTCCAAAAGTCTGAAAAATTAACTTTAATATAATAACATATAATAAAATATAATAACATATAATAAAATAATAACATATAATCTGTAATTTTTAATAAAAAAACGCCTATATTTTCATTTTCATATTTTATAAATTAAAAACTTTGAAATAACCAAAATTTTTTGATCGTAGAGCACTTTCTAATCCTTCGGATTATAGATTTTGAATCGTACCGCTTAAAACTCTATAAAATTACCTATAGCCAAAGCTCATTTATAATTTTATGTAGTTTTATATAAAAGAAAAAATCTTGAATTGAGAACATAATTTTGATGAGTTCAATCATCTTGAATTAAGCAGAAAAATTCTTGAACAAAAAAATTGTTCTTGGTTTAAGTCAATTTCACGTGATTCAAAAATTTCTCTGCTTAATTCAAGATGGCCTGATTTTTCGAAATTATGTTTCGGTTCAAAAATTTTTTTCTTGAATCAAGTCAACTTTTGCACGCCTCATAAGCGAAGCGTTGAGGTTGTGCTCTACTCTCGACATTTCAAAAAAAGCAGTTTTCTCGAAACTTAAATTGATTTTTTGTTATTTATATCGCACTTACAGGTTAATATGAGTACACTTATATCAAGTCAAATAATTTATCAGGCACATAAAATATATTTCAATAAGAATTTTTTTGTTTAACACAGTAAATAATAACATTAAACATAATCTTTTCTGGACGTCCGTGTATGGATGGGTGTATGTAGCAAGGAAATTGGTCGAAAAAATGATTGTACCCGAAAAATTTTTTTTTTTATTATCTAAAGTAACACACGACGGACTTTCTCAATTATTATGAGCGTTCAATTCACTGTCGTTAAATTATTATTTATAAAAAACTAATATATGACTGTGGATTTATTTATATATCTATCGATACATTTTATTATAGTATTTTTTTTCCTCATCTTAGAGTTATGGCACCACTAAACCATAGCAGAATTTTCTGTTTTTTATTATTTTTCTTTTTATATTTTATTTTAATCAATTTTATTGTGAAAAATGAGATTATGAGGCGTGCACTTTTGGATTTTCCAAACTTTTTTTTATTAATGTACAATAGTAATGCCATGCATGCTAATTTCTGGTCGGGTACACTGTGAAGATGAATCGGTTCTTTAAGCTTTGATGAAGCTTATTATTTTTGACAATCACTTGGAAAAGTAGATACATTTATAAAAATTGGAAAGTCGAAGTATGTACTAACAATAACAACTGAGCAATTAAAAAAAAATTTTTTTTTCTATCTTAAAGTTGAAAACGAATTTATTTAGTAAATACATAGTGAAAAAATGCCGTTTAAGAAGTGATGTGAAAAAAATTATAAATGCTGTTCAGTATCATTTTTGGAAATGATAGAATTTTCGTCGGTAGGTATGTGTACCGATAATTTCTTCAGTTTTAAGTCAAATTTTCGATCAATTAATGACTTTTAAAGTTTAATGAAAAATTATCTATACAGTAATTATCTATACAGTACAAACTGGTTATAAGTTACATTGGATGATCTATTCACTCTCTCGGCAGTTATATCTATACATGAAATATTTCATGTAAGTAGAAGAGAGAAAGAAATATAACTTATAACCAAGTTGTACTGTACATAAGAACAAATGTAGTTTTTAACTCAAAGAGTTCGAAAAAACACATTTTCCTTATGTCTTTGATGTTCTTCAACTTTTGATATAGGTTTCTTTAGAAATCTTGTTACATCATAAACGATTCTATGACGCAATTTGAATGAAATTTCAAGTTACGTTAAAATAATCATTAAGCTATAAGTCATCACTTTTATTATTACTCAACCTGAAAATAATTTTTAACATTAAAGATTTTTTTGACTTTGGGATTTTCTTAATTAAGTACCTAAATTATCCCAACCTCTTCCCCTTCTAGAATAGTGAAAAAATGGGATATTTTTGCTTTTTATTTTCCCTACCTAAAAATCGTATAGTATATCTATAAATAAATATTTTTTTGAAAATTAAAGTTCTTAATTTTCATTTTCAAAGGTGTCAGTAAATATTTATAGGTTCATTCAAATATTTTTCTCAACTCATATAAGAAAATTTAAAACTCATTATACGAGACAAAACGGGCTACCTATAAAAAAATGGTCTTTTTTTTCTTTTATTGGTTTTATTTTGATGAGTCGATAAAAAGATTTTCAAAAATCACTTTCACACTCAAATCTCTTACAATATCGCTTAGAGAGAATTATAAATTTGTATGCTATCATTAATGATTGTATTTAAAACTTAAACTTGTAAATAAATTTCTGTTGAAATTTTCTATTGCATACAGTAGTGATTTATTTTTTCGAAAAATTCTTGATCATTTATGTAGAGTCAAAATGAGTCTCTTAAGTGAACCAACAGCAAAATGAGTATATCTAATGTTGTTATTCTCGTTTTACTTAATCGTTTGATATAAACTAAGAAGGAAAAATTTTCGAGGGTCCATCCCCTTTTTTCTCTGTCTTTCGAATGTGTTTGTTTTAAAACTATAAGTATTTATTTTCATTTCAATCTACATTATAGAGTTAGCACGTTACTTACTGTCTTAAATTTCTCGAAATCATGGATAGTTGTTTATTAACACCACCTAAATTTTTTTTTTAAGTTACATGGTCAATGTCTGTCTTTGATATGGGGACTGAACGAGTTAGCTCCTGCTTTTCCTTTTTTTTTTTTTTTACTTTTTTCTACCATAAAAATAAACAAAGTAGGTAAGATTATATGTTTTTACTATAGCTGTTGCCCGCCCGCTTCGCTGGGCACTCTATAGAATTGTAGTTTTAGATCTAGACTTGAAATTCAATTGGAGTATTATTTTGACTTGCACAGGTTCCACATCCCATCGAATCGGCAGTAGAATTTACTGAAGTCCGTATTGAGATGATCTCTACATGACGAATAAAAGATCCTTACCAAATTTGCAGCTTCTTGAAGCTATATTTTAAAAATTAAGATTTTTTATTGTTAACACCCACTCCCGTGATCTTTATTGGAGGTGATTCGGTGTAAAATCCGTTCTTAGATCATTTTTGTATCACATGTAGACGACTTCTATTAAATTTGGAGTCTATACGAGCTATAGCTTGGAAATTAAAAATTTTCATTGTTAATACCTACCCCCGCAACCCTCTGTGGGGTGAGATATCGTAAAATTCATTGATAAATCATTTCTACATCTCTTACAGAAGATTTCTACCAAATTTGAAGTCGATAGGAGCTATAGTTTAAAAACGGGAATTTTTCATTGTTAACGCCCCCCGAACCCCCCTTGTGGGTGGAATTTCGTAAAATTCGTTCTTAGCTGACCTCTAGTCGGCGAAAGGAATATTCCTGCCAAATTTCAAGTCTCTAGGTCTTATAGTTACAGAGATATCATGATGAGTCAATTTATCTATAGAACAGCTCCTATATATATATATATATATATATATATATATATATAGAAGATAAATAAGCATTTATTTTTATTTAAATAAACCCATTATCTATATTTAATGTCTTCATCTGATATAACTGGTTTTCAATTTTTTTTAATTATCAAACTAGTATTTAATTTACAACTTACTTGTTACTTGACAATAAAAAATACAAAAATTTAAACACGCATAATAAATTTTTTTTCAGATATTAACTGTCGTTATGTTTAGAATTAATCAGAATAAAATTTGATGATAATTTTGCAGAGGACATTCTTCCTTTGAAATGAATCTCTTGAACTGAAAATAAAAGTGCGGGAGTAATACTGAAGAACTCTATAGCAAGAATAAACCAGACTTAAAAGTTTTAACTGTGAAACATAAACACGAGAGGTGTGATTTGATGTCTAAGAATGAGGGAACCTCAAAGAGGCTATTTTACTTTTTCTTTTCCCTTAAACTTTCCTCCCTCCATATTTAAGATTCAAGTATATTTCTGCAGATATATAAAACGGTTAATCAAAATTAAAAAACAAACAAAAGAAAAGAAAGAGAAAAAATAATAAAAATGAAAACGGAAGCTGGAATCTGTAAATCTGTCATTGCAACCATATCTATGGAGTGAGCTCATACTAACGTCGCGACGCGTACTAGAATCTAAGGATCGTTACTTCACGCACACTTTGGTTGCCCACTAGTGCGGTTGTGTGATGTGATGTGCATGCACAATTCCGGTGTTTCTCGAAATCGTTGTATATCTTACGGACCGGAACCAAATATGTAATCGTCCCAACTTGAGAAGTCGATGACAACTCCGAAAAATATTTGTAGATTATTCACAACATTTTATGTTTAGAGATGATGATTGAAAAATCACTAATTTATTTGCTTGAAAAGTTTTATTCCTCTATATGAATGATGAAAAAAAATTGTTATAATAAAACTATTGTTTATGGCTTAATCCTTAAAAAAAAATAATTATTGTTATCGGGAATTATATAGAAGTAGAAAAATCTTAAAAAAGACAAGGGTTTGAAAGTGGGACTAACTACTATAAATTTGATAGTAAAAAAAGCATTTGATATAAATATTAGAAAAATAGTTAAAAATAAATTTTTCAGTTATTTTTCAAGCTTTACAGTTAAAAAGATATTAATTAATTACAGAAAATTGTTAATAATAAAACTTATCCAAAGAATGTACACGGTGAAAAAAATTTAGGGATTTTTCCTATTTTTGCATAAGTTATTCCTATGTTAACATAGGAATTTTTCCAATGTTAACATGGGAATTTTTTCGTTATTAACATGATAGAAATATCTATGTGACATAGGAAAAATTCATTTATCACTAAAATTTATGTTTGTGATAAAAAAATTCGAGGCAATTTTTTTCAAATTTTGCTTTACATTTCAAAAAAATTAAAAATCCAGCAGATTATGGACGGTGTGACTTAAATTGCCATAATTTTTTCAAAAATTGATTTATCGGGACGTTTCTTCTTTCTGAACTTTTTTTTATTAAATGTTTTTTTTGGGAAAAAATAGAAAAAAATTATTCAAACCTATCTTCTGCGTTATTTTGTAGATTTTCCGAAAAAACTCCGAATTTCTCGATGATAAACATTTTTAATTTCTTTTTTCTTTCTTTCATATGAAGCTTTGACATTTTTTACAAATGTCCTGAAAATTTCAGAATAGTGTTTTTTCGATTTCTATTTTTTTTTAATCGAAAAAAAAATTTTTTTTCATGTCATAAATGAATTTTTTCTATGTCACATGGATATTTCTATCATGTTAATAAAGAAAAAATTCCTATTTTTTTTTTCGCCGTGTAGGGTTTTTCAGTTAATTTTTGTATTCTATGCAAATAAAAATTCAAAAAAAAAAAAAAACAATTCTTTAAATCTCAATTTTTCGGTACTTTAGAATTTTTCACATGCATTTTTTTTTAGTCGAAAAGTTGACAATTCTTTAAACTTTATATTTTTCGATATTTCAAGAAAAAAATTGTGTTTATTATTTATTAGTAATAAAAACGCCCTCGGAATTTTACAACAATACGATTAAATTTTTATGTATAAAATGTTTAATAATAATGATTTTATACAATACATAGCATCTGCAAAAAGAAGATAAATTTAAGAAATTAAAAAAATTTAAGAAATTAAAAAAAAAATCTTTTAAAACTTAAAAGAAAAAACTATAAAAAAAAAATTTGAAAGAGAAGAAAAACATAATATGTCTGATAGTTTATAATCACTATTTGTACACCTGGAATGTTATTATTTTAGAATCACCCTTTTTGCTTCACTTTTTATTTTATCTGCTGGTCCTCCAAAAATGTCAATATCAATAGCATATTTGTTGATGACTTTGCCTATTCTGTATACCGGTGCACGATATAAGATAAAAATTTAATCATATTTTGATTTTATGGTCAGAATTAGTGTAGTAAAGATTTCGAACGTTATTAAAAAAAAAAAAAAAAAATGTTGATATTAAAATTTTTCGAATTTTTCCTATTTTGAATGAATAAATTAGATGAAGTTGGATTGTGAAATTTTATCTTATTTTTCAAGTCACCAAAAATTATCAAAGTTCGAAAAATTGACTCATCAACGAATTTTTTTTTTCTTTTTTAAAATTATTCTCTTCTCAATGTGCAATATGAAAACAATACAATAATATTGAAGATATTAATGCATTATCTTCAATTTATTGAATACGATCGAAATCTTATTTTTTTGGTGACACGACAAAATCTCCCCGGACAAAATCTCCCCCCTAAAATCTCCCCGCGACAAAATCTCCCCGACAAATCAGCAATACGATTATCCGCGTTTGTGTTGGTCTAATGTCGAATAAACACAAACAAAAACCTTGTTAAAAGGGCGCAATACGATTATCCGCGTTTTTGTTGGTCTAATGTCGAATAAACACACACAAAAACCATGTTAAAAGGGCGCAACACGGTCACAAGCAAAGGTAATAAAATAATTATAAAGTATTTAAATTATAATAAATTTTTAAAATTATTTAAGAGAAATTTTCTCAGTGAGATTTTGTCTTGGGGAGATTTTGTTTTGGGGAGATTATGTCGGGGAGATTTCGTGGTGGAATTATTTTTTTTTCAAAGTTAAAAGTCTTTTATATAAAATTCAATTATTTAGTAAACTGAAAAACAGAAAAATGTGAATAATTAAATGTCCATTCATTTTTGAGGGCTGAAAATAGGTGTAGAGCTCTACTTGAATTTAATAACCGGATTTTCTCTAGTACACAGATAATAATTAGATACAATTATGAAACTGTTGAGTGAATTAACGATAAATTACGAGTATGATTCTGACAAACATACAGAAACATGATATATGTACTCGATAGATATTCGGACAACTTTGCTGTAAATTTGATACAAAAAGCATAAAATAAACTTTTGAAACGAGTTTATCTTAGAGATTAATTGCATTAAGCATTAATATGAACTTCGGTGACGACGGATTAATGACCAAAAGAGCATTTACTTCACTTCCTATACAACTAGTTTTAGTGTAAAAATTAAATAAAAAAGTTTTTAATAGAAAAAAAAAAAAAATGACTAATTTCAAGCATAATTTATTATGGTTGGACTTAATATGTGGTATTTATCAATATAACACAACACACACGTTATTTGTTGTTGACTTGACAAACTTAGTACAGAAAAAAATATAATATATTTTTGACTGTCACTTCACGTGAGCTGCAAGCTAAACGACAAGTTAGGGAAAAAAAAAGTTTTGACATACGTTCGTGTGTGCCGTAAGCCGTCTACTCTAAACAGTGTGTATGTACAGACATACTTTAACTATTATACAGCTAAAAAATTCTATGAGTACCGAGAAGACAAAACCACTGCAAGATAAACCCCCCAAGTAGTATATTATACTTTGTACCCCAAAATTTAATGACTACTTCCTTTTTATTTTATTTTCTTCGCTTTAACATCAGTCTAAGTATGTAAAAGTAAAAGTTAAGATGTTAAACTTTTTTTTTTTTACTTAAAAAAGTAAGTAAACTGCAAACGATTCTCTACCCGGAACTTTGCGCATCCTTTGATTTTTTATAATCGTAATTTTAATTACTTTACTTTGAATATTTTTCATCAAGGGAATACAAGTTGTCGTTTACGTGACAGTAAAGACAGGTCAATACGTCAGATAAAACTGTAAAATTTTATTACTATGCGGAGACATGCAACCAAAGGATTCTTAGCATCTCTGTACTTATTTTTTGCTTTGGCACTCATGTTGCTTTGTCAATGAACTATTTTTAAAAACTACCAGTAACACATTTACACTCAAGTTGTAAAAAGTAAGTCTTTATTTGCTTTATTTTTTTATTTTTTTATTTTTTTTTAAATTAAATCGAGTGTAAAAAAAGTAAAAATAGTGCATGAGATTTATTAATAATTGGTAATAGAAACTAATGCAACAATAAATTCTTAAATAGATAAATTTTTGTATTCTTATACGCAACCGACATTTCAGACAATAATATGTTTACACAAACTTGTTCTTTACACTCTCATCAATCACTGCCAGTTGGTGTCAACTCTGTTTGTATTATATGTTTTGTTGAGACTTAACTTTACTGGTCTGTTATATGAGAATCTTCTCAGTTCCGACGGATCCCTGCAATTTTCGTAGTTTTTTTTTTTCCTCGATTGCTACATAAATTTTTTTAACAAATGTTGGTAATTCTTGTCATTTGTAATATTCTGTCAGAATAAATATTAACTCGTATACTATGGTTTTGACAAACTGATATTTTAAAATCTAAAAAAAAAAAGTTTTTATTATCTTACTACTTTCATAATTATAGAAAAGGATCAAGGATCAAGTATCAATGACATTGAATGAAAAAATTAATTTGATTTAAGAAATAAAATCTTAACTATAAAGAAATAATCTTAAAGAATAAGATCATCTTGAAACAAGCAAAAAAAATGTAGATTTTACTTTCTTCAGGAATATTTTTACTTGATTCGAGACAATGAAATTCTCCAGAATGATTTTAAAGATTCAAGATTTTTTTCTTATAAATCAAGTTAATTATTTTTTATTAGTGTAATCATACTTAAGCATTGTAATCATATTGAAATACAATCATAATTTCTTTATAAAATTTATTAAAAAACATTTTATAACATAACGATTTTAAAATCAATTAATTGTCTTATAATTTTAAGTTTGATAAGTTTTTTGATGTATAGTAAACATAACTTAAGAATTTTACAAATATAATTTATTAAGGCACTTAGCTGTTGCTAAAGGGGTTTGTCACGGCACGTTTACGTTCTCATCTTTACTTGGCCCGAAGTGAGTTTTGGCTCGTTTGGTATTTAAGACACCCCGTATAAATAGACGCACTTTGCTCCTACAAAAGGCACTTTGTTTTACATTTCGTTATTCTCGCAAACACCGTAACCATAAATTCTTAAATCTTTTACTTTTAATTGAAGCAAAATAGTGTATGATAATATGTCAAAAAACAATTAGAATTTTTTTTAGCGAATTCATATTATGCTAATCATTAATATCTATATGTTCTATATACATACATAATTATTAAAATTAATATTATGAAAGATTCGAAATAAGCACAATTATAGATCTTTTGTCAATTCATCGCGCGAACAGTGAAAATATTTATAACAAAAAAAAATATATATATCACTGAATGACGTAGTTCTAACGAAAATTTGATGATAATAACAAGCATATACTAATAAAAGCAAAAGATTGTGCAATTATAACTACTAAATTTACTTTGGCATCATTATTATTTGGCATCGGTACACAAGATGTAGATCAAATTGGACTTGGGATAATTATTTATATATTTTTTAATTTAATTTGATTATATTTAACGGTAAATTTTCACTATCGTGGACCATAAAGTGAAGATCCAGATGAATGATGAGAAACATAATGCCCAGTACTATGACTAGTTTGATGATGTCCTTGATAAGTCCAATGTGAAGTAGGACTCGTATAGAATTGATGATGATGTTCTGGGCTTGTAATGCTAGCTGTTATAGGCACCACTGGAATAAGCGATGAAAAATTGGTGGGCGAAATAGTTACGTTAGCGGTAGCTGGTCTTTTAGCAGGATTGTGTATTGTAGAATTCGGGGGTTCACATTCATCAGATTCACAATCTCGAAATCCTTTTGCAAAAGGATTACTAGCTATTTTCAGTTGCGTAATCCGATGGTTTTGGTATGCCGTTACAGCGGTGAAACGCGTTTCAGGAAAACAAAAACTTTTAAAGTTTTCTGTTCGAGGATCTGGACCTGAACCTGGTGGTGAAGGTGCAACAACTACATGACACCTTGGTTGATATCTGTGCATTGAATTTAATATAATCTGGAATAAAAAAGAAAATAAATAATAAGTAATCGGTTTTTAATTTTCAGAGCAATATCAAGAATCAAAGTACAGATAAAAGGAAGTATATGGAAACTAGATACTTATGCTTATGAGGAAGAAGAATTATATATTTACATGAAAAGGAAAAGACTCGACGGGGGGCGGTCGCGTTGTTTGACAGGCAGAAGAGTCCCAGTGACTAATTAGTATAAAAAGTAACCTCTGAGCTCAGTCAAGTCGAATGAACGGCAATCTGACACCCTTCTTCTATCTCACTATTTAACTTTACTTACTCTCAAGGCGTTTGAGCTACAACACACGTGCTACATTTGCTTGTAGCACACGTGGTAGTAGTGAATTCAAAGATAAATGCGTAAAGAATTCGACTATAAAGGACAGTACAGACTACTTTGTCCAAGCATCCATGCGTGTGGTCCATTTTATTATTTTTAAATTACTCAAAAATCAATATTTCTGCATTTACTTACTCGTGAAATTTATTTTTTTTCACCAAATTAAACAAAATTATTAGAATTAATAAAAAAAAAAATTATTTTTATTAAGAAAATAATATATTCTTCAAGCAATATCTATGAGCCATCACCACACCCTCACACCAAATTTGTCCTGCATTTTTTTTTTTACTGGCGTTTCACGGGTCGGTTCGTATGTATAAGTATACCATTTTTTATTCAAGAAAGGCGTAAAAAAAAAAAAAAAAATAATAATAACAGACACGGGTTGCGCAGAGGGATTTATCTTATTTTAAAACTTGAAATTTTTTGAATACTCTAATTTATAGATTGGATCATTACTTATACCACTTCAATACCGTTAAAACTAATTATGTAAATTCAATGTGCATTACGGTCGTGATATTTTTTCTAAAGCATTATCATAAACAATTTCTTAAGCTCTATCAATTATCAACAGTTTATTTTTTGAAATAAACATTATTTGATACGAAATCTCAATTTAATATTTGTAAGTCCATAATATTTACTTTAAACTTACTATTAAGTGTATATGCTTGAGAAAAAACACACTACACAGAACGAAATTCGAGAGTTAAAGTAACCGGAAAGAACTCTGCTCACAAATAACAAAATCTAAATTATTACAATAAACACTTTCTTTTTTATAAAAAATAATAATAAAATAAAAATAAAGTTTTGAATTAAATATTTTATAGTTTTTTATCTGAAGATAAATAACACTTGTAAAGTATAGTGTGGCACACGCTTGAAAGATATAATATACGCGTAGCAGTCTTATAATTTCTTCAAATGCTTGACTCTTGACAGTGTCTCATATCTTAGGTCAATTAAGAGGAACTCGTCTAAAACGACAAACACGTGGAGCCGTGCAATTTAACTGTATACTTTATTATGTTTTAACTTTTAAGTAATATAACTAACGATCTTATTCCCTTGAAATCTTTGGGCAAGCTTTAAAATTTTTTAAGTTTTATTTTAAAAGCTTCGTAAAAAAAAAAAAAAAAAAAACACGTGTATATAAATTGAAAGTAACTCACATGGCCGTTATCGTCGAGTTGGTTATTAGTAAGTTTCAATTTATCAAAGGTTATTGGTTGTTTCATCCAATGTGATCCATTAGCAGGACTATCAGGATGAACATGAATCCTTGGGGGCGAAATTGGATCTGCGCGACCGGCAACTACCCATGCACTACTGTGAAAAGCGTATCTATACCTCTTATCATCACAAGGCACAAAATCCATTACTAAGAGGTAATCAGTGTTGGGTTCTAGCCCAAAAAGTCGACACTAAAGTGTAAAAAATACATTTATTATTTGTATTTATACTAATGTCAATTTTAAATTATATTAATCAAGGAGGAACATTACTGTGACGATTGAAAAAAAGAGGTGATTTTCGGGAATTTTTTTGACAGTTAAAATAAAGGAATTTGGGGATCGGATTTTTTTCATTTTATTAAGGATACATTAAAGGTTATTACCCTAAATTTTTATTAAAAAATATTTAATCATTACAAAGTTATTAACAATCTCGTAGAGCACTAGAAAAAATTTCCCCAACCACTGTCGATTTGATAAATCAAAAATGGATCATCTGAAAATCAAAACCCAAATTGCTTTCTAATTAGTAAGGATGTAGTTATCGTCGCACGTACGGAATTTTGAAAATTTTCATTTTAAAAAAAATATGAAAATAAATTTAGCAGATATTTAATAATTTTTAGAATTTTTTTTAACAAATAAATTATGGCAAAAAAAAATTAGGAAAAAAAATTGACATTTAAAAATTAAAAAAAATTAAAAATCCAATTTTTTAAAAATCATTTTTTAGAACTAATTTTTTTGTTAAATAAAATTTAAAAATTCTCTAACGACTGCTAACTTTAATGTCATAAAAAAATGGCGACTGATTGAAAATTTTCTCACTATTCTTACTGTTTTTCTTTTGTTTTAACCCGACTAAAAAAATCATGAAAATAAAAATTTTTCAAATTGCATACGTGCAACGATAACTACATTCTTACTGATTAAAAAGCAGTTTGGATTTTTATTTTCAGATGATCCGTTTTTGAGTTATCGAACCGACCATGGAGGAAGAAATCTTTTCTAGTACTCTATGAGATTGTTAATAACTTTGTCATAATTAAACATTTTTTAATAAAAATTCAAGGTAATAATCTTTAATGTACCCTTAATAAAATAAAAAAAATCCGATCCTCAAATTCCTTTATTTTTCTTGTCGAAAAAATTCCCGAAAATCACCTCTTTTTTTCGATCGTCACAGTGGTGTTTCTCCTTAATAATAAAGATACAACTTACCTGAAAAGTAGGAAACATTCTTCTTCCGGCTTTTGTTACAATCATTTCAGTGCCTAACTGATGAAATTCTTCCCAAAGAGGTCGTGCTTCAAGTGCTGCGCCTACGCCGATAAGAGCATTATGAAGAGGTCTTTTGGAATTATTGTTCTCCGGAGAAGACGATGATCCCAATGAATCATTGCTGGTGCGATGATTATTATTGTTATCATTGCACGGTTCCGTATATGAAGGTGTTGAAGATATTTCAGCAGTAATTTGAGAAGTTTTCGGTGATCGTGAACGTTTAGCTCTTCCGGCGGTTTCCAAGCATGCTATAATTTTAGTAGCTTTAATATTTTTTTTAGTGGTAAGCATCACATTAAATAAACAAAATAAATGAAATTAATAGTTGTGATATAAGATAATAAATTAACGGATCGTAAAAAAAGGTTTCTGAATAGATGTATTACTGTCCCGCATCGGAACATCAGGTACACTTTTGTATGTTTTGTAATGTAATGAAATTGCTTTAAGTAACATCAAATGGAACAAGGGAACAAACGTATTTTGGTCGTCTAAAAGAAGATTCATTTAAACTGGCAAGGTTTAAAATTGGCTGCATTGAATGATGATCTCTTTAGTAACCGGTAATTTTTACACTATGTTACACCGACTAAAAAAATTTTTATATTAATTAATCAAATAAATTTATTAATTGCACAATATCACTAAATGAATGAAAATTTTCTATAAATCTATAAAAAAAAAGAAATGTAATGTTTACCTTCTATTTGTTGCATTGGTGAAGGTTGGACCAGCTGCTGTGGTTGATGGTGATGATGCAGTTGATGATGATGATGATGATAATGATGTGTATGAGGGGTTGACCATTGATAGCAACAATCAGCAGTGATATTGTGTCTTTCATTATGTTGCTGATGCAACTCCATTATTAGAAATAGTATTCACAAATCATGTAACACTTAATTATTTCTTCTCACAAGAATCTTTAATTTATTAATAGTTGAATTAAATTTGATGATAGTAATTCACAAAATAAGCATACTAACTTATTTATTTAAACTAAGGACACTTAATTATTAGCAGTTTGCAAATAATTGTCAAGGAAATGTCATTAAGACAATAAATGACTAGACATTATCACGTAATCGTATAACTGTGTAATCATGTAATCGTGTAGTCATCTGTAAGTTTTAGCGGGTGGCAAGAACTTGACCGAATATTTGATGAGTTTAAGCATCATCGAGGGTCGCGTACACTGTGGACAGAGGATGTCCTCACCTCGATACCTGATCGTTGACAGAGTTCGAAATCTCAGTATAGAGTATACAGAGTATAAACTGTTTCTTGTAAATATGAAAAAGAGAAAGAAGCATAAATAGCTTGAAGCGAAGAGAGTTACCGAGATGTACCGACAGACAGAAGTGCTCTACGAGAATAACTGCTTTAGCTTATCAACGGCCCATCATTTTCTCTCTTTTCTTTTCTCAACCACTGTATTTTTCGTATTTCTCGCTTCTACTCATCTTCACCATCTACCAGAAATTACACTGTTTTCTTCTTTATCTTATTCTCATCTTTCTTAATAAATACATCCTATTTCAACACCTAAAAAATTTTATCTTCCTCTTTTTTGTTCCTTTCCTCCTACTCCGGAAATCACTCTGAAGTTAACTTCAAAACTTTAAGTGGCAGATTTTGCTTAAGAGAGGGATTAACTAAGGTGTGGTTTTCTCAAGAACCTCCTACATTTTACACCCACGCGTAAAAACAAACTTGGCTACATTAACGTATGCTTAAAACTTAACTTTGGCAAAATGCCGAGATATGCATCAAATTGAGGGCGGAGTCTATTGAATCAAAAAAATCTTTTCACGTGAGTTCGATGTACTTTCATTACTGCATTATCACTTAATATTTTTTCTCATAAAAATATATTGTAATAAGAATATCTTCTATCTGTCAGTTGTTAAACAAATGTCATTGGTTTAGCGTATCACAATTATTTTAGATTGAAGAAAAGAATTTAACAAATTTTTAATGGTATTATTAACTAAAATAAATTTAATAGTATTTAAAAAAAAAAATACAGTCACAAGAATTAAATTTTTCTTTATTTACTTTTTTTTTTTTTTTTTTTTTTTTTCATACAATAACATAGGGTTTGAATGCAAATAAAACGAATTTTTTTTTGGCACGACAGCCAACAAGAAGGCGGAGTCATTCTACTTTCGTGTCCCATCCCAACAAATTAGTGTACATAGCGAACAAAAGTTTCTCACATTACAACCTCTAATCTTCTTTAGCTGAACGAATGTTTCTCTTTTCTATTTTTGCATCACCTTTAATTTAATCTAGTAGTCTGAAATCTCCTACTACTAGGTTCCATTTTTTTGAAAACAATAATTAAGTAAATTATGTACACAAAATCCAAAATATACTTGAATCAAGAAAACTAAAATGAATTTGAGTAAATAAAAGTTATCTTAAGTCGAAAAATGCTTTTTTAGTTTAAGAAAAATTACGCTTTGTCTAAAAAAATTTCATTACTATGAATATATTTTTGAACTCAAAATATTTATACTTAATTTAAGATTTTTTTTAACAGTAAATCTGTATAATTAACATTAAATTAATTTACCAATACTTAGACAAAAAAATGTTCTTTATTATTATTTTATATGTATACAAGAGTTTTTTAAAATTACAAAGTTTAACTAAATACTAGAGTTGTATATGAAAATCTCAAACACCTTATATCTTTTAAAAAAATAGAATTATTTTAATTAAAATATAAAGAATATATTGAAAACCTATCTTTGATTTTAGCAAAACATTGACAAGCGGATGGAATTGACAATCTTTATCTGTCAATTATTTGTGAAAGATATTAATATTTCGATCTGTGACAATTAAATGAATTTATTTTATATTAAAACTATCAATTTTAATATAAATAATACTCTGAAGCTTTAGTTTTGAATTATTAAACTAATATTAAAAATTGACAACAGGAATGTTGAATCGAAAAATTTTTAAGTTCTAAATTTTCAAATATCTTTTTTGTTTTTATATATATCATTTATTTATATTGTGATGAAATAAAATTATGAATAATATTTAATATTTCATCTTTTTGGCAGACTTTGAGTTTAGTCCTAAATTAAATTTTTAAATTGAAGACCATGCTTAAAAATTGTTCATAATGTATAGTGATAACACCATCTTGGTCAACATCATATTTACGGAATGCAGATGTCAGTGTCTGAAATGAGAAGAAAAAAAATTGAATTGTTTAGTTTCAGAAGGACGTTTTTATTTAAGAAGGTTC
Organism: Cotesia typhae; assembly: GCF_013202065.1. Lineage (NCBI taxonomy): Eukaryota > Metazoa > Arthropoda > Insecta > Hymenoptera > Braconidae > Cotesia > Cotesia typhae. The sequence continues at coordinate 15,301,890 of NW_027423774.1, forward strand.
AACTCAAATAAACTCTGATAACTTCATTTTTGTGCCAGAACATGCAGTTCGGTTTTTTTAGTAAAGTTTACGGAAAGTTGTTCTAAATCAAATTTGTATACAATTTGATGAAAATCTACGACCAGAATTTGAATACAAGTTAACATCAAGCTTGTAGTCAACCCTTCTACTGTCAACTTTACGGAAACTCTTGCTTTTTCAAGTTTTTACGTTCAGATGATTGCCGATTCCGGGCGTAGATTGACGGCAACTTTCAGTACACGGAAAAAAGTAAACTGTAAAATTCAATCGGATTGCGATTAATTTTTATAGTTTCAAACATAACAGTAAAGCAATCATCGGGGTGGCAAAAATATAAATATTACAGAAGTTAATGTAGAAAGTGTAAAAGTCACAATTTATAATTTAATATCGAAAATAAGTGATCAGTAGCTGTCACTATAGTAAATAACGACTCTTTCATCTTAAAAAATTACAGTTTCAAACAGTAAAAATTGCCATTTCAATTTATAGTCCATACTATGAGAAGAAGAGGAACTCAGATGACAAGAAGGGGATCTCACTCTGGGAAAATTTAACATTTAAATCAGTAAAAATTCTACTCCTAAAATATATATTTTACCAGTTCAAGCAAGTCAATAATTATAGTTTCAATTTTAGCGTTGCGTTTAAAATTCACTATTTTACTTTTTAAATATTGACGTTGTTTGTATTAGAAATTTCGTAACTGTATTTTATACTTTTTACATATAATGCGATCATTTTTAGGTACGAAATGATAAATATCAAAGCCAAAATTTTTAATTATTATACTTTAAAATTTTAAACATTCACATAACGAATATTACTGTTTGAAAGAGTATTTTCTTCTATGTAAAGAATGAATTGTAGCGTTTACATGATAAATATTACATAGTGATTATTAAAATCACGATTTTACTGTTTGAAATAGTAATTTTTAGCAGTTGATCATTACTTATTATAAATTGACTATTATTTATTACAGTTTACTTTTTTCCGTGTAAGCATGGCTATCAGAATAATATCAAAATAAAACACTAATATAAACTTTACATAATTCGTATTAGTTTCTATTTTGATAAAATGATTTCTATTTTACCGTACGGGTGCTACACAAGATTTCATGATAACTTGTCGATTCTTAATGTGTTTTTACGGATATAAAAAGCAATTTCGAAAATTAATTTCTCAAAAACGGTACCGCAAATCGATATCAAATTTTAGTAGAGTAATTTCGTTTATCCGTCTTTCAAAAATAAAAATTTAAACATATTCTGAAGTTTTATGAGAAGTGATATTGAACCTCCTTAAATGTTTATAAATCTAAAAAAATTAAAAAATTATTGAAGGTTTATAATTTTTACTTACATATAATACTATACAGCATTGAATGAAATCGTCAAAATAGATAGTTCCTCGACCAAGCCGATCGTATTTCCTCAATAACATGTCAACTAATCCGTCAGACAATCGATATCCAAAATTAGTGAGCGCAGTTTTCAATTCATTACGATCTATATTTCCACTGTTGTCACGATCAAATGAACGGAAGCAATTTTGCCAATCAGTGACGTATTTCCATAGAGCTCCAAATTCGTCAAAGCTGACTGTTCCATTTCCACTTTTGTCAAACATACCTGAAGGATCGGGAGTAGATTTTTCAGTATCAAACATACCTACACAGACAAAAAAAAACCAGAACCAGGGAAAATTCTTAGTTAATTAATTTTATATTTTCCATGAATATTCTCTGGCTCTAGTCTAATTTTGGTGCATACTAACAATTAAAAAAATTTATCTTTATATCTACTTTGCAATAAAGTTTAAAGTTATTTCTGTAGCTAAAAAAAATATAAACTTTACCAAGATTAAATATAACTACTGTGCATTAAAAACAATTATGTTACTGAAATCAACATTAGGTAATGTATGAATTATTTTAAAAAATAAATTTTTATAAGGAACATTGAAAAACTAAATTTCATTAACAAAAATAAAAAAATTTGCAAACGTAACCTGATTTTAATATTATATCGCGTGTTTAAAGGTAAAAGGGCTTCTAGCTAAGGGTTAATAGGGATTTGTGATCAAAGGGTGTTTAAACAAAATTTTTTTTTTGCCATTCGTTTTAAAATTGTCTGAAACGTAAAAATCTGTGAAAAAAAAAGTTGGTAATCTAAAGTTAAAAGGGCGTATCTTAAGACATACGCCCTTTCAGCTTCAAGAAAAGTTCTACTCAAAGGTAAAAGGGCGCATAAAAAAATTGTAGTTTTGATACCAAATGTTAAATAATAGTTTCACAAGACGAGTTATGCTAAAATAATAGCCTCACTTACAAAGTTTAATATAAACAAATAGAAAATATATCAATCAAAAACAAATTGCGTAAAAAATAAGTAATAAAAAAAAATCACAATGAATGTTAACATTCAAATATTTTTAAATTTCCCGCTTTTTTTATGACATTGTAATATTTTAAAATTATAACATTTGAATATTTTAAAATTTTCCATTTTTCTTCAAACAGCATAATTTTATGATAATTGTTCATGTTTTTAAATTTTATAATAACTATTTCTTAAAATAAAAAGCGAAAAAACAATCACGCGTACTATATTGTTTTTTGGATATATTTTCTTTTGTAACTTTAAAAAATTGTACAGTTGAGGTTTTACGTCGCTACTACCACCGAAAGTTTTTTTTTTTTTTTTTCACAATTTTAAACTATGAATATATTCCTTTCTAAACTGGCCGAAGAAAAATTATACGCCCTTTCACTTTTAGATCACCAAAATTTCGAATTCTTAAAAGTGAAAGGGCGTATAATTAAAGCCATACACTCTTTTACCTTTAAACTTTTTTTTTTCAATTTGAAGTGTAGAATGTGTCTACTCCTTGATTGACAATAAAAAAAAAATAATTTGCAAAGGTAAAAGGGCGCATAAATTGTTATAAGCCCTCTTACCTTTAGGCACGCGATATGTTATTTGATTGTAATAAAGTAATACTTATAGGACCTAAATTTTCAATTCACCAAAAGAATTAAAAATATTTACCGATCATTAAGCGAACTGTTTCTGGGTTGAAAGGAGTCCACGTTCCATTAGATAGAGCTTGTTGTAACTCTTCAGCAGATATTGCTCCAGAATGATCTTTGTCAACTCTAGAATGGAATAAAAAATTAGAATTAAAAAAAAAAAAACAATAAAGCACAAAAAAAGTAAAAAAATAAATAGTACTTTAATGTATATATACCCATACGTAACAATTTTGAGGTTATCTTTAAATTAAATTGCAAGTTGTGAATGCATGGTTTGAATCAGAATAAATGATAAATTTGTTTTAAAATTTATTACTATTCGGAATATCACTTGAATTATTTATGACTATATTAAATAAATATTACCTTTGAAAAACATCCCAAAGAAATTCACGACTCGGCATTGGTGATTGAAAAGCCATCGTTGCAAATAATAATGTAATAACAATACTTTCTTGACAGTAGTTTGTATTAAACTGAATAAAATTCAATAAAAATATAAAACACTTTCAAATGATCTACGTAATATGATGAGAAATACTACGCCTATTTCAGTGAGAAATAGCAGGAAAGATAGTTCATTGGTGTTTTATGACATCAGGTCTACGTCAGACTACGTCACAACATTGCGACACATGACTAAAGATGACTTGGACCAATAAAGCCACGGCAATATATCACGTGATTATCACTTTGAAGAAAGCCTTAAGTTTCATCATTACAAATAAAAAATGTCACGTGGAGCAATATGTTAGAGACTTATTCAAAAATTTTATCCGGCAATTTTTATAATCATTATTGCTATTAAATTATTTAATAAACTCCAATTTAATACTTAATGTGTTTTTAGATATTTCGTTTTTCTAATCACGTCTCAAATAATTACAGAAATTAAGTAAAATAGATTAGATTAAAAAAATAAAATACGACCAGTTCTTACGGAAACTTTGTAATAGTTCATTTAAAAATTTCTTCAAAAAGTAAAAGAAAAAAATAAAATTTCGGAAAATCCATTCACTTTTGCCTAATCTTGAGGACGATTCAAAAACTAAAATTATACATTTGTCATAGAGCTTAAAAAACATTATGAGTTTTTTTAAATTTTAAATATGAAGTATTAATTGTATTTTTTTAATCTTGCAAGAACGGGTTGCGATCAACCAGTCAGATCGCCTACATTTCGAATTATCAAAACTCTAGAAAATTTTTAATTCCGCTACATTCAAATTTTATAAAACACATTAGCTTAAATAGAATAGCCGAAAAACAATTATAAAACACCGAGCTCTTGAATATAGATAAACATAAATCTTATATTCCTCAAGAGTTAAAATTAATTTAATTTCGAAAAAGGTTCGTTCCGACGTATATTCATCCGAATAATGATTCGGCTGAAAATTACTTATCCAAATAACTATACATTTACATTTTTCGGCTAAATGTTCATTCATTTTGGCGTAAAAATTTTCGTTGTTATGTTTTTTAATTTATTGAGACTTTGTGACTTTGAAAGATTCTATTAATATAGCTTTAGTTTTTTCCTCTTTTCAGCATTAAATTTTTCGGAATTTTAAAATTTGTAAAACTAATTATTTTAAATTACATTTTGTATTAACTTTCCAAGTTCTAGTAATTTATTAGTTCGGAATGTTGTCAGTCTGACTAGTTCAGTTGACTGCAACCCGCAGTAACTTTTTGCTTGAACACTTTTTAAAAAAGATTTAACTTATCTCAAAATTAAAGATTTCATAAAAATAGCCTAAATAATTTGAAAATAATGTTTGATAGTTGAAAAAAGATGTACGGAATATAAATAACTATTAATCATAGGTGAATTTTTTTTTAATAAATTTGGTATTATTGTAAAAATTATAATGTAACAATTTATAACTTTTTCGGTCGTACTATTCTCCAGGCTCGGATTTTATATCGCAGCCAAATTAGTAATAAATCACAACCCATTTCTAACCAACTCCAAAAAGGAATTATTTTCGAACCTTCAATTTCAGTCCAGTTCACGGCGATTTCTGTAATGGGAATACCCAAAGTTTGTGCTATGTATAGCATTTCTACATCAAACGCCCAGCGTTCAACATGGAGAGCATCGAATAAAGTTTTTGCTGATTCACGAGTAAAGAGTTTAAAACCACACTGAGTATCACGTACATGACGAACACAGAGTGTCCATACTAGAAAGTGGAATCCATGCATCAAAATTAATCGAAAAAAAGATCTTCGTGCTGCTTCAGCTTCCTCTAGATGAGCTCGAGATCCACAAACAACGGCATGGGCATTAGCAACTTTCTCAGGATTTATTTTATAATCATCTAAAGAAGAATAAGTGTTAAAGGTTAATATAAAAATTTCGATTGTTAAAAAAATTAAAAATTCTATAGGTTGAAACTTACAATTCACAATCTCTTTCATACTATCTTCAAGTTTATCAAGATCGCTAAATTTTGTAGCACCATCAGCATCAGCGAATAATAGTACACTACCACGAGCACTGAGCATACCCTAATTAATTAAAACAAAAAATTATTCCTTCAACTTTGTACAAATTCATTATTCATACTAGTACAGAAGATATATCATCAAATAATAATGAAAATTAAGTTAGCCGACATTTCAAAATTTTTCGAAATTTTTTATTGAAAAAATTTCAATTAAATAATTAAAAAAAAAAATTTCACCTGTAAAAACTAAAAAAACTATACGTGTAATTTTTTATAAATATCTTTTTAGTTGCAATTTAATTAATAAAAAAATCAAAAATTTTTAGACGTCTGCTAACTTCAATGTCATAAAAATGTTCTTAAAGTTAACTTACTAGTCTCACAGCACCTCCTTTTCCTCTATTTTCAATTAACTCAAGTACTCTTAGAGTATCATATTTTTTAGCATAATTTTGGGCAACTTCTACAGTTTTGTCTGTGCTTCCATCACTTACAACAATAACTTCATAAGTTAATCCTGATTTTTTTCGGTTTTCTAGAAATTCTAGACATTCGTCCAACATAGGCTTGACTGAAAAAAAAAAAAAAAAAGTTATTTGTTTAAGTTAATTACATAAAAAATAAAACATTGTGATAACTTTTAAACTCACGTCGTGTTTCTTCATTATAAGCAGGAATAATAACACTGAGGTGTAAATTGAATTCATCATGAAGAGAAGGAAAAGGTTCTCTCTTGCCAGTCTTTTGATTTAAAAAGATTTTTCTTCTTCATATCGTTTAATCTTTGGAAATCTTGATGTATTTATATACAAATAAGTACAAATCTTAAAATCAAAAAATATAATTTTATAACTGATTAACTGTCAATACAACGATAACCTTAAATATTTTTTACTTACCGCTAAGAAAGTAAATACTAAAATTAAAATTAAAATACTTATTATTTCAAGAGGAATCATTATAACATCTTTTATAAACTAATAATAAAAAATATGGAATTAAACAACGTTAAAATATCAAGAATACATTCCACGTCACTTAATTTTTATATCTTTAATTTGATATATAAGCGCAGTCTTTTGTGTACGATGCAGCTGTTTACATATTCGAGACGGCCTACATATATTGTGTATAGTACTCATGATGACAATGGTATATTACGTACACATGGTAACTGATCAACGACTAGTAAGTCTTAGTTTTTACTTATATATAAATAAGAAAAAAGAATCCTCGACAGTAAAAATTTTTTAATTTCTCAAAAAAAAAAAAAAATGTATGTAATCAAATTTTTTGTACGTTTTACAAACTATTAATTTCGAATTTTGCCCAGACTATAGCTCATAAATAAATTAATCAATTATGACATTAAATTTAGCTGTCATATTTTACAATTTTGTTTATTTTCTTTAACAAATAAATTATAGCAAAAAATTATTAAAAAAATAGACTTGTAGAAATTTTAATAAATTAAAAATGCAATTTTTTAAAAATAATTTTTTTTGTTAAAGAAAATAAAAAAATTGTGAAGTGACAGCTAACTTTAATGTCATAATCAATTTCAGAAGGTTTCAAAATAAAAAGATTAAGTAGTTAAGAAGCTTTTCAAAAACAATTTTTTAAACCATTCATTTTGAATGTGATTTGAAAAATTAAGAAAATTTTCTTTTTATATCGTTTCTTTTAATTAAGTCAACGCTGTTATTATTTTTTTTTTGCTAAAATATTTCCGAACTATAAATTTAAAGCTTAAAATATATTTTTTTAACTATGTGACTGTAATTCAAGTTTTCAAAGCATAGCAAATTCACTTAAAAAAATTTTGGCTCCATTTGTTATCCTTTTATTATAAGATACTTATTTTAATAACTCTATCTTAATTTTCTCATTATGTTGATTTTAGTAAAGTTTCAATTCAATTAGATGAAAGAAACCAAGAAAAAAATTCCACTATTAATGAAATTATTATAATATCTGCAGTCTTGGATTTTGCAAATAATCCTGCAACGTAAGCTGTTCAAGTCGAATTATGTCACGATTATATCATTAGTTATCTATTGCAAGCAATGCCGAAACTCCATACGGATAATTATTAATTAGTCTTGCTTAATTTTTTAAATTTCCACTTTTTGTAGAATTCATACTATGTTAAAAATAAAAATATAGTGTTTAATTATATTGCGTTACAGATGCCATAAGGGCGTATAAGAATTATACGCCTTTATGGCACCCAGGAACCACAAGGGCGTATAATAAAAATTCTGTTTTTTTTTTTTCTAATTTTAAAAAAATTTTTAGTTTGAAGAAAATTTTTTTTTGCTTTTCTTCACGTTTCATACAAAAATACATTCATTCCCAAAAAAAAAATTTGTTTATACGCCTTTATGGCATCCGAGGTGCCATAAGGACGTATAAAAATTTTTTATACGCCCTCATGGCTTTTCACCGGAACCTTTTACCGGTATACGCCCTTATGGCATCTGAAAAGCGATATATTTATGTAATTTAAATGAATAAGATTTACTTGGGATAAATTGTGACTTAATTTCAAGGATCTTAATATTTTATAATATCTGCACTGGAATATATACTTTAAGAGGCGGTCCTAGCTATAAGTTCATGAATTTCTTCGAAACAAAGAAAAATTAAAAAAAAAAAAAAAACGCTCTGCTACTCGATAGATTATTCAATTATTTATTTTTAGCAGAGTATTTTTTTCGAAATTTTTATTTGTTTAAGAGAAAATGATCAATCTGCAATAGCTTTGCTGTTGCGAGTACGTCTAAGATAGGACGGCTTCTATCAATAAGTGTAAGGAGAGAAAAAGATGGGACTCGTTCTTAAGGATATAATATTTCATTTAAAAAATAAAAATTGAATTCTTGTATGAAAATAGCTTTTTAGTAAACTTTTGGACAAATAAATTTAAAAATATTTTTACGAAGAATTTTATTAAAAGTGTCATGTAAATGAAAAAAATTTTTATCCATCGTAATAATTAGAACAACAAAAAAATTCATTTTCACATACAGAAATAATATCGACCATTTTTTTTTCAAAATGATTTAAAATTGCTGTTTATTGTTGGTAAAACATTTAAAAAAAAAAAAAAAAACACATTTTTGCTATGGAACGTTCACATATGATTGATGGTAAGACGATGTAACAGCAAATAATAATTTGTCAGATGATTGATGATGCATAAAAAATAATGCATTGGACTAGAAGTGTAAAAATGTACATACAGTTATTAACATATTTATAAAGTTATCTCTTTAAACCAGTCTATTGTGTTATGTTTTATTTTCACATTTAAATTAATAACTTACGATCATATTTTTTTGCTGCAATTTGATCAATTATTATAATTTATTAAAAAATATACTAATAACTAAAACTATTTACTGATTTACAAATGAGTGGTTTTAATTGAAATTGCTTCGTAGTATTTTCATATTATACATTTATATAATTATATTAACATTTATCATCATGTTTCATTTTCATGAAACAAATTAAATGAGACTAATATTATATAGTTTTGTATATTCAGACAATAATACAAGTATATAGGAGAATAAAAAATGTTTTTATTGTTTAATTTTATTTAATAAGTTAAAAAGTATAGTCTATATAATTTATGTAGATAATTTAATGCGACCTTTTATGGAAATAGAAAAATAATTTAATAATTTTACGAATTTATTTTTTTTTTATATTTTATCAAGCTAAGGTCATTGTCACTTTATCGGTGTTATTTCTGTTATTTCATAACAACTCTCGAAGAATCCTTGATCATTAGATCGTTTACTTTCATTTTTTTATGTTGAGTTCACATATTTTTGAGAAACTTCAAGTATTTCTTTAGAATAATCATTTTTTCATGTTCTTTATCCACACGGAAAAAAGTAAACTGTAATATTCACTCGGATTCCGGTTAGTTTTTATAGTTTCAAACAGTAAAGCGGACATCGGGGTGGCAAAAATGTAAATATTACAGAACTTAATGTAGAAAGTATAAAAGCCACAATTTATAATTTAATATCCAAAATAAGTAATTAGTAATTGTCACTATAATTAATAACGACTCTTTTATCTTCAAAAATTACAGTTTCAAACAGTAAAAATTGCCATTTCAATATATAGTCCATATTATGAAGAGAAGGGGAACTCAGATGAAAGAGAAGGGGGTCTCACTCTGGGAGAATTTAATATTTCAAACAGTAAAAATTATACTTTTAATATATAATATATTTTACCAGTCTAAGCAAGTCAATAATTACAGTTTGATTTTTGGCGTTGCGTTTAAAATTTACCATTTTACTTTGTAAATATTGACGTTGCTTGTATTAGAAATTTACTTACTTTATTCTATACTTTTTACATATCATAACATCATTTTTTAGGTACGAAATGATAAATATTAAAGTCTGAATTCTTAATTATTATACTTTAACATTTTAGACATTTACATGGCGGATATTACTGTTTGAAATAGTATTTTCTTCTATGTAAAGAGTAAATTGTAAGGTTTAAATTGTAAATATTACAATATGAATAGTAGAATCATGATTTTACTGTTTGAAGTGGTAATTTTTAGCCGTTGATCATTACTTATTATAAATCGACTGTTATTTATTACAGTTTACTTTTTTCCGTGCATCATATTAAAAAATGCAAAAATAAATCAACTCGATTTAGATTAATATGAAGATTAAAATACGCAAACTTGAATAATCATAACGTTTAGGTATTTTTTTTTACAAAATATAACTCTTGTTGAATCGAATATATGTTAATACATATAGATTATAACTGGCTCGCTTTATGGCTGAAAGTAACTCAGTAGAGTTTAAATTAATTACATATATTTTTATGCTGTTTCCAAACAAATAGATGTCAAATTGTTATTTATATATCTTGTTCGTTTTGTGAAAAGTGATTTTAAAATCACAAGCCTCCAGGTTTTGGTAGGTTCGTATCATATGCTCTTATTACGTCTGTTTGAGTGACTGAACCACCTTCTTCTTGAGAAAATGCGAATCCATCTATTTATTTAACAAAATTAATTTATTTTATTTCACACTAGACACATTGATATTATACTATCGAAGATTATATACATGCAACGTAAAATTTTATTAAATATATCGAATATAACATAATAATATATGATTATATCAAAGTTTTTATGAAGAAAAGAACATCTATATAGTATAAAATGTGAAAACTCTATTCAAAGCTGTTGATAGAAACATTTCACTATTTTAAAAATTTTAAGTATAAATTATGAAGTCATTTTATCGATTGATAATATTGAGAATATCTTTGTATTTTTAGGTGCACTATTTGAAGAAAAAAATTGCATGAAACAGGCAAATAGATTAACAGAGACCAGTGGGTAGATTATTCAGTAATATCATATATTTAAAATTTTTTTTTTTTACTGAATAAACATAAAGGTGCGCAAAAAAAAATTGACTTGTTTTTCATTTTTAAGTCTCTTACAAAAATACGATACTTTATCACAGTTTAAAACGCCTCATTCGAAAAATTTCAATTTGACATTATTATTTCTAGAAGTAATAATTATGTTTTGTGACTGTTGTTTCTTTTGATTCTTGATAGAAAAAAATTGAAAATTCAAAAAAGTTCATAATCAGTACCCGTGTAAAAAAAAATCGTCTTAAAATTATCGTTTGTTTAAGATCTTTAACCTGACACAAACCAAGACTATTTTAAGACTTTTTTAAGACGTCAAAAAAAAAAAAATTCCAAGCGCAGATTTTTAAATTATATTTAAATAAATTGAAATTTGGTTCTCGAATTTGTTATGAAAATAAGACGATGTCACAGCGACAGCTCTGGAAAATGATTATAGAGTCTTGAAATAATTTAAAAATAGTTTTTAAAAAATCTTAAAACAGTCTTAAAAAAATCTTAAAATAGTCTTAAAAAATCTTAAAAGAGTCTTAAAAAAATTTTTTTTAATTTTTTCGAGACTATTTCAAGATGAGCTAACAGCGACAGAGACCCGAAACATTAAAACGGAGCGTCTTAAAATTGTCCGATAATAAGTTTTCAACAATTGCAAATTCAATTTAAAAAGAGCGTACTCAAAAATATAGCGTTTAGAAAGTCGTAAAATCATCTAAAAATTAATTTTCATAACAAATTCGAGAACTAAATTTCAAAAATCTGCTCTCGGAATTTTTTTGTTTGGCGTCTTAAAAAAGTCTTAAAATAGTCTTGGTTTGTGTCACGTTTAAGATCTTAAACAAACGACAATTTCAAGACAATTTTAAGACGATTTTTTTTTACACGGGTAGTTGCTCCAAAATATTTTTAATTTGAAAGTTTATAAAAATTTTGAATGACTTCTAAAAATTTTTCATCGAGCTGAATTTTAGATAAAACTTTTAAAATATAATAAACTAACACACTTTTATATGAGATAAAAAAATAGTATGCTTTTTTGTTCCGACTTCATCAACATTTATAGCAAGTTTAATATCCTAAATAAATTTTACTAATCATTTTTCTCAGAAAACTGAAGAAAAAAAAATTTAAACCTAAACTTAAAAAAAAAAACATTTTGAATTCAAAATCAATTTTAGTTTTCTTCTTCCTTTGTCTTCTTTTTTAAAATTTAATTCTTATAAATTATAGAAAAATTGATCTTCAATCATTTCAATCCTTTTGTAAGATTAAGAAAATTTTTTTTCTACCACTAAGCCCTTAAAAATAAAAAAATGTAAATGAATTATTCTTTATTAATCCAAATGGTTAAAAATTATTTCACATGTTAAATGTTCATAGGGGATATTATTAAAAATGATTTAAAGGTCAAGAAAATTTTAATCGTTTAAATTAATATCTTCAAAATTTTTTTTATAAATGACAACTGCAATTGGTTAACATTTGTCAAAGTTATTGTTAAAGCGGTTTCAATAGAGAATGCAATTTGATATCTTCGGGTTTAAGAATTCCATTCTCTTGTTGAATATAATTTTTTGGCAATATTCATTGGAGAGTTAATAAATAAAGTGCATTCAACAACTTACGTGATAATTCCACTTCAACATTGACTCGGGTAGCGGCATTTGCACGTCGAGTGAAAACACTTTTAACGTTTTTTAATAGCCTCGCAGTCTCCGTCAATCTGGAAGCCGTGCATTGTGATACGATTGAAAAATTTTGTGCATAAATAATCATTTGTAAATAATGAATGATGTCATCTTCATTGTTGATCCAATATTCATCAAATAAATATAGTTTAAAATAATTCTATACATTTGCAAAATTATCAGTGCAATGTCAACAAGAATGTGCAGTTATGTAATTACAATTCATCGAGCATAGACATGCAAAAATACATTTCGTCGTGGTCATACACATCAAATTAAAAATACAGATCATGCATCATAATCTAGACTAGTCATCAATTATGAATATAATCTACTTGAACATTTATTTGAACTAATAAAAGGTGTAATTAAAGTTAATTTTACATCATCTACTTTAACAAGTACTTACACCTCGCGAGATCAGCAATCGCATGCACAGGCCTGTACGTATAACCACTTTTCAGAGTACCAAAGAATAAAAAATGATTATAGAAAATGTTGTTACTAATCAATCTAAAAGATTTCAACTATCTATGATTCTCAGATTTTTTCAATTTCATTTTTTTTTTTGTTAATTAAATATTTAAAATGTTGTTTCAAAAATATTATGATTAGTAAATAAATTTTTAGATAAAAATGATTGAGCTTGCGACATTAGTTCAATTGACTGAAAATAAATAAACAGAAAAAAACTGAATCATAGAAAGCAAAATATTATTAAAGGTATAGTCTAGTTAGTCACTTTCGAAAATTCAATTTTTTTTTACATTTCTCGAATGTATATGTATCTGAGAATTCTTGGGGATGTGTAACGGTTTCGGGAGACGGCTCGTAGACTAAATTTTGATAAGATTTTTTATTTAAAAAAATTCAAAACACGTTTTTCTCAAAACTACGTTTTCAGAAAAAACGATTTCTCCAGAACCCTTGGGCCAACCTTTCTGAAATTTTAGCCACAAATTTACACATAAATACTCGGAAAATAGACTGTCATCATGTTCAAATATTGATTTTTACTATTTGTTTTTACAAATAACAGCGGAAAAAAAAAAAAAAAAAAAAAAAAATTTTGGTTTTTGTTACGTAAATTAACAACAATTATTCAAAATTAATGGAAACAGTCTACACAGTAAAAAAACTTTGCGTCAATGTGTCAAAAAATTTTGTGTTAAATATTTAACTCTTTTTATGTTAATTTAACACTTTTATGTGTTCATTTAACATAATAAATGTTAAATTTACACATAAAAGTCTTAAATATTTAACACAAAATCTTTTGACGCAATGACGCAAAATTTTTTACTGTGTATTTTGTAGCCATTGTTATACTGAATCTAAAATACTTAGGTTTTTTTTATTTTGGAAAAGTCGTTGTCGAGATATCGTGTAAGAGTTGACCTGCCTCTAAATTATGACCTTAAGTTTGAGTACAAATTTTGTGTAAAAAAAATGAAAAAATTTTTTATTTTTGTAATTTAAGACTTCATTTATTATCTCTAATAATTTTTATGAACCGACGAACTAGACTATATCCTTAAAGAAAAGAATAAATTAATTAAATAAAAAATAAATAAACTTTACTAAGCAATAACGTTTCAAACTAACTTTTACTCAAAAAATTCTTCAATACTGCCAATTAAATTTTGTTTCAAATAGTGATTAAAACGTTATTGCTTATTATTAACTAAATAGTTGTAAATTTTCAGTAAAGTGCATAATAAAAAATTAAAGTGTCAACTAAACTATTAATAAAATTATAATACAATGTAAATTTGGAAAAATAATAAATATATTCAATATTATTGTCAATTATAAATTGAAATCATATTATATAGTACATGTTTTATTTTAATTTATATTTGGTAAATAATTTAGTAGTAATGAAGACTAAAAATACCCCATTTTACTCAAATTTATTCTATTATGTATTTGGCAAGTCTAATATTATAATTATGTACAAAAAAAAAAAATAAAATAAAATAAAATAAAAAAAACATAATTTTGTAACAAATTTTTTTCCAATACAACATAAAAAAAGTTTCAATTTTTATTAGCCAATGATTAGAAAAAATTTTATTTTTGTAACAAAAATAATTCCAAGTTAATGCAAAAGTATCATTAAATTTCCAATTAATCAATTCCTATTATGAAGTGTGATTGGCATGCACAAGTGACAATCTTGTAATTAATATCACGTGAACGGGTAGAATAAAAAGTGTTCCTAGTATAACAAGTACAATTTCTCAAAGAATGTGTTTGTGACTTGAATGGACGTCGAAACCATGAACGAGGTGATGTGACAATTGTAAACGGAAAAATCTTCGTTCGTTTTTTTCTAGTTGATCGAAGTAAACATAAACACCGATTCATATATCGCACCATCGTTCTTTTTTTCCTGCTGTGATATTGTTATCTCTTCCATAAATTACGTATGTGTTTGATGTCGGTACAAAAGAAATTGACTAGAGTGCTCTTATGAGTATACTCAAACTTTAAATATCTACCCTGATAGCCACCTTACCTATAACTTACTGTCAATCTACGTCCGCAATTTGAAGCAAACTTGACGGAAAGAGTTGGCAAAGCGAGCGATTACCTATTAGTTACCTATAACTTACTCTGCAAATAGACGTCAAAACTTGCTCTACAAGTATTTCCTTCAAATTGTAGTAAAGTTGAAAGGAAATTTAACTACAAATTTGATTATTAACTTGTATTCAAGTTGCGGCCGTAGATTTCCGTCAATTTGCTTACAACTGTTGTTGAGAGAAGAATTACCGCCAACTTGATGTATAAATTAACCGTAACTGCTGGAAGTCAACACTTACTGAGAAAGCGCTGGCTATCAGGGTATACTTTATATTTAACATGGGTTATTCTCATGGCAATTTTTATTATCGTTCTTATGAACGCGATGTCAAATGGCGGCTGCACATGCGCCCCATGACTTAGCGGGAAGAAGACCGGCAAGCCCGGGGCACGAGGCCGGTGGGGACGCCATGAGCGACAGTTGTACTGGGACTAGTGACTAGTGCAATATACCTGTGTTCTCTCTGACAAAGAAATTATTCCATTGTGTTTTATTATTGCTAACGTAATTAATTATCAGTTCTCATACTTAATTAAATTCATTGATTCGACATTTGTGCATCAATTTTAAACTTAACATAAATTCGTGGTCAAATATTTAAGACGCTAATAAAAAGTACGTCGTACTTAGCGTTTAGCATCGCGGCCATTGTCTTCAATCGCGTGATAAATTAGACGCAATAAATTATCATTGTTAAAGGTTTGTCAAGAATCTTCAATTCAGTTTCATAATATTCAATTATAATTAAAATCATTGTTAATTAGTTATATTTTGCAAGTGTTAATTGAATTTAGTCAATCGTAATTATTAACTTAACTTCATTGATGTGCTTTATTTAATTAAATTTAATCGTGTTAATTGTTAAATTCAAATCAAATTTACAAGAAACAAGTACATTAATAAATTCATATATTTAATAATTTGTTGAGTTATTCAGAAAGTAATTTAAATTAAATAGTAAATTCTCGCGTAAATTAGAAAACTATATTCAACTACTAATTTAAACAAAATATTCAAATCATTTAAATCAAAATTAATTCGATCCTCTCGGATCATAACACAACTTGATCCCACTGATCAAGGATTCGATCCCAGCGATCAAATTTATAACACACTTGATCCCAGCGATCAAACTTATAACACAACTCGATCCCAGCGATCAAATTCAATACTTGAACCTACTGGTTCTTTCAAACCATTCTAAACACACAGTCAATTCTCTTCCGATTACAAACACACGATCCTTTCTGATCATAATTACATTTTACATCTCTACTGAGATATTAACGGTTGACGGTTAACCACAATAACCTAACGGTGGCTGAGATCTATTCTCACCCCTCATTGCACAGCAGTGCAAACATATATACATTCATATCAACACACATATTCATTCACATATCTCTCAACTGTAACATCTACGAGGAGTTTTTCTCTAGCAATTGCTAGAGTTTTCTCCTCTTGGGGAATAAATTAATCACAATTATTCACCCCAACACCGAGTCTTTTATTTTAAACAGATAGATCCTGAACCAATTCCTAACTAATCAACTACATATAGAAGAATTACGGAAATTCTCCTTAGTGGAGAGTTTGCGACAATACAGTATGTATTTAATAAAAATAATTACTGTCTTTATATCATACTCCATAAATGTTATTACTATCATGCATTAAAAAAATAAATATCTTTTGTATTTATAAAATAAAAATCAAGCTTGCTGATAGTCACAATTTTTATCACACCACTAACTAATGGAAAGTGATTTTTATAATAAACTACGATCTTTTTTTGTTATTTACTTAGTAAAAAAATTAAATAAAGAAAAAAAAAACAAGTAAACTTACGAGCTTTTGTAATCTTGATTAGTAAATAAATCGCCCGGATCGGATTTTTTAATTTCTTGTTCTCTCGCTGCTTCAGTAAGAGATTTGAAAATTGTATTTGCCACACTAAAATATCAATAAAATCAATAATAACATTTGAAAATTATTATTAAATTATGCAAAGGTATTATAATCAAATTACGTCAAGTGATTGATACTGCTAATAATTGCATAATAATAAAAAATTAACATAAAAAAATAAAAACATACGTTTTGGCAGTCACATCGAGGAGTAAAACTGCAGTAGGTATAAGAGTAAGTCCAAGCCAGAAAACTGGCGAAGAAAATAGCATTCTATCGTTTCCTAACATAACAGCACCAACATTTAATACTGGCCAAAAGTTACTGAAAATATAAAAATCCATTAAAATAAATAAATAAATAAAAGATTTTGTTTTATCAAAATTTTATGATTTACCTGTATATTAATATAAACAAAAACCATAGAATAATTGATCCCCATGTTGCTAAATGAGTTACCCAAGTCCATGAATTTGTAACAAGGCCTGCTTTTCCGCAAACAGTAACTACTACATACTAAAAAAATATTCATACATTTATAGATATACAACTTTTTCAGTAAGCCAAATTAAAGTAACATTGCAGGTAATAATTTTATTGTAAATTCTTTAAAATGTCTTATGAATCATGAAGAAACCAATTTTATCATTTAAAAAAAATTAAATTAAGGAGGGATTCAATCTTTAAAAGAAAAAAGATTATTATGTTTCATGGGCGAAAATAATATATCCAACTGACATAATATAATTATCGAGTTTGATTATTTAATTGTAATGTATCACATTTTTATTGTAATAAACATGGAAATGAAATAAACAATATAATTTTAAGAAACTAAAATAATGTGGAAACAAAAACCGCCGTTTTTATAACAAGCAAAAAAATGTTAATTTTAAGAATTAAAATCTTACCGTGTATACAAAGTTTCCTAAAACAATGTAACCACCATCTCTTCCATTGGCCCATACAACGTCTTTTTCTAATGCCAAAAGTGATAACCAATACAATAATGATGAATGGATTAAAGCGTTTATTATCCAAACCCAGAAGACCTATGGAGTATATAAGAAATTATTTTTAAAAATATGTTCAGAATATTTACTCAAAATCACCTAAAGTAAGTAGATCCAACCATTTTTTATATCAAATTTAAACTCCTTGTTATAAAAATCCAAATCTTAAAAAAAAAAAGTTGAGATCATTTACGAAAAAAATTTATATATATATATATATATATATATATACAATAATGAAGACGAGAGTCTTTTTCTATGTTTTAATTTCTACTTAAATTATTGGATATACAAAATACTTAAAACCATATAAGATAATTTATATAACGATACCCACGTTGGTCTAAGATGTCGTAAGTCACAAAACTTGACGACTTTTTTTTTACAATAGATTTATAATAACATCGCGTTCTAGATACCATAAAGGCACATACCGGCAAAAGGTCCCGGTGAAAAGCCATAACGGCGTATAAAAAAATTTGACTTAGAAAAAAAACAGAATTTTTATTATACGCCCTTGTGGTTCCTGGGTGCCATAAGGGCGTATAATTTTTATATGCTCTTATGGCATCTGTAACGCGATATTATCTTAAAAATTTAAAAGTCAAATTGTTTAATAATTATTTTTGAATAAATATTTTGATCCGTTGCATCCCATTTAATTAATGGTGAATGTAAAATTTTCTAAAAACGGGATACAACATATAACATGGGTATCGATAAATTAAATGATAGTCATAAATGCAAAAAAAATCAATTTAATACCTTAATATTAAATGTCGATTCAGTAGTGTTTTTGGCAGCATATAGTCTCGGATGAGCGAGATGAGTTTCAGCAGAACAAACTTTGTCGAAAAGACCCATAGCCAGCGGTGGTGCCGCAGTAAATACAACATTGTAAAGACCAATAGACCATCTTTCAAATAAAATTTGACCAGACCATCCCGAATAAATGGCAAACCACAATTCTATTACATACAGACAAATATTTTTGTAAAAAGAATATAAAATTAATTTACACATTCGATTGTAGTTCCACGATCCATGAACAAATAGTAATCGTTTAAGGAAACGAAATTGTGCTATAGAATAATCAGAAGCACATGCAGCTTGTAAGCCTTCAACGCCAGAAATACCAACACCAATGTGTGCTTTTTGTATCATAGCAACATCATTAGCTCCATCTCCAATTGCTAAAGTAACAGCTTTTGTGTTACTTGTAACCAAGTCAACAACTTCAGCTTTCTGCATTGGTGATACACGACAACATATAACGACTTTACACGAAGTACATAAATCTAAAAAATCTCTTCTTAAATCACACGATAATGCGTACTTCAAGCTATTACCGTCTATGACAAGACCGACGTCATTTTGACATCGTAAGTCTTGTCCAAAATCAGCACAATGCTGAATAATTACATCTCTCGTTTTATCTAAAGAATTTTCATTAACAATAATTAATGGCATTGATTGTGTTATTAAACGACAAGAATATCCGATATTTATTGCAGTCTCTTGTTTATCACCAGTTAATACCCAAACATTTATGTCTGCTTGTGTAAGCGCTTGTAGTGTTTCTGGCACTTGATCCTGCAATTGATCCTCGATGGCAGTCGCACCAAGTAATGTTAATTTTGTCTCAATAAGATCTGCCGCTTCTTCTAATTTAGAATCACGTGTTGCCACAGATACTTCTGCTTTATGGTAAATTTCACTCCACCATTCGTAACGATTATCTGGTATGTCGGCTACAGCAAAACAAAGAGTTCTTAAACCTTCAGTAGCAAATGCTTCTAAATGGTCTAAAGTAGCTTGACGAAAATCATCACCTAATTCAAATTCTACGTCACTTGTTTCATTGGGCCTTGATTTTAGTCTTTCATAAATAACAGAATCAGCACCTTTGCAAAATATTTTTATTTTTCCGTCAGGAGTTCTTACTATCACTGACATACGTTTTCGTGCAGATGTAAATTCTATAACATTTAAAATTTCGTAACGCAGTCGTTCACCTAATGCAACTATTTCAACATATGCAGGAGTTCGTGTGTCAAAAACATAACCAAATCTTCTTGCTCCATCAACAAGAGCTCGTTCATCAGGCGATGCAGCGTGATAAATTATTTCATCATTAATCCTCTCTGGAATAACGGTATGACAAACTGACAGCATTATCATAAATTCATGTAATATTGCTGATGTGATGTAATTTTTAGTATTATTTACACTTGTATTATCTTTTTTAACTCGCCATTCAGTGATATTTTTAACTAAATCACAGTCATAGGAGCTACAACCAGCTGATGTGGGATTTGGTAAATCATAAATTGTACCAGCTATTGAACAACGTTTAAATTCCATAACATTTTTAGTAAGAGTACCTGTTTTATCTGTAAAGACATAGTTAACCATACCCAGTTCTTCGTTTAAATTACTTGTTCTTGCCATAGCAGGAGTATCAGTTTCCGCATGGTACATTTCAATATCCATATTTATAAAAGTAGCTTGAACATATCGAACAACTTCAAGAGTTACTTGAAGAGATATTGGTATCAAGTTGTTGAATAAAATAATAAAAGTAAGAAGATTGAATGCAAATTTTTTTACTATCGCTTCATGTTTAAATGTTAAATTTAAGTACCAAAGACCTTCTTCATTGGTCTCTGTCCATAATACATTAAATAAAGCAGAAAAAAGGCATAACAGTAGAAGTATGAAAAAAAGCATAAGCACTTGGGTATTTGTTAAACGATCTAATGTTGAACGCTTTAATGGTGCTGTTGTTGTATTATTTTGCATCAATTTTGTGTCATGTCCGGTATAAATTACTGCACCAAATATCCATTTAGTATTTCGTAATATTGCACCGCGCAATAGCAGTTGATCAGGTCCCAATGGTACACTTTGCTTATTTATTTCTCGAAGTACACCATTAAATTCATACAAATGTCTATTTGGTGGTTCACATTGAATATTAGAGTGAAAGTTCATTAATTCTGCAGTATCAATTAAATTAGCTGTTTCTAAATGTGCTTGACGAATTTTTAAATTTGTTTCGCCATCTAAATTTGCAGTTTCTATAAACGACATCCCTTGAGGCTCTGATGATGACAATAGAATCAAATCGGCTGGGAAGAAATTATTATTGTGCACTTTTACTACATCACCTACAGCAACATTTCGCCACTGTATCCACTGCCATCTTCCATCTCTGAGAACTTCAACTTCCCTCATATTTATTTCATCATCAGCTCGATGTCTTTTCTAAAAAAAAAAAAAAAAAAAAAAAAACATTAATAACGTGATTATTTGTTATAGAATACGTAGTATAATCACAAAAATTTTTTAATGTTATTAAAAAACACAAAAAAAAATTGTTTTTTAATGATTTATCAATTACGCCAAAACTTACGAAATCTTCGACAATTTCTTTTAAAGCAGACACACTCAAGATAAAAATTAATGGCACAAGTGTTGTATATCGACCGGTAGGTGAAACATCAGGTATTTGCTGAAAGTAATAATTTTATGCATGAAATTGATTAATTCAATAAAATTTTTTATACATAATATCCATGAAAAAATGATTATTTACCTGCATAAGAGCAATAAATAGGAAGAAGCAATTACTATATCGACGAAACTGTTCGAAGAGAAAGGAAGGTATAAAAGAGAGCAGCGAATATTTCGCTGTGGTTATGTGATTATTATTATATTTTGCAGGTTGATGAGGAGCATTTACGAATACTACCCTTTCATCATGGTCCTCTGGCGCTACTGGCTGCCGATCTTCATCTAAGGAAGTCCCATTTTCCGCTCTATTTCCTTCTACTGCAAAATAAAAAAATTTATATCAGTAATGTGTGATGAAAGAAATGATTATTATTATACAATATCAGCTCAGTTTGATAAAAACTACGATTAAATCATTTTTCTACCGTGATAAACAAAATGGAATGATTGCATCGATTTATATTTTATTGAATCATTAAATATTTTTATATTTATCAAACATAAAATTCTGTTCCACTTTAAAATCGATTAAACATTATGAAAAATGAAAAATTATATTATTGATAATATATTAGACATTTTAAAAATTCTAATTAGTTAAATTTGTAGTATAATTGAGTTATAAACGATATTGTCGTGAATAACGCATAGGTACGTAAGTAAAGTTATCAAATATTTTAAATATCATAATTGATTACCATTACATCTTTTATTACTACATGGGATAAAAAAATTATAAAATAAAGGAATAAATTGAATTTTGAAATAACTTACAATTTTGTCCATGCAAGTAGAGACTGCATCGTGATCTTATATCATTGAACCAACGATTAAATCGTATTCTTAATAAATCCATGTTCAAAACATTTATTTAGTTATTATAATTATTAATTGTTTTCAAAGTTTTTATTCTTCAACTATTTTTAAAACATTGACAGGCAAATTGTTTATCTGTATCCTGAACATAACCAATGTTTTCCGTAAGTTATACGAGTAATTCTAGTATCGGCGCATATGTACATGATAGACTAGCGATAACAGGCTTGTTAATATATATATTTTAATTTTATAAACGATAATCTTTTATATACCTTTACAATTATATCAATGTATTTGCATACTATGTGTTAATAAATATTTATTTAGATATAGCAAAAATTATCCGAAATTTATTTAAATTATAAAAAACATTTAAGAAATTATTAGTGTTTAACAAATGTACGAATTTAAATTTGCATATAATTTCAACTAACTCTTAGCATAAAGAGAATTCACATAGCTTTACTTCAGGTTGATTGATAACCAACATTTATTTGGTTAATATTGATAGAATTATATTTGTCATGCGAGTAAAAACGACATAATTCGCTTAGATAATTTTTTCAATAAATTATGAATGTGTTGATAAGCTATAGTTGTACTTAATAATATAATGTAGGTATTTTTTAGTTTTAAAAAAATTAGACTTTTGAAAATTTAATAAAAAAAAAGTTCAAAAAATGTTATTTCACTAAGCAAGTGATAAAACGGGAAGACTTTGATAAAGACAATAAAAAAAAAAAAAAACTGAATTGATGAATTTGATGTCAAAAAACAAAACTTTCTTGCTTTCTTGTTTGAATTTAATAGTCAGTTTTTCAATCAAAGATGAAATTTTATCCAGGATATAATTATTATTGTCAGTATATTTATATTTTATATATATAAAATTTATATAATGCTGAAGTTATCCGTCAGCTGTCAATTTTAAAAATTTTAATAACAAATCAGTTACAATAAGAGACAATAAATTATGCCTGCTCGTGTTGCTTTGGTATCGATGAAAGTTTGGATTTATGAAAATTTGTCCAAATAAATATGAAAGTTTGTAAAATTGCTGATGAATATAAATGAATAAAAGCACAGAAAAATTTACGTATAATTGTACATAAATAAAAATGATTCTATGCAAACTAGATCATCTGTTCAATTTTACAGTTGTTCAAATGACCAACTGAACAAATAAAATTCCCTATTTTTAAAAATACGTACAACTAATAATATGTTTATTTGATTTTAATTCCAAAAGTATAAATGGAAAAATGAACATAACTATAAATGAAAATTTATAAATTTACTAGTTAATAAAAATATCATTTGAATAAATGATTAATAATACAAGTGTATAAAAAAAATAAATGAAACATTCACTTAATGAACTTATGTATTTAAAAGATAGATCCTTATGTAAAAAAACTATTATAATAATTTGAACAAATGAAATTGCAGATAAATAATGGTAATGAATAAATGTAGAAATGATTTTATGAATAAATGACATTATGATCATTAGTTTTTGAGGTTGTGTATAAATAAACATTTGTAAATATGATGATCGGTACAAATGAAAGTTGTCCGAATGGATATTTGAATAAATGAAATTCTATCAAAATAAATCAATAAAAATGAACATCTGCATTAAAGTTAATCAGTAAAAATGAATATTTGTCCAGAAGTTAAACTGTAAAAATGAATATTTGTCCAGAAGTTAAACTGTCAAAATTAATATCGGTTAAAAAAAAGATTTCACGAAATGTCTTATAATTTTATAAGCATGTTGCAATCTATTAAGAACGAACTTTATAACATTTTACCCTCAAAGGGCTGTATGTGGATGTTAAAAATTAAGAAAACTTAAAACTTTTAATGTATAATTTTTATAGGTTTAAAACGGATTTTATGAGTATAAATTTTACTCACTGAGAACAGTGCAGGGGCGTTAAATATTAAAAAAAATTAGAAAACCGGTTGACCCTAAAAGCCATCCCTGCAACTTCCCGCTAATTCCATACCCAAGCGAGAAGTTGCAGGGATGGCTTTTAGGGTCAACCGGTTTTCTAATTTTTTTTAATATTTAACGCCCCTGCACTGTTCTCAGTGAGTAAAATTTATACTCATAAAATCCGTTTTAAACCTATAAAAATTATACATTAAAAGTTTTAAGTTTTCTTAATTTTTAACATCCACATACAGCCCTTTGAGGGTAAAATGTTATAAAGTTCGTTCTTAATAGATTGCAACATGCTTATAAAATTATAAGACATTTCGTGGAAATCTTTTTTTTAACCGATATTAATTTTGACAGTTTAACTTCTGGACAAATATTCATTTTTACAGTTTAACTTCTGGACAAATATTCATTTTTACTGATTAACTTTAATGCAGATGTTCATTTTTATTGATTTATTTTGATAGAATTTCATTTATTCAAATATCCATTCGGACAACTTTCATTTGTACCGATCATCATATTTACAAATGTTTATTTATACACAACCTCAAAAATACTAATGATCATAATGTCATTTATTCATAAAATCATTTCTACATTTATTCATTACCATTATTTATCTGCAATTTCATTTGTTCAAATTATTATAATAGTTTTTTTACATAAGGATCTATCTTTTTAAATACATAAGTTCATTAAGTGAATGTTTCATTTATTTTTTTATACACTTGTATTATTAATCATTTATTCAAATGATATTTTTTATTAACTAGTAAATTTATAAATTTTCATTTATAGTTATGTTCATTTTTCCATTTATACTTTTGGAATTAAAATCAAATAAACATATTATTAGTTGTACGTATTTTTAAAAATAGGGAATTTTATTTGTTCAGTTGGTCATTTGAACAACTGTAAAATTGAACAGATGATCTAGTTTGCATAGAATCATTTTTATTTATGTACAATTATACGTAAATTTTTCTGTGCTTTTATTCATTTATATTCATCAGCAATTTTACAAACTTTCATATTTATTTGGACAAATTTTCATAAATCCAAACTTTCATCGATACCAAAGCAACACGAGCAGGCATAAATTATTGTCTCTTATTGTACAATAAAAAAATGCTTCTAAAAATTTTCACTTGTAATTTTTATTAATTTTCACATGTGGAATTTTTTAATTTAATTTTTTTTATAATAATTGTATTATTATAAAATTTTAAAATAATTTTTAATGTCTGCCAATTTCAGTGTCATAAATTTATAGATATATTTTAGTATGAGAAAACATTTTATCCTAGTTTGGAAATTAATTGATCAAACGTTATTATAGTTTAAAACTGATTGGTTGTAATTGATATCTAATCAATAATTGTCAGTGAATTAATAGTTTTTATAAAAGATGTTTCAAATATTTGTGTGAAATTACATGAATACAATCAACCGGTTGGTGTGAATTTAAATTTCACACTATTATGTCAATCAAACTGTTTTGAGAACGATTGTAACAAACACAATTAGCTATCCCCGTCATCACCGTGATCTTAAAAAATGTCATTCTACTTTATATGTCTCGTTGTCATTGTCGTACATTAACGCCACACCTTTACTCATTTATTTGCTTCAAACTGACTAATGACGTCGCAAAACTTTAGCACGTGTATATAATAAATAATATTGATGTAATCTGAGCACAAAATATCGTTAGTGTTCACTTAATTTTCTTTTTATTTATAAAAATATGAATAATTGCAATCGAAATCTATAAACTTTTTCATTTATGAAATCCAGCGTAGTTATATTTGAAGTTTCAAACTTAATTAAACCAATCACAACGTTAAAATTTATTTTGTTATAACAAATATTTTTCCAGTATTGAAAAAATATGTTATAAATTGAACAAACGGATAAAATTACTGTAGTTCTTTAACTGCTATGAAAATGAAATACTTTAACGGCATTGAATAGTTATTAACAAATCAATCAATAGTATCAATAAATTTTAATAAATTAAATTTTAATTACATCTGTCAAACACTATTGTAATAGCCAAACCGTCTCATTGGGTCTGCCATCTTACTTTTTCAGATAACAGTGAAGTCTGAGAGAGTAAATAGCATAAGTGATTGTGTAATAGAGAAAAAGACAAGCAACAGTGTTATAAAAACAACATTGGAGTGATGCTCTGCGCACGTGCAATATTTTTCAGTAAAGATTGAGTGTGCAGTTACAATGGATTTACTATTGTTCGCATGCGCATCGGCAACAAGTTGACAGCAAATATGTAATGTGCTGAGCTCTGTTGAGTTTTATGGATAATTCTTAAGAAATTGTCGATAAATGAAATTTACAGTCTTTAATAATGACAATAATGACATTTGAATTAACTGTCACTTGACAATATTTTAATTTTCTTTAACAAAAAAACTATTTTTAAGAAATTGTATTTTTTATTTTATTAAATTTCTACAAGTCCATTTTTTTTTGCCATAATTTATTTATTTAACAAAATTAAAAAAAACGTGAAGTGACAGCTAAATGTAATGTCATTCTTTAACGACATTAAAGTTAGCAGTCACTAGAGAATTTTAAAATTTTATTAAACAAAAAAATTAGTTTCAAAAAATTACTTTTAAAAAATTGCATTTTTAATTTTTTTAAATTTCTAAATGTCAATTTTTTTTTCCTAATTTTTTCTGCCATAATTTATTTGTTAGAAAAAGTTCGAAAAATGATTAAATATCTGTTAAATTTATTTAATGCATTCTTTAATACCCCTACTGACAATATACAGGACATTTAACTTCCCACTATAGAATTTTCAAAATTAATGAATTTAAAAAATCAAAAAGTTATTTTAAAAAAAATCGAATTTTACCAGATTTCCCCTTTTAAGGTCCTAGACAGCTATCCTAACTAATTTTTCGACGACTTGTGTGTAAGCCTTTTATAACTTTTGAACAGCTTGACTGATTGAAACAAGATTTGCGGCATCTGTAAGAGATTTGTCACCTTTAGAATTCCTAAACAAATTAACTTATTCGGTGAGATAGATTTTAAGAAATCGCTATATCGAATTTTTGAATAACTTTTGAAGTACTGTATCGATTGATTTTAAAATCTAATAAGTTCTTCTACTTAAAAAGATGTAGATTGCCGCAAATTGCGTCGAAATCAGTTAATCCGTTCGAAAGATATCGTAAACGAAAAACTTGCAGAAAAATGTTTTTACTTGGATTTGTGAGCTCGAAGAGATTAAAACTTTATGTTAGACAGATTTTCGAGCGTTGTTAAATTTGTTAAATTTGTAAACAAATTGTTGAAAAGTTGTTTTGAAAAAATTATTGAATTTCACTTTGGTGATTTGTGCGATTGTAAAAACTTCAAATTGTGTAATACAAAGATAATTGGTTGGAAATAGGAACAACACGATTCTTGATTATCATTGTTATTGAATTTTTTTTTAACATTCACTCATTCTTTTTTCTTTAATCATAAAAAATTAAATCATTTGAAATAAGAAAATAAAAAATTTTTTTTTTTTAAAATAAAAAATTAGAAAATTGACTTGTTAAAAAATAATAATTTTAGGAGGATGTATTTAACTAATAAACATTTATATGGTATCAATCGATAAAATTTTGATAATGATTATATACAACCGAGTCAGAAAGTTGTGAGACTTGACATGGGATTCCCCATATATATTTTTACAAAGATGAATGTATATAACATGTTCATGAAGATTGGCATGTGATAACAGTAAAGGCAACTTTTATCCGAGGCCAAGGACATTATATGTTACAAGGCTAACTCTTATACTAAAACAGCGACAGAATATAACATAGTTCTGATGATTACATTGTTTTTATTACTATACAACGTATACAAAAAAGACTTATAACTCGTATCTAACTAAACATAACTATAGATGCTCGATCGATTACAAACGTTATCGAATTCATAGCTAATTAAATTTAACAACCCGAAATAAAAATGATTAGTTTAAAAAAGACTTTATTCATGAAATATAATATTAATGTCAAAATAATTATCATTTATAGCGGAATATTGATCCATAAAGTAATAGTTTTATTTTTTTCATTTTTAAAATACCAAGTTTAATCAGTCAATTTCATCTATTGCGTGATCCTGCTGACGCACTCACTACAATTACCTCACTAACTACCTTATTCATTTCTCATCAATAGATCAAAGTTTCGATACAGTCATTATACTTTATATATTACACAAGGCCTGATAATAACCTGATACAATGAATAACTTATCGTAGATTGATTTTTTATATCGAACCTTGAAAAGATACAAAGACGAATATAATAAGGGACAAATAATTCGTTTCACGTAATTGAAGGTATATAATCATGTAATGTAATTAATATTTCATGATAAGAGCATAAACGAACCTGAGAGTTCTGATTCCGGGGAACCAGTTTCTTGAAGTTCAATATGTTCTCGAGTTCGTCCTCTTCCCCGACGAATAGAACCAATTTGAAGACCAATATTATCGACATTATCGATATTTCCGAGGTCAATTGGACTACCGACGATGTAGGGACCGGAGTTTAATGTAGCATCAGTGGTATTGTCTGTAGCTGTTGAATTCTGATTGTTTATTTGATTTGACGTTGGAGTTGGGCTTTCATCCATATGAGGTATTGAAGATAAATCTGACGGCGTAAATGGATGTGATGAATCCAAACTTGGCACACGGGCATCACTCCGTGGTGTTTGCTGCATCGGATGGACCGGGAGCTGAAATAGTTGGTAATTTTACTAAATTACTAAATTAATAAATTAATAAATAATAATCAGTTAAAAGCTCAATTATGTAGTTACTAGCAAAGCGTATTCTATAAAATACATTTTTCATATTCAAAAATTTAACACCCACACAAATATGCGTGCGCACACAAACACAACAGTTGACTTAATTCAAATAAAAAAATTTTTTACTAAGATCATTTTGAAAAATTTTATTATATTGAATCAAGTAAAAATGTTAAATTTTACTTGATTGAAAAATTTCTCATCTTGATTCTTCAAAATGATCTCCTTGGTTCAAGTTTTTTTTTTTTAAAGCAAGGTAATTTTTTTTATTAGTGTCCAAATATGAATCGAAAGCGAAGTTTACCATTTTTATTTATATGTATGCAGATTATTTTTTTGGAAAATAATAATTGATAAAACATCTAGACTTGACAACGAATAATTCATGTTTGTATATGTTTTGTCGTTTGTTTGGATAGTAAACCATAAAAAGTAAAATTTTTATCAATGTAGAAGCTTGCTTCTAATAATGATAAGTAGGTATAAATAAAACTTTGGATCAAAAGATAAGAATTAAAAGAAAATGAGAAGAAATGTCGTTTTTATATCATAATGAATAATGACAATAGTATGGCATAACTTTATATTAGCTGAAACGTAATAGAGACTTAATTAAAACCATTTTAACTATATGTGTTTAGTTACATTATACATACTTAGATAGTTCAAGCCTTGTACATACATCTTAAACTTGGAAATAATTGTGCACATAATGTAAGGTGTGTCAAAACAAATATCTCTAATGCTATCGGAATTTTTATTATCACACTAGCTATATGTTAAAAAATAAATAAAAATACATACATATGAATGTAAATAAATATTCCAACACAATATCGGTATTATTATACTCTATTGTGACGTGAAATAAATATCTTAAAAGCGATAAATACTGCTAAATATTTTTTAATCATAAATCTTAATCTAATACTTACAACGGTCATTCGAACTGGTCGAACAGAATTATTTTTAACCATTGATTTAGCAGTTTCAATTTCAAATGTTTATCTTTACAAAATTTTTTTATTTTTACACGATCACTATAATTAATGATAAGTTTATAACTTCAAGCATTTTGGTTGAAGTTTCTACTTTATAGTACATAAATTTTTAAGTGTCAATATAAATAGTATTGAAAGTTAAATTACACATAAAGTGTAAAATTTTCTAATCTCAAAATAACGGGTGCAATAAGTTTTAAAGCACTCGAGGAAGACACTTCAATAAGGCATGTTATGTACACAGTTTAAATATCAACAACAAACTATTTCAATGTTATAACGGTTGTTTATAAAAATAATTTCCAGGTACAGTACTTGTTTAAAACACTCGGCAACGTTTTCATCCTGTATGAATGACGTTTTTTTTTTTCAACTAATTTTAACACACTGACTAACTGTCTTATTAATAATAACGGTTATAAAAAATATCAACGATAAGATAATATTAATTGAGAAATAAGTATTTGCTTATAGAAATTACATCATTCGTTAAATTTTTTAAAAATTTACTAGAAAATATTAGATTTTTTAAATTTGCCGATAACTTCAGTGTATTTTGATGACTGCTAAATATAAAATAATTAATAAGACGATAGAAAACCATTATTCAACTAACGATACTACTGAGGAAAAAGTTGGTTTGTATTTGATGATCAGACGTACCTCTCTGCGTTCAGTTTGACGCCTCTTACTTTCTCTTTACCCCCTCTTTTAACTTTTTAGTCGTTGACATACGCGCACGTTTTCCTGACTTTATACATAGTATTATATCTTTTCATCCTTTATTCTAACTCTATTTGAAGTAAAATCTGCGTGAACTTTTATCGAAAATAAAAAATAATTATAAACACATTTTTTTTAAATGAAACAAGCTTGTAATATAAAGAGAGTAAGACCGGGTATAAACAATTTTTATCATTCTTAACTATATTTTGATATAATTAAAAATTTTATTTTGATTGAAGAATAGATTACTCGATGTTAAAAATTATAATTTTCGATTAAATAGATAAGAATTGTGAACATAATATAAAAAAAAGTTTAGTAAAAAATAAATTTCCAGTTTTTTGATTAAAGACTCGAAGAATTTTTATATATCATGACTTTTGTTAATAAAGAATACTTATCTTCCTTTTTTATAATTTTTTTTTGTATAATTTATCATTTGAATATTCATCAATTATAATGCGAACAGAACAATTGATCCAAGTTAATGATTGTTTAACTACATGGCAAATAGAAAAAGGGAAAAATTACATTATATTATGTAACGTGGCACTTCATTTAAAAAACTAGAAAATTACGGTTTCTGATGATAAATTTTACAGATATTATAAGAATAACATTTAAAGCTATGAAAATTAACATTCAAAGTTTGAATTTTAAAAATGTTATTTTAAACTGCAATTTTTCTAGTTTCAAATTTGAAGTGACACTTATTACTATTTATAATAGATCAATTTTATTGTTAAATTTTGTAATAATTTGAAAAAAAATTTATAGTTAATAATAATAATTTATAAAATAATAACTAGTTAATTTTAATAACTAATTTCATAAGTAAGCGTTTTATTGTAAACTTTGAGCTTCAAATTTTGTCGTTTGTTGTTAAAAGTTCGACTTTTTTTAATTCAAGCCATTTAAAACTAGGCGCTGTGATGCCCAGTTTTTTTTAATTTAATAATTAGTTAGGAACCGTACAGCATCTCCTAGGCTACAACCAATGCTTGGCCCTCTTGTTAAAGCCTTATATAAATGGTTTAGAAAAATCAATAATTCAATTTAATATCAACCTCACGTGATACGAAATAAAAAAAAAAATTGCTAGATATATTTTGTGTGTTAAAAATGTTTTTCTTTCTCCTTATTTTTAAAAGAGAGCAATAGCCCACGCCTTAACAATTTAGTGATTGGTAGGATTTTATGATTCGTCAATATTTATTTTTACTTGTTTTTTTTTACGTGATCAATAAATTTTTAGGACTTGTTTTAGTAGATGATTTTTTGTAATCGCTGATAAAGTTTTAAACAAATTTTTGGAAAATCTTAAGTTAATGGATCAAGTATAATATAAGTTATTCAAAATTAGTACAATGCTCCCTCCCTAAGATATTTTTAACTGCATCTCAATTTTTACACTAGTTATTAACAAGAGAAAAAAAGATAACCTGTTATAACTTAAGGAAGGAGCACTGTAAGCCAATTTTGAGTGTTTTGATTGCATGTAATTCAAAAAATTGATTCTAAGATTTATAAATGATTTTCAAGAAAGTCTTGAAAATTTTTTGTTCAAAATATCTTTCGAAGAAAAAAACCACTACAGAATATTTTTGTAAAATTTTCAACAGATTTATGTTAATTTTTTCAAGTACTGAATTTTTGAAAACTTTCTTACCGGGAAGTTAAGAGTTTTTTTTATACCACAAAGCACATATGAAAAAATAGTTCTCATATTGTAAACAATTTTAAAGAATCAGTTATCTAAAGCTGCGGAAGCTAGATTACAATAATATAAACTAGCGTTAGCTATATTATTATATTATTTTTCCATTCTTTGCAAATTTTCTTCTAATATTAGTTAAATAAATAGTCTAAAGGTTAATTATATTGGTAAAAAATCAACGAAAAAATCTTTTTTCGTTTACTTTTTTAAAAATCAAAATTGTAAATGTGATATTCAACGGTGTTCATGCTATTACATGCTGTATAATTATAACTGCAGACTAATGGTTAGAAGGTGACATTTAAAAAAAAAAAATTTTCGATCGTAGACTACTCTCAAATGCTTTGCATAATGATTCGTAATCAGCGAAAAATGCAATAAAAATTCTCTAAGCATTTTATATACCACATAAACAGAAAATTACTTTACATACGCCGTAAGTTCGTAAATAATTAGAATAAACGTATATAGATCATGAAGTGAACATAAGCACGACACATGTGCTATATTTAACTAGACTAGAAGCTGGATATACATATATTCTACCAATGTGTTTTATGTATAATAAGAAATATTAAAAGGTAAGATTGCTTTCATAATCTTTTAGCTTAGATTTTCATACTTCAACCAAACCAAGACAAATTATGCCGTATTGGAAAATATTTCGTTTCAAACTTTTTATTTTAGAAGTTTATTTTTATATTTTTTTTAGTAATAGCTAAATCTGTTGATATATTATAATTATGTGAGTCAAACGAGCCTCTACATTGACGAAAATTTTACTTTTCGTAATACACGATAAAAAAAAACACTAAAACATCTAGTGTAAACTATTTATACTTATGTCTTGATGTGTTATCAATTCTTATTTTTAAAAAACTTCTTTTGATGTGTTTTATAATTTTTTAATAAAATTTTTTTGATGTTTGTAATATATTTTAACTTTAGAAAAATATATGAGTGTGAATTTAGCAGACATCTGATAATTTTTTAATAATTTATAAACAGTTTATTTGTTACAGAAGAAATAGTATAAAAAAATGCAAATGAAAATTTTCACGAGTTTTTTCTATGTAATTTTTTAGAATTTTTTGACAACCATTAATCTAAAAATTCTCAAAAATTAGCTGTCTGCTGAATTCACCCTCATAAAAATATAACACTGAAGTTAGCAGACGTCTGAAAATTTTTGATTTTTTTTTATTAATTAAATTACAACTAAAAAGATATTTCTAAAAAATTGCACTTTTTTTTTATTTTTTTTTTTTTTTAGTTTTTTAATTGAAATTTTTTCTATAAAAAATTTCTAAAAATTTTGAAATGTCGGCTAACTTCATTTTCATAGAAAAATATATTTCATCAAATAGAATTCTCGGCAAAGTTGTCCTTTTAACTAGTTCTAGGTTGAAATTGAATACTATCATAAATTTTAAATTAGATTTATGTATGGACAAACAAAATTATATACTATCATTATTATAGATTTAAAAAACATTAATATCTTCGGATGTTATTTCGAATGTTATCAATAATTAACTTATAATAAAACAATCATTAAAGTAATAATAACAATACAACATCAATAATAGTAACTAAAACAACTAACAGTAACTAAATAAATAAATAATAATATACTTACTACTTAATCAATTTAAAAAAACATGCGAAGAAATGTTTTATATCATAACATCGTAAACTGTTTTTGCCGCGTTTTTTAAAGTTTAATATGATTAGAATAGTCACTATTTAAAAATTTCTTCTTTATAAATATAAAATATGATCGGAGCCATAATAAAATAAAAAAAAACATGTTAATTATCACTTTAGCCAATATTATTTTTAAGTCACATAACCAAACTATATAAAATACTTTACATACTTTCAATAAATCAAACTCGACCTCATTTTTCGCGCGGGGGTTGCAATTGCAATAATCATCGCGTCGTCGCATCGTGAACTTAATAACAACATAACCTCAAGTAAATAACTTTTTCATTTTATAGATCATATATTTAAACATTTACTTAACATCATGATAAAACGAGATTTGTAATACATACTCACATAAAAATTTATTAACTGATTAAGTTTTTTAGTATAATGAATAAAAATTTTTGGAGTATTTTTGTTATTATTCTCACTGCACTTGTAAAAATAACTTGCTAACATTTCTGTGTTGGAAATGAAAACGAATGAATACTGTAGATATATAGTGTCAACGCATAGTATAGCAATTGACAGAGAAAGAACAATACTTTAAACTATACTACATAAAATGATATATAACGCGTACGTAACATACACTGATACATGTTGATAGTAAATAAAGGGCGGATGCTCGAGCTCGAATCTGCCGCTTGCATTTTCGGCTTTTATTTGAACTAGTATTATTATTATGTAGAATGAGTTGAGTGAGAAGTAGAGCGTACGTAGCCAACCAGTTGTACACTGCACTACTGATCATGTTATATATTAAAGAAAACTCTGTACAGATATATGTATCATATATGCGAGGTATATATGAAAATCAATTTAGCAGATAATAATTAATTTAAAAAATTTTTTTTAACAAATTAATTATGGCAAAAAAATGATACCAAATAATTGACATTTAGAAAATTAAAAAAGTAAAAAATGTAATTTTTCAGAAATAATTTTTTGGAGCAAATTTATTTATATGAGTTTAATTTATATGAGATTTTATATTTTATATTTTAATTTATATGAGAATTTATATGAGATTAAAAAATTATTTATATGAGTTAAATTATGTTTATGACATATTGCTGAACACAATGTGAAAAAAATTATTTTATTTAGAAGAATATTTTTATCAAAATGCCTGTTTTATTTCAAAATATTCAGTTTTCTTAATTTGAGAAATTAATTTATGAATCAATAAATTAAAACTTTATGACATTAAAGTTAGCTGTCACTTCACAATTGTTTTAATTTTTTTTAACAAATAAATTATAGCAAAAAAAATTATTAAAAAAATGGCCTTGTAGAAATTTTAATAAATTAAAAATGCATTTTTTTAAAAAGTAATTTTTTAAGACAAATTTTTTTGTTCAAAAAAATTAAAAAATTATCAAATGACAGCTAACTTTTGTCCTAAAACTTTTTGCAGAAAAGCAAAAAATTATTCAAAAGGAAAAACAAAAAATCGTTTTCAAAGCAGATACAAAAATCTTAATTCAGAGAATAAATTCTTGAACTAAGAAAAATCGTTTTTTTTTTTTTTTTTTTTTTAAACAATTTTCATGATATTAAAATTAGCAAATGCCTGACGGATTTTTGATTTTTGAAAAATTACATTCATAGTTTTTAAAATTTTTTTTTAATTTTCATGATCATTGATCTTCTCAGCTCAAGATAATTATTTATCTTCAATCAAGTTAGTTTTTTATAAGTGAAAAGAAATTTTTTCAAGTTTCATTTTTTAATACAATTTTTGACCTTACAAAAATTAAATGTGTTCACGAAGACACCCTAATATAACTACAAAAATATTGTTGATTTTTGCTCTTATTCTAGTAATTTAAATAACTCATTTTTATTTTCAAGTAAACTTATATCATAATCCATTAAAAAAATTGATTTTAAGAATCTGATTTTTATAAAAACAGAAATCAATGACATATGAAGAGGTATATTTAGAATTGTTAAATGTAAAGAACACTTATGGATGTAGGGTACAAGAAAATACTCAGTACAGGTCTTGAAAAGGAAGCGCCAAGTTAAAAGGAGCTGACGAAATTCGAAGCTTCTCGATTGGAACGATTTCAATTCCATCTAATACGCTATTTTAGATGTAACACACATTCCAATTTTATTTTTGAGATTTCTTAAAATTTACCATATCAATTAATGTCAAACCTTATTATGGATTCTGGAGGTTAGTACATGTGTTGAAGTTAATTAGGGTGAAGCAAAAGGATTTTCTTATTTATTTAATTTCGAGTTACTTGTTTTGCTGACTTTGACTGAATTGGTAATCTTAAATTTATTTTTCCAAGCAAAAAAGTGAATAAAATATTTATATTTTTTGCGCATAAGAAATAATTATAACAACATTAAAAACTTGAAGAAGTACTTATAAACGACTTTTGTGTTTAACTAGACGCTAACTTCTTTTGTTAATTTTCTGTAAGGATGTTTTTTGCTGTCCCAGTCATGTTTTTATTAGAAAAATTGTTATTTTGTAACTAAAAAAAATTTATTACAAAAGTAAAAAAACATTTTTATTTAGAACATTGAAAACTAAAATGAAATGCATTTTGATTTTTTTGCTATAAATTCGTAAACCACCGGAATAACAGTCCCCTAGGCTGCCCCATTCCCAAAATTGAAACTTTAAAATTAAATTTTAAATTATTCTTCCATAATATATAATTTAATCCATAATGTTTATACACTTAATTAGTTAATTAACAATCTTCTTCAATAAAAAGTACCGAAAATTAATTTGTTTCATTGAATTTATTAAACGAAAGTTTGTTCCAGGCGTTTTAAGAACAGTCCCCTGCCAGAAGTTCAAAGCCAAAAAAAAAATCCAGCGTGTTATTTTATCTTTTGTAAAGTTTATAAGGATCTAACAAGCCTTAAGTTAATAACCATAGGGCTATTAGCGCTTTATCGTCAGTTTATTTAGTGTCAAAAACACCGTTTGTGCTGGAAACATGTGTCTGGGTCACGAGAAACTCAGCCCTCTGGCAACTATTTTTATTTATAAAATTGGATCCATAAGTCTTAATATTATTTTAATTAATGTAAATATTCATTGAGAACTTGAAAAGTTGATTTTTCTCAATTTAATTAAAAAAAAAACAGTCCCCTGTCATGTTATATGGCAAAAGATACACAAATATCGAGAAAACAAAAATTTAATTGGCTGAGTATTTATTATCATTAAGCTGATAGTTTTATAGCCCTTGTTAATTTTTTTTCTAATAAAGTCAAAAATAATTTGATCGGACAATTTTGTACAGATTTAAGACGTCCTTACAGAAAATTACTCATTCAACTGATGTTTAAGACCAGTTTTTAAACCAGGATAAAATTTTATTCAATACTTAAATATATCTATATGTTTTAGGCAGATAGACTCACTGATGAAAATAATTATATTTTGGATGAAATTTTATCCCAGATTAAAAAACTGGCCCTAAATCAATATTGGTTGAATAAAAAATCTGTAAATGCAGTGTTTTCTATCTAGATAAGCCACTTATAATAATTTACCCTGATATGTTTTATTGTCTATAATATTATCTGTGAAATAGCTTTATAAATTCTTAAATATTTTGATGTTTTCATATACACTCGGTTTGCACTGACCTAAAAGTTTTTTCTGCCCAATGCAACAAAATTTTTAAAATTCTTCAGAACATAATTTAATAGAAGGAAAAGTTTTAACAAAAGCATTGCAAATAAGAATATTAAAAAAATCATGGAATTAAATCAAACAGTTCATAAATTTTTATGCTACTATACTTACATTGGTTCCATATGATTTCATATTCCATGGGTTCCATATGATTTTTCCATCGATATTGAAATAACCGGAATGAATAGTTGATGCTAAAGTAGTTAGTTCTAAAACCGTCCGTTACAAATAAATGTACAAAGAAAATATCCAGATTGCTTATAAAAAAATTTTTTTAATAGCAATTAACTATAAATTTTAGGTTTTTATAAAAAAACTAAAAAAATAAAAAAAGAACTTGATTGAAAACAATCATTAGTATCTCTGAAAGGAATCCAAGAATTTTGAAGTTATTTGTTTAACAATAGTTATTTATGGTGAGTTGCAGAATAAATAATTTAGGTACGATATGAATGAGCTCGGAATAATCTGATGAAACTCCTACAAGTTATATTGCGACACAAAACAGTCCGAGACGAATTCTACAGGAAACTGATAGCATCTTTTGTTACTTTTCTGATTCTTAGCATATGATATTTGTGCAGCTCATGATTTAAAAATTCCATTTCTGAAGATATTTAAAACTACCATATTATTAGTTTAAAAATAAAAACATCAGTAGTCATAATGAAAATTAATAATGATTCAAAGAGACTTTGGAAAAGTATAGTAGAAAATAAAAATTCTTTAGTTTTTTAACAATCATTAAATGAACTGATTTATCTCAAAATACTATTTATATATTTTTTTTAATAATATTATTTATGACCAAAATAAGAACATTTATAATAAGAAAAAGTTACGATCATGATTTAATCTGAGACCTTACTTCTTATTGCATTTTAATCATATAAATTTTTCAATAAATAAAAACGTTATAAATTATAAGTAACAAATAATAAATTTGTATTCAATCAATAAATATTTTTACTTTTAACAATATTTCATTCACGAATTGACTAATTAGAATATTTTTCACAGCGATTAAATTGTTTAATTAAACAAAAAAAAAAATTTAGTTTTTGAGGCACTAGTAGAGCATAGCCTCCACGCGTTCGCGCTTAAGACATGCAAAAATAAAATCACATAATTCTATGCGATCGAGTTCGATATTCTCTCTATAGCATGCTCTTAATTTTAGATGATGTTTTTATAATGAACTATTTTATTGTGATTGCTACAAAATCAATTTTAAATCAATTTGATTCATTAAAGAAAAAATATTAGAGAAAACTACATAATAAATTATTTTTGTTTTTAACGCTATTGTCGGCAATTGAAAAAAATTGAGAAGTATCAGTTAAAGAAAAAGTTAAGAAATTTTATCTACATAAAAAATTGAATTATTATTATTGTAGAAATAAAATTTTAAAAATGTACAATTGTGTATTGTTTTCATCACAATTGACTCTTTACGGATTATCCAAGTTTAACAATTTAACTTCAATATAAACTTTTGTTTATTTGTATAGGACTGTTTTTTTTTTTCCAACTCAATTGAAATATTAAATTCGCAATTTGATTAAAAATCATGAACAAAGCATAGATAAGAGCTAACTAGTGCACTCAGAATTTGATATACGTATATCAGCTCATCAGTAGATCATGCGCTTATAAGATGCCTTTTTATCTATCTTAAAAATTATAATACCAAAAAAAAAAAAAAAAAAATTATAATAATAAAACCAATGGGATCATTCATAACATTTAAATAGTTTTACTGACATTATTGACGGAATTAAATAATTTATGTATTGATATTTACATTTTTTCATACTTAATATATAAAATTTAAGATCATCGCAATCATGAAGTTTTTGATCATTTTGAAAATTGTACAAATGCAAATTTTATAATAAATAATTGTTATATTCTATACGTACATTGTAAAAAATTGTGTCTAAAAAATATTTGTTTTAAAATTTACAATGTAAAAAATAATATTAATTATTTCTACGTTTTTATTTATTACAACTATTTGAAAATGATCGGATTAAATCTTTTTTCCTTTTTCAAACTTCAACACCTAATATTCGATCAACGACATACTCGTACCTTTGCGAGTTAGTATTTTCTGAAGTCTTATCACTTTCGGCCCCTTCTATTAACTTATCGGATTTTTCGATTACTTGTGTCGAATTCACGGCGAGATGTGTATCAACTGGTTTTTCTTCATACATGCCATTTGATGAAGATACTAAAATTTTATTATTAGACTTCATTATACTACTATTTGTTCGTGCATTAATTAATGCTGTGTTAATAGCAGCATTTTCTTTTAAAAGTTCGTTAGCTCCAATTTGAGATTGTGATGAAAAGTCCCCGCTATTTGCTAAGTCTGAAGTATGTCTTCTGTATTGTATTGTAGATAATTCAGAGTTTGAATCATCAGGTGGTAGTACCGGAACGCTTAAATTAACACGAGTAAAGAAAGCCATTTTTTCTCTGAAAATTAAATAAAAAAAAAAGTTAATCTTTTTTTTTTTTCTTTTTCTTTTTGTATACGTATTGGTATTATGTATTATGGATTATAAAAGTACTTACTTGAAAGAAATAATATCTGGCTTGCCTTTTCCTACTTTGGTTTTTCTGAGTTTATATATTTCTTTAGAAGTTTTCTTTAACATTTTTTCGACTTTTTTATCTTCCAAACTTTTACCATTTTTAGTGATTTCAGCTTGTGCTATGAGTGCTTGAAATTTATGATCCTCAAGTACCCAAGAAGCAAGATCTGCATCACCCTTTTCGCGTGCCTGTTCTAGCCTTTGTTTCAATTCACGTAACCTATTTAATTCGTCGTGAAGGTTATTGAGCTTAGCATGTTGAGCTTGAAGATCAAGCTCAAGATCGAGAGATGTTCTCGCGGTAGGTAATTGTGTAGTTTTCTTTGAAGCTGTTTTACAACTCAAAGCGGAAGATGGACGTCTCCAACGAAGAGATCGCCTTTCTACAGAATTTCGTTGAAAAGGACCTCCTCTACGGTAAAGTGGCATGCTACTGTCACTATCACTGCGATTCAACTGTAAGTTAAAAAAATTTATGAAAAATTATTATTTAATATTTATGTTACAAATTTATCATCTCTGATAGCCAAGTTGGTCGCAACCTTCCGCGATTTACTGCCGCAACTTGTTCATCAAGTTGTCAGCAAAAATTACTTTGAAAACTTTTTAACATCAAGTTGACAAAAAGTTTCTCAAGAAATTTCGCGACATATTTCGACAGTAGATTGGTCCTCTTTTTCTCAGAAACTTGTAACCAACTTTATGCCAACAGTTGCAAATTCGGAACTTGACTGCAAGTTGTCACTAACTTTATTGGTCTGAAACTCTGGCTATCAGAAATCATACACTCTAACTGACTTACCCGACAAATATAATGATTCCTACTAACAGCAGCACTTGGTGAAAATGTTTGACTTCGTTTAATAACGATAGAGTTCTTATCATCATGTACCGCGCCAAGAACAATTCCAGCAGCTGATAATTTTCTTTGTTTACCTTGTTCTGGGATGAAAATACACTCAGTATTAGTTTCTTTATCCTGAGTTTGATTAAATTCATCTATCAGTCCTTCCTCTTCTTCATGTTCGAGAACATCTTCGAGTACGTTATCATCCATCATAAATTCAACCAGTATACCTTCTCCATCACTATCTTCGCTTCCACTGTCACTGTCTCTCTCTTCATCTTCTTCTTCAGGACTACCTAAACAATTAGCAAGTTCTTCTAATCGTAAAGAAACAACTGTTTGTAATTCATCGCAGCCTTGATTTCTTGTAAGAGTTGATGTCTGTGAACTGATTATTGTACTTTCATCACTACTTTCTTCTTTCGTATTTTGTAAAGAAACACCACTTCGATAAACAGAAATATCTGACTCTTGTTTGTCGTGTTTAGGAAGTTTAGATGATATCGAGCTCGTATTCGTACTTGAACTACCAGATGCTGACAGTTGCATGAAACGGAAGGATAAAATATTATACCACTTTACGCTTGGTGATTCAGGACTAAAGTCTGCAAGTGAGACTTGGGCTGATCCCTAAACAAATAATCAAAATTATCAGATACTTATTTTAAATTAAGACAATTGAATTTGAGTGATTAATTTAAATAATTAAATTACCAAGCACTCCTCAGGCTCATCGCTTATACACCATATATTAACTTGCAATGTTTTCGTGTAAAGTTTATTAAGTGGCACAGCAATAGGAAAGCTCTCACCGAATGTTGGCTTACGAAGATCCACGATGGGTTTTGTACAACACATGTGGTTGATTGGTGGTTGCATTGGCAATAGAGCTGCTTTGATGTACCTAATGAAGAAAATAGATTACATAAATTAATACTATTTATTACGAAAATTAAATCAATAACGTGTTCAAAGCTTGTGAACCTTAAAATTACAAAAAGTTTTGAGATTGATCTGTAGAACTAAAAATTTTTTACTTTCTGATATCTTTAATCAAGAATTTTTACATAATTTTAAATTTTCAATTTATATTTATTAGTTTTTAATTTGTATTAAAATAAACTTGTATTTATAATCTATCATGTGCATACGACGTAGTAGGAAAGAATTATACTAAGAGACGAAACTAATTATTTCAGGAAACGTATTTTTGACATAATATTAAGAATTTGAGTTTCATAAATAAAAAAGTATAGCAAAATTACTAAAATGTAATAGCAAAAGAACAAGATAAAATGATAATTAAAAAAAAAAAAAAAAAAAAAAATGTTTAATATCTACTTTTATTTATACTGCTAAAAATAAAAATAATACTTACACTTTACTATTTTCAGGTATAAACAGCGCTGCTAAATTTCTCGCTCTTTCAATTCCGATGTGAAGAAGTCCATCACTTACGGAATATCTAAAGATAATGATAAAAATTTTTAATACATACGTATTATGGTAAAAATATTAATTTAATGTAATTTTGTATGAAAATAAAGTCTATTTACCTTAATTTAATTTGCACTTGTGCAGTTTCTAGATTCATATCTCCAAAGGCAAGAGTATTAACATTTAGTAACCCTGAAGGCTTCTTTCTATTGGAAGCTTCAAAAACTCCAGAATCTCCAGCAACACTTTCATCCGAAACAGCAGCAGATACAGACCTAGTATTAGTTCCCGAACTGCTTGCTCTGGATCTACTGCCCATGGGTGGTGGTGTTTCACTAATAGGTGAAAGTGGTTCTTGTGGTAATGAATGAGCGGGCCTTCCCAGTCCACTACCTTGAGACATATTTCCAGATTGCATATCAAGAGGTGGCTGTGGACTTGCTTTAAGACGTTCAATTTTCTGTTCTTGTATAGCTTGCTGACTAATTCGAAGTTCAGTTAATTTATCCTCCAATTGAAAACGATCAATATGAGAAGTAGTAGTTCCAAAAAGCCTTTGTTGTTGTCTTCTTTGCATCTCTACTTGTTCATAAGCTGGTGGCGGTCCTACAGGAGCGTTCTCATACAAAGGAGAAACTGGAGGACTAACACTGGACAAACTAGATCTTGGTGAAAGACTTGGTTGTGACCGACCGGATGATGGAGTTCCTGTGCTGCCTAGATTTTGTTCAGATCCACGTAAAAGTCTCTCAACGCGTCTATGAAGGTCTACCATGTCTACGGGACGTTCTTGTTGAGTTGAACCAAGACACTGTGGACTTCCATATATATCTGTGAAGCTAAGACCTGAGCTAAGGCTTCCTTTGCTGCTTGTCGTGCTGAGACTTCCTAAGCTTGAACTACTACTTACAGACAAGGTGCTTGCACTCAGTGTTTTTAATTGACTTTCTAACATGGTCATTGATCTAAGGGCATCTCGTAGTTGTTGTAGTAGCAATTGCCTTTCTTCATGAAGACGCACACGATCAGTTATAGTTTTATTAGACAGTTCTAAAGCGTTAGTAAGGTCCTGCTCTAATTTACGAATTTCACACTGAATTTTCTTCATATCTTGCTGAGTTCTTGTACGAGGTGTAATGCTTTTAAGTTCTCGAAGAAGCTGTTCTTTTTCTTGAAACAGTAAAAGCTTATCTTTATCACTTTCCGTTTGACCCGGCGTAACTTTTTCCTCCAAATCAGCCAACTGTTGTTGAATATGTTGTACTCGCTTACGAGCTTCATCATATTCTAACCTCATACGTGCCATTTCAGCTAATCTCGTTCCAATAGATCCTAATTCACCAGATAAATCTGTTTGAGATGCGGTACTTAATTTATCCTGTGGTAAACTCAGTGTACTAGCATCTGGGCTGCTTTCACACAATTGTAATCTTGTTAGCTCATCTTTCAATTGCGCTAAGGATTGCATTAATTCAGCCTTTTCTTTTTCACCAGAACTTAAAGACTTTTGAATATTTCTCAACTCGGTCATTATAGCTTGGGCTTCCGTTATATTGTAACAACCACCTTGATGGGCACTTAATTTTAATTCCACACTGAAAAAAATATTTAATGTTATTTTATTGTGAAATATATAATAAATAATTATTTCCAAGGACGATAAAAAAATAATACATAATGCAATAACGTTATTACCTTGCTAATGTGTCAACTCCACGTTGTGTACAGTTCATTTCAGCTCTTATCTGTTCTAATTCTCTCTTGAGTCTTGATACTCGACT
This sequence comes from Cotesia typhae, assembly GCF_013202065.1. Lineage (NCBI taxonomy): Eukaryota > Metazoa > Arthropoda > Insecta > Hymenoptera > Braconidae > Cotesia > Cotesia typhae. The sequence continues at coordinate 15,346,689 of NW_027423774.1, forward strand.
CCTTGCCAAAGCTACGTCAGACTTAAGAAGATCAGGATCATATTTTGTACTAAGAGAACTTGAACTTGAGCACACTACAAAAATTAATTTAATTTAATTTTTTTTTTTTTTTTTTTTTCAATAAGTATAAGATGATTCTGACAGATAATTTCATAAATACAAAAAACGAATTTAAATACTTACAACTTGTACGTGACGCTCCAAGGGTTGTGAGAGCATTGTTAAGGTGATCATACTCATCTTGAGCTAAACAAAGCCTCTGTTGCTTGACATCATAAATTTCTTTCTTTGCCTGAAACAAAAAATGAAATTTATTTCTTAGATAAATTTTTATATTAGATGTGAGCAAATGAACATATAAAAAAAATTAAATATGATTTGTGAAGTGATGAATCAGGATATAGAGTATATTCAGCATAAGCCTTTGACAGACAAATTGTGCTGTCAAAGGTAGAGCCACGTATACACTTGTGTCCAAGTAAAAGAATAATAATTTATGTATTCTCCTTACAACTCCTTATAACTCACTACATCTTGAATTAAATTATGTAAACACATAATTCAAAAGTTCACTTTTTAGAGAAAAATGAAATTAAAAAAAGGCGTCTTCACTGATCTTATCTACTTTGACATTGGATCACCTCACCACTCAATTATAAGTATCATAAATTTTTTTCTATAATGTAGAAATAGTACTTTTACTATAAAAACATTTTATTTAATTTATATTGTTAAATTTACTAAATTGTGCTATCAACCATATTTAGAATACGGATATTGTGTACTTTTATTTTTACAGCTACAAATATAGTCGTTTTATTCTAGGGTTGATCAATGAACTTGTCGTAAATAATTAACGAATACGAGCGTAACATAATAACATAAAAGATTCAAGAACTATTTCGTAAATGGAGAAGGAGTCACATAAACTATACAATAATATTTAATCAATAATACACGTGGGACTTTTTTTTTTAACCGATTCATTTTTTATGTTTATGAAGATAACTGTGACACCTGGGTATTCAAAATCAAGTGACATTTGAAAAATTGAGTTATGAAATGTTGTATCTCTCAAACTATTTAATTAGTTATTGTGTTGATAAATCTAAACATCATATGCCTCCGAAAATCAGTTTTTTAAATTACATTGAATCTACTTAACAGGTTTTAAATCCACAACTATTTAATTAACTTAGTTAAATGTATCAAGTATTTATTTATTACAAAAGTTATGAATTTTCTAAATTCTCAAGTTATTTTAACTTTTTATCCAAGTGATTTTGAAGTTGAAACCGATAGATTTTATAATTGTGTTTAGATTTTTATTAAGAAGGGTTCCCTGGCATTGCAGTTTCGGAAATTCCTTTTAAACAAATAGAAATTTCCTAAAAAACGCTTTGACATTTAATAGATTTATAAATAATCTATTAAATGTCAAAGCGTTTTTTTCAAAATTTCTATTTTTAATAACGAGAAATTTGATTTTTAAGTTTCCATTTACCGTGCTAGTGCAACAAAGATAGTACGGTTTCTCTCAACGAGTGTGAATAGAGAAACAAATGGGAACTGTTCTTAAAAAAATATTTAAATGTTACTTGAAATCCGGTTGAATTCAATCAATCCACCCGTTTGAGAGTCATAAATGAAAAATTACAAGAAAAAAAAAATTTATTCTTAAAATTATTTTCTGATTTTTCAACTGAGATTTTTAAAATCAAATTCATTCTTGAGCTTAAAAAACTTCATTAAATTCTGTTAACAGATATAAAAAAAAATGTTAAGAAACGTTAAAGCTAGTTTTAGCACAATTTCAATGAAATCACTTATTTCTTCCAATAAATATATTTGAGTAAAAATATATTAATTAAATATTAGAATATGATGCAACTTCAGAAATGATCTAGATTTGCTTTATATGAATATAATAATGCAGTGCACAGATAAATATATATACTGATTATCACCAAACTCAACACTGGTTATCACAAAATTTACAACCAAAATTTATAAAATAAAACATGATAAAAATTTATTCTAGCATCAATTATTTGTCACTATTAAGATCATCTTTGAAGTAACTGAAAACAATTAAATACTGATTTCTTATAAACTTCGTTGATTAGATCACACAAACAAAGGTATAAATTAAGCATTAAATTTTTCAGGTAATTATCTAAAAAATTTTAAAGTAAGAAACTCAACTCAGGTTGAGGCGAATATTAGATAACTTCCGATATTATATTATTAGTGATCAATTCTTGTATATTGCACTCATTTTTTTTTATCAATTGCTTTGTCCGTAATCCTTTTCTAAGGAAAAACGAAATAATATCCGTAGTAATTATATCATTAAAGTTGATTGAATACGAAAGCTCTCCCTTGATACCGTAATAAATATATGATGATATAAAAAAAAATATTCTAAAAACACCGCTTACGTATTCGCAATAGTAGTAGGCTGTAGAGTCACTATCATTTTGCCTGTAGCATTGTTCCCAGTAAAACCTTTGAATTTGTTCATCGTTTTCATAATCATTATGATAACACACTCTCATACGATAATTAGATACGATATTTTCGTAAATCTGTTCTTCTTGATGATTTTGATGATTATGATGATTATGATGATGTTTTTGATGTTGTTGATAATGTTTAGATATGTGTTTTTGGTTTTGATGCTGATGAAGTTGATGTTGTGGATGGTGTTGTTGTTGTTGTTGTTGTAACTGATGGTAATTCCTCTGATATTGTCGTTGATGATATTGGCGTTGATGTCTTTTATTATTAATGACAGGGTAGCCTGAGCCCAAGTTGTAGTTATCGACATATGTACGGTACTGCTGGGCTGGGACAAGTACGCACAATGTATACTGTGGGTCCATGCCGGTACGTGACTTTTGAATTAGTACACTTAAAGTAGTTATTCGCAATGTGAATCCACGTCGTGCGGATCACCTCATCTTCGCGAAGGTTTCCTCCAGACTGTTCGGTTGTGGGCCCAAAATTCCAATCCCCACTTTTGGATTTCAATTTTTAAGGGATCCCCTTTTTTTCTCTTTCTTCCCTCACTTCTTGCGTACTCGCTACATCCTCCGATGGACAACAAACGAGAATGCCTTCTCTCGATCTAGACTCCTTCTCCATTTACTCCTTCTCACTGATCTCTGTTTCTTCTCTCGTCCTTATATTTCTGAAATCCCTTTCTGCCTTTTACTCTTTAGTAACGATATCGTTTCTTCTCTTTTACTCCAACATTTCGCATTCGTCTTCACTCCAACCAACACAACCAATCTGGCCGCGCGTGTGCGCAAGCGTTTTCCTTGCTCGATGTAAAAAGACAAACCTCATCTCAAGTTTGCAGGCTCGTACCCTGCTATTTTAAAATACCCCGAGTAATTCCACCTAAATAAAAATTATTTTATCCGTCAATATCATTTTATTTATAAATAAATAAATAATTAAACAAGTTAACTATTGAAACTTTTTTTTTTTAAACATTAGTCCACTTAAATACAAAAATGAATAAACTATTATGTATAGTATATATTTATTGCTGCGTTGGAGGACCCATCACGCTCAAAGAATGCGGATTGACGGGTAAAAAGAGTAGCATTATTGTACGGGCAAGATGAAGTAGACATAGGGCCCGACTAGGTCGCGGTTCGACCCTGTACCTGGTCAGCGATATTTGCGTCGTAGTAGAGTGTAGTAGTAGAATCGACCTTGAGGTTGCGGGCATCATGGCACCGACCACGATGGAATTTCTGAATATGTCCGCATGTTTTCGTTTTTTATTTTCTATTATCCCTTACATTTACGAGTTCTTAATCTAACCCTCTAATCGTATTTTCAATTTTATTCGACTTATATTAGTTCTCATCATTGAGCAAAGATTTTTTTTTGTTTCTGAAAATTTTTTTTATTATTTTAAACCTATAACTAATTTACCTTTATATGAGCCTTTTTTTAAAAACAGCAGTAATCTTTGAACTGAGTATAAAATTTATTATAATTACAGGCTTGCTTAGTTTGCAGGAAAACGATACTTTTGTATTCAAAGTATTTTTGTTTCTCTTTTTTTTTTTATACTAAAAAATAAATTCTTGAAATTGAAATGTTTATGAATTAAGAAATTATTCTTGGTTTAAATTAATTTTGCTGGGTTCAATTTTTTTTTTTTTTTTTTTTTTTAAATAAAGTAAATTTTTTTATCACTGCAAGAAGAATTATATAATATCTTTGAAAATTATAATTACTATAAAAAAAAATGATTTAATTATTTACTATCATAAAAAATAATTAGAAATAAATTTTATTTAACGTATTCTGAATTTGATCATTATCATCATATGTATAAAGTACTCCAAAAAGCAATAAAATTTCAATGATTCTTGATAAGTTAGGAATGTTAAGCCTCTACAAATAAATTTATGTTACAGATTTATAAATTCCCAAAAAAATTTTTTAAATTCTTGTGATAAATGAAAAATCATCTTTTCAGTGTATAATATTTTTCTCTATTTCACTTTCTGTGGCATACACCTTTCAATCTAGCAAACGAGACTACCTTGGTAAAAATAATGAATAAAACAAAAAGAAACAGAAGAAAATTATGGAGAGAGTGGGAAGAGTTAAGAGCACTGGGTATTCTTGTATAAACGACAGCAATTTATGGATTCCGAGCTATTTATACACGAAGCGCTCTCTCACGCACGACGTACGGGGTCCACGAACAACCTGACTGTTCGTCCGACTCCTGAATTCCAGAGCAATCTCTCTGCCACTCCAACTCAAAGAATCATCACGACAAAGAACAGGAACCATTTGAGGAATTTTTTCCTTTTGAAATTCTATTTTTCAATAGCTATGCACTTTCATTTCAACTGTTGAAAAACTAAATTCGTGATAAATTTTCAAGCTGATGAGAATTTACCACTTGGAATTTGATGTTTAGTTGTACACAATATTAAATTTTCTTAGAGTTATATTTAATTAACAGTCATATTTTGTACTTAATATATTTCAATCTCATATTATACAACAAATAAAAAAAATCCACAATTTTTTTTTCCATATGATCTTGGAATTTTGTCAGACAATGGCAAAGTAAAGACTACTAAAATTTCAGTTCTTAACTAGACAAAAAAGAATTTAAAAAAAAACGCTCTGCTACGGAATAGATTTTTTAATTATCTATTTTGTAGCAAAGCGTTTTTCGAAATTCTTATTTGTTTAAAAGAAAAAACTGCAATAGCTTTGTAATCATGAGTGCAACAGGGATAGTACCGTTTCTCCCAGTAAGTACGGCGCGAGAAAAAGAGGGGACCGGTTGTAAATATTAATAATTTCAATTTAAACATGAGAAAAATATTTTTTGAACTTTGGAATTTTATATCTTATCCTACAAACAACGTATTGAGAAGCGTGATGCATATTGTTGTAGAAAATTGAACGAGCTAAAGAAATGTGCCTTATGATTTTTTGATAACTTATTTTTTCAAAATTTAGTCAAGGTTAAAATGAGATATATCCTAAATTTTCATCTTCGGAAAAATTATTAAGATAAAAATTTCTCATATATTTTGAAGAACATTTAATTCTGACTGTATTACAACCAAAGAAGCAAATAAATTCCAATGAATAAAGAAAAATTTGGTAGTGTTTACAAATTTGCAGCTTTAACATTTAAAATTTACAACTTTAAAAGTTATTTCTATTTATATTGAAAACTTGTAAACGTTTTTCTTTCAAGACATTTTTGGAAATTTTCTCTCCATACATGAATAAATTGATATGGATTTTAAAAAGTGATATCAGTAATAACTTTAATAATTTTCTTTATGTATAAGAAACTCTAAAATATAAATCTATGGAAAAAACTTTTAATTTCAAGGATAGTTTGTTAAATCATGGTTTGTTGTGAGTATAAATATTAAATATTGATATCTATTAATTGACATTACATCGTCCTGACACCCGAATCTGTTTGAAGGGTGAGTTTTTTAAAAATAAAATAAGAAGAATAGATACGATTATTTCTTTTGAAATAGCCTGACTTGGCTTAAAAGATTTAAGATATCACGCGAGGAAAAGATAAAGTATAAAGCCAAAGAGAAAAAAACGGAAAGAAAGAAAGAGAGCAAGAACGATTTGAGATTATAAGTGAGAAAGAGGAAGAGAAGCAGAATGTGAAAGATATCGTATAATAGGAAGGAGGTCTGTTCCAACCGGGAGAAAAAGTCTTGGAATGCAGCCGAGTGAGGAATTCCGGCCCCTCCCGCATATTTATCTGCGCACAGCTCTCGAGGGCCTTTCGGCCAAGTGAGATTCTTTTTATAATGCGCAGATACTGAGTAGAGGTGGGACAACGGTCCACGGATATACGCCGGACATCAGGCGATACTAGTGTGAAGCATTCCAAGAAGTAGGGATGTAAACGATGCTACCACTTGGAACAGTAAAGATACACTAGATTTAAAGAATGTTTGCTTATCATCCCAATGATTTTAATTAATGTAACTTGCTCAATCTTACACCCACTGTAATAAAATTTCATTTTTTTTCGAACTGTACTCAATATACATTTATTTTCTCTATTTCAGTAGAAAATGTAGTTTAAAGAATAAACGGGATTTAAAATTTTTCCTTTCTAATATAATGAAATGAGAAAAAGACTTGAAAAACTAAAGAAGAATTAAATTAATGTTTCTGGTGGGAAATTTTACCCCAACTCTGCAATTAAAAAAAAAAAAAGATATGTCAGTTCTTTTTGTGGAAAATCAAAAAATAGTTTTGCTCCTGCTGAGAAAATATTAAATTTTGTTAAGTCACATGTCATTATCCTTATGAACAGCGACATCTGCTGTTTTTGAAAAGATTAGAAAGGTTAATAAAATACCTATAAAAGACTGACATCTAGCGTTATTTCCGTGAATGAAATATTTCGTGGAATTTTTTCTTGCCTTCAAAGGATTCAAATGATGGTAAAAACAAACAGGTGATAAAAAAGAAAAAGGATTTCAGCAACAAGTGAAAGATACTTTTTTGGTTTTTTTTAATTTCATTATCTTATTTTAACCATATTCATTTTTTTGCATTTTAAATTAATTTATTTTCATATTTTTCTATTATAATTTTTTTTTTTTTTTTAGGAACCTATTGAGATTTTTTTATACTGATTAATTACCGTGTCAGCAGTAGTATTTATTTCAAATAAAACCCTTACAATGGATAGAATGCTATCGATGTTTTTTTAAATTGTGTAAAAATGTAAAAAAAACTATAATATTCGTTTCGATTCTCAATAAATGTGAGTATGTAACTAATAACTTTACTGAAGATTACCTTCATCAATTGAAATTGACTTTTTTCCAGAATATGTACAGAGATTTGAAAATTATTTTGAACTGCAGATTCGTTTGGTGGAAAATTAATAGTGTTTCAGATCTCATGAAATTTTTTTCAAGTACAAGAAGAAGTTCAAATTTAATTCTAATCATGTAAATAAGATGTTGCTCAAAACATTGTTTTTATTTAAAAAAAAAATATATATATTTTTTTTTCATTTTAGTTTAAAATGATAGTAGAAATCTATTTCAAATATTATAGAGTTTCTTGGAAGAAAAAATTTTTTTATTAAAATCTTATCATTGCCTTATTTTGCTCACTCCCTACCCTCGCGAGAATATTCGTGAGTACATTACTTGCATTCAAAAAAAATTAATAAAAACGTTTTGTTATTAAAAATGTTAATTTTGAATCACTTTTAAAGAGTTTTTTGAAAATATTCTTTAACTTCAGATGACGACTATTGAAAATTAGATCATTTTCATTTTCAAAAGATAAAAAAAATACTATTATCAAATACTTTAGTAATGAGTATATGCATTTTCAGTTATTTCAGTTTTTATAAACTGTTTTAATTTATCCTCAGATATCGCATTGTGCTTAAAAAAATTAACTAGATTCGAGAGAAAAATTCTCAAACCAAGAAAATCATTTTGAAGAACTTTATTGTTTTGATTTGACAAGTGTAAAAATTTTTGGACAGAAATTTTTCTTGGCTTAAGTAATTATTACTTGAAACAAAATTTTTTTTTTTTCAGTGTGGGTATGAGATACCGAGAATTGTACATATTTTGAAGATTTTTTTGGTAATATCTAAAACATTTTTTTTTTAACAAATCGATTAATTTGATCATAAAATAAAAATTATTGAAATGGACGGGCATGTCCGCGGAAATCGAGATGCCATGATGGCGTGCCACATGTAGGTATCTTTTTGTCAAATCATATGTCAATAATCGATAAGAAATATTAGGCATCGATGATCCGCTGCTCGTTTGTGAAATGCAAACATAAGGTAAAAAAATGTGGCACCTTGCATGGTCATGTGCAAGAATACATGAATAATCCCGTTATACCAACCAAGATTCAATAATATTTTATAAATTCCATCTGGGGGAAATATTTTTGCGTAAAAAAAAAAATTTTTTTTTAAATTGTTAATACTAAATATTGTTATTATCGATGGAAATTCTTCAAACAGCATTAAGAAATATGAGCAAGCAAGACATAGAAATCTGATTAATTTAAAGAGAATATGTAGATTTAAATTCAGAACGTAAATTATTTTTATGTTATAAAAATTGCGTTAAAAAACTTTTTTTTCAATGATCGAAAAATTAATGTTTTCAAAAATTTTATCCTTAAAATTTCCACGTTATAAATTTAATTTACTCTAATAATTTTTTATTTTTATGAATGTATCAATTGATATTTCTTAAACCGTAGACAAATGGAATATCTTTTAAAAGAAACTTATTTATATGTAAATTTATCGATGTGTTACGGTCAACAATTTGTGGAATCACGATATTAAATAATTGTCAAAATTTTTTCAAAGGAATTTAAAAGATTAGTTAGGTTGTTAAATAATCCTAAAATATAAAACTCATGATTAAATTAAAGTTATTTTAGGATTTCAATGATCGAAATTTATTGAATTATGGACAAAACGGACCCGGATTCTTTATTGGTTTAGATTAAAGCGTACACCCACAGCTTAAAAATTATATTTCTAGTCAACTACTACTTGATGGTAACAAAATTCTACTGGGTACCACAGAAAGTCGTATTCTAAAAAAAAAATTAATGTTGTCCTAATCACTTACGATTTACACAATAGATAGAAACATATTCGTACTAAGCTAACCAAAACGACACTAATATTATAAGAGACATTGAAGACAACCCTGATAGCATGTGTAATTTATTGAAACCGGTTAATCCATGTGTTCATAACTGCAGATTCTATATCATTAAAGAGTATATTCAGATAGTAAATATTAAAGATTAGAGACACTCAAATTTTCAAAGGAAAATCAAATTAACTATCAACAGGTGAATTGGGATTTGAAGATAATTAATTTAAATTCATTGGCCAGTAGAAAGAAAGAATAGAATTTGAAAATGAAAATTTCAATTAGTAAATCAGAAAATCTAACAAAATGCGTCTTAAAATCAAAAGATGTGTTAAAATGTTTTGTTTCACTCATAATAAGTATAATAAACCTCGGAATATCAATTAAAAAATTAATTAAGCATATGCAAGATCAATTCGAACAAATAGTTTTAATTCTACAACAATATTAAGCAGATTTGTAAATAAATAATTTTTAACCGAATCTCATTAAAAAAGGAATACAAATAACCTATTTGTAGGAATTTAGAACGAAAAAGGGCTTCCGATGTAAGCGTTTAGGTCGTAGCCAACCAATCACGTGCATTGACCCTCAGGCTAGCAAGGTCACGGTGTCATTGTACTACAGCCATTCGCTTGACATTTTTAACTTCCCGCTAAGAAAATCGAAGATTTTCGAAAAATTGGAAAGTTATTGTTTTTACCTCGTTTTGCAAAAATCGAGTTTTCAACAGATCTCGACGTTTTGAGGTCTCAGGAAGCTTCCCTGACCCTTCCCGCGATAGTGTATGTATGTATGTATGTATGTATGTGCATGCTCGTGTGTGCATGCTCGCGCGCGCGCGCGCGCGTGTGTGTGTGTGTGTGTAAACCTCTCATAACTTTTGAACGGCTTGACCGATTCTATCGCAGTTGACGCTAATCGAAAGGGCTTGATTGAACTTAGATTTTTAATATGGTTTGGACCGATTCGGACCGGTAGATTTTCAGAAATCTCAAAAAAACTACGAAAAAAATTTTTTTCAAATGTGGTTTTTTTCTAATAACTTTTAAACGGATTGACCGATCAATTCCAAAAACTAGTCATCTCTTAACATCAAAAAACCACGTCGATCGCCACCAAGTTGGTCAAAATCGGTTGATTCGTTCGGGAGTTATCGTTGACGAAAAAAATCGACAAAAAGTGTTTTTTTCGGATTACACCGAAATTTCCGGTCTAATCAATTTGTGTTTGAAAGTATATCATAAAATTTGAAAAACTGTGTCGAATGCCGCTAACCGTGTGAAAATCGATTCATTCATTCAAAAGTTATTGCGGTTTGAAAATTAAAAAAATTGTGATTTATAAAAATCCTATCAAACTTTTGAGCTAGGAAAGCTCAAAACTACACGAAAATGAGATTTTTGAGCTCTAAGAGCTCAAAAACATAATAAGTGCAATTTCGAGCGCTTAATTACGAAAGTAGTGGGAAGTTGTAGGGATGGCCTTCAGGGTCAACCGTTTTCTTAATTTTTTCTTCCAGAATCTTCTATATACAGTATTATACTGTTAATAAGTATATACATCCTCATCATTCTTTAACATTGAAACATCTTCTTTATATTTTGTTTATTTTTCTATTTTTCCCAGTACGTTTTTATACCTATTTTAAATGAATTCAAAGATAACAAATGTATTTAGTTATTGTAAATATATATATATTTATCTATTTTGACTGTGAGTAAAAAAAATTATGGAGCCATACAAGAAGTTTTCAGTATAGATATTAGCAATAACTTTTAAAGTTGCAAATTTCTATAGTTAAAACTGCGAATGCATAAATATGTAATCACTTGATTTTTTAATTGTTAAAATTTATTCTCAATTTTTGGTTCTGTATACAGTCAGAATTAGACATTCTTTCAAATAGATGAAAGATTTTCATCTGAACGATGATGATTTTGCCAAAGATGGAAGAAAAACAATTTAGGATGTGTTCAACGTTCACCTCGAATAAATTTTGAAAGTAAATTTATTGACAAATCACAAGACTGATTTTTTGCAAACATTTTTTTACAGAACGTCTAATTTCTTCCTCATTCTTTGTTTTTTATGTACATTTTAGGGAAAAAAATTATTTAAAGTGTTTACATATGAGATTTTTGAGTTTTGAATTTTAAATCCTTCTTTTTCATAACAACTGCATATTTTGATTTTTTTAAAAATATTTGAACAAGATATACCACCATTTTAATAACTCTAAAGCTCAAGTCCGGTAGTAGGAGTTCTATAATTATTATTTTTCTTCGATTTATAAAAATTTGAGAAAAAAATTTCCTTAATAATTGTTAGGAATACCAATTTTTATTGTATATTCAATTTTGAATTAATTTTTAACCGTACCTCGTAAATTTTTTTACGCTTTTTTTAAAAATTTTACATATACGACTACCGGTCGAATTAAAATTTTTGTTCAGAAATTTGTTTCTATTAACTATTGGAATTATTCAATGAAACTTCGATAACTTTGTTTATCAAATCGCTACGAGAGATAGAGGTCGAGGATTCCATTCCAAACTCTAGGGCAGGCTTGTTCGCCTTTTCTCAATCATCATGCTTATTCACTATTTAAACACAGACTAACTAAATGTGTTGTAAAATGAACTATATATGTACATATGTAGATTAGAATGTTTCGTTTGAACACCGAAAAAATAATGACCCTAAAATCTGAGTCCTTAATTTAAATGCTTAGTATTTTTTTTACCATATTTTTATTTTTTACATTTAAAAAGTATGTATCTCAAGTTATACAGTTGTAAAAACCTTTTTTCCAACATTCTAAGAGGTTTCAGAGAAAAAATTTTTATTTTGATTTAAGAATTTTTGAAGTATTTTATTTTGCCCATGTGTCCCATTTTGTCCTTCTTTTTCCTCCCTATACTTTTCAAAATACCTCTTATCGAAAAGCATACTAATAATATGTATGAATTTAATATGATAATATAATAAATCGTTTACCAGATGTCTAGATGAAGTTGTAATACATTTAGCTTGATAAGTTACGATCTTCTTTATTGTTTTAGATTATTTAATAGCTGATATCTTTGAAACTGATTATTTTAGCGATATGAATGTGAAACTAATATCGTTGAAAATTTAATTTATATTAATTTCTATTCATTTTCATTTTTTTTTATGAGATGAACTGTTCTCTTAATATTTTCAAAAGAAGAAATTCGAAATAACAATATGACTTGAAATACATGTTTTTTATATTGAACACATTGAATATAAAAAAAAAAAAGTACTTCGCATAAGAATTAAGAGCTCAAATTTTGAAAGTATGAATTTTTCGATGGCTAGAACAATATTTCGGAGTGTCGACAATTAAAAATAGTCGTTTCAAATGAAGTATTCTAATGAACATATTCTCTACATATATAGAGAAAAAATTTCTTATCTGGAGGATAAGTTTTCTAAAAATTTTTTCAAGAAAATGTTTTTTTCGACTAAAAATATTTCTTTCTCCTAAGCGGCAGAATGGCCGAGCGGGCTAAGTTATTATATCTTTAGTTCGTTCGTACATGATGCCGTGAGGCGAGGGTTCGAGCCCCGACGGTTATTAGAATAGTTCCAAACCAACCGTCGGGGGTCGCTCCGGTAGCCGACTTGTACTGGCATGGGTTTTCTCTGTGGTTTCCCCGTCGCCACTATTCCAACAAGCCATTCGAAAGAGGTTAGAAATAGGGTGAATACAGTACAGAAAGCACAAGTCGGTCCACAGCCGCAAAAAGATAACGCAGTAATTATAACAATTTAAAAAGAGCAGGTTGTGATATCTATGTGCAAAATTGAAAAAGGCAGAAAACTTTTGAACGTAGTGAAAAAATTTGAAAGAAATTCGAACGCAGTGAAATAGAGAGAGGCGGCAGTACAATTGTGAAGAAAAAATTGTAAAAGGCAGTTCTTACTGCTGTACAATGTAACAAATCTATCTATCTATTTCTTTCTCCTTGTTTGAAGTAAACCTTCTCTTAGTATATACATACTTATGAATAATAATGACTCAATTGTTAAGAATTCGGATTATTCTCTTTTTTTTCGAGATATTGTTACGTTAAAAAAGCAGCATTTAATGCCGCAAACCGCTTTGAAATTATTTGATTCGTCATAGAGTTATCGCAGTTGAAAGTATCAAAAATTGTGCTCTATCAGGAAAACTACTAGATTTTTGAGCTTAGAATGTGTAATAGAGCTATTGCTCTATTTTTGAGCTCGAAGGGCTTAAAACCTTGTAGTTAGAAATTTTATAAGCATTTTAAGATTGTATATAGCGGAAAGTTTCAAAGATGATCTGCAGAGTCAACCGTTTTTCAGATTTTCTAAGCTGATATTTAATGAGCGCGTAATAGAAAAAAATATTAGATTGAATATTACTCAATATGTACGGTTCTTTACAAAGATTTGGAACGTCATCATAACATAAAATTGGCAAGGTATATTACAATGTTAATTAATTACTCTTTAAGAGTTATGGTTGTATCTAAACATTAGATAATATTTAAAAGTAGCTAATTTTTAATCACTTTTTCTGAGTTCCTAATATTTTCAAAACAGTTTACGTTTAGATTTATTTACGGAGGAGTAACCTGGAATAAAAAATGAAATACTAACCTCAAGTACGTCTTGCGCAGTTTGCAAATATTCTCGAAGCATAGCTTCTTGGATAGCTCTCCATTCTTGTCTTGGATCTTCAAGCTGGGTTGTTTCTGCAAAATATATAGAAAATAAAATAACTAAATTGTTTCAAACGAAAGAAAATATGAAAATAAACATCTTGGCTAATGAAATTAAAAATAAATTGGACTTTAATAATCGTAGAAAAATCGTATACTTAATTTGCAAAATGGGCAAGTAAAGATAATAATTTAAATTTAATAGTTGTAAAAATAAGACAAAGATACTTACGATTGACATGGTTAATATAATAGGCACCGACATGTTTGTCGCAAGCTTCTTCCCATCCAAGGGGTAATTCATTTCCTATGCAGTCCGCAAAAGTTTGAGGCTTCGTAAATCTGTAATAGAAACCGAATTGGTTTTGAATTAAACACTTATTTGATCCAATAATATTTAATATAATTTTTTGAATTCATTGTACTTTAATTTAAGAAACTAAATTATATCTAAGTGTAAGTGTTCAGTGAACAGGCCCACTCGGATTAATTCGTCCTTAATAGTACATTAATAATTAATAGAACATTTGTAATTAATAGTACATTTTACAGTAAGCATATATCGTTGTAAAATCAAATGCACAAAATTAAATTTTTCCCCAAATAATTCAAAAATAACATTTCAAGAGTTTAAAATTTCAGATCGAATGAATAAAAAAATTTATTCAATAGATGAACAGTTCTTGCGATTTATCGTACCTCAAAAATTAAAATTTAAATCAACGTGTAGAAACTATTTAATAATAGTTATAGATTCTTGTCACATTAGTTAACATAACATAAAGATTAATAAATTATTGATAAGTATTAAGACTTAAGAAAAGGATTAGCTTCAATTTACTGTATAATATGGCTTGGCAATATGTAAAAATTTCAACTCCAAAATACGGAAAATCCGATAGGGAAAAAGTATTATAGCTACAGCACAAATTAATCTTGGTTTCAAATAACTAATAGATAGTACTCTTAGTTTTACAGAAAGAAAAATTTATGAAATGAAGCGTTTAGTTAAAAATTAATATTTCTTTCATTTTTAAAATGCCTACATTAGAGTGCTTTTTTTCAGCTATGCTCATCGAAAATCGCGTCAAATTATAGGAAATATCTTTCTTTCATTATCCATAACTACTTTCTTAACTTATTGTTTTTTTTTTAAAGATGGAACGGTAAAGAGATTTTCCATCAAAATTTAAAATTACAAAAACTTTATCATCAACTATCTCCGGAAATATTGATTTTAGTGACTAGGTGCTCAGGACCTTTTTTTTGTAGAAAATTGAATTTTCTACAAGTTTGTTATTTGTATTTTTTCTGTAGCTCTTGTCATTCACGAAATAAATGCGAAAAAACGCGAATTTCATGGAAAAATTTAGTTTAGAAGCCCTGTACTATCTCGCCGGTTCGAGTTACGGCTTAGCCGAATAGACACTTTTGAAGAGCATTAAATTCTGAAAAAAATCCGTCCATGGTCGAAACGATGCTATAAAACGTCACTGAGATGTAGAAATTTAAAGATAAAAGAATCAGAGTTTCTGTATTTTTTTAATAGGAAATCTTTACACACCTTGGTCAAGGACTTAATATTAATATTAATATTACAATTAGAATTCAAATTTGCGCGTGCATGAATTTAGGATTTGCATATATTTTTATGCTTTGATATATTTGACCAATCAGGTTACGAATAGTTTGCTTACATGATATATTTTCATATTTTTCATCTAAATCTAATAATTTTTCATCCTATCTAAGGGGAAGAAGATCTCGGGTGAAGATTGGTGACTTCACAGACTTCATATCAAAGGAATTTGGAGTAACATCAGGGGTTCCGCAAGAATCACATCTTGGACCTTTATTGTTCTGCATATTTGTTAATGATATTGGTATGGAATTAACATCTGAGTATTCTTTGTTTGCAGATGATTCAAAGATCTATAGATGCATCAGGAACAATGGCGACATAAATGATTTGCAAGAGGATATCAATAAATTATCAAATTGGTGCGAGCTCAACAAGCTAAAATTAAACGTGAAAAAGTGTGCAATAATTAAATATGGAAGGGCTTCAGTGATTAATCAGCAACAATACTCCATTGGCAATGATATTTTATCTCAGGTTGGCGAGATTAAAGATCTGGGAATTTATATGGACAATAAGCTTACATTTGAGGTGCATCTGAATAATATAGTGGCCAGAACTAACCATACAGTTGGTAGCATACTGAGGTCAAGTAAAGACTTCGAGAATGATAAAACACTAGTTTTACTATTTAACACTCTGGTGAGACCGATCTTGGAGTATGGGTGTGTAATCTGGGACCCAATCTACATTTATCAAAGTAAGAAGTTAGAACTGGTAGAAATAAAATTTATAAATCATATTAAATATCGAAATGGTAGGAAAAATGTCTTCATGGACTGTCGTCAGGCATATGAATATACTGGAAATTCTTCTCTGGCTGATATAAGAAAATACCTGACACTCTGTTGTGGAGCCAGTATTCTTAACGGATATTTGGATGCTCCGAACCTACTAAAGCGACTTCATTTGGTTATACCAAATAAAAGTCTACGCAA
Organism: Cotesia typhae; assembly: GCF_013202065.1. Classification (NCBI taxonomy): domain Eukaryota; kingdom Metazoa; phylum Arthropoda; class Insecta; order Hymenoptera; family Braconidae; genus Cotesia; species Cotesia typhae. The sequence goes on from NW_027423774.1 coordinate 15,363,190, forward strand.
CAACAGGGTGTTCGATGTGCCACCAGTAAAATAACGTTACTCTACACGTTCTCCGACATATAGAATATCAAAGGTGATGAATGAACTTGCTGCAGATGTGGATCTCTTTGGTGCAACCATGGGAAGGATAAAAAGAGAGGCCAAACGGGCTATTCTTAAATAATATTTTTGGTGACAATAGTAACTATGTTGAAATATTTCTCTAGTTTTCTTTTTCTTTTTCCTCTTTCTCTTTTTTTTTCTTTTTTTTTAATTTATTTAAGTGGATTTCGAATTCTTGTATGTAGATATTAGTTCTTTATATCACTTTACACTTTTATATGTAAATACTTTGTATAATTGCCGAGTGGCGTTTTTTCATATAAATTGTAACAGGCCGCTTTTAGCGTCACCTGTTAATAAGTTGTTTCCTTATTTAACTTTAATTTTATTTTAAATAAAAAAATTTTCCAGTTGTGAGGAAGGTCATTGGTTGGATTCGCCGCGACCGAGTCGCCCTCACGCGGGTAAAACCGATCGAAGCTCAACTGCGCGCGAAATAAATTTAAATTGCGGTTAATCATTTAAATTAGATGATAAGTTAGTTTTAAGATAAGAAGTATTGTTCGGTACGATAGACGACGGCCATTTTACCCGAGAAGAGGATCATCGACGAGCGTCATCGACGTGGGATAACCCCAAGAGAATCACCGACGACGGAAAGCTGACCCGAGGATCAAACGACGGACTGGTCAGTCTACGGGGCTGAACGAGTGGCGCAGGCGCGGAGTTGTCGAGCTAGCTATTGAGCGAGCCAATGCTCCAGCCAATATATCAAATAAGTCGATATTGGAAAATTGGACAGGCAGAGCCATCTCTGGAGCGTCAAGAGAATCAAGGGCCCAGAGAGAGGGGTGTGCAGCCAGGCGGGCAACAACCAAGTCATGTACCTTCTTCCACGTGTTCCCGCGACAATAAACGGACGCTGATTTTTTGAGGTTGCTTTTACACTGCGATTTTTCTTGGATGGTTTTGTTAGTTGCTGTACACTTGTTTTTTTTTTGTTACTTATTGATTGAAAGTAATTATTACGACGACGTGAATAATAATTAAGTATCCTTGCGACGGATTATCGATAATTTTGAGCAATAACCTACGACGTGAGAGTTGATGTGTCAACTATTGTGACCGACGCAATTTCCATTGTTGGAAATTTCCTTTTTCTTGTACATCACACCGTGTTGTGACTCGGAGGTCAATTTGACGTGGAAGCCGAGGACGATGGAGCCGTGCGACCCAGCCAGGACGATATCTATTTGCTGTATTTTCCATTGCTGTAATTTTTTTTTGGGAGAACGACGCCTTCTACCAGGGTAAGTGGTCTCGTCTTTGAAAAATCTCGTGGGATTCACCTACTCGGACGAAGCTTACGAGTGACTTAAGTTTTCTTTGTTGATAATTTTTTTTTATTTCAATTTGTTTTGTGCATTTATTCTGGAGATTATCCCACGAGGTATTTCTGGTACCAATACTAACTGTTGTAGTGACTATTCACATTCTTATGTGTTACTGTCATAATCCCGATTATTGAGCTTCGGTCGTGCGGGTAATGCGCCGGTTGAGAATTTTGTGTTGACAAAAGCAATCTAATTAATTAGGAAATTTGACGCTAAATTTGTTTGGAATATTTCATACGTATTTTGGATAACTACATTTATTGCGACGGTGTCTGAGGTATCAAGGATACTTTATTTGTTTAATTTAATTAATTAATATTGATTAAAATTTTTGCGACGATTAATTTATCCAATTTAATTAAGTATTCGTAATTAAACAATTTTGTGACGAATAATGTGTTGGATTTACTGAATTATTATTACTAAAGAATTGTTATTTAATTTAATCACGATTATTAACTAATAATTGTGCGACGATTAATTAGCCTAATTTAATTAATAATTGTCAATTAGATTTCTTTTGTTCTTGCGATAAAATAAACTGTTGGTTAATTACAAGTTACTAATTGCACAATTTAGCAACGATTAATTTATTAACGTAATTAATAATTAACAATTAAAGTATTTGCGACGAGATTAATAGTCAATTTAAATAATTACTAGTAAGTAAACCATTGTGCGACAATTAATTGTGTAACTCAACTAATTATTGTGAGTTAAAGTTTGCGACGGTTATTTTTTTTTAGGATTTATTTAATTATAAGTGAAATTAAATGCGACGTTGATTTTAGCTCTTGCAAAAAATTAATTTCGACCTATTAAATTAATCGCGGCATATGATTTTGGTTTATTTTTGGGGAATTTTATTGTTAATGGATGAATTGTGATTTTGATATTGAGGTTCTTTGGACATTTTATTTTTTTTGTTAATTAAATTCTTGCGGCTTGTTCTTCAATGAAATTAATTATTAATAATTGAATTAATTGCGGCGTGCGAAATTTGATCCATTGATTATTGTGATTTTGTTATTCCGGCGACCATTTATTTTATTTTGTCAATAAATTAGAATTAATAATAAGATTTCGGCGAATTATTAGTACCCGGACGATCGTTCCTAGTTCCTCTTTAATTTAGGTTGCACCTTTTACCCGCCACCCCGACGAAGAGTCTCGGTCCGAGTAAGCCGGACACGACGTGAGTGGAGCCTAGCTCCTGGCGCCCAACAATAATAAAGCAGGTAGGCCAAATTTATTTATCTCGGACTTCGGCCTCGCTAACGCACGAGGTCGAAAAACCCGTTATAAAATAAATAAATAAAATAAAATAAATAAATATTAAAGGCCCAAACATTCAGGGGATTTTTTTTTTTTGGTACTTGCAACAAAATTTCACGATGAGACCGAAATAAAGAAGCACTCTAGCCTAACATATAAAATAAAATGCAAGAACTTAATGCTGTTTATATAAGAAAAGCTCTGGAGTAAAATTAAGAACAAAGTCAGTCAATTGCAATCAAAATTATCCTTATAATTTTAAAATTAATTGATTATTTGCAGTAAAAACTTTGAGTAAACAAAAAATTTTAATGCAATTTTTTTCACTGACAATATTCGACTTCTGATCCTTATTTTTTTTTTTTTATTTTTAAACAATTATAGACAGAATAAAAGATTTAATTGAAGCAAGAAAAATTTTCGGAAGACTTAAGTTTTCTAAGTGATTTCCAAAATTATGTCCAAGAAAAACTTTTATGGTTTAAAAAATTATCTTAGTTAAAGAATATTTTTGAGGAAAAATTATATCAACTCATATAAACATTCTCTTTGTAAAATGTCAAAATTCTAGAAAATTGTTTTTTCAATGCTTTCTTACTCCATAGAAAATTGTATTTATAAACAGAATTTTTTCATAGTTAAATAGATCTATTGAATTATTTCGAAATTGAAAAATCTCTTATTTTTGTCATTATTATCTTGCTAGGTATACATTAGGTTTATAGCAGAGACAAAAAGTAAAAATTTTGATGAGAAAAATGTCACTTTATACAGGAGCCTGTATTCATGAATTTTTACTAATTACAGTAAGCTCTACTGTTCCTCAAGGAGTGTGTATAGCTGCACTAATGATTGATTTAGTTGATGAAAAAGAGAAATGGAATCACCAGTTTTCTTTGATGATATACTTATGAAAGCTTTTGTATACAAATATTGTTAAAATCCTTTTCTAGGAAATAGTTATTAATGTTTCTTTTATGAAATCGGTTTAAAGGAGTAATGAAACGTATTTATCTACTCTCAAGATTGCTAAATAAGATTTAAAAAAAAAAAACTATCCGCGGGAAAATTTTAACGAGCTTAAAAATTGAATTCTGAATAAATTAATTTTTCAATTTATTCTTATAGTATACATTAGATAATTATTTTTTTTTCTATCGATGTTTGAAATAAAATTAAAAAAAATCGAAAATAGTATTAAGGTTATTACCACTTTTTTTTCCGTTTTATTCTCTAATCAACATTCCCTTTCTTTTTCTTAATTGCCAAAAAAATTAAAAAAAGTGTTTTACATGATTCCGAAATTTTGCGTCAGATTGTTCTTAAAAAATTTTTTTTCGCGTATAATTCGTAGATTTTGGAGCTTGAAGAGTCTTAAATTTGTGAAAGTTATATTATTGAACTTGAAGAACTATACAGAATTTTTCGATCACTTCAAGCTCGAATATAGCGAAAAGTTCCAGGGATCAAAGAGTTCTCTACAATTAAATAAAACTTTTTTAACAAAACATTGGAAAAATGATTCTATTTCTTCCATTTTATATGAAAATAGGCCGATTGGTTAAATTTTGATAAGCTTCAAAATATTAAAAAGATTATTTCGACGGATGTGCGCATTCTAACTGTGAGAAAAATAATTCATGTCCCTTTATTTATTAATAATGACTGTTTTTTCAGAAAGTCAATATCATCTACAATACATAATTTATTAGAAACAACAACATAATAGTTACATTTAGCTAGATTCACATTAGTTCCTATTCAGCAAATAATGCACTCAATTTTTGTCACTTGCATGGATGGGTGTCTTATGTCAGTCGTATTTTGAAAAATATTGCGCAAAGAACCAAACCTTTGTGGGTGTAAATACTAAAGACATAACTTTTATTTCCTTAGGTTATGAAAATACACATTTTTTTTTTTGTAAAGTCGAATTTCTTTACAAAGTAATACTTTCAGTAATAAAAATGATTATTTTGAAGTGATAATATTAAGAGCTTAAATTTTGAATACGTTTTTTTTTAATTCTATACCTAGTAAAATCCAGAAACAATCAGCGGAGGTCACGGTTTAAAAAAATATTCATCATCAGAATGACCCACATACATTGCAGCAATCGGAAAAATCTAAAGTTTTAACTTAATAAAATTTTGAAATAAAATAAATAATATAGTTTTAAAATATACAACTATGTATTTTTGAAAACAAAATCACGATTCTGATTATTTGACAGTTTTGAAGTGCGTGAAAATTGATTCAATCAATTTTTTAGAAACTTGATTGAATTTTTTTTTTTTATTGTTGAAAAACTTATTAGTTATAAATATTTTGCAAAACAAAATGAAATAATTATAATTTTATCTCGTAAAACTTGAAGGGTTAGTGAATTCATAGAAACAATTTTCAAACAGTATTTTCGAGCTTGACAAGTTCAGAAACATATGTCCAAGAATATCAATAAGTTTCGTGAACAATTAAACTTTTAATTAGTGAGTTTAATTGTTTATCTTTACTCATATGAAATTTTTTACGTTGATAGGCATAGATAAATATAAATTATATGAACAATTTTTAATGCCATAGGCACAGAGAAATCGAAACACCGGCCCTGGCGCTTGGAATGCGGGCGCGGCGTACAATCGCTTGGCAGCATGTGTGCGTGCAATAGCAATCAACGATACATTGCCACTTACATACACACAATATAGTAAGCAAAGGAATGAAGACGATATATAAATTATACAGTAGAATCATCTTGATACTCATTTGACATCTACTTGTACAAGTTTCGAATGCCGGTTCCAAAAATTTAAAATATCTACTGACATTATTTAATTGATATTGCTATTATGTGATATAATTCTAAAATTAGAAAAATGGGCATATGTAATGTAATGAAATAAATATAATTAAATTTACCTATCCCTGGGATCGATCCAAGTAGTTTTTCTGGTATTATGATCAATGAAGTATACTTTTCCATCAAAATCTTGAGCAACGTCCCACCCTTCCGGAAGCGGTATTTCCCCATTTCGTCTTCTTGGCATATTTTACTGCACTCTAAATCCATTAAAAAAATATATATACATATATATTTATAAATAAATAAATCTAAAAAATAACACTATCATCAACCGGTTTTCCAACAAACATACGGAATTTAACGAGTGAGACAGAGAGAAAGGTAAAGGTGGTGGGAGATTAACTTGCACATTTGTAACCATACATTGGTGTACACAACACGTGTACACGCGGTCTTATTAACATTCACATACACAATCACATCACATAACATTACATACTCTTTCTTACGACGGGTTGTACTAAGTTTTATAAAGGCAAAGGCAAAGGTAAAGGCAAAAGGCACGGAAGACGGATAGATAAATAAGAGATATGTCGAGAAAGAAAAGGACAAGGACCAGATGAGGAGGAGGAAGCAACACATCACTGAGAGGGATACTCTCTATACACTCTTATTACTCCGCCATCATGAATACCTCATTATCATGAGCGGAGTGACGTCAGAGTCCCCGCCTTCAGATTCTTCTAGAGCGGAATTCCACCATTAACATTGCCGGGATATACACAGAGTAGATAATATATAAAGAATGCGAATGAGTTAGAAAGGGAAAGAATTAAAGAGAGAGAGAGAAAGATAAAAGAGCGTGTGCGGATCTCTCACAAAACGATCCAACACACTGATGCAAAAACCCCGGAGGACACTTGTCTTACTTGCTCAGTCTTCCTGCACTTTCGGTTCCCGTGTTGCACTTTTATTTATTTTTATTTTTATTATTTTTATATCGTGCACTTTATCACTTCCCGGTGAATTTATTCAAGATTCCACTCACTTCACCACACTTATGCACTGCATTCTCCTATTATATTATTTCCCATCAATTATATTATTGTTAATTCTTCTTTTATACTCATTCTGAATATCTCCTCCATTTGTTTTTATCTACCTGCAACATACGAGTAATTTTTATTAATAACAAATTAAAAAAAATCATATTCATTTTTTTTTTTTTTTTTTTTTTTTTTATTTATTTAAAACTAAAGGACACACTTCCTTGTCATTGATAGTTAATTATTAAATTAATTTTCTTTTTATTATTTAACAGTTTCAAATTATAACAGAAGTGTTGCACTTGGTAATATCCAAAGCTTCACATCACTAACCTCTATTCTAGATCATTTAAATTCATCATATTTTAGAGTATTAAAAAAATAAATAACAAGATAAATATACATGTAGTATATACATACGTACACTTTTTACAAAATCCACGCACTGTCACTTGAAAAACTCGTTCGAGTAATCTTGTTTCCACAAGTGTCTCTCAAGGAGACTCTTTCACTGTCAAATGTGAACCATTTAGATACTAAATAAAAAGAACTTACAAGAACAAATAACACTGACAATAAACTCTTGGAGCATTGCAAACAATAATATTAGATTATAAATAAATAAACTTATTGACACCTGCAGACAAGTTGAGATGATGATAAAACTGAGAACAGAACATACCACACAATATTCCTATCAGTCAGCACCAACGGACATGGCAGGAGTTCGAGACATGCCTGAACGTTCAATGCCGTACCAACTAAGTATCTCTCTCTTTTCCACCACTTTTCTCTCTACTCCCTTCTCACTTACTCTATTCTACTTTATTCCAGTCCTATTAACTTTTCTCTCTTTAGCTGAAACATTTGTATTATATTATCTCACTTACTCTAGGTATTTACGTTCAACCCCACTGTTTTTCTTGTCTCTCGTACTCTTGTGTCTCTGACCGCTGTGCACGAACATCCGCGAGAATACACGACATTATACGAACAATCAGCTTCATGTCCTTTCTCTAACTTGCCCAGAGTTTCGCATATTTTCTACAACCTAAAAATAGTAGCGCCACCGTCCATTCAATTTAATATTTTATAGGCTTATTTACAGTCGAGTCCAAGTCGCACGAGTACATACACCTCAACCAGCATCAACATTAACCAGCTCAAGTAATGTATTTCAATGTACATACATCAAACATCAAAAGAAAACTTTTAGCAGCGTATGTACCAAAGAGAAACAGCAAGAAGAAATTAACTGTCAAAATTGGGGTAACGAATAACGATAATAACGACATCTTTCATACTATTCTATGAATCTTACCTGGCATGCGGCGCGTGTCAATTTATTTATTTATTTTTTTTTCTTAAATCTCCAGCTGCCCTTGAACCACGCACATTCTGTTGAAATGGTTAAAATCCAAGGAAATGACAAATCATCACCAGAAGGCCGTCTTTATAATTATATGGTGGGAATAAAGGAATGTTATACGTACTGAATATATTTTTTTAGTGAGTATTTAGAATTGGAGCTATACCTATTTTTGGAATGAGAATCAATTTAGCAGATGATAGTTAATTTTTAAAATTTTTTTAAAAAATAAATTATGGAAAAAAAATTGACATTTAGAAAATTAAAAAAGTAAAAAATGCAATTTTTCAGAAATAATTTTTCCCAGCAAATTTATTTATTAAAAAATATAAAAAAATTTTAATAGTGACAGCTACTAACTTTAATATCATATTTTTGGATCTAAATAAAAATTGAAACATTTTTTCATGAATGCAATATTTTTTTTAAATTCTTTTACTCTACCACAGATATAATACTGAAGTTAGAAGTCAGCTGTCAATTAAAAAAATTTTTTTAACAAATTAATTACAATAAAAAAATTCTTCTAAAAATTTTCACTTGTAATTTTTATTAATTTTCACATGTGAAACTTTTTAATAATTTAATTGCTATAAAATTCCAAAAAAATTTTTAATATCTGTCAACTTCAGTGTTATCCACAGATTGATAATACGAATTAAGAAATACTAATTTTTATTTTTTTACTTAAAAGTTTAAAAGTTTATGATTTGGGAAATTTTTAGAAAAATTTTGTTGACGTAATTTTTTTCTTTAAAGAACTTAAAAAATAGAGAATTAATAAAAAAATTACTTCATATCAATCAGATTTATTGAATTCAATTTTGACAAAAAAACATAAGTATATTTATTCCATTTTCTAAATTCAAGTTCGAAAAAAAAAAAAAAATCAAGATTTAAATGTCAAATTTATAAATTGCTAAGAAACGTTAAAACTGTTGATTTGTCGATTTTTTTAAATAAAAAATAAATAGAGTTACAGTCCTGCACAATTTAAATTATCCCGTTTTTTTTTCGACTTATGTGACTACTGTTTAATAAATCCAATAAAAATATAGAAAAATAAACGGGAATTCAATAAACGTTACATGTTATTGATATTAATGATTATTTTACTAATTTTATCGCCATTATTAAAAAAATTTGTTAATTGAAAAGATCAAGAAAGATGTCATGTAACAAAATTAAAATTTCTAGAAAGTATTATTAGTTGCACAAACTGATATGTAATGAATAATGAATTAAAAAAAAAAAAAAAAAAACGATTAGTCAACTATCGTCTTATTACTGCAGTCCTGTAATGATACATGTTTAAGAAAATCGCATCAAGAGACTTTCTTTTGTGTTTTTTTAATTGAAAATGTGTAGTTGACTTAACACTTTTACTTCATTCACTACACAGATGAATTACAGTAAATAAATTAAGTATGTAGTATAAAATATAACACCTTCTATTTGTTGCAAATAATCAAGAACAATCTGAAGCTATTTTTCTTAACGATGTTACGTATAAAAATTCTGTATTTTCCTATACAGAGTTCTGTTATTTTCTATTTATTTAATCGATATTAAAATTATTTTAGTTTAAAATTATTTATTATTAAAATTAATATATAAATATGCAGAAAAATTGAAACTCGAAGAAATGTGACGTAATCCTTTCATCCACTTATAATTTTAATTATTAAAAAAAAAAATGTGAAAACTAAATTGTTTGTAATTTTGTTTTATTAAAAAGTATTCGGTATATTTATGACTTTATTTTTGAATATGATTTTTAAATGAAATTAAATTGTGAGACTCATGTGTAATTTAGTGACATTAAAATTAGCTGTTACTTGATAATTTTGTAATTTTCTTTAAAAAAAAAATTTGTTTTAAAAAATTATTTTTAAAAAATTGCATTTTTAATTTATTAAAATTTCCACAAGTCCATATTATTAATATTTTTTTTTTGCTATAATTTATTTAAAAAAAAAAATTAAAATAATTGTGAAGTGACAGCTAAATTTAATGTCATGTAATTTACATTAAAAATAATATTTTTTTTTTTTTTATTAATAATAGTCGTTTTAATAAAAAATTGTCGTTTAAAAATTAAACGCTTCAGAGACTACCGTTAAAAGAAGCCATATGCACACTTTAGTTGCTCATTATTTAATTGATAATTATCTTAAATTATAATCAAAGAAATCTAAATTTCTATTAGGAATAATTTCATCATTTAAGTAGTTTATTCGCTCCGTGCACAAAAATACCAATACAGTTTTATTAAGCGTGTAACATATTCATGTATACTGACAGCGCCACCAAGAAGGGCGATCGGCGTTTTTGAATGCAATAAGGACACTATACGTACACACAAACACACTTACTTTCAAGGTAGTATTATGCGCACTGAGCCAATAACCGCGTATTCACCGTTTTGATGAAATGGTAACTTAATTTTATAAGAATTTCGAAGTGACCGACGATAGTTACATAAGTCAAAAAATTCTATATGTAATACGCACATTACAATAACTCATAGATATGTGTGACAAATATGTTTTAGATGACATTAAAGTTGGCTGTCAATTGATAATTTTTTTTAATAAATAAATTTGCTCCAAAAAATTATTTTTAAAAAATTACATTTATAGTTTTTTAAAATTTCTAAATGTCAATTTTTTTATAATTTTTTTTTGCCATAATTTATTTGTTACAAAAATTCTTAAAATTACCAACTATCTGCTAAGTTAATTTTCATATGTTTTAGATCATTGGTGATAATACTGAAGTTGACAGATATTAAAAATTTTTTAGAATTTCATAGCAATTAAATTATTTAAAAAAATCAATTAAAAAGTTTCACATGTAAAAATTACAAGTGAAAATTATTAGAAGCATTTTTTCATTGTAATTAATTTGTTAAAAAAATTTTTTAAATAAACAGCTAACCGCTAACTTCAGTATCATCATTGGTGCTATACATTCATACGGACTAGGAGTACTTCAGCATAAATTGTTGCAAATACAATCATGCTTATAAATTTAATATCATACATACTTAAACAATTTTAAATTTGTCATCCAGTGACAATCAATTCAAACAATTGTGACGTTAGACTCTGATAGGATGACAATTTCGTTCAAAATATGTCCAATTTCCGTTCATTCCTATTGTCTGTAAAAATAGTTGAATATGGGCACAAACCTCATTTGTTCTTAAAAATTGTTTCATTATTTTTTACAGTTGATTAATTACTGACGGTAAAATTTTATTAGTGAAAATGATTAAATATTAAGTTGTCAATTTGACTCAACACACTATTCCTCGTCAGCGTTTATTACTACATACCTATACGTAAATATGTGTATGTAAATACTTGAATACTTACATACTTGATGTTCATCACGTGATTTTCTATTTATCTCCAACATATTTATATAATACGTTCAAATATTTCATAAAAATGTACCAAATAAAAAAAATCAATAATCTTTATTAATTACAGAATAGTAGTGCAAACATTATAGATCATTTTTTTATATTTGAAATTGATTCATTGTTACGTATAACATAATTATTATCATCAATATCCATTGTCGACTTGAAATACATATAATTCCAATGGCAACCTCCGATAGTGATAATTTTGAAAGTGCTGATGAAGAAATAGAATTTCGTGATGTATTGCCTCAAAAATCTTCACCAGAGTGGGTAGCTAATTCAACAATTAGTTCTGACTCAGATGATGATGTTTGTGTAACGTCAGTTAAACAAAATTCATGGAGTTCTAAAATAAATAATAAAAATTATGACAATCTAACAGATGCTGATGACACGTCAAATGTTTACAATACACAGCACAGTAAAACCGGCCAAGAATCAAAACAACGAACTGCTTCAATCGAATCATCATCTGTTTCAAATCCATCACTGCCCAAATCTTTGACAGATGATAATCAACAAAAGGGATCAATTTCTAATCAACAGCAAATAGTTACTGATGTAGAAACAGATATTGTTGATAATATTGTTGAAAAATTAAACAAGACTGAAATTAATAAATGTGATACCGTCATCAAAGATGCGTCGTTAGACAAAGTAAATAATATTTTGTCTCAAGTTTATGAACTAGATAATACAGATAAAAAAATTAGTAAAAATTCTGACAAAAGAGACAATACGCAGATCCAGGAAAAATCAAAAGAATCTTCCAAATCTAAAAGCTCTGGAGTAAAAAAATTAGGATCCAGAATAGGATCTTATAATACTAAACGAGTAACTAAAGAAGTTGATTTTTCTAATGTAGAAAGTAAAAAATTTGAAAAGGATAGAAAAATTTTTTCAAATCAAGAATGTTTTGAGCTAGATGATGATGGAGCAACAAAAATTTTAGAACGTGAGAGTTCTAATAATTTTCCAGCAAATTCGTGGCATAAATCAACAGGCAAATCTTCGATAGATGAATTAGATGAAGTACCGCCAGAATTAAAATCTAATAAAAAATTTAAAGAAGTTTTTGGGGCTGGTGATTGGCAGGATCTCGGCGATCAAGATGAAATAATAAATGAGTTTGATACTGAAAATTTAAAACCTGTTCTTGATAAATTAACAACAACAACGAGCGAAGAGAAGACTAATGTAGCTAGTGGAGGTTGGGGAAGTTGGGGTAATTGGGGTGTTACGACGTTGCTGAATACCGCTTCTGTAGGAGTTTCAAATCTAACCAGTCAGGTGTCATACGGTCTTTCTGTTCTTGAAGAAAGTATTAATGCTCCAAGTACAACGGACCATGAACAAAAACAAACATTAAATGAAAAATCTGTTGGTAAACAATTTTTTATTTTTATTATAGAAATAAATTTTACTATTGAAAAATAATATAAAATCGTTGTAACGAAATAAAGGATATTTTTGAATGAATTTTGACAATTGTTAAAAATTTATAGTTGAAAAGCTCTTTAAAATTTTTACTAAGATAGAGCTTTTCAAAAATCAGTAAAAATTAAAAAAATTTTTGTTCCTTTAATTGTTTCCAGTAGTATATGTATGACGATTAATTAGGCTATAAAAAATGAACATATATGAATTTATTTTTATGTTACAGAAAATACAGAAGATTCAACAGAACAAATGTCATTGAACTTCAGTAATTTAATATCTGGAGTCTCTTCAATAACAAAATTAGTTGAGAATACAGGTACTAAAGTTATAAATACTGGTTTAGGTACTTTAGAAACAATTGGAAAAAAAACCATGGAAGTGCTTCAAGAAGGTGATCCTGGTTTAAAAAAGAAAAGAGCATTTTTCATGAATGAAAGTAATAAACCTATTTTGTCACATATTTTAAAGGAAGCAAAAGAAAAAGCTTTAAACGACCAGAAAACTTTTGAAGAAAAAGAACAAGCTAAAAAGGTTCATTTTGAAAGCTTGTTTGATGATTTCCAAGGTCTTATTCATTTAGAAGCACTGGAGATGCTGTCTAAACAAAGTGATATGAACATTCAACAACGATTAATTTCTCTAAATGCAGAAGAAGCTATTTCTATTCAAGAAACCTTGGACGAAATTAAAGAGCTTTGTGATTTGGGAGACGAGAATGATCATGAAAAAAATGATAACGACAATTTGGAGGAAAAATTAAAAGCTCTCTGTGCAGACCTCAATATTATTCTTTCATTTGATGAATTATTTAAGGTATTTAATTTTTCATTTTCATTTGATATAAGAATACTTAACATTAATTAATTTCATATTTGCTATGATCATAGATTCGGAAAGAGACACAAAATTATATAACAAATATATCACAGCCAGAATCGACAGTGTCTGATCGAGAAATTTTTCAAAATGCCATTTCAAATTTGGCACAATTTACCGCCTACTGCATGGAAAGGTTTCATAAAACTGCTGAACTTATTCTTATAAAAGATCGGCGCAGTACAGTTAATGAAGCTGATGCACTTGTACAGTTAACAGTACTTTTATCTCAGCAAATTGGAGTAATTTCAAATCTATTTTGCAAGTGTCTTAATGAAAGGGCTCAAAAATCGGAGAAATCAAATGATTCTGTTGACATTACAACCATTTTTCTAGAAGTAAGTTTACAAGTTAATATTAAATGATTTTATTAATTAAATTAGATAAATAAAATATTAATATTTTATATTTAATTTAGGCTACTAATGCTACTTCATACATAAAAGAGGCATTTCAACTTTTCATACCCATTCTCCAAGTTGGCGCTATTTGATGAAATGAAAACTTTATCACTTGGTATAGAAGGAAAAATATAATTTTTGTAAATAGTATATTTGTTATAAAATTTTTTTTTCATATAAAATTTTAGACTAAAAATTTTCTTATATAAATTATAGAAAAAAAAATTTAATTTATGTCATATCAGCATATTAAAAATTTTTAAGTATTCACAAATATATCATGATGATAATTATGAAAAAAAAAAAAAAAAAAAAAAAAAAAAAAAAAAAAAAAAAAAAACAGGATTTTAAATTAAAATTATTAATTTCCATTTTTATAGAAGAGATAGTTTTTTTTTAATATTTCTTATTAATATTGTCATATTTACTTTAAAAAAATACTTTAATGAATTGTCATTAACATTTTAGTTTTTAGTTACTTTTATTCTTTAAAAATAGTAGAATGCAGTCGTAACAAATATTTTCAAACAAATTTTTATCTAAAAACATGAGTTTAATTAATCATTAACATTCGCAATAAAGCATACTTTGATTAGAATTTTTAAATTTATCTAATCAATATGCTCCTTCATTTTCATCAGTGTTTTCCACGTTTATTACCAATTGGTGGTTTTTGTAATTGAAAGCATGAAGTTGATTCATTTGAAGACAACGGTGCAGTTAAATTCAAAGGCGGATTAAAATTTAAACTTGCTGTTGGCGGTTTCATTGAATTATTTATTGAAATATTCGTCGCAGATGGTAGTGTCGATCCCCAAACTGAAAAACAAAAATCGTTAATATAATTATAAGTCGCAATTTATATTAGTATTAAATGAAATTGTTTTTTATCAATAAAATGTTGAATTTTAAAAACTGAGTTTTATTTTATTCATTAATATATTGTTAGTCAATTTATTAACCATTCAATTTAATTTTTAAAAATAAGAATAAGGAATATATTGCGTTACTATTTATAAATTAAATTAACAACAATCACGTATTGAAACACTCAAAGTATATCATTACTGTCGTTATTAAAAATATAAAATACAATTATATAAGTGAAAGAAATTAACAAAATATACTGATAAGATTCAAGGTTTTGATTATGGTGAATTTTACAAATTTAGAAGGGTAAAAATTAGGCAATATTATGATGAATTTATCTTCAATAAATTACATCTAGAATTGAACAAAAGTGATTGTCTTAGAATTTAGATTTTAAATGTCATGACATCATATAAATGAATTAAAAAATAAAATATAAATCCACAGTTTCAGCTTTTAACATGAGGCAAAATACAGACTTCATAATTAGTAATGTACTTCTCAGTGTTTTGCATATTCTTACTTTTAAAAAATAAATTACTTTTAAAGGTGTGAATGATACAATAAAATGTGGTGCTTAAAAGTTATTGACGAATGGAAGCATACAGACTGTAAAAAAAAAAATTATCACCACAACCAAAAAAAATTTGACAAAACCAATTTTATACACTCCAAATCAGTCGATATTGCATTAATATTGAAATTAAATTTAATTGAATGATAATGTTAAAATTCTTATTCAAACTATGTAATTGTTTTTTATAAATTCAACTTCTCGGCAGTTCGATAACAGTTTTCAATTTCTAAATTCGAAGTGTGCAACAAGTTTTTCCATTCTTATTTT
This sequence comes from Cotesia typhae, assembly GCF_013202065.1. NCBI lineage: Eukaryota > Metazoa > Arthropoda > Insecta > Hymenoptera > Braconidae > Cotesia > Cotesia typhae. The sequence goes on from NW_027423774.1 coordinate 15,378,983, forward strand.
ATTATGTAAGTTACAACTTAATTGTTTATTTTCTTTTTAGTAATTATCGAAAAATCAAAATGTTAATACATGAATGATTATCTCCTAATTTAAAAAAATAAAATAATTTACTAATTAACATTCAATATTTTTTTTTTATTATTTTAAGCTTGTGTGTGTAGCTACAATTAAATGAATAAAATAGTGGCAAAAAGTTCAATACCTCAATAACTACAATACGCCTTTTTTAATTTCCTGCAAAGGCAAAATTATAGTATGAAACAACTTATAAATTAAACTATTAGATTAATATTATAGAATTTAAAAAGTCAGCCAAGTTAAAAATATGATTATTAATAAATTTTTTATAAAGTTTATAGTTGAAATATTTTCTTAAAATTGAGAGGTATTATTTTATTTGCTGAAGAATTTAATTAATATTCGAAAATAAAAATAGATCGAGTTAAGAAAAAATTTCCAAATTTCATCAGTAATAAATCACTGTTAATATTAATTTATACTATTAATGTATATTAAATTAAATTAACATCAGCGTTTATGTTTAAGTTCTTGAGAATACTTAAGAAAATCATGGATATAGATTTTAGAGATTATAATTAATGAACTTACTCATAGAATTTGCAGATCCATAACTAGGTTGCCTGTTTGCATTTAATGTTGTCGATGATAAGAAACTTTTGTTTCCTATAATATTGTTTAAAGTGATATTAATAAAACGTTCATATGAAATCAATGAAAAAAAAAAGCTTTCATTATTTATTTGCTCTCACCTGGACCAAAAGGCGTAGGACCTGTTGCAATTTTTCCTATACTGTGACGATTATTTTTACCATTGACTTTAATTTCCTCAAATACATTTGTACTATCTTTCAAAATATATTTCCTTAAATTAAGATATTGTTCTTTTTGTTGTTGTACTTTACTATGAACATTTTGAAGTCTGCCAGCAACTGCTATTAGTGATTCGTGAATTTTATTCATTGCCATGGTTAATTCTAGAATAAAAATAAATAAACTTGAATAATTTATCATTTACATTTAGTTGATAATTCGTTATTATTAATGTTGTTAAAATGTATCAACAATGAAACATGAATTCAATTTAAAAAAACGCCATTTGGCCACACCCGAAATGGAAGGTAGATTTCACAGAATGAATTATCATATTACCCCATTAACCTTCGTCTGATATTAAATGAAATTTATTTTAATTTCATTAGGATCTGTTGAGAATTCTCGATAGAATAACATTGATAATTTTTTTGTACAACACATTGCCTGAAAATATTTCAATTGCACTCTTAACTTTAATAAAATAACTAAAAATGGTCGAAATGTCAATGTTATATACGGCAAATTAAAGGTAATTTCATGAGCTTTCACATGAATTTATCAAAAATTAGTCATTTCTTTTCAATCGAAAGTTATACATCAATGAAGTCATCGAAAACGTGATTTTTACTATTTTGATAATTTTGAAGAACTACCATTTCTAACTTATTGACGGATTTTACTCATCTTCGAACTCATTCAAGGTTATTATCCAAAAAATATGTGTACCAAGTTTCATTTAAATCTGTTAAGAATTATAGGTGCTATCGTGTACACAAGCCGCGTTATATTACATATATACATACTTATATAAACTTTCGAACCAATACTATTTTTGAGCTATACTCGACTAGTTAGATGATGTTATAGCAAAATTCCGATGACATTAAAGTTAGCTGTCACATGACAATTTTTTAATTTTCTTTTACAAAAAAATTATTTTAAAAAAATTGCATTTTTAATTTATTAAAATTTCTACAAGTCCATTTTTTTAATAAATTTTTTTGCAGTAATTTATTTATTAAGAAAACTAAAAAAATTGTAAAGTGACAGCTAAATTTAATGACATAAAATTCCGACTTAATTTTGACATGAGGGTCAATGCAATAGATAGATTTCGATGAAATCTACCTAAAAATTATTTGTCATACCTTGTGGTGTTAATGCCCTTGGAGTCATCATTGTGTGAATATGTTTCTCCGTGGTCTCAATTTGTGATCTAAATAACATCAAATCTTGTTCAAAATTTTCAACTAATTCTATGAAGAACATCAATGGAGCAGTATTTTCATATTGAAGCCCAGCTGGTGTATCATGCGTTCTTTGGGCGATTTCAGCATTTTGCAATGCTTTAGCAGTGTCTTGTTTAAGTTTATCCGCTAATGCACGATCTCGTTGTACAGAGCCACCTAAAGTCGTTAGCATTTCCATTAATGAAGCCGTGTCTTCAGCACAACGATTAAGTGGACGAGCTGAACCTCTTGCTATATCAGAACTGAACCCTTTTTGAGTTTTGACATATTCTCTAAAAAAAAATTCCAGAGAAACAATCATTAAAAATAAAAATATGAAAGCAGATGAAAAAAAAAGTAACATACTTGAAGCTCTCAATAGTCTGCGTAAGTTCATTTGGAATAAGGTTTTCTTTTGCTAATGTTGGACCAGTACCACCCAGTGAAAAACCTTTATTGCTTAAGGAAACATCTAAACCTCCTAATCCTTTATTAACGCTAGTTGTTGATGATGTTGGAGCAACTGATGTTCCCAATGGTTTAGTTCCAAATAAATTTCCACTGGGAGCACTGCCGAGTAATGCTATAATAATTCATTTTTAATAAAAATGTTATAAAGAAAATTACAAAAAAAAAGTGTAATTATATTTACATGAAGAGGTAGTAGTTGTTCCAAAAGTTAAACCAAGTGTTGGAGCGCTTGTAGTAGCTCCAAAGCCTGTAGCAGTTGATGTAGCAAGAGTTCCAAAATTTAGGCCCGTCAAAGAAGTTGTCGAAGTTACTGGAGTACTAAATAAACTAGGAGGAGCTGGAGTAGTCCCAGTATTTGGCGGATTTCCAGTAGAGGTAACTGTGGAAGGTGTTATTCCAAAACTAAAGTTCGACGTTGGTGCACTTGTTGCTGCTGGAGTTGCAGCAGCAGTTCCGAATGTTAAACTTCCACTTACTGGAGTTGCTCCGAACGAAGGAGCAGGCAATCCAAATCCTGTTGCTGGTCTATAAAAAAAAATGTTTATGTTTAAATATTTAATAAATTATAAATTATAAAAAAAACATGGTATTTTAATTGATATTACTTTGGGGTGCTAAACGATCCAAACCCAGTGGCAGCTGTTGTAGTAGCTGGTACACCAAAACTAAAATTAGCCATTTTTTTAAATTCTTACAACAATCTTTATTTAATAATCTCTTAATCAACTATTTCAGTATTATTTCGTTAATGAACAGATCAAGTTCAAATAGGTTAGTATCAAAACATCTTTACATAGTTTAGTAGCGACCTCATTGGAACTAAATATTTTGGGGCAATCAACAAGTTATTTTGAATGGAATATATGTATTGTGGAGACTGTAAAAGAACGTACTTCGGCTAATTTCGGTTTTTATTTTAATCATCAAGAGTACGACATCGATCTTTTTTTATACTTCAAAAAGTGAAGCGTTCTTTGTCACACTGAATAGCAAACGAAAATTTCTTTGGAAATTTTTTATTTTTTATTTAATTAAAACAAAAAAATATTTTTCAAAAATTGCACTTGCATCTTTTGAAGTTTTTTACACGTGCAATGTTTTTTTCATTTTTTTTTTGTGATAATTTTTTCAATAAAAAAAAATTCTAAAAATTTTTAAATTTGCTAACTTTATTTCTATAAATTTTTCTAATGATTTTAATCATGACATCAAAGTTAGCTGTCACTTAATAATTTTTTTTAACAAATAAATTTGTTCCAAAAAATTATTTTTAAAAAATTGCATTTGTAGTTTTTTTAAATTTCTAAATGTAAATTGAAAAAAAAATTTTTTTTTGCCATAATTTATTTGTTACAAAAATTCTTAAAATCATCAACTATCTGCTAAGTTAATTTTCATTTTTAATCACACTGAAGTTCGTAGTCAGCTGTCAATTTAAAAAATTTCTTCAACAAATCAATTTTAACAATAAAAAAATGCTTCCAAAAATTTTCACTTGTAATTTTTATTAATTTTCACATGTGAAACTTTTTAATAATATTTTTTTTTATATCAATTAAATTGCTATAAAATTCTTAAAAAATTTTTAATATCCCTCAACTTAAGTGTCATTGATTTTATAGAAATTGTTCAACATTTAAATTTACATATTCAATTAAATAACATTTTTTTGAATAAACCTATTAATGTATTTTGTATATTTAGATTAAAATTTGTATTCTTTATGTTAAATTATTTAACACTTAATAATATTTGTTTCCCTATCTATTCTATTAAATAATGAATAGAAAAGTAAATAAATATATAAAATTGCCATAAAAAGTTACACATGTAAATTTTTTATAAATCTTAAAATTTTATAAAAATAACTAAGTTAATCTCAAGTTAAAATTCTTAAATTATCCAAAATAAATGAATTAAAATAATTATTTTCTAATGATCTTTCAATTTTAGATAAAATTTGGATTTTAAAATGTCTATCTCGATAGAATAAAAATACATATTGATTTCTTATATAAAAGAATAATTGAAAATTAATGATAATCAAGGAAACATAAATTATTTTTAATCTGATTGATTTTTTTATTAATGAAACAGTTTATTGATGTTACAAAAATCTTTTAAACTGATTCTTGAACTGGTGGTTCGTAACCTTCGGGTCTGTCGACCTTTGATCCAACTTCACCAGGTTCGCTGGTCTTGCTGCCTCCATCTCCGTGTAACTCAAGTAATTTGCTGAGTTCAAATCTTGGCTTTTTCAAAACCTTGACTTTGCGAATATAAACGTCATGGAGTGGGTAAATTCCCTGGCATGCTTTTTCAATATCCTTAGCAATGGCATCGGGAAGCAATTTGCTAACAACACCCTTCAGATCACTTTTGGTAATGTCATCTGTGATAGTTGATACCATTTTACGTCTGATGTTCCTGACCTAGAAGAAATTATAATATTAATTGTTAAATTGAATAATGAATAATCCCAAAGATTACCATGAAAAAGTAAGAATAAATTTTGATTCTAAAAATAGAAAAAAATTCATAGTAATAAGAATTTAATAATGAATGTCGTAACACAATATTAACGCCTTATACAATTAACTATTAAAGGCGGGGTAAGAGTGTTCATTTATCTACGCAATTTAAAATTATCCACTGAAATCAAATTGATGTCAATGGAGTCTCAACTGCGAATTAAAATTTTAATTGGTTTTTTTTTTTTTTTTTTTTTTTTACCTGAGCATGTTGGGCGTAGCAAGTTTTTCTCTGGCTGAGTTGATCTTTGTTGGTAAAACCAATGCAGAATACTCTTAAGAGGTAACCGTCAGTTGTCTTTACGTCGACGTTGGCTTCAATCAATGTTTGCCATTTCTTCACCATGGATCGGAGTTTGTCAGTTGTCAAGTCCATGCCGTGGAAGTTTGTCAAAACACTTCTTCCTTGGACATCTTCTGCAATCAATCTGAATTTACGGAAAGATCTCTCAGCGTCTTGATCATTTTGCAAATCTGCAAGTGAAACTTCGAAGACACGAGATTTCAATCCTTCAGAAGCGATTTCTAAAATAAAAAAAAAAAAATTAACAATTAATTCCAATGATTTGAAATAATTTTATCAAGTTAAGTGAAATGACAAATTAAAATAATTAAGTGGTAGTTTATTATAACAATGTTTCAAGACTCAAGCATGTTTCAGTTTTATAAAATTACTATACACTGATGGAAAGATTTCTTAGTATTTAAGGATGTTCCTAAATAAGAAAAAGACATCAATAGGTTATGGCTGTTGGTTTCTTTCTCACGCACTAATGGTGCCTCTCTTTACAGAATATCGCTCACTTACTTCCACTCACGTAAAAAAATATCGAAAGTCACTAACTTCAAACATTTTTTTATAAAAAAATGAATACCGCTCGTTTATGTTATTTTTGATAAAAAAAAATACTGGTTATATCTTCAATTAATGATTCTCAGTTTTTTAAAATAATTCTAAGAAAAGTACGATTGATATTAAATAAAACGTTCGCTTGAACGTCGGTCGGCATAGGGTTTGTATGTAAAATATACAAATTTTAATTGCTAATATTTCAAAATTTAGTGCCGCAAGGACTATTTAAAAAAATTCCTTCGTTTAGAAAATTTCTTTGTAGTTAAGAAATCATTTCTTAGTATTAAAAAAATATTTCTTAGTATTTATAACATTTCTTAATATTTAAGAAATATTTTTAAACACTAAGAAATGATGTTTAAGAAATGATTTCTTAAATACAAAGAAATCCTTTTATCAGTGTATATAAAATAAAAATATTGAACAATAATATGAGAATAATATTATAAATTTTAAGTTCAAGTTAAAGATTTTCTTATTTATTAATGCACGACTCATTATGTGAAGGATCAGAGTGTTCTATTCCACGATCGAAAAATGATTTTTATTTACATATATTAATATATTAAATTTATCAAATCATTAAGACCATGTTGAGAGAATAGCAACTTGGTTTAAAGAATAAAAAAAATAAAACTTACTTGTGCCCTGAGTTCTGTTGACCAACGTTTTTCCAACCTGGCGTGTCGTGAACATAGACGGTGCTTTGACATCGTACCAGTCCTTTCGGGTGAACGGGTCAACACTATAATGTAATAAAAAAAATGCATTGTAAATAAATGATATTTAATTCCAATTGTCACAAGTGATAAAAACAATATTTTTTGTTAATTAAATTGATGAAGCATTTAATCACTAAACACGTGTATAGTAAATAGTGGTAGAGAAACTAACCAAAAAAAAAATCTAACAGTAATATCAGCATCACAAATTATTTATGTAAAATAAAATTTCGATAATTTAAATTTAACAATAGCGAATCATTAAAACAATATATTTATAACTCACATCTTCTTTTTAACTCCTTTTTTGCCTCCTTTGGACAGACCCTTATTTTTCCCGACTGCCATTTCAAGAGCAGTGTTATAAAAGATCAAATATGGAGACCGTCGTAATGCAGAAGACTTGATATTCGTGAATCTCAAGCTGCGTGCGTAAAAAAACTAATACTACTCAACTAACAGTGAAATGTGCTCACACATACTGACAGCGCCATCCAAAAACATTGTGGAACTTTTTCAGGTCCTTATACATATATTCACTGACACATTCATTTTTTAAGCAGTGTGTACGTGTTTCGACCAATTCTCGCACTAGAGGCGCTTTTTCTCGATTACATCAAATGCCATCTTGAGTCATAGTAGTAACTTAAATCAATTTGTATTCAAAAGTGTAAATTTAGAAATTCAAGTATTTAATTAGTTTATTATTTTTATGACACTGAAGTTAGCACACATCTAAAAAATTTTAATTTTTTTCATTAATTAAATTGCAACTAAAAAGATATTTATAAAAAATTGCACTCAAAGTTTTTTAAGTTTTTTACACGTGCGATTTTTTTTTTAACTTTTTAATTGAAATTTTTTTAATAAATAATTTCTAAAAATTTTGAAATGTCAGCTAACTTTATTTTCATTTATTTTTTTGTTACTATATCTCGAAAAATGAATGAGAAATGTAAGATCTCAATATAATACTGAAGTTAGCGGTCAGCTGTCAATTTTAAAAATATTTTTAACAAATTAATTACAATAAAAAAATGCTTCTAAAAATTATCAAAATAGATTTAGCAGGTATTTATTTTTTTTGTTAAACTAATTTTTTTGTTAAATAAAATTTAAAAGTTCTTTAGTGACTGCTAACTTTAATGTTGTCTAAAAATTTTTACTTGTAATTTTTATTAATTTTCACATGTGAAACTTTTTAATGAAATTTTTTTTTTTATAATTTAATTGTTACAAAATTAAAAAAAAAATTTTAATGTCTGTCAACTTCAGTGTTATGGTCTCAATATACTTTCAATGAATGTATTTATTTTTGATAGTACTGTTGAGGTCAAATGACGTTAAATTCTGACATTTAAGTTAGTTGTCACTTGACAATTTTTTAATCTTCTTTAGGAAAAAAATTTGTTGTAAAAAATTGCATTTTTAATTTATTAAAATTCCTACAAGTCCATTTTTTTAATAATTTTTTATTACCATAATTTATTTATAATTTATATGTCATCATTAAATTTAGTTGTCATTTTACATTTTTTAAAATTTTCTTTAATAAATAAATTATGACGAAAAAAAACTATAAAAAAAAGTGCCATTCGGCAGCCGAAATGGAAGTAGATTTCATTTTTACTTATTAATTAAAATTACAATTAGATTTTAACGTACGATTTTTTTTTATAATCATTACTAGGCATCAATGAATGCATATAAATTGAAGCTTAATTTCTCAGCTTTCAGATGCATTTTACAGAAATCGAATAACTCAACTCGTTCAAAAGTTATTTGAAGGAAAAGTAGTGAAAGTATCAAATTTTCAAAATTTCAAAATTTTGAACTGGTGTAATTTCTAAACTATTAGACCGATTAAGCTCATATTTGAACTTGACATTCCTAATAGTCGATAGAATAAGTATGCTGAGTTTCATTAAGATCCCTTAAGAATTGTTGACGCTATCGCCGTGACAAGCCGCGTTATATCGTATATATATATATATATATATATATATATATATATATATATATATATATATATATATATATATATATATATATATATATATAAACTTTTGAACCATATGCATTTTCTGACTCAAATTGTCGAGTTAGGTCGGAATATATTAAAATTTACGGAAAATTACGTCATGAGGACAAATACAATAGTTAGATTTTTATGAAATCTACTAAAAATGGACTTGTAGAAATTTAATAAAATTAAAAATCCAATTTTTTACAAATAATGTTTTGGAACAAATTTTTGTGTTTAAGAAAATTAAAAAATTGTCAAGTGACAGCTAAATTAAATGTCATGAGGTCAAAGTACCGCCAATTTTTAAATTGATTCAACAACTTAATGCCATCTAGTACATGGTGTCGCAAAGTATTGGTAATCTATATTGTTTAAGTGATAAAAGAGTCTGCCTCGGGTTTTTTCGGTTTTTAAATTATTTTTATTTCTGTTTTGTGTATAGAGCACGGAGCTTAGATAGAAGGAGCTCGAACGTATAGTATCAGAAGTGTCCACGAAAAGTAGAGAAAATAAAGTTTCATTACAGAGTGCGCTGCTACTGCTGCAATCCAGTTTTTGAATTTAGCGGTTAAGAGTATAAGTATAACGAGGAGTAAGCTATACTTAACCTACAACTCCAATGTTTACAGATTTTCCAATAAATAATTAAGAATTCGAAAATAATATTGAAATAACAAGTTAACGGCACATTTAATTTTTTAACTAAATTGTTACTTTTATAATGACTTAATTATTTTAAAATTTTGAGTAAATAATAAATTATTTCATATAAAAACTGAACATATTAAGAGAAGGACCTGTTGAATAGATTTAAAATTATTAAATTTATTTTTCTAAAAGAAGCCTTATAATTATAAAATACCAAAAATAGTATTAACCATGAATACATTGGATTGTTTATAATTATAAAGAAAAGAAGTGAAATATGAAAAAATAATTTCTATAAAGATAAAAAATCAAATAATAAACGTAAACATCTATTAAAAAATATATATTGTTACTTAAATGTTTTTTTTTTTTTACATAAAAACTCTGCATAAAAATAATTAATAACTATAAAAGTTATCATTATAAAATTGTTAAGTTTGACGAACATTTGTAAAAATCTTTTAAAACTCCGATAAGCACAACTTATACTAATTTTGAAATTTTACGTAATTTTTATTTTTAATACTTTTTGCTTATAATTCTTATTAATATGATTAGCTAAGAAATGACCTCTAATAGTTATAAAGTAATTTAATATTTTTTCATCAACGTGAATTGATGTTCTTGGCAACCAACGAAAGGTAGTGATTTTTCTTCTGCGACTTTATCTAAAATACAATTCATCGTATCAAACCTAACTGTCTTTGTCCCAACAACAGTCAATACAATATTTTCCAATTGCTGGATCAAAGAATATAGATTATTACTTGGACGTATACATTGTTCACTCATTAGATCAATGACTCGATCTCTATGAGAAGATTTATCAGACTCTAGACTCGCCAAGCAAAGATGACACCGAGAAAATCGCTGCATTTTTCTGGCAACGTAACCAGCAATATACGACACAACAAACTCGCTTGTACTAACAACATCGTAGTCATGATGTTCATGAGGATCATTAGCCTGTAATCCATCAGCAATAGCAGAATCCAAATTAACATTATTGTTTTCATCTTCACTAGAGTCAACTAAACTCTCAAAAGGTTTTTTAGCTACACTCCTTTTTTCAAGAAAATTCATAGTCCTTGACTTTGATGAATCATTGGTGGCAGACGTGACGTCAGTGTCATCTTCACTCGTATCAACTAAATTCTCAAAATGACTCACTGCGACGCTTTTTCTTCGGTAAATATCGTCTTCTTCAATAAATCCATTGTCAATTATAGAATCTAATTTCTGTAGCCACTTTGATTTTTTATCTTGAATTAGCATCAGTGATTCTTTTGTCTCCATCAATGATTGCAAAAGTTCAACGGCAGTTACATTTGATCCTTTTGGTGGCGTAACTAAAGAATAGGAGCAGAGTAATCTGAATACTTGTCCAAATATGATAGGATCTGGATGTTCATTACACCCACAAGCACTCCTTACGATCCCAAAAAATTGCTATAAAGTATGAACAAATGAGAAATTTAAAAATTTATGAAAGCTATAGAGCCGTTTAAAAATATTGATTGAAAAGAATTAAAAATGATGAAATTCAAATTTTTTCAATAATTTTAATTCTTTTGATTGTATATATAGATATACAGTTTGCATGGAGTGATCACTTTTCAATCAGTTTTTTAAACCAGGAGACTCTATGAGAGTATGATATTTCGAGAAGTGACTGTATACAATTAAATCTTCATTGTACTTACTTCTAACTTGTCTTGATTAAGACGGGCAGTCATTAAATAGTCAAAATTACATTTTTCAGTCAAAAAATCCAATAGTTCAAGTGTCCCTCCTAAAGTAATCTTCAATCCTGTTAGCGTGCTTTTGGTAATAGCGAGAAAAAATGTTTTTCAATACTGTCATCACTTTCTACATTTTGATTTTTCTTCTTGCGACATTTGTTTTTGTTATCAACAGCTTCAGCTTCCCATTCTCTCAAATATTTGTCAAATTCTTTGATAATCTACAGCGTAAAAATAGAACTATATCAAGAAGTGTTGGTGAATTGGAAAATGTTCATGCAATGAAATAATTTGAAGTGAATGGTTATTACATATGTACATGTGATTATTAATTTTAAATTCATAACGAAAAATGAAATTCATAACAATACATAAGAAAACAGAGCGGCAAAGCATTACTAACTCAAATTATAAGAAATGTTTTGTCTTAGATTTAGTAAAAGATGTATGATGCATAAAATATTAATTATTTTTTTACTAAATATTGGGAATCAACATACTACAAAATTGTTTGTTATTATTTGTTATTGTTATTGCCGAATGAAGAACATGGAGTATCTGAACTGTGAATAGATGTGTGTAGAAGTGTGACTCTCTCTCTCTTCAATTTTATATTGTTTACTTACTCCTTCTGATAAATATTGTGATGGAGAAAAAACTTTCGAAGGTATTGATATTCGTTTTATGCGCCGTTAGCTGTGATATACCGATTTCATTTCCACTTGGTCTTTAACTGAAATAATCAATTATTTCTACTTTATTGAAAATAATACAATACCTGTCTCATTGGACATTCGTCATTAGAACGTAAAGCAGATTCAGGAGTGCGAGAACTCATCGCCTTTATCAAATTATCTACTCTTTCCATAAATTTGATAGTGGGTCCACAATCTTGCAGTTCGGTGCAATCGTTTTGCCAAGTCATCATAGCAACTCTTAATGGTTTAGAGAATAACTAAAAGAATAAAAATTGCAATTTCTGTTGAAATTAAATTTTGATTTTTTCAGTGAGGTAGTCGTTCTTCGGAAATAGTAATGTCGGAAAATTCTAAACTTTTGTATACTTAATAAGGATATTGAAATGCACTAACCCTTTAAATTTGAAATTGATTAACTATCCCTAATGCGAGATTATTGCAATTTAAAGAATGACCAAACCGCATATTCTTGTTTTCACGCTGAATAGACGGTCTGATTGATTTAAAAAACAAATATTATACGAATTTATATATTCAAATCCGAAGAAAAAAAAAATAGGCATTTCCGGCCTCTTAGTTTTCTTCCGAAATTATTATTAAGTTAGTATAGTGAACGTAAATGGAATACCAAATTCGCGATAATTATGAAAAAAGCTGAACTACCAATGAATGAATAAAGAGACCAATGGCGGAATCTGTATTTTACAAGGCAACTGTTTCAACTAATATTAATTTTTCATGAAAATAAAAGAATCAGATAAAAAGTTAAAGATTAAAGATTAAAGTTTACTTACTTCTTCCGCTAAACGAACATTCATTTTTTGATATCCTTCGGGGTGTATATGTTCAGGTGTTAATTTGTACGAAACTTTCAAGTTAGGTCTATATTGAAGCTCGTGTTGCAATAAAACTTCCCAATGGATTTTTTTCACAATCCCATCAGGGGTCTAAAAATGTATTAAGCTATTTAATTACCGTAATGAGAACAATTTTTCATACCAAACATGATATTTTTCTTACTAAATATTACGCATCGTCAATTTACATACTATTTACAAAATTATAAACATATATATTTGACTTCTTACCCAAAACGAAGGTCCCTCAAGAATTTTGGTTCGGAAACACTTCAGCAAATGAGGAAAGTCTGACATAAACCATAGTTGTCTAGATGTATCATAAGGATGCGTACAACTGAATTTTTGGTCTTCGATACCAAAATTTTCCACGCTCCGCGGTTCCACTGAGCACCATCCGAGGTGACAACATCTACTTGCATTCCAGCTTTCTCTAACTGGATGATGCAGTCTATGATTAATTTATGCAGAACGTCTTTCGTCACTGCACTTTTGCTTAAAAAATATCCCAACACTTGGACCCATGTACCACGGAAGGGTTGGTACATAAAAACTAGTGCATGATCAGCTCTCTCGTTTATTAAGTTTTGTGGCGTGTAACTGCCTAAATTGACGAAGCCATTAAACTCCATAGTTTTAGTATTTAATTTTACAGCTTCGCTTAAAGCGATTTCGTCAATTAATAAGGTACCTGCGAAAACACGAAGATGAAAGTTAGTGTAATAAAATGCTTGGAGTAATTTATTTCTAATTAAGCTATGTTAATAATGCATTATCTACGTATTAATAAGCATATTAGCAAAAACGATATTAAGCCTATGTAAATTATTCGAAATTTAGTACTACGCAATTTCTTTGTAAATGTAAAAATGACACAATGTGTATCATTGTTGTGTATGTCATAATTGTATTACTGTAACAAATGCTTTTTGAAAAATAATAGAAATAAAAGTGGATAATTTATAACGCTAATAAAGCTCAACAGCTCATATTCACGTATAGTTTAACGTAATGTTTCGAAGAAGCAATTGTTATATTGTCTTTGCATTGATTGTTAGTAACCAACTGTAGAAAAATTGTTAGTATCGCAAAGTTTACCACGTGTCACGTAAAATAAATTATACCCCTTTTGTCATAACTTTCCATTCGCGATGCCTTCAAACGGAGAGTGTCAAATATAGCTTTCGGAAAACCAAAAGCGCTATCTAATTTGTTTATGTATCTGTTTAGTGTGTCCTTACAAGGTAATGGTAATATTTGACGTTCACGCAATTTATCATAAACCGCAGGACCTTTAATTCTAATCATTAGACACTCATATACCCACTCAATAGTATAACGTCGTTGTTTCGAATTTTTGACTTTAGTAGCTTGAAAACAAGCACGAACTGCTTGTTTTTGGGCTTCTGGGAGATCCGCGATTTCTTCTTCAATAACACTATCTTTGATTACAGCACACTGGTGTTTTAATTGTTCCATCTTTTCCTTCAATTGATGATTCTGTAGAACAACAAATAGTATAACAGCAATTACATTATAAAACCAATATTACCTTTTTCTTCAGACGATGTAAATTTTTTTGTTTTACATGCAGTTTACGTTTAATCGTAATGTAACGTTTCGTTATATCGTTGTTTTTCGTTTTGACGACATTAACAATCTTTTTCGTAAGGATCGACAACTGAAACATCGATTCATTTTCATAAATCTTTTATATTTTTCGGGTGATTGTAAAATACTATCACACCTGGTTGAATACCTACAAAAAAAGATAAAATTCGTAATTCATTTTATTCATTACTTCACAAGGAAATGAAGATAATAAAAACCTTCCGTTGTTCACTCCAGCACCACTGCAAAACTGCGATTTTTCAATTTCTTGGAGCATATTAAAAAAATGTATTACTGATGTTAATGAATAATTGTAATTAACAGTCACCCCTGTTTCCATAACAGTTATCTAAATAATAAATGATAAAAATTGAAAGATAAAATTTATATTTCCGGCCGATAATATACTAAAGTCTAAGTACCTGAATAATTAGATTATTACTAATTTTAACTTCTAATTTTAGTTTTTCAAAAACTATCTATGTAATATAGAATTAAAAGTTTTTGTGGTTCTGATTGTTTTGACCAACACCAATTTTGTGGTAAACCTTGATCTTTCAGTGCTTGCAATATTGTAGTTAACGAAAACGTTCCAGGATTGTCATCAAAAGCTGCAGGACGATAATTTTCTTCGCATAATATTTGCCATTCCAACTCAAGATCTCCAGTATGACTTGTTGTATCTTCAATTATTTCATTTACGATACTTGAACTATACATTTGTTGGCGACAATCGGAAAAATTGTCACTTATGTTGCTGTTCTCTTCCATATGTTTTCCGGCAGAACAGCCAGTATCAAGTTCTTCGTTTATAACCACTTCCTCCGAAACTATTTGCATAGGTAAATGATTTGTATTTGAAGAATCTAATACACGTGCATCATGGTGGTCTACGATCATATTTGCCTGTACAGGAATTGCACCTGCCTTTAAGTGGAATCTTTCTTTTGGTAAATCAAAAACCTCACCATTTGGCAAGTTTATTCTGTCAAATGTTCTAATGATATCATCATCTTTAAAATGCAATTCACAGACAAAGTTTTTATGAAGAAGATGTTGTGACAATGCCAAGTTCCAATTTTTTAATGCATCGGGACACTAATTTAAGAAAAAAATTATATTTCCAACGATTATTCAGATATTAGTACGCATCTATTACGCTGAATCAAAAAAATGTGCAATTTCTTTTTTTTTTTTTTATACTTTAAAGTTTGAAGTGTTAGCAAAAACAGGGGAAAAATGCTAGCACGGGTAAATGCTAATAGCCACACTCATAGAAATTTGTTTGAAAAAAAAAAAAATTTAAATAAATAAATAACTGTGATGTCTTTAATCAATTATAACTTTTAAAAATTTTATATCTTATTTATCCTCAACTTTCATTCTATTAATTATTGATTATAATTCCCGTAATTTTTGATTTTATAAACTAGTGATTACAAAATAAAACTCGACTCTTTATTGAAAAATCACAGAATATAAATTAATTAACTCTTATTATTACTTAATTTAAATTATATATTATTAACTTATAATAAAATGGATTGAACTTATTGGTTATATTACCTTGGGTACTTGAAATAAAGTCGTTTGACGACGGTTTAATTCAACGTTTCGTTTTCTTTCAGCAGTTGAGCCACTTAAGCAATTTTTAACTGAATACTTTTTGACCATTTTCTTAAATTATTTTATCAATTATTTTCACACTTTAACAGCACTGTCCAAGCAAACTTAATTTTACATTTGTTTATGTTAACATACTTCATAAAATCTTAACGGCTTTTTGTGACGTCACAGAGATTGTAGTGATCGTTGCGCTACTCTGGTGGTGAAAATAGGTACATGTTATTTGCTGCTGTTTTTGAGGACACATTTTATACCAAATGACCTATGCCGTTCGAGCTCCTTGTATCTAAGCTCCGTGGTATAGAGTATTGAAACACTCGAGGCCGATGTTACTGCGTGAAACAGACTCTCTTATTAGTTTGTATATATGAATTCATTCAAGGTAAAATTTTTTTTTAGCGTAATGCATACAACCATAACTTATTATTTTTTGTGATTTAAATGCACAGGGACTGTTGCTTAAAATTGATCATAAACTCGAGACTGTTCTGGTGTCAACATAGCATGAATAAACTAATGATAAAAAAATTTTAAACTTCCAAAACTAAAGTCATTTGGCCTATAATAAGTGACCCCATTAATCATGAATTTGCAAACGCTTTTTCAAGACTTTAATCCAAGGTAATTGAAATTTTTTGATAATAAAAATTGAATATTAAAAAAAGACATTTTATTTCTAAAATGAAAAAATTTACATATGATTTAATCTCAACTGCTTAATTTTTAATTACAGTTGTAGAAATTATTATTATTATTGTTATTATTTGATTAAAATATTATGATACTAAAATTGAGAGACATCTAATCATTTTTAGAATTTTTTTAACAAACAAATTATAGCAAGAAAGTTTTATTGACAAATTTCATCTTTAGAGGCTCTGCAAAATTATAAATGAGATTTTTATAAATAATTTTCTATGCCTAGTTTATTTTTCAAGAAAAATCAAAAGATTGTCAAGTGTCTGCTAACTTCAGCCTCATAAAATATTACTATTAAAATGAATCGTATAAATCAGTAAATTACAATATGCAAAATTTTTTTTTAAACTTTGCATTTTTTATTATTGCAATGTATAAATGATAATAAAAACAACTATCAATTTTAAATGTGATGTAACTTCAATCAAGATAATTTTTTTTTTATTATTTTATTTTTATTTGATAAACACATATTATTTTTAAGTGATTTGAATGTTTTATTTTTTCAGTAAATTTTTAGTCCACTCATGTTTGATGATATTCACCGCATTATTTGCATTAAGATTGGATGGATTTATAGAATGGAGTTATTGGTCGATATTCAGTCCTATTTGGTTGTGGAAGGGTATGGTAATTCTAGGTGCTACAGTAGGCAGTTATGTTTGGTGGAGACATCCTCATGCAAGACTTGAAGGCGATGCTTATGTTCATTACAAGGCTATGTTAATAACTCTTGCCTTACACTTAATTTTATTAATGTTCGAACTATTAGTTTGTGACAAATTAGAATCAGATAGACATTTATGGATATTAGTATTCATTCCTCTGATTTTTATTTCGATTGTCTCCATAGCTGTAAGTTTTTATTCACATTACATACATCAAATAATAAGTATGAATATAAAACTATTATTAAATTATTTAATTACAGGTATGTATTTGGGCCGTAAAACACGATCGATCATTTGAACTAGAATTATTTTGTGCCGTCAATGTACTACAATTTATTTTCTTAGCTTTGAAACTTGATCAATTTATAACATGGAGTTGGGAAGTCGTCTTTGTTCCTCTTTGGGCACTTTTGTGTTTATCATTAGTGGCTGTACTATACACCATAGTCTTCGCAGCTGTATTGTTAAGGGCACCACAAGTTAATGCTCGTGTTAGAAGAACTTCATTAAATTCTGCTTTAGCGTATACGTTTCTCGTCGTGCCAATATTAGTATTTCAAGTAAGTAAAATTATAGTTTTTAAATATATTAAATCCTAGAGTAAATAGTTTTTTACTTCGTTTTTTTTTTCTTTTATTCTACTTACAGTTTTGAATAGTTTAAAATGTTTCCCTATCAAATTAGAATATAACGATTATTTGTTTTAAAAATATATTTCTATCATTGTAGAGGCTGGGTAATAATTCAATGATTTACGATTAAAATGGTTGTTTATTCGCTTTTCTTTCGTTTATTGAGATGAGGTAATTACAAAACACTATTTAAAAACAAAATATACAAATCCAATTACAATATCTCATACAATTTATTTTAAAAATCTTTATTATATAACAACATATTAACGATTTTTTTATTAAGCATTTACACAGTAAAAAATAAATCTTTTAATACAGTACACAACCGCAAATTTGTTTGATTTTACTATTATTATTATTATTTGTCTAAGTTGAAAGATCAAAGATTTAAGGTCGAAGAAAAAAAAAATATTCATAGTAAATAATATTTTCTACAAAGACAAAAAGGTTTTAGAATAGTCAATTTATGTAAATAATCAAAATTATTGTAGTTTGAATTTTTTCATACTATTGCAATAATTCAAGGAAGAATTGTTTTGATTGAAATGTAATGATAAAGATTTCTAATAGTATATTTATTGCGTTACACTATCCTTATTTATTAAGAGCTCGTTATCAAATATATGTCAAATTCAATTTCAATTAGTTGTTTGCTTGGAAATCATATGTTTTTTACTATTAAATATATTTTTTATTGACTGGTTGATTAGAAAACAATAATGATGTGATGAAAGAATATTTGTACAATTATTATTTTTAATGATACCTGTTTTTACTGAGACTGTTAAAATATTACTGTTCACAATAATTGAAAAAACAAAAAATTCTTCGTTAAAAATCATTTTAAAGTTTAAAATCTTTACTTTCTTAGCTTCAACATTTTTGTTGTATCGTTCAATAATTATAAATCGAACTAAAAATAATTTTTTTACATAAAAAAATGTCTGCAAGTGTAAAACCCTCTTAATAAAAATACATGAAAGTTTTGAAGTTAGTAATTAGTCGAAACTCGCAAAAAAAGGTACAAGATTTATCATTGGTTAAAATTAAATATTGAATTAAAAAAATGTAATTTTCAAAGTTTAACAGATTAAAAACTTGTAAATTAAAGATTTTAAGTTTTGAAATTACATTTTAAAAATTATCAAGAAATTACATAAATTACTTCGATCTCGACAATTTTTGTGAACAGAATATTTAAACCATTAAGTTTCAATAGTAAAATGATAAAAAATAAAATTTCCTATTTACCTAGCAATAGTATGAACAAAAGTTATATTTTTCATCAACAAAAATTTTAATTAAAAATACCGATAATTAATTCGCGTATCGAAGTACATACAGTATCATATGATTGATCACATCAGTTACATAAAGAAACAGCGAAGAATTTTTGTATGAAATATTTCACTAGATTTTGTTGAAAAAATTTGAGTTATTTAGTGTTTTTTGCTACCTTTTTTGTGTTCGTACTTCTTTTTTTTATAATCACCACCTTTTTTACCATGATGAGAATGATGAGAATGATGCTCTTCGTGTCCGTTTTCACCAGAGTGGCCTTTATGTTGTTTATCATGGTGACCTTTAGCTGAATGACCTTTCTTATCATGATGTTTGTCATGATAACTTGAATGATGATTATCTCCTTTTTTATGTTCTCCATGTGCCTTTTTATGGTGCCCTTCGAAATGACCATGCTTGTCGTGATGGCCGCCTTTATGTTCATCATCATAAAATTTATGTTCTTTGTGATACTCATCTTTCTGGAATTTGTTATGATACCCCTTTACTTTGTGCCCTTTTTTATGTCCTTTTTTTTCGCCAAATTTTCCTTGTTTGTGATTTTTTTCATGTTTGTGCCCATGTTCATATTCTTCTGCCTCATCGTGATGTTTCTTTTCATGCCCGCCATGTTTCTTGAGAAAATCTTCATAATCTTCTTTTTTATGATCGTCATGTTCACCTTTACCATGATGATGATGGCTATGAAATTCTTTACTATCTTTTTCGCCATGTTCGTCATGATGATCTGCATGATGCTCTTCACCATTACCACTGGAAAATTTATGCTCGTGATGAGATCCGGATGGTAGAAGATCGTGATCTTGACGTTTTGTAGCTATTTGATCTCGATATTGGACCCATGTAACTGGTATTTCACGCGAATAACAAAACAACTGATAAAAAGATGACAATAATAATATAGATAAAAACAATTTGTTAAATTTGGTCATCTTTGTCAACATTTTTAAAATCCATACCCCGATCTATTTACAATTTATAGGAACTATAATTGTCAATTTTTGTACGACGCACTAAAATAATCTTTCAAACGTCCAAGTTCACAATGTTCTGCTATGTCCAGATTATTTATACTCAATTATCTCACTCACTTTCTTTATCGTGGTCAATCATTTATAAAATAAAAAAAAAGTTTATCTCAATAAAAGCTTAACAGTTAAGTAATAGTTTTTTATCTCGTTGGTTGCTAAAGATTTGGTAAATTTTTTCAATGATTTTCTCTATTATATAAACATAAATCTCTACTTTACGGTAATAGATTAGTAAAAACTTTTATTAAATTACTCAACTTTCTATAAATTTTTTTTTGTTCTGTTTCTATATAAACTGTTATAATAAATGGTGAAATGTTCAATACTGTAGATATAAATTAAGAAACATTTTTAATACAACTTTTGAAATTCAGTAATTACGATATTTTTTACCAATAAACTACAGCGATATGCTTAATATATTGTTAGTTATTGTATTTGATAATATTTTTGCAGTTATGTCTTTGCAATAATTTGACGATTAAACGAACTTACCTAAGTGAAGTTCTATCGTAATTGTATGAAGCGCCTCCTCCTCAAGATCACCAAACGTAGTACCCTGACTTTAGCCCAGAATGCCACAATATTTAAAGTAATAAACTTAAAATATTGAAGTTACTTACTTAACTCTGTTACGGTATTCAGATGTCTCGATCTTCATTATTTAAAGATCTACCGATACGTCTATAGGGACTAAAAATTTTTTAGTAAGGGTTATTATTATTATAGGGTGGGACTGATCTTTTCGGAGGAGGCGCTTCATACAATTACGATAGAACTTCACTTAGGTAAGTTCGTTTAATCGTCAAATTGTATTACGCGCCTCCTCCTCAAGATCACCAAACGTAGATGTTTAAAGACAAGTATCGGGAGAAGTAGAAAATAAAAATTTTTTTTTTTTTTTTTTTTTTAAAGAAAAGAAATTAACATTTTATTAACAGAAATACGAACATACGAAAAACATAAATTAAATATATAATTACCTTGCTTTTGTACTTAAAATAGTTTTAGCGAAAATAGTACGGTCTTCAACAACTTTGCAGTTATAAAATTTTGCAAAAACTTTTGAAGATTTTGTCCAACCTGCAGTTTTTTGAATTAAATCAATGGAAACTCCTTTCTTGTTAGCAGTAGACGTTGAAGAATGTCTTGTACTATAAGCAGAAAATTTTGATGTATCTAAACCACCTAAATGGAGTACTTCTTTAATCCATCTACTTAAAGATTGTTCTGAAACTGCTTTATGAGGTTTTTTCCAAGAAATAAATAATGATGTTTCATTTCCTCTGATAATTTCTGTGCGGTTAACATACTCAGAGAGTGCTGAAGCTACGCAGATGGAAAAATCTTCATTGAAGAAAGGAAGGACTAAATTGGGTTGGACTCTATTAGGCCCAGAAGTTTTTAAAATTTTAGGGATTTTTATTTCAATACGATCAATTAAATTTTCAATATTAGACACATTAATTGCTGCCAAAGTTTGCATTCTTTGACCAGTTGTGAGTGCCAATAATGTAACAACTTTGAGGGTTAAATTTTTTAGAGAAATTTCATTATTTGGAAACCATTTTGAAATGAAGTCCAGGACGATTTTTGGATTCCAAGTACTGTCATATTTAGGACGAGGTGGTCGAGTTTTTGAGACACCTTTGCAAAAACGTTTAACATCCAAATTTTCACCTAACCCCGAACCCAAAATTAATGAAATAGCTGATCTGAGAGAATTTATAGAACCGTAAGATTCACCTTTGTCCACTTCACCTGTCAGAAACCTTAGAATATCTGGAATTTTGGCTGTAAAAACTGATGTTTCTGTAAGATGACAAAAATTCCACCATTTCTTGAGAGCTGAGTCGTATTGACGTATGCTTGAATCAAATAAAGAAGCTAAACTTATATCACTAGTATCAGAAGAAAGTCCTCTTGCAGCTAATGATTGTTTGATAAGAGCCCTCCCACCAGGGAAAGTTGGGAGTGAAGAGGATGAGGCTTTCTATCGGAAGAAGAAAGGAGATTTAAACTTGGCTCAAAAATTATCGGTGACGTTTCAAACATCAACATACACCGAGGGAACCAAGGTTGTGATGGCCAATATGGAACTATTAATAATCCTCTAGCGTTATCATTTTCAATTTTCTTTAGTACTTTTGGGATTAATGAAAAAGGAGGGAAAGCATATGTAACGGGTATTTTTCCGGTTTTTACTTAAAAAAAAATAGACTTTATTACTGTTGTGTTACAGTCAAGGCTTACCTCTAATATCTATATCCCCTAGCTCGAATGAAATCTCGCCGGAGTCCAGGATCTTTTCAGGGATAGCTTATATTACTTATAAATGAAATTTGAGCCTGATTATAATTAGTACTCTATTTATTTAAGACAACAAACAACAAATATCGAAACTTAAGTTATAAAATTTACAAACTTTACTATGTCGCACATAACCCGTACACAGGTTGTTTTTTTGTTTGTCGGTGCCACCTGGTGGCCAAACTCTGTCTACTACCTTTACGCAGTAGTATTCCTATTTTACCGACAGTTGCGCACGGCCCTACCTGCCCTTAATCCCGTCTGGGTGCTTGAAAAGCATCCCTTTCCGGCCCTACTTGCTCTTAATCCCGTCTGGGTGCTTGAAAAGCAACCCTTCCCGGTCCTACTTCCCTCTGGGTGCTTGGAAAGCAACCCTTCCCGGCCCTACTTGCCCCTAGTCTAGTCTGGGTGCTTGGAAAGCAACCCTTCCCGGTGGCCAAATTTCCCCCAATGGACAAGTCAGCACTTACCTGGTTCCTGGTCGGAGACAAGGTACGAGTTCCTTGGGTACTTCCTGGTGAAGGGTCTTCTACCGGAAGATTATAACCACTGGAAAACTTGGTTACTTTTTCCGTCAATCAAAATCGCTTTTGTCATTTCCTAGACCTTTCTCCAAGAGTGAAAGATCTTGGAAAATTATCGCCATCTATCGCTCGTCGTCAAACTTCAGATTTTTCAATTATTTAAATCTGATCAAATATCAAATTCATCCATCAATTTCAATAAATTTCAATAAATTTCATACAAAATCAATTCCATACAAACGTCGTTCGGGACTTAGAAAAAATAACATTTGCCAAATAATAATTTTCACCAAAATAATTTCCCATACTAATTTCATTTCTGGGACTTAGTACAAACAAGTTAATTCACAAAGAAAATAATTAATTAAATAATTATTCAGATATTTTGAATCTGTTCGAGAATTCAATTAATTCTTTCTTTCAGGTAAATAAATTTTTGTTCTTTAAAAGAACAAAAATTATCGCCACGCAGTTTCGCTTATATTAGCTCGTCGGTTTTTACTGCAAACGAACGAACGGCGAAATTCTTCGCCATCTCTCGCCGCGGCGGCGTACTCAAAAAAAATTCGCGCGTATTTCCAAATAATAATAAATCGCAGTCAAAATATTTAAAATTTAAATAAACTTTTCCATTAAACAAAGAAATGTAAATGAACAATTATATATAAAAAAAAAAACATCTTTAGTATATTAAATACACTCCGGTATTAATAATGACAAGAACGATAATAATAGTAATAATAATGATGATACATCAAAAATAAATTCTGCTGCTCTGTCGTCTCGCTCGCACTCACTTTTTACCATCACACATAAAAGAAAAATTTTTTCCAATCTAAGATAAAAGCATCAATAGCAAAAGAACCGGGATCTTTTTTCCATGAAACATAACTATCGCATTTAGCGTTAATGCGACTAGCAAACAAATCAACTTCCGGGTAACCAAATTTATTACATAACCAATTAAAAGCATAATTAGATAAACTATACTCAGTTTCTGGTTCTAATCGACGCGATTCATAATCGGCGATTTTATTTTCTTTTGAACTGATGTAAGAGGCATAAATAAAAATGTTTCTTTCCTCGCACCACTGCCAAATCAATTTTGAAGTATAGCTAAGATTTTTAAATTGAATTACACCCATCCGATTGATATAAGCTATAGCTGTAGTATTATCAATACGCAAAAGTATATCACAATTTTTTAAATTACTGGCAAAACATTTTAAACCAAAAAATGTAGCCTGTAATTCCAGTAAGTTAATTGGATTATGACGTTCATTTTTATCCCAAAAACCATGAGCTCTACTAGTGCCACAACATGCACCCCAACCGGTCAGTGAAGCATCTGAGAAAATTTCCGATACAAATTTAAGACTTCTAATTGGCATAAAAATCTTGTTAACATTTTTCTTCCACCAATCAAGATCATCACTTACTAAAGAAGATAAAACAATTGATGCCCCGTAATTACCATTACTTTTTTCTAAAGCAACAAATTTTTCTCGTTCTAAGCTTTTCATATAAACCCAACCATATTTAGCCGCAGGACATAAAGATCCCAAAACGCCAATAAAAGATGCAAAATCTCTGATTTTATGATAAGAATTAACCTTGAATTTATTAAGAAGGTTAATCATGTTAATAACTTTTGATTCTGGTAATTCAATTTTCATATCAGCAGAATTTAATATGAGGCCTAAAAATTTTTGTTTTTGTAACGGTTCAAGCTTACTTTTTTGTTTATTAATAATAAATCCAAGACTTTCTAATAATAAAATTGTTTGTTGAACATTTAGTAAACACTCATGCAAACTATAACCAATTAGTAAAAAATCGTCAATGTAAACAACAGAGGAGTAACCTCTTTCTCTTAGAAGAGAAATGACAGGTTTCATTAACTTAGTAAAAACATATGGAGCTGTATTTAAACCAAATGGTAAACAATTAAATTCATATAAAACCCCATTAAATATAAATCTTAGATATTTTTTAGACGAATTTTTATAGCGACTAAATAGTAAGCGTCCTTTAAATCTAAAGTAGACATAAAACAACGATGTCGTAATAAATCCCTCGCAGTTCTAATATCTTCTAACTTAAAATGCTCAGTTTTTATAAATTTATTTAACTTTTTAAGATTTAAAATAAAACGACTAGAACCATCTGGCTTAG
Organism: Cotesia typhae; assembly: GCF_013202065.1. Taxonomy (NCBI): domain Eukaryota; kingdom Metazoa; phylum Arthropoda; class Insecta; order Hymenoptera; family Braconidae; genus Cotesia; species Cotesia typhae. Next base: position 15,404,178 of record NW_027423774.1, read on the forward strand.
GAGTAAGAAAAATACTCGAAATAAATTGGCCATCACATTCCTGACAATGTTGAATTGCTCCTTTTTCTAAAAGTTCATTAATGTGATCAGTAAATTGAGTAAATTCTGTTTTGGACCAACATGGTTCCTTTGGTATAAATGATTGTTTGGGTGTCTCACTAAAAGGGATTTCATAACCATTTATCCAGGATAAAATGCTAATATCCGGAAATAATTTATTCCAAACAGGCAAAAAATATTTTAACCTTCCTGCGACCGCACTTACGGTTCGACTATCGGCGTTTCCTGGAAGATACTGACCCCCCTTGTTTTTTCATCGGCTGACGGTAACTTGAGCTTTTCGGAAGCTGGCTGTACGGTTTGCGTTGCCCCGACGTCGAAGGTGGTTGATTGTAAGGTTGACGACGGGGACCCTTCAAGTTTTTTGAATTTCGTGGGATAATATTCGAAGTTGATTTTGATGGAGGTTTAAGATCTTTAGAAGAACGTTCGAAAGACTTGGCGGTCTTCAGAGTTTCACCAAGATCTTTTCCAAATAACCACTCATCAGCAGTAGTAGCATTTAATGTTTCTTTCATAGATGTATTGAGATTTGAACAAATAATCAAACGTCTTGTTACGGTATCAAACACTAGATGAGGTAGGCTGTTGAACAGTTGTTTGGGAAATCATAGTTGGAACAGCTGATGAATTATTATTTGACGGATTAATCAATGGATTGTTTACAATAGGAATTGACTTGGAATTTTTTGATAATTGAGAAGACAAAGTTGAAGAAATATCAATAACAGGAGTTCTTTTAGGTCTATTTCTTGATGAAGACCTAGAACGGCGACGATTTCGAAGAGAAGAGTCATCACGATTGCGATTAGAATGATGGTGAGAACGGTGATGAGAGCGGCGGTGAGAACGATGATGAGAGCGGTGGTGGGAACGGACAGTTGAGGTGGACCTGTTTCTATTGGATCTTGAACTCATTTTTGAGCGAGATCGGGTTCTCGATTTACCTGTAATACCAAGTAAATACTATAGGAAATTTATTCCAAACCAAACTTATTGGTTAAAATTAATTGAGTGTACTTGACACTAGTTAACTTTGTGAAAGAAAATATTTAGTGACTTGCACAATATTTTAATGAAAACTTGTTCATTAGAAGCAATTAAATATATTAATATGCGTTACTTGAACGTAAAAGACCTTATTTGAAGGATATAGAAAAGCAAAATTTATTTGCTAAACTAAAATGACGTAAAACATAACCAGCCTGTCACTTTTATTGAACTTACGTTGCTTTCTTCGTAGATAATTAATTTCATCATCTTGTTTTTCTAATTTCCTTTTTAATCTTCGTAATTCTATAGCAAAATCTGAATCTTGATAATTATTATTAATACTTATTATATTAATAAATAATTAGTAGATGTAAAAAATACGTGGCTTTCTTTGAGCACAAAGAAAAGGAATGAAGATCGAGACATCTGAATACCGTAACTTCAATATTTTAAGTTTCTTACTTTAAATATTGTGGCATTCTGGGCTAAAGTCAGGGTACTACGTTTGGTGATCTTGAGGAGGAGGCGCGTAATACAATTAGCGTTTTAACTTACAATAAAAAATTAAAACAATTATTTAATAAAAAAAAATTTTTTTTTTTAAGGTATTACTAGCAAATAAATTGGATGGAGATTTGTCATTAAATTATACAACTATAGCTGCACCATTGTTACTCTCTCATATGACACTTATCTTCATGTCTTTTGGTGCTAAAGGTGGAAATAGATGTAAGTAGAAAATTTCAATTATTCAACAATATTAATGAAGTATTTGACAAAAAATTTCGGAGAAAAAAAAATTTATGCATACTTCTGTTTCTTTAATTTGAAAAATAGTTGAATTATAATTACTCTGTTAAAATTTAATATTATAATTTATAAATCAATAGCCCAAAAACATACTGGGTAATAATTAATTAAATCAACAAAATTATCCGTTAATTTATAATTTGAAAATTTTTATTTCTAATATTTTGAAAAACAATTTTTTTAGGGTGGTTTGGAATACGAAAAGACTTTTGTCATTTTCTTTTAGGCCTCTGTCCGCTTCTTCAAGAGTACGGGAACATTTCTTATCAACCAAGAAGTGATCACGATCAACCACCATCAGAACCAATGGTTTCAGATAAGAATGAAAAGCATATTAAAAAAATCGACCTAATGAAGCCTGTTGTGCCTATTATTTCTATTGATACGCCCGATTGATGTCTAAAAAATTCATGGATTGTTGTGGAAAATTTTAAGCGATTATAATTGTGATGAATACAGAAACAACGCTCAGCACTGTCTATATATATAAATTGTGAATAAGATCTTTGATTAATTATTTAAAGTAGAAAGAAAAACATCAAATACAGTGTGAAGATATATTGGAATAGGAAATTTACTGCAAATTTATAAGTTAAGTTTTAAATATAATAGATTAATTTTTGCCTCCAAGTTATGAAAGCGTTAAATGGCTTTCTGTTAATCGTATCTATTTACGATGTTAAAAACATTTTCTTTATTAGCCTATTAACCCGTCCATTTTGTTAACAGAATCCTTATGCTTATTGGATCTGTAATCGATTATTTTTTGGCGAGTAAACATTAGAGAATATTAAATATTTGTGTTAATACATTGAGCATAATAAAAACTCAATAATTATAAATTATAAATTAGATTTTGTCGGTGCTATATTATTGGTTGTGAAGTTCTTCCAATGTTATCTTTTTTATTGTTAAAGCTTTTTAGCAAGTTAATCGAGTGTCATAATTAATCAAATGTTTTTTTCTACGAAAAATATTTTATGACGTCAGTACTCCATTTTTTTTATATTGTATTATTGGATTAAATGAAATTTTATTAATTAAGTCAAGAGAACAATACTAAAATTGTAAATACTAAATTGAAATTCGTAAGTCATTATTCGATTTAGTTGTTGGGTAAATAAATACCTGAGGTAATCAAACATAATTAATATTCAAGATTGTGTCATATTTTACTTAACATAGTTATACAGTGTGAACCGTATACCCTGCAGTTGGTGATCAAAGTTAATGAATTTATTTTAATTAGTCAACCCTATTGAAATTCGACAATATATAATTATTAAATTATTAAGATAGCCCGAAAAAAAAAAAAAAAAAAAAAAAAAAACAAATTTTTTCAGCTTCACGTCTTTCATAAATCTTGTAAGAATAAATAAGATCTAACAATATTTAAAGGTCTTAAAAAATTTTAATTTATTTCTAATGGTGTTTGAATGTTTTCAAATGATTGTTGAAAGTTACAATTAATTTTTTCACGTTACAGTGCATAACAATGAACAAAAATAATACGAAAAAAAGTAAATAAAAATGAGTAATTAATGTATGTATTATTCTATAATTCAGAGTGGGAATATGTTATCAAACAATAACGATTGAAGCTATTTAAAAATTGCGATAATTATGATAATACCGATGAGAAGTAAATGTTGGAAAAAAATCTATTCAATAATTTGAGAAAATTTAGATGAAAAATTTTAAGTTACCTAAAATTAATCAATTTTAGTATAATATTTGAACTACATCGCGTGCTTAAAAATAAAAGGGCTTATAGTTAAGAGTTAATAGGGATTTGTGGTGAAAGGGCGTATAAAAAAATTTTTTTTTGCCATTCGTTTTAAAATTGTCTGAGACGTAAAAATCTGTGAAAAAAAAAGTTGGTATCCTAAAGCTGAAAGGGCGTATCTCAAGACATACCCCCTTTCAGCTTTAAGAAAAATACGACTTAAAGGTGAAAGGCCGCATAAAAAAAATTGTAGTTTTGATACCAAATGTTAAATAATAGTTTCACAAGACGAGTTATGCTAAAATAACAGCCTCATTTACAAAGTTTAATATAAACAAATAGAAAATAAATTAATCAAAAAAAAATTAAGTAATAAAAAAAATCACAATGACAGATAACATTCAAATATTTTGAAATTTCCCGCTTTTTTTTTTTTAAATATTGTAATATTTTAAAATTATAACATTTGAATATTTCAAAATTTCTTATTTTTCTTCAAATATTCTAATTTCATGATAATTGTTCATGTTTTTAAATTTTATAATAACTATTTCTTAAAATAAAAAGCGAGAAAATAATCACGCGTACTTTATTGTTTTTTGGATATATTTTCTTTTGCAACTTTAAAAAATTGTACAGTTGAGATTTTACGTCGCTACTACCACAGAAAGTTTTTTTTTTACATTTTTAAACTATAAATATATTCCTTTGTAAACTGGCCGAAAAAAAATTATACGCCCTTTCATCTTTAGATCACCGAAATTTCAAATTCTTAAAAGTAAAAGGGCGTATACTTAAAGACATACGCCCTTTTATCTTAAAAATTTTTTTTTCAATTTTAAGTGTAGAATGTGTCTACTCCTTGATTGGCAATAAAAAAAAAATATGCGTCTTTTTACCTTTAGGCACGTGACATGTTTGTTATTCATTTTTTTAAGTGCCTTACATTCTATTTTTATTAATTTTCATGTAATCTAATAATTAAAGGAAATATAGGATTAATAATGAAATTTAAAAGTCGTTTGAAAACGTTCAAAATGTCATAATGAAAATAATACTCTATTTTTCTGAGCTACTCGTAAATATATATGCGCATGTAATATAATATAAATATAAGCAATTGAATATTTTAACTTTAAAAAATAAATTTTTTAAAATGTAATAGTGAAACTCCAACCTGGTGTAAAAGAGTTTGTCAACTACGGCACAAGACTGAACACTTTATGTGTAGATTAGTATTAATAATAGTTAGTTTTAATCGATCATAATACACATATTTGAGAAAATGTTAAATTAAGTTTATATCATAAAATAATAATTGTAAATTTCTGCTTAAAATATTGTCGTAGCAAGTGGCCAATTGTTCATTAAATTAAGTAAAATACTATTAAATTGTACAGACATTACCTAGAGTTTTTCAAACCTAGATGTATACATTTAAAGTGTATGTATTTAACAATTTATACATATCGATTAAGGACGTTTAAGTGATGTATTAATTTCATTTTATTATTATATCTCAAATGCATACTACAACAACCCAATAAACTTTATATTTTTTGGTAATAATTATACTATGAATATTTTATTTCAACCTTTATTAATTATACATAATAAATAATACCATTCATTTGAAAGAGGATTTCAATTACAAAATCAATGACATTTACATCATATGTAGACAAAATGAGCGGGTATCTTTTACCCATATCCCAATTATTCAAGTATCATTTACGCATATACCCGATGATACATACAATCGTGATCATTAATTTAAGTATGTTTTTAAGTTTACTGGAAAATAGCCATTTGCAAACTCGAACGTGTATAAACTATAAATTTTAAAATTAGTTGATAATGTAATTTATAAAATTAATCGCAAATAAAAAATGACATTAATGAAATTAGCAAAATGGAAATTTCACCAAATATAAATTCAGTTATTTATAAAATAACGAAAAACAAAAATCTGTGGCTACGTGAATTTAGCAAATTCTTACTGCAGAAACTTATAAAATTAGCCGATTGTAAACTTTACGAATTGTAAAATTAGTCGTTTTTAAACTTCTTATAACTTTTGAATGAGTCTGTCGAATCTGCTCTAATTTTCAGAAAAACTAAATTTATGGAAGTCCTTTTAGATGCCTCAAATCGTTTTTTGATCCGTCGATCCGTTAAAGAATTACGAGAGATTTAGAAAGATTTAGAGATTTGATCAAATTAAACTTAAAGATTATCAATGATGCTTAAAAAAACTGCGTCGAATGCCGCTAACCGCGTAAAAATCGGTTCACTCATTCAAAAGTTATTAAGAGTTTGAAAATTTGAAAAATAGTGTATTATCAACTGCTATCAGACTTTTGAGTTCGGAGAGCTCAAAAACGTAATAAGTGCAATTTCGAGCGCTTAAGTATGGAGTTAGCGGGAAGTTGCAGGGATGGCTTGTAGGGTCAACCGTTTTTCGATTTTTTTTTTCTGTGTACTAATAATAATAATATTATAAAGAGGAAAGATTTAATTGTTTGTTTATTTGTTTGCATCGAATAGACTCCGAAACTATTGAACCGATTTGAAAAATTCTTTTAATATTGGAAAGCTACACTATCCCCGGTTGACATAGGCTATATTATATTATAATTAATTTTGAAACTTTTGTTAAATACCCGTGCAAAGCCTGGGCGGACTGCTAGTATTTTATAAATTAAGGAATATACTAATTGTTTTATAATGCCGATTAGCGTTAAATAAATAAATAAATTTAATTTTAATAAATAACTATACTTTCTTTAGTTTTTAAAGTATTTATAACTATAAATATTTATTTATTTATTACCTATAAATTTTTTAAATAAAAATACATAGTTTGATCAATAACATTATTCTATTTCTATAAAATTAATGATAGGTTTTTTCTATTGTATAAATTCAAGATGCTACCAAAATGGAATGCTCTCTGGCATCCACGGTCGACCTAGAAGACATGAAACTCGGGAAGCTGTTTCATCTACATTTAAATTTGAATCTTCCATAAGAGATGTTTCCCATATCAAAAGTATTTGAAGTCGTTCCTTACAAATTCCAACGAATTCCACGAGACCAGAGCATCTGGATGTAAAATCATAAAATTGAAATGTTTTTTAATAATCTAGAAGTATAACAATCTATTACAACATATTCACAATAAGACACTCACGTAAATTCACAGTCTCCAAGGCTTATAGCTGATAATTTTGGACATCCTTTAGCAGCAGCAATCAATGGTTCGTCAATAAGGCCAAAATTATACGAACTAATAATAAGCTCTACAAGTCGCGTGCAGCATTTACTAATTCTGTCAACAGTTATTTCAGGCGGGGATCTACTAAGAAATAAATGAGTTACTGGAATTGGTGTTATAAGAAAATCATTACAATTATCTTCATCTGATAAATACGACGTTCTGAAATGATAGAATTATATTTTGATTAACTTTACGCACAGTTTGACGTATTTTTCTATGTATAAATATTGAAAATAGTCATTTTAATTAAAAACAAACGATTACTTCAATGAAAAATATATTGTATATCTAAAAGTATAGTGTTGAAATTAAATCGTTATTCTAATTTTTAATCGTTTTGTTTAAATAGAATGAAGATGAACAAATGGGGCATTCCACATTAAATCGAGCACTTTTGAACTTGACTTCTTTCGGTTTTAATAGAAACTTTTAGTAATATTTACAAGTGGGGTCCACCCTACTTTTGGCCATATCTAGGTAAAAAATAAACATTTTTTAATTTTTTTTTATACTGCTTGTTTTTACGGCGCATTTATGATAAAAATGTCGTGAAAAAAAAAATAAAGATGTCGATAACTTCTTTGCCTTCAAAAGTTGGAAAAATTTTGGCTCTCATGTTTTTAGATAGAATTTATATATTTTTTTTTTTTTTGAAAAGTACACAAATTAAAAAAAAAAAGTTGAATACCACAATTTTCTAAAAAATTTATAAATTTTTTAGAAAATTTGTCAAAATTGTGATAATCAACTTTTTTTTTTTAATTATTCATTTTTTTATGTATTTTAAAAAAAAAAAAAAAAAATTTATCAATAAAATCAAATGGAAATTTCGTTGAAAAAAATGAAAATTCAAATCGTGGACCTTACTTGCAAATAATTACCAAACTTTTTTTGTTTCTTATCTGATTAAAAGTTTTCTTTAATTTTTACCTAATCAAAAAAAAAAAAAAAAAAAAAAAAATTACGGATTTTTGAAAGAAAAAAAAAGTATTGTTTTTAAATGTTCATAATTTTGTTAAATATTAATTTATCGGCCATTTGTTTTCGTTTTTCATTTTTGAATGTTTTATTTTTGCTTTTCAATGTAGTTTTTGGAAAAATATTGATTTGAGTGATTTCTATTTATCTTTTCTTACTTTTACGAAAAAAATTAAAATTTCTTCGACGATGAACACTTTTAATTTTTTCTCTCTTTTAATTCTATGGTTCTTCTAATAACTTCTATTTGAGAAAAATCTGCGGTACATGTTACGTCAGGTAAAAAACAAAACAAATTTTCAACGAAATCATAGAAGTTAGGTTCAAAATTATTCGATTTGGCATGGAAAGACCTATTGATATTAATCGGTACAATTCAGTTTTTAGTACTTGTGTTATAAACTGCCGACTGTTGGATATTACTGAATTCCATATCTTCGCTAATACTTATTTATTTATTTATTTAAACATCAATCGGCTTTGTACATATTAGTAATACAAAAAATTTATTTTTATTTTTGAGAGAATATAATATGAATGGAATTATAAAAGAAACAAGACTAATCTACATAAGGATAAAGTAATATTAAATTAGTATTTTTTCAATTGATGATATCTTATTAAAAAAAAATCATTTTAATATTACATAAAAAATATTTAATTCAAGAAATTTAAAAATATTTCTTGAAAATTTCATTCTTGTTTCAAAATATTGATCTCTCATAATAATAACCGATCAGAGATTCAAAACTTTGAATCCAATAATTTATAAACTAACAGGATGAATTTGTAAAATAAGATAACCAATTTTCGTTAAAATAGTTTCTTCAGTTCAAAATGATGTCTTTTAAATCTAATTAGTTCGTTTATTAGAGTAGTTCATAATAATAATTTTATTATTTAAAATAAATTTTAAAGTGTAATTGGATATTTTCATTTCTCAAAAAATTTTGCATACAAAAAAAATACAACCACATTCAAGATATTACAACAAAATTTAATAGAAGTTTTTAAATTTTTAGAATATTTTCATACAGATAATAATTATCAGGTGATGGAGATTAGATGGTATGTTTTTTTTTAAGGATTAAATATTTTTTTTTTTTTAATGTTACTTTATTGAAATTGTTAGAATTAATACTTACAAGACAACATTAAGATAAGGTAAATGATTTTCTAATGTAAGCCAGGTTTTATCGCTAATGTGTGGTAGTGGTTTTTCATCAGGGTAAACTTCAATTTTCATTGTTTTAAGATTTATTCGATCGTCACACGATAATGCTGTGAGTAGTTCGTCACTGAGCAAAGAATAAGATAAAGATAGTTCTTGAAGAAATTGATACTGACTAATCGTTTTTACAATATCTAAAAGGAAATTAAAAAAAAAAGTATAAAATCAAAAATAAAATTAAGAACTTTTCTCACTAATTTTTAATAACCTTTTAATAACAATTCTGTTGAGTCATCAAGACGTAATTTTTCAACATTTGTTAAATTTTCACATGTGTTAACTGACTGTAAACTACAACTTGTCGATATGTCATCCGTCCTTAACGATTTAAAAAATAATTCATCCGATGATTGCACTTGCGTAAAAGGTGTTACATCCAAATAAGAAAAATTATCAGAAACTGATAATGAATTAGTTAACGAAAGCATCTATAAAAAAAAATTTATCATTATTTTTAAAAATCTACATTCTATTAAAAATTTTAAATCAAAATTTTTATAAAAAAAAAAAATTCCCAAATGCTGACCCTAGTATAGAATTTAGTATAAACTTTTCTTGTCTCACTAGTGAAGATAATACTTTTCTTTGTAGCACAATAAACTGAAGTTTATATTAATACATATGATCAATGTAGATTAAGTTTGAAAGAAAACTTGGTAAGCAAGGACCTCAAGCCGTTGATGAAACCAATTGACGGAGAGTTTAGGGTAGGGGAGAAGGATTTGAAAGGATTGAATTAAAAAATTCAGCGAATGATAATTCTTAAGCAAAATCAAAAGCATGTGAGACCTTCCATTGCAACACTTTTGCTCTATACTAACAGAGTTCTTATGCCAATCCAATGTAAAATGTATTTAGAATTACCGGTAAAAGGCGATTGTAAGCAAGTAGGCCGTTCACGTGAATGTCCCTGACATGTTTGGAGAACAGGCGTACTGGATCACGTGTGCATTAAATAAAAATATTAATAGAAAGGTGAAATAAATATTTTTAAAGTGGTATTATAACGAGAACATGTGATTTCATAGTGCTAATTTTGAATTTAGATAAATATTTAACTATATATGGACAATTTCAATCTTTTTTAAAAGATCTCAAATGATTTTGTTCTATTAACTCGATAGATTTTATCTTAAATAAACCTAATAGTCTTTTGAAAAATGTCCGACGACAAATTAAAAAAAATAAAATTATAGTATTCTTAAATAACTTCAAAAAGTTTAAAAATTACATCGATCAAAGTTATAAGTTGAATTGAAATTTTAGTGATAGATAATTACAACGATTTGTTTATTCTTCATCTACATATAATGATTTAATGTAATTTTATATTTATAATTACTCATTACTCATAATTAGATATTTTATTTTCAAATGTCATAACTTGTATTACTATGTTTATAACTAGTATTTATAAAAAAAACTTAATACGTCACATAAGTGCGCAATTTTATCTGATTGCGTCTAATGAGTCCTGAATACACGTGTGACTTGATCACGAGTATGCATAGAAAGTATAAAGCACGTGATTTTAATAATCAATATCAAACAAATAAGAAAAAATATTTTATATAAATTTACAATCTACATTGATTTATTTAATTTAATAATTTAATAATGAAACAATAAATATAAATAACGCTTTTAGTATATACACTAGGGTGTGCCAAAATGTAACTTCCTTAATGGACCTTTTAAAATTGGCATTTTGAGTTCCGCTTTTAACAGGAGTTGTGACATATTTTAAGCGTTAAGAATTTATTTAATTTTTATAGAATTTTTTAACAGGAGTTTTGTTCGGCCAAATTTAAAAATTTTGAAATTCCAGCAAAAATGCCTGAACAAAACTCCTGGTAAAAAATTCTATGAACATCAAATAAATCCTTAACGCTCAAAATATGTCAAGAAATGCCCGAACACAACTTTTGTTAAAAGCGGAACTCAAAATTCCAATTTTAAGAGGTCCATCAAGAAAGTTACATTTTGGCACACCCTAATATATACTCACGTGTTGACAAAAAACATCTTCCATAATGAATTTTTTTCTTTTTAATACCATATAAGTTTATGATACTGAAATTGAGAGACATCTGATAATTTTCAGCATTTTTTAGCTCTGAAAAATTATAAATGTGATTTTTATAAATAATTTTCTATGCCTAGTTTATTTTTGAAGAAAAATCTAAAAATTTTTAAGTGTTTGCTAACTTCAGCCTCATATAAGTTTTTACATTTAAGCTGCTATTGAATAGCTATGGTACGTCGTTTTATTGTTTAATAGTAGAAAAAAAAAATAAATATATAAATAAAAACTAAAAAAATTTTACATTTTACACTGATAGAAGGATTTCTTAACATTCAAAGGGGATGACCACTGTGACGATGGAAAAAATAGGTGATTTTCGGGAATTTTTTGGACTGGGATAATAAAGGAATTTAGGGATTGGGGTTTTTTTTTTGTTTTATGAAGTATACATTGAAGATCATTCTTCTAAATTTTGATTAAAAAATATCATGTTGTTACAAAGTTATAAGCATTTTTGTAGAGCACCAAATTAATTTCCCCCACCACGGTGGGATCTCTAACTAAAAAACGGATTAAAAATTTTTTCGTTTTTTGTTCTCATTTTTTTTGCATTCAAATAGCCCTAAAAAATCTTAAAAATCCCCCTACGTGCAATAATTGCTATTGAATAAACGAATACGGAAAAAAGGAAAAGTTAAGAATCGGTTCATATTTATGCAAATTACAAATCCCACCAGTTCAAAAAAAGTAGTTTCGAGAAAAATGCGTTTTTGTCGGACACCGCGCGTGCAATGGTTATTTTACACGCTGTTATAAAAATGACTATAACTCAAAAAATATTCGGAATTTTCATAAAAAAACTCTAGATATATATTTTTAAATGTATAAATTTTGATTTAATAAATTAAGAAGATTTATTAGAATTTAAGAAATATTTTTTATTATATCCGAGTATTTGTAAATAAAATTGTAAATTTACATATATGTTACAATACATAGTTAAAATCAAATAGAATAATTTTATGTCTACACATTAATTTTACATAAAATAAATATTATGAAAGGAATAAAAAATTATTGATGAATTAAAATTTTTAATTGAGCAGAACAAAAAAATATTGAAAAAAAAAAATCAATTTTTAATTTTTTTTACTGGGTTGCACCAAATCAAAAAATTTGAAAAAATTTCTATGAACAGAAGAGTATGATAGACGTTTTCTGATAAATTTTATTTCTTCTGTTAAAAATTGGCTTTCAACTTAAAAATTTGAAATTTTGCAATTGGAGAAAAAAAAATAGGTTTGTTTTATTATCTTGAAAACTAGTTGAGATTCAGAGCTGAAATTTTCGTTGAATCCAGCATGATGATCAGGCTGTACCCTTCATCTTTATTTGTACTTTCTCAAATATTTGAGTATCTCAGTGTAATTCTGGATTTATTCTAAAGTAATTTGAACTGTTGTGGCACAGGCACGCAGCTTGCTACTGGCGCCATTTGATTGAAAAAATTCAAAGATCTGTCGGATTAAATAGTTGATTTTTTTTAGTTACTACTTTTTAAAGTAACAGATTGCAGTTATTTTTACGATAAAGTGCTTTTAATTTATAGGAGTATGAAACGGCTGCCCAATTTTGAAACACAGTAAGTGCAAAATTTTTATACCTGATTTTTTTCAGTATTGCTGCATTTCTTATTACTTTTAAACCTTAATTTTAAGTAATTTTTCTTACAAATATTTATGTCCAAGTATTTTCTATTCATAAATCAAATTTTTTATCAATTTAGCGTGCAAACTTTTTTTTAATAAGAAAAATTTTTTAAAATCTCAAAATTTTCAGCTACTGTGTTTTGAAATTAGGCAACCGGAAATTTCTCAAATTATTCAGTGTTTTTTCAAATAGTGTAACTTTCTGTCAAGATCAATTTTTAAACAATCATAAAAGTGCCATCGAAAAAACTCTTTGTTTGTCTTTCAAAAGGTTAACAGATTGCTCCGATGAATGTTAACAACAGTTCAGCAGCAATAGTTCAAAGCCCACACATCAGTTTGAAGTTCTGTCTTGCCCATGCTTCAATGATAAGATAAAATGACAGTAATTTATGATAATAATGACATTCAAACCTTGGAAAGTCGAATAAAAAATCAACTGTTCTAGTCTTTATAACTTAACTAGCTGTTACCTGCCCGCTCCATTCCATCGAATCAAAAGTAGAATTTTTTGAAATCCGTATTGAGATGATCTCTACATGACAAATAAAAGAACCTTATTAAATTTGCAGCTTTGTGAAGCTATATTTTGACAATTAAGATTTTTTATTGTTAACACCCACCCCCGCGATCTTTATTGGAGGTGATTCGGTGTAAAATCGGTTCATAGATCATTTTTGTATCACATGTAGATGACTCCTATTAAATTTGGAGTCTATAGGAGCTATAGCGTGGAAATTAAAAATTTTGATTGTTAATACCCACCCCCGCAATCTTCTGTGAGGTGAGATATCGTAAAATTTGTTTATAGATTATATCTACATCTCTTACAGAAGATTTCTGCCAAATTTGGAGTCGATAGAAGCTATAGTTTAAAAACGGGAATTTTTCATTGTTAACGCCCCCGCAAACCCCTTTGGGAGAGGAATTTCTTAAAATCCGTTCTTAGCTGACTTCTACATGGCAAAACTAATATTTCTACCAAATTTCAAGTCTCTAGGTCTTATAGTTCCAGAGATATCATGATGAGTCAATTTATCTATAGAACAGCTCCTATATATATATATATATATATATATATATATATATATATATATATATATATATATATATATATATATATATATATATATATATATAAATTTGTATGATCTTAATTAATTTTGCTTAATAATTGATACCTCATATTTGAAGAACTTATCATCAAGGAAAGGTAAAAAAAATAATGTAACATACAATTGAAATATACGAAAAATTTATTTACATAAAAACTTTAAAATGTTACCTATTTAACTGTTGCGCCGTTTTGTTTCGAAATACCCAATTAATAAAATTTAAATTGCAAAAAATAAAAAAACAATAGTATTGTCACAATTATTAAAACTAACTCAATAAATTCAATAATGAATCTATATAGCTATTTAATAAAATTATACTTGGATGTAAATGGCTTTTTGTGTAGATTTATTTTTCGCAAAAAGATAAATGAAAGCGCAAAAAAAAATTACAATTTACGGAGAATTTTATTCATCCATAAGATGCACGGTTGGTGTAATCATCTTTTTAAATGTGTTAAATATTTGACGTTAATATATTCTTTTTTCTTTTTTGTTAGAATAAATCATTTAATTTTTTTATGCATAAATATCATTTATATTAATCAATTGGATTCATTTAATAATAATTTTCTTTCATAATACCATTCATTACAATATTTACATAAACATACATACAACTTGAAAAGATCAAACATTAATCATTCAATAATAAAAATATGTCGTTTGTTATTATTATAATTATAATAATTATTTCTCATTACTAATTTCATTTTCGTTAATCATTTCATGACTGCCAATTGTATTAACTTTGAGTTCCAATTATTAAGAGCAATATTTTTCTTCATTTCTTTAGTAAAATAAAATAAAATAAAATATTTATAATTTCCTCATTATTTTATAATAATTCAAGTCAATTATATAAATGAAATTTAAATGGTTTAATTATGTTACTAATTAATTATTATTTCTGATTATTAGTATATAAATCATTTTATATAATATACATAATTAAGCTCGTAAATGAATATCAGAAATAAACACATCAAATGTGATGAAAAAAATAACTTAAATTAACCCGTAACATCCAACCGTGGTCAACTAATATTTGCTAATATTACGAATTAGCGGCAACAAATTTATCTAATTGAAAAGCTATCTACTTGAAAAAAAAAAGCCTGATATATTTACAGGCATTCATCATTATTTAAATACAAAATTTTATTTTTTTTTATTATTATTATTTCATTATTTTTAGTATTTTGTTTCATAATTTTTTTTTTGTTTACAATAATAATTGTTATCAAAATTTGTATTGGCTATAAAATTGGGGATGTCAGCTTGCAATAAGGCTCAAAAAGTTACACTTGGTTCTTGCATATTTTACCATAAATAAAAAATAATAATTATAAATATCATTTATTATATATACTACTACCTTTATTTTTAGATATGACTTCATATGAAATTGTTTCTTTGTCTTTGTATATTATTTTTGACTTTCAGCTTTTTAAAAAACAAGAAAAAAAATATTTCTCTAAAAAATTTTAATTTTTTTTTTCACGCTAAAGCAATTACATGCTAAAGAATTGTTAGTCAATTTTATTTAAATTCTATTTTTCTGCTCTTCTACCAACAACTCATTTAACATGCGTAAAAAATTCAATCACGCAATTTCATAGTAATTGTACCACAATAAAATAAAAATGTCAGTATAGTATATATTTGTTTATAATTAAAAATTTTTTAAATCCCTATTTAATCATTCATTTATATGACAATAATTAAACATAATCTTAATGGCTTATACAATACGTAATAAATGTGTTTATAATTAATTATTATTAATAATATAATTATTATTACTTTTCGTGTATATCATTATCAAAAAATGGCATTAACGAGATCTCAGTTATGAAAAAATCGTGCAAAAATTCAAATTATTAATTTTATAAACGCGACACGACGTACAAAATAAAATAATAAAAATTGAGAAAGTTTATTGAATTACATATAACATCTATGTTCATCGCGTTTATATCAATAAAAAACTTACGTACGTTTTATTTTGAAACTATACATTAATTATGATAATTATGTTTCTCCAATTGCTAAGTTAAACTTTATTGAGAAAATGTCTTATATAAAGCACCGTGAATAAAAAACATACAAATAAAACAACGCCTTGGACACTTAAAAAATATTCAAAAAAGTAACAGACCCAATATTTGTGCATTCCAGTTGCTAACATATATTTTTCATATTTTATTGCGGACGCTTGTTACTTTGCAATTTTATTTATTTTTTTATTCTTCTATTATTAATCAATTATTGTTATTGATATTAATTGCACGTACGTATATTTCGTATAATCTCGTGTATATGTGTATAAATCGTTTTATAAATTCACGAATATGTTTGTATATAGTTGCACATTTATTCAAAATGAATAATTAATATAAATCAATCGCAGTGTACTAGTATAATATAAAGCGAGCTTAAAATTTATATCACATCCTTAGTGTGTGCAGCAGTATTTCCTACGTCTACTTATATGTATACAATTTATTTTTTTTTTTTGACTTTTTTTATAAATTTTTTTTACAATACAAATTTGTGTTTCTTCTATACTACGATGATATATCCGTTGCTTAATTTATGTTTCAGCCGAAAATTATTGCGCAGTCTGTCGTTGTGTTTTGTTGCATAATTGATCAAAAAAACAGGCATACAATCATTTGATATTGATAGATTTAATAATTTATTTATTTATTTGCATCAATAGTAACCAGTACTAAATGATGATGAATAATTAAATAAAATATAATGGGCGATAAAGTCAGTATTATTTGCAGCCATGCAAAAGTATTCAGCTCATATTAATTGTAGTAGCTGTTTAATTGGCGAAATAATAATGAAATTAATAATTATAATAATAATAATAATAATAATGACAATAACAACAATATTAATCGTAGTAGCAGCAACAGCCATAAATAGCAAGTACATAGTTACATTAATGATGAAAAATCTAAAAGATTAATCAGTGTTTCCACCAACCGCAGAAACAAGAGTACCACCGCCGCCTCTCGTGATGAGGCTTAATTATCTGCTATTGTCAGTGCATTGCTCGTGTTGTTAGATGAGTCGTCTCCGCTCTTTTTGGTGGTGGTGGTGGTGGCCGTCGTTTACTAGCTATAACATTAGCAATATTCATACTTATATTTTCATCAGCAAATCTCACTGTTGATTGTCGTCCTGGGCTTGAGGCGTACTCAACAGGAGCAGTTGGATCATTTGTGTATACATTCTCGTATAAATTATCAGCACCATAATGCTCTTGTACCCAATTAGAGACATTTGTTTCTCTGTAGTCTGCAATAGCCGGAGGCGGATCACGGAAACCAAGTACTTCGTGGGGAGTAGTTGTTGAATCTAGCTTACACTTTTGCGCAACTTGCCATTTTTTTCTCATAACTCTCTGAAGATCTTTTAGAAAATCACCGGGTGGCGCTTGGTCAGAAGCTGCCAATTTTTTTGGTGAAGTCAGCCGGGTGCTATCGGATCTTCTCGGTGGCATTGGCTTTCTTTGCGGCAAAGCTGGACTTCCTGGCTCTTGTTGTGGTGGCAAATTGAATGAAATTTTCTTACCAGTTCCAGTCTTTGATTTAGGTGAGGTTGGAGGCTCTAGGATGGTTACTCGTCTCTGTGGTTGTGGACTAGCGGTAGCTTTCAGTTCAGCAAGGTACGGTGGAGTAGCGTAGTGACCGGAATTTTGCTTTAAAGCACTTCTTCGGATGGTATCCATGTTCGGATTAGGCCTGATTACTGGCCCACACTGCTGAGCAGCTGGATAAGTTCCGTAAATTTGATTTGAATTGTAGTTTTGTCGCTGAAGGCTGTTTTGTTGTTGTTGTTGTTGTGGTTGTTGTTGCTGTTGTAGCTGCTGCTGCTGTTGTAATTGTAATTGCAGTTGTTGTTGTTGTTGTTGTTGTTGTTGTTGTTGTTGTTGTTGTTGTTGTTGTTGTTGTTGTTGTTGTTGTTGTTGTTGTTGTTGTTGTTGTTGTTGTTGTTGTTGTTGTTGTTGCTGCTGCTGCTGTTGTTGAGCTCCATAAGCTGGAGGTGGTACAAACGGTGGTGGTATTGCAAAATTCGGTGAACTTGGCATGAACGTCGGTGTGCTGGCATTGGATCCAGAATAAAAATCGTTTTGAATCGAATAGCCATTATTTTGTAGAGAAAGATTACAGTTTTGATTTGGTGTCATGTTATTGTTATCATTAATCATTCCGTAAATTTGATTACCGTTGTTGCGTGTTGGTGTGTGAGTTGGTGTGCATTCCGGTGACAATGAATTTGTTGGGGTTGTCTGTTTATTAGGCCTGGCACGTCGAATGGTACCGGTTTCGCCAACAAGCGGACTTGGCGGTGGTGGCAATGAGACTAGGCTTAAAGATGATCCAGAAAAATCAGTACTGTCACAAATTGGTAACTCACCAGGAGCTGGTGGTGGTGGTAATGAATCTAAGGACAGATTTGACCGGAACATTTCTGGTGGAGGAGGTGGCAGAGGCTCGCCGTCAGACTCTATTTCTTCAGTAAGTCTTGGGGGTGATGGCGGAGGCGGTAGAGAGGTAATCGAGTCCATCATACACTCTGGTATTGGACTAGTGGGAGTTTTAGGTTCTTGACTGTCTGTTCTGGAGAAATTCATGGGACTGACTCTTTCGCGAACTGGAGTGCCAGGAGGAATGGGACTGACGGGTGTGGCATTTCCAGATCTGTGATGTCTTTTTAAAGTACCAGACCCATCAGAATCAGTGCCGCTTCTTCTGCGACTGTGTCTCCGTGTCAGTGTACCGGATCCTGAACTTGTGGGACTTGGACAAGAGTCTGGTTCGTCACGGACAGTTTCGCCTACTTCTTTTAGCTGTCTGGTAATGGAAGTTAATGGCAACTTTGGGTTCATTGAGGGCTTGCGTTTTATTGTACCTGTTGGGAACTCGCCGCATTCAAAGGCGACCTCGCAACTGCTCGGTGCTCCATCTGACAAGCATCCACTAGAGCTGGAGCTACTGGCACGGCTGAGTCTACCGTCATTTGTATAACTCTGTCGTTGATCGGAATTGTAACTCTGCCGCTGACTATCGTACTGCCGGGAGTTGTCGGTCCCATTGTGCCTGTTAATTTCCGTAAATTGTCTGGCATTATCGTTGGTGGTATTGTACTGCATCTGGTTGGTTGGTGGTACGGCAATTGAACTGACAGAGCAGGATCTAGCGTGCGCAAGAATATCCAAGTCTTCTTGTGCGAGTTCATCTACCAGCGTCCTGTAGTTTTCCATCAGCTGTCGCCCGTATTTGGCCACTCTAACACCAACCATCCATCGCTCCAACGCGGCATTATCCTCTGCGCAGAGAAACTTTATGTACTTTGTTGATTTTGGCTGCTGAAGTCGTGGATGTTTAACGGCAAAACAAAAATCTGTTGGTGCTTTGTATTTTTTCTTCCATCCCACGCCGTAGTACACTTGGTTGACGTCTAATGTCGCTAAACACACAAGATCCCTAGCAGTTTTCGCCTTTTCTTTAGGCCAGTAGTAAAGACCGGAAGCACGTAGAATAAAGTGGTACTTCTTCCAGCCTTTTTTACCGTCTGACTTCAAGTACAGTGGACCCTCGACCTAAACAACAAAAAGAAATCAAATGAAACGTTATTTCTATTACGAGTCATTCTGCCAACTCGTCAGCTTAAAATCTTTTTTGGCGTTAAGCCCGGATGTTGACGTGACAAAAAATATTGAAAAGAAATGATAAAAAAAATAATAATAATAATAAAAAAAAAAGAAAAAATATATATGTATGTATTTGGTATTACACTTGTAATTACCTCGGGTACTCCAACATTGCTGCTAGAAAAGAACTCCTCAAGCAAGATGTTCCTCGAATGGTCGTCGTACTCGCCTGTATTTCTGTCTGATTGACCAAGTAGGTACTTCTCGGGCGATAGAAAAAGTTGAGTTTTGTCTGGTCTCTCGACAAACAACAATTTATTCTTCGAGTCTCTTGTCCACAACAGTAGATTTTCTACCAGCAATTCATGATCCTCGTATACCCTCTCTGCAAATAGCATTAAAATGAAATTTTTTTTTTTTTTGACTCTAAACAAAAGGTAAAGTAGCACTGATAAATTATGCTAAACTTGAATAAAAGTTTACCCATAAAAAGCTCAGGCAGATGCTCAACGACAGCCCACTTTGGATCCATCGCAACGTGGTTCTTATCTGCTAATAATCTACAAACATGAGCGACACTCATTCCTTCGTCGACAAGAAGACTTTTTCCGCTTCCATCCAATGTAAAAGCTTTGATAAAAAGTTTTTGAACACTGGCTTCCCGCATTTTCTCCAGTGCTAGCCGGATTTTTTCAGCTTTCGCTCTACTTGCTGCATCTAAAAAATTAAAAAAAAAAAAATTACAATTTTGATCATAAAAATTGCTTTTAATATTGTTACAATTTTTCAATCAAGTAAATTTACCCATTAACTGATGTGATTGCTGTTGGGGTGCCGTGTGCATGGCGGTCTGAGGTGGCTTGTGTCCTGAACCACTGCTGCTTGCTGAGCTCTCGCTTGACAACATCGACACCGTGTCCGAGAAGGCACTATCATTATCGGGACTATCAGTGCGCATACCTTTAAAGCAATAAAATAAAATAATAAATAAAAAATAGAGCAAAAAAAAAGTGATGGTAATGATAATGAGATGGATCATTAACAAGTGCAATGAATTGAAAACTCTACAATAGCAATTATTAAATAAATTTCAAGCAAAATAAATAAAAGTGACTATGCTGCATTATAAATAATAAATACAAATACAATAATACCTCCATCAGTTTTTCCAATGTCATTGTTGTCTCCAGTGTTGATTCTTCCACTGTTAGGTCTTCCAGTTCGTTGCGTATCTGGCGCCGGAGTAGAAGCAATGTCCCCATCACATCGTCTCTCCAACGCGCATAGTTCCCCGAGGATCGCGTCCAAGTCGACATCTTGGGAGTCTGTAAAGCAAACAATATTGCTGTTAGACATCACGTAATTTAGACGCGAG
This sequence comes from Cotesia typhae, assembly GCF_013202065.1. NCBI lineage: Eukaryota > Metazoa > Arthropoda > Insecta > Hymenoptera > Braconidae > Cotesia > Cotesia typhae. The sequence goes on from NW_027423774.1 coordinate 15,425,155, forward strand.
TTGAATTTCATTTATATAATATAATCTAATACAATAATATTATCAAACAAGCAAGTACACTGACACTGATCGTGATGAGTAAGAAATAAAATAAAATACAGTGTAATTAATACCGACGATTTATCACTGATGATGAAAAGTTTGTTAAAGAATTTATGACACATGTAGTTAAACCAGTTTTACATTAATGAGTTGGGCATTTCTTCCATGGGCTTATAGAATGAACTAGAAATACTACACATAATTATTGGCTTGCTGCCGCAAACTCGTATAACATAAAATACCAGATCTTTTTCTCTCTTTTTTTAAATATATATCACTCATATTCACTCTCGTTCTTATTGCAAGTCTACTGTTGCTTAAATGAAATAATTATTTTGTTAATTTATTATCATTCGTATTCATATGGAGCGTGTATAAATTGATGATCTCTATAGATGATATCTATTACACGTTATCAAATTAATTTCCTCATTTCAAGCTATAGCTACAGCCGTGAGTAAACAGTTTTGCATTAACGGGCTGTTGAATCAATAAATTATATTTTCACGTAACGTTGTTTTATGCCTTAGTTTTGTTATCACTATTATTACGTTTTGTAATATTTTCTAACTGAATATATTCTAAGATTTTTTTACAATTTTAAGGTAAAAAAAAATATCAATAATCGGATATTCTATAGAAATTTATTGAATAGATGGAACGTGTTGTGTATACAACAGATATCGTAGTCGCTTCAGTCGGTACGTTAATTAACGAAATTTACTTTCAAACAGTATTTATTTGACGGCGTTAAGCTATTTTTTTCTCCGAAACTAATATATTTTTATGATACACGACAGCAAAATTAATTTACCGTGTTTTAATGAAAGTTGAAGAGAAATTTAAAATGAATGAGCAAATTGAATGAAAATAGATGAAAGTAAATTCGAACTTTGATGTCGATTGCGTTTGAATGATGATTTTCTCTGATGCAAAAATATAAATGGATTCGTACATAGACATAGTAGTATAGAGCATGTGTAATTTTGTTACATACAATGCGATGATATGATACAATTTTTCAGTCGATAATGTTTTAATGTCAGTGTTCTATCGCCAAATATTTGGAGTAGAATAGAGGATCTAATGGGAGTGAAATGACAAAGAAGGAGAGATTGAAATTTATTACTGGACATAGCACGTTTAACACGAGTTGCAAAATGAGCTGGAAGTGAAGGCGTTTAATTTCATTGAGTTTGCAAACGTGCTCTGGGCATTCGGGTTTAACTGACTAGTGTATAAGTAGAGCGTGGGTTTAAACTTATAACGCTTCCACTTTACTACACATATCAAACATGTAATTGGCATAATATCCGAAGATAAAGTCTTTTCTGGGTGTATTTTAGAGTAAAGTTGATATGAGGCTATCCACTCTTCATACTTCATACATCCATCTATTTCAGCTCACTGAATTATCATCAATCATAATTTATGAGGATAAAAGTTGATGACTCAAAACTATGCAGATTAAATTAAATCATATAGTATTATAATATAAACTATTGATAAAATTTATTCTCTGGAATATAATAATAAAATTAATACCTAATATCATACACATATTATACTCCAGACCCACACAGTAAAAATTTTTTCGTCATTGTGTTGAGTGTTAAAATTTGTGTGTAAGCAGAAAAAAAAATTTACTTGAATTAAGTAAATAATTTTGAAGAACTTCATCTTCTTGGTTTGAGTAGAAAAATTCTTAAACTAAGAAAATTTTCTTGGTTTAATTAAATTTTTCTTGATTCAAGAATTTTTCGTCTTGATTCAAGACAATGAAACTTTTCAAAATTATTTTCTTGGTTCAAGAATTTTTCACTTGATTCAAGTTAATTTTTTTTTCTGTGTAGAATATTACACTCTAGTATGTAGAATTTAACATTTTCATGTGTTGATTTAATGATTGAATCCACTAAAATGTCAAATTCTACACACTAGAGTGTAATATTCTACACACAAATTTTAACACTCTACACAATGACGAAAAATTTTTTACCGTGCAAAAAGTCAGCTATTTTTTCTTTCTAGAGATATTTCAAAATATTGTACACAGAAAAAATTGTTTATTTGAACCAAAAAAAACTTAAGTTGTTTTAAAGCGAGAAGGAATTTTATTGAGAAAAATTTTTTTTCGAAATTTTGAATTGTTAAATTAAAATAGTTAAAAGTCGTACATTTTTAAATAACATTTAATGCTCCATAAAAAGTCCGATTCATTTCTACATCATGAAAAACAATTATCTTCTTTTTTTTTTAATAATTTCATTGTAAATTTAGAATTTTTCAATTCAACAAATTATTATTCAGATAAAAACAATCCATAATTCGAAAGAAATTGAATTTTTTACAAAAAAAAAGTCTCTACATTTTTTGATATAATTCTTCCTCAAATATTATTCAACTAGAAAATTTATTACAGGTTCAATTTTAAAGTTGAATAATATTTGAAGAAGTAAATTTATAAAAAAATGTAGAGAGACTTTTTGTAGAGTGTAAAATTTTGTTCAACACCGTTTTTAGCTTTTTTTTTTTTTTTTTTTTTTTTTTTTTTTTTTTTTCAATTTTTTTCAATGGATTAATACGAGTTAAATAATATTTACAGAATATGTTAGGAACAAAAAAGGAATCAATTTTTTTCTACCCAGTTTAATATTTGTATTATAAATTAATGCAATTATTTTTCCTATTTAATAATATCACTCTTTTTGATCTTAATAAATACTTATATTAAGCATATCCGCGACAATACGATGACGATTTCCAGTTGGAATGCGAGATAACTCGAGAGAATGGTTAGCGGTGATGTGACAACAGAGAAATGTCAGTGGCATTTATATTAAGTTAAACTATTGTAATCAGGTGAATGTTTAATTTTTTTCAATTAGTTAACAACTCCTTTTTAAATCCATTAATCTAAATAATTATTCATTTATCGGTTTACTTTATAATTTAATAAACTTTGTTGCCGGTATAAGACGGTTATTAATAGAAAACATCAATTTAAAAATAAATTTTCAGTGTTTACCGCTATGTATGACAAATAGACGGTATAATTAAGTAGAGGGAGCAGTTTACATTATTAGTGTAGCTCGATTCTTTTAAATGAAAATTCAAGAATAACATAAAAAAAGTTTGGTTTGTATTCTCCAGACGTTCTTCGACTGGCAGTAGGCTATCGTGAGTCACCATAGGTTGTCTGATGTATGGTTATAACGCGTTTCTGTTCTACAATTACGTCGACGACTCCTAGTGACAAGGAACAAGTAAATGTTTTACTTTTGCTATACTTGAGTGTAATATAAGCAAGGCCTATATATAAATGTAAATCTGCATGGGTTTTACCCACAAGATTACACGTTTTAATATATCTAACTCCAACTAACAGAAGAAGATATTAGCTAAAGAAGTCGTCAGCTTAAATTTTATTTTTTTTATCTTTTATTTTTTTACGATCTTATTTATATTTTAGTACTACAGTCAAATAAAACAATAATGATAAAAATCTAATCAATGTGATGTATACCTATGGGCTTAACAGAATAATAGCCAAGTATACTCTCGTTACCAAAGTAACCAAGCATTTTCGAGTGATTGATTCGTATTAAAGCTGGTTTGCACTACCCAACTGCTGCACTAATAAATCAAATACAATACCAACAGCCAACTCTTGTTGATCAGTGGTATAAAGTACCATCGAAAGCTATAGATACCATTAAACTCGTGATCAAAGCATCCAAGTGTAAGACTTTTATCCCAACATCCGTATTCGCCTCGTATCTCTTGATATTGATATTAATTTTATTTTATTTCATGTATCTTCACACCTTACACTTCACGTCATAGTAGTAATAATGTTTCACCTATTTTCTTCTCACAAACTTCAATCACACGAATTAAAATCTTATCATATCAATCTCTACGTACACATGTATGTACAAAAAAAAAAAAAAAAAAAAAAAAACAGAAAAAAAGCAAACAAACGTACTTGCGTCAATTTGATAAAAATAATTGTTTTTTCTTTTTTTACATATAAAACAAATACTGAATTTGATTATTTTTTTAAGGAGGAACTGAGTGAGGCGCGATGTTAGTGGCGCGTGCGATCAAACTCGACTAAAGGCCTAAAAGGTAAGAGTCCCCCGGCTTCTCAACTCGTGTTTTCCATGCGCCTTCATATGTATGTATGTTTATATATTATGGACACTCATGTGTGTACGGCTCATCAGTGAACGCGTTCTATACGGCTCTATAGTTAAATTGCACTTATGTTTAAGTGAATGTCTTAAACTAACATATTCAAGAATTGTTTTTGCTTAAGTTCTTACGGTACACAAATTTCCATACAAATTGAATTTTATTTTAACTAACGTGATTGTGAACTCTAAAAGTCATATAATATCGGTGAGTTTAGATTTTAATAACTATACTAATAATTAAATTCTACACAGAAAAAAAAAATTTCTTGATCCAAGAAAATTATACACAGAAAGAAAAAAAAGTCTTGAATCAAGCGTAAATTTTCTTAAATCAAGAAAATCTTAAGGAAGACTGAAAATTTCTTGAATGAAGTTAAAATTTTTTGAACAAAGTTGAATTTTTTTAAGCCAAGAAAATTTTTTTTTGTTCCAAAATAACTTCAGTCTTCCTTATAATTTTCTTAGTTCAAGAAAATTTTTTTTTCTGTGTAAGGAAGACTGAAGTTATTTTGGAACAAGAAGAAATTTTCTTGGCTTACAAAAATTTAACTTCGTTCAAAAAATTTTAACTTCATTCAAGAAATTTTCAGTCTTCCTTAAGATTTTCTTGATTTAAGAAAATTTACGCTTGACTCAAGACTTTTTTTTCTTTTTGTGTAACAAGTCCGTTTTATACGTGAGATAAAATGTTATTTGGATGAATATAAGTCATTATCGTTAAGAAAATTAATTGCGATGTCTAATATATCCGCTCAATGCAATAAGAACTTAAGTTTATTGATATTAGTTGAGTAACTTTTAATTGTAAATAGAAAACAGTGTTGCTCATAAGTACTCTATTAGTGAGGAAGTGTATTAACGCATTTTAATTAAACGTCATTGTTAGAAATGTAAGAAAAAAATAATGCGTTTAGAACAATACTATGACGTACAAAAATTGTTGTTGATTAAAATGCAAGCGGTTATTGATACTAAATAAGGTCGTTGATCTATTTGACAATTGTGTAAATCAAACCGTTTAATGACCTCAGTTTTATGGAGAAAAAATACCATGTGTAATTTTTTTATAATTTTTATTCTATTCATTTATGAATTAATTTTTATTTATTGTGATTTTATGAATTATAAGTAAAAACTATGATAATTTAGTAAATGATTTAAGTTTTAAAATAAAACAGCTATTTTAGAAACAAATAAATATATTATAAGTTTTTTTGGCTACACAGTCCTGAATTAAAAATTAATAAATAATAATCAATAAGAAGCATCCTTCAAACTCTTAACACACTCCTGCATGTAATTAAAGTCTTAAAAAACCTTTTTTTTACTCTTGTTGAACTTATTAAATGTCAATTCATTACAAAAATAATGAAAACGTGTTAGTTAATTCAACATTAATTAAAATTTTGATTAAAAAGGTTGATAAAAAACGATAGTTATATTCAAATTTTTTATCACGATAAAAAGAAATGCGTAGTAAATCTAATTGAGTGGGAGTGTTGAAAATATATTTAGAATAATTTAAAGTAGCTTGTGATGTCAATAACAGATACAGTCCTTTATTTTATATATGATACGTGAAAAAATTTCCTTCTATGCACGGAAAAAAGAAAAATAGAAAAATTACAGTATATAATGTAACGTGACGGTTCGTGATGAAAACTGGAAAAATTACAGTTTCAGATTGTAAGTATTACATATTTTATAAGAATTACATTGTAAAATGTAATATTCACATTGAAAGCTTTGAAAATTAATATTCAAAGTTTGAATGACAAAAATGTTATTTCAAACTGTAATTTTTCTAGTTTTGAATACGACGGGACACTTATTACTATTGATAATGTAATTTTTCGAGTTTTCTTTTTTCCGTGTGATTTCATTGATTCTAGTAAATAACTAATGTACTAATGATGGTGTAAAAATTACTAAAAGAGCTGTTAGTAATGCTTTTTTGATAGGATTTCAGTCGAACTAAAATTTTTAAGTGCATAATATTTTCATATAATTAATAATTACTGTCAGTTTTTATTGTAAAAAATGTATAAGAGCTTGAAGATAAAATTCCTTGCTATTAACAAAATTACGATTAATGTTTGAACCGTAATATATGAAAAAATGTTAGGATTCACTATTATTCAAGAAAGATTCGTATCCTTATTCCGTATCAAAATAGAGTTGATCGAGTATATGGGGTAAAATTTATTCTCCTTGAATACGAAAACAGCCATTCATTAAATAAATCGAGTATTTTTACTTGTTATATACGTTTAATGACCATGTTGTCATATTTTATAGGACTATTTCGATGAGCATTGACATCAGAAAATCAAACAACTAATATATTCCAGAACGAGTGATATCTACTTATGATTGTAGTATGATATATGAAAAATAAAATGTCACATATCAATTCTATTATCACTATTTGAAATTGGTTGCAAAAGTTATCAAAAAATATTCATTTAAAATTTTAAATTATAGTAATAAATTTTGTAGTTCAAATGTCTAGTTTTATCTTTTAGAATTTTAGTAGTAATTTACATTAATATTTTATAAATTACACAAATTTATAGTAATATAAATTATCAGTATTTGCACAATTTTTTAGTGACATTAATTTATAAAATGTCAAGTTTTTTTAATTTTATTGTCCGCTGCTATCATTTTTGTATTCTTATTATCATAAGAATACTAACAATATCTTGAATATAAATAGTGTTTACATATTCTTTTTTCTGTTCAGCTGACGACGTTTTATATCGAGAGTTTCATGTTCTATGTTCTCTCTCTTCTTCAGAAGATAATATAATCTAGTGTATAATATTAATAATAACAATATGTATATAATTCGAATAAAAATATGTATACTTCCTGCATGTTTTAACTATTGACAGGCAGATAATTTTTTCTGAAGTATACATTGATTTTATTTTTCATAAAAAAAGAATGTAAATATAAAAAAGAATGTTAAAAAATTTTTCTTGAGCCCTTATCATATCATTAACATTTTCAAAGTAGCCAAATAGTCAAATTATTACATAATAATAAACGAAATTTGAAGCATTAATATTTGAAACTACTGAAAATTTATTATCAATGCTAAAGTTGACGATAATGGAAACTAGTTACTAATTGAAGTTAATAAATATGAATGAATTCAAGTCATTATTTTAATTCAATTACTTATTAATGTACCAACTTTTAAGCTTTCATTTCATTTTTCGCAGTTATAGAAAAAGTTTTTATCCTATGAGGTAACTTTTATTTTACACACATGGCAGCGTAGCAAAGCGGAAAGAAAGCCATATTTAATGCTTAGAATCGATTCAGCAGTTGTCATAAGGGCAAAAAAAAATAATAAAATGACTATCGTTTGCAAAAAATTTGCGTGGTGTGGCGTAAAATTAATTAAAAGGACACGTTATTCGATAGGTAAAATAAAATTAAAAAAAAAAAAACGTAAAATCTATGACAAGAATTTTTGATTAGCTTCTATTAACACCTGAAAGTTATGACATACGATGAATAATAATTAAAATTTTGAATAAAAAAAATTTATCATCACAATGATTCATTGTTAATTCATCCGACAAATTTTTCTTTCAATATTGTACAAAAGTAAAAAGTATATTGAAGACAAAATAGCTATTGATTAATTCAACAAAAATAACTAGTAAGATGTGCGGCGGGGGGCCACAAAAAAATAACGTGACGAAAATTAGAGCGTGCATCAAGATAAATTACAAAGATGATAATGTCGAGTTAACGAATGATATTGGCCCTGGAGCGAAATTCTCCCGTGCGTTAATTAACTAATGAAGCTCGAGACCTGCTGACTTGATTATATATATATATATATATATATATATATATATATATATATATATATATATATATATATATATATATATATATATTGTAATAATTTGTCCTCGCACTCACGCGGCTTGCACTTGATATCACGTGCTTATGGTACTTACATGGTAAATCTTCTCTATACGGTATCCTGATGGGTATATTATGTATTTTGATGATTACTGTAATTATAATTATAATAATAAGGAGAAATAATGATAATTATAATGATGATAATAATGATATGAGGTAGATATAGTGTTGACACGAACATGACAGACCACGAAGATATTAATCTTGTTATGTTTTATATCTCACCAGTTGTCATTTATTTTATTGATAGACGTAACGATTCTCGCAAACTGGAACTAATAAACCTATACGAGTCCGAAATTTTATTCGTTGTAATAAAAAAAGTTATTTTATCAAATCGATGTAATAATTTCATACTTAAATAGTCACTAACCATATAAAATAAGGTACGGGCGGGTAATAAAGCCTAGCTAAGGGAGATTTTGAAAAAAATCGAAAATATTGCATTTAAGTATTGCAATATATCATTAATTATTTTATTTATACATTAACCATAAAATATAATGGAGTAATGGTAATTTTCATCATAAACAAACACAAAATTAAATTTTTTCAAAAATCTTGCGAATAGGCCTTATTTTACTACGGTAGGGTAATAAGGCCTGTGGTTTATACATACTGGAAATAGTTATACTATACTTGATAAAATTGGTATTAGAGATCAATCATCACTTAAATTGAGCAACAATACTTTTTAAGATGTTGATAAAAATTAGAACAATGATTTTAAATTATTAAATATAAAGTTATAAAAAATGTTTACCATTTACTCAAATCGTTTTTTAGGAATTTTTTCTGCGATACTTTAGCATATTTAGGATGTGAAATATAGAAGATAAGGAACGTTGTATCGGGACTCTACAAACTTGTAGTGACATTTCTATGCTAGACGCTTCTACTAGAGAAGTCTTTAGCGGAAGCGGTTATTCTAAATAGCATTTCTATCACTTTGGCCTTATTACTCGCGGGTACCTTAGAATCAATTCAAAAATAAAAGCTCTACAGAGAAAAAAAAATGTTCTTGAATCAAGTATACAATAATCAAGTTACTTTTCTAGTTTTGACTAAAAATTTATAGTAGAATCAATGTCAGATTATTATGAAGAATTTAAAACTTTGTAGTTAAATTACACTCGTAAACCACCATTCTAAAATCAGCAGCCATCGGACTATTATTTTATTTTATTTAAGAAATAGATAAGTAGCAATAAAATATTTTTAAAAAATTACACCAACGGTTTTTTAAATTTACTACACGTAAAATTAAAAAAAAAACTTGTTTTCATAACAGTATATTTGTTAAGAGAATCCTTAAAGTTATCAAATTTTAGTTGATTTCAGAATTATGAAAAATCTATGCAGTTTTTTTATAAGAACATTTTGTTATTATTGGTTTTTTTGTTTTTTTTTTTTTTTTAAATGAGATAATATTGCTCTATCATCTCCATTGGATAAACAGAAATTTACATTGATAAATTTCTTGTAGAAATGACCTATTAATACAATTTAAGGAAAATTAGAAATATTTTAAAATCACTTTATCTAATTTAAAAATTATAATATTCAAAAGTGGCATATGATTTAAAATAAAACTTTAATGCAGAACTTATACGAAGAAAATGAGAGCGTAATTCTGAGTGAATTGGTTCTGAGATTACTCCCGTGCGAGTATGAAAATAGTAGATGTTAGAGTGCAGCAAGAACGAACAGATTGTAAAATGGAGAAAGAGAAAGAGAAATAAGTTTATAGAGAGTACGTGGTGAATTGATACTTCTATGAGGAAACTCAAACTTTAACTCATATGCCAGCTAGTGAAGTGTAACTCCCGCGGGGTTCTAGCAATTTCTAACCTCAATCTATTCCATGTGGTCGCTTCAAGGTAAAGAGAAACAATTTCTCAAAGGGAATAAATTAGCGAGATGAGACGCGTACAAGTTGGATGGACTAGGACTAGCTGTGGGCTAAGCGCTGAAGCATATAGTACAGGTGATGGCTTGTCAAGTTGAGAAGAGGAAACTAAACGGGACGTTGCCAGCTGGAAAATCAACCCAGAAAGAGATATGAAAGACGAATGGCGCCCGAGATCTATGACAAGTCTAAGTGCAAATGAAAATCTAAAAAGAAGATGAACGTGCTATGCAGAAATATCATAAATGAAAAAATTACTCTACTTTGCCATTTTTATTGGCATTTAGTTTTTTTTTTTCCTTAGATTGTATGACGAGTGTTGCTCTGAAAACACTTAATGTAATATTAAATTCCTGTAGGTGAAGAAAAAGAATTCACTATGGTTTTGCTTTGTCTTGTTTTGGATTCCAGCTCCATTAAAGAGGCTGTCACATCCGGATATAGGGTGACTTAAATGTTCCGACAGTCTCTCGAAACGGATCTTTGGTGTGGCAACCAGTCAGATATGCATTCAGTTTCGCCAAGTGCCTCAAGGGGTGAATGTTCTCTGCTCTAATCCATAAGACGTTCTACTTATACTTCTCTACTTCTCTGTTCTAAGGTTCATCTTACAACTAACAATGAAATGGTCTAATGTCATGATGCAAGGATTCGCCTCGCCGCTATTGTTCACCATCAAGCCTCAGACTGTGAGACTGTAAGACTAAGTGAAAATTCAATCATAAAGGATGAAGGAAGTGTGTCCTGAACCGTAACTACGTCATGTTCACCATCATTCAACGTGTACTTGAGTCTTGAGTATTATAACATACAATACCTGTATCTACATTGATACCCGTGTTTGACTATTCCAATCATAATCATAATCAGTAGGCACTTATACAAGAATTAATCAAGTGCACTGACCACTATTCAATGCCAGAGATTCATACGTGAGATGAGAACACTGAGATATCACATGTGCATTGAGAACCATGATATTATTTATGGAGGAAGATCGATCAATTGGTTTGATCAAGACGTCGATGAGAGAGACATATCAAGTTGATACCGAGCACTGACGAAGATACTGAGTGTACAATATACCTGAAAGTACGCGTGAAGCCTCATTTATCTTACCTTATCCTGTTCTGTTATATTCAAGCATCGCTCATGATGGATAATACATAAAACTACGGTATACATGAAATTTAAGATATCCTTAAGGTATAAACATTTTAAACGCTGGTGGCAATGTACATATTTTATTCGCAATAAAATTAAATTATGATAGTGATAATGACACTAACTTTGTAGGCTTTACTTGAAATAATTTAATGTTTTTTTTTTTTTTATTTTTTAGTTTGTATTTTCGATTTATGAAATTGAGGTTTAAGGTTTAAGGTTTGTTTACTGTATTTATTTAAAGAAATATCGCTCTTTGTTTATTTGAAATAATCCAAGTAAATGTTACATCAAAACTGTCACTTAATAGCATTGTACAAACATTAAAAAAGTGACTCATTTCCGGTATGATAAATCGTTTTTAAGACAACTTTTCTCGAATAAATTATTATACAGTAAAGTATCTTTTGATCGTATGCCAAGTTAATAATGCTTTCAGATTTTATTTTCAAATGCGGGATTACCATTTTCAAATCTACAAACTTCCTCACTCATAACCAACCAGCTAGAGAATAATTTAACATTTAACGCAAACAAATTGTCTTAGCAAGAATGTTTTTGAAGTTATGTTTTATAATTTTTGAATATTCCATTTACAGTTTTAATTACTTTAGTTTAATAACTGAAATCAGCAATAATTTAAAGCCGCATTGAAAGTTTTACTGGTGATTTATCAATACAAAATTGTCTTTAAAATTTACTATCTCAAGAGAGGTTGGAACGAAATTTCTGCTGACAAAAAAATTGCAAGTTTAAGTGACGAATCGAGATGTTCGCGTCGGCACTTGCGCTTAATTTATCAATCTCTTTTGATAGATCTTCATACTTAATACTTAGTTTGTAGATGATAAATTTTCAATATTATCAACTTTAATTTAAAACATCAAACATCACTTGAAGTTATAGCTAATTCTGTCATTATTATTATTATTTATTTTTTTTTTTTTCACAAACGTTATTTATTTATTAAAATATCAGTTAGTTTCATGACCAACATTATTACACTAAAAAAAACGACGTCAAGCTAACTGGTATTAATTATTATTATTGTTATTGTTATTATAGAGTTTACTCGGAGTATAAATATTCGATTTTCAATTAAAACATTTTACCGATATATTGAACGAAAAAAAAAAAAAAAAAAATTTAATTACAGAAAAATTTAGGGGAACTATTTCAGAAAACCACAAAAGCAAATAAATCGATATCAATTTAATATATAGATTGTGGCGCATCAAATATGAAATAGAATTAGTTTATGAATATTTAACATTTAACAGAACAATTATTAATTATAACGAGTCTTTGGACGGATATGCCGCATAATGAAGTTTGCGGCGTATCAGCAACATAGAGCGCTACACGGAAGAAATGGTCGTTTGATTGCTTGCGACGTAAGCCAAAGTCTGATATGGAACATTAGTCGCACCAAGTTATCAGTGAGTTCCCACACAAAGTGCTTCATACATAGTATACTGTACAAGTGATGCGGTGATGCAAGCATGAACCACATACATGCACACATTATGTAATATCTACATCCCTTGCTCCTGTTTCACTGCTATATATTGTAGTATGTTACACATTTCGTACACTATGATACATATAAGCCAAGACAAAATATTATGTACTGCCAAGATGCAGCTTGTTATCCGATATCAGAATCATAAAAGAGTCAGGGTAACCGTAACTTCTTGTCAAGAAGCGGCTCTGAGGGTTAAGAAAATAAAAAACAGCCACAGATTCATTGTTACCCGCAGAGCTACTGGAGAAAAAAAATGATAAAAAATTTGACAAAGTTCACAACGAAGACCCTCATAGTGTGAAGGAATTTTTCAAGTGTACATAGAAAAAAAAATTAACTTGATTCAAGAGAAAAATTCTTGAACCAAGAATGTAATTTTGAAGAGGGTAATTATTTTGAATCAAGACGAAAAATTCTTGAATCAAGTAAAATTTCCTCAAATCGAGAATATTAAGCTCTTCAATATTATATATTTGATTCAAGAACATATTTTTTCTGTGTAGAGCTTTTATTTTTTGAGTTGATTCTATAGAAAAATAAATGTAATTTTTTGGCAAATTATACACAATCTAAAAATTTATATTTAATAGCTAAAAGTAAAAATTTAGTTTACGTTGGAATTGTTTTAAATTTTATTCACATTGGTGATAAACTTTTTTTTTACAAAAACTTTTAATGAAAAAACGGCAAGCGCTAAGATAAGCATAGTAATTTATATGTTTAATATTAATCTAGTCACGTGAAAAATTTTAATATTTACTTATAGCAAGTATTCTACACATTAAAAGATATACTCAATAAATCAGATTTTTAATGACAAAAGTACTTAAAACACTGGACCATTTTTATAGAGTCGTTAATATAAATGGATGGATTCGAACATAAAAAGTATGAAGTTTTTTGTCGTAAAAATTTATCACAAACTCTAGTGTTTCTTGCGAGTGTATATGCATACTTCTAATAAGGTACAGCAGCTTTTTATATAAAAGACTTAGAATTCTATGCCACGGGATAAAATAATTTTTTATTTTTATTTTAAAAATAACTGGCTAAGCGATCACCACTCATAACTTATAATAACTGGTAATAAGCCGTGGAATTCACGGCGCTTATCTCAAAAATATGCCTAGGGCAGCCATACACTTGAGCTTAAGCACTAAACCAAGTTCAAGATGCAACTTAATTTAATGCACTGTGAAATGAAAGAGAACATGAGAATGTGTGTATGATTGATTCAATCTTTAAGAATATTAAGTATTAAATATACTACATTTTTTAATATAAATATAAATACGTAGATGATTACGATTATAATTATTGTTTATTATATAAATTTAAATCTAAGTAGTTTGGCGTCTTGTTGGTGGAAGTTGCTTATATTGAGTGAACCGTTTAATCAAATACGTCGGGTGTATGGATCCTCGCTAGTCGACGCCGAGTTTTTGCTTGTAACATTCTTTTTCCATCTATACCAAGATGCTTAAGTCGAACCGAGTGACGACAGTCAGTTAAGATTTGTCAGCTTAGTTATCCGTATGCTGTCGTTATCGATTTGCTTTTGTAAATACACTGTGAAAACTTCTACGGTTGTACCATCTGGGAATACTTTTTTTACTTTTAAACTTCACCCTTTTTTGTCGTTCTACCTTTTGTTTTTGTAGCTTTCAGTGTGCAGTAAAGCGAAAGTTAAAATCTCTTATAATTGAATAAGAAAAAGCTTGCGGTTTTTAATTCTTTACCAAAGAAGTTAAGATAACATGTACTTGCTTGATAGCTTGTTTGATCAATATATCCTTTCTTCTTTAGGAGAGAAAATATTTTTACTCATTCATATTTTCATGAAAAAATCATTGTCCATTTTTACTTAAAAATTGGTCTACTATTTGAAAAGAATAGTTTTTACACAGAAAGAAAAATTTCTTGATGGAGAACAAAATTTTTGGCTCAAGAAAATTTTCGGGTGCCTAGAGGGAGACCGAAGTTGTGTTGGCCGAAGTAAAAATTTTTCTTGAAATTCTATTCTTGGTGGAAGTAATTTTTTCTTAATTCAAATTATCATAAATACTTGATACAATAAATTTTTATATTTGATCAAGATTTTTAGATACTTTAGGGAAGCCACCTACTTCAGCTGAGAAAAAAGTTTTCTCACCTTGAGAAAATTTTTTTCTTGAATATTTGATGCCCATTTTATATTATTTTAGCGTGCAATTATACATATTGAATGAAAAAAAATGATTCAATATTATTTGATCTTCCATTTGACATGTTAGTCAATAAAAATATTAATGAAAATTTACTATCAAGATATTTAATTTTTTGGAGCGAGAGAAATTTTCTCAAGGCAAGAAAATTTATTTCTATCAAGAACAAAATTTTTTAGAGCAAGAGGCTGAATTTTCTCAAAACAACAAGATTTTCTTGACTTAAATAAATTTTCTTGGATCAAGATACGTATTTCTTAAAGCAAGAGAATTAATTTGTTAGAATAAGTGAAATTTCTTGTGTCAAAAAATAGTATATTACACACCGAGGGAAGTAAAGTAAGAAATGTCTCAGATCACATGTAATTGTTGGCCGAGGCGAAGCCGAGGTCAACAAACATGTGATCTGAGGCTTTCTTATTTACTTCCCGAGGAGTGTATACTATTTTTTTCCCTGACGAAGGTGTAAAGCGGAAACTTTGTTTAGCGCAGCGGGGCTAAAGTTGACGCTTTACACCCGGAGGGGAAAAAATTTTTTTTTTTCGCTCAAGAAAATAATTAGGAAGAAAAATAATTTCTTGGCTCAAGTAAACCTTTTTTTCTGTGTACTAATTGTAATGCTATTGATAATATTTTTACGTGTATACATTCTATTAAAACATCCAATTACAAAATCAATTATTTATAAATTAAAAATCGATATATTTGTAACTACATAAACGCAATTATTAATTATTCATAAATACGTGTATATAGTCTCATCTATAAATAATCAACATTGATTACTCGAATGTTATGAACGAATCATATTAAATACAAACAACCATGTTAATGTAATGAGTATTAATGCATGTATTTTTGTAAATTCATTATGAATTTAATGTATACAATACAAAAATTAATTTTAATGAAACTGTCGAAATAGTTAATAGAAATATCAAACTCTAGCTGTTTTAATATATATATATATATATATATATATATATATATATATATATATATATATATATATACGAGAAAGCTGATTGTAATCAAGTATTTATTGAAATTTATAATTTTCCAGAATGCTAATTATTTCATTGTTTTTAGTAATGAATGGGTGGATACATGCAAATAATTTGTTTCTGTTAAACAAAATAACTCGTTGAACAAACGAATTTATATTTAATTTGTTTTTAATGAGAGCGAATGATTAAAAATGTAGAAAATATATTGGCTAGTCTGTAAAAGACGTCGATGAAGTCACGTCGTTAAAACGTGAGACGATTTTATCAGAGTAAAAGAGTGAGTCTTTGGATAAATAATCGAGGACGAGCAGAGGAATCATGAAATCACGAGACCGAGAGTAAATAATGTAAGAAAGAGAATAAAGAGAAGTAAAGCTAAGTAGAAGTAAAAAGTACGATTGAGACACGCGTTAAAGTGGCGCGTTTTGTTGCTAAAGTAGACGCCGATCGGAAGCTGGAATCGCTAAAAAACATATTACTAAATAAAATCAAACTAAATGAAAAATGAAGAAAATGAATAAGAGGGTGGAAGTTTGTTGAATTATCGACGAGGTTTCACCGCATACCAATACAAACTCTTCAGTTCATACTGATACTATAACAACGCGCATAAATCCCCCGATACGACGTGAAAGTTTTATCATTTTTTATAAACAATATATGTATGTTCGACAATGCACACGTACAAGAGTCGAGAGGCCGAGCTTTGAGATTAAAGATAACCAGTTAACCAAGTACAATCGATCCCATCCCCTAAGGCGATTGGTTATGGTACTGTGACTTTGGTTCACCGATGCTGAATCAGAGGTAAATGAAATTTACGGGCTAAGCAAACTTAAAAATTCCAACAATACTATTCAGAGATTGTCTATATAATGATACAATACCTGCTGGCTTTATCCGTTTAAATATGTTTACTTTTTTTTCGATTTATTGCTGCACAAATATTATTTATTATCACAGTCCATTTTGTTTTTCTATTTTATATTATTTATAGCAAAAATTGTCTTTTTTAATCCATGCACTTTCTAGTTAAATTGAGTTTGCGATAAAAGCGTAATATTTGTACTGGGATACATTTGAATATTGTAAAATAAAAAATTGTCATCTCTGAACTTTTAACATTACATTCTAATATTTTTTAAGGGTTAAAGGTGAAAAGTTTTTTAAAAAATGCTTTTATCAATATCATGTAATAAACTATTTCATAATTTGGATAATTATTTTGAGGTGTACCTTAATTTTTCAATTCATAGAAATAATATTCAGAATTTTTTTTAACACTCAAAAATATATGGTTTAGACGTTTATCAAAAATATCAAAACAGCGACGTTAGTCAGGTGGTCAATTCTAAATAAAAATTAATTAAGAAAAAAAAAGATATATAAAAATTAAAAAATAATTTTTTTTAATGTTAATTAAAAGAAAAAAATCTAAAAGTGAATTTTTTCCCGGTTTTACTATCAAAAGTAGGGTACATTTCATTTCCGGATAATTACCCTGAAATTAAATAAAATTAAAATTAATATTTATCCGAAAAGAAAAATTTATTTGATCCTATGTCTTCTGAGTATTAAATATAATTAAAAGTAGTTGACATAGTAATCTTTTTAATTAAAAATTAACATGAAACAATAAAACCTTAAAGCCAAAGTAATACTCTGCCATTAGTAGCTACTCGTAATCAAGGTGATATCAAGTCAAATTGCTTCTCTTAAATTTAATGAAACGAGCCTGAGAACTGAGCTTGAGCTTTGATTTTATTTTTATTCTCTTCTTTATTAAATTATTTATTGGAAAAAAAATTAAAAGAACGTAATTAGAAAAATAAATTAGATGTATTTTCGTTGATGAAAATAATGACTACTACTAATTGCTCATTAACTTCCAGGAAGTGTTTTTTTAGTTGAGATAATCAATCAGCGAGACGTAGGATTGATTTGTGTAAAAAAACGGAGACTGTTAAATGTAGTCAGGGGATGCTGAATGTAGGGTGAGAAAAAAGCTGAATAATCATCAGTAATCGGTCAATGTTAGAGCGCGGTCGATTTCCCTGTCTTGTGACATCATGAGAGAGAAAATTTCTTATCTAAGAGGGTCCCTAATACTTTGGTCATAAGTATGGATTAGGGATAGCCTGTGTTGTATCTAGAATTTTTTTTCTTTAACCTCAATATTAGGTACAAGTAAAACAAAAAAAAAATAAAATAAAAGGAAAACAGTTTTTTTTTCTAAGTTTCGAAAGATTACCATTGTTTACTATAAAAATTTGTTTTGAGTAAAATAGAAAGAAACTTACCTTCGAGATTGGCCATTGAAAACCGGTAGCTATCAATTCTCGGTGTATTGATGTCTGAATTAAAGGGCCTTAAAGTTGCTGAGCTCACATTGTCCAAACCCTTTAACAAACAGAAAATGAACATAAAGTTAGATTAATATATTTACAAAAATGACTTTCATGTTTAGTAGCAACCAAACGTTAAAAATTTTATCAGCTTAAATAAAACGAATTTTTCAATATCATATCTCTCGCCGATTTTTGTATTATATATCTATCAAAGAGTTTCACGTGAACACGCCTGTTACCAAAAGCATCTCGCTTTCATCGACTTTTGTGCTCAAATCCTTCAAGCACCCGACAGCCTAGCAAATGTGATTCGAGGCTCTCCAACACCCATCAATTTCCGGCTCTTTAGGCGTTTCCATTTTCTCTCTTACACTGTACATCCTAGATGTGATTTTCCGGCTTCTGTGTAACGATAGACAGTAATAGACATACACCGCAGCTGATACAGCGATGTTCATCATTCAATGCTTCAAAGTGCTAAGATTGGAGCCTCAAGCGACAGAAGAGAATTCATTTACCAAACTTTACTTCTATCTCGATTTTTAAGCGTTCGAAAAATGAAATAAAGTTGTATCGGATTCATAAAACTCTCTCAAAGAAACCTTTTAGTGGAAAAGTAACGCAAAAAGTTTAAAAACCTTGAATTAATATGAAATAAAAAAATATATATTTATATTTATCAACAGTATTAAAAGTAAGGAGTTTATATTTCTTGTCACTATACAATGTAGACGTAATGATGTCGCAAGTATATCGTATAGTTAGTTTTCCGATACGATGGATGATAAGCTGACAAGCAATAACAGTATAAGCTTCCGCGTTTTGAACCATTAACCGTGAATAATAGGAACCTAGTTGGTTCGAAGAGCATATAAGTACGGATGAATGACTAATTAAGTGGGAGGCATATCAGAGGGTTCACAAATTCGCGTGGCTACTTGGCCTACTCATAAATAGCATCTTTTTCTCTTCATCCATCCCCTAGATTCACATGCGGTTAAGCTGAAAGATTTACTTACAAAAAAAAAAAAAAAAAAAAATACAAAAAACTAGTTTACTAACATGCATGTGACCCCAATAGCTACAGAGAATTTATTCTTAAGCTTTGAATGCAACCGACAGCTTCAAGGGTCGTTTCTCTCGGGAATGTTTTTCTCATGCGACTCTTCTGCTTGTGTACCGATCTTGGAAGGATCTATGTGACTATGTGACTCACTAATGCAACAGACTCTACGAGTATTGAACGCTAGGAAGGTTTATCTTCCCGATCTTTGTTCATGGAAATACACTAGTCTTCATGTTTTGGTCAATGTTTCTTTCTAATGATCCTCCGTCCTACATCAATAGCAGCAGTCCTGAATAATGTCGCTAAATAATTTCCTCGCAGAGGTATAAACGCTACTGCAACGTTGATACAAGAGTAAATAAGATTGTTTAATCAATGAGCTCATCATTGCACTCACTGCTTACTACAAACGAGCTTTATAAATTTATAATGTTGTTTGCATATATTCTTGATAATGCTATCTTGTTAAAGTGTAAGCAAACAAATTTGTACAATTATCTATGTTCAGAGGTTTAATTTCAACAAGGTAGCAGAGCAGTCTCTTTGATGAAAAAAGCTAGTCAGCTAATTACTTGATAGAAACCAGGATTTTACCTGAATTTAGAAATGCTGGTCTAAACATGGATATGTTTATGGGAATATGGAGTTGGTTTGCTTACATTAGCATTTACGATAACAAGTTTCCATCATCCAGCGCTCATGAGATGCCTGCTTTGCTATTTTCCGAGATTTAAACAAAAATATGAAGATATGTAAAAAGATGAACGGTCATATTTATTTTCGAAGTGTTTGTTCTTGTAAGATAGGAAGCAAGATTGATAATCTGTACTCAAGTACATGGCCACTGAGAAATAGAATACAAGTTTCTTTGACAGACAAATTTATCATAAGTTTTTATGTTATGATCTGGTTCTTTTTATCACTGGATTTGTGAATATGCATTTATATTTTATTGAAATTTTATTGTGGATGTTTACTGAGCAAAATAAAGGCTACACCCACTTGTCATTCCTTAGGAATGCTCATAACATTGCTGAAATTTAAGTCATTGGTGTAAAGAAGTGGGAAATATATTCAATGCATAAGTCACCAGAAAAAGTTTGTGTACGCGGAAACACTGAAACAGATACAGATATCAAGACACGTACATATATGGATTGTAAGTTATTGGTTTAACGTTTAATGTCTGATGTAATAATATTAAAACGAGAGATTACGTGTGGGAGTAAAAGAGACTGAGGTAAAAGCACTGGGCCAGCAGGCATAACAATTAGATCCAACCGGATAAGCCGACTCTTCCGGTAATGTGAACTCCGTGGATAGTTTTTTCATACAGTACGTTTACCTCGTTGATATCTTTTATAAATAATTTTACTGATAAAAAGGTAAAAATAAAGTATTAGATAAAAAGTTTTATATGATAGTGAAAAAAAAAAAAAAAAAAAGACACAAGGTTTATTTATAATTTCTTTTCTTTAGGTTTTCTGGAGCATTATGTGTAATGTGAATTTACCACAAAGAGGTGAACCCTATGGGATATTGTTTTCTTCCCACCGTCACGTTTACCGGTTGGAAGCATAAGCGAGACTTGAATCCGTGATAAACGCCGTTAGAAGCAACCGAACGTGATCCATGTACTGACTATACTCTGATGTGTTGTTGTTTTTTATCATTTTTTCATTCCTTTTCAAAGTGTTGAACCGACAAAAACTAAAAAGTTATAAAGTTTTTTTTTTCTCTATAAAAAAAAGAAGGAAAAGTGTTAACGTACTTGCTGAGGAAAATTGTTTGTTGAGTTTTTAAAGTGAATTAAAAGCAAAAAATAAACGTTTACTCAAGGGAGAAAGTTACTTAATTTCAAATCGCTTACGTCGTGTTGGATTATGCAATTCCGGAGCTAGATGAAAGCTTTAATTTTTCACACTCCCTACGGTATATTGTCCGACTGCACCAAGTATGAGTACGAGATACGGTGTGTTACACGGGGCAAGAAGAAAAATATAAACACTCTTGGGTCCCCTTATGCTTGACTCCGAAATTTTTTTCTCTCCCTCAGGCATTTTGTTGTGTAATATAGGACGTTTTCATCAACTCTATTTCAAATGGTAAATTTATTTTCTTAAAGAACCTTTTCCTTATTTTATTTTAACCCTTTTATCCCAACAAATGATATAAATAACTAGTTAGTTTAATTATTTTCATGAAATCAGTGTTTAATACAAAGCTAGCAGTTAAAATTTATCTTTATCAAGTAAAATTTTTATCACACTAAAAAATTGGTCTAAACTGACAGTTTGATCTCAAAGGAACTTAAAAAATCCCAGAAATTACTTTACTCTTTGTTTTATACCACCTCGGTGTAAATTTTGTGAGAAAAAAAGTCAAGTGATTCTTACGCAAGTTGTATTAAAGTCTCTCTAGAGATACCTTCATACCTCTTGACATGTTTTTCGATGCTTGATATTTTCTTTTTAAAAAAAAAATTAAAATAAGATTGATCGATGACATTCTTAAACTACCATACAATTGCAAAGCTAAATCAAACACATGAACAACAATCTAAGTAGATATGAATGAGAAGATATAACGAGGATTAATAAATAATCCTCAGTGACAAGTTATAGCAATTAGATTCAAGTTTGTAGCAGGTGTTCGTGGTCACGTGAAGACATCCTACGTGCCGTGATCTTTAGTGTCTTCTCTTATTTTTTACCTACGCGTTTTTCTTTGTCTGTCAGCTGGAAGGGTGGTAAAAGTAACTTCTAACAGTTGCGAAGCTTTCTAAATTCACGGATAACTAAATCCACTTTGCATAATCCCATGCAAATGTATTATGGCTTCTTGCAATAAACCAAGCATATACTTACATCTATTTGAACTTTGTGGCTCTTCCATGACCGAAATAATCTGTCCATTTCGATAAGTTGCGATTAACTCTTGTTAAAAAACACTTTAGATTACTTTTTATCAAACACTTTTTTCATCTTTGTTATTATAGTAAGCTTTTTGAAAGTTTTTATTGAAAAAGTTTACGGACGGTTGTATTTTGATTTTATGTGACTGAATAAATTATAAAAGTTGTTTATAATAAAAAGTAAAAATAAAATTTATAAAAATGTTATTAAAAAATATTGTGCTGTTATTGTGTATCACAACAACCCAGAGAGAATATAAAGCAAAGTAATCGCTTGAGATGGACGGTCAGCAACCCTCAAAGCCAGTCGTAGGACGGAGTTAGTCCGAATACTGGATGTTGTCCCGCGAGGGATTCAGCGTGGAGCCTCAACTGCGTCCTCTACTCCTCTGGTGTTTTTGCCTCCCTCTTTTGCTTATACGCTCTTGTAAGCTCAGCTTTTCTCACTCGCTCACTCACGCGGTAAGCTACCTAGTTGTGCTTTTTATGCGCATGTGCAGCTATCGATTCCGCGAGAGTTCCCGCAGGATGTCAGATTCCCTACAGGAAAACTGTTCTGAGCATATACCCAATGCGCTTGATATATCTGTGTACATATCTTTTGAATCCTGTGTGTCTTTCACGTTAAAGTAACTTGAATTGGTTAACTTATATTGCTCGAGTAGTGATATGTATGGTGTGTGCTACATGTTACAGGGTAGTGTTAGCCCTGAAATTCTAGAGTTACAAAGTTGAAAGCCAGTGTGAACTTAGGTCTGTTGGTTGACCGTCAGAATGACCGCGAAACCACGATCTACTATCCGAGAGTAAGTGCCGAGAACAATCTCTCGTGAGATTTATGAAGAGTAGTAAAGTATAACGAGGAATATTACTATCAAGTATAATATCTAACAAAAGGATCCTTTTTTAATAATAGTTAAATTATTATTATTATTACTTTTCTACTTTTTTTTTTTCATTTTTACTTCGATTTCGTTAAACAGTTAACAATTTAATAAAAACAACCCGTGAAAAAATTAATTCTAACGTTGTCAGATTTGGCCATATCCGGCTATTTATTAATTTATAGATAAAAATTGGTTTCGTAATTGATAAAACTAAAAATCGATGGAAGATAAGCTTTTTAGGAGATTAAAAGAAAAAAAATTAACACCTCAAATTCAACTTGTTTGTAAGGAGACGATTTATCGATCATGTTCCCTTTATTGGAGATTTTGAACGACTATTTTTTTTCTCCAGCAAAATATTGTTTTCTATACCGAAAAAAAAATTCCCTGAAAATTTGAGCCATTAATATCAATTCTAAATAATTTGAGAAATATCGAGTGATGAGTTTCATTAATTTTTTAAATTCATTTTTAAAATATTCTATACTCTTTAGACGAAACTTTTTAGCGCTTTAGTCGGCTTTATCAAGTCATTTCAAGATATATCAAGCCAGATATAGCCCGATATGGCTAATTTTCACCCTAGATCATAAATGGATTTATTAGGATGTATCAAAAAAATGTTTTTCACTAGAAGTGAGTTATTTGTGAATTAGACCATAGTCCTTTGAAATTTCAAAATATTTCTAGTGTATAAAATCACGTTTCACTCTCTATGATGAAGGTTTGACATAATATTCCTTCTAAACGCCTTATGGAGGCGTGTCTAAATTTTCCCAAGAAAGGGCTTAACATGGTTCTTATCAGAAATGTCTTACATCATCCTAATGAGGCCTCAACGTTACCTGGGGACAAATGTAATGATGAAGCCTCATAAATAAGATCTCTCGTGATACAAATTACAATCTAAAATACAAAAGAATTTGGTAGATCACTTCAACCAATATATTATCTACAAGTCATTAATCTCGGGTACTGCCGAAATACTTAACAATACGAATCTGACAGTGAAGAAAGTCTTTAAGAAACAGGCGGTTACTTCTACAAATTCAATTTAGAAAAGATTTATCCAAGCTGTCTAAAGACGTTGGACTGTTGAACTTCAAAACTAACTTGCAAAACAGGTCCATTAATACGAGAACACCTATTAAAATTAACATAAACTGCTGTTGACTATGAGTTGTTAATATAATCGTATTTTGTGTACAAAAAAAATGTTTTAGGCCTGAAAAATATTTATAATGTATATTTGTATTTTTCCATTATCTGTATTGAAGATTCAAAGAGACTCGATAAATGATTTAAAATTGGAAAATAGCAACGTAAAAAAAAACTATAACAATAGCCCAGACAACTATCGAAAATATATACTTTTTTTTAATTTTTTCTGATGCAATTTCTACTGGTGAATTGATGGAAACTCGGAAAATAAATGTAAACAGTATATTCGGAATAACACATCGAGGTGTGCAATGTTTTCCAAACACTCAAAATAAAATTTAACCTTCGTTTTTCAATGTATATTGGTATATTTACATTAGAAAAAATATAAATTTTTTATTAAAACTTTTTACCTTCACCTTTGTGAAAGTAATATCAAAGAAAAATATTCAAGTGTAATTAAAAATGTATACAGCAAAAGAGAATGAGTGTTAATGAATAACAGATCAATTAACTTTGATTTTATTTATGTAGTTATATAATAGCTGGCTGGTTCTATAATTTCTTCAGCACATTTGTTTTACCACCCGTTACCCGTTTCCCCTGTGTAACTTTGTCTAAGCATCGTAAACGAACACCAACATTACGTTATACATATTATGATCTTTCTATTAAAGTGAGAAAATTGTATGTTGTATTTCTATACAACACAACCTTAAAACTACTGTGCATAATATTAACAATAACACCGGCAGCTATATAGAATAAACAGCAACAACGAAATGGTGGTTAACCAACCATACTTCCTCGGTACATATTACAGTCACTCAGATGTCACATCGAAATAAATTCACTCGTGTATGTTGGGTTTTATCATATATATTTAAACTTTAAGGTAAAATTCCTTTTTTTTTTTTTTTTAAATAAAATGAAAAATAGTCTTGTAATGATGTGAAAAATTCTTCAAGATAAAACTTATAAAGATATTTGAAAAAGAAAAACAACTTGACACCTGAAATATTGATAATCCCGGAAGACTCCGAAACTTTTTCCCTTATAAAGGAGAAAATATTTCATACAATCTAGTTCACAAACTTCCGGTATTTTTTAATATATTTGATTGAGAATCAATAAATCTTTCCATATATCAGTACAAAATGGAAAAATAAAAAATATAAGGTATAAATCAGCTTCAGAGTTTGTTGGAGTCTTTGGTAGATATCAAATGTGAAAACTCAGAAGTTGTCAAGCTTTTAGTTTAAATACACGCGGGAAATGATCCAATTCCCATTTTTGCTAAGGGTGAAACAAGCTTGAAAGTTCATTTTACACTGAAATGACGCATGGCAACACAAATGGTCCATCTAAAACGTGAGCGTCAAACATTTTATTCGGTCTATTTTTCTTAAGACTGAACAAACAACTTTGCCAATATTATTATTTTAAATATAAAATGAACTAATAAAAAAAAAAAAAAAAAAAAAAAAAAAAATGACTTTTACAATTGAATCTGAAATTTCGGTGATTCCTATGTATGTAGTATTCAAATCAGATATTCAGTTCTTGAATTGATATTAAATATTCGATCAATGTATATTGCGGAAGAAAAATAAAACTAACATGAATAAAATTTTTCACTACGGACTTTCAATAAAATTTCCTATTTTTCGCTTTTAGACGATATTGCGAAAAATTAAAATTTTTTAACATAATTTAATTTGGTAAGTCTAGATTTATTACTGTTAATTCAGACTCTATTTTATCTCTGTATTACTTTTTCAACTTAACTACTTTATTCTCATTATTTTACAATTCTCTCTCTTCTAGATTTTTTTCATTTGCAAAGGCATTAGTATATTTTGTTTCGACTTTCATAAAAAGAAGACAGGATAAGTGAATTGAAATTAAATTTGCATAAATATTAATGAATGCTTTTTTACCAACTTCAAAAATTGAAAACTGTAGAATCTTTAGATAACATTCCAACACCATTTGATTAAACTGGAGTGCTCGTAAATGCAGAGCACTAAAAGTATTTTGAGATTTTTTATTTGCAGGTTGAAATTGAGGTTACTTCGCACAGCTTTTACGATGCGTTTGTACTTTGGTTAAAAACCAGCAATACACTCTTAGAATCTCAACAGCATTTGCTCTTCACGACACAACTATAAATATGCTAGTCTGACCCTGGTAATTTTTTTTTATTTTTTTTTTGCTCTTATTTTGCTCCTTGTCTTTCTTATTGGTGAGTATATCACCGTGAAAAGTCGTGCACTCAATGCTTCTTCCTCTTTGGATCTTACAAGGGCTCGACGTGACGAGAAAAGTTCGCCAGACGATACCAACCAAAAAATAAAATAAGATCTTCGAGGGCAAATCGTGGCACACAAGAAATTACTTTTGGTGCTGAAGAATATCAGTTTAAAATGAGATAAAATAAAATGCTAAAAAAAAAAAAAAAAAAAAAAAAAAACAGTTACTGCTGTTTCTGCATCTTTTTATCGCCCAAAGTGTCAAGAGAAATGATTTATTTCATTAAAATGGAAAAATGATAACGACTTTTTGGAAAAAACGAAGACTTTAGCGCCGTTTGTTAGTACGGCGTGAACTAATTGCTGCACAATTGTGTTACTTCAACATTACATCATACTACCGAGTTGAGAGAAAACTTTTTATCTTATAAAGCATGGTTAAAACTCAAGATTCCAGTGAAACTTTTAATCAGCATTTAATCTATTTCTTGACAATATGTGGGTGATGTTTGTTCGTTAACTGTTGATAAGCACGTTCATCTGATGTCGTTTTCAGTATATGTAAGAAAAATCCAACCAAAGAATAAGTACATTGTATACCGTAAATAAATTCAGGCGCGTATATATATCGTCGCATCTTATCACGTTTATCACAACTCAAGACTCTTGTCTGCACAAGATACGTGAAGCTTAAGTTTGGAAGCCATTTTAAAAGTGCCAAGAAGAAGAAATAAATAAAAAAAATATAAATGTAAATTTATGTACACCATTAGTTGAGTTACAGAAGAAATATAGTAAAAGGTCGTTGATACTAGTACAGAAAAGTAGTTCCGGAAATAGTAAATGGTTTTATGTCCGGCGGCTTTATTACGCTCTGCTGTATGTGAGGGATATGGATGCAAAGTTCGTATATTGATTGACAGGGTTCATATCGTGAATTAAATCCCTTGATTACTTCCTTTTTCTATCTCAAGTTTTTTACCCTCATGCGGTATACATCACTGAAAAATTAAACTTCCTTTTCCAATAGAAATCGACCATTATGATATCGCGCTACAAAACTAATGGAACCCCTTAAATTCAGAGATTGACATTTAAATTCAATTAAATAGGGTTTAACTAATTTCTAAGTAGTTAGTCCTTATGGATAGAACATAAAACAATAAACGGCAAACTATTGTCCTTAGAAATAAATGTACCGTAAACTC
This sequence comes from Cotesia typhae, assembly GCF_013202065.1. Classification (NCBI taxonomy): domain Eukaryota; kingdom Metazoa; phylum Arthropoda; class Insecta; order Hymenoptera; family Braconidae; genus Cotesia; species Cotesia typhae. The sequence continues at coordinate 15,452,992 of NW_027423774.1, forward strand.
TTTGGACATGCTAGAAAAAATATTGAATCAAAGGGGCTAAGATAACGAGAATACAATTGAATAGAAGAAACGATTAATTGGTTGATGGAATAAATAATAATTGCAAGATTTAGATTGATAAAGTCAAGATTTCTTGTTAATATAAGGATGTTTCAGTGTTTATTTATAGGTCATCCAAATTGCTCGATCATATTCTTGGATACTTTATGTATTCGTAAAACTCAACAGCTTCTGGAGTTTACTGATAACGATTGAGAGCAGGCGTCGATCGGTTAAATTAAATACAATAAAAAGTCAAGTGTGCTGAAGTTTATCTCGATAAATTGACAAGATTAAATTGATGGAGCTATATCAGCTGACATACTCAATGTTATTGTTTTTATTTTTTTATCTGTACTAGGTCATCGATTCACCAATGCAAGCTCGTAATCTATACGTTCCATTTAGGAATTGGCTGATTTCCGCATAGGATATCAAGGATCAAGCGAAAAGAAATTTGATCTTTCAAGTGTATTACTGTGGTCGAATTAACCCAGATTCAGCCAAAGTTACATCCATATATCACATAGGTTTTTCAATCGTAAAAGTATCAAGAGATTAATGATGTGATGAAAAATATTTTCAAATATCCTAATGCACTTCATTAAATTGAAATTCAAGGACCAGAAGTTCGTTTCGTTTTATTTTTATGATTTATTATGATGATGATGATGATAAAGACAAAATTTCTTTGTCGAATTGTTGAAATAACAAAGATGGCAGTATTGTCAATCGCTTAAGAAAAAAATTTATATGTATTATTCTTTTGAACAGAGGCAGAAAACTAGTGATGAGACTTGAGCTAGGGCCGATTCTTTTTTAATTGACCGCGCCCTATCTCTTTGTTGCCTTATTGAAGGTTAAGTTATACTCGAGGCAATTAGCTTGAAACTTACATTAGCTCAGCCAAAAAAGTATCGAGCAACCATGTATAAAGGTTTAAATTCATTAAACAAATTAATAATTACATGCGTCTTTAAATAAATAAGACAGTATTACAAAAAAATTATTCACGTATTTGTAAACTTAAATTATACTTGTGCGTTGCAAAAGCACAATTGAATAGGACGAGCTCTTTAGTTAAAGTTTTTAAAAAACTGATCACGTCCTTGTGTGCGACCTATCAATACTGCGGAAATGGAAGAAACCGCAGAACATGGTAAAACTACCGCAGTATCTAACTTCTCTTTACTACTCTAGGTACCAATTCCTTTATAATACATACTTTCTATTTCAAAACTTTAATCAAAGTATTATAAAAAACCGATTCACACATGAAGGAATGTCACAACCCCAATTGAGTTATTTGATTGACGTATTCTTCCATTCCAACCCAGCCTATGAATTCATAAGTTCTAAAAAAAGTTACTACATTGTACTTTAATTCTAGTACCTTAAAATAGAATAGACGTTGATTTTTCTACCCTCAATAATAAGTATTGCCAGACGACCTTGAAGACTCAACAATCTCATTACTTTTTTTCGCTTGTCACTCAATACATTACATTAGAATGTTATTTAGTGGTTTTTTGCTACTCAGAAAATCGAAAAGTTTCAGGTAAACAGTCTTCCAATTTTCTTTATTATCGCTATTGTCATCTATCGTTCGATACTTGATGTTTTTTATTTTTCATTGATAGAGGAAATGTCTGTCCAGAATGTTGAAGACAAGAACAATATTTTGACAAGCTTTTAAGTTATTATTCGGGCCATGGTCACTTTCAATCATAATTTCATAAATCAATGAAATGTCATCCGATAAAATAACAATCTATATGTTTATATTGTGCCATGATACTTTTAGATTAAATATGGATGACATGAAAAAATAAAGAGGTATTACATATTTGCACGTGAAATGAGCTGCAATCAACTTAAAAATGATGCAGCGTATTAGATTATGATTGGTATGAGCAAATCAAGAATTTATTGAAGCCACGAGGTAAAATATTGTCTCGTTCTCGGTCGTGTCATATTAACTTTCGAATGCATATAATACGGCTTTTTCCACGTGTAATACTCTCTAAACTCTGTATATACGAAAATATAAATCAAAAGAACGAAAATATAATAATATAGAGGCGAAATATATTTGCTGGATAATGTTTTTATAATAACTTTATGTTTGAGTAGAAACAAGCATGAGTTATAACAGGGGTACAATATTTCTATTTATAACAAATCACTGACGCCGTATTCTCTAGTTTCCTGTTTCTCTGATACAAATACCAATAGGGGTTCGCTAGTTCTCTTCAGTGAAAAAAAATTGACAGTGTGTGTAAGAATAAAATCCCCGACAAATAAATTCCGGGAGAAATCAATTTAAAAGTGTGCATAGATTTCTCTATTTTTATGAATTCTTCGGATAATTAACTATGGATGTTCGATCGTATCATGTATGCTGGAACCTTAAGCGAAGCGTCAGTTGACGCTTATTCTAAGATTAGCTGATCGTCGGAGAAAACCGGCTCTATATTTATCGAACATGGGTGTTGTAATTGCCGGTGCAACACACCAGCGGCAGTGAAGATATTCTTGACGATGTGATTCAAGTACACTAAGGCCATTGAGCTTATTCATCCATGCTTTAGTGTTTTATTAAATACTATGCCTTACATGTGTTCAATAAACTTCAAATAGGGTTCAATAAAAATTTAATTCATTGGTCTAGCCTAGTCTGGTACAAGTTTATTCAAATTTTCTTTAGAAGTTACATCCGAGCTAAAAAATTTAAATCTTTTTAACCATCTTCTAACAATTCGTCGACAAAGAGTGAAAATCATGTTTAGAATTGTAAAATAGATTGCTGCAATTTACCAACTAACACGCCTTTTGATTTCTATATTTTGTACGTTTATTGCTGCTTTGAAAAAAAAGAAGAAATTATATTTAAAAAGTGATTTATTTTGATGAACTATAAAAGAAACGCCTTCTCTCATAAACGACACCCGAACTAATGCAGACGAAGACCGTAAAAGCGTACTTGAAAATGATTTCATTTCCGTGATATTTTATTTTTTCGTTTTTCATTTGTTCTATTGATAAATAGAAGAAACGTTTACGTTTATTTGCAGTTAAATTTAATAGTATTTTAAAAAAAAAGTCATTGAATGATGAATTATTTTTTATAGTTTCAAGAAGTGTTAGTAATTATTTTAGTAAGTTTATTTTACAACATTTAGCTGATTCATAAGACGAAAATAAACCTGAAGATTTAACGATCCGAAATGATCTCGTTTTTCTAATCAACTATTGGCAGCTATAAAACGATCACTAAAATAGTTAACCCGAAACGATTCCGTTGGTCGTGAAAACGTTTTTTAAGTGTGGTCAGAAGAACTAAAAGAACTAAGCGTGAAAGAGAAAAAAATAAAACTGTAAAAAGTAAGTCATTTAAGTTTAAGAAATTCAAATAAAAGTAAAGAGGACCAAAGGAATGACTCATCGATGGTGGTCGAAAAAACCAGCAACTTTACAAAGCGGCTAACGAAGACGCGGGTGGCAGCCAGTCGATCTCTTGTTCTTTACTATAGATATACATCACATGGTTTTGTTTAGACCATTCAAATCGGTATTTTTGTGCTTTTTAGAAATCCAACGACCCCTACCGCGTGAACTTCATCGCTGATAGGCCTCTAGACTTTGGTCTCTAAATTTTGCTCGACAAAATATGGAAAAGTCACCAATGCATCTGAAACTTATTGCTTTTCTCAGGACCTTACAGTTATATGCAATCGGTATTGTTTCGAGTATTGTCAGACGACCTGCTGGTCTACTACTTAATTTTAACTCAACACACATACGCATATACATGACTGGACGAGCAACCGAGTAGAAGGTATAGTTGCGAAATGAATCGAATATTTCTCTCACGGTGGTCACATTTTTTTCTTCCCAAGTACTTTATGAGTTCTCAGGCGAGGTCTCATGAATACTTAGAAAATGATCTTTAATATTAATGCTCCAAAAGTCGGAGAAACTAAGTATGAATTATAAAATTAATATTTCAAAATAAATCAAGAAAATTACTTGGCTGATTAATTTTCTGGATAAAAGTTTTTGTCTTTTTGCATCTGAATCATTCATAAATCCAAGATTCAAGTGATAAAATATTTTCAACTACGTCGATAATTTATGATCCTGTTAACAAAAGATACAAGTGTTATTATTGAAGCGGTCGTATTGAGAAAATATCGAGGAGATTGTCAATAATATCACTTCTCCCTGAGGTATGTATGTTTAGTATCATAAAAATCGTAGAGGGAAAAAGTCCTGTTGACAGCTGCACTTGGATGATTTACCCTAGTGGAAAATTAGAGGGTGTTACCTTCAACAGGAGATTGATGACTCTAACACAATTCTAACAAGACCCTAAAATTTTTATTTTACTTCACCGTATGTAAACATTTCATTCCACCTTGCTGTAAATAAAAGATTCAATTTTCAATACATTTTATTATACTTTTGTACACACTTGTATATCTTTATTATGCTACTTAGCTTTGAATTGAATCCCTACAATAAAAGTACATGAGAGTGTGAAATTAATCAATAGTCGAAACTCGCAAAAAAATGGGACCTGATTCCTTATTGGTTAAAGTTAAGGCGCGCTATTCAAATTTCTAATGTAAATAAATATTAAATAATAAATAAAAATTTTAAATTGAGAGAAATTTTTCAGTTTAATCAAAGACTTTAGTTAATCGTTCGACTCTTTTGTTCTTTTTTCTTTATATATTCGTTAGTTATCAATTTCTATGAACTAGCACAGAAAGTTTAATGAAAGCATACTGCGTACCTTTTAATCTTGAACCCTTAAATCAGCGATAAATGGAAATAAATACAGAGAATGGAAAGACTAAAAACTGGTAGCTTTTTTCGTTTGTCTGATCTGCTATTTATGATATATATTCGGTTTTAAGGAGACGCGTGCACTTATTTCTTTCATCTTTACTTTTTATTTGCAATATTTTTTTTTTTAATTTTTTCCACAAATACAAGGGTCGAAATGTCTACAATGAAGAGAAACCATTTATATAAGTTATAGTTGTAGAACTCTTTACATTTTTTTGTACTTTATCGTGTTTTTCTGTTTGTTCGTCTACCTTCATTAACTCATACGTCAAACATTAAAACTAACAAGAATGACCGGCCTTCCCGATTACCACAACCCCTTCGTTATTTACGTTCTTTTCTGTCTGTGTGCGTAAATTTTTCTTTGGCTTTTCTCTTTACGACAGGACTCTTGCATTCACGCTTTGATTCACTTTTATAGCCAAAATTTGAAGCTTTGTTTCAAGTTTATACTAGGATAATTTACTTTAGTTTAATTAAAAATTTTTATACTGTATTATAATTTTTTTTTTGTGTTGAGTAAATATTTATTAAATATTCATATTCGTAATATGGATCGTACACCAAATTTGATAAGTCCTTTTTTCTCGATAATACATCTGAATAATATATATATTCATGATTTTATTTAGGTCAACGTAGGCGTGTTCTTGTCTCATTGAAAGTTGAACAATTTTATCGTAGACTCAAATTGTTATTTAATATTTTAACAGAGTAAGGAGTTTCTAGTTTTCCGTCCGATAAAAACTTTTATTATTGAAAAGTACTACGACATTTTCAAACTGGAAGTACTCATGGAAATTTAATAAAAATAAGTTATTATTTTAATAAAATTTGTTTTTACAAATTATTTTCGTAAAATCTAGAATTACTTTGTGTAATTTAAATATTTTCTCCAATAATAAAAAATAAAAAATTCAATGAAAAGAAAAAACTTTGAATCAAGAAACCCATATGAAAGAATTTCGCTGTCTTGAATCAAGCTGATAAATTCATGATAAACATTAAGATTGTTTCTCGAGAATATAGTTCATTTTTTTATCAATGTGAAAAAAATAAAATTAAAGAATTTTCCTTTAATTGATCATTTTCCTTCAAGTTTAATATACAAAAATTGAAATATATTCTGGTATATAAATAAAATATTTGTTATTACAACATTTTAATAGACAAGTACACTTTTTTAGTATTGAATATTGAATTGACTACTTTATAATCGACCATTTTTTTTATTCTTTTGAAATTTTCACAATTTATTGCGTTCAATTCAAAGATCTATCTTTAATTCAGGTCATATTGAACTTTATACACTACAAAAACATGAAATTTATGTTCTTTGGTGTTAGCTGATGTACCCACATATGTACACAAAAGATCTGTCATTGAATAAAATCTTGAATGAAGAAATAAATTATGAAAAGCCATTATAAAGAATAATAATGAAATAAATAAGAATTATTATTATTAGTATTAAAAAACCACAATAATTATTAATTTAATTGTAACTAATCCGAAAAATATTTTTATGGTGGTTAAGTCTTGACATTTTTCGAAATTAAAGAAGCATAATAAGCTTAATTATTATTCAATTATGCATTCACTATCCCGTTATTTCATTATGAATTATAAATTAATTAATTTACTCCAAGGATGAAAATAAAGAGAAGTTTACAATATATCAACGGTTGAATAAAAAAAAGTCAATAAACGTAGGATAAACTTTTTCCCACGTTTCGCCCGAAGCAATCGTCGATAAATGAATTTTTCGCTTGTTAGACTATTGAATGCCCTAATTAATATTTTATGCAGACTTTTAATAAGCCATGCAAAATAGTTGAAGCGTTTGTTTAATATTGTTCGGTAGAGTTGCTTAAAATTTTCCGTGATGAAATTGAATAACTGCATGACCCGAAGCAATATTTACATTTCTTCTGGTTCTTCTGGGCGTGTGGAAACCTGAACTACCGACAGTCAATACAGGACTGGAAGATATATCCAAGGGGTTGGGTGTTCATGGACAATCGAGTGAGGGTGCTATATCGCGTGCGTACAACTGGATATTATGCGATGGCACGTGCCGACACCGCCGTGCATACTATTTACTAAATTTCCGGAAGCGAGACGTTGACTTCTATCCAAGGTCTGGGGTATAAGACAGGCATATACGATTATCTACAAACAACAGCATTGTTGACTGGCCATTGAATTTTTAATGGTCGTTATTTTTAGATATCCTAACGGAAGTGATAAGAAGTGATGATCAAAAATATACCTAAGTATTGATAATTTAAACGGTGAGATACTATTTTTCAAAAATGTCCATCATTCTATTTTTGCGATAAAGTTGTTGGTAATTAAAATTGACGATAGTGATTAAAAACTGCGACTTTATAATTTTTAAAAGCCGTATAAAGTTCACGGAGTAACAAATACCATCAAAGAGTCAAGTTTTTTAATTACACAGAAGTTAGATTAGTGGTTGATTAAAATTTTTAAATTGCTTTTTATGAAGCAGCAGAAAGGTTAAAATTTAATAAATTTAGCTTTACAATAAAAAGAGAGCCGCGTAATAACTTAAGCAGAATCTAAAGAGCTGTCAGAATTATCTTAAATCATACATTAACTCGATAAAGAACTCACCTTTTTATTGGTGGAACACTCGTCTGGGTTTAGTTTGAATATATATCTATTCTTTACAATTTCAAACGTTCATTTTAAATTCAAAGTATTAAGTTTTATCAATCAACAAAGGGTTTCTATCAATTTAGTTCATATATTATGGGTTTACGACCCAAAAGCCGATCATGGATTACAATATTTTCGGCAGCTGTATTTATTAAAGACTCAAGAAGTGTATACAAAGATTACAATATTCTGTAAATATGATAAATAGAAAGGCGCCATCAATCGGAAATGGCCAATGTCGTATGTACAACTAGATATTGTCGTGGCGCAATTCCGGTTCAGCAGCTGCGTACCATCTGTGACTAATGTTCTTCGCCAAAAAGCTTACACGAAGATAAAACGTCTTCTTTCGATTAGATCCTCAATAAATATAAAAAATTATATCATTTTTCTATTGTTTTTTTTTTTTTTTTTTTTCTTTGTTACTTGGTTATTCTGCAATCAAAAGACAAAAACGATGCAACGAGAGAGTGGGTTTAATAACGCGTGATAGCGTGGTTACCAGTAATGATGGTCTTTAGGGGTGTATTATGCTCTGGCTAAAATTATCGGTTGGACGTTAAGAGGCTTGCATTATAGTTTATTTCTAAAATACTCGGAAAAAAACTCTAATAGATGATCGAAATCAGAAAAAAAAATTTATTGAACCCAGAAAATTGTAAAGAAGACCGAAATTATTTTGGAGTAAGAAGAAATTTTCTTAGCTTAAAAAAATTAACTTCGTTCAAGAAATTTTAACGTCATTCAAGAAATTTTCAATTTTTCTTAAGATTTTCTTGATTTAAGAAAATTTACACTTGACTCAAGACTTTCTTTCTTTCTGTGAAATCATTCAAAAATTTGACTTTTTCGGTGGTCAGATATAAAAAATCAAAAAGAAGAAGTTAATTTTACTATTTCATCAAAATGAAAAATTTTAAAAACGTTCCGATAAAACTATGACAGAAATGTTTTAAAGACAACAAAAACAAAGAAAGATATGAGAAAAAAGAATAAGGTGAGAAGAAACATGAAGGAAGAGTGTGTAGCCTAAAGATACTTTATACCTTTACCTTCCTCTTATACTTTTAAACATAAATAAGCCTCTTTCAAAGGTCGAGCAATGTTACTAATACTACGGATGTAAAAATATTTGTCCGGTAAAGCAACAGCTTAGCTTAATTTCACGCTTATTTCGTGTTATATTAGTTCTGGGCACTAAAAATTTCAATTTTAAAGATGTTTGAAACAACCAAAATTAAGATCTGAAGAAATTTAATGTGACTCATTAATTAATAATTACATTCTAATCTTTTTTGTGGTATAGAAAGATTTTATATTTTGTTAATGATCAGATAATATTTATTTAATTTTACATGTGTAAGAGAGTGTACATTTTATGGACACACAACTCTTAAAACTTTCAGTTACCATGTGGTATTTTAGATTTAAAAGATTCATTAATCATCAAATACTACATTAATTCATCATTTCATATTTATGAAGTGTCAGAAAAATTAATTTACAATAAGTTTAAGAAATATTTGATGAAATTTATACGTTCGTCAGTAGTCTTAGCACGCAGTTGCACGATTAATATAAACTACTGTGGGGGACTAAAATTATGTTTGAACTTCCTATATAATACAGCAGAGGGGTTGGAAATGCCTGAAGAAAAGTTTGCGAAAGTGCGTACATTCATATAGTCGAAGAAATCGCAGTATTATAGCAGCGATGATAGACTGTTGGGGATGGGTTTACAAAGAAAGTAAAACGATGAAGAGAAAGATCACGAGTAAATACATTTGAAGCAAACAAAATGAAAATAGGAGAAAAAAGCTCAAGTGTATTTTAATGCGTGATGGTATGACAAGAAAAAAATACTGCGAAAGACGGAAAGTGAGCGCAAGAGTGGATCAGAAAGAATAAGAAAGCTCGCAAAATGCGGGTGCCAGGATTCTCGGTCCTGAATCTTGTTTGTTCCTCGTGTTTTTTCCTCCATCCGCGTGTTCATTATTTCCTAGAAAGAAAGACGATCTCTGTTGGTTGATCTAAAAAGACTGAAAGAGTGTTCTTGGCGTTTTAACAAAGGCGATGGGCGTACGAGGACAAAGCCACATGAATAAATTGAGAAAGTATGTGTATATAGAGCTGAAGAAGGATAAAAAATAAGAGTAAGATAAAAAAATATTAATGCGACCAAAAGGATACAGAGCCAGCGATGTTAAGTTCTCAGTTATCCTGTCATTGTGTCTGTTATCCTGTCGTCGTGGCTGTTCTTGTCCCCGCTTTTATTTTCAAGCCAACACAATATTTAGTATGATTGTATACATTTATTCGAGTACTTTTAGTTTGTACCATTGACGGGCTTCAAACTCTTTACTTTGTGCGGTAGAAAGACGAGGGCTTGATCATCGGATAATTCTCGCTTCGAAAATAAATAAGAGTAACATATATTTATATACATAGCTACAATTTAAAATAAAAAAATGCTCGTCAACGAATAACATAGGTACTTGACGTCCATCTGTAGATCCATTAGAAGACACGTGTACATCGCATATGCATACATGAACTGAGAAGTGCCATTAAAGTGTTGGTTCGTGACAAGAAGAGAGGATTAAAATTTAGCTGAAATCTTTTTCGCTAAGTATGATCAAGAGGTGTGACGCTAACCACGGATTTCATTTGGAATATGCAACCAGAAGAAACGTCAATGAAGGATCTTTTAGTTTTTTACTTATTTTTTTTTTGTGTCCCTTGATGAATATCAGGTCCACTTAGCACGGTTGACTACTGATGCAGGAATAAGGAATGATAAATAGCTCGTTAACGCAACAAGCTATAAATCTTTGTATCCTTAGAGCGGATGAGAGTTTCGTTTAAGTTGGAGGTACGAGTGAATGAACAAGGCACTGCCGAATGCAGTCTTCGTCATCGATAAAGGCAGCATGTGTACCTCCGTTGTTAAATTTTCACGCTTGCGCGGTCTTATGGTCATTTTGTTAATTTGCAGTAAATTGATGTTTAATTAGACAGTAATTGCACGCGCCATAATGTGAAACGTATCTTGTTGAAAATGGTTGTCTAAAGTTTTAGTTATTATAATGTTATAATGTTTTTTGATATTGGTAAAATACGAATGTTTGTGATTTAAAACATTTCTTTACAATTTTTTTTATTCATTATTAAGGATAATAAATTATTTTTTTTTTCGATTTACTTTTAACCTCAGCAATACAATTTTCGTTTAAAATTGACGTTATATTATACAAATATTGTAACGGTAAAATTTATTTGACTTATATTTTTTTATGAAAATAGGTAATACAGGTTTTTCTGTTATAACAAAAGAAAAATTTATTGATATGTGATGCGACCGTAAAAAATCCTTAAGAAAAAAAAAAAACAAAGACAACAAGAAAAGAGAAAGAAAAAGGAAGATGATGAGATGAATATGGAGAGAGGAGCTAAAAATATCTCGATCTTGTGCTTCGGGCAGTGCACTCTACTCCGGATTCTTATGATAAATATTTCGTCTCAAAAGTGTTACTGACCGACTAGACAGAGTATGAATGTATGATGACGCACTTTAACTTAAAATTTTTTTCTATTGTGGGCTTATAAAACCATCAAGGGTTGGGTAAGTGACGTCAGCGATTAAAATTTTTTAAAAAGTTAAATCCTGTGTCACACATATTTCATTTTTAAATTATATATATAAATATTCATTCATTCTTTTTTATCAGGTTTTAACTAATCTAAGTAGATAGAAATAGATTAGTTGCTTCTGAGGAATGTGACAGATTATTTGAATCTATTAGAGATGTGTATCTTTTAGAAAAAATAATTAGTTTACTATTATTAGAATTAGTCGATGATTATACTTAACGTAGCGTTAAAAACGTCTTTTAGTTGGGTCACTTTAATAAAGCGTGAATTGGAAGTGTGAAACGAGCTGGGTTAGTTGTTCTGCTCGTAAAATTTAAAACATAACAGCGCGATACGATTCAATACAAGTGAGAATATAAATGCGTGACTGGATCCCTTAGGGCCATTGCTTACGTCCCTGGAAATAGAGCTTTATATTTTTTCGCACGAATGTACACACCCGCTTGATATCTTCCACGGCCTATACACCAATACCAATACTATCATGTATCATATATTTACTAGTCAGTGCATATATACATGTACATACTGATTCACTAGTGGATCGTTTAAATTCACTTGGATACGATGATAGTTTAAGAAGTTAAGAACCGCGTGCAGTCCCACCAGCCTGGCGCCAAGCAATAATAACTGTTCACCCACGCTGAGATTAGCTTCAGCTTCAGGGTTTTTGCACGCCTGTCGTGATACATTCTATAGGATATAAATGAAACCGAGAATCCTTTCAGGACTATACATCATCAGTTCTGTGATGTGCTAACTTTAAAATTTTATAATGTAAAAACATTCCATTAACTTTAATTTTTTTTAAGTCACCCGAACAAATTATTATATAAAAATTAGAAAAAAATAAAAAAAAGGTACTAAATTCAATATAAATTTCAAGACAAAATTCAATACAAAATTGAAAACAAAATTAAGACAAATTTTAAGACAAAGTTTAAGAAAAATTTCAAGACAAATTTAAAACAAAATTAAAGACAACTTTCAAGACAAAATTGAATAAAAATTTTAATCTTTTAATCTTTAATTTTTTCTTGAAATTTTTATTGAATTTTTGTCTTTAAGCTTGAATTTTATCTTGAAAGTTGTCTTGAATTTTGTTTTAAATTTATCGTAAACTTTGTTTTAAGATTTGTCTTCAATTTTGTCTTGAAATTTATATGGACTTTGTCTTAAACTTTGTTTTGAATTTTGTCTTCAATATTGTATTAAATTTTGTCTTTAAATTTTTATTGAATTTTGTCTTGAAATTGTCATTGAATTTTGTCTTAAAATTTATATTGAATTTGGTCTTTGAATTTGTCTTCAATATTGTATTGAATTTTGTTTTAAAATTTTTATTGAACATTTTTCGCCGATGGGATAATTAGTTGAACAAAACACGCTTGTTGACAGCAACGGTAATTTAATATTACACAAATATTTTATTTTGTCGCTGGCGCACTTAATCTCATACTTTTGAGGACTCAATTTCAAATATTTACAGTCCGAATCCGTGTTCCGCTTTCAGTCAGCAACTTCAGTCTAGTATACCAAGTCATATCTGAAATTGTGTACGATCTGAACATATTTCTGTGGTAATATTATCAATCTTAAAATTTACCGCTAACCTTAAAACACCGACTCTTTAGCCCTGATGATCACAAAGTCGATAACAACATTAAGTATTGATCATGACTGGAGGGCATCGTCTGTCTTCCAACTTCCAACATACAAAAATTCTCCCTCTCGTGCTTAGGAACACCCTCGTAACATTTACGGAAGACATAAATTCATGGGTTTTCTCGATTAGACACTCTGGAAGTACACGTTCTATACATATATACATATATTCTTATGCTTTGAGGTCAAAGTAATCTGATTTAAACATCTAATACATTGCAGAATCACATTGGTATTGGTGTAATTGTATACTGTGTAATGCTTTATTCTCGTTTCCCAGTTGAAATCAAGATGGATGATGATGTTTTGTGACATCAGAGTAAAGTAAGATGAGAAAAAATATCCTACACAGTGAAGTGGAAGTGCTAAAAAATGCTCGGAACAAGACTTATTCATCCACCGCATTCGCCATTTCTTTTAATGCGATGATCTGTCTTCATTATTCATTGTCTTTTTTGTTATCAATGTATCAGATCTGGTAAATCTCAATTTTCAAATGCAAATCTGGACCAAAAGAATAATGAATGGTATGATAACCATTTCTATGCACAAATAGGAACAGATTCTTCATAATTGTATGAAACCATTTGTAGGTCTTGAAAATATGCGGTAAAAGCGGATTATAAGTTGAAATGTTTCAACTGCACTTACTGTTAATGCACAGAATAGGCTTTATTTTTGTAAAAATGTGGTTAGATTTAGGTCACTATAGTAACTACCCGCGATAATGATCACAAAAGGGGGATTGCTAGGACTAAAAGTCTGATTATATCCTACACGTTTTTTCAATCCACTGGTATAATCAATACAATTATCAATACATTTTATGGGCTGTGATATAGGTTACCGTGTAGGATACAAATAGAGGTTAGCTTAACACACAATTTAGTCAAATTCTTCGATTTATTATAGTACACCTCAGCGAAGTAACTGTTACTCCAGAATTTTTTATGGCTGTGTATTATGATTATAAGGGAACTGCTTTCATAATGTGATGAGAATCATTCTTGTAATATCGCAGAATCGTGAGTGTACTCTCCATATTAAAATTTTGACCAAGAAACATTTCAACATTTTATACAGAAAAAGTTCTACGATATTATATTTTAAATACAGAACTTATAATACACACATCGAAACTGTTTCTATCACTTTCTTTCAATGTATTTTTAATAATTTGAATTGTAAATAAAAAATAAAAGTTGTAAGGTCTACAAAATAAACCCATCTTATAATAACTTTTCATTTTTAACAATACATACTCATTAATGTCATATTTAAAATAATATTGAATATATTATCATAACTGGTTTTACGTAATTTATAAAATGATATAAACTGTTAAATTCATACAAAAGTAACGTTATATAAGTAAAGCGTTACCGCTGAGTAAGAAATTAAATATGGTCAATAAATATTTCTAATTAAAATTCATCAGGTTGTCTCTGTGATTCTGTTAAAGTTATGTTAAAAAAAACATTCAACACAAAAGTTTTCCATAAATTTGCTAAGGTCTAGAATATTATTTTACCAAAATTTGTGTAGATATCACACCAAGTCGTACCAATACTTAGCATAATACACAGACTGTGGCACCTGAATAAAATATAACCAGCATTCGTGCATTCGAAACGAATTATGATAATTCTGTTCTACGACAGCTCTAAAAAAATGTTGAGTGGCAGTAACCTGGGAGATTTACTCGCTTACAGACACCAAGAGGGTCGTTTTAGATATTGTCTCTGTATGTATGAATATATGTATACATGTTTATAAATGTATGTACATTGTAGATCGCAAGGAAACTCCAAGGGTGGTGATGGTGAGTCATGCTTTCACCCCCATCATTCAATCCCCATTCCAATTTCTCTTTCATGCCTTAACTATCTCTCACTCGCGGAGGGATATTTTCACTCTGATTGACATTAAATCTCTTCGAGTCTCGAGTAGTCTCCCTTGATGTGTACCAAAATTTCAAAAAAGATCTGTCGAGTGATTAAAATATTGCTCGAGATTGATAAAACCTATTTGTGGGTGTTGAGGGTAAAATAATAAATACAATAATACAAAAAAAAAGATTGAAGATTATCGAGATTTGCTTAAAAAGAAGCAGATAGGGTTCGGCTGTCCACTAGCCATTTTTGAAGGACAAAACAATTTAATGTTATTCTGGATTATTCAGGGAAACGTCGAGCGGTCCGTCAAGGTCCTCGTGTCCAGCTGGTGTTGAATCATCCAGCGCAGGACAAGCGCGCACACCACCAACAAACTAATGCCTCGTGTGTATTATATTTCTGACTCTACTCTTTTGCCTGTACGTGCTGTCTATGTCTAAGTATGCGGTGTTGTCACATTTTCTAAAGCAGATTTGCGTACTCCTCTTCTATTTCGTCGCTGCCTTCTTGTAATCGTATCGTTTTGTTGGCTTAGAGGTTAACAACACTACATTCATAAGCCATATCACAGTTCTTCAAAGCAAAGCAAATTTTTGATTTTTCTTTCAACACAAGGTCCTTTTTAAATAAGGATAAAAGTTTATCACGTGAGATATTCAGCGTGTAATCATATCAATGTTATTATTATACTTTAACGGATCTGGTACGAGTGCAGTGTTCATCTACAACGCATTATGCTAATGTCATACTCATTGTATTTATTGCATTGCCAGAACATAAAAACAGCATACAACAACGATGCATCACTTAAAGATTAAGTACTATAACTGGCCACAAGTTCTGGAATATTACACCAGGCATAAGTTTATTGTCAGGCTCAGTATGCGGCTCATAATTGTCCAAGAGTAATACTAATAATAGCCTGCGCTTACAAGTAATGATCGAATGTATATATGTATATACATAAGTAAGTAAAGAAGTAAAGGGTACAAATATTAAAAGAAATATCGGCACTATACTGCAGAGTATGCATGGTGGTAATGAAAATATTTGAAGGAGAAGAGAACTAGCAAATGCAATGAGCGCAGGCGCATTAATGTCAAAACCCGGGTAATTCAAGTAGCTTTTTCGCGAGCACTTATTCTTAACAAAACCACAATAGATGTAACTGGACGTCGAAATTTGAGACTGGGTTATTTTTCACCCTCGATATAACCAACTTACTACCATAATACTAAATACAAGAGTAATATTTTTATATTCTAAAATTTATAACAATTTTTAGAATTGAAGATAACTAAATAAAATCGTGTATAGCTGCTTTGAGTGTGGGAATTTATTGTACTAGTGAATAGCAGTAATGGATTTTTGGGGTTAATGTAAGGTCACATAGATATTATACCAATTATTTAAAGCTTTATTCTGCATTGTATGCATTTAAATAATAGGTACTGTTCGTATCTAAGAGTAATAATAACCGTACAAATATTGTTACTAAATAAAAAGGAGTGCCTGTACTCCACATGCCTGATAACTGATTATAAAACTGAGCGAATGCTAATGCTAATGATTAATGATATTACGATAATGGGTACATAATCAAATCACTGATAGTTTTTATGTGTTTCCTAGTAAATTTTCATTATGATAACGCGCAACTCCGCTTGATAAGAGTGACTAATACGAAAGGAACTTTATACTATCATTGACATGTTTATTTTTTTAACTGAACAATAAGTAGTCTGGAAAATTCTAAACCTAAACATAACTATTCAAAGTATGTAAATGTTAAAATAAATATTATTTCTTCAGTGTCGCACGTGCATTTTTATAGTTATATCACGTACCATGCCTTCGTCGATAGATCCATCCTCCTCGAAGTAACAATCATCGATCTCTTCCGGTGGCAGCTGACTAGATGCTTCCGGTGATTCTTTAAAATCTTGACGAGCTTTCCAATCCATCCTTGCAGTGACCAATTTTTTACAATAAAAGTTTTCCAGAGATAAGGGAATTGTTATTTATTAATAATTTTCTAGATGTAAACCTTAACTTTGATTTTTATTTTATTTCACTAGTCAACTATTGATTTAATTGATAATTTTTCGACACCACGTTTCACACTTTTCCCTCCCATAATTTCAACAATATCTGTATACTTTAAGCTTTAAGTTGTGGCGCTAATTCAACGATGGTTGAATCACCACAGAAAATTATGTACCAAGTCAAAGATATTTTAATAAACGGCAACCTGACATTTGATAAATGTCAAGACAACATGGATTGTTTGGTACTCAATTACTTGGTAGTTTTGGCACTAACAAACATTCAACAAATCACATTCACTGGCACTAATCAAGTGTCACTTGGAGAAGGATTTTAATGAAAATTCATGAATTGATTGTAAATTGTAAAAACACACAAAAGTATTGTTGTAAAATGTAAAATGCAAAACTGCATTAGTGAGGAAGAAGACCGATGTAGTAGCGCGTAAACGAGAGGGAAGGTGATGTTAGCGCGCGTGCGGATAAGCGGTATTGCAGCTGCTGCAACTGCGGGTGAACTGGGAATGCTGGAAGTAGTAGTATGGAGGATCGCTCGAGGTACTAGTTGGAGTAGCCGGCCGGAAAGCGACGGCTGCTTCGCGTATGTAGCCTGTATAGTCCCAGTGCCGGCTTGGTTATGCTATACTATGCTATCTATATGCTACAACACGCAGTCAGGCCGTGGAGAGACTGTATCGCGTCACGCAGAGAGCGACAAAGACCTCCAAAATACAACCATAGAAAGCTAAAAAGAGAAAGAGAAGCAGAGTTGAGTCGAGAATTCGAGGCCTAAATAAGAACGAGGGAGACAGAAACAGCGGGGGCGTGTGAGTCCTCCTTCTTTTTCTCCCTTTAATTTTTGGCTCTCTGTATTTTTTACTTTTTATCCTTTTCACGCAACTTACTAACCGTACTGGTTCCTGTACTTGTCTTGTTTAGTCTTTCTCTTCAGAATAACTTCTTTCCTTATTTTTTCCCCCACTTTAACCGAGTTTAAGCTCCTACCACTGGCTGACAGTCACCGGGTTCAGGGACGATCCTTCCAGACTCGGGGAGCAAGAAAATATAAGGATTCCCCGATAGTATTATACTTGTCGTTGTCTACGTCTGTGAAAATGATGTAAACGTTAGACGTGTATCAAGGGGAGTCCTGAGTCTTCGAATGAGAGATGCCAATGTGGGGGTGCACGCTAAAAAATAAGGCAGAGGGATTCTGGACGGTGGTCCTGATGGATTATCGATGAGTAATCTAGTCCAAATCAACTAAGTACTGTTGTATAAGTTCTACTTGGAAATTATTATGTTCCTAATTAATATTTTATCTGTTTGGTAATTGTCCAAGTGATTAAATTAACATTTTTCTTTTTGGTTTATTGAATTATAATGATTTTTTCAAAATATGCAATCTAATATGGTGAAAAAATCATTGTTACATTATTTAATAAGTACGTGATATAATATTAAAGAATATTGTAATTTTTGTTTTATAGTAAGATATTGATTGAGATTTGAAAATATGATTTTAGCATTCAATATGTAGTCTTTCTTAGTAAGAAAAACTCTTTTTGACTAGTGACAATCAATACAAATGAATATTGGATTTTAACAAAGTTTGGATGAAGAAAATTTGCAATCAAAACTTTAAAAAGAATTATATTTTATAAAAATGTTATTTTAAACTATGATTTTTCCCTCAAAACTTCTCTTTTTGATTACAAAAAATGTAATATTTCAACTGTTCTTTTCTCCTATGCGTTTAATTTTTAAAAAATGATAAAATTTAATTGATTTTTGAACAAAAAATAAGTAATTTTATTGTAGTAAAAAAACTGATTAAAGGCCGACAAAATTTAATTATATTACTATCATGTTACTCTGCTTCTGATATCTGATGCTTATTGAGAAATAAAAATTTGATGTGTACATGGTGAAGCAGACAAAAAAGTATGTACAGAAATAAAAACTGAAATATATTATTTAAAAGGGGTCGATATTCCGTTACAAATAGAAATGATAAATTTAGTCAGACGTTGGATGTGTATTTTGATAAGTTAAACCGAATGAGTTATGAGTAAATTAAGTGAGCAAGTATGAGTCAAGAATAGCGAAAAAAAGAGTAAAAAGAGGATAACAAGCTATGTAAAGGGTTAGTAAATGGCGCCGACGATATTTCGGGTTCATGGATGGCTGCCTCTAATGAAATACTCGGTGATACATCCCTGATTCTTTCTCTCTTTCTCGCTTTATCTGTCACTGGTTCTCTCGTTAAGAGGCAACAGCAGCAGCAGCAGCAACAGCAAGAGCAGCAGCAAGGGGGGCTGATGGAAGGCCGGGATGAGAGAGAATACTATACAGGATTCAGGGGTAGGATTGAATGCAAGGACAGGAGAAAGGAAAATAGTAGAGCAGAAGAGAGAAGAGAGGTGAGAAAGAGATGGTGCATAGGTTGGTTGCCCTTGGCAACCTACGCGGCTTATACCTCGTCCAACTCACTCAGAATATGCTACAGCGTGTAGTATTTGTTACGACTGATGTGTGACTGTACATGAACCACCAGCAGTCTAGTCTACACATTTACACACACGTCAATATCATGCATGCTTTTACTCTACTGTCATTGCGCATACATACACATACATACTCACATTCGCAGATTCACATATGTACACACAATTACGGAGATTTATATGCGTGGGTGAGTTAATTGATTTCCCTTTTGTTGAACGAGGGCGATGTCCCTGGTCGATCAGTCCACGGAAAATACATTATCAACGTCTGAAGAGGATATTTTCATCCACGTTACACAATAGGAGGAAAAGGAGAGGGAGAAGGACAAGGGAGTAAACATTTTTTGAGAAATTATAAAAAATCTTACAGGATAATAAATGTCTGTATGTAATTTAATACTACGACTTGGTAGCTAGATTTGTCGGACGACTAGGTAACTAGTTCACAGAGTTTATCGGACCGGAAGTGAGTGGCTAGTTATGAAAGATTGCGCGGTGATCGTAGGAACTATTGAGCGTAATTCAATGTGACAAAAAGTTTAATACCCTTATATTTTCGCTGGTCAATTGCTGAACTATTAACGTCTTTTACAAAAAAAGCTCTATAGTACGTACACATAAAAAAAAAGTTCACTTGAGCCAAGAAAATATTTTTCTTCCTAATTATTTTCTTGAGCGAAAAAAAAATTTTTTTTGACACAAGAAATTTCACTTATTCCAACAAATTAATTCTTTTGCTTTAAGAAATACGTATCTTGATCCAAGAAAATTTATTTAAGTCAAGAAAATTTTCGTGTTTTGAGAAAATTCAGCCTCTTGCTCCAAAAAATTATGTTCTTGATAGAAGTAAATTTTCTTGCCTTGAGAAAATTTCTCTCTTGCTTCAAAAAATTAAATATCTTGATAGTAAATTTTCATTAATATTTTTATTGACTAACATGTCAAATGGGAGATCAAATAATATTGAATCATTTTTTTTCATTCAATATATATAATTGTCCGCTAAAATAATATAAAATAGGCATCAAATATTCAAGAGAAAAATTTTCTCGAGGTAAGAAAATTTTTTTCTCAGCTGAAGTAGGTGGCGCTGCTTCCCTAAAGTATCTAAAAATCTTGATCAAATATAAAAATTTATTGTATCAAGTATTTACGATAATTTGAATTAAGAAAAAATTATTTCCACCAAGAATAGAATTTCAAGAAAAATTTTTACTTCGGCCATCACAACTTCGGTCTTCCTTCAGACACCCGAAAATTTTCTTGAGCCAAGAATTTTGTTCTCCAATCAAGAGATTTTTTTTTCTGTGTATTTAAAAAATAAATTTGATCAAGAATAAAAATTTTGATTCTGTTGTAAGAAATTGTTAATTCAGCTTTACATTCTATAGAACTTACGATCAAGAATAAAGTCATTCAATTTGTAGGAGCATACATAATTAATACGTAAAGAAATGAAAATATATATTTAACAGATAAAATATCCACTTAGATTGAACGAATCAATTGAAGAACACTTTTGATGTTTTCTTCAATCTTGTTGATTTTACATGGTGCAAAGTACAATGCATGAATTTTTTCTTAAGGATTTAAACAATTTAATGAAATTCTACCAATCAAAATACACATATATCTATTTTGATTATTAGTACTATACAGGTATTGTGTAGTGGTCTACTAATGACTCATAGAAAACGTTCATTTCTTAAATTTATTTTGTTTGATATTGCAGACGGTTTTATTACCGTTTTTTTCTTTCAATCAATGAATCACTAAATAATAGTTTATGATCCACAATAAAATGTCTTTATAGTATGATAGAAAGTATTTCAGTTGTTTATGTGGTATAAATTTATATATACCGCCAAAATGATAGGTTAGCGTACATATAAAGTTTAATGTACAGAAGTAGAAAGAAATATTAACTCTGGTGCAGACAAATCGAGACAATATAAAGATAAATTCCGTGGATTTTTATTTTGTTTAGAAAGTTTATGTGCCGACAAAAATTGTCTTTGATTAGACTAATAATTCATTTATTGTTAATGTAAGTGAAAATTTTCCTTTTGTATTTTTTAATAAACGAAAATACGAAAGTACAATGCTTTCAGTTGATAAAATTTTATATCTACAGGAAGACTAATTAATTTTTCAAAGCTTTTGTATTGTAGATACTTTTTATAAAAATGAATATAATAAAATTATATAATATTACTCGCCCTAGCGATGAATCATTCACGAATATGAGTCGTCATAGGGAGGTTGAAATAGTGCTCAGTAAACTAAAGAATTATGGTTTCGTATACCTAATTCTTAACACCAAAAAAACGTAACCCTATGTTTACGGATTATTGAGCACGAAGTAGAGCCTAACCCACGCGACGTGCCAATCAAAAGAACCTACCACCATAATCTAAGATACTTGGAAATATGCTAATTCCTTGTACGTCGGTGTGCAATTTTTTGATCCAACCTCCAATGCAACAGTATAGTAGATTAAATAACAACTACTCTCTCATCCTAGTTTTTTTTTTTCAATAAAATAAGACAAAGTTAAAGCATAAAATTTAAACGGATGTTCACGATTGCTATCACTTTTTATGTATTGATTAAGCGCAGTCAGTTATGTTATGTTACAATGTCACATTTGTTTGAATTTTGAATCAGCTCACCCTTCAAATGAAAACATTAATAAAATTACTGTTATTATTATTATTATTATTATTATTATTATTATTATTATTATTATTATTATTATTATTATTATTATTATTATACATTATTTCATGCATATCAATTTAACTTCCGCTGATTACATTAATAAAGTTTATAAGTACAATGAAACCTAATTAATTAAAAAAAAAACTTGAGTATCCATTTGTGTTTAATTATGCTATTATTTTAAACGAAGAATACAGTCGTAATTATGAGATAACACAACTAATGAGATCGTCAAAAAGATAATTTAATAATTATGGATCAAATGATGATCATAGTCTCGTTTTATTAAAAAATTTAATAATAATAATAATAATAATACAAAAATGAGAAAATAGCTTGGTTAAAAAGTGTAAAGGGGATGATTTATCATTTAAATCCTAACGGGTATCTTGGCCCTGTCATACTGGAGGCAAGTTTACGTGTCGTAACGAACGTACAGTGTACAAGTAAAGTAAAATGTGGGTGGGCGTAATACAACAAACTTATTTTATGCCCTATAGCAAGACTGTAATATAATGTTCGTAATACCCCACGCTTTTCTATCTTGTTACTCTATTCTATCCAACTAACATACTATAATACTATATTTGTAAGAAAAATTACCAGCAATTACTTTTATTGCAAATGATTTAAAAATAACAAACACAAAGAACATTTCAAACTCTAAAATTTACCAATGTCAAATATAAAAATTAAAATTAAAATTTTTTCATTGTACGTGATTTACAATTTATACAATATTGAATGCTTCTATTCAATCTATGTATAATGTTTTTTTGGGTTGTTTTAATTATAAGTAAAGAGAAAGTAGTATTAGTCTTTTGAATTTAACATTATGGGTGATAGCAAATATATACATACAAACTGGTGTGGTGTGGAATGAATAGAGACAAAAAAAGGATATTATTGTACCCGTTCGAACTAATGCGTTACTTCACCTATGAGGTCATGGCAAGTCATCTTGACCTCGAAACTCCATCGTAGATGGTTGTTAAACGTTTACCAGAACTAAGCGCCCACAGGGTTAAAAGTTAAGATTTGCATCTCTCTGTGAACGACGAACGACCAAGACACTAAGACCTAAGACTCAGTTATTTATAGATTATATTACCAAGAAAAGCATGTATTGTACATTGTGCACATGTACTTATTACATATCACATCTAAAACAGTTAGTTTAGATGATAAATAAAAACTAAATTCCTTGAGAAATTTCACATAGTTAAGCTCGTGGAATATTCTTAAAGTTCTTCAGAATTCTCTCCTTTATCTCTCTATATGGTCATATTATATTTTGTTCATATCTTTGTCCGCTTGCCACATATCCACTATATACATTATACACCCGAAACTACACTACCGACAAAACGAATTGCACGCCGAAAGCAACAGTTCCCCTTTCGATTCACTTTGTCGCTGAAAACGATCGGACAAGAGCCAGCAGCGAGATAAAAAGTGTATAAAAATAAACATCACAGGGATCCTCGCTGGATAAAGATGAGCTACTAAAATGAGCTTACATACTTTGTTCTCGACAACTACAACAATGATCAAACAATGGTTATATTTATCGTTAAAAATAAAATAGAATGAAGAATGTCTGATGCAAATTTAATGGAAATATCTATAAGTATATAAACAATTCACTAAATAAATTCACGGCATATATTTATCTGATCCGATTTGGTATTAATATTATATGGTACTAGCAAACCCGTGCGAATATTTTGTACAATATCGTGATCATATAATAATGATCACTTCCACATTATAATACGATCATTCGTTTTTTGATTAAGACATTGTGCGAAATGTAATGATAATGTGTTAGTTAATTACATTTATTTGTCTATGATTTAAGTAGATTAAGTTTTCAGGACTCGTGTGTTGGTACACTCGTTTCACTCGTTATGCCAACTCACTCGTAGTCGAAAGCCCCATTTTTTCAGTTACATAATATATATTATACGTTGGATTGGGAACAAAAATTTATATCACATTAATAAAAAATGTCTCGAGTTTATTTGATTGATTTGCGTGATAAATTACACATTCGCGTAAAATATATAAACAATCCAAAATCTATCATGTTAGTTAAGCATACTGTTAATTGATAGGATCTTCGATAACCTTTTAACGTCGTTAAATGTATTGTTAATAGATGGCGCTGCATTTTTTAAATAAAGTGTTTTTACTATTTATAAAATTTTTTACATTTTTTTCATATTTCTCGTTAATGAAGTATTACATAAGTCTTAACATGATTTTTAAATTTTAAGATTGGTACAGAATCAAAATTTATCCAGTCGTAAAAAAAAACATTTGAGAAATATAATGGTTGGTATTTACATTTTACAAGTGATGTAACAATCAAAATACTGCTAGTGCATTGTAAAAAACATTGTGTAAAATTAAAACAATTTCTGGGTTAAATACGGTCCACTCAAAATTAGTGTTGAAATTTAACACAAAATATTTTTAACACAGACCGTATTTGCGCAAATAGATAATATTTTTTACTGTGTGCATATATTTTATACGCAATTATAAGTAAAAAGTAATTCACAGTGGTGGTGATAAAAAAAAAGCATTTTCAGCTGACGACTTTGTATTGAGCAGCCGATGTTGCTTGTTAGTTACTCTAATATCGCTCATTGACGATAATTAGAAGGCATACCGCTTCTGGCGCCGGGTTACTCGAGTTGTGAGAACAAATCGAGTCTCTTGTTCTTGTTATCTACTCGTTGCTGTAATAAAGTAAAGATAGAGAAAAAAAAAAGAAAAAATAATAATGTGGAGTATATAAGGGAGAGACAATAATATACCACGCACGATTGAAACAAATTGCTATGACCGGAAAACGAAATTGCGAAAGCAGCTCACCCGCGATCTCTATCTCGTGTAATGAATTATCTTTGCCTGCACGTGGCGAGAACAGTGAGAAATATTCTACCACATATATATGATATTATATTAACAATACTGTTATTTCTGTAGTTGAGAATAACACATCAATGCTAGTATGTCCTGTTCCTCTCGTGAACTCTTAACAAATATATCTATTTATAAGTGAAGTTATCGCTCGTTTTGGGACAATAACGCAAAGTATACCAATGGATTTAATAAGAAATAAATTAACACCATTTAGGGTTCAATGACACCCGATGTGGTTTTGTTAGATTTTATACACTTCAGAGGTAATTTATTATGAATTAAGATCATCATGATTCTGGAATGATGTAGAAAATAATCAAACTTGTCAAAGAAATAAAATTTCCAAGCTTGTAAAACAACCAAAGCCACAAGGAACCACAATGGCGAAAAAAATGTAATTTATATATGTGGTCGCACGATTTTGCGGTGAGATGCACCCAGGTATTTGCAATGAAAAGAGTGCATCACAGAGTCACTGGAATGAAATGGGAAGTGTAAAACAAAAAAATCAAATATTGCATATAAAAGATATGAAAATAGTAAAAAACAAATTGAATTTTTAAATGAAGAAGCAAATAAAAAAAAAAAAAGACAAATTTCAGCCATTCGAGAAAAGATGTGCTTATCTTCCGGTTGAACTGCTTTATTTCTCTATGCCTTTTATTTTTATCCTCTTTTCTTTCATTCATTATTATTATTATTATTATTATTATTATTATTATTATTATTATTATTATTAATAATAATATTATTATTATCATTCTCACACTTTTGGCACACACCACTCTAACTCCGAACGCGGCCAAATTTCGTCCCGGTAAAATCATCACGAACAGTGTTTTCTGTATTTGGCCTGAGGCACCATAAAGATTGCCCTCGTTATGCTCTCGGTTCTTTTTTTATATTTCTGTTATATTTTTATCTACCTAAAACTTTTTAAATTTTTTTTCATTACTTTAATTCTCTATATCAATACTTGATTCTTTTTTTGCGACAAAATTTGTACTCGTTAAATATTTTACCAACTTTTGTTCAATATATAATGATCTTTTCTAAATGGAAGCTGAGCACAACATTAATTTCCAGCGTGATCAGATTTCTAAGTTATCAACCGCTGCAAAATATTTTTTACAGACCAAAACAAAGGCAAAGTTATATAAATAGAAGAAAAAAACCGTTCCAGAACCAAAAAGTATAAGAAATAAAAAGAGATGCACAAAGTCATAGGAACAACAATAAATAAAAGTGGAGGCATTACAAAGAGTTTCTAATGGAAGTTGAATACATTCCATAAAAGGGACCATATAAGGCGAAACACCCGCGGTTTGCAACAACACAGAAGCAAAGCAAAACAGCTATTGCTTTTTTTCCTCGGTTACCTTTTGCTCAGTTTCTCGTCGCTTCTGTGAATAATCCTAAGTTACTACATGTACGCCGCACGGGCTCGTGGGCGCCTCGGCGCCGGATTTAGACTTTGGACTTAAATAAAGCCGGCAAGACAAAAACAAGAGCGGTCCCTCGAGTCGAGAAATGGTTTTGTTTTATTTCAAGCCCAAAAAATTTTAAGTAGCAGAGATACTGTTTGTTAGACTAATAAAACCTTTAAAAAAACAAATTTTTTTTTCTTACCGTACGTGAAAATTGAGGCAGCAGCGATCTCGAGCTTTTGGGAATTTTCTTTGAATCCTCGATCTTATTTCTAGAATTTTCACATCTAGATTGTACTATCGGTTTAATGTTGGATCTAACTAGTTGATATCCATCTTCAGAGTTTTTTTTCTTCCTAAATGAACCGCAAAGCATTGTTCACCAAATTGTTGAGGAATTTAATTAATTCGTCTGACTATGATACGTGATTCGTCGACACATCATAGAGCATCTCAAACAGATCTTTAATAAAGTAGTTGGTAAAATGAGTCTTTAGCGGTCTGGTTAAAATCACAGAAATAAAAATAAAATGGGTCGGGAGACAGTGGTTAAAAATAATCTTTACGGTGACTTGAATTCATTGGATTGCAACACGTTTCGCTCGAGTTGCTCGAACTCCAGGCCGTTTCACCAACGGGATATGCTATCAACTCTTTATTTTTATTTATCTTGGTGCGTTTGTTGGCGCTCTTTTACTTGAGTTCTTTCTACTCGTTTACTTTTCCTATGAGCGACCACCTTGGCGCCAGTCGCAAATTCCTGCATCTGTTTATTTCAATCTTTTAATCTTCCTTCTTTCATTACTTCACTCACCCTAGTATTTATCTAAAATGGTTATAGTTACTTTTTTGTTGACGTAAATTCTCTAAACAACTCGACCTTTTTCACTTATCTTGACACTGTTTCACGAGATTATCACCAATAAATTAAATATTCAAATCTTTGAGTCTTTTAGTTCGGTATCACGAGATAAGAGTCCTTAATCATATAAGCTTGACGAAACCCACTAATGTGAGATTATTATGTGAAGAGTTATCGACCCAGTTGATCAGTCTTTTGATCCTCTCATGGGCTACACATCAAGACTGTATCCTATATTTGTGTCACTTGAATAATAATCAGGTATGGAAGAATACTGATTATCAATCCGCACTTCCGCTTGATATTTATTATAACGAACGTCAATCAATATCACCAATCGTTGTGGCTGTTAATCACACGTTCTTTTAATAACTTAATCGATACTCAATGCAAACTTTCCATGATCTCAGTCTTTGACCCTTGACAATCACTGCACCGACAGACAGCAAAGTCTCTTCTCTTCACGGTCTGTTGATGTTTTGAGGACGGCACTCCACACCCTGTCGCGTCGAGCGTCCGGCTACCCTTTGATTCAAAATTTTAAATAGATCTGATCCATCTGTTGTCTTCGAACGATTGACAGGTTGAATGTTATAAGTGGTAAACAATATGATAAGATTTTGAATTAATGAAATCTTAGACTCGACGCATTGAGTGTCGAGAGTCGACTGAAGGCATAAAACCTCAGTTATAGCGGTCGAAGGAGCCCCACTACGTTGGTTTAAACAACACCCGGCAGCCGGCTTTACTTCGCTGTACGACCTGGTCGCGTGCCTCTCGGCACAGTTATACAGTGTTTCTCAAAATATTGCTACCTGTTACAGCATCCAAAACCAGAATTATGCTTGAATTGCATCGTTTTATATTCATATTTTGCTGTTCAATGTTTACATGAGTCGCTTGATGAATTTTGAAATTCATTCACGTGGAAAAATATAAGATGCATGCACTAAAAATATATAATATATTTTTCAGATAAATATTGAAATATATGCATAAATGCCAACATATATTACACATGTGGCATACATGTGTGATATAATTGGCACCTTTTGATTTGTTCTAAAATAAATTTTCATTACAATTTAAAATGTAACAAATTAATTAAAGAAGAATCATTATTATAATAACAAGCTGTTTCTATACATTGCTAACATTTAATTATCTGCTTAAATATATGTAAACACACATGCAAACATTAATTAGCTGCCCTATTTCATAACACACTTAATGTTATGAGTTAAATATTTTTAAATTTATCTTCTTAGAAAAAAGTTTATTTTCTGTATTAATAAAAGTTTCTAGTTGTATATAGAAGATATATGTATAAAAAAAAATATCTGACTGATCACTTAAAATAATAAGAAATACAACAATATAAAAAAAAAAAAAAAAAAAAAAAAAAAAAAAAAAACTAACTAATCTAAGCTTGCTGCAGTTACTGTAATGAGATAGCCGATAAATGTTAGCATATAAATCATTTTAGCACAAAAAATTACATCAAAATGTTTATGTATAAACCGTACATATTGATTTATGTATTCTTCACATATATATTTATTCGTGCGGACCATAACTTGCAAAATATCCTTCATGGCTAATTTAAGTTATTAATTCATTTAACTTCTATCAAAATCAGTTCAATGACAAGTGTAGCAAAATTTGATGCTAATGCTTTTGTATATATATTTAAATGATGAATCTTTTAACTTAAATATGTTAATCCAAGCAACGTTAATCCTCCAAATGACTCAATTGTCATTTTTTTATAACCTGTTTTCATAATGGTGATATAAGACAACATCTCTCTGAAAACAAATGTTTTGAAAAAACATCATCAAGGATAAGTAGTGTATACTTTTATTCATTTATGTCATTCGCAATTACCTTTCTCTGATTGATAATAAGCATAATTTTGTCCTTCAAGTTTTTTTATTCTTGCTTGTTAGTTGTTATTTGTTTTTTCTACACGCGTAACGGTTGTTCGTAATAAAACCAAGAAAAAAAAAAAATAAAATGTTCTTGTTCTTACTTTTAAATTATTACTTTGTAGCAGTTATTGTACTACATATTGAAATTTTTTGAAAATAAAATTATAAGGTAAACAACGAAATTTGCTACAAAGAAGTCTTAATAGAACACTGGCAGTAATTTAGTTTCTTTGGCATGCGACCACAAAATAGTTTTGGACGTTATTGTGTGAAATGAAAAGGTAAAATTTAGAAATGAAAAAAAGTATTGAGAACAGTTGGCCAATTGTTACGAATGAGTAATACAATGTTCAGGTAATGGAAGTTCATTTACATGATAAATGAAAATACCGAGGGGTCGGTACACTCTATGCGTCTATACCACTCCCTACAATTGATATAACTCCTATATGTATATTCATGTTTAATTTTGAGTTGACTCTGAGTCACCTGCAACATTTATGATTTAAATCAACAATTCAACCTTTGCACGCAACATTTATGTAATCATAATTATTTAACAGTTTTTGTGTATGATTAAGATTTATGGATTAACTAGAAATAAACAGAAGAATTGTTTTATTCAATAAAACACAGTTACGTTGAGTATTTAAGTGCAAGATCTTGACATGATATGAACAAGTTTATCAAGTTATTTACAAGGAATGACAAATAATAATAAAGATTAAATAATACAACAATAAAAAAGTGCACAAGAATGTCTAGAAAAAAATAATAATCGCATCGTTAAAAGCACTTTACTTGAAATGTCTTCAGACACGTGACTAGATTTTATGTTACTCACGTGCCATTCGGGATAATTTATTGTAATCATCTGTCCTATCATCAGAACAGATCCAGCTAGTTTTAGATCAGAAGGAACTGTGCAGCCGTAATGTAACTAAATAGACTTTTGAATAAAAATGCATGCGAAATATGACAATATTCTTAAAAATGTAAAGAAGAAATAAAGTATATTTTTCAATATCAAATAAAACGGAGAATTGAGAATCCCTGTAATGCAGGGTTTACCTGTATATAAGCATACGCATGCGCCGGCAACCGACAGATGTTTCCTCATCACCAACTGTTGCTGGTGCGCTTGAACCGAGAAAGATTAGTTCATGGATCTGATTTATCAAAAGAAGAAATGAGAAACCAGTCTTTTCATCGTCCAGTTTTATTTTTTTCCTCGGTTGTTTTCATACTCCTTAAAAGTAAATCATCGTGCTAAAACTACCTTTTTAAGTTGTCTTTTCAAAGCATAAGTACATTTTCTGTCATGCCTTTTATCAAAAGATGATCCGTTAAATTTATTTTATAATAATACTTTTCCTCATCAGTGTGTATTATTTTATAATTATGATTAATGAAGTACTTAATGCATGTATTTAGTAATATTTTCATTTTTCAAGCGTTCAAATAAATGCGAATAATGATTTAAATCATTGTCGCAGGTGTGCGAGGCATTAATTGTAATTAGCATTTTCCATATAAACATCTACCGAAGGAAATAAAAATAGCTGTCCTTAAAATAAAAATATATACTGCATTTAAAAATACATAATATGCATATGATGTATGATAGTTAAAGTCAATCACGTATATACTATTAAAATATCTTTCATATGTATCCCAAAATTTTTTATCCAGACAAATGTAACATTAATATAATCTCGAGAAAATAAAAAATGACAGTAGGCTTGAGTGAACGAATGAATTCACCTGCCCAAGTATCATGACAATAATTTTAATACGTATATTGTGCCTACATATATCGTAATTTAGTATTCCACACGCGAGATTTATCAAATGATTCTTGATCTCTGGCAGCTTATTGCAGATTAGAACGTACTTCTACTCGATGAAACCAGTCACAAGGGTTCCGGCTATCACCTGCTCATCGTAATTTCTATCATCCTCATCCTCCAACCCCCCAGAATGCATAGCGCGTATACCTTATATCTTACCACCCATCTCACATTTCTTTGTATTTCTTTTTCTGCCATAATATAAACACTTTACTTCTTCAGCATCTCCATCTAGTCGTTGAACTTTTACTGGCAGTTCGACATGATATTTATTTATATTATTTTTCAACTCGTTTTTTCCGTTTCTTTCACTCACTAAGTGATTGAATTTATTTTTTTCATCATCCTGTCTCCTGATCTTGGGTAAAAGTACTGTACAAATCTCAACGACGAGGAGGAGTAGAGGCGATTGCTTAACAACGGCAACCACCTGCCTCAAAGAAACACGTGCTCGCCTTGGCCACTAAAGGGCAGCTGCCACTTTTGTATCTCTCTTCCTCTTTTTCATCTTTTACTCTTAAATCTTTTATACCCTCGTTTTATTATAATACGGTGTATGTATATATAGATACCTACGCTCTTCCAGTATAAATGGAACAGGTATACAAATATAGCATACATCGTGCTTACACGACTAAGAAAATCCACACGTACAACTAAACCATTTTCCATGTTTTTAATCCGGTAGTTAAATCCTGCGTGGGTGTAACTAAATCTTATAACGCGGGTTAGGAAAAAAATGATTTAGTTTGACATGAAATTTTTAATTTTTAAAACTACTTGATTAGATTTTTTGATGAGAAGTACATGATTAATGAATGTGTTTTCATTTTGATTTACTCGTTCAAAAATTTTTCAATTAAATTTTACTGGAGAGTATCAAAATATAAATACAATCGCATACTTTCAGGTACTAGGTAAAATATTTACATTTTTTACGTAGGTCTTTTGAAATATTTTTAACAGGATGGTCTTGACGAAATATTTTTAATGAGATTCTTTAGATTGCC
The DNA here is from genome assembly GCF_013202065.1 of Cotesia typhae. Lineage (NCBI taxonomy): Eukaryota > Metazoa > Arthropoda > Insecta > Hymenoptera > Braconidae > Cotesia > Cotesia typhae. The sequence continues at coordinate 15,485,068 of NW_027423774.1, forward strand.
ACTATAATAAATACAGATAAAATTTGAGTACTAAAATTAACATTTATGGGTTTCAAATTAAAATTTTTTATTCTTCATCTAATTAACATAAGAAATATTTTTATGCTTTGATATTAATCTACTCCAATTAGAATTTAAAGAAATTAAGATAGAAATTTTCTAGAAAATTAAACGCTCTACAAAGGAAAGTTCTTATTATTTTGAGATAAATCTTAGTGTTTAAAAATTATTCGAGGTATGTGTTTACAAATTAAAAAATTCTTAAGCAAAAAACAGTGCCCCTGTGTTATTTAGTTGGAAGATGAAAACTTTGTATTCGACCCCCATGAATAACAAAATTAAAGGCTCATACTTCGTAAAAAAAAAAAAAAAAAAGAATTTTTTTCACAATCTAATGTCTATACTTATATAAATATTTTTTTTTTTATTCATTTAGTAAAAAAGACTTTTATTATACAACCCTGCAGTAAAAATGATATATTCTTTAAAGTAAATACTTACAATCCTTCTTATGTATGATGCAATCATATGCGCATGCTTTCTTATTTATCATGCGTGCTCACTGCAGGTTACATATATGTTAGTAAAATTTCCAGTTTGCCATATCCACTGTAGGCGTCCAATATGTCAGCAATATAAAACTCATGCATTTTTATTTAGATCGAAGATAATAATTTTTAGTTCAGATTTTTGTGTTGGGCCTTAAGATAAATTTCATTCTTTTAAAAGCATATCAGGTAACATAAATATATTAATCCCGTTAATTAATTATACAAATTTATGCTCAGGTAGAAAAGTGATTCTTAAAGGGGATTGTCTCTTTCAAATTTAATGAAATAAAGCCTCTAATTAAATTCTATTTTTTCTATACAATTATTTATGATTTGTATCTAGCTAAGTACCGTGAATTCACTTTTTATTCGGAGTAAATTATAACATATATTTTTGGATGACAGAAATAACATACCATTGGTTGGGTACAAAAAAAAATTCCTTTAACGTTCACATACTTTCATTAAGCAATAGAAGCAACAGATGGCAGACAGGACGCGTGGCCGATCCTTACAGATAAAATCCTGCCCCTATATAATGTTCATAATACCCATCTCAAAGAATATCGGCAAGTCGAGAAGGGTGATATTCACGATGATACTTAACGCATACGGGTTAAATTGCGGAATTAATGTCAATTTATTCGAAGAAATCCTGCTGCTCTTGAATTATTTCGAGCTAACTACTGACAGCCGCAACGAGATATCCAATTGGCGTGAGTGAACCAATTAACGTTTGTGTTTTTTGTTTTGTTGATATGGATATTTTTTACTTGAATTAAGTACAACCAAGAAAACCGTTGATGAATGGGAATAATTTTCATGTTGAGATCAAACTGAAAGTATTATAAAAATTTTTGCATTTCATTTGTCAATTAATGACTATTTAATACGTCTTCTGTGAAAATTTCAATTCAATTCTTGGTGCGTTTTACAAGAAATTAATTACTAAAACAAATTTTTCGGCCGTTCCAGTGGCTATCCCATTTAAGATGCATGGAATTTTTCATTTTTTGAGAAAAATGATTAAGTTGCGAACGTTTGCCATCTAAAATGAATTATATTTTATTTTAAAAGTTAACATTACAATTTATTTTTAATTTAAAATCGAATGTTCGTTATTAGGTGTACAATTTTGATTTTTCCAAAATTTGTATTTGATCCAATTATTCTGAGACATTCATTGAACTTTTGTTGATTTCATTGAAGATATCATTTGGAGTTAAGTACTAAACGTACAGCTCAATATTTTTATAAATATTTTAAATGTTAGCATAAACATTTTTAAAAGTATGCTGGTGAAGAAATCATGACGATAAAGTTATCACATTGATGTCTATAATTACATGAATAGAAGCTATCATTTATAAAATTTGATTTTATAGCACACAAATGTATAATCAAATAGTAGGGTTCGACATCTTGTTGAAAAGATTGCTGTTTTTAACGATGAGTGTGGAACCAATAAATGTAACATTTTATAACGTGCATGATGAATCAACAAATACGCACCAAGCAATGTAATTATATAGTTATTATCATATGCTATATAATTATTACTATTTTTAAAAAATATTGGAAGCATTCGTAAGTTAGAATTAAAGGATAAATATCATATCAAAATACACTATAAGTTGTAGTTAAATATATTGCAATATAGAAAAGTTGTTTGAACACTTGAACGATGTTAAAGTTAATGATATAAATAATTATATAATAGGTAAATGTTTCTTTTTGATTGTAGAGCTAATTTTAACTACTTTGAGTGCTTTCAGTTATATTTTATTGGACATATTGAAAATATGTTGAAGAGGCTTATTTACGTCTTCGACTAAACATTTCAAAGCTTTTACTATTCATATGTCATCGACCTCGCAAACCATCTCTTTCAAGTCTAGTATAAGTTTTTGAATATTATATCAAGTAGACGAAAAGTGGTAAAACGGGTGGTTTAAGAAAATTGAATTTAAAAAAACCGCACATAATCTTGTCTTTTCATATTCTTCTTGATATAAATAGTACTTTGACATAACATACATAATTTCAAGCGGACTTTAAGAATTAATAGCTTTATTAATTAGGACTTCAACCTACCCATTAAACTACTTTATTTATATGTAAATTGTATTAATAAATTTTTGATTATTGATATAATCATGTATCTTCTATCTTATCATTTATCATACACACAAAAAACAAATTTCTTGCGCCCAGAAAATTTTAAAGAAAACAAAAGTTATTTTGGAGTAAGAAGAAATTTTCTTGGCTCAAGAAATTTATCTTGTCTCAAGAGACTTTGACTTCATTCAAGAAATTTTCAATCCTCCTTGATATTTTCTTGAGCCAAGAAAATTTACACTCCAGTCAAGAATTTTTTTTTTCAATGTACATGTCCAAACATGGTCAAAAATTAATAAATGATCCATGATCATAAATTTTATTTCTCTTGGGACGACAGAATCATCTTCGGAAATTTTTGAAAATTTACAATTTTTTTAGCAAGAAGTTGAACAAAATTACTATTATTATCATATATTGCACAGTGAAGACATTGGTATAACATCTCAAAAGCAATGATTCATATTGCAGACATAAAAATTCATTGTACTGCACAAAAATGATTCTTTTGATCCAGTATTGCAGAAAATAATAACCAATATTACTTTCGATTAATATTGTTATAGTATCCTTGGGGAGAATGGGTAACATCAGAATACAAGGAAGCAAGTATCAAGTTACGCGAGAGATGGAGTGAAAAAAATAAGAAAAGAAGACGCCCAAAAGTGTGCAGCTGCCCTTTGAGGAGCACGTGTACAGCCCTCTTGGGGTTTTTTTATTATTTCCACTCCACCATTCCTTTTGCGTCCAGTTTCTCTACTCTACTCTCTATTCTCTCTACTCTCTATTCTATTATATACGTATAAAAGTTTTTAAGGTTTCTTCTCATTATCTCATGAGTAAACAAGACATGTAAACTAATCAGACGCGTTGAGCAATACGCGAATTCAGTTCGACGAGATAATGAGCTGAAAGAAGAAAAAAACTATTAACAGAGACACTAATTTAAGTCTATTGATTATCGGAGTATTGTTCTGCATACAAATTAATCTTAATTAACCATTGCTTTTTACCAGAGTAAAAATACTTTAGCACTTTTAATTTATGCAAATAGCCACCTTTTTTACGTCAGTAGAAATAACGAAGGATTATTTTTATTCGCAAAGTTGAGTCTTGTAATAAATAACAATTAATCTGACATCAAATTAAAAATTGGGTTATATTTGAAATCCCAGACAGAATAATTCTATATATAGTCAGATAATATAATTAAGATGCTAAGAATAACTCTATGTAAACACAAATCCGGAAAGGAAATACGATACTCGCATACTGATTACCGGAAACTGTTGAACCCTTGGTTTGTACTTGCATTTCACTCATCATCATCGTCATCATCTTTAACACTCTGATTTATATAGTACTTAAAGTTCTTAGCTGGAATGAAACAATAAATTGTATACTTCCAAATAACATTTAATAAAACTTCTAGGGATCATTAACTCAAACAGGAACCCTCATTTGTCATCTTCAAAATTTGTTCGTGAAAAATAGTAGTTAGGCATGGTAATTGATTTTTTATCTCTTGCTATGAAATGAATTATAGTTTTTATATAAAAAATAACTTTTTTTTTTTAGTTTCAATTAAATTATGTCCATAAATATATGCCCAAGAAATACCGCGTTACTAAAACCATAAGGGTATATCTCAAAATATACGCCCTTATGGCATTGCAGAACCAAAAGGGCGTATAAAAAAATTTTTTTTTGCTCCAATCGATGTAAAAATAGTAAAAAAATTAAAATCTATGGAAAAAACAAAAAAAAAAAATTTTAATATATGCCCTTGTGGTTTTAAGAAAAATTTTTTTTAAAGTCATAACGGCGTATCTTATTTTTTCGGTTTATTATCAATTATATGTCAGAGTAAGAAAAAAATCGTATTTTTTCAATTTTTGAATTATTTATATTTTTTATGATAAATTTTGGAATTATTAAAATTATAAGAAACTTAAGAGTAGATCAAAAACGAATTCAAAATTTTTCTTTTTTACTTAAATAAATATTTTTTCAGATAAATTAAGTTGTGGTGTGATATTTTTTATCACCCGTAATATTTATTATTTACTCTGATCTATAATTAATAATAAATCGAAAAAATAGGTACGCCCTTATGACTTAAAAAAATTTTTTCCTTAAAACCATCAGGGCGTATAATAAAAAAAAATTTGTTTTCGTTTTCTTCATAGATTTTCATGGTTTTACTATTTTTATATTAATTGGAGCAAAAAAAAATTTTTTTATACGCCCTTTTGGTTAATAATAAGAATTCAGCACTAAATTCGCTCCATTTTTACAGAGACATCTACAATAAATCCCGGACATACTTGTTACCATAGGAATCGAATGATAAAATGCAGAAACAAAAGGCTCGGCGATCGGTAATGCAGATGTTACCTTGATAAGATATAAAACGATGTTACTGATTGCCAAATCTTATAGTGTTTGACATTAGATGGCAGAATGGAAGTATCACAAAATTTTTTTGAAGAATAGATAAGTATGATTGATTTATTGTGATTTTATTAATTTATGTTAAATTATTAAAATGAGAGAATATGAGTTTTCAAATCGCTGTTTAAATAATCGAATAATTACCAGTTAAATATAAATATTACTTCACAAATATGAAACTACGATAAGCTTTATCGATCTGATAAGACACTCGGAATCGCAATATTAATATTGGCAGCTAAATGATTAAATTACTGCCAATGAAGAACGTTTAACATTTATTGAATAGAGTTACTGAAATTGATAAAAGACAATGAACAGATGAAGAAAAAAAAAACAAAACACACGTTGGTATTGAATTGATACTTTCAAGTGTATCTAATCGGTTTGTTTATACCTAGTAGTTAGGTTGTATTATGATACCATGATTATAGTCTTCACAAGTGCTAATAGATAACAAAGAGATTTTGCGTAAGCATTGCTTAAGTAATACGATCACAGCTAGAATCAGCAAATCGTGGTATAAGTCTTAAGAATTCTTAATATAAATGATAACGTATTATACTTTTTAGTATAAGTGTAATGGCAATATTAATAATTAATGATGAAAGCATTAATAAATTGTTTAGCAGAAAATAGATAAAGCGGAATAAAAATAAAAACAATGATGATAACAATAGATTATTTATCAGTAATGAAATTATAAAGTGACAGGAGCGGGCGTGATGTCTGCACGTTGCAGAGATCCAATCATAAAATGAATCGCGAGCTGACGTGAGTACGATAAAGGAAGTTACTCACGAGGAAGAAGAGGGATGGATAAATGAACAGGAGGAGAATAGAGGGAGGTCAGCGACCAGCGTTATTCGTTCCACGTTGCCAGGTTATCGATCTGCAACCGCCTTGACCGACCTCTGCAGCGCCAAGTGCAAGTCCAAGGGCTTTTTCACCCTCTCAAACTCTAGGCCAAATCTTTATCAGATTCACAAAATAACCTCATGGTTCAATTGAATCAACTAGTGAGACTTTTTTTATTTTCATTCATGAAGAATGAGTCTTTTTTCTATTCTTTACGCGAATGGATTTCAAATATGGCTGGTTGTCTGTTATTCGTCTGGAGACTATCACAGTACATAATACTATAAAGTTTAAAAAATTTTTAAGTACACGAGCACTTTCAACGATCATTCAATTTTGAATGAAAAATATACTTTACGGCTGATTCATAAAATAAAATTTGTGATGTTCAACAACTTATTGAAAAACAAGTTTTAAAATTACGACAAATGTGTATTGATCCATCATTTGTATATCTACATTTTTTGAATGGAGACTTAATTTTGATTTTAAAGATTTCGTGGCCTTTTTTTAATTTTTTGAACTGAGCATGCGCTGCAACTAATCAGCTGATATGATTTATTTATTTATTGATTAATTGTAAGCTAACTCTTCGGAATTAGATTGTCTTTTTTTTATATGGTTTGTTCTACGGCTAAAACAGGTCTATTTAAGAAAAATTGATTTAATTGATGAATTTTTTTCCAAATTATAATTTTTCCGAAGTTTCAAACGTCGCAATTGACCGGTACGGTTTTTTTTTTACTTTTTTACTTCTTTTTTCGCTTTTAACAGTAAACATAATCGCTTCAATAAAAATACATGAGAGTGTGGTTAGTCAATAGTCGAAACTCGCAAAAAAGTGGAACCTAATTCCTTATTGGTTAAAATTAAGGCGCGCGCGCAGCTAAGGAGCTATTCAAATTTCTAGTTTTTTAAATATGACAGAATAAGTCTTCGTCAAATTATCTGTGTCATGGTAACGTTAATTACTATGGTTCCATAGAATAATAAGATTGTAACGTTAAAAATAGTAATGTAGAAGAAGCAAACTGCAAAACACAAATGTTCTACATTATAAGCCGTGTAAATTGATAAAAAGTTCGAAAATTTTTATACTGTTCATTTAGCTGTTCATAAAAAAAAATCCGATCGTAAAGTAAATTCTAAAATTTCGCATTATGAGTCGTGCCAAAATTTGATTCATTAAAATATTTATGAATAACTTTGCAAAATAAATAATTTGAATACTTATTTCCTTGCAGTAAACCTTTATAACTTACGAATAAAAAACAGTAAAAAATACCGAAAAAATAAATATGATTGTCACATGGCTGTTTAACTTCGTCAATCTATGAAAATTGTTTGTTTCCTGACGGACATTGCGTAGTGAAATTACAAATTATTCACAAGAGAACCATCACAGCCATTGTATAGTTAGTGTTAGCAGAAAAATTTACTACTGATGCTTTGCTTGCATATTTCAATATCCAAATCAACGAGCAGCACGCTAAATTACGTTTGCTTCAGAAATTTTCGATGTTAATGTATTGGGTAAAACTGTACAGCGATTTGGCGAAATAGTAAACCATGTGAGGTTAAAATATATGTATTAAATGTTCGCCGCAAATTGTGCTGATTACAGTAAATAGTATACAATCTGTTTAATATTTACTGCACACGGAAAAAAACATTCGATAGCGTCTATCGATTGGCAATAGGTTGACTCAACCGGAAAAATCGGTTGGGCTAACCGATTTTTTTTCGGTAGGAGCTACCGATTTTTTCGGTGGGGGTTACTGAATTTTTCGGTTAAGTCTACCGAAAAACCGGTAAAATAAACGATTGCCAATCGGTAGACTATCGGTAGACACTACCGATTATTTTTTTCCGTACAGTACCACAGTACAGCGTCAACATATAAACGATCAAAGATTTCTTCTCGTTAAGATTGCCACTTTGATTTAACCGGGTCGCGTTTATTACGTATTATCAGGCGTAGCAGCTGTACCCGGTAAATTATTTGTACCGCGTGACAATTGACATCGATTAAAGAAATACAAGTGTTAAGGTCTAAACAAGTTAGACTCTTCTACAGATTCGTTTCGTTCAATTTTACTTTCTCGAATTAACATCTTTTTCTTTAAGCATAACCTAATAACCAATAGTGTTGTATTTTTTTTTTTAGTTTCTTTTGCTTTTGCATGTATTTCTTTATTATTTAAACGTTGTTTGATTTTTATAATTAATACTTCAAAGAGATAAATAAAGTTCAAGAATATTTGCATGTATCAATTGAATCATTCAATTGCTTATAAAATTTTGATTAAACGTTTCCTACAAATATGAATTTTTGTACCGCCTACGCTGTAAGAAATTTCGGTATAAAAATTGACTCGGAGCACTTTATACGGTTGTGTGGTGAAGAGTAACGGTGTAAAATTCTCTCGGTGTAAATTTTCCATCCATATCATTTTAACACGGTGTAATCTACTTTTTTTACACTATTGCGTGTTATTCGATATATTTTTGTTCAATGAGGTACAATTGACGACTGAATATTTTTAATTATTTAATTTATATCGTAAATAAATAACTGTATTAATATTATTTATTTATTACATAGTTTGTTCATCATTTTAATACTTTTATAATTATTTGCTTGGATTATGAATGTATCACTATGTAGTATATTACGTATCTAGGCCAGTAAAGTAAGAAATGTCTCAGGTCACATGTAATTGTTGGCCGAGGAGAAGCCGAGGTTGACAAACATGTAATCAGAGGCTTTCTTATTTACTGGCCAAGGTCAGTATACTATTTTTCTGTTCGACAGAGCCAGAAAGCGGCAACTTCATTTAGCGCAGCGGCCCGAAAGTTGGCGCTTTCTGGCTGGAGGACAGAATTCGGCTTCGCGGAACTCGGCTTCGCCTCGGTCAACAATGACATGTGATCTGAGGCTTTTCTTATTTTTCTTCCCAAGGGGTGTAATATACTATTAGGCCTAGGTACGTAATATACTGTTAACAATATACAGGCTGAGAAGTTTATGGTAACGACTACCATCATTCATTTTTAATTATTACAATTCCCGATGATAATTTACATATTATTCACTTTCATATTATTGGTTAAAATCTTGCAATAATAACTAAATAAAAAATCTTATTTGGAATCAGATTTGACTTTATTCTAAATAAAACTAATGGTCTGACCTAAAACATATTCACAATGTATGTAAGTATATTTTTGAATAAAAAATTAAAGATATGAATTGTATGTCAGCAATGCTTCTAGATAGACAATTTTTATAAATCATTCTTTGTAAAGATAAATGCTCATCGCTTACAAGTTTTTTAGATTGAACTTACAATTCATGAGTTTTTTTCATTTTGATTGTGAAAAACGACATGGTCATGACAAATTGCTTCACCTTTGACAGCTGAACAGATTTTCTACCAGTTACGCTTTGTTTCAGTAATGCAACAAGTAAAGTATATTGCACTAAAAGCTATGTTTACTGCATAGAAAAAAAAATTTCTTGAATCGATAATATTATAAGGAAAACCGAAGTTATTTTGGAACAAGAAGAAATTTTCTTAGCTTAAAAAAATTTAACTTCGTTCAAGAAATTTTAAGTTCATTCAAGAAATTTTCAGTCTTTCTTAAGATTTTCTTGATTTAAGAAAATTTAAGCTTGACTCAAGACTTTTTTTTCTTTCTGCGTGGTAATCGCAGTCTAAAATTATAAAATAAACAAACACAAAAATATTTGAATCAAGTAGATTAATTATAATGAAAAAGGTCATAATGTTTGTTAATATAGGCTCGAACAACTCAATTCGAATATGATTTGAAATCAGACAGCCGGCAACATATTAAAATTATTTTCTGATCAAATTGATTGTGCATTATTAAAAATTAGTATTTTAAATTTAATAGTACAAGTGGAAGGAAAATTTATAGAACCAAATTATATTGTTACCAAAATAAGGGAAGAAAGTATTTTCTTTAAATTTTTCATCATGATTCATGACCCTCATGTTAAATCTAGAGTGTAGGTATTGTTGGTTTTTTTTTCTGTGTTAGATCCCGAAGGAACAAAGTTTTAGAGTATAATAAAATGGGTAAGAAATAAAACTTACCACTGTAAGGCTGTCAAGCTCACCGAGCCACTCGTTGAGTAGTTGCTCGGGATCTGTTTCATTGTCGCTATCCTCACCGCCTTCTTCCTCGTACTTTTCCATTCTTCTCACTTCAGTTTTGTAGGTTAATTATTTCTTAGCGTGGTACATTTGTCTTACCTAAAACATAAAGGATTTTGTGTTGATGAAATCCTGGAATTGCGAATGAAATAAAAAGAACGTAATATAAAATAAAGCCTTTTGTTAAAAGAGTACAAAGTAGATGTTATTAATTTTAAAATTATTTACAAAATAATATAAGGAATAATTTAATTTCTTAAAACGTTTGACAGATTACTGGAATAGCAGCTTTCGCATTTATTTAATTCTACGTTTTTAATTACTATTACAAGTCTATCATAAAATGTTATACGATAGTAATTATTACTGCGTAATGGTAGTTTCATCAAGTTCATGTTAATGAACTTGTTGATGGTGTTTGTCTACTCACCCGAGCGAATAATTGGAGTCATGCAGTGATGAGCACGTTGCATTTACAATCATTAAACGTACGTGGGAGACTCGGCAAAATCTATACTGTTTAGTCCTAACGGTTTGAGAAAGGTAGGCTTGTACAGGAAACTCGACAGTCGCACCCTTACAGGTAAACTTAGTAACCCTTAATAAACTTAGGTAAATTTAGTAACCCTCTATAGAATTTATCCTTCCATACATTTATTTTCATCATTAAAATTGAAAATAATAAAAAACAAAGTAATCAAGGGCTTTCAACCGTACCCAATGGAAAAAAAAATTTTCTCACTTTGAGCTCGAAATTTCTTATATATCATTAAGGATACAGGACTTATTTAATTTTTTAATTCGAATATTCTATTCTACTGTCTAGTTATTTGGAAAGTCTTTCGATTTTTAACCAGAAGATATAAAGATTTTAGACGCGTAAAACGCGTCAAATTTGGTTGTTCCGTTCAGAAGATGTCCTTAGCAAAAAAATTTCAGATATAAACTATTTTATCTCACAGAAAAAACTCCGTCGATTGTTGTAAGCTGCATCGAAACCATTTAAGTCATCGAAAAGATATCACAATTCAAAGTTTCTGAAAAAATATTTTATCAACACAGCCACTAGTTTTCCAAGTTAAAGGATGCATAAAATTTTTACTTTAAAAAAGCACAAATCGGTTACATCCGATATGGAAAAGTAGATTTTTCTATTTTTGCACATATGAGAGGTGAAATTTGCTATAACTAACTTCAAAACGCTCTTGAAATTTTTAACCTAAGAGAAATTATACATTCAATAGTTACAAATTGAAGTACGTTCCATGAGTTACAGCATGTAGTTTACAAAATTGTAATAGAATGAGTTATGCAGAAGTCATTTAGAGGTAATGTCAAAAAAGTAATTATTTTTTATATTTTTATTGAGTTTAAAAACAGTAAAAAAAAATGTTATGATGAAGATAATTACATCAACTTTAAGACACAATCGAAGGAAAATAATTTGGAGTTGATTCTATTTTCCGACATAACTTAACATAATAAAGTATATTGTAGGCGCGCAGTAGCCTATCGGATCCGGCCCTTGCTTTCCAAAATGCATTGGACCGGGTTCGAGTCCGGCGTACACCATTGAATATTTTCAATATTTAAGTGTATTATTCTGCTGAGCCCAAAGAAAGTTAAAACGAGTTCCAATCTAAAAAGTTCCCCCCTAGTAAGTCGTTCATGACCTTAGTAGTTTATGCGATTTTAAATAAACAAAAAAAAAAAAAAGAAGGATATTGTAGCATAATTTAATATTAATTCCAACTGAGAGTTCATCTGTAACACACGATTTCTAAAAATACTTGAAATTAATTAAAATGACTAGAAGTTGCAGGGATGGTCTGCAGGATCAACCGTTTTGCAAATTTTATTTTTGTTTAGTATCGATTTTATTTTTTTTCAAAAAATTTTCTGGAGTCAAGGATGCATTTCTTGGTTCAAAAATGTACGGATAGAATTTTTATTTCTCTAGGGTAAAAATATTTACTATTATATATGATCCGTGTACTGGAGGAGGCAAGGGGAAAAATAAATAAAAAAAGTTTCTAGTTCATTCACAACGACTTAATCTCCCTAAATTTTTTCATATAGTTGAAGTTAACAATTTTGAATCTAATTGATCGTATATTCATATTTTTAAATAACAAACTATTTCTATTAGAACTTTCTTATTACTCTGTGATGAAATATGAGTTTAGAACTTAGAAGGATTAGGAGCATTAATCTAACGATAATGTGCATAATTTTCTAAACATGGATTAGCGGAACTCCTTGAAAATTAATTCCTAGCGAATTCTAACGGATTAATTTTTCTATACATAAATAAGTAAGATTAATAATACTGACATGATATACATTCGAAATAATAATAATAACAACGAATAGGGCTATATTCTTAGTATGATAATTATCTACCAGACAAACTTGACTTATCTACGATATTAACCATTAAAAATCTGCAGCTGTGCAAGAGATAAATTTATTAAACAGTTAAAGCTAAAATTGTAAAAAAAAAGATTCTTTTTTCACTGAAATTTTTCCTAGATAATCCATTTGTTGCCTGAAATACTTGACCAACAAATCTTAATTCCAGTTACCCACAGTTTTAGATATCGGAATTTAATGACGTTGAGTTCGATAATTAGATTTTCCTCGGATATCACCGGCGAGCTATTATTGCAAGAGAACGGAATTTATAGGGAGAACTCAAGGGATTAAATTACGAGCAATTGAATTGGTAGGTTTGTAAGCTGTAGATCCTGAGAACTTTCACAAAACGATTAATTCGACGGCTTAAATTGGATAGTGAAAAACGGTAATAAGGCATCTATATTAAGAAGTTGGATAAAATAAAATCTGATAGGAAAAATCATGAATTTAAGGAGACTTTATACTTTTGATAGCCACATTACAATGAAAAACTTTTATAATCTTATTTTTTCTTCATCTTTCTTTTTTTAATGCAAAACAAGATGTGAGTCTTAAGAATACTACATTTCTGAAAAAATTTTTAGAATAATATTTTTTAATTAACGCGAATCAAAAACATTTTCATTTACATAAAAATGAATAATACTGATTAAAAATAATCTTTTGAAATAAAATGACAAAAATTCCTTTATTATTTGCACATCAGGCAAAGGAGACTTTAATAAATAGTTCCACATAAATATGAGGAGTATTTATGAAAACATCATATTTTCTGCTGCAGAATAAAGCGCTTTTTATAAAAATTACATCATCCATAAAATAAAATTATTAACTATAAAAAAGAGTCACAGTCATCGTTAACATTAGAGCAGAAGCTCCTATTAACAATTCAATTGAACTTCAGATAAGACTGCGTTAATTTTCATTGCGAAATTGCTATTCCGCAAATAAAATAAGTTATAAATAGAATACTAAAACCGATAATTTAATATCTATTACCTAAAACAAAATTGGAGTTTATCCAAGTAAATAATGATGATTAAGTCTTTGGTCAATTTAGTAAAATTATTAATACACCGAATGCAACATACAAAATAATTTCTTGATCTTGACGTTTTGAAGGATTTTGAGTTGAATGGCGAAGCAAGATTTTTTTTCTTCCTTTTGACATTCATCCCAGAATATGTGAAAAATTTTTTCGGAAATTAATGAATTACGAATAATGAATCGCTGTTAATGGTTGTGATATTCATTGGAAATTGTTGTCATTATTCTACCAGTAATAAACTTGCGATCCAAGCAGATTATATTCCATTGCAATAAATATTAATTTTTCGAATGTCAATTTGCCATAATTCATTGCTAAATTTGTCATTAAAGACAAATTTGAGAACTGGGGTAAGAAAGGATAACGGGAAAGGGGGATGTTACTCAGTGGGAATTTTTAGGTAACCGAAAAAATAATTCGGGCCGCTTAGACCGGGAATCGAGCACAGACCATTTGGTTAGGCGCTAAATGATCTACCGGTTAAGCTATCTGAGACCCTGTCCGTAACAACTATTCAATCACTTAATAGTCTAATGTGGCTCATTGGTTAAAATATTCCAGTATGAATTTACGATTTTTCGCTTATAAAAAATTTTCTATTCCAGATGCTCTGTATGCCTTATCAAAAATATTCACATGAGTTTATATGGAAATCTTCATAAAAACCTATGGGTTCATGGATTCTTACATAAGAAATTAACATAGGAAGTATGGATTCTTATATGGAAAATCTACATAGGAAATGTGGATTTCTATAAGAATCCACATAGGATCCTGTGGGTTCATGGATTCCTAGATGAGAAATCCACATCGGAAGTATGGATTCCTATAGTGAATTTCTGTAAGTGGAATAAACAAAAACTTTGTAAAACTTTTAAAAACTTGATTTAGGCCAGTGTGAAGCGTAGAAGACTGTCAACCATGAGGTACCGGGTTCAAGTTCATCAGGCGCGAGCAGTTTTTTCATTAGATAAAATTACAAAATCCATTTTTCAGAATTAATTTCAATTAATAATTAATTAATAGCAATTAGTTCATGAATTGTATTTAATTTTTTAAATGCTTCTTTTTTCGCCTGATTAATATGGGAATCTATGTAGGATCCTACCCTGGATTCGTATATAGGAAACCATACAGGAACCTATCCGAAAACACCATGTGGGAATCCGTCTGGGAATCCAGGCTAGTTTCCCGTATGGATTTTTTTTTTTATAGGGAACCATTATGACAGATACTCTTTACTGTTAACTAATCAGCTAAAAATTTGCTATTCATCTATTAATTTTGACACTTTGAACACATGTACCATGTACTAACAAACCACAACTCCATTACAAACAATAAAAATATTTAAAATTAGTTTGTTATGTCAAGTATACAAGTAAATTGACAAATTGTAACTTGAGAAGACTGAAAGTTTACGAAGAATAGCCTCGAGGCTTCTCATTTGTTCCAATGATTTACGACATAGAGCTCTGCCGATACCAGTAATAGCATTTGTATTATTTGTGATTTGTCGTTTATGAGACACGACGTGGGTCAGACTATGTCATTCCAAGCAATTATATTCTCCGAATAAAACAGTTAACGATTTATTTTAAACATTTACTTGATTATACAAGATTATGTGTACATTCTAACTCGTATTACTGATAATAATCATAATAAAATATTATTCAAATATACGATATACTATGTACGATATACGATATACAAACTCTAGAAGAGTATTTTTATTTTTATTGAAGACTATAATTTATAACAGTATAAAAAAATAATATTTATTCAAGATATGTTCCAGTTACCGCAGGGCGCATTAGAAATTCAAATGTAACGAAACAGAAACTTTCTTGTAAATTAAAGATGTAACAGAATAATTAAATTTATAATGAATAGGAAGCTGGTATTTATAAATATTTAAATACAGTAAAATGTAAAGTTTTGTATTGAAAAAATCGACCTGTAGATCGAGTGGAGCCAGAATTTTATCTTAGTGTGACCGTATAGTTAATATAAATGACTGCACTGTAAGAATTACAAGAGAATAGAACTAGTGATTTAGTCGTGCTGAAAGTCATAGCATATTAGCTTATCAGATCGTTAGTATGTAAGAACTTTATGCAGATATTGTTAAGACTGTTATAGTATGGGGTTAAATGAAACAGAGACGAAGTGAGCTTGATTAGAGAAGGAGATTGTATTACTGTGATATCGCCTCGACTTTCCGCTCTATTCGACCATTCGATGATCTGTTTTACTTGAAGAGAATAAGAGAGTCATAAAGACTTTAAAGGATGGACGGGAAATAATACATGCTTAGATCTATAAAACCGTTTGTCTAAACTAAAAATAACTTTGTATAAATTGCCAGAAGTATAATTGAATCGTTGGAGTCTATGCTGAGAATTGCTATTCTTGTAAAATGTCAAAATGATATTCTTGTTATAAAAATATTTCGATGGAACTAAATAAAGACAATTACTGCCTTGCTATCAATTGTTGGTTGTTAATAATCATGAAGCCACTCATCAATCCTAAAAAGTATTGGCTGATAAAAGGACATTTTCTGCATAATGCATAGTGAACAATGTTATGTTTAATCAGGCATAAAAAAATCTTTTGATGACGTTTGCTTATTTTACCGTTATAGCTAGAAACTTAATTCTTTTTCCGTTTTTTCATGTTCTGCAGATATTCATTTTGCTAACAGTTCTAAGGTATGCTGAGCTATACTTGGAAATTTAAGAAAAGACGCTCGAAACTTTTTAATACTATATTTGCTTAAATAAAATAAAAGGAAATAAAAGCTCTTGGGAAATGTATACTCTGTTAGATCTACTTTTATAAATAATTTTAGACTTTGAAACTGTTTTGATAAATTTGATAAATTATATTTCGCGCGAAAAAAAAATCTTTTAGCTTTATATAGATGATGGAGAAATTGAAGAATCATTTTTATTTAAAATTGTCAAAAAATTTTTAAATAATTTAGTGAAAAGAATGAAATTTTTTATTTATATTTATATTTATTAATTAATAAACATTAAGATCCATATGATTCACAAGTGCTACTGTCGTACTGAATCTGAACATTTTCCATATTTTCATTTTGGATGAGCGTTATTGATATATTTAAAAAATTATGAAAAAAAAATAAATTAATACATTTTTTATATATCTCGACCGTGAGTATGTTGAGCTCAAACTTTATATTAATAATTACACAGAAAAAAAAGTTCTTGAATCATGTATATATTTTTGAAGAGCTCAATATTCTTGATTTGAGTAGAAAAATTCTTGATCTAAGGAAATTTTACTTAATTCAAGAATTTTTCTCTTGAATCAAGTTAATTTTTTTTTTTTCTATGTACAATTATAATTTCTTAAAAATTTAGTTTTATTTTTTAAGCATCTTATCAAGAATGGCCCCTTAATACATATACTAATAGAGAAAAATTATCTTGATTCAAGAGGAAATTCAATCTTGATGAGCAAATCTTTCTTTAAAAACAACTGATTGTTCTATCAAGTATTTATTTTCTTGAACTTGTCATCGTGGCTTAAGTGAAGAATTTCCTGCTTTCCATGTCAAGATTTTTAATGTATTGATTTAGTTTGTGAACATATTGAATTGAAAATATCTTGAGATAAAGAATATCATATTTTGCAGGAAGTACTTTTTTCCAATCAAGTTTTTTGATGTATTTGTTAATTAAAATGTGATAATTATGCAACAAATTCTCCTATTACAGCTATTTGTATTATTTTCTGCTCGTCATTTAAATTTTTAAATTGCAATATCGTGTTTTAATCAACAATATTACTTTTAGAATATTTATTAAAAAATTTTGAACGTGTCATAATTATTAACTGGAATATCACCAGTCGTAATTATGATTTGTACAAGCATTAATTTTCCCTCCATTTATTTTATTTAAAAATATTTAATTCTTTACGGTAAAGCGAGCTAAAGTGATACTGATATACATAAATAAAAAAACAAATTTTTTTTAGAAGATATAAATGCAAATATTAAATGAATAAAATATAGAATTTAAATGAATTATAAATATTCATGACCTAACATCAGTTTTATAAGTAATTTAATAATTTTAATGTAAACAGTCTTACGGAATAATGTAAACTTAATTGAATACCATCGGTAATTAACGAATTTAGTAGTTAACGCGACAACAATGTTCAATAATACCGGGTCGATTAACATTCACCCAGAAAAGGCAAATCATGCAGAAGATCGATTCTCTCCGGGCCAAGGTGCAATGTCTCGTGCTAGTATGACCTCACATCCACGGGGTCAAAGCTCCAAAATCAATACAGCCATTGATTATTCATGCCAGATAAAAAAAATTTTTTATGAAAATTATTTCTTATATTTTCGATAGTTTTTAGACAATGGAACACCATATGAAGTCGCAAAAATTCAACTGAAGGGATGAAAAAGTACTCTTGGAAATTCGTGGATAATCAATAATCGTTCATCATTGTTACCAGTAGTTTAGGTGAGTCATCGAAGATAAGCCGATTAAGGTCTTATTTTTCCAATATCGACAAACTTTGATAGCTATTGTCTTGAAAATAGGTTGCCAGTCGTTGGATACATTTGAAAGTATTCTTTCCGCTTAACTAAGAGTACTATGGTGTAATCTATTTTGTCGTCTTGAAAATTATAACTTCGGAACCTCTTATAAATCTTTAGAGTGCATCGTTAAAAAGATATTTCTTTTTGATCTACTTTCGATGCAAAGAAGAACCTAAGCATTGATTATTTTTAAATTCAAAGTTAAAGTTAAAAACAGTTTGAGAAAAAAACATCAATGTCTAAGAGAAAGGAATTCTTGGATGAAGTATATTATGTATATTTTAAAAACAGTCAAGTACTCAATTTGAAAATAAAATTTTTTAATAAAGAACTTTCTATTTTTAATCCAAGAGTTTCAATATATTCAAAAATTGATTATCGGAATTAATATAGCTGAAACTTTTTTAACAGAAGTAAAGTTCTGAAGGAAATACTTAAATCAAGTATTTTTTCGTGAGTGGATTTATAATGATCATAACGATAATTCATAGCTACACGGCGAAAAAAAATAGGGATTTTTTCTATTTTTGCATAGGAATTTTTCCAATGGTAACACGGGAATTTTTTCTTTATTAACAGGATAGAAATATCCATGTGACATAGGAAAAATTCATTTATGACATGAAAAATATTTTTTTTTTTTTCAATTGAAAAAAAATTGAAATCGAATAAACACCATTCTGAAAGTTTCAGGATATTTGTAGAAAATGTCAAAGTTTCATATAAAAGAAAGAAAAAAGAAATTAAAAATTTTTATCATCGAGAAATTCGGAGTTTTTTCGGAAAATCTAAAAAATAACGAAGAAGATAGGTTTGAGTAATTTTTTTCTATTTTTTCCCAAAAAAAACATTTAATAAAAAAAATTTTGAAAAAAAAACGTCCCGATAAGTCAATTTTTGAAAAATTTATGGCAACTTAAGCCACACCATCCATAATCTGCTGGATTTTTAATTTTTTCGAAATGTAAAGAAAAATTTGAAAAAAATTTCCTCGACTTTTTTTTATCACAAACCGACTGTATATCAGTGATTTACTTTTAAATTATCTGAAATTGCTTGAATGAGAAAATTTTTATGTAAATTTGTAATTATTAAATTAAGTTAAATAAATTTTAGTGATAAATGAATTTTTCCTATGTTACATGGATATTTCTACCATATTAATAAAGAAAAAATTCCCATGTTAACATTGAAAAAATTCTTATATTAATATTGGAAAAATTTCTAAGTCAACATAGGAATTTTTCCTATGCAAAAATAGGAAAAATCCCTATGTTTTTTTCGCTGTGTATGAATTTATTGAAAACAATTCAATGAAAGGAATCCTTGCAACAAAGTTTCAAAGAATCTTCACTAAAGATTTAATGTGCAACAGAATAAGTAGCGATAAATCTCACCGCAACGAGAATAGATAACCTTGAGTGATCAATGCCGATTCGACGATAAATTGAAATAAATATTAACAGCCTGATAGTAATCAATATTTATCACCTCACAATCTTTATTAGTAATAAAAATACAAGTAATTGTGATGTTGTTCTTACATCATTGAGATTTAAAGATTTCATTGTCTGTTACCGAGAACTTGTCTGACAATGTCCCTGTCAATCTTATCTCCGGTGAACTGAAAATTTAATCCCCTTGAATACTGTCCATGACATCTTCTAAATTACGTTACGAATTCAATGGGAAATAAATAGTTTTGAAGAAAAATGAATTAGCAGATTGAAACAGGTACGGAGACACTGAGAAATGGAGAATGACTACAAAGTACTAAATGTTAAACCGTTAAATCGCTCAAGATTTGAATGTATAATCTATGATTTTAAAGCTTGACAATGTAATGGTTGACGTGAATATACTCTCTACTCAGGGCTTGAGACACATATGGCAAGCCGCTTAGGTGGAGAGATCGATTATTTGATTAATAATGCAATGCTTAAGCCAGACGTACGGATAAGAGACTCATATCCTGTTTTGACTCTCGGATCAATTTGCATACTAAGTAACATTTATTCGCCCATAAAGTTTTGATTACATGATAAATTTAAAATAACTTCATTTTCAATGCATTCAAGTTAATATGATTATATTTTGTGCAAGATTGAAAACGTGGTATGACTGGTGAGATCTGATTTTAAAAGGTTGACAGAAAATGACGATTTGTGACCCAGAAAATTGATTAGTTAGTAATTCAGGGTATATCAAGTATCAGTGTATTAAATAAATCAATGGAGACATGTTACATGGTTGATAACATTCGCGGTTAAACTTCTCAACTGCCTACCTACCACTCTGTAAACAGCTTCTGGTCCACCTATTAACCGCAATACTCGCGGTTACTAGTGATACATTACTACTGTATAGCGCCAACGCCTGGAAATCGATGTTATTATCATAAGAAACATTTTTTTAAATTACTTTCAAACATCAGGAAAAAAACGCATTTGGTTTTTTTCAAGAATTTAATAAATTTATCAATTTAAAATGTTCTTTATGACTCGAGGAAAAAAGATTTTAAAGTAGTAATCGATAAAATGAATCTTTAGGTGTGTTAAGATGCTACTGTACCTTTTGGTTTAAATGAAATGCATCACACGATAGGTTGCTATTCGTGTTTTAAAGACACTTTCCTTTTGCGTGTTGTGTATCGATGCATCTTATGGTATTACCGATTCGCGTGTCCACTTTGAAAGGACGTATAACGCGGGAAGGATGTAATGTAAGGATTCCACACACGCTCGATATTGTATACCTCGTAGTGTAAAAATACACTATAAATTCCAAGGACGTCAATCAATCTCTAGTAAGATACGTTGCGATCTAGTCTCAAAAATCTGTATGTATATGCTTGTGTATTTGTATTTAAGCCTTTAAATTTTTATTATATTGTAAATTTGTGTCATCAAACTCGTCTATCAGCAAATTATAAAAATAATTTTACTCAACTAAAAGAATCCCTTTTGTAATCACTTGAACTCCATTTTTAATAATGACAATTAAATAATAATATCCAATTTATTAATTATGTATTTTTATATATGTATTTTCTGCCCTATCACATCTGAAGAAGCAACAAACATGTGGTATTAATGACCTTAATATTAGCAATCGCAGTTGTCATGGTTACTACTGTGTTTTGTAATTTTGTAAGTTTATTCAATCAAATCAACCACTTTTGTACCCAAATTCTTTTGATTTTGCTGAAAAATTTTACTCTTTTTCTATCCCACTAAAAACGTTCCTCAGGATGTTTTTAATTTTTTTAACCCAACCAAAAAAAAATGTTCAGAATTTTTCAAAAAGTGACTTTTATTTTTTAATAATAACAATTACACAATAGCATATCACACACCTCGGCTTCGCCTCGGCCAACAATTACATGTAATCCGAGACATTTCTTACTTTACTTCCCTAGGTGTATAATATACTATTACAATCAAAGATATTATCAAACACAATGTATAAAGTCAAAATCTTTTTTATTACAAGTTAAAATATATTTTTGATAAATAGTAAATTAAAAAAAAAAGTAAGACAACAATACTTGAATTTTTGAAAATGATATTGTAAGTCGTGTACGTATTTTTTTATTAATAATAATAGTATTCAAATTTTCATAAAAACTGGCGCTGAAATTTGAAAATTTATGAGTTAAAAAATATTCGATTTCTATCTATTTTCTATTGAATACAAGTATAAAGTGGCATTATTTCAAAGGAGGAAACGAGATTAGTAAAAAAACTAACTCGAATAAAGTTCCTTTTCTAAGAATATCATTATTAAAAATAATACGCTGACAACAATATATTTCTATAAAAATCCAATTGTATTTTGTACATACTTGAAGCGAAATAACAACTAAAAATAAATACAAAATTTTAAATTATTGTGAGGAAATAAGTAAAAATATAAATATATTGATCTATTATTCTTTGATTAATCGAGAGAATATTTTAAAGGAGGTAAAATAAGCTACAAATTTAAAAAGCAAAGAATAAAGTGAAATACATCGGAGATTCTAAAATCTTGTTATATAATGCAAATTGCATTCATTGTACGCAAGGTGTGTATGAAATTCATGTTTTATAGTGACCGTAAAATTTTTATGACTTAAAAATTTATATTATGATAAAAAAAATTTACTATTATTCTCTCTATTGTGAGAGCAAAAATTAAAAAAAAATTCTTATATTAACTGAAGGAATAAGTTTACAGTATATTGTTGAAATTATAAACAATGAATGGCGTGTTTTTATTAACAATAAAGTTTTATTAACCCAATGGATTTCAACATGGATGAATAAAGGATTATAAGGATAATTTATAAGTAGTGAAAAACGATATAAACGCTGATTTGTGAACTATAAGTATGAAGTAATCTCGGATATTTTCATCAGCATTTAAAGTGAAATTATGTGAGATTAAAGTGGAAAAGAAGAAAAAGAAGAAGGAAGTAATACAGTAGTGGGTAGAATGAGAATCTTGTACATGCCGACACGAATCTCTGGGTGCAATGTACCCCCTGCAATCTTTTTTTTTATTTTCTTCACTCTTTTCTTCCTTCGCATTTTTTCACCGAAAGCAACGCCCCGATTCGATCGATCGCAGTTTCTATATATTGCAGTATCGAATAGCCGCATTTACTTCACAATTTGTTTTTTAAGACATGAAATAGTGTTGTGACTTAGCTTTTACCAAACCGCCAATGCAAATTATCATTTACAGATTTCGCTCTATATATTTTGTATTGATTGTGAACAAGTTTACAAAAGTAAATCATCGCAATTTTTTTTCAACGTCTTATTTTTATGTTATTCTTGAGTTTTATTAAAAATTTTTGAGAAATTGAAGATAAATATTAAAAATACAACTATAAATTATAGCATTAAATTTTGTATCATCAATAAGAAAATCTTTTTTTTTTATTTCATGTTAATTGAGTAAATATTTATTCCTTAACAAGCCATGTTGATATTTATTAATATTAAGAAAAAAAAACTTTGAATTATGACAAATAGAGTAAACTTTTAAAGGCCGTATAATTGAATTATTGAGTAGAGAAACAAAACTTGAATAGTTGAAAAAAGTAGAGGTCGATAGAGGTTTGATAGTCTTAGTTCCACGCGTAGCGGTTGAATTGACTCACAGATGTCCAGAAAGAGAAAATATAAAAGGAGAAGATTAAATAAAAAAATGTTAAGTTCTCTGCCAGACATAGGACATATACATATATCTCACAGCTTAACTTCGGTGTACTAGTGAGTACGAGGTTAAAAAAAGCGTTCAATAAACCTGACGTTGCCCTGGGTAATGCTAAGTAATAATACCCTTTTGTACCTTGAGAACTACCGTATCAGAAGGAGAATGATTCAGGAAAATTTATCATTAATGTTAACCGTATTATGTAAAACTGTTGATACTAAAAATAATGTTTTAAGAATAGAATTTTTATCCAATTAATAATTTTTATATAAAAAATAGATTGTAGAAAATTTAATAGTTCATGTATTAAATACTCGTTCTGTCAAAGATTAGAAAATATTCCTCCAATAAAATGAAAAATATTAAAAAATTGAAAAGTTATTGATTTGGAAATGATTTTCAAAAAATGAGTTTTCACTAGATTTTGACGTTTCAAATTTTAATTTTAAGCTTTCTAAAATTTCTACTGAACCTTTACATTGCTTCTGAGGTCATCTATTAAATGTCAATTATCTGATCGTTATTACAGCAATACTACACAGAAAAAAAAATTTCTTGATTCAAGAAAATTATAAAGATCGAAGTTATTTTGGAGCAAGAAGAAATTTTCTTAGCGTAAAAAAATTTAACTTCGTTTAAGAAATTTTAACTTTATTCAAAAAATTTTAAGTCTTCCTTAAGATTTTCTTGATTTAAGAAAATTTACGCTTGACTCAAGACTTTTTTTCTTTCTGTGTAACAATGTACACACGTATCATCGTCCTTTATTGATAATGAATAAGTATAATAATTATATTGAATAATTCAATGATAATAAATTTAGATTATAATTTAAAAATTATTTATAAATTAAAAATAATACGTTTCATTCATAAATTAGATAATTTTTCATCATTTAAGTTATCATTATTAAATAAATAAATAATTTAATGACAATTTGAAATTTCAATCATAGTTTTTTTTATTTAAATATCATACTTTTATCTGTATAAAGTAATTAAAGATTTTAAATAAATTTTCTGAAATTACCAGTTTGTTTCTTTGCTTAAAATGTAACGCTAATTTAATAAATTCAAAAGATATAGTTAGCATAACGTCCTTCAGATAAAACCTGTTTTTACCGAATTTCATAAACGTTTTTGATAAAATGATAAAAAATATTTAATTATTTTTACTAAAATTAATTTTTTCTTCCCAACCACTTCATTATAACAGAGTTTAATTGAGCAATCAATTACTAGCTTTATTTATTTATAAGTATGCATAATTATAATTTATGGATTACAGCCACGTAATAGAATCTGTATAGAAATTTACCGGCTTGTTTTCATTAATGATAATTACTCTTCACAAGTTAGTGGATCTTTTGTTGTGCTTCGAATAAATAAGCATCAAGAGTAATAAAATTTCAATATGTTAATTAGGCAACTAAATTTCTTAAATTGAAAAATTTAACTCAAATGAACTTAACTTCTATACTAAAACAATTAATTTAAGCTTATCTAAGTTCATTTTTTCGACTCGAGTTAATGTATGAAAAAATAAATCAGAAATTAAAGGATTAGAATTCAGAAAAAAATATTTATGGATATATGAATAGAATCTATTTCAATGAAGTGATTTAATTAAAAAAAAATATAAAATCAATTTTAGAATAGTAAAATTTTTTTATCCATGTAAATTAATATTTTTCAACTCATTCGAGTTCACTTTTTATAAAATCTGTTTCAATCTAATTTAATTTCAGTAATAAATGGATGTATTTTTTTATATCTTTTGATATAAAAATCCGATCAAGAAAAATAAAAACAAGCCATATTCATTTTCAGTTTCTGAATTTATATAAGGGTGAGATTTTTTTTCAAGTCACCGTAGTAGATTTTCCAGTCATTTTTAAATCATATCAAGATTATACAACAAATTCTAAAACTACAATATTATTTTCATGGAATTATATATTTTTAATAATCACGTAAATGAATGTATTTTTGTTAGTAATGTTCGTATATTTATGAAAACTGATTTATACTGATAAAAAATAAACAATCAAATAAATTTTAATTATAATCTGATTTGAATATAGAATGATTTGCACATAAATTTAAACATAAAATGGCCAAAAAAGGTACAGTGACCTCAAATGGTAGCCTTTAACATAAATATGTAAATGTAATAAAAACGGTTCATGGACATTATTACAATCTGAGAAACGAATGCTAAGTAAAAGGTATAATTTCTTTTCATATCAACAAATGTATAAAAAATAATAATCATTCAAGCTTATATATTTTTCGCAAGTAAGAGACATTTCGTAAATTGGATACATTATCATTTTTAATATCGTAATTTCACAGTTCATATCATGTCTTATTTAGGTAAGACAATTATCAATACTCCAGGGGACATTCGGAAGTGCCTCAACGATCCCCACAGTATTCTCAAAATCTTAAAACTAATCCCATAATAAAATTGAGATGAAATGTATGTGGCATCAAACTATTCGTAACGTGATTGGTCGAATATATCATGAGCATGAAAATATATGCAAACGCTATAGTAAGGCGCGCGCTTGCGCACGCAAATTTGAATTCTAGTTAAAGATAATAAATTAGAGATTTAATTCATGTTTCAATAATGATAATCAACTTGTGTTATTTTTGTAAATATCATTAAAAAAAAATTCTTGGAAATTAAGTAAACCTAACACATGTATTTGTTAAATAATATTAGTAGTCGCTAATAACCTTATGTAGTTGATGCGACTTTAAATAAATTAAAATAAAAAAAAAAAAATTATCAATACTTGACAACGATCGTACTACTTTGTGGTGATAAATTTAAATAATTGCCTCCATCATTGTAAAATAAAAGCACTATTTACATAAATGTTATTTTTTAAATCTAAATTTAATAAATAATAGAGCATTAATTTTTTTTTTTAGTATTTTAAATCACCACTTTAGACTGCTTATAAATAGCAGCAATTTTATCATTCCGTGCCACGTAATATCATCTCAATATATATTATTGTAAATTATATTTAAATCGCTATTGCAAGAATTTTTAACCAATGTCACGCTTTAAACATTTAAAATTATAATTTTCGTCCGAAATTATAAATAATAATACCCACTTATTCTCTATATAAGACGTAATTAATTTTATTGAATTTTTTTCGGAAATATTGAAGATGAAAGCCATTTCTAGAGTATGAATATTTTACATTTTACATGTGAAAAAAATATTATATGGATAGATTTCTATTGGAAAGAAAATATTTTGAAATTCATGAAATGGATCTCACATACAAAAGATATCGGTCAAAGTGTTGAGTATAATCCATCATTTCTGGATTTCCGGTATGTTCGTCGAATTTCAATGCTGCTCCCACTGAGTCGAGCCTTATGGAACAGGTCGCTGACTTCTACATGTCAAGCAATATTATAAAATAAAAAAGGATGACCACAGGAAATGAAATGAAAGCACGAAAAATAAAATAAAATGAAACAAATAAGAAAAAATGTCATGAATGGAGATATAGTGTAAGTAGAAACTCCTACAAGTTAAAGTCAATCTCTCTTCATTTTTTTTTGGTTTCGTCTTTCACCACTTTTAGTACCATATCTCTTTCATTCTTTACCAACGCATGTGCTATATCCTTGTTCTCATCGTAAATACTGTCCTCTTGAAAGTAAAATGTACTTGGCAAAGTACTTTTCCGATCGACTAACACCACTCGTTGCTCGGTACGGTCGAAAACAAAAAAATGTAAACAGATAAGAACCGACACGTTGTAGTAACCATCATTCCGTTTAATCGAATTCTTTGCTACTCAACTGGTTTTTTTTATTTAGAGTATTTATGACACATCTAAATGTTTTTCCATCGTTTAAATGAACTATACTAGGAAAATGTGTTCCTTTTCTAGTGAAGTTTGTGTAAAAACTATTCAACATTTTGATACGAAATTTTTTTGTGATGATGCAATTTAGTGATGTATCATTAAATGCATCATCACTCAGAGTTCATTTTAAAGTGTGTATTCTCTTTGTGATGGTTTAACAAGTGTACAAATATATTTTTTTGTTCAGCTTAACGTTTTCAATTTTGTTTAGTGCTTTTGTCAAATCATACATCAATCGAGTTCATTTATCTGGAATATTTTTTTGATATTTCTTTGTCACGAATACATTAATTGAATTCATCTGATAAGAATATAACAGTAGGTCTAAATATTATTTAAGATAAATAATAGACTTGTCGTGAAGATACTACGCTGACAAAAATAATTATTTGAATCGAAAAAAATATTTTACTCTTGCTTCATGATGTTCAGCTCTCCTTATCCAAAAAATAAACTTTTGAATCAATAATTTAAGATTTTTAGATAAAAAGCAGAATATTTTTTATTTATTTATTCTACACTCTCCAACAGGGTAAAGAGAATTGTTCCTTTGTAAAGTATTGGGCATAGTTATTAAAGATAATACACTTTTGATCGAAGATGTAAATCTCTCAAGTCAAGATGATGAGATTTAACACTTAATTTGTGAAGCAAGAGTACCATTTTCTACCAACTAAGTTTCTTGAATAGGAATTTTTCACAAATAAATCAATTATATCAGTTTCAATCTTTAGTATATCAAGCGTATCATATTTTTAGCTCAAATAATACTCTTTTTAGTTTACTCAATATATAAGAAAGCTTATCGAACTGTTTGAGATATTGAGATGATAAAGATATAATCAAAACTTATTGTTTATCACAGTTCTTCTTTTCAGAACTCAGACTGTCGTCAATATTATACAATAACTCTTTCAATCCAAAAAGTCACAAAAAACAAACGGTGAGTTTTTATTTCCTTACTTTGATTCCTCTGAAAGTTCTCCATCTCTAGATGGGATTGTGATAAAACTTTGTGTTTATTTACTTATTTTTTTAAAGTAGGAAATTGCAAGTCAGATAAGCCCGTCGGTTTAATTAATCAAAACTTTTATTTTTGACCGATGGGGCCATTCAGAAAAAACTTTTCGCTGCATAATCTTACTCTTCAATTAACAAATTCATAAAGTATGTAGCTAATAAAACGTCAAATAAGTTAAAAAATTTTTCTATAATTTCCAAATTATTCATGTCTGATGCAATGTGGTTATCGTTAGATATACATAAACAAAGAGTAAACTTATTTTAACAATACTTGAACGAAAAATTAAAAAAATTTTTTATTGATTGCTATTTTTCATTAATTTTTTTTTTCATTGCATCATACCACTTCATGACTATGAATATAATGAATGTAAATATGTATGATCAAGTTTCACCAATACAGATATCTTAAAAGTTTATAAATTCATTATGTTCACATAATTATAATGTTTTCATGGAAGAATATTGCGAAAAAAATCTTGTCGAGACAATTGAGATAAAATCATGCAATATTTCTATTTATGTGGAAAATTATGATTCATGGCATTACATTGTTGTAAATGGTTTAGTTTAACAACAATAATAATGGACACACTAGTGATAATAAATTGAATAGAAGATAAAAGAACAAGAATAAATTAGCAACGCTATCATGGCGCCGGATTTTCTGATCAAAGGACTTTGTGCTAGTAGTTTGTTTCATATCACATCTTATTTATTATATTTAAAATTAATTCAGTAATGTTTATTGTTTATTATTAACTAATCTAACCCTTTGATGAATAACCTACATGATAATGGATATTAATTTTTAATTTTAAAATGTAAGTTCAGTGGGAAAAATAAAATACTTTTATGAATTTTAATTAATATTTATTAAGTGTACATGATAAAGTCGTTCCAACATGATTTTAAATACACCCTTTACATGTTTTATTAATAAAGCAATAAATAAATTTAAAAAATAAAGTAAGTGATTTACATCTATAACTTATGTTACACATAAAATTTTATTTCAAAAGAGAAGACTCAACTAAAAAAAGTTAATTACCCGTTTTACAAAAAACAACTCGGAATCCCAAACCAGGTAATTACGGTGTCGAAATTTTTTTATTCAATATTTTTTTTTTTCCATCAATTGCGCCACCCAGTTTGAATATGATATTCATCAAATAAAATTTTCTGACGCGGTCAAGCAGGCGCCATCCAAATGATTGCCGCCTCAGTAATCTGTGATGCCTACACATACTGACTTGTAAGTTGTGAGGCAGAACCCTCGTCCGAACAAATATTATGTGTAAATATACAGTTTGCTCTCTTGTGTCCGTGTATATGTAAATGTGAAGGAAACTTGGTCTACATACGTTTAAACGAGTTCATCTTTTTTTTCGCGCTCTCAAATCATTTTTTTCTTTGCTTATTTATCCTCGTTAATAATTCGATGTATCAGTTCAACCACCACAATCTGATTAATACGATATCAATGCTAACACTGTTTATTCCACTTCATTCACTTTTACTTAAAACTCGGAACTATTAATTATAATTTGAGTATAAAAAACTGATGGCCATCATTCCATTTTTGGTTCGTTAATACAAGGCGTTATTTTTCAAAAAACATTTTTATGGAGCGCTAATTGAATATTAAAAAAAACATATTTGTATTAGGTGATATGTACATGGATCATTAAAGTATCGCCATAAATAATTTTATGATATGGATTTTAAATTTCTTTACTGTGAATGTTTTCTTACGTAAAAGTCAAGGTTAAAAATTTAAACATTGAACTTCTAAGGTAATATACTATTGATATTGTAAGTCAAACGTAAAATACAAAGTCTCATATACAACGTCGCTTTAGAGGAAGAAAAACAGAGTACATTTTTGATACCTATTTATTAATTAGCACTATCATTTACTCAAATATGTATTTTTAATTATTGAAAATACTTTTTACGTTTTTTCTGTTGTTTTATCAATATTTATTAAAACCTGCAATGTACTTTTTGTAAAATAAGCTGGACTGATTTCTCATGGGATTCAGTATTGAATGCAATTTCAAAACTTTAGACTTTTTACTGACTCTCTATAGCTATTCAGAATGTAATTAGATTATCATCTTACTACAGTCTATTACTATTCACAACATCATTAAATTTTGAAAAAAAATTCTTCAACCAATTATACTAAGTCACAGAAGATATAGATCAATGGAAAAATTTTTAACTTCCCGTTAAGAAAATAGAAAATTTTAAAAAATCGGGAAGTTATTGGTTTTACCCCGTTTCATCAGATTTCGGCATTTTGAGTTCGTTGGAAGCTTCCCTGACGATTTTTACGATGGTATGTATGTGTGTGTGTGTGTAAACCTCTGATAACTTTTGAACGGCTTGACCGAGTTGATCGCGGTTGGCGCCATTTGAAAGAGCTTGACCAAATTTGAATTTTTAATACAATTTGGACGGGTAAATTTTAAGAAATTAAAAAAAAAACTACGGAAAAAATTTTTTTCAAATATAGTTTTTTTAAAATAACTTAAGAACGGCTAAACCGATCGATTCTGAAAACTAATCAGTTTTTAACTTAAAAAAAACCACGTCGATCGCCGCTAGGTCGTTCAAAATTGGTTGATTCGTTCGTGAGTTATCATTGACGAAGAAAACCGAAAAAAAGTGATTTTTTCGAATTACTCTGAAATTTTTAATCTCATCAATTTGTGTTTAAAAATTAATTCTTGAAGAGCTCAAAAACGTCATAAGTGCAATTTTAAGCGTTTAGGTATGAAATTATCGGGAAGTTGCAGGGATGGCTTTTAGGGTCAACCGTTTTCCTAATTTTTTAATTTAAATTACCAATAAACTTCAAATTACACTCAATAAGTTCTTTGTGAAATATCAAGCTGAACGCGACAATCAATATCCTTTATTATTGATAATGGTTATTCGTTTTATTTTAATATAATGTCATTCACAGATCCTTTAAGTATAGAACATATGTCGTTCACCTTAATTACAACAAGCTTTACCTTTCAAAAATGATAGTCACAACAATTATAACATAACACGTTTATAGTACTATCAAACATAAAAATTTCCATTGAAAGTATTGAGAATAATAATTAAGCCAGATATTTGATATATGGACTCTAGGGTGATTCAAAAAAAAAGAATTTTTTTTTTTTTCGTTTGGTACTCTGAAAAATAGGTTCCTAGACACCTCTAAGAAAGCCTCTCCAAGCATGAGTTCTTAATTGTAACGGGAAGGTCCTCCTTCTTACAGTTTTCTATTTTTTCTTATTATCAGATAGAAAAATTTATATCTCGCTTCTAACTACTTGAAAAAATATCTTGTTCCTTAGATTTTGTAGGAAATTGAATGCTCTACAAAAAAGGTCTCTTACGATTTTTTCGTAAACCCAACCGTTTAAAAGATATTAACGGTTAAAGTTTGATTATTTTTGGGAAAATTTTTTATTTCTTATGAATTTTATAACTCAATGAAAAAAATCATTATGAATGATGAAACTCATAGTTTTGTAGGAAATTTACTGCTCTATAAAAATGGTCTCTTATGATTTTTCGATCAAGTTGAGCGTTTACGAGATATTCATCGTCAAACATCAATGCATATCAATTTTTCTAGTTTTTGATCAATAATTCGAAAAATTTCAATTTATTCTGTGAGTTTCAAGGAAATTTAGACAAATTTGAGTTTTTATTATAAAAGCAACTCCTATAGATGTTTTCTGTTCAAAAATTCATTTGAAAGTTTTTATTCTAATAATATTTTTTTAAATTTTATCTTTAATAATTTAAAATCTTAATCGCATTGTCATTTATTATTATGAAATTTGTTCAGTGCGTATTTTTAAATTGTTTTTCACAAAATATACATAAAATTTTCGATCGAGGGATTTTTGTTTTGAATTCCATTTCTTCTTCTGTTTGTCTTCTGAAACTAACGCCATCTATGTTTTTTACTCTCAACTATCTTCAGTATCTACCCATTTAATACCGTATTTTCAGTGTTCCTAAAACTGATCATCTTGAATACGTAATAAAATAATTCATTTTAAATAAGTCTTATAATCATCACATAAATTTATTTATCATCAATTAACCTACAATGAATAAAGAAATACGTTTTATCGGAATACCTCTACAAAGAATTTCGGAACGTAAGTTACCAAAAGTGAAAGAGGTTATGCGTGTGTTTTTCTACCAACTTAAAATTTTAAAGTATTCAATCAAACAAAGTGCTAAAAATTCAGTTGACCAAGTTATTGAACTGTGGAGAAAAAATCAGATTCCAACTAGTGGAGCTCCTAATGCAGTCAAAAATTTCTTCGCTATCACAGTCAATGGTTAAAATTACAAAAAAATTTCGATAAAAAGAATTCAGCGCAAAACCAAAAGGAAATGAAATTTCAGACTGATCTTGAACAATTATTCGACATTGTGAGCGAAAAATCCTTAAAAGTGCTTGATGATAATATTAGAAAGTTGTATTTGGATCAAAAATTCGGTACCCATAAAGAGATTCTTTCTAATAATGTACCTGTATCAAACTTAACCACAACTATGATGGGAATAGATGAGAGTAGTAAGTATCTGAGATATTTAATTATTATAAAGTCAGGTAGTAGTGTAACTTTTCATAGATGACTAGATGACATTTGACTAGACAATTTTTGGAGTCCTTTCTTAATTATTTGTCATCAAAATGAATAAATTCTATACATTTTCTTCGTTTAATTTATAAAACAGATCTTATTCCAGACTTAGATCAACCGTCTATCAGTCATGCGATTGTTCCAAGTGAAAAATCAGAGTCGTTCTCTACGTATACATTAAGTGGAGTTACAAATTTTGGATCTGATTCAGAGTATGAACCTCCAATTCCGACAAAACGAGCAAAACTTGATGTCTTAACTCCTGAAGTCATTTTTGGACTCGACCGAGCTAATGTCAGCAGTAGAAATGCGATGTTTATTATTGCTCCGGTTTTACTAGCAGTAGGTATTAAAATTGAAGATACAACGCTCAGTTATAGTTCAATTCAACGAGCTCGTATGCTTCAAAGAGAAGACATTGCTAAAGGACTTAATGACAACTTTAAGACACACGATAAATACGTTGTGCATTGGGACGGAAAAATGCTGAATGACCTTGTTGGATCAAAATCTGTGGAACGGCTACCAGTTATTTTAACTGCATTTGGTACCGAACAATTACTTGGGGTTCCAAAAATGAATTCTGGGACGGCAGACAATCAAACATCAGCCATTTTATCGACATTGAGTGAATGGGGTATTACTAATTATGTTAAGGCGATGTGTTTTGACACGACGGCAGTTAATACAGGTAACTTATCAATGATAATTTAATCTAAAAAATATTTAATTATTAACGTTCTAGTTTAATTTTTATTGCTTACTGAATTTCACTTTTGAAATTATTGAGAATTATTTACTCATTTGGATTTTAAATATAATCTACAATTTGTTGAAAATATTAAATTTAACGATAGTTATCTATTTTCTTTATACAGGAATTCATAACGGTACATGTAAGGCAATTGAAAAGACTTTGGGAAGAGAGTTAATCTGGTTACCATGTCGTCACCACATTTTTGAGATCATATTGAGAAGTGCATTTGAAGTATATTGGCCTGTGTCATCTGGGCCAAACGTACCAATGTTCGGAAGATTTAAAAAATCATGGGATGAAATAAATAAAACTAATTATAAATCTGGAATTGAAGATACTGTTGTTGCTGATATCATTTTGGATAAAAAAATTAAATATCTAGTTTAATTGCACAATCCTTACAGGTATGATTTAACTGCGATTTTAAGAAAAAAATTTTCTTGTTTCTGACAAATTTTTAATTGTTTTTGATAGTTACTACAACCCCGAGATGACTATAAAGAATTGTTGGAATTGTCGTTGATTTTCCTTGGAGAAATGCCTCAAGAAGAAATTTTTTCAAACGTCCTGGTGCAATTCATCATGCTAGGTGGATGGCGAAGGCAATTTACAGTTTAAAAATGTTTCTATTCAGAAATGAATTTAAACTTTCTAATAAAGAATTGGACGGTCTTCGGCAAATTTGTATATTTATAGTTACACTGTATTTAAAAGCTTGGTTTTCATCAACTTCTGCAACAACTGCTGCTAATCATGACTTGCAGTTTTTGAAAAATTTATTCGAGTACAAAAATATCAATTCATTGATTTCTTCAGCAACTTGTGAAAAATGATTTTGCATTTATGGTATTTAAGTGATGAACTTGCCATTTTATCATTATTTGACGATACCGTTTCATTGGAAGTAAAAAAAAATATTGTTGGAGCTGTTAATACTCGTAACGGTACAGATTCTAAAGCTAAAAAATTTATAATTGATAAAAACGATTTGAATTCATTAACGCAAAAAAGTCTGAGTGACTTTGTTTCTAAAAAGTCTTTAAATCTCTTTAAAATCTTTGATTTACCATATGACTTCCTTGATAAAGATATTGAATCGTGGCCTACTAATGACAGTTACATTGAAAATAAAGAATACTTTAACCAATTGAAAGTTGTTAATGATTCAGCAGAACGAGCTGTTGCATTAGTTAGTGAGTATAATCAATGCTTGACAAAAAATGAAGAGCAATTCCAATACTTATTGCAAATTATCAAAGAACATCGAAAAAACTACCCAAACTGCAATAGAGGAAATTATTTACAGTAAAAGTGTACCGTTATGTTGAAAATATTGAAAAAATTATATGGCAGTTGATAATTAAATAAATAAATTCTTCGATAAAAAAGTGAAACACATGTGAAACACACTAAATTGAATTATATATTTAAAAAAATGCACTAATTTTTTGTTTTAATGTAATCAAACATGTCCAAGACTAAAAAAACTAATTAAAAAAATAGTTCATAACATATTTCTATTCATAGAAACTCAAATTTGTCTAAATTTCCTTGAAACTCACAGAATAAATTGAAATTTTTCGAATTATTGATCAAAAACTAGAAAAATTGATATGCATTGATGTTTGACGATGAATATCTCGTAAACGCTCAACTTGATCGAAAAATCATAAGAGACCATTTTTATAGAGCAGTAAATTTCCTACAAAACTATGAGTTTCATCATTCATAATGATTTTTTTCATTGAGTTATAAAATTCATAAGAAATAAAAAATTTTCCCAAAAATAATCAAACTTTAACCGTTAATATCTTTTAAACGGTTGGGTTTACGAAAAAATCGTAAGAGACCTTTTTTGTAGAGCATTCAATTTCCTACAAAATCTAAGGAACAAGATATTTTTTCAAGTAGTTAGAAGCGAGATATAAATTTTTCTATCTGATAATAAGAAAAAATAGAAAACTGTAAGAAGGAGGACCTTCCCGTTACAATTAAGAACTCATGCTTGGAGAGGCTTTCTTAGAGGTGTCTAGGAACCTATTTTTCAGAGTACCAAACGAAAAAAAAAATATTCTTTTTTTTTGAATCACCCTAATGGACTCTCAATTTATATGAGTGTGTGATGAAAAACCTTTTTGATTTGTTCTAGATAATCTGTTGACTTACTTAAATTTATCTATTGAAAGATCTATTTGCGTTTCAATCTTGATCGTTTTTTCGATTGATGAAAGAACCATTCGTACTAATTTTCTTATTTAAAAAATATTGATAGCTGTGAATTGTTCTTATGAATTTTATTGATAGACTATTTTTTTTGATTAACCGATTTTACGGCACTTTAATATCATCTGGACTTAACTTTTCAAAATAAACCAATTTTTATATTATTAAAAGTATATATTTTTAATAGACATAAAAAAAAAAAAAAAGGAAATTAAATAACTATTCTGAATCACCAATTGAATTTAAAATGATTTCATTCCTAGCGATTCAGTGAAGGAATGACGATGCTTTGCGGATAATAGTAAATAAAACTTCGCCTACACTGGTTTATTTCCGGCGTAGACTAAGTGTATTTCGCCGAATCCAAATTAGAACTAAAACCGATTGTTTTTTACGATTTTGCGTTCTATTTTTAATGTTGCAAAAACATTTTGTCCCAAATAAAACTGTTTTTAGTTCTGTTGGCATTAAACTCAATATATTCAACACAACTGGGACGTTTTTAAAATTATTTGATATTAGTGTTCATTGTGTCACTTGTAAAAAATAAAAAAATTGCTAATTTAGAAAAAAACGGCGTAAAGGTTACGTCCTTGCTTGGATATATAATTATACAAATGTAGAATTTTGGGTCAATAAAATACATGTAGTTGGAAAAAAGCAAAAAATTATCGTGGCGGTAAATAATAGTGGACAATTATTGAATAAATCAATTTTACTGAAAGCTATTAAGAAAATGAATTATACGATGATGCAACATTATAATTTCTGCGTCATGGATTATTCATTTCAAGTGAGTTTCCGAGGAATGGGAGAATGAGAAAAGAAAACTTCTCGACGAGAGTTTACAGATTATTCGAGAAATAATTTTTGACAGCCTAAGTTGGAATCCGAACTCAAATCTTATTGTTACGCCTTTAAGGTTCTTCCGCTAAAGCTATGAAGTAATTTTGTTTCTTTTTTAGTAAAAAAAAACTTATTTGAAAATTATTTTATCTAAATCTGGTAAAACTGGCAAATTAGTGATTGTATTGGTAACTTTTAGCAAAAAATTTACTTTTTTTGTAGAAGAGGCGAGGCGCAAGAGTGAAAAAATGGACCCTATAAAAAGAAAATGCTTACATAATTGCTTTTTCTCACTCGCTCGATGTAGCAAAAACTATTCAGAGGACCTATTTCACTCGCTCCCTCTTCTTCTATGTTCAAATATAGTTAAAAAGACTTAAATTTTTAATTACTTAGTTTTATTCTTGTAATGGAGTTAATAATAATAATAGAGTTTATCATCATTTAAACATTACACTAAATCACCAAATCTATTTTACTAATCATGAATAGTTTTTTTATTTTAAACTGTACAAACGTATAATGTGAACAAACAAAAACGATACTGAAATGATGAATTTTTTAATTCAAATTATAAATCATCTTTAGCATTTGTACAGTCATAAATTTTCTCTACACAAACAAATTGATTCACTGTTTTAATACAATAAATTTATCGACACGGTTAAAAACAAGTCAACAGAAACATTGACAAGCGTTAGTCTTTTTACACGCATGAAATGAACTGAATACATGCAAAAAAACTTGACCCAATCCTTAAAAGTATAATAGTAAAAAATCATTAGTGTCACCCAGGTTTAATTTTCACGCTTTCACATTTCATCCAAGTTCAAGACAATGATAAAAGCGATAACAGAATATGAAGATATTTTAGTCGAAAAAATTACGATTGTAAAATGAGTTGGACAGAGCCAAGAGAGCATTTTTTTCTTTCATTCCATCACTCACGACCACAATAAACATTTATATTAATACAAAGCAACTTCGAGGTCTCGTTCACGTCCGCACGTGGTTTTGCGAGTCCACGACTTTACATTTAGTTTCAACACTACACTCGTGAATAGTCCATAGCCAACAATTTGCATTATAATTTGACGGCTTATCCGTTGTAATTTAAAAGCAAGTAAAATTATTTATAAATTTTTTAAATCTACACAATAACGACAAATGTAAATCTCTACGACCTTCAATTAGTTTTGGTTTATTGTTTACTTTATATATCATTATGATTAGAACGTAATTTATACGTAAATGATATAAGTAATGAGCAATAACGACTTCATAATTTTTTTTTTAATTTATTTCGATCTATACAGTAAAAAAGTTTTCGTCATTGTGTAGTGTTAAAATTTGTGTGTAGAATATTACACTCTAGTGTCTAGAATTCAACATTCTTATCTGTTGATTTAATGATTTAACACACTAGAATGTTAAATTCTACGCACTAGAGTATAATATTCTACACAAAAATTTTAACACTCTACATAATGACGAAAAATTTTTTACCGTGTAATATTTTTAAACTTCAATGTCCCATAACCTAAATTTTTGAAAAAATGCTTATCTAGACGTTATTGTGTATTACTATCAACAAAAAAATTGCATGCCTTTAACGTGAAGCAAGGAAACTTGTATTTGGCGTCTGCTTGAAAATAGACTTATCGATTTTGTCATATTGAATCGTATCTTAAATTCATAATATATGCACCCTAGAGATATAACAAGCGTTTTGTAACAGCGATAGCAAAATGAGAGACAGTTTTGATTTGCTCTGAAGGAGTTGCAAAATCAACCTAAGTATTTACCAAGAAGTTTAAATTTTATTTATCAATTGATGAGTACTTAATACGTTGTCTGATAAAATTTTAAATCGATTCTCTGCAGGAATCTCAACTTTCTGCCCTTGTAGTGTAATATACTATCAATTATTTTAGTTAAAATTGAATTTTTTTGCCTATGCTTGGTCGATGCTCGGCCAATGCTTCATTACTATGTTCGGCCGATATTCAGTCGCCTATATCGGCTTGGAGTTACCATCCGATGCTCGCCCAGTCTTGGCCTAACGATATTTCACGGTACTCGATCGATACTTGAAGATAGGTTGCCAGTCTTGGCCCAGTATCGGGCCGATCTTCATTTCTTGTATAAGCCGATACGCCTTAATTCAATTTTAGTTGCCGCTGATCGTGAACAAAAAATGATAAAATTTGAATGGAAATTTTTTCGTAAATATTTATTGGGTATAAATAATTTATGTCACCTTACTTATAATGTATTAAGCACTATAATAAATGGGTACTTGAATATTGTAACATCTAAATCCACTGAGACCAAAAAAAAAATTTTGAATAATTTGGATAGTTTTTTCAGCGTATAGTAAATAAAAGCCGTATTGTTGTACATATATACAGTTGAAGTTGGTTCTGCTGATTCTCTCTGTAGTTTTAAACTTTTTTCTTTAGGTTGTCGCTCCCCCAGGTTCTATTTTTGGATTTCGCGATGGATGAACCGGACGGCAGACCCATTAGGAAAGGGCGGTAGCAACATCTACTTTCAATGCAGCGCCAGAGTTTTCCTTTTGATACCATTCTCAATAAAAATCTCTCCTTCATCTTTTACTCGACTCAACTTCACTTTTTAGCGTATGATGTGCATTGCTATTTCACGTTCAGAATCTTACACAGTCATTATAC
Organism: Cotesia typhae; assembly: GCF_013202065.1. Lineage (NCBI taxonomy): Eukaryota > Metazoa > Arthropoda > Insecta > Hymenoptera > Braconidae > Cotesia > Cotesia typhae. The sequence continues at coordinate 15,524,623 of NW_027423774.1, forward strand.
TTTGTTGTGATTAAATCTGACTTTTCTTTGATAACGCAACTTTTATCTTACCGGTAGACTACCTTTGTAATTTCAATCACGTGTTTATTAGGGAAATTAATTATAAATTATAACCAATATCAAGCGTAGTAAAGAGGGGTCAAGATCAAATTATTTTGGTTCACCTCACTTATTTTCTTTCCTCAGGGAATATTGGACGTGAAAAGCTCGGAAAATCAATTTAACAGCGAATACCTAATCGCTAAAGGCGATTTACGGGAAGAGCATCCACGAAGCCACATTAAAACGAAGGACGTCGACCCTGTTAAATCGATAACTCTACCACGGCGACGTGCAAGCTTTTCGCGATATCTATATACTTATATATATGGTTGCGAGGTGAAGTGGCTTACCTTATATACAGGATTTTACATTGCGTACTTTACTTATACTCTATATGTGTTTTTATCCAAGTATGAAATAGTACATCAAAAATAAAATATTTTTCAAATTGAAAAAAAATGTAATTGCTTAAATTATTATGTTACATACCTCCAACAGATTATAATTTCATTTAGCAGATTTTAACCCTTAAAGGACACACCTCCAGCCTCGAGCGTGACGGATACATGGAATGGGTACCACTAAAATGTTAAAAAAAAAACTATTGGATTTCTTTCTTTCACAAATTGGTTTATGTATTTCAAGCAAAAAATTCAATTTATAAGAAAATTCTTTTGATAAAGAAAATCCTAATAACAGTTAACCCTGGAGGCCATTCTTGAAATTTCTTCATCTAATAATAAGTTATTGAAGTCTTAAAAAAATTTAGTTGGAAAATATGGCCATTAATTTACTTTCAAGTTTTTCAATTTTTAAAAATACTTGGACAATTTTTTAATGCAGTTTTTTGTGATATGATTTTAAAAATGAATCTATCCAAAAATATCAAAGTTATTCAACACGATTCAAAAAATAATTGTTTTTTTCTTTTTTTCGCTTCTCTAAATGAATTCGAAATTACTCGGCCGATTGACTTCGACATTTAAGCAAACCTAAATTGTAATTAACTCTTTAAAATTTTACAAACCGGATCTTAGTCAATTTAAATTTACTCTTAAACATATTTGCTATGTGATTTTACTAACTATGACCCATCTCATTTATTTTATAACGATCAAAATAAATTATATCTAGTCCAAAATTTAAAATATTATTATTCTTTTATAGAGCTGAGTGTATAACTTTGCGAATAATATTCAGAGAAAAAGTTTACTCGACTCTAGATAAAGAATCTTAAGCCAAAGAAATCATTTTTAAAAATGTCATTTTCTCAAATCAAGCACGAAAAGTTTTGAACCGAGTAAAATTGTCTTAAGCCAAGAAAATTTTTGTGGTTGAAAAATACGGCTAGTTGATGCAAGACAATGATTTGTTTGTTTCAGTATTTTTTTCTCAAATTATCAAAACAATTTTTTCTTTATTATGATAGTCATTTTTAATATTATAGAAACAGATTTCAAAATACATCAAATTCTTAACCTTTCTCTATACTGAACTCGATGTTTAGCGTCCAAAGTAGATGAAATGTTAATCCATTTTCATTAAAGTGATATAAACAAGATTTTTAAGATGAATACTTGGAAATGATTATGATCACAAATTTGTTGTGTAAAATTTACAGCTAATTATCAGAATTCTCTAGTAACGTTCATAGATCAATAAATAGCTGATATGTAATGAATAATTAATGATCATATAATCTAATAATTGATTCGTGTATTACTGATTGATCCTTGAAATAGAATTCAAGAGAAACAGACATCTATTCTATTTTAACATTTAATAGATCTATATGTTGTTTATTTACACATTGGGAATTGTGTATACAAATAGTATTATTTGCTACAGTACAGTTGTTTGATACTAATTAGTTGAGAGTGCACGAAATGGTTAGATTGAATCTAATTCCAATGTAGAGAGGAATGCAATGTGACTTGATCAGTCTCCTCATCAAGACTTGAGTGCATATCCTATTATCCTATACGGAAGAACAGACAGTGAGCTGTTAACTTAACAATGTATACATATATAATTAAATTAATATGATACCGGACATTGGATTGCGTGCTATCGACAAAAGCAGTTGAGTTAAGGGAGGGTAGGGGAAACTCTGATCATTGTAATTGATACAGGCACTTGAGGTGTGTGACGTATCGTTGATTTAACTGCAATAATTAACTCACACGAAAACAAATCAGTACTGTTTTGATTATGAGTTAAGTTTTAAAACTTTGCGGAAGCCATGATGTGACAATTGATACCAATTTAGAGACATTTATCGATAGATATAAGATATCCTACTTTCAATAAACAACTTTCTCTTCAATTTATGTATTATGCAGATTTATAAATATCATTTAAACAAATTATGAAACTAAAGCTTTCTCTATCTATTTTCATCTTTTATGGTCTTATTATCTCTAGAATTATTTACTTAGTTATCCGCTTTGAGTGTCTCTCTTTAATGTCTTAGCATTGAGATTTTTTGCTCCAATCAACGTTTGGTGAATTCCTTGCCATATACGGTGAAGAGACGGCATGCACTCAGATACCCAAAACCGTTGGATCGGAGTATGTACAAAAGAAAAAGATTGCGAACTTCAGATCGAAAGAACCTCTCGCTTCTAGGTGCTTATACGTGCTTCGAATAATTCTGGGAACTCGATCCAGGACCATCTAAAGCAGGACTACTAACGTACAAATTTTTATACCTAACTTTTTAAAGTATAGGTCGGATTTTTTTTAATACATCTTTAAACTTTTGCGTCAATTGTATAAAAATTTGCAATTAAATTAAATAAAAATAAAAATAGTTTGATGCAAAATCATTGTCATTAATATTGTCATAAAATCAAAATAACGTATATGGAAAGAAAAATAGGTGCTGCAACCGGATGCAGTCCTGTGAGAGCAACAGGACATAATCCTACTACAACAGGATTTTCTTGGGGCAGCAATAGGATTTTTCCTGTTGGAGCTACAAAATAAAATTAAAAATTTTCAATAACATTCATTTGTAGTAATTATACACTGTTTACAGTTGGGGATAAAATAGGAGTAAATTTTCATTTCTATTACTGAGAGCACCAGAGTGAATGAATATGAATAATTTTAATCAAATAAATAAGTCTCATACATAAATTTATTCTTGTCGGGATTAAAGAAATATCGAATTATTTTTTATTTTATTAAGGGTACATTAAAGATTTTTACCCTAAAGGGGTGTAATACACTAATTTCAGAAGAATTTTATCTGATTTTTATCTAGGAAGTATAGTTTCGAAGTTATTTGAAGAATCTAGACTCGTATATTAAATCAATTTAGTCGAGAATTTAATTTCCATTTTATTTAAAGATCGTCTTTAAAATTATTTTTATTACAAGATAATATATTTGCGTGAAGAAAATTTGTTACGTGTTATTTCAATAGGAATCCGAGAGACAAAAAATTTTATATCTTGAAGAAGCTTAAAAAATTATAAGTAAAAATAAACTTTCTAAACAACCTAATACTCACACTTCTTTTGAGACAAAAAAAAATTCTGATATTTGTTTGTATAATTGAATTAAATAAAACTCTAGTTGATTTACATATGTAATAAAGATTCAACACACGCTCACATAATGTTGTAAGTTACTTTTTACGTCGATAAAAATTCGAATTAAATTGAATGAATTGAGGGAAATTTAATTTAATATGAAAATCAATTGATGAAAAAATAGTATATTTGAAAACAAAAATTACTCTGAATGTTAATACTAATTTAGAATAATGCTCAATGATTCATGAAGTATACTATCAATAAAAGAATTTGATGATGCTTGAAAGTTTATTTTTATACGAATTGAATTGTAAATGAAAATTAATACGACAAATTGAAATAAAAGTTACATAAACTAGTGGTTAAAAAACTATGAAAAAAAAAAAATATGCTCGAAGGAAAATGTAATTTAGTCGTGCAAAAGTAGAAGATTCTCGGTTCAATGGATTAGAGTGAACACGAATAATGAAAATCTACTCGGTTATATCGTCAAGGAGGTAATGCAATTCATCGATAAATAAATAAAGAACTAAGATAAAAAAGTGTTAAAGTTGTAATTTCATTATATATATACAAAGTGGTTACTTTCGGTCGATTACGAAAATGAAAGATCGCTTTCGTAACACCCTGGAGGCGCCGCAATTAACGCCCGTTTCCAATATACTTTATTAAAGCAAGGTAAAAGATAAGAAGTCGCGCGACTGCGCGTGCAATCATGTAAAAACTATACACGAGGATACCTACTACCAATAAATTATCTCAGATAGTTTTATGCAGACGGCGTTGTTATACGCAGGGTTGAACTGTTGAAAAACTTATTTATCAGCTTTTACAAATCATGATGGGGTTCCTTATCAAAATTGAATATCAACTTTTAAGATAGCTGGTCATAATCGTGATATAAAAATCATATTTATAATAAAATTACATCTTTATTACTATAAACATGATTGCAGGTTTTTTAAATAATATACAATTTCCATAAAAAAGATGCTAACGTTTAATTTAATGGTCAATAAATTTTATAAATGCATCTACGTGAGAATAACCGCTCAGATAAAAGCTTAACGTGAAAAAGCAATAGTAGTAAGTTTTTATATGCACACGCTATCAAAAAAATTGAACTTAAGGTCAATGACAACAATAGTTACAAAAAGGGTTGAACTTTTTGATACTCAGAAAAAAAAATTGCTAGTTTTAAAGATGGCGAAAAAGAAAGATCATCCCGGTCTATCGAAGGAAATTGACTGTGGAATTAACAGCGTCGTATTGTTGAAATATTCAAATGTTCAATATTCAACAATTGGTTTTGAAATTTCATTAACTTCTAAGCAAACTTTACACATTATCAATTCCCACTTTGTAAAGTCATGTTCAGTTGAACAGCTGAGTGGCAATGACAGTGGAAGGAAAAGGCAGACGTTTTATTTCTTACCACATATTTCATTTATTATACTGACTTGTATTAAAGCCATGAATTTGAATGTCTATCTCCAGGAAAACCGAGACCACAACGTAAGAACCATAGACTAGTAACACAAGTACAAACTCAGCTGTCAAATTAGTTGGTTAGAATGATGTAGATATAAATTTGGAAACTAATGTAGCAGACAGAACGCAGCATTTTCATCTTTTATTTCTTGAAAAGAATTTCCATTGATCTTTTTTAGCTTACCAATTCAAGCAATTTAACTTTTATCATTTATCTATATGAATTTTCTTGGTAATCTGAAAAAGAATAGTATATTTAGGGCAAGGGATTGAACAAGACAAGTTCAAGTGGACTGAAAATAACTGACCGCGCTGAAGGCAAAGGTTGGCAAAGTACCAAGTCTCAAAATATGTTTTAGTCTATACCAGACACTATAACTTTCATGAAGTTTATATTGAAATAATGAATTTTGATGCCTTGTTTAGTCAGTTGAGAATAAGAGCAATTTTTTTCGAAGAATATAAAAAATTTTAATTTTAATTGTTTCAAACTGAGAAAAAACAACTTTTCTTGACACAAAAACGTATATTCTTAAAATGTTTTGAGAATTTACTTTCTTGCCTGAAGAATTGGTTGAATTGATTTAAATAATTTTTATGAAATTCATAAATTAAATTGTTTATTTTAACTAATTCTTGAATTAAGAAATCCTTGTCTAGAGATGACTTTTTTCATGCTATAAACGCTTTTATCTCATTTATTAAACGAAATCAGTACGAGTAAGTTGAAAAGCTCGTGATAATTTTATGAAAATCAACAATCATTGAGAAATAGAATATTTTTGTATAGCTTCATTTTATTAATTTAATGGTAAGCTGCAACAAAGTAAGATAAAATTCGTCATTAAAATCTATAATATGGAAAGAAGAAATTTAAGCATATGCAGTGAAGATGTATTCAATTTTTATTATCACTGGTAGATAAAAACCATTTGAAAGTTTTTATTTGATGCTTTTGCTCAATCAATTACAATCCATAAACTAAACGAAGACATAAATGATTAAGTCGTAGAAACATGTGTGTTTGTCAATTGATGACATAAGTGTTTAAATTGATTTGTTATTTTTTAAGTCAATTAATTTTTTCATGGAATCATTTTGAGTTATTCAATTAGTGCTGTATTTGACTAACACCTTCAGTTCATGATGAAATTTCATTTCTAAACAGTGTTTGCTTAAATTAAAAATTACAAACTGAATTTTGAAAGGATGGAACTTACAAGCGCAGTTTAGACTTGGAGAATTTTATTGTCAGAAGCTAAAATCTATGCTATGTTATAGAAATAAAAGACTCATCGAATGATTTGTAACATAGTAAAATGAGAATACAAAGAATTTGAAAATGCTAAGTTTTATGTATGAGTTTTGAAGGATTCGGAAGTCTCATCAGACCACCCGAAAATGTTCAACGGGTTTAAAAGTAAGTTTGCTGGTGTAATAAATAAAAATCTGGTCCACCCACGCTTGAGATCCCACGTTGAGTTTGAATGTTTTTATGAAGAACCAAACCCAAAAGTGAATTAATCGCGGGGGAGCCATTCGAGGGATAGGCGCCCAACGATAGTGTTTAGCTAGAGAAATAAAAGTCTAAGAATGATGGTGTTTTTATATTTACGTATGCACATACCACATGGGAGTGGCATCTAGAATCGAGAGGACGTAGGTTACTTTGTGATATTTCATAAAGACGCGGTACAACCCATTGGCCTACAATAATAAGTAGGACTTTAACGACGTTTATTATTTTTATAACTATCGACTATCAAGAAAAATTATTTTCATCATTACATGCATATTTATATTTAAATCTAATTCTTAAAATTTTAATCCCAAAATAGTAAAATTACTGAACTGGCTCGATGATGATAATAAACTCTGGTTAATCGGATTCCAATTTATTTTCTCAGGTATAATGGAGCGTTTAGTAGTCCCTCGAGCATCTCGAAACAGTATTACTATCCGTAATCGACAACATTGTGTTATATAGAAAATACAGTGTGGAAAGTCCGAGCGATGCTCAGGTCATCGGGGTCGGCACGAGTCGAATACAAAGCCTCGTTAAATCGGAACAATAATGGGAATAATAAGAATAATGATACAAAACACGTTGGAGCGTTCATAGACCTCGGAAGTTAATACTCAAGCTACAACTAATATTAAGGTATATATGATATAGTACTATATTATATTATATATGAAAGAGAAACGGTCTTCAGAATAGACCAAGGTAGACAGACACCTACCTTGAAAAGACGACCGATACCAAAACCAGAGCGATAAAACTATATTATGTTATTATATTATATTTATGTATCGGACATTGTGTTGCGCAACGAATTACGATACTGACTAAGTAAACCAGAAAAATATTTTGATAGCTTTTGTGAAATAACATTGCGTGTTCCATCTGGTTCGCCAACTCATTGCCATAATACAGCCCACGGTGGGACTTGCTTGAATTTTTTTTACACTGTTAGATTGTACATATTCTATTGGGTTGGGCTGTAGCAAATGGTAAAAAAATAAAAACTTTGGTTTAACGGCTGCAATTTAATTGCAGTGATCCATCTGAAATGTTCAAGTGAGAATCTAGTGGAATAGGCCCTGCGTGGATTTTTTTTTTCACTTTTTTTTATTCATACTTACAAACAAATAAACGATTCGAATTTGATTTGTGGATGTTGTATCAGTTAAAAATAAAGACAAACTGCTTATTATAATTAATGAATTCAAAAAACATATGTTTTCTCCAATGATAAACCAACTTAAATAATTATAAATTGTAATTGATGATTATTAGGTCTATACATTGATAGTTTATTCGGTGCTAAAATTAAAAAACCTTTAAATAAAAATCTTATACTAATTAGGCTTTCCATCAAAATTAAGCTATTTTTTCGAAAATAATACTAGCAGAATAATCGAAAACTAACATCTAATTGTTATTAAGCATTATCAATGTATTCCAGTTTAGTTAGTTTATTATTTCACTTGTCTTAGCATTATTCAATCAAGGATTGAAATTTGTTAATGAAATATTAATTGAAATTTGCTGTAGAATCTTCTTTATAAAAATATTTTATTTATAAAAAATTAGGAAAACGGTTAACCTTGAAGGCCATCCCTACAACTTCCCGCCAATTCTATACCTAAACGCTTGAAAATGCACTTATGGCGTTTTTGAGCTCTTTGAGCTCAAAAGTCTACAAAATATTTTTCATGAGGCTTAAAAACTGCAACGAATGCCGCCAACCGCGTAGAAATCAGTTCATTCATTCAAAAGTTATTATATCAAATGTCTATCAGACTTTTGAGCCGATCAAATTGAACTCAAAGATTCTTCATGAGGCTTAAAAACTGCGTCGAATGCCGCCAACCACGTAGAAACCAGTTCATTCATTCAGAAGTTAGTATATCAAATGTCTGAGTTCAATTTGATCGGATTAGGAATTTCGGAGTAATTCCGAAAAAACATTTTTTTTTGGTTTTTTTTAATCAACGATAACTCACGAACGAATCAACCGATTTTGACCGGACATGCGGCGATCAATGTGGTTTTTTGATGTTAAGAACTGATCAGTTTTTGGGATCGATCGGTAGAGCCGTTCAAAAGTTATTCCAAAACAACCACATTAAAGAAAAAAATTTTTTTTGTCATTTTTTTGAAGTTCCTTAAAATTTACCGGTCCGAATTGGTCCAAATTGTATTCAAAATCTAAGTTCAGTCAATACACACACACATACTACCGTAAAAATTATCAGGGAAGCTTCCAACGACCTCAAAACGTCGAGATCTGATGAAAACTCTATTTTTAAAAAACGGGGTAAAATCAATAACTTCCCGATTTTTCGAAAATCATTGATTTTCTTAGCGGGAAGTTAAAAATTAAAAATTGTTCTTAAAACAATACCGAGTTCGAAATTTTTGTAAAAGACAAGCTTGAAGTGTTTTTAAAAACTAAAAAAAAATTCAAATAATGCACACAGTTATAACTTATGTTTTACCAATAAATGAATTTTTTTTATTTTCAACAAATATTTGAATTTACAAAATGTCTAAAGCTCATAAGTATTGAAAATATGAATATATTGCATAGTTGGAATTCTACGATAGTCATTATGTGGCGAGGGCAATGTTTTTAGCACTAGTCGTAAGGCCACGTGCCCGGGTCGTAGGAGATGTGTGCTAAGAGAATTGCGGATAAGAACTATCTAAATATACTACTACGCACTATATTCAACTATTGCCTGATTTATACGATTTGTGATAATCTGCGGAGTGAAGTCTCAGTTTGCTGATCAATATGACCGAAACGTACAAAGTTTCTTCAAAAATTAAATAAAATTAACTTAAAAAATTGAATTAATGTTTCTATAACCACCATATTATCCGTTCAGCAAACATTTTGCCTAAAAACTCAATGGCGCTTTACTAGTACGTATGATAATAATAGATCGCACTAAGTCAAAACTTTTCGGGCTTGCACTTGGCTTGTTATGTTTTTTCATAACACGTCCATTCCGGCACGTCTGTGGAAAACAGTGGAATCTACTTGAATTTTCGTCATCTTATAAGCGTCGGTTGATAAACAGCCGTTTAGGGTTCGTATCGAAGACATCATGAAGGGCTTAAATAAGGTTTGTGTTAAATAAAAACTATTCACGTATTGAAAGTTTGAAAGACGATTACACTGTTGTATTAAAAATGTTAACTTACGCCCTCTAAATCGATAATTTTTCCGATGCCTTTAGCCAATTTAATCAAAGGAACGATTCTCGAAAAATCTAATTAAAATAAAAAAATAACAGCATAATCAATTCTAGCTGAATTTAAGTTGCAAATTTCGACAGCAGCTTTATTTGGCATTAAATTTACTATGTATATGTGGGCTTGAATATTATATTCTTGTTTGTAGGGTGTTCTGAGCAGACAAATAGCCACAAGCGAAGTAGAATTAATGAGTGACGGGATGTATGCAACTACTCCTTGTATACTGTACTCAGTGTAGCGCTACAAGTATACATTTCCAATCTTACGAAATTTCTCATGATTTTAAGTTATTACACATACGTTAGTCCTCGGACTTATGGTATGGGCAATGTATAAAAAGAACTTTGATACTTAAGAAGGCTGTACGTACAACAGGACTAAATGCCGAAACGCTCCTTACTCCTCTCCAATTTTACATATTATTTTTACTTTAATCTCTTTCAGTGTACCTTTTTAACTTGGTTATTTATTACTTTATTTTTGTTAAGTTTATTCTCAAATGCAGTTGAAAGCAGCAGAAAACTGTATTTACCAGTAAAGAATTGAAGGTAGTCGAAGATTTATCCTCTCAAAGAGAACGGGGAACATGTGAGTATAATTTGCACACACGCGTGAATCCTCAGACAGCAGTGCTGAGTGCAGGAATGGCACGCTTTCACGTGCCACAGATTCAATTCGACCTGAGGTTCATCGCAGTGCGGGAGTTGATTATGTATACCCACACCAACCACCAGTCGTGTTCAGACAAAGAAAGGGTACGATTAATGTACTTTACGTACATAAGACAAGATACCAACTGAGAAATTAAGGTTTATGATATGCTTCTCTTCAATCTACATATATATGTATACATTTATATGTACACGCACGTAACTGCTTACAAATAACAAACAGTTAATTATCAACTCTTCTACGTTATCTTCTATATAATATACTATTTTATATTTTAATTTAAAAATGATGTATATATACATTAAAATACAACATTAAAATCAAATTAGCATTTATATCATGTATTCTGTGATAATCTTTGGTTCAAAGATAAAATTATACATAATCGTAACGCAAATTCATAAAAAATAACTATTAAATGTTCTTGTTGGTTCACTTCTTGAAAATTTCTGTAAAATTTATTGCTTGTTATTCATCAGAAATATTTTCGTGGTGTATTTTAATCAGAAAATTGTGACGTGGTTTCACTATACTTGTCGATAACTGAAGTTGTTTTTTCAACAAATTTCAACGTAGTCTACCATGAAGCTGTATGTACCGTAGTTGGCCATCAATTTTACTGATTTCACTGTGAAATAAATCAATTTCTTTTGTAGTTTTTACTTAAAAAATGGCTTGGATCCGGGCTTGGACAATGTGCTACGAACGATTACCGTGATTCTAACTACAATTTTCGAAGAAAATTTATTTCCGCATATTTTAACGGACTTCAACAAATAATTATCGGGTTTGTGTAAATTAAAATGCTCGTTCTAGTTATTGAAATTTGTAATTTTTAATTTTTTGAAGTTAAGAAACGTTGCAAAAATACAATTAAATATACAGAAAGCAATTTTCTTTTAAAATTACCGTTAAAATCACAGTAAACATGGGACATAGTGACATGGTTTTATGATTTTCTGGTGATTGGTGTAATTTTATAAATTATTTTAATAAGTTTTACCAAAGTTTTCCTACCATATTTTTTTTAGTTCACAAAACTTTTACGATTTATATTTTCGATTGATGCTACTGTATTGACTCTGTTTGGCTATATAATTTGGTGTCATTTTGAAACTGGATGAGTCTTCGATTACAGACTGAAGTGTCGAAGATTTCTTGCAAATTGGGTTGGCTGTCTACTATAAATTTTACCGTAGATGATTATAAATTTTACTCAAAAAATTACAGTAAATAAAGAAATGGGCATGTTGCTGTGTAGAATTAATTTTGGTTAAATAAGAATTAATATTTCAAATCAAACCTAAAACCGAACAGATCCATGTTTTTCGTATTTTTAATTATTGCATATCGAAAAAGAAATGTAGTTTACTAATATCGTCACTCATTAAAATAACGCGCTCAAAATAACTCAGAAGTTACATTAATCTTCTACTCTATTATTTTAGATCAATGAAATCACGAAACATACAGGTTTTCTCTTTTCATTGGTCTAGCGTTTATGATCCACTTCGAAAAGTTACCTTAATCCTGAGATCGTAACTGTGTGAATAAGTATATGTTGTATATGTTTGTCATTTTTTTAAGAAATATTCAATAAAATAAATAACTGTAATAGATAAGTTTTATGAACTGATTCTTCAAACTACATGCTAAAATATGAATAGTATTTTGCTGTATATATTTTAACTTTATTAGTTATTAATTTATTTAATTATAATATAAATATTTTCTGGTGCAAATATTGCATTTTTCAAAGTATTTCGAGCAATGTTTATTAGTATTAATCTCAGCCTCAACTTCGTATTAAAATATTTTCTCGAGTAAAGTGCAAAACCTGTTCAGACTTTTTTCACGGTAAAGTTATTTTATAAGGCACATTTCAAAAGTTTCAAAAGTATAAACAATGGCAAAAATAAACATAAAAAAATTACTTGAGAAATAAAAAAGTAGCTTAACAAATCGCCTACAAGCCAGTCTGATTCATATAAATTTACACTAGTTTTGGTTTTAGTTTTGACATCGTTGTCGTCAGTGACGTTGACATCATCGTCGTCGTTGTGATTGTAAAACACGCTCGTTCCAGCTCTAGACACATTGAAATACCTTGGTTTTCACTGCACTGTGCTCTGCCTTTTATCGTTTGCTCGTTAATTTTCTAGTACCACTCGGCGTACTGTCCTCTTAGGAAAGTTATTTAAAAAAATATCCTCCATCACAAAAGCGCAACTAAAACACATTCGATGTTGTTTTTTTCTTTTATTTCATGACGATTTTAAAGTTTTTTTTACTGCAATAAAGTTATATTTACACTGTAAAAAATTTGCGGAGTGAACGCGGAGTGAATGATTTTTAATTGATTCACTCCCAGCGGGAGTGATCTTTACCCCGAGAAGGAGTTAATTTTTATTAATAATAAAATTTACTCCGCATTCACTCCCAAAATAAATAAATTTAGAAATAAATAAATTTTTGTAAAGAAAATATTTTTATAAACCCTTTTTATATTTAATTATTAAAAATTTAATTTATTATTTTTAATAATATTGAATTTTAATTATTATTATAATGTTTTTATATTTTTTTTTCATAAAATAATTATAATTAGATAAAATTTTGCTTTATTAAATAATAATTTTTGTTAAAATTGCACTGTACTTTTTTAACTATTGACGTTATTAAAGATATACGCTCATCCCGCTGTTACACTCATTAAGAGCTTTCATTTCAGTACCCACATGCATTTTGATATATTTTTCATATATACATATATATGATATATATATAAATATATTAAAAATTGATGTGGATACTCAAATGAAAGGTCTTGGTGAGTGTAACATCGGGATGAGCTTATATCTTTAAAAATATTATTAGTTGACAAGATACAATGTCATTTGTTAACTATTGACATTTTCAAAGATATAAGCTCATCCTGATGTTACACTCATTAAGAGCTTTTATTTGAGTACCCACATGCATTTTTGATATATTTTTCATATATACATATATATAATATATATAAATATATGAAAAATTGATGTGGGTACTCAAATGAAAGGTCTCGATGAGTGTAATGTCGGGGTGAGCTTATATCTTTAAAAATGTTAATAGCTCACGAGATGCAAGGTCATTTCTTAATTATGTATCGAGAGATAGAGTATTTTCGACTGCAGTCTAAATAGTAAATACTTATCATAATAAATTGGCTATTGGTGAGAATAATATGAAACCATGAAAAGGCACAACTCCAAGTCAAGACTATTCCAACGATACCAAATTTAACCATAAAAACCCATTTCATCATAAAAATACACTGGTCACAAAATTTTACTTATTCTTTTAATAATATAGATTATTATTATTATTTTTTTTTTTTTAAATCTAAAAAATTGTATGAAAAATAGCAAGCTGCTAAATAAACAATTATTATTATTATTATTATTATTATTATTTGTTGATTTATAATAAATCATTTATAGTAAATTAATTTTGAGATTTTTTTGTAGAACGAAAATTCATCCTTATTTCATTTTTTTTAAAAACTCCGAACGCGGATGTTTTTCGGAGTGAAATCCGGAATCACTCCGGAATCACTCCGCAAACAAAAACTCCGGATTCACTACCTACGCGGAGTGATTAATTACTTCACTCCGGAACTCCGAGTGATGGGAGTGAAATGGGAGTGAAATTCACTCCCGATTCACTCCGGATTTTTTACAGTGTATATTCTTTTTTTATTGTCTATTGTTATATTTTCTTTTAAATATTTAACTATTTTCTCTGAAAGGAAGTTCATCAATTACAAAAATTTATGATTCCATTAATTTCGTGTAATATACAAAATATTCATTCTATGAATTATAAACAAAACTTATGATGGATTTTCATTTTATTTCACAATTAATAATGTACATTTAATTAATGTGTAATAAAGTGATAAATTATTTTAAATCAGCAAGGCTATCTCGCCGTTATATAGCGATGTTTGTCGTCAGCAAACTTTTAATTACAAAATACAAGATAGAATAAAATTCTATTGTCATTAATTATAGATTACATGGTCGTCTTAAGATAATTTTAACTAACGATTAGGTATAGAACTTTGAAAGAAAAATTTAAAAAAATTTGAAGTGGCACGTTTCTAGTTCTCATACTATGTTTTTTAAATTCATAAATATATATTATACTCTATTAAAAATAATATTTGTGCAATACTTCATTTATTGAAGAAATTTATTTTTTTAAGCTAATCATTTTCATTTAAAAGTAGAATAATTTTATGAAAATGATTATTTCATTTAAAAATAAAAAATGAAGTAAGAAAGAACACACACACACACACACACCATCGCGGGCTTAGTCAGGGAAGCTTCCTAGGACCTCAAAACTTCGAGATCTGATGAAAACTCAATTTTCGAAAAACGGGGTAAAAACAATAACTTTTGTCAGAAAATTTTCAATTTTCTTAGCGGGAAGTTAAAAAAAAATGAGAATCATTAAGCTTGTTTATGAAAAGTTATCATTATTACATTTACGAAGATTTAGATAGTCAATAGACAGTATTGCTTTGATGAAATAAATTTTTTTCTTTTTTAGTCTGTTTCCTATTAAATTGATTGCAAATTAAGCTTAAAACATTCTCTTATAAATTATTTAGATGACTTTATAGTTTATTTCCTACTTTTAATTGGAAACAAAAATTATGACCGAGTAATAAATACTTATTTGATCATTTTTATAAGGTTAGTCCTTTTACGAATAAAATCATAAAATTTCAAGGACTATCATAATATTATAATACTGATGAATCGATATAAAATTATATGATTATGTTATTGACAGCGAATATTCTATCTCACTGTTCTTAAAACGACAGAAGAAATTCCAGTTATTTAACCTCGAATATTTAACATCATAAAATAATTACAGAAATCTTTATTTTTAACTCATTCTTAATATGTACTTTAAACTGCTGTTTCGCATCTCTTTAGTATTGTCATATCATGTATTATTTTTTTTACTTTTCACAATTCTAGATAATGAGTTTAGACTTTTAAAATTATTTTAATAAATTACTAAAAGCTATTAAGTTACTTTAGTACACATTAAACTTAATCAAGCTGAATGAAAAATTCTGCCTTTGAAATAAAACAGTAGCACGAATAACTAGAATAGAAATGAAAAAATAAGTGTAGTACGAAATCTGATAAAATATCAGACAATACCATGGAAGTATATCTATACCGTAGATTTAATAGAGTATATTAGGACACTTTAAGCTTCTCACTGAAACAGCTCATTGAATTTTCCTCTTTCTCTCTTGTCTCTATTTACTGATGAAAATACTCGGTGGAACAGGTTTATCAACCGTGGCTGGGTTGGTTAGCCACAATTCCTACCGGGATTACGATCTACTCGGTAAAATGAACCGTCAACATCAGCATGTCAATCCTTCTCTTGCATTTACAAGTCATCTTTCGTTTCATATTGCAAATTTACCAATAAAAATAGTGGAATTTCTGGCTAATAATAATCTCGAGTTTCTAAACAATTCTATAACAATAATAATTACTACAACAACAACAATAATATTAATAATAATGACAATAATAAGAACAGAAAATAAATTATAAAACTCTTCACTCGACCTACTTATGAAAAAATTAATTTAATTCAATATTTAAAACATCTTGAATAATTTAAAGCAAATTTCTTTTAGCTCAACTAATAATTTTCCTGAACTTTTTCGTCTCTTTTAAAAAACTTAAAAATTTTCTACATCTTTGCATTATAATGGATATAGTATACGAGCATAAAACGGCAATCAGTCATGCGTGGAATGTCCCTCGATTATCTTGAAGTTACGTGATAAACTCGAAAACGTTCGTACCATGGAACTATAAGATTCGTGTCGGAATTTCTCGGTTATTTGTTTTCATGTCTGATCAATAAATAGTTACCGAGCTTAGACACTGTGTTAAAATCTGTATTATTGGTGAAATAAAATGCTTTTAATCTTGTTCTCAAAGGTAAATTTTAAGGATATTGAAATGTCATTTTTTTCTTTTGAGTTTAGCAACGGTTATCTTCCTGCACTGTTTACACCTACCATGTGTATGGAAGTGAATAAGTGAGTAAGTAAGTGAGTGAGTGAGTGAGTGTTAGGCCAACAAGAAATAACGGAAACGTGGGCATACGTGAAATCGTCAAGGATTGTGTGTAGGAGGAATGAGAAAGTCATCAACCTGGACGATTAAGGGAGGATAAGAATTACACATAAAAGTTTTTCATTATAATTTATAATGTTATTATCAGTTGATAGATATATGTTTGTGTGGTTAAAAATTAATTTTAATTAAAATAGGTTTAAGATTAAAGATTGGTGAATTTAATGAGAACAATGTAGATGTCAGTTGGCTGATAAATGTATATGATCTTCTAACCAGGAGACGATGTTGCGCCTAATATTACGTGAAATACGATGAAGGCAAATTATTCAAAGGTAGTCGAGTTCAGAATATTCAACAAGACCAACAAGACTGTAATACTGTACTGTTTGCATATAGCATTCCAGAAACGAGCTTTGGACGCCTTCTTGTCGTCAAGACGCGTGACCACAGACGGTTGACTGGTTTCCGTTTGTTTACTGTTTTCACTATATAGTAAACGAGTTGAGTTTAGTAGTAACCTAAAGATCGATAAGTCAACGAGAGTGAGTCCGAGCCAACTAAGAAGTGTATACTCTCTTCACTTTACATAGTCCATCATCTATCTTTTCTTCCGTTGCTTCATATTCATCGCAAATAAAAAACAGACGTAATATATGACAAGATAAACTCAACAGCGTACTTTTGAATTTTTAAAGAATTTCATGGGTATTTTTGCTGCATCATATAGGATGCATAAAGATGCTATAATATTTTTAAAAGATGGATGATAAATTTTTTTTTTATAAAATATGAATCGTTTTTTTTTTTTTGTTTCTTTATACCGCAAAAAAATGGATTGAAGATTGAAAGGTAAATATAAAAACTGGGGCATTAAATTAAATCTCATGAATTGAGAGTATGAAATGTTAAATTATGATAAACTGAGTGAAATCACAAATCTAATTAGTAGAAAAATGTTCGATAATTAAGATTTTATTCTATACGACTGTATCATCAAAGGTATCCAAGAGGAATTTAAAAAAAGTTTTTCATCGACCGTGGGTCTTTTTATCCACAAAAATACCTTATAAAGAATCGAAAACGATGGATAATTGACCAATTACGGATAAAATAAAGTGAAAACAAAATGAAAATGAAAAACAGTACTAAAAAAACCCTTTTCATTGATCGCATACAGGGTACAAAGTTCCATGATATTCATAAAACATTTTTAAAAAATGTTTACGAACTGATCAAAAAATATAATTTTGAATCAAAATTTGATCATTTCTCAATTTTTTGTTTGAAACGTAACTTTGAAAAAATGTAAAAATTTTGTATTCAAATCAGTCGATTTAAAAGTTATAATAAATTAGATTAAGCAGTAGAGCACATTACGATTTGAGACGTGAGGTTCATATTTTTTGGAAGTAATTCTTCACTTTCAATAAATTTTTAAATAAGAGATGACTCATTTAACACTAGAATAGATACTTAGAATTTCCAGTTTATTAGTTTTTCAAGTATGAGTAGAATTGCATGTATCTAATTACACAGAGACGAAAGTTTTAATTAAATAGTGAACATGATAAAAATTCCATTCACTATACTTGAGCAACATGGACTAGAGACAAACCACTTCGGCATGAAAATCTAACTTGATAAATGTTAAATCACCTTCAAAATTCGTTCAACGTCTGCAATTCGTCAAATGGTAAAAAAAAAAACTTATTATGAAAACTAAGAACAATGATTTTTTTCATTAACTTGAAGCATTGATTTTAAGTATTTTGATGTTATAGTTAATTAAAAAACTTCATTCTTAAGTAGCTTAGAAGAGTTTGAATTTTTGTATTATATAATATCAACTTACAAAGATTTTGCATAGTTTAATCACTATGAGCTGTAGTTAAGAACTGTAATTTAAAATGAAGAACTGATTGCATTAACATAAAGTTCTTGCTCATAAATAATAATTTATTATAACTATAATAACATTTAACTATGAATGAATGAAGGGGTTTTACCAGTCTACACTTTCATGTTTTTACAAGAACCTAGTTGGTCGCGCTCTCTTCTTGCGTGCGACAATCATCTACTCACTTACTTTCCTAGATGATCGGCAAAGCCTTTCTTCCTTATAATATATTAGTCACACGCAATAGATCCTTTTTCTTTCCTTTCCTTTTCTCTTCTATTTCATCCATCACAGATGTGTTCTACTTATATTTTTACTGTATCCACATTCGTCTGTGATCTACCCTTTGACACACTGTGACTAGAAAAACCACAACAAACTTGGTCATGGTACAGCCGGCTGATCATTGAAGAATTGAGATAGGTGAAAAAAACGGCCTCAGAGATTCGAACCCTCGCCTTCCGACCCGTTACTTGTACAGCCTAAGCGCTAAGATCGCAAGGTCAATAGGCCGGTTTAATAACATTTTACTAAAATATTTTAATAAAAATACAATCTATCGATAATAATCGTAAGTTTACGTTTATCACGAAAAAAAATTTACGCAATTCTGTAAAATTTACACGGCAAGCTTGAGTTTAAATTAAATAAATACTAAAAGCAATAAAACCAATGACCCTACATACCAATAATTTTGTTTTCGTGAGTTAAATGACCGGCTTAAAAATTTATGTGAACATAGACCATGATAACGTCAACGTAACTGAAAAAAGTTATCTAAGGGTACATTTAATTTATACTTTCAGAGCATTCACGGACTATCAGGTTATAAAAGTCTCACTTCTTTTAATTTGTCTAGCAAAAAAAAATAAAAAAGAAAAAAAAATCTTTTATTCATCTTTATTTCATCCCTTTTTTTAGCCTAATGCATAAGTGAGATGAAGTAAAGAATTACTTTTTCTAAAAGCGTTGTAATGCGGGTAATAATTTTTTTTAAATTATTATTATTATTATATCTTTCTCACAGTAATTTCTTATTTGATTGTTTTTTTTGAAAGCGCGGCAATCATTTATGAACCTACTGGAACGTGAACCTACGCGCAAAAACGCGTGGGTATATACGCACGCGAATCCGCCCATGCAAGCCCCACTAGTGAAGTTTTAGATAGTCTTACAAGACCCGCCGGGCAGTTTATGTCTATTCAAGATAAATGATTGAATCATCAAGCCATGTATACTGTTAGTTGTACACTCCATTCATGAATTTATTTTACTTTTATTTCTTTGCATGATGTGTGCATACTATTCAGTATATAAGTAGTCATATGAAACATAATTTATACGTGATTTATGATATATTGCATATTATAGGATTAATATTAAAAATTTTTTAAGAGGGATGTTAATTAAATAATTCATGTATGTAAAAGGAGGAAAATACTTCACACCTGAATTATTATATTTTATAATACACTACTCTAAAAAAAAAAGTCCCACACTTATAAATTTTAGTGATATTGCAATACTTGGTATTGGGAATATTCTTATACAATGTTTGAGTCTCAACGTAATATTTTTAAGCACTACACTGAAACTCGTTTGTCATACACTTAAACCAAGTTTTAGCGCCACCGCAAAACTCATAATAGCACTACACTCAAATCTTTACACTCATAAATTGACAGAATTAGAAAAAAAAGTTTATAGGAAAAAATATTGCTATAGATTAAAAAAATGACAATAAACCCATTTATTTAAAAACTAATAAATAATTAATAATAATTGTAATATTAGTCCCAAAATATTGAGCCAGTGTACGTGACAAAATATATATTTATATTTATATAATTAGTTTTTAAAATCTTTAAAAATAAAATAATAATTTTAGTAATGATTAGATCGTACAATCATAAATGATTTATCAATGAAAAAAGAAGTGAAATACGCGCTGGATCATGCGCGGGAACTTTTTTTTACTCTACTCTCTGGACTTGCAATAGTATCAAACGGAAAGTATAAGTCACTCACTTAAACAGAGTATTGCGATAATACTTAAACTTTTGTATATCATATTCGCGATACCAATTCTTTAAAAAAGTGTATACCAATAGGACAAACTTTTTTTCAGTAAATTAAGATCATGACATAGTTTTAATACTTTTATACATCATTTTATTTCTGTACTGAAGATGATGAAAAAAAATGTATAGTGATAAAATTTATCGATTCACTTAAAAAAAGCTTTTTCCCTTAAAGTCTACATTTTTTATCATTTTCTTGGCAGTTTGACTGACATGAGTTTTTTGTACTGTTTTCGGGTCAAAAATCTTTTGTATGTTATTGAAGTACAGAAAAATGAAAACTTCCATCTACTAAAAGCAAAAACTCGTTGCATATTTTTCTTATATTCAACTATGTTTTCTCAAAAGTAAATGAAAATTTTATTGACATTGAACTAAATCTCGTGTAATTAATAAAACTCAAAAATTTTCGATTTCATATAATTTGCTCAAAAATTTGGTAAAAGACATTTTTGTTCATCGCTCTCCTTGAAAAAAGTGATTCAATGTAACAGAAATGCGGAAAGCATCTGAGTAGTTGAAAAAGCTTTTTTCCTATCAATTATTAAGTTTGAATTTTTAGCGACAACATAATTCGAAAGAAAAAAAAAAGAAACTTAGTCTATAAATTATTCGTTAATTTTTAATCTTATACATACATGCGCATTATCGCGCCAGCTGATCAGTCGCAGCGCATACTCAGTTCAAAAAAGAAAATGCCGCAAGATGTTCATTCTTATAATTCAGATGAAAAATATGAAAATATATCATGTAAGCAAACTATTCGTAACGTCATTGGTCAAATATATCATAAGCATGAAAATATATGCAAACCTAAAAATCAGGCGCGCGCTTGCGTGCGCAAATTTGAATTCTAGTTTGAAGTAAAAATAACGTCAAAATTTATTTCATCACAGAAAAAAATTTATTTTATTTTTGTTTTTCTTTTATGAATTTGCAAAAGAAAATCTTTCTGATTAAATATTAAATAGTCCTTACGAGTAGAGAACTTTTTGAATTGTTAAGAAAGATAGTCTTCTAAAAAAAACGAGTGAAAATATTCATAAATTTCAGTTACTAATTTACTTGAACGAAAGTTACAGTAAACTACAAATTTATAACTGCATGGCATCTCAAAGTATAACTTGTAATGTACCTGAAGTTCTGAACGTCTTTTTTTGAACGAAAATCAAAAAAAAAATTTTTTTGCTTTTGAGACTGAAAGTGATTTTTCAGTTTCAAAATAAATCAAAGAGCCCGGAAAATAGTATATTGGATTCTCAAAATACCAAAACTACCCCTTCAGCCACCCCTAAGACTTAGACATTTAAAAAAAAAAATTCAACAAAAATAGTTCAACGGGTCGTTTGAAGCTGCGATTTTTTCTAAACACTCCTTTTACACCCCGACAGACTACAAAAAATAATCAAGACAATAACTCCCCCGGAACTACCCTTCGACCCACCCCAAAGACTTAGAAATTTTTATAAAAATTCAAAAAAAATAGTCCAAAGGGTCGTCTGAAGCTGCGATTTCTTCTAAACACTCCTTTTACACCCCCACAGACTACAAAAAATAATCAAGACAATAACTCCCCCGGAACTACCCTTCGACCCACCCCAAAGACTTAGAAATTTGAAAAAAATTCAAAAAAAATAGTTCAAAGGGTCGTTTGAAGCTGCGATTTCTTCTAAACACTCCTTTTACACCCCCAAAGACTACAAAAAATAATCAAGACAATAACTCTCCCGGAACTACCCTTCGACCCACCCCAAAGACTTAGAAATTTTTTTAAAAATTCAAAAAAAATAGTCCAAAGGGTCGTTTGAAGCTGTGATTTCTTCTAAACACTCCTTTTACACCCCCACAGACTACAAAAAATAATCAAGACAATAACTCCCCCGGAACTACCCTTCGACCCACCCCAAAGACTTAGAAATTTTTTTAAAAATTCAAAAAAAATACTTCAAAGGGTCGTTTGAAGCTGCGATTTTTTTTAAACCCTCCTGTTACACCCCCAAAGACTACAAAAAATAATCAAGACAATAACTCTCCCGGAACTACCCTTCGACCCACCCCAAAGACTTAGAAATTTTTTTAAAAATTCAAAAAAAATACTTCAAAGGGTCGTTTGAAGCTGCGATTTTTTTAAACCCTCCTGTTACACCCCCAAAGACTACAAAAAATAATCAAGACAATAACTCTCCCGGAACTACCCTTCGACCCACCCCAAAGACTTAGAAATTTTTTAAAAATTCAAAAAAATAGTCAAAGGGTCGTTTGAAGCTGCGATTTCTTCTAAACACTCCTTTTACACCCCACAGACTACAAAAATAATCAAGACAATAACTCCCCGGAACTACCCTTCGACCCACCCCAAAGACTTAGAAATTTTTTAAAAATTCAAAAAAATACTTCAAAGGGTCGTTTGAAGCTGCGATTTTTTTAAACCCTCCTGTTACACCCCCAAAGACTACAAAAATAATCAAGACAATAACTCTCCCGGAACTACCCTTCGACCCACCCCAAAGACTTAGAAATTTTTTAAAAATTCAAAAAAATAGTCAAAGGGTCGTTTGAAGCTGCGATTTCTTCTAAACACTCCTTTTACACCCCCACAGACTACAAAAATAATCAAGACAATAACTCCCCGGAACTACCCTTCGACGCACCCCAAAGACTTAGAAATTTGAAAAAAAATTCAAAAAAAATACTTCAAAGGGTCGTTTGAAGCTGCGATTTTTTTTAAACCCTCCTGTTACACCCCCAAAGACTACAAAAATAATCAAGACAATAACTCTCTCGGAACTACCCTTCGACCCACCCCATAGACTTAGAAATTTTTTTAAAAATTCAAAAAATATAGTCCAAAGGGTCGTTTGAAGCTGCGATTTCTTCTAAACACTCCTTTTACACCCCCACAGACTACAAAAAATAATCAAGACAATAACTCCCCCGGAACTACCCTTCGACCCACCCCAAAGACTTAGAAATTTTTTTAAAAATTCAAAAAAAATACTTCAAAGGGTCGTTTGAAGCTGCGATTTTTTTGTATATATATATTTCATTATAATAATTTTTTTCCTCACCTTAGAGCTTCGGCGCCACTAAACGATAGCAGAATTTTCTGTTTTTTATTATTTTGTTTTTATCTCTCAATTTAATCAATTTTGTTGTGAAAAGTAAGATTATGAGGCGTGCACTATTGGATTTTCCAAAATTTTGTTATCTACATTACAAAAAAATGAGCTCGAAAGAAAATTTTCAAATATAATTCGGTCAGCAGTAATGCGACCAAGAAAACATAATCTGAAATCTAATTTTATATATTGGTTAAGATATTGACTACAAGAAATTTATTCATTCGTATAAATATTAAAAAAATTAGCGAAATACTATAAGTTCAGAAATCGGTCAGCAGTAATGCGACCAAGAGTACTGGTTTTGTAGGCATTAACAAAAAAAAATTTTAGAACAACTTTTTCGGAGGAAACAAAAGTTAAATAGAGACGAACTTGATGAGTAATTCGGTCAGCAGTAATGCGACTAAGAGTGTATTTTATTTTATATGATTCATTTTAATATTTAGCAATAAACGTAACGGTAAAGTTTGAATCATTAACTAAGAATGATACAAAATGTGATCACGCAAATACACTGTATTTTCTTCGGTTAGCTGAAAAACAACCAATTGGCAAAAAAAAACAACGATATATAACATTATAACAAAGTTATTAAACCATTGAACACTTACCTTACGTAGAAACAAGTAGTACGTACAAAAAATCTAAAATCGTCAGGAAATATTAATCTTCGGTAATAAAATCATTCAAAATTTTTCATTAAGTCAATTTTTTAACATAACTAGAAATAGTATGAGAATATATATCCGAGAAAAGAGTCGGAATGAATATAGATCGATAATAGATAAAAAAAAAATAGGGTGGGACACTTGATAAAGGATATTAGAATGACACGTAATGTTCGATCGATGCATATCGAACAAACAAAATAAATACTAACATCCCTTATTAAAAATATGGTGGCCTCCACGTGGCGTGTCCTGGGCAACGACCAAAGAACTACAGAACAAGAAATGCAAAAGGATTAAATAAAATTGCATGAATATAAAGCGCAAGAGTCTTGTAATTTGCAAAGTTCTAAATTCATTGGCTCGGCTAACACCATCACATATTAACTAAATCTTCAGTAGAAGAAACCAACGTTAGTAAACGAGCAAATAGTTGCAAATCGGTCGCTTCTAGGAAAGTTAAGAGTCTAACAATTTTTGTCTAATGACGTAAAATAGTTGTCCGCGTAGTTCAAAAAATCGTAGCTTCAAACGACCTTTCAAACTATTTTTAAATTATTTTTTCCAAATTTCTAAGTCTTTGGGGTGGGTCGAAGGGTAGTTCCGGGGAGTTATTGTCTTGATTATTTTTGTAGTCTTTGGGGTGTAACAGGAGTGTTTAAAAAAATCGCAGCTTCAAACGACCCTTTGAAGTATTTTTTTGAATTTTTAAAAAATTTCTAAGTCTTTGGGGTGGGTCGAAGGGTAGTTCCGGGGAGTTATTGTCTTGATTATTTTTTTGTAGTCTGTGGGGTGTAAAAGGAGTGTTTAGAAGAAATCGCAGCTTCAAACGACCCTTTGAACTATTTTTTTGAATTTTTCAAATTTCTAAGTCTTTGGGGTGGGTCGAAGGGTAGTTCCGGGGAGTTATTGTCTTGATTATTTTTTGTAGTCTGTGGGGGTGTAAAAGGAGTGTTTAGAAAAAATCGCAGCTTCAAACGACCCGTTGAACTATTTTTGTTGAATTTTTTTTTTTAAATGTCTAAGTCTTAGGGGTGGCTGAAGGGGTAGTTTTGGTATTTTGAGAATCCAATATACTATTTTCCGGGCTCTTTGACTTATTTTGAAACTGAAAAATCATTTTCAGTCTCAAAAGCAAAAAAATTTTTTTTTTGATTTTCGTTCAAAAAAAAACGTTCAGAACTTCAGGTACATAACTTGTATCTATGTACTTAAAATTCAGATGTTTGTGTGTAGAATGTATAATTTAGATTTAATCAGTAAATAAAGAACATCGATGACTTAAAATACATTTACAATAACGTTGGAGTCGCTTATTAAAGCGTCTCTAAATATTAGTATATTTATGCGGAATAAGATTAGCGAAGATGATTTAAAATGAGTGTGTACCCTACAGATGCATTGTTTAAAAAATAGAAAGTAGAATAAAGTCAATAATGATTTCGCGTTGAAACTAAGCAGCAAACATACAATAAATTCTACTTTATTCAAAATTGCAGGATAATTATTTTCAGTATAGAGATAATCCGTAGAGATATTACCTTATACTCATGTTAAATTCGTATGTTCATTACATGTATTTATAAATTAACCACTTTCCATTTAGTTACTCTAAATGCAATATCATACATATGCGGTATCCACCCAATTAGTGAATGCTGTAAGGATATATGCATAACAGAGCATATCGCTATTAAAATAAACCCCAATCAATATTGGCCTCCATACAGTTACAAAGCTCATATATGTTTGTTTCGACTATATAATATTCAATGTAATTTAGCTCTCGCATATTAACTCACAGGCTGCAAGGTGCAGCGATTGATTATGCACATTATTATCGGTACGAATACACACACTACTAAATCGATTTCAAACATTTCTAATCAGTAAAATAGTAGAGATAAACGATCCACAGAATAGTCAAAAACAACTCTTGTAATCTCATATCAAAACAACAACTCGTTTTCTCAAAAAATCGGCTTATGTATTGCTTTAATAATCGATCGTTGTAAAAACAACTTCAACTAATATCAAGTAACTATATATTATATGCAAGGACAAATCCATAATTACCTCGTTTTTTTTTTCGTGCGTGATTGCATAGTTTGGTTATGCTGTTTTATACTAACGCTCTTCAATCAAACTAAAACTTTTAGAGGAGATAGTCTGTGATGATTAGAATAGAATGACAGCTGAAAATTCAGATTCTAATCAAAATGAAAAATAACTTAAACAAAATCATTTATTTATTTATTTTCTACATTACTTTCACTGTATAGAACTTTTTTGTTCTAATAAAAGATAATTTAAGAATTCGAAAGTTATAATAATGCGACAGTTTTATTTCATTTATTAATGACAGAAGCGCATTCTCGAAAAAAAAGATGAAATAATAAGGATAGTTTTATAACGAATGATATTGTGCCTTTGAGTTCTTGGAAACACTGAGTTTATCTCAATTTTATGCTATTTATTCTTTTTTCTTAATATTTGTGTAAAAACTGATGATAATGATGTGGTCATAATCATAATTGTGAAACTTAAACTAAAGAAAAAAGTAATTGATGACCTTAATCATATAAATTTACTTTATTTGAACGTACTTTTTGTGAAAATTTTATTTGGAAAATATATGTAAGTTTTTCAATAAACAAACTCTACAAATAGTATAAAACATTATACCAGCAATATATTTTATTATTTTTCTAAAAAATACTACTGGCACTAAAATTTACGATAAGAAGTCAGTTTAAAGTATCATAAACCTTGGACTTTAATTCTTAGAGCTCAGACAGCTCGGTATATAACGGTATAATAAATAAAATAATGAAAATATAAAATACACAGACACAGCTAAGCTTAAAAGATTTCGAGTTTATTTCGCGAACAATTCTATACCTGTAACTATAAAATAAAAAAATATTTTTCTCCTTTTTTCTTGTTTCAAACTAGGATTCAGGTGGTATAAAATAAGAGAATACAGTTGATTCACCGGAAGACTCAACTGGTACAATGGTACGTTGTTTGCAATGAGTTATCGATCGCTTCCTATCCGAGGCATATGGCGTTTGGCGTATACGAGTAAAACAAGGATAGACAACAGTGTGATAGTATGATAGTGTGATAGTGTTGTACACCAGGAGTCGAGAACTCGAGCTCTACTCGGCGTGACTTGTGCAAGACTACCGTGACGACGTATACCAGTAGTACAGAGGTGGATATAAAAAGGAACAAGAGACTCTACTTTAAAAGATAGAGAGCACACACTTTGTCGCTTTGTTAAAGTCGAAAGACGATCTCGTCTTAAGATCAACACAGTACAAGAGTACACTAGTCTCAAGTCTAATTTTTATTATTATTTTTTTTTACCATACTCGATCCAGGACAAATATAATCTAATAATAGCCTTCAAGGGTGTACTTTAGCGAACTTCCGTGAGGCTCTGGCTTATAAATTGAGAGAGTTAAAGGAAACGGAAACTCGTAAGATGAATAAACATGGACGTAATGTACAGCTGTTAAAACTTCAATATATTACTTGCCGTAAGCGCGAACCGTGGAGACTACGCTGCTATGCTCTATACACCCACCTCAAAATAGAGTTATCGATTTCTTCATTTTAAATCGTGCTTAAAATTCAGAATATACGCATAAACGGTATAATAAGCACTTTTACATAAGTATGAATATATAAATAATAAATTTTTTGTACTTTTAAATCGATTTATTAAAATGTCTCGATAAATAAAATTGTATTGGTCATTGCACACCTCAGAGCGCAAAGCGTTTGAGGTAATTCATAACTCTAAGATTTGGACCAGATCATTTTTATCATACTCACTCAATGAGTTCAATTTTCTGGGTTCAAAAGTTCAAAGGGGACTGGGTGGCGTCCGTAGAAGTACTGATTTCTAGAGATCCTACTTCACCGCCTATTTTTTCCAGATTAGGCCATAAAATGTACATCCTTTTCTTTCTCCCTGTACTATTATATAATCGGACAGATTTAGAAGGAACGGTAAATAAAACAATCACAATCTAGCTTACCGACTGAAGACTCAAGTAGTTTATCAATAACGATGAAGATAGGTTTGTACAATTTCTATGAAATTTTACAAAAACTGCATTAAGAAACAAAAATTTTTTCGAAAAAATAAACGTTCATATAAATTGCATATACGTTCATATAATTGAAAAAAGTAACAAATATTTTTAAAAAAAATGGGCTTTGTGTAAAATTCATAACTTTTTTTTTGTCAGGTGAAAAAAATTGGGAAAGTCTGAAAAATGTTTTTTATCGGGTAAAAAAAGATAAAAAATACTTTCAGCCAAATCGAAAAAGGTTGGAATCAAAAGTAGTCGATTTGACGTGGAAGATGTCTTATATAAAACTTAAAATTTTTCATATTCGTATTTCATCCCCAAAATATTTACGACAAAGTATCAATTAAAAAAATCTGAAAAGCGGTTGACCATTTAGGTCTTTACATGGTAATTTACAGTAAAAATAATGATTATAAAAGAAATCTTATTTTTTAAATATCTTTGAAACAGCTTGAGTGATTGACTTAATAATCTCATCAGATCTGAAGTCTCAATAAACACTTTTGAACGCCGCATCGCTCAACTTAATCAGATAGTTTTCCTTAAAGATATCATAAGCCAAAAATGTACTTATAATTATATTCACATACACGGTCGGATGTCGAACCAAAAATAGTCAGAACGGTTTCCTAGAACCTCAAAACTTAGAGATCTGATGAAATTTCGAATTTTCAAAACCGGACTGAAACCAACAACTTGCTACTTTTGAAAGTTATTCATTTTCAAAGCAAGAAGTTGAAAAAAAAATGATCGAAAATCTCCCGGAAGTTGAAAAATGTAATTTAATTGTATGTTTAAATGTAAATGTAATTTAATATAATAATAATAATAATAATAATAATAATTCATTTTGTATAGGCTTTAAAAATGAAACAAGGGCGACAACCTTGCGAGAGCATTGCCTTGTACTTTGTACTCACACCACTAGTGTTCTCGACGAGTTAAAAAAGCATGAAAACATTAAAATGAAATAATAGCTACACCCTATGTATTGTAAATCCCTTAGTACTACATATATAATATTAAAAGCATAAAGATGAAATAACAAAAAGTAAAATGAAAGGCAAAGCACCGAAAAATTATTTCTTGGAAATAAATCGTAAAATCGCGTGCGCCCACCTGTCCGTAGCCTTATACCACACACGAGTAGACTTATTACAACTTTCAAAGGCACGCGTCACAACATTAAGAACATAACGACACACGTTGCCTGTTTTTCTATTTACCCTACAATACATATTTCTGCTCTGTATGTATTGCTGCGCACCGGCCTCTTTGCAGCATGAACCACTGTCCCTCGAGAAGTTTCAACCTGACATCTCGTCTCTCTCCCTTGTATTCATACATGGATTCTTTCTATTTCGTCACGGTAAGTGCACACTCAACACATATGAGAGATTCCATGGGAATTCCAATGAAATGAATGTACACATGACACAGTGTCTACATCGTCAGAGGTCTATCTAACCGTATTCAGTGTAAGGGTGAAAAGATAGACATAACAAGCATTCATTTTATGTGAAAGAACGGCAAATGTGCGATATCATTTCTAAAATAAATCCAGAGTCCAAGGTAATGTTTGCTGCAAATATTGAAGCAGAAATAAAACTTTTTTTGTTTTAATTGGCTGGTGCTACAGAAAAAATTGCTTTTTAACACCCACTATCACGCTTCGCTACGCGTCAATTAGATTTTGATGCAGAATATATTTTTTATACTTGAAAAAAATGGTGATGGACTTTCTTTTTTCTGAATGGTGGGTATAATTCATAACTTTGAAAAAAAATTTTTTTTACACAACTGATTTTTTGTGAATTGATGACTTTATTTATTACCCTTTCATTAAAATCACCAATCACTACTTGTACTAGTAGTATTTTTTTTTTTTTTTTTTTTTTTATTTTTTCATATCAATAGCTACAGATCTATCAAAATAATTTTAAAAAAGTAATTGATTCTTTTTAAAATGGTTGCGATAGAAAAGTTGAAAAGCAATTCTACGCTCATTACTCCGCCGACGAAGAGTTCAAGTTCCAATGATAATTGTTTTCTTCTATCATTATAATAATAAATGCCTAAAGATGCTACAGACGTACAAAGCGAAACATTAAATACAAAAAGTATAATTAGTAGGGTGGGTCAAAAAAATCGAATAATTTATTTTTGATTTTATACTCTGAAAAATAGGTTCGTAGACACCTAAAAAGAATTCTCTCCAAGTATAAGCTCTTAATTATAACGGGAAGGTCCTCCGCTTTGCGGGTTTCTATTTTTTTCGAATAATCAGATAAAAAAATTTATATCTCGCTTCCAACTGCTTGGAAAAATATTCCGTGGCATAGATTTTGTGAGAAATTGAATGCTTTACAAAAAAGGTCTCTTATGACTTTTTCAAAAACTCAACCGATTAAAAGATATTCATAGTTGAAGTTTGGCTATTTTAAGGAAAATATTCGTTTTTATTATGAATTTTATAAGTCGATGAAAAAAATTATTTCGGATTGCGGAACTCATGATTTTGTAGGAAATTTACTGCTCTACAAAAATGGTCTCTTATGATTTTTTGATTAAGTGAAGCCGTTACGAGATATTCATCGTCAAACATTAACGAATATCAATATTTCCAGTTTTTGATCAATAATTCGATAAATTTTAATTTAAACTATGAGTTTCAGGAAAATTTACATAAATTTGAGTTTCGATCGATAAAGAAATGTTATAATAAGTTAGATAAAGAATTATTGGAATTATCATTGATTTTCCTTGGAGAAATGCCTCAAGAAAAGATTTCTTTCAAACGTCCTGGTGCTGTTCATCATGCTAGATGGATGGCTAAGGCCATTTATAGTTTGAAAATGTATCTATTCAGAGATGAATTCAAACTCTCTCAGAAAGAATTACATGGTCTTCGTCATTTCTGTATTTTTATAGTCACATTGTATTTAAAAGCTTGGTTTTCATCAACTTCTGCAACAACTGCTGCTTATCATGACTTGCAGTTTATGAAAAATTTATTGGAGTACAAACATATCAATCCTTTGATTTCTTCAGCTACGTGTGAAAAAATGATTTCGCACTTATGGTATTTGAGCGATGAACTTGCCATTTTATCACTGTTTGACGATGGCGTTCCATTAGAAGTAAAAAAGTATTGTTGAAGCTGTTAATACTCGTGAAGGTACAGATTCTAAAGCTAAAAGATTTGTAATTGCTAAAAAGATTTGAATTCATTGGCGCAGAGAACTCTGAGTGACTTTGTGTCTAAAAAGTCATTAAATCTTTTCAAAATCTTCGATCTACCGTATGACTTTCTTGATGTCGATGTTGAATTATGGCCTACTAATGAGAGTTATCTCGAAAATAAAGAATACTTTCAACAACTAAAAGTTGTCAATGATTCAGCAGAGCGAGCTGTTGCATTAGTCAGTGAATATAATCAATGCTTGACAAAAATGAAGAACAATTCCAGTACTTATTGCAAGTTGTCAAAGAACATCAAAAACATTCCCAAATTGTAATAAAAGAAATTATTTATAGTAATAGCGTACTGTTATGTTAAAAATATAGACAATTATATTGCAATTGATAATTCAATAAAAAATTTATCTATAAAAAAGTTAAATACTGGTTGTTTCTCACTTGATTCAATACTTTTCATATTAAATTTGACAAAGAAATATGTCATTCACTTCAAATTAAACTAATCATTGGCTATATGTCGAAAAAAATGCTCTAATTTCTTGTTTTAATGCAATCAAACAAGCTCAAGACTGAAAACAATATTAAAAAAATTGTTTATAACATTTCTTTATCGATCGAAACTCAAATTTATGTAAATTTTCCTGAAACTCATAGTTTAAATTAAAATTTATCGAATTATTGATCAAAAACTGGAAATATTGATATTCGTTAATGTTTGACGATGAATATCTCGTAACGGCTTCACTTAATCAAAAAATCATAAGAGACCATTTTTGTAGAGCAGTAAATTTCCTACAAAATCATGAGTTCCGCAATCCGAAATAATTTTTTTCATCGACTTATAAAATTCATAATAAAAACGAATATTTTCCTTAAAATAGCCAAACTTCAACTATGAATATCTTTTAATCGGTTGAGTTTTTGAAAAAGTCATAAGAGACCTTTTTTGTAAAGCATTCAATTTCTCACAAAATCTATACCACGGAATATTTTTCCAAGCAGTTGGAAGCGAGATATAAATTTTTTTATCTGATTATTCGAAAAAAATAGAAACCCGCAAAGCGGAGGACCTTCCCGTTATAATTAAGAGCTTATACTTGGAGAGAATTCTTTTTAGGTGTCTATGAACCTATTTTTCAGAGTATAAAGTCAAACATAAATTATTCGATTTTTTTGACCCACCCTAATAATTAGTTAACAATCATTTCCGTAATTATATTTAAAAAAAAACATACATAAATTATTTAAACAATTATTATCTACTAGAGTATTATTATGTATGATTGAGATTGAAATTAACTATATATGATTTTATAAAATTCCTAAAATAGATATATATGTTTAATTAATATCTATTAGAATAATAATGAAAAAAGTATTACAAAGTATCACTGTAATAAGATATGAAGTATTTGCCATATCTGATAATTCAGAATAAATTACTAGCGTAATAAAATATTAAATAAATCTGGTTTACTCAAAAGCTCATTTAGTATGAGCAATTTTTTGGACTAGAAATTTGAATAGTACGCTACGCGAGCATCTTAATTTTAACCAATAATTAATCGTGGCCCGTTTTTTGCGAGTTTCGACCTATAACTAACTTCAAGATTTTTATGTATTTTAATTTAGAGGATCGTTTTCAATCATTTCATACTCGTATCAAGGAATTTATATTGTTAATTTTTGGCAAAAAAAGTGAATAAAAAAATCACGAGTAAAGAAATTTACAAAAAATCTATTTACATCAATGTACATACATAAGTATATGAATGCAATTCGAAGAAGTAAATTCTTTACATTGCTTGTTTTCTCGGAAGAAAATTAAGGTAGACAATTTGAGTTCTAAGTCAAAGTAAATTAAGCCCGAGAACGACACAACACTCTTTTCTTCTATTTTTCATTCTTTTCAACTTCAGACTGTGTTTTTACCCTGAGATATCCATTTTAATGATCTTTTTCGTTACTACATATGCTTTACTACTATATCTATACTTAACTGTAGCTTCTAAATCCCCAAACGTTAAATGCGCGGGCAAGATCTGTTCGCGTGGCAACCACTTTAGAACTTATTTTTATCGGATGTTTTTTTTTGTCTGGACGATAAGCCACCAGTACAGAGCGACTAAAGGGGTGTGTTTGTCGATGGTGCACAAACTTACTCACCCACGCGCGACGAGTCCACGCGTACACTTGAGACAAGGCATATAATAAGTTTGCCATTCTCGTTTGGCTGTCACGATAATTACACATCAAATTATATTATAAGTAATTAATATAATTGAATCCCCGAAACTGCGCGTTTAATTTTTCCTTGAGTAATTGGCGAATTCTCTTTGACTCATTATTTCACTCATTATAGTACTTTCAAATGTAAAAACAAAATTAGTTCTAATTAATGATTTAATAAAATATCTAAACGTTAAAATTAATTGAATATAACATTGTACACAATAGAGTTATTTTCTTAACTTTCATTATCGACTTTTTCAATTTATTAATCAATTGGCCATTTCAATCACTAATCAATTATAATTTAGATAATTAAATCTTATTAAAAGTTTTTTAAAATTTTGTGAATATTTCTAAAACTATAATTTTTAAATTTAAGTTAATTAATTTACTGGTGAACGGAAATAAATAAAGAAATAATAATTATGATCTGTTCGAAAATCGATTTAGTTCTCGATTATATCCCGTCAAATGTTTAATATTGCCAGTTAATTAATAAAATAAAAATATTCAACCAGACGGATTAAGGGACTCAAATAAATTATTTTTTAAATAATAATTTATTTATTATTTGTTAAATACTCAAGTCCATTGTTTTTTTTATGAATGCTTGACAAAGTTTTATGATAAATGTTAGACATTTAAAATATTCTCTGAATTTAAAGATCATTAATAGATTTTAAAAAATTACGGTATTTAAAACTTTCGAGAATTAAATTTTGAAAAACGCGATAAAAATTTTTTTATTGAATTTTTTAAAAATCGAGATTAATAATTATTTATGAATAAAAAAGTATTTTTGTTAATTAAAAAAAAAAAGTCATGCTATCCGTTATAAATTCATGAAATTAAGATTTATCAAAATAATCGATCGAAAATTTTTTATAGTATAATGGTATACAGTAAAGAACAGTATAAAATTTAGAAAAGTAATTTTTTTTAAATTTTAGATACAGATTTTAATTGTTTGCAAATTTGAAAAATTGCATGAAATGTTTATTGACAATTTGTTAGAATTTAAATAGTTTTTAAGAAAGCAAAGAAATATTCCTTAAAAAGAGAGCATAAATAAAAGTGTCAATGATTAAATATGATATTTAAATCCAAAGAAATAGAAGAAACGAAATATTCTCTTTGAACTATTTTGTTTGTATAATAAAAAAATCATAAATATTCACAAAGCCACAATTAATTTATCTTCAGTGAGCATTTATATTGTTTTGTGTATTTTAACATTTGTGAAAATAAAGTTATTCTGTCCGCAGCTTTGTCAGCAATTCGAATATCTATTTAAAAGTTTTCACAACTCTTAATTGAACATAACAAAATCGTTTGACGCATTTTTTTTTGTTTATTAAAGTATATGTATTATGCAATATTGATTCCTATTTAAACATTTATTTATTCTGTACAGATAGTCTACACTTCATTGTCTTCCAGTAGTTTCGCGTTAAATTTATACATTTGTGTTATAATTCTAGTAATAAAATTCATCTTCGGATTTACAGATTAAATAATTTCCTGTATACAATAGGTTTAATCGGTTAAAAATAAAAATTTGCAATGTTTGTGGAACATGAGTCAATAATTTTAGAAATGTATTAATTATTGAATTATTATAAAAAAAAAATCAACATGTAAAAATTTAAAAAAAAATCAAAAATCATAACATGTATGCCGATTACAATTATTTTAATAATTTATTAGCCAAAAGTAATTTTACATGCATGAAACTTCTGTTATGGTCACGCATACGTCTCAAAAATGGAAGATTTCTATACTAACAAATAGTCCACGTAAATAATTTTTTGAAGATTTTATTGTCAGTTTTATGTGATCATGATAATTCAGAGTTTAAAATGCAAATAATCCGTGGCAGCCAGTACAGACACGAAAGTCACGACTGTCTAAACTAAACCGAGGCTGGCGTGAGAAAGGTAGAAACGTGTCACGTTAATTAGTTAAATCGATCGCTCGATACGATTGTAATTTTATTTGATGAATCAAATAGTTTAGATCATGTCTGATTAATAGAACTATTACACTTTCACCTTTTTTAACGTTAAAAACCTAAAAAGTCTTTTACATACAGGTTTATTTGAGTTATCTGTAATGTACTGAAGAAATATACTTATTACAAAAAAATTATAAATAATATGAATGTGAATGTCAGTAAAAGCTCGACAGGCATTTCTACTAATTAGAGTTTAATTTATTCAAATGAATATATTTACATTACATTGAAGCTCAATAAATATGTAGATATTAAATAGCAACATCCCAATTAAATACTGTTTATTGCCATATACGTTTTTCGTTTATCGAAATCCAGAGCATTACTAATTCATTTATAATTTATATGATTTCATGTCAGAAGAAAAATGACATATAAATGCAATGATTTTAATTAATTGAATATTTCATCAACAATAATAATTATAATAATAAAAACAACAACAACAACAATAATAATAATAACAAAAATAATATATAAAATGAATTTGAAAATTTTAAAACTCTTAATGTAATTTTTTTGAGTTTTTTTTTTTATTTTTTCAATCATTAATTTAAAATTATTATTATTGTTATTGTCATTATTATTCAACAGTGTTTCTAAGATCGGTGATTTTATTTATTAAAGAGCATTTATTATTGTAAGCCAACTTTCCCAATCCAAATAATGATAGACTAATTCAATTTTCATTATTATTATTATTGTTATTATTATTATTATAATTATAAAATTTCGAGTCTCATGATTGTACAGAATTTTGAAATTGCACCGAAAGCGTCTTAAAATTTTGCAAGCCAATTTCTTCACATTGTTAATTTTGCAATCAGTAAAATATTTATTAATTTTTTAAAAAATGTTGTATCTGCTGCAAAAAAATTTATAATAATTAATTTAGCAGATATTTATTAATTTTTGGAATTTTTTAAGAAATAAATTATGGCAAAAATAAATGAGAAAAAAAACTGACATTTGGAAATTTTAAAAAATTATAAATGCAATTTTTTAAAACTAGTTTTTCCGAAAAGATTTATTTGTTAAATAAAGTTAAACAATTATCAAGTGGCTGCTAATTTTAATGTCATAAAAAATTTTCATGTTGAATTTAAAAAAAAAACTGTTCATGGAATTTTATAAATTTATTGAGTTCGTTTTCATTTATTAAAAAGAAAAAAAAATGGAGAGAATCTGTTGATTCCAGTATCATAAAATGCAAAGATGAAAAGACTCATAAACGTCAGATAAATAATATCAACTTGAATTACATACTTAGTACCTTTAAACGACTTGAGAGTATTGTAACAATTTATATTTTATTTTTTATTGGTACTTAAATATAAGCAAGGACATAAAATTATCTTGGAGTGTCTTGAGATGCGCATCTCTCAGTTTAACGATACTAATTACCCTGATAGCCACCTTATCTATAACTTACTGTCAATCTACGTCCGCAATTTGAAGCAAACTTGACGGAAACAGTTGGCAAAGCGAGCGATTACCTATTAGTTACCTATAACTTACTCTGCAAATAGACGTCAAAACTTGCTGTACAAGTATTTCCTTCAAATTGTAGTAAAGTTGAAAAGAAATTTAACCACAAGTTTGATTGTTAACTTGTATTCAAGTTGCGGCCGTAGATTTCCGTCAATTTGCTTACAACTGTTGTTGAGAGAAGAATTACCGCCAACTTGATGTATAAATTAACCGTAACTGCTGGAAGTCAACACTTACTGAGAAAGCGCTGGCTATCAGGGTATGAAAAAGAAAAAGACAACAGATTTGACTCACCGCGCAGATAAATAATAATTCCTTGAATCCTGTCTCTAATTTCGTCAGCCTTCTCACTGTCACTTTTAAAAAAATCGTTTAACACTTTTTAATTCAATAATGTTTATTTATTATGTTATGGGAAAACTGAAACAACATATAATTATAATAATATTATGAAACAACTGAACAGCAAACACAAGTCCGACAGTACTAGTTATAACGTGGAATAATCACATGAGATGAGAATGAGAAACAATAATGCTCGGTAAGCCTCGGACCGCCATGCACTGATGGGATGTGTCTCGCCCGCAGCTCGCGCATGCTTTCGAGTTGTGCGCAGGCGTGATCTTCCCGCACTCTACAACCGCCAAATAAAACGAGAGCGCAACGCCATCTATTAATGGCTGTGAGCAACCGTTCGCGGTATTCAACGAACGCCTCACTCAACAATCGACACTCTAGAGACATTCTCCACAACAATAACAGGCAAAGAAATGCATGATTACGTGCATTATCCAGGTTAGATACATGTTAAAAGTGCAAGTGAACTAATTGCGTAGCAGATGTAATGTCGGATATTTTATATTATTTGTTGAAAATAGTAAACAGTAGATTTGTGTTCTGAAGATTTTTTTGCTAATATAGGAAGAATAATTAATAGTGAATGTGCATTTATTGTCTTTAATGAAAACTTAACAATATTTTATTGGTTTGTATAAAATTACAGAATGTCGAATCATGTTGGTAGAATATTCTAATTTATTAATATTACGCCTAAATTTTTTTTTATTTTAATAAGCACTCAAAGTAAAATCATGATATTAAAGTTAGCAGTCACTTGATAATTTTTTAATTTTATTTACCAGAAAATTATTTTTTAAAAATTACATTTTCTATTTTGTTTAATTTTTACATGTCAATTTTTTCTTCTACTTTTTCATTATCATAGTTTATCTGTTAAAAAAATTCTAAAAATTATTAAATATCTGCCAAATTAATTCGCATAGTAAAGTCTGATTATAAAATCGTGGAAGAAATCGTTGATTTCCAAATTAAAATGAATGAAAAATTTTACTGATCAAAGGTAAGCATCTGTTACATAAAACTTGTTTCACCTGTCTCAAAAATTTAATAATTTTTTTTATCTATAATTAAAAACAATATTCTTAATTTATTAATTGTTACCTGGGCAATCTTGCACCCTGGTAGCTCATTTTACATAGATCTTTATGAGGTTGAAGTTAGCAGACACTTGACAATTTTTTGAGTTTTCTTGAAAAATAAACTAGGCATAGAAAATTATTTATAAAAATCTCATTTATAATTTTTCAGAGCTTCTAAAGATGAAATTTTTTATTAAAATTTTCTTGCTATAATTTGTTTGCTAAAAAAATTTTTAAAATTATCAGATGTCTCTTAATTTCAGTATCATAGATCTTTGTTATAAAAATTGGTAAAAAAATTATTAAATCTTAACTTATAATTTGAAATTTTTATGGCAATTAAAAACGAATTTTCTTACAGAATGAAGGTAACTTTTGAAGAACAACAATTAACATTTATCGATTATAGTAACGCCGGATATCAACTCGAATACTTCAAGATGATATTCATAGTGGAGTATTATCAACAATATTATCGGTGGCCTGGTAAGTACAACAATTGAATTATTTTTTTATTTGATATCTAAGCGAAAAAAAGAAAAGAATATAGCTTTTATTATCAAAAAATTTGTAGAATTTTAAAAATTAGGAACCAACCAAAAATACAGTTTTAAAACCGATACCACAAGTATATGACCGCCTATAATTGACAACAGAATTTCGAAAAGTTTTCAAGATAATTTTATCTTAATTAAAGATTTTTTTAACATTTCAAAACTGTCATACGTTAATTACTTTTATTGAGAATTTGGAAATTTTCACTGAAAATTTAAATTGATCAAAATTTCCCTTCTTTTAGAGATTTCAGGCAAATTGATAATTTTTTCTTTCTGCCCTCCGGCCGGAAAGTGGCAACTTTCTGGCCGCTGCGCTAAACAAATTTGCCACATTCCGGCTACGTCGAGCAGAAAAATAGTATACACACCTTGGCCAGTGAAAAGTAAAGCCTCAGACCACATGTTTGTCAACCTCGGCTTCGTCTCGGCCAAAAATTACATGTGATCTGAGATTTTTCTTATTTTACTGGCTTAGGTATGCAATATACTACTTTGTTAATTGATAATGTTAATTTTTCACCTAGTTATGGCCAAAAATGGGTTGAACCCTCTTATATATAATGACCTTTTTTTTTTCATAGGTATAAAATTTGTTTGACTTCTTAAGAACAATAATTTATTTTCAATCGTAATTTCCAATTTGTAATTTTGAATATTGGAAGCAATATTTTAAAAAATCCTCGAAACTTTGAATATGTCATTAAATGCATAATACATATGCTGTTAAAATTTGAAGACGATTTACCGTACCTAACTTGAGATAATTGCAATTGAAAATGACATTTTTTGTACATGTAACATAGGAGAAGCATGAGAAAATGACAGTATTTTTAATTTTTTCCATCGAAGGAATTTCACCACTTTATCGAAAAATTAGAAGATTGAAAAATATGATATTTCGAACAATAAAAAAAAATGAAAATTATTTACCGCGTAATTTTCGAGATTAATTCTGTTTTGTTTAAGCTCCGGTTTTTTATGGATGGGCTTTTACAAAATTTCTTTAAATTATAACAATCGTAGAAAAAATGTCTGGCTCTGATAACCGTAGGATCTGACGTGTAGTTGACTGGAAACTCGTTCGGAATTGAGGATGTTGATGACTCAGTTAGGTACGTCGGCTGGTAGGTCTGATGAAGGGAGGTTCAGCTCTTCCTCGGAGGTATCTGACTCGATCTCTGGTCTGGACTGGGTTAATATGCTCGTTCAATAATTTCCTAGGAATCGAATCTCACATTGTAATTGATTTGCATGAATTATCTTGAAGAGTAGAGATAAGAATCGAGTGGACTGTATGATATGGAAAGAAGTAAGTTAGCAGTTCTCGAGGTTCCTCTGGTTGTAAGGCAGAGGAACCCAAAAGGCCAGGTAGTGTTTAGGTGGACTTTCCAGAGGCGGTTCAGTCAGAGCGAGGGCTGCTGAACGAAAACCTTCCAGATAACTCGTGCATAGATGATTGAATACATTGTTCCGTAAGCGGTTCAGGACGTTCGAGAGCCGGAACGATAAACTTACAGATAAACAATGATTTTGAAAGAGATAGCGTGCATTTCAGAATAATGAATAAATGAATTGAGTGCGTACCTTTTAGTATTTTTATGCAATAAAAATACTATACCAAATTACGTTTAGTGAAACTGCTCCTTGATGAAAGATTGATGAGAGCCGGATGATATTTCTGGAAGCTGGTGGGCTCGTTGGCTGCTAGTCGGGTTGTATGGATGGACAATTGTATCTCTTTTGGTCAGCTTGCAGATCGAGAATGTTATTGGCACGTTTGAACTTACACAAAACGACTTGACGATTTGAACGATAAAGGAAACTGGTGTGTGAACCTTTTATTGATTGATTAAGAGTTGCTATGGTTGACTTTCGGATTGCGAGCTTGGTGGGAATTGACGTAGCTGTCGCTAGGAAAGATCCTTTCGGACTAACGCTTTTGGACGTATATTGTGTACACAAGAGTACGGAGACTCTTTCCATTTTATTATTGGTGGGATAGTTCCGAGAAATATTATTAAGAAAAGTACGTTGACAAAAATATTACATATATAAAAAAAAGGGAAAGTCGCAACGGAAAATATTCGAATGTGAACCAGATGAGCGTTCGGGTTACGAAGAGAACAAGAGGTTGCATTTATACGACCTCAACGGCCAGAGAGTCATAAAAGTAGGTACTTGAGTCTAGCGACCCGCATGCAGGCATCCAAAACTCATAGGAGAAAATAAAGATGTTTTTAACTTTACATTTATTTTGAAGGCAAAAGAATATTTTAGAAAATATTAAATTTGAGTAAATTGGTTAAAAAATTATAACTTATGAATTTAGCTGATAATTAAACAAATTCAAATAAATTTCACTTTTAGAGGATTATTTTTAGAAGAGGGGGTACGAAAAACAGTCGCTAGTCACTGAAACCGTAGTGTGGGTGTTTGGTATAGAGAATATAGTAGCGAGGAGTACAGTAACGTTAAAAAAACTTTACCTACAACCTTAACTTTGTCGATACGTATAACATGGATAGTGAACTAAAATTTTTTATCTGGACTGTCGCGGAGGTATTACCTTAAAGAAATAAACGTATTCTTAATAAATAAGAAATACAACTTTGAATTAAATAAATTCTTTTCGATTTCTTTTACCAATCTTTATATTTTAGAATACACTTTTTGCTGTTTATAAGAGCTTATGAATATGAATATCTTTTTTTTTTGTTCTTCAATCTTTATTTCTTCAATATCTTACGACTCAATAAGATAATCCACAGCAGATGTAAGCGTTCCCATAAAAGCGACAGAGTAATTTCCCATTCCCGGATTAATAAAAACAATCTCATCATCAACGATCCAACGACCATAATGAATTTCATTTAAGACTTTAAAATTATACTTCTCAGCCAGCTTTTGACTATCGTCGGACGTAAAAATTCCAACAACTGCTAAAATTTTTGAGGCTATCGCCATCCTAATGCAATTTTCTAGAAGAATAGATTCCAATCCTTTACTTCGATAACTTTCATGAACGCATGTAATATAAATACGTAGAATCATATCACAACCCAACTTTTTATAAGGATTAATTTGTTTAACGATCGTGTTTTGTAAATTCATAACTTTTTCTAAAGCTTTGCCCTGAAATACCTAAAAAAATATCAATACAACTGTTAAACTAAACATTCTTGCAATAACTTTATATATTATCGAGAAACATATGTAAAAATTAACAAACTCGCATTCGTGAGTACGTGTTACTTTTTTCTAATGAATTATTCAATCTTATAATTACTGCTCCAATTACTCGTCTTGATTTGGAACTGAGAGCAACCAAACTCAATGAATCTTTCATCCATGTACGAACAAAATCTAAATAATTCATAACGGAAACTGCGTCCTTTGAAAAATCAACAGCTTTGAACATAGTATCATTTGAAATAAAATGACGCTATTCATTTAATTATACAATGTACTCTTTGCATTAATTAAATTAAACCTTTATTAAACGTAAGACATCATCGTAGTGGCAACTCTTTAAATCCAAAATTTCACAAAATTCCGGGGCAGGCCATTGTATAGGATTACTAATTTGTTGCTCAATATCAATTGTCTGGTCTCGTTGAACATTTGAATGCCGTATAAGATTATCCATAATAAAAACTGTTAATTTGAAATATTTTTTTAAATGAACGTCAATAATCAAAAATCGGTTGTTAATTGTTTTATTTAATTGAACTGAAGTTTGACACTTATATTAAGGAACACAAAAATATTATCGATATCTGTTTCGAATTAATCAGTATTATATAATTATTTTTTTCTGTGTCAGGTCAACTTGCTTAAGCTACAAGTGAAAGTCTAGCAAAACTCTACGCAGTAGGATCTTGGACTTTACTTATATTTATTGTCAGTAATTACAGCTATAACCATATTTATGGTTTAACAAAATTATGTTTATACAATTATTTGTTACAAATTTTTTTTTTAAATTAGTATAAAAAACTGTTGTTGATAGCAATCAAATACTTATTGAATATTTTTTTTTGTTTACATTTTCGCTACATTCATACATTCTATCATTTATTGGATTGGCAGGTTTTATTATATCGGATATTAGCAAATATTAAAATTATCTCTTTTATACATAAATCGGTTCGTTGATTACTTTATAACTCATCTTTGGAATGAGATCTTTTGTTCGAAGTGATAACATTAGCACGGTGTGGTATACTTGCCCAGAAATCCATTCTTTCCTTCAGAAGATATTTCGACATTTTTAAGTTTTTAGAATCTGGAATTAGA
Source organism: Cotesia typhae (assembly GCF_013202065.1). Classification (NCBI taxonomy): domain Eukaryota; kingdom Metazoa; phylum Arthropoda; class Insecta; order Hymenoptera; family Braconidae; genus Cotesia; species Cotesia typhae. The sequence goes on from NW_027423774.1 coordinate 15,568,418, forward strand.
AGATATTCGAGTGCTTCAGTTCTCACTGGCTTCCATTTTAGAGGTATCTGTTGCGTAATTGAAGGTGTAGGATTCCTATAAATATTAAAATTACTTAATTATTTGCTGAAATTTAATTACATACAAAATTTAATTACCCGGTTTTGGCGAAATTAAACCACAGTTGTGTTAGTACATCAATCATTTTATGATCTTCTTCATTGAGTGGTGTATCTTTGAATAACTGTTCTCCAACTGGGAAAAGGTATTGCAATTCATCGGCATGAGAAACGCCGTAATCTCCTTGTGGTGCGCCAAATATTCTTGAAAATGATGAACTTCCTTTGTACGTAAGGTAGTAATAGTACACTGGACTAGATAATGCATTGAGATGGTCTCGAACAGCCATATCAGCTCCAACATTGAACCAAGCATCAGAGTACATCTAAGTACAATCACAAATTATTGTCAAATACTATTTATATGATAAAGATAAAAATTTGTACTTCTTTAATCTAGTTTTTTATTGTTGCAATCAAACTTTTTGTTTCAAATTTTTCTTGTCAACTTTCCTTTTACTAAATTAATAGTCAACCAATCTATAAAAAGTTTTTCATAAAAAAATTTCCGGTAAAAATTGTTCAAATGAAACGTGAATTCAAAGATGATTACAAATTACGTAAAACTTTTTAAATTATGAAAAACAGCGTTTGGTTTTTAATTGAAAGTAATAAAATTGAATAATAAAAATTTCAATATATAACGCTTGAAGCTAAACGTAGTTAAATGTAATTTTCAATCTTTTATTAAATATAAATAATTCAAATAGTAGACTACCTAAAGTTGATTGTTCACATCCAATCACATTAACTGAGCTGATTTTTAGTAAAATTTAAAAACAATTATGAATAGAAAAGTAGTTATATTTTCAAATTTATTTTTGCACTAACGTGCACAACTCTAGATTCTTATAAACCATCATAACGAGAACAATTTATACTTTGGATACGTTTTTCGTGATTGTAGCGTGATTTTCTTATACTTGTTGAAGCGAAAATGATTCGAAAGAACAAGGTACTTAAAAAATTTTCAAAATTCTTGCTTTTAAACTGAATCTTTCATCTACTTTAATTATTAATTTTTTTTTATTTTTGAAAGCTATTTTGTGTTAATTTTGTTAATAGATTTGATTAATACGTACATCAATAACTTGAAACTTGGTACTTTCGTCAATGGATTTATCTCCCAGATAAAATTTACGAATTTTTTGAGCAACATCTTTATGAGATTCCTTGGGACATGTATGTTCGTATAATAGTGTAATAGCTGCTAATTCGACAAAATTTTTATTCAGCTGCTTAACATAACCCTTTTCTTTGAGCCCATAAAGACCTAAATATAATACGAAAAATTATTTAATGTAATTTGTTATTTACATGCAACTTAACAATTTGATATGCATTTAAAAACCTGCGACTTTGAGAGTTCCTTCTTCTGAATTGAATCCAGTTATCCATGGAATATCAGCCATATTGCCATTTTTCAAAGACTCGGCTGGTTCTTCATTCAAAAATGCTCCTGGATGATTTGGTTCGACTATCGGCTTGAATGGAATCATTGGATCATAATCGAAAATCTATAAAACATAATTTTCAATTTAACTTGGTTTTACGTTTGAATTTTTTTCTGAAAAAAATTTTTTTTGGCATAAAAAATTTTCATTTTTAAACAAAAATATATATAATCTTAATTTTTAAGTGTTTAATAAGGGCACATTCGCTTTTAGAAATTATAAACGAAAACTAATATTATTAAATCAAATAAATAAATAAAATTTGCTTGATAAAAAAAATAAAATTTTATTTTGACCATGAACGAATAATTTCATAAAAAAATTGCAATATTTAACATGTTAAAAGACTTTTTTTAGAAGGTTCAATTTTCTACAATAATATACTTATAAATTTTTTTAATGATGCATCATCAGTCAGTTAGAAAAATCAAACGAAATTAGAAAATAAAAATTTTTCGACGTTATTTCACATGCTTTGAAAAATAAATGACACCCTTATACATGTCAAAATTTAAGTATGATAATAAACAACTAATTTTTAACATTGCTATGGCAAACATGTATTGAGTAATTTATATTATGGTGCATTAACTTTTTAATTGATATGCTATCCATTACATCTTAGAAATTCCCCTAGATTAAATTACCAATTCAATTTACTCATTACATAATTAAGAGAATAAAATTTAATGGTTTCGTCGTGGTATTATTACTTAATTCCAGATCTTACTAACGATTGGACGAATGTATAGCTTATTTATCACGTCTAATGACCAAGAAATCCACAAAATTATTAATTTAATAGTTCAAATGCCAGCAAGAATGAAGAAATTAACTTACTCTAATAAATTATTAGTATTAAGTAGTCAACATGTCGCGCGGATATACGGTTAAGACGTAAAATAACTTAAATGTAAATGGTCATAAAAATATTGAGTACTGAGATCTAATAATCCTTTCATAATTTTAAATTCTACTCAGGATTGCGAAAAGTATTTTTTTACTGCGTATCATCGAACAAGAATAATTTATTGCCTGATATATACGACAATTTAATGTAATAGGTGATTTATATAGATCTTTATAGATCTACTTAAAATCACATTGAATTAATGCGTCATTAGAGAAAATAGTGTAGATCTACGATATATTTTTTTCTAACAAACCTGGTACGCTCGATCAGTAGCAATTATATCGACAGCCTTTTTTTTACGAAGACAAGCAATTAACTGGGCAGAATTATCTGTTGGGCATTTCAATAATTCGCCAAGACGTTTGGATTTGTCTTTAGCCTCGCCAGGTCGAGTTAGCACCCATGGGCACAAAGCAGTTCCACTTTGTGATATACCTCGATGAATCAAACCTGTAATTTATCAATGACTTGCTTATCAAACATAAACATTAATCGTCACCAGTCAAGGTTACTTGAGCTTATTAATTATAATTGAGGTTGAAAACTTATTGAAATAAGATTCAAAAAATAATGTGTGCGTGATTGGAAAAACCCCGATGATTTTTCACAGATTATTCAATAGCTCCAGCTGTTTATCCATATATTACGTCATTTATATTCATTTCCATAGTTGAATTGAACATTTTGCATATTTATAAATCAACATTCTGACATGTTGATTGAATTTTAGCCATAATCTTAATCTTGTAGTATATATAAAATAGCAGTATACAATGTTATATAATAATAAGTTATTCAAAAAATCTATAAACTCGTTATTGGATTATATTAAAGGATTATATTTTAGTTGTTTGATACGTTTAAACTTAAATTGATAAGATAATTATCATAACAGTTATGTTAAATAGACACGCATGCACATACATTGTATTAAAATTGCTATTTCTTTTTTTTTTTTAATTTTAGATAATTTTTTATAATAAATAGAAATACCATTATAATCCAATGTTGGAAATTATTGTTCACTCAACATTTAAAATGATAATTTTTCCGTAAAACATGAAAAATTCAAGATAGATGTAATAACGATCTTTCCACACAATAAATTTTAATTGCTAATTAATTTTTTAAGAATAAAATTTATGCTTGCATATGGTTATCATATTACATGAAATAAAATTAATTTAACTGTTTTTATGTTTTTAACGATATTTAGTAAGCTATAATAATCGAAAAGTAGTTATGTTTAATAACATGAATATTATTATCTCAATAAAACCTTGAACTGTTATCCATATTTTTATAGCCAAGACATTTTTAAAAGTTTATAAAGCTATAAAAAATTTTAGTAATCTTTCAGGTGAAAAAACTTAATTATTAATTATGAATCGTAATTATTATTTTTTTAAAGTTTTCGTATTCAGACATTGTTGTATATAACATTGAATCTTTTAAAAATTACCATTTATAAATGGTTTACTAAAATTGCAAATATAGTCTTTCCGCCGCTATTCTTATGACTGTATGCAAAATCAGGTTGATAAGATTTTCCGTATTTATGTAATTTGATGCGAGGAAACCGATTTTGATCATTAAAAAGTTCTACGGTGGTCTAATTTTTTGTTATAAACAATTTAATTATTTAAATTGTTTCCTTACATCAAATTACGTAAATACTCGGAAAATCTTATCGACCTGATTTTGCATACCATATGAATAGCGACGAAAGAACTAATATTTGACAATACGGTGGACAGAAAACCCGATTTTTTGCTCGAGAGGTCCTTTCGCTCCAGTTAAGTCATATAAAATGTTGTATCTAATATTTGATAATCCTATAATAAAATTAAGATGAAAAATATGTGTTGCAAACTATTCATAACGTGATTGGTCAAATATATCATAAGCATGAAAATATATGCAAAGTCTATAGTCAAGCGCGCGCTTGCGCGCGCAAATTAAATTCTAGTTTAAATTAAAATGTGCATGATAAATCAGAAAATAAATAATTAAATTGTTTGCAAGCATTTAAATCGTGAAATTGGGGAAAAATTAAAAAAAAATTGATTTGATTCATTTTGATCAGCTGATAGTTATTTGCCAGTGACTAAAATTTCATACAATTTTTTAAAGCTTATCTTTTAGAAAATTTCACGGTAAATAAAATATTTTATAATAAAAAATGAAACCTGCATGCTTGCAAAAGCTAATTTTAATTTTTTTTTAAACTTCTTCTTATCAATAAACGATAGAATAATTCAACAAAAAGTGTCATTAACTAACTTTTACACATAGTTCTGGTAAAATTCGTATACTTTAGAAAATTTTTTGCGCGGTTAAATACGATTTAAATTTCACGATAGCATATGTAATGATTTAAAGTAGTATAAAAAAAATTTATTTTCATCATAATCTAATAAATTTTATTTTCCATCGATGGCAAAAGGATCTCCGTAACGTTTGTATCTTCGAGCATACCATACTTTCAACCACTTCTTTCAATAATCTAATTGAAATTATTTTACGTAGATTCAAGTCCAAGGCATTAGAGTTATTAAGCTTTAGCTGCATTAAGAATTGAATATTATTTTTTATTTGTATCAGTCGAACAGAAATGGCAAAAAAAAATTTTTATTCTAATGAAATATCACATCATAATTTTACCGTAAACTTGATTAATAAATACGAAGTATTTTTTTAACTTTTCAAAATTATCTATGACATATTTCATTAAATTTTAATAGCAATTGAAAATGAGTTCATTAAGTATAGTAATTCAATAAATATACCAGTTTACACAAGGCAGTTTATGTTAATTATATCATTTATAAGGAAATCAATGTCAGTCATATTACTAATTATGAAACTATTATCAATAAGCTTGAATAACCTGGAAACTAAGTTAATAAAAGGGAAAAAAAATAATAGTTAAATACTCAGCACATTTTTATATAGTAAAATTTAGTTACTGCATCAAAAAAAGTTTTTTTCGAATTTTTTTTAATTAAATATTTAACAGTTCAATACAACTATTTTTCAATAGAGTGATCGATAATTTTTTTGGAAAATTCATACAACTAACAATATTTACCTCGGGACAAAGGACTTATCATGTGATAGTGAGTACTAGCTCCTCCTGCAGATTCTCCAAAAATAGTAACTCGATTAGGGTCTCCACCGAATGAAGCAATATTCTCATTGACCCAACGAATCGACTGGGCTTGATCTTTCATTCCTTGGTTACCAGGTGATACCATATCTTCTGTACTCAAGAAACCTAAAGGTCCCAACCTAATAAACATGAAACAAATAATTTTATACATCAGTAGAAGCAATAATCGATGAACAAATATTACCTGAAGTTAACAGTTACAAGAACAACGTCATGATCGAGAAGAAATTTGGGATTGTAAAAGTCAGAATGGCCGGCTCCCGTAACCCATCCGCCTCCGTGGAACCATATCATGACTGGATAATTAATACCGACCTCTTTCATCTCTTTGGTGGGTAGCTTAGGAGTATAAACGTTTAAGTAAAGGCAATCTTCTTGCCCGACAATATTATCATCGTGAGTGTAAATATTTCGTTGAGTGCATATTGGCGCATCTTTTTTAGCTGATTTAATACCTGACCAAATAGTTGTTGGCTTTGGTGGCTATAGAACACAATAATTATTTATCAATATAAACCTTCATTTTTTAATATTATTGCAATTACTATTTTCTATTGCACGGAAAAAAAAAATAGATCTTATTTCTATATTAGAATGGTAACCATTACTATGTTATGTAGTAATGGAAATTTTTGTGAGAATCCTGTGTAAATTTGCTGATAAAAAAATCTTAGAAATTGTGATAAAAATATGAACTATTACTCATTCCATGCGAAATTAGATTATGAAAATAATGTTGTTTTTTTATTTTTATAAAAATTTCAGTTTGTTATTAACAAAAAACATAAACAAAATAAAAAATCTCAGTTTTTTGTGAATAACTCAATAACTATAGGTGATATTAAAAATCGGAAAAAAGAAGAAAAAATTTCTGAAAAAAAGTTTCGACTCCCGAAACTCTAGCTTCAAAAACAATAATTTTCATTTAGTATTGAAAATAGGGTTCCGCGCAACTGCTGTCGTATTTTAGCATCGGCGCGGCCGTGTGATAAAAGTCGCGTGGAACCCTATTTTCAACATTAAATAAAAATTATTGTTTCTGAACCAAAACACTGAGAGACAAGACTTAAATTGTAGAAATTTCCTCCTCTTTAAGGATCTTTTTCCGATTTTTGATATCACCTATAGTTATTGAGTTATTCACAAAAAACTGAGATTTTTCATTTTGTTTATGTTTTTTGTTAATAACAAATTAAAATTTTTGTAAAAAAAAATAAGAAAACAACAAAATTATTTTCAAAATTTAATTTCGCCCTAAATGAGTGATTGTTTATGTTTTTACCACAATTTTTAAGATTTTTATCAGCAAATTTACACAGGATTCTTACAAAAATTTCCGTTACTATGTAACACAGAAATGGTTACCATTCTACATAGGAGTAGGATCAATTCTTTTCTCTCCGTGTAGATTCATTATTTTGTAAATTGTCAGTTATTTTTATACTTTATAATTAGTGATACAATGAAGGGAATAAACAATATTGCAAATTTTATTCATCAACTGTTGATTGGATTTAAATAATGAGCATTGAAACATATTTGCGAGAGTACGAATAGAAAGTTGTGTCTACCTAAGTGGAAAGTATGATTTTAAAATTGAAACTTTAATGTTAATTCATCAATACAGCACAAAAGTAATATATAATGAGCTTAAATCTATACTGTGACTGACGCATCTCAGATTGCAATTCAGATAAAAGTGTTACATAAGTGATTTATTATGCATACAGTGTAATTGTCTATTGCAAAAAAAATTTACACGGTTTTTTTTTTTTTTTTTTTTACCTCAAATCTTAAATCACCGATCGGCGGAAGTGCGTAGGGGATACCTCTAAACGATAAAAACTCCCGACCACGACGGGTTTTCATTAATGAACCCTCTAAAGTACCATTTTTAACTTTAACTATCGGCGAAGCAACCGAAAAAAATCCGTTTAAATAAATTGTGCAGTAAAATACTGCCGTCACTAGTTGGATATTCATTGTTTAATGATTATGAGACTGTGAAGTGTTGTAAAACTTTGTATGCCGATTTACAATTTAAAGTGATTCATTAAAAGACGTAAGACGTTCACTGGTGGAAGGTAACGTTAAGACTGTCTCGAATACACATGAGTAATAAGAGAGCGAGTATTGAAATTATTATTGAATCTAAGATGCTGGGTAATTTGTGAATTTTCCAAAAGAAAGAGGGGGCACTCTAGCCCGACCCCTCCACTTGTTTTTATTTCTATCGTGAAAAACAAATACTGGCTTTTTATGAATAATGCTAAATAAAACGATAGCTTATGTCAGAAAAACGAGAATACAAAACATATAGTCATCATTATAGACGTGAGATATCTTTATTAATGAGTAGATATCAATTAATGGATCCATTTTAATTATTAATACTAATGAGATTTATGCATAATTCAATATTATGATTAAAAAACGATATTTAGGTAGGTTTGATTAAAATCTATCCATTGCATTAATTTTCATCTCGGAATTTATGTAATATTATGTTATAATATATAGGTATTTATTACATAACTGAGTTTATAGCTCAAAAATAGCATTGTGGTTAAAAAATTTATATATGAGACATTCCACGCTAAATCAGACGGTTTGAAAAATTTTTTTTTGAAATTCTTTGTTTTATCGTGTTATTTAAAAAAAAAAAAATACAAAAAATTATTCCGACTGTTCTTATATGTAATATTTGAGTTTTAAAATTGAAATCTGATCAAAGTATCCAAATACTATCCTTTCAATAACTTTTGAGCCTAGGTTGATCGTAAGTCTTCCGTAATAATTGCTTTTTTGATTTTTTGAAAATTCGAAAATTTTTTTTCTCGATTAATTACTATCAAAACCAATTTCCATTATTGTTTGCGCTGTCTTCTATTGATCTAATTTGATTTTTTGTTAATATGAAACTTAAAATAATAACCACTAAGGGGGTTCTCTCGTGTGATGGCTTCTTTTATAAGCATTTTTTTTTGACGACCTAGGAACAGATAGAGCTTTGAGTTTTTTTTTATTTTTCTTTAAACATTTCTTCGATACTTAGTGAAAAAAAATATCGCTCTCAGAGCAGTACTGTATTACTATAATAGCTATCCTTACTTAACCATCTGTTTCATTGTTACTAGAGCCATCTGCTAGATGGCTATGACAGCAATATTTTAGATGGCTAAAATAACTATCCTGGATCGCTTGGAGAGCCATGCAAAATTGCTGTGAAAGCTAAATGTCCCGCTTTAATCTTAGATTACGAATAGTCTTATGTGTTGACATATTTTATAACCTCTAAAATATTTATTTTGTTTATCGTGAATTCACTGATGACTACTTAATGAAAATTTATCAATATAATCTTAATGAAACATTATTTACTTCGAAGATTATAATATAAATAGGCATTATAAAAAAATAGTTGAATATTAAATTTATCTAGAAAAATGTTTTAATTTAAAGTACAATACATCAGAACTCAAAACCAATGTTCATTCAAAAACTTTTGTTTTTACAAAGTAATAAATTAGTAGATAGCTTATTCTTTCTTTAATTTTTAAACAAATTTTGAGTTAGTTAAAAAAAAAAAAAAAACTCATAAAATTGCACTAAAATTTTTTTTTAAGTTTTAAGCGTTTTTCTTTTCTATATTGTTACTTCTGTAACTGATTTATTACTTTTTAGAAAATTGTCGATTGATATAATTATAATTGTTGCTGGTAAAGAATATAAATCATATGTTTATTTGAATTATAATTTCTGATAATTTATTATGACAACTATCCTAAATTTTTATTGATCTTTTTTATATTCTTTAAAATAAACTAAATCATTTGAAATTGTTCTTTCGACAATTAAAATTTTTGATAGCTTTTTATAAACAATTTTGAAATCATTGTACGTAAATATTATTCTTAAATTATTAGATATTGGTATGTGTGTTTCTGGTTATATGAGAAGGCGTCGTTGGAAAATGTAGAAAAGCTCTCCTATTAGCTATCAAAATTATCACTACCATACAGTATTGCTCCTGTAGGAATACGTATTGCTGTAGTAGCGATCTACGAGTAGCTATCTAGTAGATGACTCTAGTAGCAATATTTTTTTCTCCGTGTATCATAAATGTTAAGCTTGATATCGTCTTTAATATTGCTCTTGTCACGAACAATATCATCATCGACATTTTATATGAAGAGGTACAAAACGATATTGTGCTTTTAAATGTTGTACTTTTCTTTATTAAAGTCCTGTCGTCCTTAATCTTTTCGCGAATTCTAAGCGCCAAAGCAGTTAATTTAATTCATGTCAATCATTCAACTTAACATGAAGTTCGATTTTTAGGGAAAAGAAATGGTTTTTATTTTCAGTTTTAATTTCCCGCTATGAAAATCGATGATTTTCTCAAGTCCGTTTTCCAGAATTTTTTGACTATACACGAGAAGAAAATTGAAGTAAAAATTACAAGAGTAACATCGTAGTCCAGGATTAGTCTTCCAATATCATAACTTTTATAATTTTATGCTTCAAAAATTATTATTTAAAAAAAAAATGAAGCAACAATTTCTACCAGAGAAACTATTTTCATTTTCATCCTTGTAAAAATTACTTGTACAACAAAAATAAGAGTTATACAATTAATAAATTAAAACTGTGGTTATAAAACATCGAAAATATATGCATACAGTTTGAACTATTATGAATGAAATAAAGTTCCTGTTTTGATTGAGATTTAGAGATGTGCAAATACTGCTATTTTCAATTTATATAACGTGACCCTCACGAATACTGCACGGAAAAAAGTAAACTGTAATAAATAACAGTCGATTTATAATAAGTAATGATCAACTGCTAAAAATTACCACTTCAAACAGTAAAATCATGATTCTACTATTCACATTGTAATATTTACAATTTAAACCTTACAATTTACTCTTTACATGGAAGAAAATATTATTTCAAACAGTAATATTCGTCATGTAAATGTCTAAAATGTTAAAGTATAATAATTAAGAATTCAGACTTTAATATTTATCATTTCGTACCTAAAAAATGATGTTATGATATGTAAAAAGTATAGAATAAAGTAAGTAAATTTCTAATACAAGCAACGTCAATATTTACAAAGTAAAATGGTAAATTTTAAACGCAACGCTAAAAATCAAACTAATTATTGACTTGCTTAGACTGGTAAAATGTATATATTAAAAGTATAATTTTTACTGTTTGAAATATTAAATTCTCCCAGAGTGAGACTCCCTTCTCTCTCATCTGAGTTCCCCTTCTCTTCATAATATGGACTATATATTGAAATGGCAATTTTTACTGTTTGAAACTGTAATTTTTAAAGATAAAAGAGTCGTTATTAACTATAGTGACAACTACTAATTACTTATTTTGGATAGTAAATTATAAATTGTGGCTTTTATACTTTCTACATTAAGTTCTGTAATATTTACATTTTTGCCACCCTGATGTCCGCTTTACTGTTTGAAACTATAAAAACTATAACCGGAATCCGAGTGAATATTACAGTTTACTTTTTTCCGTGTGTCTTGTGACGGTTAGTGACACTGAAATTTTTTTCGATAAACCTGTTGTGCAATTTACTGTCTCAAAGTTAATTACAATTGTTACCGTCTATTGTACAACAATTTAAATGTTTTTTTTTTTTTTTTTTAAGATTATTGCGTGGTTGATTCCAAACGATTTCTTGACATATTATCTGTTGATTTTGTGATTTTTGAAATCATAAAAAAGTTCTTCGATCGCTTATCTAATTAAAAAAAAAACCAATGTATAATTGAATGCACTCAACAAATTCGGTTCAAAAATGTTTTTAAATAAATAAAGACACTATTCATAATGGTTTTCTTAATTTAAGAATTTTTCTCTTGAATCAAGTTAATTTTTTTCAGTGTACGGTTAATTTAAAAAGAGTGTGCTTTGATAATTTTAACTATAGCTTCAAGCTTGTATCACTAATTCAAACGTACCAAAATTTTTTACTTCACACAGATATATCGCAAATAACTATTTTGTTTCCTTATTTTTATTTCTTTTTTTTTTTATATTTATTTTATTTATTTATTTTTTTTTTTATTAAAGACTCTAAACTACTCACAACGATATAAGTTTTTTGAGCTAAAAAATAGAGTTATTATACATTTCAAACTTGTCGAGCTTAAAAGTCTAATATAAGAAATTATAGTTGTGTAAATAGAGCAGTATTTTGAATAAATTGAATAGCGATATCTCTATGAAGAATTAAATGCTTTCGATGCGGTTTGCGACATTCAATATAGATTTTTTTAAAAAAATGGGACTAATGGGAAGTTATGTGAAAACGTTTTTTTCGACAACAATATCTCACAAACGAATTAATCGATTTTGGTTTTTTTAACAGTATTCGACGTCATTTTTTAAACTTAAGAGCTGATTATGTTAAGTAATTGATTGATAAAGTAGATCAAAAAGTTATTTTGAACGAACATAATTTCACGAACTTTTTTTTTTCGATTTTTTTAGACTTTCTCAAAATCTATTGAACCGAATAGATTCAAATTTACAAAGAAGTCTGTTTCGCTAAACCCTATCAAATGACGTAAACTCGGTAAAACCGTTATAAACTAATGAGAGATTTACACACACAAACAAATACACCCACAGGCACACACATACATACTACCGTCATCGTAAGAATAGTGAGAATAGCTTCCTAGGACCTCAACGTGAAAATCTGATGAAAACTCGATTTTCTAAAAAATCTAGTGTAAATCTTTTTATACATTGAAATGTTTTTTTAGTGTTTTTTCCATGCAATTATTTTGAATAAAGTTTCCAATAACAACTTAACATAAAAATAATCGTACTTTTGTTCACCAGCATAAAAATACCCATTAATAAAAAATAGCAACTGACATACTTTCACATATTACAGATAATAGACGTTGATCTGTTAATTTGCGTGTGCTTACCTTGTCAAAGTCATTTCAACTGTGATTAAGTACGAGTTGTTATTCACACAGCTCATCGGACTTGTTGTATACCATTGCAACATTTATTTATTTTTTTTCTTAATTAACTTCATGTTATGTTGTTGTTAAAAAATAAAATAAACTAATTGTAAATTCCGTCTGTAACGAGTCATTACAGAACAAAAAAACTTAATGAGGAGTTACATGAAGAATTATAGAGGTCATTATTTATTCCATTTCATTAAATAATGAAGAGATTTTTACGCAATATCATTTATCTAAATTTAATATATCATTAACGAGAAAAATGACACTAATCAAAATGATATTAATTCCAACTCATTAAATTTTCTGTGGAAAAATAACTGAATTATAACTCAAAACCAGTTATTAGTGTTGCCCAGTTAGCACAAATGAAATCAAGTAGACGTAAACCTGCGGCCGAAATTGGACGTAAAGTTTACGATGACAGTAAGGCAACAGTTGTGCTTATGACTGTTCACGTAAAGTTAACGTCAACTTTCCGCTAACTTCGCGTAAACTTTGAGCAAACTTTTCAGTCAATTTCGGCAGTAATTTACGCTAACTTGATGTGTAAGTCAAAGTAAAGTTCTGGAAAACTGTTGCAAGTGCAAAAGTTGACGCGAAGTTAACGTAAAGTTGACGTAAATCATTAAACATCAACTTATTTGATCGTCAACTCGTGCTAACTGAGTATTACTTATTCTGTTTTACCATATCATTTACATTTTATCATCAACAAATGTTAAATTTTACTAAAGAAAACTACATTACCTACACACGCCGCAGTTGATATTTTCCACGAAGGATACGACTATACATTTAGGCACAACAAAGATCAGATTGAAACACCTAGATGTCCTTGCTGACAAAATAGAATATGATTTAAATGTTCGTGTGAAATTTCCCAGAGTATTTTCATTACTCTTGGCATTAGTTTGCTTTGTCATTCCCCAGAGAATAGGGGGTGAACCCTACAAAAATAGGCATAGCTTCGCAGATCACTGCATGAAATAATCACCCCTTATGCGTGCAGTAATCGTAGTTTTTATTTAAGGTCGACACGCCATTTTGTAAATCTTTTGCTGCGACCACCATTTTTCAAAAACAAAGCTCTAGTGATTTTTTTTATCGTATGACAACAAAAATAAAAAAACAATGGTGTAAATTCGAAATGAAATTATTGAAGAAAGATGTTGAATCAACATTGTTGATGCATAATAATTCTTAGCATACTGTCTTTAACTCATTTTCACTGCCAATTTCAAAACTAGAATTTTTTCGAATTGAAAATTAAAAACATAGTGAAAAATTTAAACAAAGTTTCTTAACTTACAATTTGGTCGCTGCGCATTTTGATTATTGATCTTTTAACAGAAAAAACTTATAGCCTCTCGGTAGTGCTTGACGATTGGTATCAAAATTTTTTTGAAGCAATATTGTTTAAAATCACGAAATTTTTTATATAATTTGGTCGTTTTTCTTTGTTAATCAAATGAAATAAATACATACCTTAGAAAAAATATGCTATTCTTTAGAGCTTATGATATTCATTAATATTCAATTATCTCTGATGAATAAGCAGTATTATTTGAAGTCAATAATACCGAATTCACAATAAATAAAAATTTTGAAGTCTTATCTTTTTAAATGAGAAATGGTTTAAGACACTGTGAGTGTAAGACACTATCAATATTTAAATTTAAATGATATGGAAGAAAATGAAACATTAGTTTCTAGAAAAGCAAAATATTTTTTTCTTCTTTCAAATACTACTTTTGAGTTCGAAATGAACAAGAACGCTATCACTTTTTGTCTTTAAACCTCGCAACAAATTGGAATTTAAAAATCATAATTCAGAATGTTATCGATCTTAATTAAGATAAATAAAGTCATTTATATAAAGACCGTAATAAAGGATGTTTACGTGTGATAATTTGTGTAAATTATTATCTAGACATAGATAAGAATCTATTACAAACTCCAGATGTTTTTTTTTTGTTGTGTCATTTTATGCAGCTTATTTCTAACTGAGATGATAATAATAATTATCATTTTTAAAAATTTTTAATTCTTCGAATAAAATAAAATATATAAAATTACTAGCATTGATGTTTAGTACAGCAATAAAGAAAAAAAAATTAATAGAAAAAAAATATAGCCTGCAACTAAGATTCGTAACATTTGAGGGGTGCTCATCGACCATCAGCGTGCATCTATGATTGTTTGAGAAAATTCTGTAGGGTCGCTGAGCCAACCCCATAGAATGGAGAGAGGGGCAGGCATCCCCTACTATGAAAACCTAACGATATCTCAAACTTTCCCAACACCACTAATCTCCACCCTATATCCTCTATTACTTTATCGCTTGTACAAGTCCAAAATTTTTGGAAGTCCTATTATTACCATTATTGCGTCACATATTTTAACAAATTTTCTTTATTTAAATTATAAACATTGTGGACTCGATTTTAGTTTAATAAATTACTGGTCAACAATATTGAAACTAAAATGTATCAATTTGATAAATTTTTTTAAAACTATACACAAAATATACACAAAAAATAACATGTGAAAGTTTGATCTGCTATTTCCGGAATATTTAGTGGATAAAATTACTGACCCAAATTCGGAAGGGTAACGACCCCGAAATAAAAAAACAGCTTACAAAGGCAAACCATTTAATTCATAGTTCTCAATTTGAAAAACCATTTTAATTTTAATTTCTTATTTTTTGTTTGTGAACTAAAATGAATCGCCCGTATACTCTTTGAATTTTGTTGCTCGGTGAAAACTGGATCTTCTTACTGTATACCTGCGCTTGTTAAAAAGAAAAAAAATCCAACGAACGTACACATACATGCTCACGTTGCAATGTAGTTGTTGAATTTGATAGATGTGACGAGGGTACGATTAGAGTTGAAAATTACGCTTCTATTTATTGTAATGTACACATCTTCAAATTTTTTCTTTAAAATACCGATCTAAACCTGATTATATATCCACGAGAATGTGATCTGGAATGCTAGCTTAAAAAAAGAAACAGAAAAATTTTTTAAGCTAATAGAAATAAGATATATAGACATACATGTTTGCGTAGATCCGTATACATCCGTTTATGTAAACACTGTAAAAACAACTATATTTTAGAATGAATAGTCGTTTCTAAAAAAAATATAAGGCAAATAAAAAAAAACTAAATTCAGAATATTTTATTTAGAAAATACGAAAAATCCCACTTTGTATTATCATTATTTTTTTTTTATTATTAATGTTAATATTATTAGTATTTGATCTATTCAACCACTCCTTCCTAATTCTTTTATTTAAGATGTTCATAAAAAATAATGCGTGTCCCTGTTGGCAACAACTTCCAGGACGATGCGATGACCTTGTTAGTTCAAGGCCACCTTAATTTCTAACCCTAGAAACTTTAGTAGTTTAATAACAACCCTATTAAATTCTTAGAAAATTCTCTTGAGTACATATTTGTCTTTTCAAATATTTCTTTTTTTTTTTAAATACTTGCGTCTATTGAGTTTTATGTTTGGATTGTAAAAATACCTTTGAAAGGTATGCAGTCCTGTGAGAAATTTGATTTCTTTCCAACTAAGCTTAAACTGTCAGGATTTATTAGTTCATGAATAGAATTTTCGCTTTCAACGGTTAAAGAAAAATTCGTACGATTTTAAGAAAACAGGGAGTGAAAACCATGGATAGACGTTCAGCCATTTATCTAAATCGGCTTGCACTGCTATGCAGTTAAGTACATAGTTTTAACTATGCTCGTCGAACACTAAATACAAAGGCCTCGCTTCTACGAATTCATAGGCGTAGAATCTACTTTTTAAAACAATTATAAAAATTTCATGGGAAACAATAAGATTGTCAATATTTTTTCTTTTATCTCATTAATCATTAATTGAAGATCAGTTTAAAATGCAAGGTACATTAATTTATAAAATCATTTATAGCTTATGATTGTTTATGAAAATTTGCCAACATTGAAGATTTACTAGAACAGAAATAAACTAAGTTTCTGTAAGTCAAATTTTTACGACCTACATAACATTAAGTAGTGTTTTTGAATCCGAAGTTGAATAACATTTGTAAAGTATAAAAAATAAGAAAAGAAGTATATAGGCTAGAAGCATAAACATAGAGCGACATGAAAGAATGAGGAAGAAAAAATCATAGGAATTAGACACGTAGAAACAGAAAGGAAAAAAAATTTTCCGATCCGTAAAAGTAAATGCAACCCCTCGTTGAGGGTTAGTGAATTCGAAGGGGTGCGGTGGTTCGCGCGCTTATCATCTTACCCCTCTGTGCGTTGTCAATTGGTCGTCGCATCGTCAGCCATCTTGGTTATGGGCGTGCCTCACCGTTAACGCAGGGGTGACTCACCTCTGGTTGACGAAGAGTCTACGCCATTCTATGACAGTATATCGTCCTTCACTTTCCCTCGCTTTCACCCACTACTTCTATTCGCTCCTTACTCACTTCCTAGTAATATATAGTTTTTTTGTTATTACAGAAATATGCATGCTTTAGATTATATTAAAACTCATACGTAGTGAAAATTTCTATAGCCGTCTTTAAAAATTATAACTTGGTAATCAACGAGCCTAATTCTGTTGAGATTAAAGTCTTTCAACGAAGCTTAGCTATCCTTGTCGCACCTGCCGGAAATTTAATGTTCATCTAAACCCTCCTTATATTTCACCCTTTTTTCTATTTCCATTCTCTAGGTTCCCGTTTCCTTTCTTTGTTCTCAGTTCTAGTTTTGGATCTCTTTGATTCTATGCTTCGTACGATATTCCCGCGTTTTTCTATGCATTCATTTTATCTTAGATCTTAGATTCATATTTGATGCATCGTTAGCATAAACTTATGTTGTAAGATATTTATATTATTTCAAAATGTTCAAACTTTTTTAGTTTTTGCATATATTTTTAAATTTTGTTTTCTTTGTGGGTAATATTTTCATCAATTCATATTTACATTTGAAACTATCGTTTTAAATAATTCCATAATGTGTGAAAACATTTCCAAAGAAACGAATAATATATTAATAAGTGTAGCGAAAGATGTTTTCGATAAATGGCGCCATCTAGTTAAATATGACAAATAGAGCGCATACGTTCAATGATAAACTCTGTATTTAAAAATATCAATTTTTTCTGTTAGATTATTTCTCACACGGTGAAAAAAACATAGGGATTTTTCCTATTTTTGCATAGGAAAAATTCCTATGTTGATATAGAAATTTTTCCAATGTTAACATTGGAATTTTTTCTTTATTAACATGATAGAAATATCCATGTGATATAAGAAAAATTAATTTATCACTAAAATTTATGTAACTTAATTTAATAATTACAAATTTACATAACAATTTTCTCATTCGAGCAATTTCAGATAATTTAAAAGTAAAACAGTGATATACAGTCGGTTTGTGATGAAAAAATTCGAAGAAATTTTTTTCAAATTTTGCTTTACATTTCAAAAAAATTAAAAATTCAGCAGATTATGGACGGTGTGGCTTAAATTGTCATAACTTTTTCAAAAATTGACTTATCGGGACGTTTTTTTATTTTTCAAAATTTTTTTTATTAAATGTTCTTTTTTGGAAAAAATAGAAAAAAATTATTCAAACCTATCTTCATCGTTATTTTTTAGATTTTCGGAAAAACTCCGAATTTCTCGATGATATACATTTTTAATTTCTTTTTTCTTTCTTTCATATGACACTTTGACATTTTCTATAAACATCTTGAAAATTTCAGAATGGTGTTTTTTCGATTTTTATTTTTTTTCCATTGGAAAAATAGGAAAAATTTCTAGGTTTTTTTCGCCGTGCAGTTTATCGTAGATTTTATTTCGAGTCACTCAATCTTTGATTGGCTGCTTCGAAGCGAATGACCTAATTTAGTGAATAATTACGTTAAGAAAATAACTTACAAATATGTGACGAGAAAAACTTATTAAAAAAGTTTCAAGACTGAAATCAATATGACTAAATATATAAAGTAAGATTTATATTAAAAGTAAGTTGAAACAATCTTTTAATTATAGTAAGAATAACTAAAATTAATTGAAAATTCGATTAATATAAAAAACTTCTAAATCTGGGATGATTTTGTCACATGGTATTTTTCTGTACAATACTTTCATAACTACAGCTCGTATGAATAGTGTCAAGACAAAAATATGCTGTTGGCTGCACGAGCTGAAACTTGAAAGTAACATTTCACGCGTGATTCTTGTAGCTATTTGTACGAAGCAGCCGCAATATCTTTTGTAACACAAAATCAAAAGTACACTTTATTATCCGTCAGCCGATAATATCTTTCGTTTCACATTTTTTATTGAAAAATTAAAAAAAAAATAAAAAAAAGGTAATTCATCGATAATTTCATTGAAGAACTCATCGGTTAAACCAATGAATACTTGTTCATAGAATGTACTTCTCCATCTACGCGCATGCGCAAACACACTACCCTTGATGCATCAGGTCTTACTTATTCAATCAGTAGGGTTTTCCTGGAGAACCAGAAGAGTTCATTGATTTTATTTTTAAAAAGTTTTTTTTTCTTACATTTTAATTTCTGTTATTCATATCACAAATAACATAATTCGACGTTCAAATGACGTCACTTGTTCGAGGTTATGATATATTTTCAGCAGAACTTCCTCGAAATATTTAATCCTAAGATGTACTTTCGTCTAACGAAGTATAATCATACTTTATGGATATGCACCACAATTTGAAATTCGGGATGTGACTGACTCTTTCAGAATTCCTACCTTTTCTCAAATATATTAATTCCACGAAAATGATCATAATTTTTTTCAATGATAGCTATGTTTCTCTCTTTTTATGTAGATGTTACAAATTCCATTTAAAAAAAAGGTAACATTCTTGAGGCGATTTTCTATTCTTTCCCCATTATTTATAATCCTATAGAAGGACTAGTTATAGAGTTCCTTCAGAAAATTAAACTAAAATCAATCAATTCCATTTTCTTAATTAAAACCTTAATATTATTGATATATTATTGATATAATTAAAAACAAAAATAAATTCAAGATGCTGATATTTATTGTTATTGATAATCGATAACTTATATCCAACGAAATTGATGACATTGAGGACATCAATTTTAGTTTATGAAAAAAAGTTATTTACCATTCCAGCTATTTCTCAAACTATGCATGGAAAAAATGTACATATGTGTATATTAGGGTGGCCCAAAAAAACTCTCTTAATTCGAAATAATGACTATAGTGACTATTCACTATTTTTGCAGTGCAGAGTCGATCACTAATTCAAATAGTGGTATACTTTTCACTACTAAATAGTGAATAGTCACTATTTCATAGTCGACAGTCACTATTTCGATTTAAGAAAGAACCGACTATTTTTTTTTTTTTTTTTTTTTTTTTTGGAGTCTCGAGTGAAAAAATGTTAGTTTTTGATGTTTTAAAAGCCCTCGCTAAAAGGACAGCTCAAAAAAAATTTTCAAGAGGCCGCTCCAAATTTTTTAAATTCTAAAAATCGTCAAAAATTGAATTTTTTTTTTAAATTTTTTTTGTCGTTACGGTATAATTTTAAAAACCAAAAATTATAAGTTTCTGAAAGTTTCAATTCAAAATTTAAATTTTTAAAGGTCGTTCATAATTTTTTTTTTATTTATTAGTGCTTTACTTTAGAAGTATCGACATATATAAACGTATATTACGACAGTTATTTTTTTTTACGCTAAAGATATACCCAGAGAAAAAAAACAGCACTGATCACAATTTATACAGTACTCATTAATATTTTAGAAAAAGTTGAGGTTAAAATGCGTGAGACAGTAGAAGGCGCTATGAAAACTAACGGCTGCTGTCTGCTCATCACTGAGCCCTGCTTTGGCACTAACCAGTCGTGTGTCACACAGCACTCTCTACTGTCTATGGAAATTTTTCTAAAGCACTACTGAGTACTGTACAAAACAGTAATTATTGCGATTTTTGTTTCTCCGTGTGCTTATTTATAATTGGAAGTATATGATTACATATATGACCGCATCATATGATTGCATGCATGTTCATATATATGTCTCCATAAATTTCAGAACTTATAAGTGCACATGTATTGTTACCTAACAAAAATGTCCCAATCGACTATTTTTTGCAAAGTTGTGGGTATTTAAAAAAAATTAATGTCTTTTTTTGAAAATCACTCGAAACACCTTTTATCTACACAGGCCCATGTATGTTCGCATATATGTGTACATTCATGTCAATATATATGCGCACATGTACGTTTGCATATAAGCCCTCATATATTTAAATAAATTCTTTCATCGATAAAAGCTTATGTCAATACATATATGAAGATATACAATATGCGCACATTCATGTTGACATTTATACATACAGAAATTTCAGCATATATTTACAAATATATGTCGAAATATTTTTTTTTACGTAAATATATGCGGCGCTTAGATTATATATGCTACTTATATTTTTGACACTTACATTTCTCTAATATGTGGGACATTAAATAATCGATATTATCATTTGGAGCTATTACTTTAAATATATTACAATATTCAATTGACAAGAACGATCTATAATCAACCTTGGCTTCGATACGAAAATTTAAATATTAATAGTTTCATTGGAACCAGATAAATCTTTTAGAACATAATAATAGGTATTATTTAATGACTCATCAGGAAAAAATAATCAATATTATACTCAGATTTTGAATTACACTAACAGAGGTTGACAAATACTGCAGTAGAAGGCTTGATCGATATCATGCAGGTAACGCTCCTTAAGTAATACACAGAAAAAAAAAATTTACTTGAATCAAGTAAATAATTTTGAAGAATTTCATCTTCTCGATTTGAGTACAAAAATTCTTAAACTAAGAAATTTTTATTGGTTTAAATAAATTTTACTTAATTCAAGAATTTTTCGTCTTGATCTAAGATAATAAAACTCTTTAAAATTATTTTATTGGTTTAAGGATTTTTCTCTTGGTCCAAATTAATTTTTTTTCTGTGTATATAATGAACGAAAATACAATTAAAAAGATATCATAACAATCAATTCATAATTGGTTATTTTATATAGTTGCGCCAATATATGATTTATTGATTCAACAATCAATACATTTTTAAAATGCTTTCTGACCATAATTCAATCATAATTAACAATTAATATAATTTATGTTGAGTTAAATATTGATCATGAGTTTTTTGATACAAAGAAAGCTTATAATTTTAATTCTTGAAGAATGTACCAAAATAAAATTTGAAACAATTCAAATTAATTTTAAATGACGTAGATTTAATGAATTTGTAGTAAAAAACCTTTTCAAAAAATTTGACCGAGTACTTTTCGTCTTACGAAAATTGATCATTTGTACAATGTGGAATCACAGAAAAATGTTCAATTTTGCTGAATGAGAATATCTAAATGGAATTTTCAATTTTTTCATGTGTAATAAAGTAAAAATTAGAATATATTTATCTTTAAATCATCGCATAGAAGCAACATAGATGCTTGCTAGATGTCCTTACCTAACTGTTTGAATATCTTTGACTTTCAAATTTAATTGAGTGTTACGTTAAGTTAGCGTGAATGCATAATTTTTGTAACATTAACATCAAATTACTAACAAAAATTTTTGTTTGTTTGTTGTGAGACGATTAATAAATATCAATCCGATTAAACAAATTTTATTGTATAAATCTAAAAGTTGTATAAATTTTTCAAAAGACAAGTAGTAATTAAAATGAATTTTTCTTTAATTGATAACTCCAGTAACCAGGCCAAGTTGATAAAGTTTTGTAAAATATTCGATTCTAATATACAAGTAGACAAAACGATCATTCAACAGCTGTTGCTTTCAAAACTTATCAAACTTACTATTTCCCTATGACAGCTGCTCTAGAATCGATTTACTGGAAATAATAAAATATATTTCTAACTATTAGAGTCCAAACATTGTTGAACATTGAATATCTATGAATTCCGAATACTAAGTAAATTGTGTGTTGTATATGTGTAATGTAAATTTATCTTTATTATTAGCACTTCTTCTATATCTGAATACATTATTTAACGTTAATTAATTCAACACCATTTCAGTCTGATACATTCTTGAATAAAATCCCAGAAATTTATTTCTATCTCATTTTTGTATTGATCAAATATACATCACTTCTAAATAATATTATTTTCTTTCTTCTTTACTTTTGGAAGCACTTTCTTCAAGGTATGCTATGTAACTATTTACTCTAAAAAACATGTGCATTTCGTTGCTTTTATCGTTCTAATAAAATTATAGAATATACAATGTTACCAACTAAATTTAATTCCCACTGTTATCTTAGATGTTTTTAGTTGAATATTTGGTTTGACAGAGAACATGAACATGCAATCTAATTAAGCTTCGACATGATAAAAAAATTAATTTGTTTTAAGAGAAGAAATCTTAAGACAAGAAAATCATTTTGAAAAGTATTATCTTGAATGAAGCAGTAAAATAACTTTTTTTTAAGCATGCAAACCAGAGTGATCTCTCAATCAACAAATTTTTTTTAGCTTCAGAAAATTTAACTTAATTCAAGAATTATTTTCTACTTTTTTCAAGATAATCTTAAACGGCTCCGCGTTCGAAAGTATTCATCGAGACTTCGAGCTTGTTATATTCTGAAGTCAATCAATCAAACTGTTTTAAAAATATTCAAAAAATGAAACCAAAAAAATTTTTTTTCAATTTCTGAATAATTGTTATTTTATATAACTTTTGAATTTTTGAGCTTAAAGAGCTCAAAAAAGACGGGAAGTTCCAGATATGGCCTGCTAGTTAACCGCTTTTCAGATTTTCTCAATTCAATATTTTTTCTGGCCGCTGCGCTAAACGAAGTTGCCACATTCCGGCTACGTCGAGCAGAAAAATAGTGTACACACCTTGGCCAGTAAAAAGTAAAACCTCAGACCACATGTTTGTCAACCTCGGCTTCGCCTCGGCCAACAATTACATGTGATCTGAGACTTTTCTTATTTTACTGGCCTAGGTATGTAATATACTATTTTCTTGATTACAGTTGATATTTCTGTCAGTGAACAGGTATAAATTTAAGCAAGTATCGTTTTTGAAACAAAAACACTGTTTTGATCTTGAATTTTCGATTCTGCTCGTTTTCCTGAATCACTAATTTCCGAAAATTGGGAAAATGTTGATTTCACCCCGTTTTTCGCGAATCGAGTTCTTATCAGAACTTCTCGTTTGTGGGTACTAGGAAGAAGTTCTGACCATCTCTACGAAGATATCACTTCGTGTTTGTGTTTACATTTTGCAAGTAACAAATTATATTATTTGTACTTAAAAAACTACATTGAAATCCATAAGCTGTATCAAAATCGACTGATTTGTTCGGGAGATATCACAGCTTAAAATTTTCAAAAAATTATGTTTCTAAGAACAATTAAATTTTAGCGCCCGAAGAAACGATTCAAAATTTCATTGAAAATTTTTCAAGCGGTGTAAGTTGAAATGTACTCGATCTACCGTTGTCTAGATTTTTTTTCTTTCGTTTTTTATCATTCTTTAAAAAATAATATTACGTAATATCCTACTTTAATAATATGATTAATTTCAAACATCAGTAAAATTCACCAAACTCTAGACTAGAGTGAAGAAAAAAAATTTTCTTCTCT
Organism: Cotesia typhae; assembly: GCF_013202065.1. Lineage (NCBI taxonomy): Eukaryota > Metazoa > Arthropoda > Insecta > Hymenoptera > Braconidae > Cotesia > Cotesia typhae. The sequence goes on from NW_027423774.1 coordinate 15,592,777, forward strand.
TAAAAAAATGTTTATGGAGACAACAATTATTTAAAACGAATTCAAATTTTCTTAATTAAACAAAAATGTTTTGATTAAAAAAAAAAATGTCTAGTTTACTTTAATCAAAAAATTTTTTCCGGAATTTAGAAACTCTTCATTAAAGACAGCTTTTACTCTGTTCAAGATTATTTTAGCCTTGATGAAAATATGAAATTAGAAATTTTTTTTTTAACCTTCGAAAGTTATGATAAACAATAACTAATAAAACTCACAGTCCTATTGGGAAAAAAAAAAAAAAAAAAAAAAATTACTTGAATCAAGAAATTTGTATGATATCATATTATCATATCTCCGAAAATCAGGCAATAATCACTGAGTAGAATCTAATTACAAACTTGAGAAAAAAGTAACATCAGAGAAAGGAAGGTTTCAGAGTTGAAATAAGGTAAAATACAGGCAAAGTTTTGTTATATCACATTTACAAAAAGTTATGATCAAATTTATAGTTAAAAGAAGAATAAATCAAATAATTATATTTATGAGATATATTTGGATTTTAATAATAATGTAGTATAAATTTTATCATTTACATGGAGCAATGACATCAGCGTACAAATGTCGGACGCATGAAATACAACGTGCACCATGAGTAAAGTGCATTGCCCCCCACCACTCCCAGTATGTAAACCATCACGAGTTGTCTCTCACTCTTCGCGATTCTCCAATCCGACGGCGTGTTTGCAATTCGCGATGCACCGTTCAGCAAATACTACCGGCGTCAAATGGATTGGTAGCGCTAAGAATTTTTTCATTGGGGAGAATGCAGCAATCACATGAGAGCTAAAACGGATAAAAGAGGGGTTGATTAATGGAATAGTAAACTTATAATAATCATAATAAGCAACTTCTGTTAAGAGACAAAGAAAATTAATGCGTAATTTTTTCAATAAATACATTAATTGTATACAATTTTGCTATTGTATACGAATTGTATTTAGCTTCACTTTGTATCAAATATCTAAAAATTTAGATTTTATTATCTATCTTATTTAAGTAAATTTGGCTAGATAAATTCATTACTTTTCAGATAAAAAATTTTTTTATTAAAGAACTATATCTTTATTAAAAAAATACCAATGAAAATTAAAACTATCTTGGTTGATGGGAAATTTTCTTGAGCCAAGAAAATTTCTTCTTTATCTCTTCAAAAGAACTGAAAGCATTCCAAAAATTTCCTTGGTCGGAGTAAACCTTTCTTATGTCACTTTTATTCAAATGAACAACTAAAACAAATTAGCATCAATAATGTTTCATGTCAAAAAATTTAATTTTATCGGTCGAAGATAATATTTTTCTGCATACAATAGTTATCGATTAAGGCATTGATTTCTTTCATCTAAATATCAAAACTCAAGACAATAAATTCTTGAAGCAACACCCCCTATTATCTTTAATAAATGATTTTGTTGAAAAGGACACTTATTTTGAACCAAGAAATTTTTCCTCATAGAGCAATTCATTTTTTTAATTTCAATCACAATTCAAGAAATTCGAGTTGTTAAATGGTCGAATAACTTTCTGTAGTATTTTTTTAACTATATAGCAACAATTTTTTTATATACTGAAAAATAAATTTGAGTTGACTCAAGAGAAAAAAATCTTGAACCAAGAAAATCATTTCGAAGAAATTGATTATCTTTAACAAAGTAGAAAATTTTTTGAACTAAGAAAAATTTATTTTGCTCAGAAAAAATTTCTTGGCTCAAGAATTTTTCAGATTTACTCAAAATTATCAAATTATTCTAAATGATTATTTTGAATCAAGATTTTTTCCTTGACTCAAGTTGACTTTTTTATCAGTGTAGTAAATTATCAGTTTATCTTACATAACATTTTTTTAATTATTTTATTCAATTTTATTTATTTAGAGTCGGTCTTAATTTCTTTAGTCGTCTCACACCGACTAAAACTGTTGAGAATAGTACTTTGGGGTCTTTTTGGGTTGTGAAAATCTCAATCAAGCGGGTTTCTAAGACCAGCTTGGGAATAGAACCCACGCCTGGCCGGTAAGTTCGAGTGCTCTATAGTCAGTGCGCCTTTGACCACTTTGACCACTCGGCTAACGTCGCCGGTTACAGCTATTTTTAAAAGTTAATTTTTTGAAGTATTTTTCTGTTTGATTTTAATCAATTATCAATTCTCAAATACATGATAAATAATCATTTTTTATTTCAACACGTAATTTAACTAGTTTTACAAGTCATATATTATTGATGGAATCTTTGAAAAATATGTAACTATTTTTTACTTAAGAATATATATCAAAAGGTATATAAAGCTCTTTATCTTGATCAGCCCTTCCGATTACTGTAATAACCATTACATCTAGGTCGAGAAATTTATTCAAGAAGTACAGGCGGAAGTTATAATAAATGACGGTTTTTCTCGAATTTTTTTTTCTATGTATCGAAAACTACTGATTCAAGTAGTTATCTAATCTAATAAAACATTCAAACACTCGAGATCACTTTTGAAAATGTCTTTAGTTCGTTTAAATTGGGGACACCCTGCAAGATACCGGAAGTTCTACAAAACCATCTATTTTATTATTCTTTACAATAAGAGATTTATTGAAATCGAAAAACCAATTTCTGAAATATCTAACACGAATTTTGTAACGAGTATTGAATCTCAGAGTTTCTTCTACAAATCAAAAAGTTTGTAAAGAAAAACAAAATTTAAATATCATTTTAAAAAAAAAATCAATTACCCAATCAATGTTTTTTCATGGTTACTACTTCGTAAATAATTTAACAGATTAAATGGAAGATACGGACCTTTTTTTGTAACTCCTCGATGTAGCGAAGATATATCGTATAATTATACAAAATAATTCTCCAAGAACATAAGAAAGATCAAAGTCCCGCAATAAAAATTCTAATAAAAGTCTAAAGGTTCCCGGATGATATGTAGGGTCACTGAGGTAACCCTCTCCCCTCTTTTTGGTTAACCTCTTTATATAACAATTGTAGGTAGATGCACATCATAATCATGAAATTGAGAGAAGAGGTGTAGTGAATATCTAGGTAAAGAAGGATCGCTGGTGATGGTTCTCTGCTTATGCTACTTGAAAAGAACCAACTTATTCCCTGCCCCTGAATTTTGTCATCGTTGGATCTTCCGTGAGATCAGATTCTTTTGTGCTGCCAACTTTTTTTGCGATTTCACAGCGGGTATAATGGTTTCTCTGATCCTTTAGACGCGCTCGTTATCCCGGCATTCGTAACGGTTGCAGCTGTCCCGCGCGAGGAAATGTGAAATAATGGAAATAAGAAATAAAAAATAACAGTACAAGATTTTTAAAATAAGATATTCGAGAATAATGTCCCGAGGATCGCAAAAAATATTCATTCCGAATAGATCGTCATCATTTTTTTAATTTTATTTTTACAAAGCTACTTCCGGTTTTTAACTGTTGCCAAATTTTTATTTATTTATTAATCATTTAATATGCATGAAAATAAGTAAAAAAAAATCAGTTATTTTTTTTTTTTTTTTAATTCATTAAAACATTCTTTAAGGTGACAAAAATATCGTGACAGCTTGAATTGTCAATATTGATCATTAATTATTATAATTTTTGTTTTTATTTTCAGGAAATTTTTTTTTAATTTCCATACCGAAGAAAATTAAAAACGAATTAATTTCAAAGAAAATAAAATATTCTATAAAAAAGTTCTGATTTTAACTTAACGTTAGTTGAGTTGTTTCTATGACATCATCTCTTAAACATTGATCTGTTTTTTAAGATAAGACTTTTATTTACTATTTAACTTGAGGGTTTTCTTTTAACTGCTAAGCTAGACTAAACGATACGCGTTTTTGAAAAAAATTGAATTCTCTACAAACAAGGTCAGCTTTTTTTTTTTGAAAACTTCTTTTTTTTATATATTATTCAAGCACAATTCAATTTACTCAACGAAAACAAAAATTTTTTGTTTCGAAAGCTTTTATGCTTGATTCAGAATGATTAATTTCTTCAAAATTATATTTTTAGTTTAAAATTAATTCTCTTGAATAAGTAATTATTACTTCTTTTCTCAACAGCTCTAACTTTTACACCATTTTTTGTTTTTTATGTGGAACAATAGTTTACATTTATATAGAAAAAAATCATTTTTTTATACCCAATTTAATAAATATGTAATAGTTATTATATATGTAACGATATTTTTCTACAAATATTATTAGTCGTCAAATAAAGATTCAATAAATTATTGAAAATTTTGTACAAAGGGATAATTTTTCTCATCGATATCAATAAGCATTATTTCCATAAGATTTCAAATGTATTGATTTTTTCTAAACAAGGGATTGGCTGTACTTGATTGAAAAAATCTATACCATAGGGGCACCGAGGCCTACGATCATTGTTACAGAATAGAAAAACGGTAAATCAAAGCCAGCTGCCACTGCACTTTAGTGTATCAAGCTAGAATACGCGTCTTTTCTATCAATAGAAACCCTAATACGCATTCATTCGCCTGTCGATAAATCTAGCATTAGAATATATTTTTGTGCACAAATGGTCTCCAAATTTTAATTTCCACTCTATGTCAAAGATATTTATTTTCTTCTATATAATTTGTTATATGTGTGAGAACACAAAATTGTTTATAAATTAAATTAATCCTTCTTATGAGTACTTCTACGAATCTGATATTTATTCAAAAAAATTACGGTGAACAAATGAAAGCAATAACGTTTCTTAGCTGATATGCCTAGAAAAAAGAATCCCTCTAACGACAGATGTGAAACGAACTATCACCCACCTTTTAAGTTTAAATATAAATACCGCAGCTGCTGTATAGGCAAGTCAGAATCCTCCTAAGCCTCCAGTTACCGACAGTAACTAATAGCTCAACATAAATCAGGGTTAATTTTATTAGTAGATTTCATAAAAATTTAACTATTGCATTTGTCCTCATCACGTAACTTTTCAAAAATTTTGCTATATTCCGATTTAACTCAACGAGCTGAGTCAGAAAATACATATGGTTCAAAAGTTTATCTGTATATGTACGATACTAGCTGTTACTCGCCCGCTACGCTGGGTGCTTTATAGAATTGCATTTTTAGATCTAGACTTGAAATTTAATTTGAGTATTGTTTTGTCTTGCACAGATTCCAAATTCCATCGAATTGACATATATCTTTTATCTATGAGATCATTTTAGCTAATATTTATTGTAACTTTCAATGGGCAATCATTACAACATTTCCGTGGCTTTCTTACAAAAACGAATAATAATTGATATGAAAAAATGAAATTTGAAATGAGCATTGCAAGTTTCAACTCAAGAAATTGCAGGTCTTGTAAGTGAAAAAATCTGTTTAGCTTCAAGTCCGACGAATTTTTCCGTTTATAAAACTTTTCTCAGTGACATCAATTTTTTTAGAAAATTAATCTTACATGTTTTCTATGAATTCTATATAAAAATGAACCGAATTTATTTTCCACTTGTCAAGTATTTGGAAAATGCATTCATTTTTACCTGTTACATTCCCACGATCTCACAATAAGAACAATTAATCGCTTATGTGATCTGTAAAATTAACATGTATGTAAAATTCTTAGTCTTTTGACTAAATAAATACATGTGAAGTTAAATTTTAGAAACCCTGATAGCCACCTTACCTATAACTTACTGTCAATCTACGTCCGCAATTTGAAGCAAACTTGACGGAAAGAGTTGGCAAAGCGAGCGATTACCTATTAGTTACCTATAACTTACTCTGCAAATAGACATCAAAACTTGCTGTACAAGTATTTCCTTCAAATTGTAGTAAAGTTGAAAGGAAATTTAACTACAAGTTTGATTGTTAACTTGTATTCAAGTTGCGGCCGTAGATTTCTGTCAATTTGCTTACAACTGTTGTTGAGTGAAGAATTACCGCCAACTTGATGTATAACTTAACCGTAACTGCTGGGAGTCAACACTTACTGAGAAAGCGCTGGCTATCAGGGAACCTTACAATCTTTTCCCGTTGCCAAAGAGAAGATTGTCGTAAGGAAATGTGTAATAAATGTTATTGAAGTTTAATAGACATCTTCTAAATTGGATGTTTCATGAAGTCCTAGCTGAAAAACGAAAACATTTTTTTACATTCTACTCACCACTCTGACACAACCAGCATATGAAGACATCGCGAAATTCGTTTTTAGCCGATATCTAATTATCAAAAAGGAAAAATATTTAAATCAGTTGACCCTGGAGGCCATCCTTGGAATTTCCTGTTTTGCTTAAGATTCTATAAAATTTTATATGTGTAGGAACCGTATTTGAAGAATATGCATTTTTTTACAATTAACAACCCCGCACTCCTCTATGGGGGAGGAGGAGGGAGAGATTTCATAAGATCCTATTCGAGATGATTTTTACATCATAAATAAAAGATTCCTAAACAACTTCGAGTCCATAGAAACTATTGTTTGGAAATGAGAGTTTTTCATTATTAATACCCTTCGCAATCCATTTTGGGGTTGGAATTTGATAAAAATCATTCTGGGCTGAAGTTGACATCATATACGAATATTCCTATCAAATTTGGAGTCAGTAGAATTTACAGTTTAGAAATTGAACTCAATATTCTATAACACCCACCCCCGCAATACTTATTGAGGGAAGGTTGTAAAATCCGCTTTTAGATCATTTCTACATCATATAATTAATAATCAGTGATTATATAGATGGAAATCTTTTTTAATTGGAGCCTGTAAATGGATGCGTGGGCGGGTGTGGTTGGAAGCGCAAGAAGGTGTGATTGGGTCATTAGGTGAATGTTAGGAAAAGATTTAATATAATTCTTTACATCCTTGTCGATAAAAAAAAAAAAAAAAAAACAAAGGAATTGAAAGAAAATGCCGGTCGTTTTTTTATTGACGGGAAAAATGTTTATAAAAGTAGATGGTAACAAAATGAGAAAGGGTTTAAAAGATCTAAAAAATGAGTCGTCTATAACCATCTACGGAAAATTCCACGTCGAATAATCGCAGTTCCATCCCGATAAATTCAGTAGTTTTGACCTGATGGTTATTTGGTCAATTAGTTAAGAAATTACAGCATTCGAAAATTTTGGAAATTTCATGCTCTCACTACTTCTCCTTCGAATAACTTTTGAACACGTTTAGATATTCGATTTCTGTAAAATGCATCTGAAAGCTGAAAAATTAGGCTTGAATTTATATATTTCCTTGTTTTTCTAATTTAAAAAATATCTATCTTAGGATCATTCTTAAGAAATTTTACTCTTGCAGTTGTTTTGTCCATAGAAATGAAATAAAATGAAACCTAGTTCCATTTCGGATGCTGAATGGCCTTATTTTTCATTTTTATTGATTTTCTTTCTAATTTTTGATTATTTACGAAACTATGATAATTCAAACAATTCCATCTGCTCACGAAGAAACAAATATCGCTTCCATAGCTATCCAGTAGATCGTGAATGTAATATCGTGATGAGTACAAAACGATTTCATAATTTTCATTATACCACATACTAATTTTCTGTGTATTCTATTCTCTTGTGATGACTTTCTACGTTATTTTTTTTTATTACCATAGATATTTTAATATCCAAACTTCAAATATTGATTAATATGATTTTAGCACATCATAAATTTGTTAATATGTGTAGTGATCGTAAAGAAATGTTTCTTTGCTATGAGGAAAGAGATCATGATTACCAAAATTCACGTCGACAGCGCCACCATTCAGCAAATTCCAAAGTTGCTCATGATTCTCTGTTGTGACAAAATCGAAGAAACAACATTTATTCATTAATTTCATATATGTTAACAACATAGTTGTAGTATAGCGGCAGCTTTTCGAAATTATCTCGCGGCAATCATCGTATATTACAGTTGAGTCTCGTTATGAGTCCTATTTGTTTTATTTTTTCTTAACTAGACTCGTGCTGATATAAGAGAGACACTAATAGGACTCATAACGAGACTCGACTATATAGAGAAAAAACATGTAAATTACAATCACGTTTAAGGTTACTACACCTTGTAAAATTGTGAAACTTTAAATAATAATTATTATTCTGAAAAATGTTCAGTATATATTTAGTTCCATGAACAACCTATACTAGCTTTTTGTAATTTTTTAAACTTGATATTAGGCAAGAATATTTGGAAAACAATTTTTTTTCTTAAAACTATTCTAAACTTTCTAAACTGTTGTATTTTTATGACCTTTTTAATTGTTGAGTTAATAACAAATTTATAATGAACCGGTGAAGTTAGCCGAGTGGTCTAAGGCGCATGGCTTATAGAGCACTCATACTGGCTCACCGGCCAGGCGTGGGTTCGAATCCCAAGCTGGTCTTAGAAACCATCTTGGTTGACATTCGACCCTTGCCGCGTAGATTCAGATTTTCACAACCCAAAAAGACCCCAACGTACCACTCCTAACAATTAAAGTCGGTGATATGGCCACAGCAGTTAAAACCGACTCTAAATAACAATTAATTAAAAAGAAAAAAAAAATTTATAATGATCTACTTGAAGCAAAATATTTACCAAAATCAATGATCAATATGAATGAGTTTTGTTGTAGAGTTGCTATAGGTACGATTTGAAATTAAGTTACTGTAGAAAAATAGAATCGCGACTATAACGATGCAGATGTACATCTTATGCATATAACGTAGAGTCATATGAATATCGTGATTATCATTATACTATTCAGTGATGAAAGCAATATTTTTTTTCCCATATAAACTTTTTGATTACATCAGTTTACATGATATAACAATCCTTTGTTCTAGCTCTTAAAGAAGTTAAACGTATGGATAATGCTGATAATGTATGAGATTAATTAGTGTAAAATAAAGTCAATTAGAGTAGAATGCAGCAGCTGGGACTATCTTATAGTTTTCTTAGAATTTTCTCTACTAGGATATGCAATACTCTCACTGCTTTTAAATGCCTGCCACGCACAAATATATAACACATATGTGAGCAACGATGAATAGTCGTGCACAAAACTGACGAGGGGAAAATTATGGCCTACGATTGCCACAGAACTGAGTATAATAAAAGGATCTGAGCTATTTTGTTGTAAAATTGATGCGCTGAAACTGTTCTTTTTATTCGACTTCGAAGATTTATTTATTACAAAATTTTAAGCTCTTCAAGCTTACAAATACAATTTTTATACATTTTCGAGCTCAAAAGTTCAGCAGTTGTGTCGAAAAAATACTTTCCGGCAAATTTTTTGTTCACGATATTTTTCAAATTGATCAATCGTTTTTGACGTGATAAAAAAAATTCGGTTTTTTTTTTTTCGTATAGAAAAGCTGATATGAGTTTGAAAATTATCGATACAATAGCTCAGAAGTTATTCCAGAAAAACATTTTCTTGAAAATATTATTTCTGCACACACGGAGACATAAAGATTACCATAGTAAAAATAATCAGGACACTTCCTAGCACCCCAAAAAAATGGAATTCTACTGAAAACTGGATTTTTGAAAATCACGATGAAAACAAAATCTATCTATCTATCTATCTACGTATGGATCCATTTATATGTGAATTAGAAAATGCACAAAAAATTGAGGTTTCAGAAACATTTTTTTTTTTTTTTGGAGCTTGAGAATTACAACATGTGATCTCAGATTGAACATCGTTTATTTACATTTGATAAAAAAATCAAATCAACTGGTCTTCAGTTTATTTATGTATACGTAAATGAAAATTCGCCTTAAGTCAGTCATGGACGTTCTGTGGTGCGCTTGCGCTGTATTTTTACAATCTGAAACAAAAATACCGCATAATATTTAAAATTAAATTAAAGCACAATTTGTTGTATGATGTATACAATGCATAAATTTTATATGTACTTTTTATAATTTTTCTGACTTTATATAAGTATAAGCTATCGAAAATTAATTTTTTTCTTTTGATTATAAAAATTTGTGACATTATATTCGTACCATGATGATGATGATGAGAATGATGAGCAATAAGGCAGGGTGAGAGCAGGCAGAAAATGAGACGGGACCGAGAGGTGGAGCTCCGATGGAGGTTGGGGGACGAAAGCCTCAATAGAAAAATTGGAAAGCAGGGTGAGGGCAGTCTGAAAATGTTTTTCATTCTTCTAAACTTTATCATGTGAAGTTTGGGTTACCCAATTACCTTTTCAGCACGGTTCATGCTCCTTATATAGGCAGGGTGCTAACTTCACACCACTAATGGTAAAGTTTTCTTTCTAAAAATAATATAATTTTTTAAATATTTTTAAAATATTATCTCTCGATTCAGAAATCATTAAAATTATATCGAATTATGTATGCCTATTAATAATCCTAATAATTAATTAGGTTCATTTATATTTATAATTATTTATGAGATTTGTATTCTATTGTGAATTATATGTGAAGTAACATTTAAAACGTAATATAATACAATGTCCTGAAATTAATATTGATTGATTGTTGTCATATTTTTCCGATTATACACAGAAAAAAAAAATTTTCTTGAACCAAGAAAATTGTAAGGAAGACCGAAGTTATTTTGGAGCAAAAAGAAATTTTCTTAGCTTAAAAAAATTTAACTTCATTCAAGAAATTTTCAATCTTCCTTAAAATTTTCTTGATTTAAGAAAATTTACACTTGACTCAAGACTCTCTTTCTTTCTGTGTAGTGTTCCAAGGATTTAATCGTACGGATATGTTGGCTCGAGGATATAATGGCACAGATATAATGACGTAGAACCCTTTCACTGAAAAAAAAGGTTTTTGCTCGCCACGATACGATATTGCTACTGCCGCGATCTACACGTTGCTGTTTAGAAGAGAGTAAGGTTGAGAAAACTCTATACTAATGGTAGCAATAGTATCGTGCGTGAATGGCACCCAAATGGATCATGACAGTCACTATCCAGACTGCTACTCGTAACTATACGGATTGTACCCGTAACGATACTCTCGTTACTATGCAGTAGATTGTGCCAAGCAGAAAACTTTTTTTTGGGTGTATGAGGCATGCACTTTTAAATTTTCCAAAGTTTTTTCCTATACTCTAATCATAATTTGCACATAACAAAAATAGTATTGAGGTTTAATTCTATAAAATTTACTTAGCAAAAAATTAAATAGTTAATTTACTCTTGATAATATAGTTTTTCAAAAGCAAGATAATTTTTCACTTTTTTTTGAAGTAATTAAAAAACTATCTGCTTAATTAATCTTGTTACTTTCTGTATTCTCGTTTAGATTAAATCTTTTGATTGCTGCAACAACTGCTTATTTGATTTAATCTTCCTTCTGGAAGATCAGAACGAGAGACTAAACGTAAACAATTATAACTTTTCGGTTAATCGTAAATGCAAGAGTATTCTACGACAGCTGTTAAAAAATTAGTATTTTCAAATGTAATATAGAATTGTAAGCTAATAGATAGAGTAGTTGAACTTTATAGGTTGTCGAGCTCTTGGAGTATTCATTTACTCTACTTAAAAATACTGTAGTTAACAATTACTTGTTTTTATTTAAATTTGCTTTATTGAAAAAAGTTTTACGTTGTAGATACTTAATAATTATAATTTTCAAATATATTATTGTATTTCAAAATCGATCAATGGTTGGAATCGACCCCTTTCGATTTACATGAATTTCGGTCAGAAGTTTTGTTTTATCATACAACTAAGTCCTGCCAAGAGAAGAAAAAAGTTTGGAAAAACCAAAAGTGTACACCTCATAACGCTCATTTAATTTTAAAGAAAAAATAATAAAAACATGATTATAAATTCAAATATTGCGCGCTATTTTCATCTCAGATAAAAAAAAAAATAGGGCACAAGTGCACTACTGAACAGATGACTGAACACCAATGGGTTGCTTAAGGCTAGTCTCTATTTACATATATATACGTAGATATACTAGAGACTACTCGATTGTTTTTAGATTTTTATTAATTATAACTAAACGACACCGAATTTTACAACCATTACAATAGATAATCTGCTTTGTAATTCTATTGGTAACAAAGAAAAGTAATCTCGTTATGTTGTTAATATTCTTGGTAAGTTTTGAGGCTCGGAAATTTTTTTTACACTGAATAAAGTAAAAATAAATGTCTTTTAAAAATATCAAATTCATTAAAATGAGTATTTTTTTCTTGTCACACGTGCATTTACATTATTTCATAAATGCAATATAAACAAAATAGACACTTTTATTTTAGAAAATTGCTTGATTTTAGTAAGGCGAGAGTAGAGCACCACCTCACGCGCTTCGTGTTATGAGACGTGCAATTAAACAAATTTTTTTCAAAAGTTACTCAAAACTCGAAATTTCACTTTTTTTTTTCAAGCGTATTATTTGAATAGCTTGAAAATTATTGTAGTTATCAAAATAGGCCTGAATTTGATTTAAAAAAAAAAATAAAATAAAATAAAAAAATATGTTTAGGGTGACAGAAAAAAATATTTTGAAAAAAATCATAAATTTCCAGAACTTTGTAATTGAAGAAAACGTAAAAATTGAAATTAAACATTTAATTTTTGGGTTAATTATTTTTAAATAATGCATTGAAACATTCTTATAATGTCCTGAAAAATTTATTTATTTTTCAATACTAAATTTTTGAACTTTAATAAGAAAAAAAAAAACATTTCTTTGGCAACGCCTGAATGAAGTAATGCGAAGCAAACAATTTATCCTTTTTGGCAGCGAGAAAATCTAATTCATAATTTTAAATGAAGCAGTCGTAATTTTACATCAACAAGTTATTGATGTGGTTCGGACACTATAAATAGTTTGTGCTATTACTTTCCTTCTTACTCGCTAGTGCTATCTTTCTCACGGACTATCGATAGCTCACTTTTACTCATGGTTACTTTGTAAATAAAAATTGTTTTTATTAAGATATTAACGAAACCTTTCTTCACAATATGTTTTTAAATTTTAAAATAATTTATAAAAAGCGATTTATATAAATAAAAGTTTTTCGTTTTCTTATCTTAAGTAGGTTTGGTGAGATAATTTAAAATAAATTTGTTTGGTTATCATTAATTACATGGATTGCATGTTGAAGTTCAATTGTTAGTAATTAATTGCACAAAAATTCATCATATTTTTTTAAACAGTTATTTTATGAGTATTTAATATCGACTAAAAACATATTAAAAATTCATTTTTTAATCTTTACTGTGCTTTAATGTCCATGATTCACCTCAAATAGATACAGGAAGAAAGAATTCTTCATAAAAGAAGAGATTTCTTGAATCAAAAAAATTTAGAAATATTTACAATGCAAATAACTTAAAATTTTGGGAAGTGAATATTCACCTGTTTTTTGAAATTGTAATACAAAATCTGTGGTAATTTCTATTTTAATGTTGGTTCTAAAAATTTTAAAATGCCCTCTGGATAGTTGCATTGTGCTCGATAAATGATCAAATGAACGTAATTCGAGCCAACACTCAGTGAATTTAAATGTTGATCGAATAATTTCAAGCCTAATAGAGTTTATGATTGCGGTAAAGAAATAAAAGTGGGCCGACTAACTAAAAGGAGGGATGTCAAATGTCAGATCATTTAAAAGTTATAAAAACCAGAAATGTAGAAGGAAAGTCAAAAGGTACATTGAAATTCAAGAGCGATGAGAACCTCTTGTAAATTTCAAATTCGTAATCCAAACAACAACAAGAATAACTAATAAATTTATCAATATTGAAACAACTGTGAAAGTTTGCCAAGATTTGTTTTTGACAGTTGATTGATTTTTGAGATTTGAAAAAACCAAAAATTGTTTAATAATCATCCATATTTATTGTATTTTTACTGTAGAGTTTTATTAATTTTCTCATGAATATATAGCTGCTTTGCACTGACTTGAAAGTTCTTGTATTTGACGTAAACGTTGCTCAGCAGTCAGGGAATTTTTCAATTTTTTAGACAAAAGAGTAAAAATTTTAGATTACGGGATAACAGAAATTTATGCTGTGATCAACAAGTGAAGAGAAAAATTCAGTAGTTTTGCCAATAGAATTTCTAATGTACTCAATCACTGTTTGAAGTTAAAAAAAAATTATTTTTTCAATGTAAATCGCAGTTGTTACATTTTAATTTTATTATTACACAGAAAAAAAAATTTACTTGAATCAAGTAAATAATTTTAAAGAATTTCATCTTCTTGATTTGACTAGAAAGATTCTTAGAAATTCCTAAGAAATTTTTCTTGGTTTAAGTAAATTTTACTACTCTTCAAAATTATTTTTTTCGTTCAAGAATTTTTCTCTTGATTCAAGTTCATTTTTTTTTTTTTTCAGTGTAGTTATAAAATTTACAATTTTTAGTAGAAAGTTCTTTATAAGTAATAAATTTAATCTGGCTGGTCAGAATAAAAAAAAAAATGAAAAATTGTACAAAAAAAATCTTAAAATGAAATTATTCATAAATTTCTGAAAAATTATCGAACGTCTATTATAAAAATAATCATTATTTCTGACAAAAATTATCAGAAGTGATAGTCATTGAAAATTTTTTTCTCAAAATTCTACTTCACTTTTGTCTAACTTGCAATAAAATACGTAAGGAATTTTTTATTGAATGTAATTATAATTACAATTATAAAAAAATTCGAAAAATAAATAGCTGATCCATCTTTGAAGTATCAATGAAAAAACTAAAAAATTAATATGCAATGAAAAAAATTTTGAATGGTAGTATGATAATTCAAATAAAAAAAAAAAAAATCTAGGAACAGTTTAGACTTGATTTGAAAAAAAGCCGTTAAAAATAGATTGGGCTAGCAATGTTATGTGTTATAGAATAGAAGCATGTGGAAGCAAATTGTATGAACTAGCTCCTGCTAAAAACACCCGGTAGATTTTTGCAAAGGTATAGAGCAATCTAAGAGTAGTTTAGTTGTATTGAGTTGGGGAGCGCTTGCGCGCCCGCTAGGACGCAACAGACTCTCCTCGAGGAGCGTGTACGTCCTCGGAGGTAAATGATATAAAAATATATGCGACTAGCAGCAGCAACAGCAACATCCGCAGCAGCAGCAGCATGGTTTTAGTGCAAAACCGGCATGCGAAATTCTACCAATGGGGCACATAGGCGGGAATCGGGGGGGAGGCGCCCACGTGGTGTACCAATGGCCAATGAGTGATGCGGACTTGCGGATTTCACGCTGTTCAGCGTAGTGTCGTCGGTGAAGGAAAAAAAAAAACGAGTTCGCATCGTATCGTGTTTTACTAGAGTCTGAGCTAGCTTACACGAGGCAACCGTACTCGAGCCAGAAGAGCTGGAAGGAGAGTCCAGGGTGTACTGCTCCACGACTCTGAGTCTTTAGCGGTTCTTCGTTCTCGACGTTCTTTCCACGTTTTCGTTCTCCGCTTTCGAATTTGTTTGCATAAAGACCTCTCTCTATTAAAAACATCCTCGATTTCATTTTTCGCGCGCTTAGTCCCTTACTGTAGTAGTGAATAAACACAACCCGTGGATCCATTCATCGGTCGCGAGTCACGATAAAAGTGCGCGGGAAAATCGAATTATCGCTACGGAAATTACGACCGAAAATTATTTTACAATATTAAATAACAAAAAAGTTGTCGGAAAAAATAAATTAAAAAAAAAAAGAACAGAGACCGCGAGAGAAAGGTAACAGAGGGGGAGAGAGAAAGAGAGATAATATTAAAGAAAAACGATTCGGGAAAAGACAAAAGCAAATCTATACGACATTATTTACCCGTTACCAAGTTCATGTCGATAATTAAATAAATCGTACGTGTTATTTTGCTGACATCAAGATAAAGCGACGAAACTAATCAGCGTTACGACTCACATCTGAAAGTGATATTATTAATTATTAATATTAATATACTGCGGCCTTATACTCAGTAATAAGTAAAACTTTATCGTGTTGATAAATGATAGTATTTAAAGTAATATAAAATCAAGTACGTTGGTTATTCATAATAAGGAAAAAAGGAAAAAAAAAAAAAAAAAAAAAAAACAAGATCGACTTTTATTTGCAAACTCCGGACTTCAGTGACTATTCCCCAATATATCTAATATTTGCTCTCCTAAATATCGTGGTGGTTATAAGTTTGTATCTGCGCGAGCGTGGCTACAAGGTGAAGAAGTTGCGGCGACTGTGAATAAGGAGGCGATACGACTGTACTGTGGAGAATAGCAAGAAGAAGAAAAAGAAGAAGATAAAACGAGTGGCGAATAAGATAATAATAAAACACGGTCACCACGACATCGTTTACAACAACGTCACGTTTGTCTTCAGTTATCCACGTGTCCGAGGATAAACTCGGAAAAACCGGCACCATTGCGTCGAAAAAGCAGCCCCAGGTCCAGCAGGCCACCCCGACTACCATGTCGAAACTCTATGTGGGTAATTTGCCCTCGGAATGCAACGAACCTGGCCTCAGGCAGTTATTCCAGGATCACAATTTGTCGTGCACGACTATTCTTGTTAAACGCGGGGGTTATGCCTTTGTTGATTGCAATGACCAGTCCACTGCTGATCGCGCTATCGATAAACTCAATGGTAAGTCCTAGTTACATTTATTAATATTATTCATTAATTAACCAATCGCTTTATTCATTTTATGAGCTTTTAATTTGCTTACTGCTTTAATTTTTATGCTTTTTAATTGCTTTCAGAAAATTTTTAACTAAAGAAGAGGACGACGCTTATTTAATTTTTATGCTTCTTCTGCTTTTTATCTAATGCTTTCAGGAAACAAAGTTAATTATTATTGCCAAACCATTGAGTCGATCAACTCGTGCTTGGTAGGACGACTGGTTTCTTTCAGCATAATTCAATTGAATTTAATTTAATGCAAGGAGAAGATGTGCGCTTATTTTAGACTGCATTTGTATAATTTTTAGTTATTTTCAGGCTTGCTGCAAACTGTAATTATAACACGAGCTATACTTATTAAATACAGGGTTCATGACATGACGTACAATGTAACATATGCTGAATTGAATTTTTTGACAGGCATCGCAAGTCGCTAATTTATAAAATTTATATACCTAATTTGAATTTGTTAAAGTGAATTTTCCACATTTTTATAGTAATTATATATAATCAATTTATCAAATTGAAATAGAAGATGATATATTGTAACAAAATAAAATACATTGAGGTTTTATGTGCGTGGTTGGCAATTTACATTGACATACCAATACTTGCAGAAATAATACTTGAATTTAACAATCTTTTGACGCTTAGACGGTGTGCTTTTTTATTGAAATACATGTATGTAGTGAGTTGAATAAAATGTAGAGGCACATATATCATACCTCAACATTAACATAGCTCCATTTACTTTGAGAACCCCTTCTGCATGGCCTCGAGAACATTTCCGCCGAAAAAAAGACAGCCGTTTGTCGTTTCTTTCTTGGCTTAAACAATTCATCCAAACAGGCTCGGTTTTATACTAACACTAGTCCTAATATAAATTATAAGTGTACTCCAATTTATTTGACTTGAATTTATCTGAAAATATAACAAATTAACGATAACAAAAATAAATAATAATTTATGTACAAAAATTGTTAGTAAGATGTATTTTATTTTTTTTGTATATCGATAAAGAATTCACGAGTAAATATAAAGTAGTATAGTCGTACACAGGCCGGCCACGTGGTGAGAGCAACACGCATGATCAAAATGGCGGCAAATTCTATGCTCGTTTCTATTCTCAAGGTCACGCTCGTTTTACCGCGCAAAGATAAGCGTGAATAGTGATGAAATTAGTTGAGTGAGAAAGAAAATAAAAATAACATAATCATTTAACATTGACAATCACTAGTTTTCGTAACGATACGTTGATTATCGTGTGATAATCCTAAGTAAACATTTTGTCATATTCAATGGATAAAAAAAAATATAGATATATATAACATTAACCAATTTGATGGAAATCTTCTATGATAATACTTAAAATGCTGAAAGATATTTGTAATATTCTGATAATATTCTAATTATACTGATAGATAAAAATTATTTAAAAAAAATGTAACAGAATAAAGCTAAGTAAGCGGTTAAAATTTTTCTAGTTTTATCTTCAAGTTATTTATGATATACGTTAAGATACACGGTCAAGGTTACGTGCTAGAGAATGTAACAGGTCGATTTACGTTATAATATTAATAAAAATAATTTTTATGCGTGAAACTATTGTATAGCGTGGCCCTAAAATTATTTCGACACAGTTAGCAGGAATATCGTAAATAAATGAAAAGGGATTTTATAGATACATAGACATACACAGATGATGTGCAAGTAAAATATATATGTAACACGGTTTCGTCGTGTGATCGGACAGAGACAGAGCTACAGGCGTGGTGACCGAGTACTCATGACATTGAATATTATACACGTTTGTCACGCGTAATATAAGACTCCAAAAACGGTGACGATGAAACATATACAATAACAAACTGGACAAAATAATTCTTAGGTAAACCACTGGCTAAAAGTACAAGGAACAGAACAAATTGGAGTAAATATATTACATACTCCTAAATACTTTTCTTATGTAATAATAATAAATATATTTTTTTGATTAAAAATAAATAAAAAACAGTATAATTACATGGCATGATGCTTGGTATATGTTTTTTTGTACCTTATGCTTGTTATATCCTTAAACTCCTTTCCGTATTGCAAATTACATATTAATTATCTGTTGCTTTTATATGTACTGCTTTTAATTATCTGTTAAGTTAAGCTACGGCTACAATAATGAAGCATATTATTATATTATAATAATAAATAAGTTTAAAATGTTATTTTTGAGAAACATCCATCTATTTTACTCATTTTATTCTATTTATAACGTATTTAATTCACTGACTGTAGTTTTATCCGACTGAACAGCTAATTTTTATCTGAAATGTTATTAGATCAAAGAGAAGATTTTTTATGTTGTAAAATTTTTTGAGATCTATTTTGATGAACAACAAATGAGAAACTTGTTTTTGAATAACTAATCAGAAATTAAAAAATTGTGTACTATCAGTTTAATTTAAAATAAAAAACAATGATCAGTGAACGGAGCTATAAAATAAATAATAAATTTATAAGTCGATTCAGATATATTCAATTACATCAAAACATTCAATTATCAATAAAAATAATTTTTAATTGTGTCAATACCACATTCAGATTTAGAAATATTTGCTTGATGAAAATACCTTTCCAAAAAACCAAATTTTTTTAAAAAGCTGATTAAGACGTTATTAATTAGTATTGTCCAATCTATAGTAGAGTTACCGAAAAAATTTATTTTTGATTCAATTATACTTCATTTTTCGACAATTAAGAACTTTGATATAATTTAAATTACACAGTAAAAAATTTTGCATCAATTCGTCAAAAAATTCTATGTTAAAAATTTTTTGACGCAATGACGCAAAATTTTTTACTGTGTAGTTTATCTTATAAACTATTATTTTTATACTTTAGTGCAATGATTATTTTTATTTATATTATAATAGGGTAAAAGTACCGTTCGTGGCCAGTGTACCTTTTTTGGCCACTTTATTTTCAAATTATTGTATAAATATTTCTATAAGCGCAAGACTTTGTGAATTCAATTCGTATAAATGTATTAATTCATAAATTCTATAAAAATTCTACTTGAATAGTTCAATTTTTTACAAATTCACTAAAATATCAAGTGGCCAAAAATGGTCCAAAGATGGCCAAAACCGGTACTTCCACCCTACTTCAAACAAAAATTTGTTAAGTTGAATGAAAAAAAAGTCGTAGACAAATTTATAAATTTTTGAACTTGAAAAATTTAAAAGTAAATCAAAATCATTGAAAGCATTTTAAATATTTTTATTAAAACATATTGAATAATAAAAATGACTGTAAGTTGATCTATAAAACTCCCACGAAGCGGGTTTGACAATAACCATGAAAAAATGTAAAAGACAATAAAAGGAGAGTAAAAAAATTGAAAGTGTAAAGAGGTTGGCAAACTATTCGGAAGTCTCTTACAACGACTAGTCCGGGAAGTTTTGTCATACATATGTATATGATACATAATAACGAATAAGAAGGAAAAAGACACAAAGTATTGTATAGCACAAAGTTTAGTTCTAACTTGATGGCCAAAAGGCTAGAACTTGTTTGGTAGGTTAGGTTTTAGATCAACTTCACAGCTTATGTACTACTACGTACACACATATGTCGGTATTGAGTCACGAAAACAGCGATCTTTCTGGCGTTTGGTTGTTCTTGTATCTTACACTAAATCATATTCATTCTCAGCTCTTCTCCATGATCATGTGAATCTCCCACACATCTTAATATAACACGCCGACCCTTTTTAACCATAGAGACACATATAGCGCAAAGAGGAGACCCCGAGTTCGAGAGTTTGCGTCAGAGCTGAAACCCGCGAGACAACAGGAAACTGCTGCATTCTTCCGTCCGAAATATTTTGATTATAGTATTATTTTATTCATATAAAAATTAATAACCAGTATTTACCATGGCGTTTAATTAAAAAAAAAAAAATAATAATAAGTATCAATGTGCTAAATGGATGAAAAAGTACGTTCGTTAATTAGCATAGTCGAATGATGGTTATCAGACGATATAACTTTTTATTTGAAATAGGCTGAACTCGTCGAACGCGCAAACCAGATGACCGTTCACCATTTCATTTTTTCCCTCTCTCTATCTTTCTACTCTTTTTTAAAAAAAATTTTTTTCACTTTTTTTTTTATTCCTTCCTCTCTACTTCTTTACCTTCATTTATCCACGCACCTGTGTAAGACACATACGTACACGTGGTTATGAAATACACAACTACACCGCGATACTTGTGAGTGTCGACACCCGCCCTCTGCCTTGACTAGACGAGCAGATGCCCCTAGGAATATATTATTCCGCTTTACTTCTAAAACGAGCAGCTTTCATGTTCACTTTTACGAGCTCACTACTAGAGACTAATGGGTAAACGTGTTTCCCGAACAAAACATTGGTATTTTTTTATTTTAATACATTTTTTACAGTTTTACTTGCAGTTAAATGCAAAAAAAAAATTAAAAAATAGCCACAGTTAATCCTGCGGGCTATGTATAAGCCCAAAACGCTTCAAAAATTTCTTATTCCGAGGTTTTGAGTTCTTTGAGCCCAAAAGTAGAACTATTATACATTTGCGAACTTTTCGAGATTGAAAATCTGGTGCATGTGTTGGCAGAGTACTTTTTATAGAATTTTAACGCTGTTTATAGAGATTGATAGCTGATGATATTTTTAAAGTAATCAGCGGTCGAGAAATCATTCCAAAAAATCATTTTTTCAAAAATTTTATTTCCCAATTTTTTGAAGGACATCGATTTTCATGGCGGGAAGTTGAAATAATAATAACTCAAGCGTCACAAAAAAAAATGTTGAATTTTTGATAGATTTCACTAAACAAAAACATACATGTTGAAAAATTATTAATCGTTAACGTAAATTCAATAAAACATTAACAAAAAAAAATTTGTTTGGGAATAATAGTGAATTAAAAAAAAAAAGATTTTTATTGGTCATTATCGTTATTAATTTATCTATTCAACGTTAAATTTTTTTAATTTATACAAAAGCATACGAGTCTAAAAAAAATATTAATTAAAACAATATCCTGAGAAAATCTAAATTATTTTTGTTATGTTATCAAGTCCGCGCTCTAAAAGCTTCGGTAGATTGTCGCGTGCCACAAGTCAAGCCCACCTGCTCTCCACGAAAAAAGTTACTCGCCAACGGGCCACCGGATAACGAGAGAACGAAAGACTTTAACTCGTGTCATGAAAAAATTTTAGATCTTTCATGATAAAATTATATTCATTAGTATTTTATATATGAAAAAAAAAATTATAAATTAATCATTAAAAACAACAAGATTTGATAAAATATTAAAACTATCGTGTGACTTAAATAAATAGTAATTTTATGTATAACCATAGTAAAATAAGTATTATTTTTAGCGTCTCCGTAATAAAATATTTATAAAAGTTCAGATATATTTTTTTAACTTCTATAAAAAAATCAAAATTATTTCTTTCAATACCGAATTGATTATTATTAAACTAAAAATTGTGAATGTATTTTTCCACACTCAGCAGAACTCAATTTTTAAGTTTAAAATTTTTTTTCAATTGATATAAAATTTAAACTGCTGAATTTTTTATTCGAATAATTTCACAATTTTTTTTAATTTTTCCTAAAGAGTAAATTATTTTTTAATAAATATAATTTAAAAACAGATAAACTTAAAAAAAAAAAATGAGTTTATTCAAGAGATACAATATTGAACCAAAGAATAATCATTTAAAAAAATTTTTTTGTCTTTAATCAAGTAAACGTATCTTGGTTCAAATAAATTTTATTTGCTTCACAATTTTATCTCGTGAATAAACTTAATTTTTCTATATCATTTTATTAAAGATAGAAATATATGTTTCTACATTGATAAAAAAATTGACTTGACTTTAGAGCCAAACTCTTGAATCAAGAATTTCATTTTGAAGAAAATGATTTAAGAAAATAAATTCTTAATCAAGAGAATAAATTCTTGAAACAAGAAAATTTTCTTAGTCCAAGAATAATTTCTTAGCTCAAGAATTTATTCTCTTGCCTCAAGAAAATCATTTTCTTCAAAATGGGATTTTTGGTTCAAGAGTTAAGCTCTTGAGTCAAATCAATTTTTTTATCAGTGTACTAATAATTTTTATGCTCAGTTAATTTGAAGCAATCAAACAAAATTCCCGCTTGTAAAATACTATAAACAGATTTTTCTAATCAACTAAAAAAAATTTTTTACATGTCATTAATTTTAAGCTATAGCAGAAAATTCTACTCAAAAGACCAATTTAGAAAAAAATAAAAAATTTTTATCATTCATATTCTTTCCGTGGTAGCCCTTTAAATTATCTACATTTATGATTTCAATGTCACTGTCAAGTGATGTATAATATTTAAAAAATTGAGCACCGCTGATAGCACATAGCCCGACAGAATTAATATATATGTAGTTTCAGTGTAAAAAGTGCTTGCGCGTCCGCAAGGAAATGCTATCTTTAGTCATGGGACTGAATAAAGTCGAAAGAGAGAGAAATTAAAAAAAAAAAAAATACCCGTGTAGATATATCTATCTGTGTGTATTTACAGATGTACATATAATATAAGAATGACGATGTTTCTAATTCATGCTTTTTCCATTACATCCAGACTCACACATTCCACATAAGCTCATATTGGCTTGTCAGTGGGTGATGTTCGATTCTCAGTACTCCCTCGATTCCTCTGGCATCTTCACCCCACCACCAAGCATCTACTAATGTTTCCACCCCTCCTCATAAGCGCAGGCATGTGTCTCCTACAGTCATTCTCCGTAATTTCGCAATACTTTTTCTTTCTTTAGCTTGTTGCTTGTTGAGGAACAACCTCAGCGACACGTGTTTGTTTTAGATACTCGGGCATTGACTTTTAGCAAATACCGACTAGAATCGTATTATGAATAGCTGCGATATGCAACCTCAATAAACAACTTAACTATAAATTTTAATACATCTTATATTCATTTAAATTCAACATTTATTAACCATAAGCTGCTGTAATTTTTTCTCACCAAACGGTAATGACTGTGTCCAAGTCACTTCTGTTAATGATTGATTACAAATATTGAAGAGAAATTTAAAATTAAAGATTGAGACTCTGTTTTTTAATAATGCAAGACAAAATTTCAGACTTGTTTAAAGAAAATTTTCAAATGTACACTTCTTAAAGATCGTACAATTTTTAATAATAAATAATTTATATTTCTGTCTTTTAAAGTAATTCAAAAAAAAAAAAATTTTGTTGATAAATGATAACAGAAAAAAACCAAAAATTTTTTTTAAATGTTTTTTTCAAAAAATTAAGAATTGTAACGTAATTAAAATTTTTAATCTTTCGCGGCATTTTCGACTGATGAAAAACAAAAATAAAGCGCATGCGCTGTAACTACATAACCAGCTGATTTAAAGGACTCCCGCGTTGCTTAAGACTAAATTTCATTCAAATTAGAAATGATTGCACAAGAGACAAACTAGTTTTAGTTTTTCAATAATTATAATTAAACGACACCGAATTAAGCAACTATTTTCTATACGACAATAATCAGATCAACTCTGAAGTCAATAAAAAAAAATTAATGACTTTGGCAGAAATATTTTGTTAACTACACAGAAAAAAAAATTTACTTGAAACAAGTAAATAATTTTGAAGAATTTCATCATCTTGGTTTGAGTTGAAAAATTCTTAAACTAAGAAATTTCACTTGGTGTTTTTGTCTTAATACAAAACAATGAGCTTCTTCAAGATGATTTTCTTAGTTCAAGAATTTTACTCTTGATTCAAGTTAATTTTTTTTTCAGTGTATAGAGTGATGACAAACAAAATTCATACGCGCACAAAAATTTACATTTATTCTGAATTTTTTCTATCAGTTCTTTTTTCTTATAAAGTAAATAAAATGTTAGCTTATACTGTTCCTATCATACAGGTGCAATTAAATATTGATGTAACAGAGGCTTTTAATATTCATAAAAAAAAAAAAATTTTTTTTAAACTGCATAAAATTTAAACTAAATTAAAAAAGTTAATTTTATTCTCGAAGTATTTTTTTCTTGTCATAATAATTTTTTTCTCAGCTCTTTATCACTTTTTCTATCTCTCGTTTTTTTTTTTACTCTAACTCGCCATTCATGAGAACGACACTAACATCACATCGGGTCGTTGCGGTCCAACGAGAGAATCGCTCGTGGCCCAATCGTTGCTTTACGACTTCCGGGCGAGATCAACATCGCATCTATATACACTCTACACATAAATATATAAAAGGTCCTTCGATTACGATGAGCACAAATAATAACACATATAATATATATCTAATTTAAAAAAAAAAATCAAGTGCTTTGCATTTGGTAAATTTGTAACATAAAATTTTAAAAAGTTAATAGAGTTGTTATCATAAGATATTTTAAATTGATTATAAAATACATATGTTAATTTTGAGATGCGCAATGCCATTCAGTAGAATAAGATTTACTTTACAAGAGACAGGTGTCAACGAACCATGTATATATTCTCAATCATATCTAAATAAGTATATAAAAATCCCTTATCTCAATTTTTTAACTTTTTATCCGTATACCTTTTTTTAATTTATAAAACACCTGCCAAGTCTTGCAAGACGATATGTGGTGACATGATTCAAAACTTTTTTTCTCGTCTCGTATCCTCGTTAATATTAATTATATTATAACTAGAATAGCTTTTAAAAGTATCAGTTAGTTTTGATTTTCTTACACAGAAAAAAAAATTTCTTGACTGGAGAACAAAATTCTTGGCTCAAGAGAATTTTCGGGTGCCTGAAGGAAGGCCGAAGTAAAAATTTTTCTTGAATTTCTATTCTTTATGGAAGTAATTTTTTCTCAATTCAAATTATCATGAGTACTTGATGCAATAAATTTTTATATTTGATCAAAAT
The DNA here is from genome assembly GCF_013202065.1 of Cotesia typhae. Classification (NCBI taxonomy): domain Eukaryota; kingdom Metazoa; phylum Arthropoda; class Insecta; order Hymenoptera; family Braconidae; genus Cotesia; species Cotesia typhae. Next base: position 15,618,337 of record NW_027423774.1, read on the forward strand.
TTTTAGATACTTTAGGGAAGCAGCGTCACCTACTTCAGCTAAGAAAAAAATTTTCTCAGCCTGAGAAAATTTTTCTCTTGAATATTTGATATCCATTTTACATTATTTTAGCGTGCAATTATACATATTGAATGAAAAAAAATGATTCAATATTATTTGATCTTCCCATTTGACATATTAGTCAATAAAAATATTAATGAAAATTTATTATCAAGATATTTAATTTTTTGGAGCAAGAGAGAAATTTTCTCAAGGTAAGAAAATTTACTTCTATCAAGAACAAAATTTTTTGGAGCAAGAGGCTGAATTTTCTCAAAACAAGAAGATTTTTTTGACTTAAATAAATTTTCTTGGATCAAGATACGTATTTCTTAAAGCAAGCGAATTAATTTTGTTGGAATAAGTGAAATTTCTTGTGTCAAAAAAAAATTTTTTTTTCGCTCAAGAAAATAATTAGGAAGAAAAAAATATTCTTGGTTCAAGTGAACCTTTTTTTCTGTGTATAAAATTAGTCGAGCATTTAAAAAATCACCCAAAGAAATAAATAAATTTAAAAAATAAGCGCGAGAATAATGGTCGTAGGAATTGAGAATCGAAAATAGAAGGAATAGAAGTAATATGTATAAAAGAAAGCAGACGACGTGCAGCTCCATTCGAAATTTTAAAGAAATCGCAATAGCAACGTTCAACGGTTGTCATTAATCTTCGAACGGACGGATATTATTTTAATTCTTGAGTCGCGGTCTCGATTCGGTTTCCGAGAACATCGGCTTTTGTCCCTCCGCCGGCGACTTAAACTTTTAAAGAGAGAAAGAGAGGGAAAATTGACCAAGTGATTTAATCTACGAATAGCAACCACTATACATCTTGCTGGGCCATCGGCGAGCTTAGCTACCTTTTTTTTTTATTTTTTATTTTATTTTATTTCATTCTTCACTAAACGGAGTTAGAGTAAGAGTAAGAGGACGAGTTACTCGATTGCTTATGTATAAATATGCATCGCTTATTTATGTATTGCCAGTTGTATGTATTCTATTTTCTCTCGGTCCTCCAATTATTTTTCTAACCTTCACTAGTTTCATTATCAGAATCTAAATTATTACCAAAAATTACTTGAACTTTGCACACTTGATTAAAAAAAAATTTATCTTTTGCCGCCCGCATCCCACCAACCGACTCCATTTACTAATTTTATTCCTTTTACTATGTACAATGTACATACATATAAATTATGGTGGCCCAAAAAACTAGATTATTTTTTTTTTCTAAAAGATATTACAAGAATCACGATATGAAGCACTAGACAGTTCTTTAAAATTGAAAAATTTTTCCCGTGAAGCAATGTAAATGTAATTATTCAACATGAGAATCAATTTAGCAGATAATAATTAATTTAAAAAATTTTTTCAACAAATAAATTATGGCAAAAAAAAATAAGAACAAAAAATTGACATCTAGAAAATTGAAAAAGGAAAAAATGCAATTTTTCAGAAATAATTTTTCGGAGCAAATTTATTTATTAAAAAAAAAATAAAAAAATTATAATAGTGTCGCTCAATTATTAATAGTAATCAATAAATAAATTTCATGACTCTTCTATTTATAGGTACGGCTTTTTCATGTACATGTGCGTTATTGTACCAGCTAGTTTTCAGTTTAGTTACATGAAAAAAAGAAAACTTGAAAAATTACATTATAAATACACAAAAAAAAATTAACTTGAATCAAGAGAAGAATTTTTGGACCAAGAAAATAATTTGGAAGAGTTTTATTGTCTTGAACCAAAAAATTTTCGAATCAAGTAAAATTTACTTAAACCAAAAAAATTTTATTAGTTTAAGAACTTTTCTACTCAAATCAAGAAGACGAAGAAAGTTCTTCGAAATTATTTACTTGATTCAAGTAAATTTTTTTTTCCTGTGTAGTAATAAGTGTCCCGTCGTATTCAAAACTAGAAAAATTACAATTCGAAATAACATTTTTGTAATTCAAACTTTGAATGTTAATTTTCAAAGCTATCTTCCTTGATATTTTCTTGAGTCAAAAAAATGTATACTCCAGTTAAGAATTTTTTTTCAATGTATATACTGTAATTTTTCTATTTTTCTTTTTTCCGTGTAGTAAACATCTAAAATAATAATTACAAATTTTTTTCCGATTTTACGCTACAAATGACTTATTGAATATACTTTTAATTAAAAGATATTTCGATAAATTTTTTCCATCTGATGATATTCAAAGTTAAATTATTTGTTTAAAGTATTATTATTTTTTTTTTACTTACAAAATTCCAAAGTTAGGGAGTAAAATCATAAAAAGTACTATATATTTTTAGAGCTAGTCATATTAACGTGTATTGATAGATACTCAACTCTCCGATTCATGTTTTGGATTATTTACTTAATTCGTTGATAGACTCTTAGCTGTATGTAGAGGTTATTCTATCCAAAGACGTGAAAAACGAAATATATTTAAAGGGGAATCAAGGTTATCCGGTCAACTTTTGATGAGTGACGGAAATAGAATGATGATAAAAAACCAACTGTCGCTATGTAATATCTAACAAAAAATAAAAATTTTAATATTTATTTTTTGGAGTATAAAATAACTTTAAAAAATTACATAAGCTAGAATCTAATCAAATTATTAAGTATACTATCGGCGTATGTACATAGTTGATTCAGTCAACTAACCTATCCGTTAAAGTACTCCATTATGCTGGTGTTAGTTCATGTACTTTTTAGCCATGTGCTCTCACGCTGGGGGCCCGCCGCTACGCAAAAGCGTAAGTAAAAAGCCCGTCAGAATAGTATAGTAAATAGAGGATGGAAGATAGAGGACATAGGACAGAGGAGTATGTGGTAGAGGATAAGGAGTAGACAAAGAGGGAACAAGAAAAAGAAACAACTATAGAGGGCACGAGGAAGAAACAAATATCCCACAAGGCCAAACTCGCTTCACTGGAACAATTTTTAGTTTTTAAGTTTTAACGCGTCAAAAGTAAAAACGCTTTTGCTTTTAAAACCAAATTAATGATACTGCACTGTCATAATTACTTAACCCGATACTTTATTTATTGTAAAAGATTCAAATGAATTGTTTCCGCATTACCAATTATTGTTTACGTTTACTCTCTGCCGTAACCTTGATATAATTCGCTTTTTTAAATACGAGAAAATTCTACTGAATTATTTTATTGAAAAAAATATTTATGTGATCAATATAAATAATTGAATAATAACAATAAAACAGCATCGGCTATTTAGAGTTACTGCTAAATTGGCTGTATAGTATTCGACATTGGCCTGGAATGCGTTAACGGAAACCTGTTCTCAGTCTCATTCTCAGTATATTTAAACACCAGCTAGAAAATCATTAATATCTTATAATAAACAAGTTTTGTCGTAACTAATAATGAGAACAATTGTTATTATTATTTTTATTGTTGTTAATATTATTATTATTATTATAATATAATTTATTTAAAGCCGTAAGATGGATGGCGGGGTAAAAAGGTCTATCATTACAAGGATCGAATGCTACTCGATGCTTACAATTCTATCTGCTGGATATATTTGAGGAGCTGAGTTTCAAAAGGGTATCTTTTCATTTTTGATTAATCGTGACAAAAAACTGGTTATCTTCAATTATAAATATTTTTATTGAACTTTATTAATTTAGCTACAAAGTGCTATCGGTTATGAAGCTACCATTCGATTTTTAGCCCCAAATCTTTATAATTCTTGAAGTAATTAATATTAAAAAGTTCAAAAAACTGCTCTTTTAAAATATGAAAAGATACCTTTTTGAAAATCAGCTTCTCATTTATGTTCTTTAGTAACTATACTTTCGAACAAAATAGCGGGAACAAAATTATTAGTTGCATATAAAAATTCTTAACAAAAAAAAAATCTAATTATTATTATTATCATTGAAAGTTATTAGATGAAGCTCTTCAAAATTATTTTCTTGGTTCAAAAATATTTCTCTTGATCCAATTCAATTTCTATTTCAACGTACTTCTTCAAAAGTCAAAAAATAATGATACAAATAATTTAACAACGATTATTTTAGCCAAAATTTGCAAAAAAGTGTTTTTTTATGAACAAATTAGAAAAGAAATATTTTTCCTTAAAATTGCAGCTGTTGATTGACATGTTTACATTTTTGTAAACACAATAATCATTCACTAACGTTATTAATGAATGTATATATTTTTTTACTCCGATAAAAAAATTTAGTGTATACAGAAAAAAAATGTACTTGAATCAATTAAATAATTTTGAAACATTTCTTTTTTTTTGATTTGAGTAAAAAAATTCTTAAACTAAAAAATTTTTCTTAGTTTAAGTAAATTTCACTTAATTCAAAAATTTTTCAACTGGATTCAAGACAATGAAACCCTATAAAATTATTTTCTTGGTTCAAGAATTTTTCTCTTGATTCAAGTTAATTTTTTTTTTATAAATTACAAAAATGTTAAATGTCAAAAAATAAAAAATATTCTTTACAATCACATGAAAATTAGAGACGTGCAATTTAGCATTTTCAAACTTTTATGATATGTAAAATAAAAATTGAATGTATAGCAATTAAAAAAGGTATTGCCTAATTAATTAGCGCGTCTTTATAGCCCCGTTGTCTGGAGTAGAGGTGGCGTCGACTATAACAAATTAGGGAATGACCGGAAACATCGTTATGTGGCTCGCGAAATTACAGTGAGTTCTCTGAACCGACGAGGAATCGTGAATTTACACTCAAACCATACATATATATGTATATATAGTATACCAGTAAATTTTTTTTTTTTTTTGTATAATAGCTACGCATAAGGATAGGTCAGAGGGAATAGGATATAATAGAAGGAGAATGAATATATATTATTAGGCAGTTTAGGGATTGAAAGTATGTATAGTACGGAGGCTAGACCTAAACCTTGGTCTAAACAAAATTCATATATTTATTCGATTTATTTAGAGTACAAATATACTTAGACATAGTAAATTCAAGCTAGTCTTCCCTACTGGTAGTGTAGTTTCGTATAGTATAGTATAGAGACTGTAGTGTCGTAGTTTTTTGGTTTAGGGGAAGACTAAAAAGACCTTGAGTTCCCTGAGTATAGGCCCCGAACCGGATGATGTCGACCTAGTACTGACCCACTATAAAAGCACTTGCTATCTTGCTTTTTCACCAGGACTTGGCCATTGGTAGCCTCTCCCTCGGAAGAGCCCGGTAACCTACTCTGGCAAACACCGGCTCTCCAAAACTCGCTTAGTCGTTTTACCTCTCTTTCTAGCTTAATCTCCCCTTTTTCATTCACCCTCTCTAAGTCTTCTCCCTCTTCTTTCTAAGCCACTCACTCTCGCTTTTTTTTTATCCCCAACTAGCTCTCCACTACACCCTCAAAATAACGTCTGTATACTTTATTTCTTTCTTTCTTGCTTCCTTCTTTTCTTTCTAGGCATCCTTTACTTCTTTCTATAATTCTTTTATAGTCTATCTTTCTCTTATACACACAAAATAAATATAAGTGTGCTTGAGAGAATAACCAACTAGTAGTATAGCATAGCAACTGCTGTTTCTGCATTTCTTACCTTCAAGCCCCATTCTCCACATATATTTTGTATAACGGGTGGCCCAATAACTTTCAAATTAACTTCAATGTTCACATATTGTTTATTTATTTTTTTATTTATTTTCAGTCTTAAAATTCAAAAATATATCAAAAATATTATATTTTAATTTTTATAAAATATGTTGCATGAAATTAAAAAAATGAGTAATTAATTAAAAAATAAAAAAAAAATTACATGTGTAGACTAGGACTTGAAAAATTATTTGGATTGATAGAGCTATCATGTAATCAGACGATCGAGTGTTCAAATCCTGGTTTGGGCTGTTTCGTATTTATTTATTTTACTGATAACAACAGATCTCAAATAATTTTTATACATTTTTAGCAAATAAAAAATTATAGCAAAAAATTACATGTGTTGAAATGAAAAAAAAAAACTTCATGTTTTTTTTTAGTACCAAATTATTGCTTTATGATAAAAATATTAATAAAGATTGTTAAAATATTCAAAAAATTTATTAATTTTTCAAATTAATAAAATATGCATCAAATTATTAAACACTTTGTTACTCGCTCATAAATATTTGAACAAAGTGGAACACTTTTCATAATGTAATAATAGAGGAAATATATTATATTGCATTTGCAGTTTACAGTCGCAATATTTGTGGCAAAAAAGTGATAAAAATTAGTTCAAACTATTTTCTTATTTTGCTCATTAGCTTTAACACTTAATTTTTGTAATTATTCCAAGAAAATTTTATGGGCAGAAATTTTAAAAAATTTTATACTTTTGATTTTTATTTATTACCACCTCAAAGTACTATTCCACGTGCGAACACCCGCAAATGGTCAATGCCCTCAGTAAAAGTAACCCAATAAAAACCATGCAAGATTGTAACAAGAAAAAAACCTGTACGAATAAAACTACTTGCATAGAAACACTTGCAAATATTGTTATAATATCTTAGGGTGGTTTTATAAGGGACAATTCGACACGGAATGTTTCTAAGTAGCCATCCAGTGGCAGTCATAATTTAATTTTATAACCATCTGGTTTTAAATATTTTTTATTAATTTAAATATTAGTAAGACTTGATCTGTCAATTGATTTTTAATCATTAATTTTCTGCATTATTATTCGAGTTTCATTCAAACAATTAAAAGTTATAATTTAACAATTGAATTATAGTTCAATATGAACAATAAGTAATTGGAGTAAATACTTAAACCTAAACATATTGGTTTCGAAAAAAAATATATAATGATTTATTAGCAGCTGGTAGATGTTGAAAAAAAAAATATAGGAAGAGTAGTAGTTTTTAGTTGTTCTCTATAACAAGCATAATGAGAAAAAACAACGTTTCGGATTGCCCGTTAGGCATCAAAGCGGTGTAAAAATGCATAAAGCTCGTGACCAAGACCACAGATACGTTCACATAACCTCTTGATCCTGATTAGAATATGAGTAGAGCTCAACTAGGCAAGTGAGGTTGTATTTAGCTACTCCTGTACCTTGTTTCTATACTATTCTATACTATATAGCTCGGTCACTCATTTGCTCTCTTTTTTATTCTTGCTCATACCACTTCAACTATTACTACTGCACGTGCAGCTTCCCGAATACACCCGGAAGCAAAGATGCTTTTCCAGTTTTGCATAACATCATTGTAAACCGGTAATTACTCTATGCACACAAGCTGCTTTTCCACACCATGAGAAACGGCTATTTCTTTTCTATAATATACTTCATTACATTATACTCACCACCGGTACTTCTCTAGATTGTTATTTATTTTCATTACAAAGAAAATAAAACAGTTTGTCGTTGCATTTTTGTTTTATTCACTTTGTTTATAGTTTTTAATTTAAGGAATATTTTTTATTTTTTATGAACTTTGTTTTTTCTAAATCTTTGAAATTTTAGTTGACAAAAAAATTGTAAAACTTACATTATGTTCAGTATTATTGAATTTATTCAATTGAATTGTTTTATAACACAGTACGAAATTTTCCGTCATTGCATTAAAAAAGTTGAAATAGAAAATTTTTATGTTAAATGTTCACTATTAAAATTTTTTTGATGTAGTGACAAAAAATTTTTTATTCTGCGATCAATTTTTTTCATCAAATAAAAATATAAAATTAAATTAAAAGAAACATTTGATTTTTCCTCTCAAATGAATAATATAAGCTAAAATCAATATTTAAACTTGCCCAATACTCTAAAACTTTCCATTAATTGTCATTTATTTTTCAAAACTTCGATCAATTTTTCAGCAAATGAAAACTTTTAAATCACTTAATAAATATCTCAAACTTCTCTTCACTCTAGTTAACACTGAAATTATACCTGAAGTGAACAACTAAATAAACTTTTTTTTGATACTGTTTAACTATTTATTCGTTTTTTAGATTTTGATACTGCTTTTTAAATTGAGTTATTACTTATTACCACTGAATATTGCGCGCGCGATCTTGCGTGTGTCTTTTCCACTTATTGTGTAATAATACGAACGTTTTTATTTATATTTTTATGCCTCAGCCAATCAGATATTTAAAAAAAAATTTTTTTTTAGTTATTTCATGTGCATTTAATGATAAAATTTTTCAGGTAATAACTAGGGTAAAAATATATACAGTAATAATCACTCTGTAGTTCTGTAGAAACTTTCTCACAAAATAAAAAACACTTGAAAAATCACTTTACGGATACTAAAACGAAAGGTGTCGAATAAAAACTAAAAAACTCCAGTTTCAGAAAATAAAACAATTTTTCCGTGTTACAAAGCTCTTTTTATTTATTTGTGCTACATAAATGAAGAAAATATACGTCTTTAATATTACTAAGCAACAATAAATCGCAAAACAATATTTACAAATTTTATTTTTACGTTCCTTCTTAGTATATCAGGATAATTTCCGATTAAAATTTTTTGCTACGGCTATCATTTCAGTCGTTCGGTTTTGATTCATTGTATTTCAATTAAATTATACACATGTGTAATGCATATGAGTTGAGCGTTTCTGGAGTTGTCAGTATACAGTTAAATGCTCTTAAATGCTGAAAAGTGAAAGTGAAAAGGGGAAATACTTTATGCATGCTCACTATTTGATAAGCTAAAGCGAATTAAAAATTCTTTTATAATAATTTTTTGTATTCTCGGATTATTTGATTGATATAAAATTCAAAATCATATCTAAACTTTTTATGAATTAGTTTCATATCTAGTTATGTTAACAAATGTTAATTCGCTAAAAATGTGAACTTGTTGTTAGTAAAAAAAAAAATTAAATTAATTATAATATTTTGTCAAATTTAATGATGTCTTACTAATTATTGTGACATTATTTTCAGGATACACGTATCTTGGATCAGCTTTGGTTGTTGAACCTTCAGTTGCTAGTGGGTCAAAAAAGCGGTGAGTAAGAAGCGATGATAAATGAGCATGAAAATCTTTTCTAATCGAAATAATTATGCATAAAAATATTTTATGTCTTTTTTGCCATAAATTGGATGATAATATTAGCTATAAAATGTGAATGAGAATTTACTATCTAAAGAAGACAAAATTGTAAATGATATAACTATAAACTAATGATAAAAACGATATATACGATTTTTCTTGATACAAAAGTTTTTTTTCATTATCTATATATTATCTTGTCATTGACATTTAATGATTACTTATCACTAAGAGATTGTTATCTGGAGCAAACTGCGGTAGTTGAGAACTTTGATGAGTCTTTTAAAAGGTTGAAAAAACAGACGAATTTAGTAGGAATTACTGTTGTTCTAATAACGATATTTGGGAGCCGCTGGTGCAACAACGATCAAAACGCGGTCTCCTCCCTATCCAGTTTGCGAACCAAACATTCAAAAAAGTGTGGCACCTGCCTTCTTCTTAGCTACTATACTCTTCATATTCCAGTGCTTTAAAAACTAATGTAAGGGAGAGTAGTACATATATAACATAACAGCCGAATAAAAAAAATATATGACAGAGAGTAGTCCGCTCGTGCCACACAACTGCAATCAATTATTTATTTTTCATTCTTTTTTACTCTTCATCTTAATACTTATTCTTTTTTATTGTCCATTTTATGTCAGAGAAAAAAATACTTGCACAACTTACGCGCGAAGTGCCAAACTTGATTTACATTCTTACAAGATTTTATTTGTCCATTTGCACCCACATAAATTCATTTCTATAGATTTCAAATTGTACTAAAATAATGTAAAAAGATACGCTAACTAAAAAATTTAATTTTATTTGACTATTTTTGATTAAATGAAAATTACAACCCTTGTTTAAGATTCTTTTGTGGATTTGTAAAAATCACTTACTTTGTACATATGCATAAAAAATACATATTTTTGAGATTTTCGGACAATAATATCTTTTATACAAATTAATCAATTCAAAGTATATATTTTTTTTTTTAAACAAAGTGTAATTTAATTTGTAATCATAAACCGAAAAGATAGTGTAAAACAATAATACACAGAAAGAAAGAAAGTCTTGAGTCAAGCGTAAATTTTTTTAAATCAAGAAAATCTTAAGGAAGATTAAAAATGAAAATTTCTTCTTGCTCCAAAATAACTTCGGTCTTCCTTACAATTTTCTTGGTTCAATAAATTTTTTTTTTCTCTGTCAAAAGATTTTGTGAGCTATTACAAGCTATCGATATGTATCATTCAAACCGTTGTTGTTTTAAAAATTAGTAAGGCTGAGATATCTTGTACAATAAATCTTAAAGATTCTCATCATTCAGAATTTAGTAATTAGCGTATAAAGAGTTCTTGTCCGAGTTCATTGTCTTTTACAGTTTAACTCAAAATCAGTAAAATTGTACTGAGTAAATTTAGCGAACACTAGTTTTCTATAAAAATCTCTTTAAGGTCTTGAAAAAAAATGTAATGATGCTAGTGCCTAGTATGAAATTAAATAACAATAAAATATGAAGAGAGTGTATCATAACGAGATTATGATGGGCAAGCTAATCGTAGAAGTAGTTAAACTTGTAGCATTTAGTACATAAAAAGATAGAAGTTATTCTATTGGTTAGATTCAACTCTTCTTTGGTCCTCTTGACTATACTGAGCTACATTGCCAATACATTGGATATGTTTCAAATATGGAGCACAACCTGAACTAAGAGAACAAGATGAACAATAAAAAGTATATAGAGAGAAACAAGTTGAAAGTGGTTAACTGGCATAAGAGGAGCTAGAAGCAAGAATCAAGAACTAGTTTAAATTAGGGTTTCGCCCTTTCATTGGGACCAACGGCACTGTCAGTGGATTCTATAGTTACTATTATACTTTCTCACTTATTTTCTATCATGATTCTATTCGCTATGTTATATTTTTCTCAAGTATGCATTCTAAGTGAATTGAAAACTAAGTGTGAGAACCAGCATAAGAACTTCTGTCTACGTCAATCATGTGAAGTGAATTGCAACGCTGTTCTTCATCTAAGTCAACTTTATTCAATATTATTTTAATATATTTAAAACCTATTTTTCAACTATTAATTTTTTTCAACCCTTTAAATAGAGAAGACCAAAATATTTAAATGTGACCCTTTATTGTTGCTAAAGATTCTTTTTTAAATAAAATTATTTTATATTCAAAATAGTTTTTTCACAGTTATATCATACACGGAAAAAAATAATCGGTAGTGTCTACTGATTGGTACTCGGTTGACTCAACTGATTTTTTTTTTTTGTAGACTCAACTGAAAAAGTCGGTAACCTCGCATAAAATATGCTCATAATACTAGGACAAAAACCTAATCTCTTAAAAAAATGAAATATTGTAACCGATGTGTTAAGATCAAAGTTTAAATAATTTGCGCACCGATATAAAAATAAATTTAAATTGTTATTCGTTTATATACACTGAAAAAAAATTAACTCGAATTGAGAGAAAAATTCTTTAACCAAGAAAATAATTTTGAAGAGTTTCAATCAAGTAAAAGTTCAATTTAATTCGTCAATTGCGTAAAATTCACTGAAACTAAGAAAAATTTCTCAGTTTTAGAATTTTTCTACTCAAAGTAAAAACGATGAAGTTCTCCACCATCGCAGGAATAGTCAGGGAAGCTTTCTAGGACCTCAAAACCTCTAGATCTATCTGATGAAAACTCGATTTCCGGAAAACGGGGTAAAACCAATAACTTCCCGATTTTTGAAAATTTTCAATTTTCTTAGCGGGAAGTTAAAAAACTTAATACATCGATCGACAAATTCACGGAACTATTAAGAGTATGTTGGTCTGTAAAAACACCTTAAAATACTAGATTTCTCATTCATAAGAGCAAAGATGCAATTAATTTACCGAAATTTTTAACGATTCATTCATATTGAGCTTATCAAACCGATGAAAGGGTAGGAAAGAATTTTTTTCATCAAGAATCATAAAAGGATCTTGTGAGAAATACATTTTAGTTCTGAAACTGCCGTTTAATTTTTGGTGCGACTTTTAATTATTAAAATGACAGTATTGTAGAATACAAGAATATTCTTTAATTCAAAGCCGGGAATTTACGCTTTTTTTTGTGCTATATTCCTTAGATTTCCATGAGAACTGTTACTTGGAAAAATTTCGAACGAAAGACCCAAAAACGAGAATCTTAGTAAAAGAACTCTGCACTGACAAAAAAATTCACTTGAATCAAGAATCAAACTCTTGAACCAAGAATTCCATTTTGAATAAAATGATTTTCTTGAGTCAAGAGAATAAATCCTTGAAACAAGAAAATTTTCGTAGACCAAGAATAATTTCTTAGCAATGACGCAAAATTTTTTACTGTGTAAAATTCGAGACGTCAAATTACAAAAATTTTTTTTAACGATTATTTTTAATGAAAAAATTCAATAACTCATTTTTTGCTCTCTGAACTATGTGTAGTTATTAAAAAAAAATGGACATTACATTTTTGTTCTTAAATTTAATGTCATTCAGACATAATATTTGTCCATCTATTGGTGTACTTACTCTATTCCAATTGCACAACTTGCCCTTACGATTGAGTTGATATACGCAACGAAAATTATAAGAACTTTTTCTATAGATTATAGAATAGTTTCCATAGTATAAGTTTCTATCAAATCACACTACGTTATCGTCATTTTATAAATGAGGTGGAAAGATTTTAATTTAAGTATCAATTGTGTTCCAATTACAACAATATTCTAAACAATTTATTTAATATAAATTGAATTAAAATTAATCAAACAATATTAGTTCATTTCGAGACTAGTTCCCTCCAAATTTTTATTTTTAATCATTTCAAATAATTAAATTATCTTGAATGAAGCGGAAGAATTTATATTCAAATTAAATTTCTTTGAACCAAGGATAATTTTTTAGTTCAAGAATTTTTATGTTTGATTCAAACGTTCAAATTCTTTAAAATGATGTTCTCGATTCACGATTAATGCTTGAGAATCAAGTTAGTTTTTTATGAGCGACAAAAGCCTCAAATAAAGTGAAACGAATAAAATCTCAAATTACTAATGATTTTTCGAAGAACTCATTTTAAGATTTTTATTTTTCAATATTATTGCCAAATATTTGACGAAGAACTAAATCAAAGTAAAAGTAGGGAAAAAAATTAAGCGGATGAGCGTCTTTTCCTTGAAGAGCTTATTTTGCCTCCTCCTTCTCCTCCTTAACATTGATTTTAATTTTTTGATCCATGAAATGGTATATTTAATTATAAAATTAATCAAAACAAAAATAGTAAAGTGTTTCAAAATATATTAAGTAAGATAGTTGGTAAATGAGTTAGAAGTTATTGAGGATTGAAAAACATGATGAGGTACGTGATAGCTAAGTGGAGTATCCATATGTTTAATGTGCAACCACAAGAAATTCAGGCGTGCGGAAACTCGGTACAGTAATATCTAACCACAGAACACAATGTAGACACGTGTGTGCATCATTATTAAAAGTTTGCATGTGCATCGTTTGCAATAGAACAGACCCTTATTCGCCACAAGCGGCATCCACCCATCTTATGGGAGTTCCAGGTATGCTTAACCACTTTTTACTTTGTATGCAACATTTCAATGTGCAATGTACAATGCAAGTACAAATACCTCGACAGATACCACAGCAAACCAATACAGTAATTTGCATTTCAAGGATTAGCATAATAATGCAATAAGTGCATCCCTAGTTTGTTACACGAGTCAATTACATTTAGTTAGCTTTTAATAAACTCTCTCGTACATGTATAATACCTAACAAGATGTGAGACCCTTTTTCATTTTACTTTACTCCTTTTTTTCCGGTACTGCAAATTGTAAGGGGATATTTACTGTACGCATGCACTTTACTCAATTGCGCAAGGTGACAAAGCTGTTGGTAATCCCCTTTACTTGCTCTTATTTTACATTCAATCCTATTTTTATCCAAACATCTTATGTATTTATGTGTACTCAAATACCGTATCAACATGTGTTCATAATTTAAAGAAGATTGAGTAATCGTAATCACAAAAATAGGTTAATTCAATTAAATCAAATTTATTAATTAACGTTAGACAATTATGTAAAATCTAAATTTAACGTACATTGTTTTGAAAGATTATGGATAAATATAGATAAAACAACATGTTTCACTCTTATTATATTATCTTATTTTCGTTGTACCTTTATAAAAAAATTGATATTTACTACACTGTAAAAAATTTATTCGTCATTGTGTAAAGTGTAAAAATTTTTGTATAGAATATTAGACTCTAGTATGTATAATTTCATATTCTCATGTGTTGATTTAACACACTAGAATGTGGAATTAACATTAGTTTGTCTAAAAACAGTCAGTAACACAAATATGTATGTCAAATTTGATGAAAATTTTTTTACTGTGTAAGAATTAAAATTGCGCGCTTTAATCCGATCCAATAAGAAAACAGTAACCATTCTTTCGAGATTTTCGATACTAAACTAACATCAGTTCAATCATCAATTTTATATTATAGGATTTTGTAATATAAATTTTATATTATTTTTTTTTAATTATTTTAACATAAGATACGAACGTATACTAAAAAAAAAAATTTTTTTTTAAATCAATTTTATCGAGAAAAAAATTTTTGAACCAAAAGATTAATTTTGAAGAGTTTCAGAGTCTTGAATCAAGAAGAATTTCTGAGTTTAAGAATTGTTCTACTTAAATCAAGAAGATGAAGTTTTTCCAAATTATTTACTTGATTCGTTTAGATTTTTTTCTGTATGTTAAAAAAATATACATTAAAAAAGTTGGTGTATACTAATTTCATTTTTAGATGATGAGAGACAAAACTGTAATGAAATATTGCATGCAGTAAAATGATATAGCATCACCCTTTTCTCTGCAAACATGCAGTAGGTATGATATAAAAACATTTTATACATGATTTAGATAAAGCCATTGGTATACATGAAACAACTATTACGAGTATAATTAAATTGAGCATTTTTTAATTACCGACTATTTTTTTTCACTTAACGAAAAGTACATATTATTATTTTGCATTTTTGCATGAAAAGAGTAAAGTTTTAATGTGTTTATATGTAATACGTTCAGAAAAAAAAAAACTATTTTGATTCTAGAAAAATATTTTCCGCTCAAAAGAATTTGTCGGAAAGGAAAGAATTATTCTCGTTATCAAACGCTCTTTTTATTTTTTGTCTACATACTAATAGAAAAGTTAAGGGATCATTTTGGTTCCGGCACTTGAAAAAAAGCAAATGTTCATTATTTTTTTTCGCAGAAACTATTATAGATATTGATATAAAGTTTATTTGGTTTAACACATAAATTTTCGAATAACATAAAAAATATCTATAACTTTAGTTTTTTTTTAATATTTTTTACATGGATAAAAGTTGGTATGTTGCTTATCTAATTAATAACTTGATACTGATTCATCTAAAACACAAAAACCAAAATTATATATCTCCAATATATAATTAGTTATGGCAGGAACTACGGAAATTATTATTTATCGATAAAAACAAAGTGAATGAGATTGAAAAACAAGTAAAATAATTTCTTAATTCAAGAGTCGCGCCATACTTGGAACAAGTCGGTAATATCTTGAACCAATGTTATCGTCTATTTTAGTCCAAGAGAAATAAATTTTTGGGCGAAATTGTATATATCTTATTTTAAAACAACAAAAGTTTCTTGATTCGAGAATCAATTTTTTAAATTAAGAGAATTAAAATACTTAAAATAAGAATGATATTCTGAAGAAAAAGTTTTTCTTAAATCAAATCATTTCGTTATCAGTGTACGTAGTATAATTTCTCGTATCAAATTCAATGAAAATGTTAAATGGTAAAATTTTCAATTTACGATGTCGGGCTCGTTCAAGTTTACTAAGTTTTTAGCTGGGCTGAGTTTAGATTAGTATACCATGCATTATTTTGTTATAGATATTCTTTAGAGAGAATGTATTCATCATCCTTAATATAAAATTGAAATGAAATGTATGTGGCATCAATTTATTCGTGATGTGATTAGTCGAATCTATCATAAGCACGAAAATATATGCAAACCCTATGTTCAGGCGCGCGCGCAAATTCAAATTCTAGTTTTCAGTAAAAGATCCACTGAAATCTGGCAAGAGCTTAGTAAATTTGAATAAGTCCATAGATTTCATTCTAACAATAATTCTATTATTCTATAATATCAAATTTATGATTAAGTTGAAATTGTTCAGTATCGAAATTATTAAATAAAAAAAATGATATATGATTGGTTAATGTTTAAAATTAAAGTGCGCGCACAGTGTACAATTTAGAATGATAATCTTCAGTAAAAGTTACAAATAGTTACGAAATTTATTGTTTGACTAAGTATGCAAAATCCATTAAAATCAAGAAATAGTATTTTTCCATATTTCTTTTCGACAACAACTTTTCAGCGTGGATCGTAGCAAAAATATAATACAGTAAAATGTAAATAGTATATTACACCTCTAGGGAAGAAAAGTAAGAAATGTCTCAGAGCACATGCAATCAACAAACATGTGATCTTAGGCTTTCTTATTTACTTCCCGAGGAGTGTATACTATTTTTTTCCCCGACGAAGGCGTAAAGCGGAAACTTCGTTTAGCGAAGCGGGGCTAAAGTTGACGCTTTACGCCTGAAGGGGAAAAAAAGATATAACAGTCGAGTGTAACTTTGTAGGTATCTCAATGGCGGCGCTACTATATGATCCTCTAAAACTTGGAAAATGAGTGTCGTTACTGTCGTTTATTTTCAATTAAGGGGGAACACCACTGTGACAGGGAAAATAAAGGTATTTGGTGTTCCTCCTTAAGAAGAATAAGCCATCGAAAAATTTAATTTCAGAAAATAGAATTAAACACTTTATTCGATGCAATTACTTAATTTCACCATTTTTTATTTTTTTTAATAGAATTTTTTAAATGAAGAAAAATATTTACTTGAGTCAAAATAGTTTTGTTTTTTTATTTTCAAATGAATTGGTGCAGAAACAATAGTGGTAATATTTTAGCCACTGCCTATCACAGGAACCATTTTCAAAAGTTCAATATATATGTATAGTAGTGCAAAAATATTTTTGAATATTATCCATCATTTAATACATAAATTATATAGTAATATAAATTACAAATTGAATAACATCAATTGTTAGAAATAAAACTTACAGACTAAAATTAAATAATAAAAGCAGAATATCGACATTGGCGCTGCGAGATGCATATTCCTCCTCTAGTAGTCCATGCACTTCAAACCACCCGTTTTCCCCTTCGCACTCCAACAGGCAATTGTCGGATACGGCGCGTGCCAACCTCGTGCAATTCCCCTACTCTAACCACTCCCCCAACGTGTTGCAGCTTCACCCTTTTCGCAAACGCACGCTCATCGTTTACATCACTCTCTTCCTTTTTCTCTTTCGTTTTCCTGGCTCTCTTCCTTCAAATAAAATCTCAGTGCTTCTCCCACTATTATGCACTTTGCACTTGTTGCATTACTACCGAGCGCATGCTCTCTTAAATCATCCAGGTAAAAAAGTTAACAGTTTCACAGAAGCACTAAGTGCATAGTTTGCTGTTGGAAGTAAGCCAATTTTCATTCTTATTCAATTTAAAGTCCATTCATTCGGCTGATATCATATCGTATTACATAATTGGTTGATACTGTTGATTTATATTCTATATTTCAATAAAAGAAAATTTTCATCTATCGTTTCATGTAAATAATTTTATGTAAAAATTACGTTTTGCACGCACTGATAAAAAAGTTAACTTGATTCAAGAAACATATTTTTTTCAAAATGATGTTCTTTGGTTCAAGATTTTTTTCTTAAATCAAATTAACTTTTTTAACAGTGTGGTATTCAAATTTCTAATATATAAAGAAAAATTCTTTACCACTGACTGTAAATACAATCGTACATTTATAATCGAATGTTGATCCGACCTAGGTACAAAGAAATGAAACAAATTATTTTCTTGATTTTTTGACAACAGAACATCGATATCCACTTTCATTGAGGTAAATGAAAAAATAAATAGCTTTATTTAACTTGAGTAGAAAAAAATTTCAATTAATTCAGCCAATTTTCAGATAACAATATGCATTCAATAATTATCGAGACAAAATGGTCTTAAAAGGAATATTGTTGGTTGTATAATTAATTATAATTTTGTATGTTAGTAAATTATGGTTATATAACAATCACGGTAAATTTTGGAATAGCTATAAAAACCCGAGTAAAAATGAAATTATTATTTTTTACGAAAAAATCACAAATTTTGTTCAACTGCCGCACCACCACTGCACCAATTCTAAATCATACCTACAATTTCACAAAAAATGGCATCATAATTAATTTATTAGGCAATAATTAATTATTAAACAACCTGACGAGAAATTTTAATGTAAGTTCATTGTTCAACCTCCTTTTATTCATATGCCTAATATTCAAACAAGAAAAATTTTTTTAATCAGGCAGAAGTTCTGCGGAATTATTGATTTTTTTAGTCGTAATGTTGATATAGATTTTTAATTTCGTCCTCGGGTTGAATAGAATCAGCACGCCTATCGAAATACCCTGAAAGAATTTTTGAAATCAAACTGCGATGGGATTCGAACCTGAGTCGTCAGCATGAAAGTCTCGAACATTATCAACTGCGTTGCAAGCCGTAAGATAACTAAGTAAATGTAGTTTAACATTTGAATAATCAAGAAATATTTTATTTCAATATATACCACCAAACGACGGTTGTGCAGCAGTGGTGCGGCTGTCGTGCGGCGAATAAAAATATCTTTACTTGTCACTGCGGTGGTGCGGCGATAGTGCGGCGAATAGATAAATTCTTTACGTGTCACGACGGTGATGCGGCACTTGTAAAATAATCAAAATTGTCACGGCTGTAGTGCAACGGTGGTGCGGCAGAATTCTGTTTTTACTCGGGTAACAAATAAAAAGATTCTAAACTTAAAAAATTTTTGCATTTAAAATTGAGTTTTAGGAGAAATCGAAGCATTCGTTTTATTTTATGATGAGGATTGTTAATATTAAAATAAAAATAGAGACAGTATAAGGAAAAATAACATATTAAATATTTTCAACAATTAAAAATACTAATTACATTAATAGTTTAATTACATGATAAAAAAAATCAAAAATTATCTCTGTCTCTTTTTTTCTAACGTGACATTACATAGGTAAATCTACTATATGAATCAAACGGAGATTTTGCATTTGACATTTGACACTTGTAGTATAGAGAGTACACTATCGTAAGTCGAAAAAATTTTGTTAATGAAAGTACTTTATTTTGTTAAGAATAATTAATTTTAATAAGTTTAAATTCGAATTTGAAATGAAAAATTAAAAACAAAAAAATCAGTATATCAGAATTTCTGTTCAAAGTCAAATAAACTATTAAATTTATGTTGAAAAAAGAAAATACTTTGATCGAGAAAATTTTCTTACATTTTTTGTAATTATCGAGAGTATAATTTTTTTGCCTGAAGAACTGGTCGAATCGATTAAAATAACTTTCATTTAGTTCAAACAAAGCTACTTGTTCATTCATTTATTATAATGAAGTTAGCTGTTATGATATTCCTTTGTGTTCTTTTTTTATAAAAGAAATCTTTGCCAATCAAAAAATTTTATTTATATTGAGTTTATTTTATCAATAAGAAAAGACGAATCAAGTTATTTTTTTTTTTAATTCTCCCTTCATATAGTCTTGATGATTGAAACCGTTTTTTACTTGTGGTAACAACAGTTTCCATTTATTTCTTATACTGTAAATCGAAAATTAAAAATCAGATTTCGCGTTATCAAATGATAATTTTCATAAAAGCACTCTAATAAGAGATATCGAATATCAGAGCCTTTTTTTTTTAATTTTTATTCGTTTAAAATAAATTAATAAACCTGCCGTACCAGGAAATGCCTCTTAATAATAATTGATATTTTGGAGTATACCATACTCTGTATGTTTTATGTATCAAGCGTAGTTAACGAATATTGAACAACATAATGTTGGTGTGCATCACATCACATTTCATTCATGTCTATAATTTCACTAAGTGCGTAAATTGGATTCGATTAAAACAAAATTGCCTCAAGTTTTGATAAGGTAGTCGTTTAAACGGGCACTTTTTATCGATTCATTTTAAAATCGAAACCTCTGCATATATTTACAAGAATTATGATTATGTAAAATGCACATAAAATCCTTGCATCACGTTTTGTTTATCTTTACGCAAAGAAAGGATAGTAATTGTTCCTTTTTTATTTTAATTTCCAACTATCTCCACCAAAACTTTTTTGTAGTAAAAACAAGAGCAAAAATTGCAACAAGAATGATTAATTTTTATTTTTTCATTCTTCTGTTTTTTCAATCGAATAATCGATCTTGATTAATTGAAATAAATGAATAATTTTTAGTAAAACATTATTTCACTGTATGAATACGCAAATGTGCATGACTCTCTAATGCTTTGTATGATGAGAAAAGTTGTTGTGTTGTACGTAAATATTTATAACAAGATTAAAGAAATAATAGCGGCTTTGTTAGTGACCAGTTTAATCGTTGAAGCTTCATCTAGCTCGATGAGTATATTGCCTGCGGTGTAATACTAAGAGCAAACGAAAAAGTAGATCAGTAGGTTCTAAATACTAAGAGTCGAGATTTTTAAAGCCCTTGTATGTAGTTTACTTTATTTCGTTGTAATCCACCTGAAAAGAAAACAATACGGTATGCATGAATTGAAACAGGATAAAAAATTAGATCAAGCTCCTCATCTTCATTTCTAAAAACGTTTGTGCAAAAGAAATCTATTTTTTTTTTTTTCTATTATTGTTTGTTCTTCTGTTATTTCACGTGTCAACGCGCTAGAATATAGACAGTTCGTTCTTCAAAAGAATATAATATATATAATCTTATAGTCGTGTAAGACAGCTGATCTTTAAAGATATTTAAATTTTACTCATAATATCAATGATACGTAAGCCGTAGGCTTAGTTTAATTTACATTTTAGCTGATGTAAGTACAGAGTATAGTAAAAAGAATATTACCAGAATAACTTAGTCTATTATTTTAGCGTTGGCTTTATTTATGATCAAGAAGAAATGTCAAGTCAGGATGAAGTATTCTCTGGGTAGAAAATAACGTTGCTACCCACGATAACTACGAGTAAATATTGTTGACACTTTCATTGTTTTTATTGAAGTTATTACATATTAGTTTTATGGAATCAAATTTTTTCTATTCACAGGAGAAACTTGCCCTCCAGTTTTATAAAATTGAATTGTTTTAACTTTTGTTAAAACACAATCATAAAATTATTATCATTGCAAATTTAATAAACTGGTACTTGGGGGAGTGCTTTAATTTAAAATATTGTCGTGTGACAATTTTGTGAAATGAAATCGTTTTAATACATTAAGTTCATACACAGAAAGAAAAAGTTCTTGACTGGAGAACAAAATTCTTGGCTCAATAAAATTTTTGGGTGCCTGAAGAAAGACCGAAGTTGTGTTGGCCGAAGTAAAAATTTTTCTTGAAATTCTATTCTTGGTAGAAGTAATTTTTTCTCAGTTCTAATTATCATGAATACTTGATACAATAAATTTCTATATCTGACCAAGATTTTTAGATACTTTAGGGAAGCAGCGGCACCTACTTCAGCTGAGAAAAAAATTTTCTCTCCTTGAGAAAATTTTTCTCTTGAATATTTGATGCTCATTTTATATTATTTTAGCGTGCAATTATACATATTGAATGAAAAAAAATTATTCAATATTATTTGATCTTTCCATTTGACATGTCAGTCAATAAAAATATTAATGAAAATTTACTATCAAGATATTTAATTTTATGGAGCAAGAGAGAAATTTTCTTAAAACAAGAAAATTTAATTCTATTAAGAACAAAATTTTTTGGAGCAAGAGGCTGAATTTTTTCAAAACAAGAAGATTTTCTTGACTTAAACAAATTTTCTTGGATCAAGATACGTATTTCTTAAAGCAAGAGAATTAATTTGTTGGAATAAGTGAAATTTCTTGTGTCAAAAAAAAATTTTTTTTTCGTTCAAGAAAATAATTAGGAAAAAAAATATTTTCTTGGCTCAAGTGAACCTTTTTTCTGTGTATGAATATGGATGTCTAAATAGTTTGAGAATTGACATTATAAGATTATTGTATTTTTTAATTCATTTCACCTCTTGAAAAATATTAATGAACAGTCTACGGTTGATATGTAACAGAACCTCCCAAGTAACGACAAGGTAGAAAAAAATTTACACCATCAAAATCCAAAAATGTTTCCGACTGTTGAGAAAAAATTTTTTTTTCAGTTACCATTCGCTCTCTTCTATTTTTGATCGTCTTCACCTTTCAATAGCAAAATGGGTATTATAAAATTTTAATGAACTTTCAAAAATGTATACGTAGATTGAATGTAAAATCTTAATATCAGTAAACCGACGACTCATTGCAATGCGGATTATATACATTTATTACATACTTCTTAACATGTATTTTTAGGAACAAAAAACATACTTTTTTCGCATGAGTTGCAAGAATGTAATTACCAAGTATATTGAAAGTATAAACAACTACATACGAAAAATTGAAATCTTATCTGCAGGTGATATAATGAAAGCCGTTTGAGCGTCTGTTAATTATCGCGAAATTAAAGTACGCTGACGTGCAATAATTATTATTATCTTGGTTTTGTTGAGTCCATTTTTCTTCTCTCTTATACATGCACAAATACATGTATACATTTTTAAAACGTCTGGGCCACACTATCTTTGTTCCGCTGTAACTAAAAATACTCCCAGGGCAATCGTAAACTTTAGCTTCATTCTGAAAAACAACACTTGAGAAGTTAAGAATAATAAAGAAAAGAAAGTTCTGGTAAGGCGCGATTTTTCAGGTGCATCAATCTCAAAGCAACCGACACCTGCCTGTTAACATTAAGTACGCGTCGCTAAAAATTAACGTAATAAGATTTCACGTTTTAAATGATGCACCTGGTTTAATCTCAAGTCTCAACTTTAATCATTTTTTAAACAATAAATTATTTACGTAATTATTATTTATTGTCGACGAGCTGTTATCCTCTCATTTATATTTTGATTAATCATAATATTTAAATAATAATTATAATCAAAATTAGCCATAAGTATTAATAGCACGGACGATAATCAATTATGGGCATCCGATATTCGTAAATTAATTTTATTAAAAAAGCTAATTTTCATGCACTAATTGAATCGGCAAAAACTTACTGAGTTGATGTATTTTGACACGACATTTATTGATCATAAATTGGCGTCTTAAGGGCCTACAAAAATCCAGTTGAAAAATAATCAAAGGGCTCTATGTTGTCTTGCGATGAGGATAAGACTTGGACGAAGATTGGAAGTGACTTTACAACCACGAAGACAGCTAAAATGGCTGTGTATAAAAAGAAATTGAACGGGTTTTTCAGTGAATCGAAATTACGCAAAAGGGCATGGAGTACAGAAAGGTCTGATAAGGGTAATGTTTAACGGCAATTCTGCTTAATTGGCATGACCAAGACTTACAGAGGAGACAATGTAAAGATCAAGAAGCTGACTTCAAATACTCATTGTGGCACCTGGCCACATCAGTGATCTGTATCTGTTATTTATTTTTTTTTTTTTTTTTAAGATCAATGCACGGAAAAAAAATAGGGGCTGCCACATGCGACATTCCTGTGGCTGCTAAATGATTTTCATGTTACAGCATCAGGAAAATCCTGTGGTAGCAACATGAAAAGATCATGTGGCTGCCACATGATTTTTACGTGTCAGCAACATGATTTTCATGTGGGAGGCAATAGTAATGCAAACGAAATAATAATAATAAAAATAATCGTATATTTTAATCTAGTTAAACAATTTTAACAGTAATGAAGAATTTTCTTAGATTGAAAATAATTAAACAATTCGAAATTAATAAAAAAATTGTTGATATCATCATGGCTCCAAGTCTTCTTCGAAACAATGCTGTAACTTTGGTTGATCTGGTTGCAAATTATAATGGGTAATATTTGAACTTCGTAGACAACTTAACCATAAAGTCGCATAATACGACCCATTATGGCCGACTTTTACTTCGTAATTGACCTTCGGTCCATCAGTACAGGATGAGGTGTGAATCTAAGAATTCCTAATTGTTTGATTATTTTCGATCTGGAAAAATTCTTCAGTAGTATTAAAATTGATTTTAAAAAAATTATTTTTTTCGTCACTATTTTTTTTTTTTTGAGTGCTCCATTATGCCCCACATATTACATATTGGTCCAAAATATCATAAAAACATTATACAAGTCATAACATGACGGAAAATGAAAAAAAAATTTCTACCTAATTTTTGAGGGAGGGGGTTTGTGCCCCAGGTTTCCCTACATATTTGAAAATACGTTTATTTTATACTATCTTTACACTTATAACATAACGTGTATTGATGTTTTTATTGTGACTGGTGTTTCGAGCCTTAGTTACGATCAAAACAATAATAAACCCCCGTGAAAAAATTTTCTGGTAAGGCTTGAATATGCCCATACATAATTTTTTCTTTTCACGCAGCCTGATATAACTATAAATATACCGAGTCAATAAAACAGAAATAATTTATTTTTCGTACAATCATGAGGAAAATGTTCAAATAGAGTCGAGAATACTGTATGAGACACAACTGATTAGTACCAGCGCACGACTCAGTAATGAGTAGACAGTAGCCCTAGTAGCAATGAAATCGAGTTTTTAGCCAGTAATCAGCCAGTTCAAGTAGACTTTAACCAAAAACTAGTCAGTATAATATCGAGTTTCTATCAGGTAACTTGCCAGTTTCAAAAAAGATCCATTAAAACATGGCCACTTTGAAAAATTTGTCAATTTTGAATTGAAAGTTTTGAAGTTATCAAAATTCTCAGTCGATCAGGAATAGGAAAAGATTGGTTTAATAAAATTAACAATAGAATTTAATGTAAATCAACAATTGATAAAAAATCAATAATTAAATAAACATTCATTTCTATACCAATGTTTACGACTTAGTTATAGGTGGCGCGATTTCTAGTTTTTACTCGATATCTCCGGCCAGTTATTGATTTAAATCGAGTGAAAACTTGATTATTTCTACTAGAAAGCCAGTAGTTTTCCTACAGCCCTTTATACTGTCCCAAGCACTTGAACTTAATTCTCTTCCAAAACACTATTTTGTACTGTACAGACAGTAGAAAATGTTGTTTATTTGTGTTAAATACGGTCGGTGTTCAAAATTTTTTGTGTGCAAATAACATAAAGTGTGTTGCTTTGTTGTTGAATTCCACCACAAATATTAGGTCGACTGTAATTAACACAAAAATTATATTGATTTTACACAAAATTTTTTACCATGCAAAATAGTAATCAATGCTGTTTTTTTTCTTTGTGTAATAACATCAGAAAAATTTTTGCCATGAACTAGACTAAAATCAGTGTTTGTCACTCGTTACACTTTAAAGATCGTTGTTGAATTTTGAATGTTTCTTAAACTGCAAATATTTGATTAATTTATAAATGATTACCATGATTAACTTTGTAAAATAAGTGGCAAGGTTATGAAAGGTGGCGCTGAAGCCATGAATAGCAATTTTTTCGATTCTCGATAATTCAATGTAAAGGGATTTTATCTTTGCAACTCTTTTAAAGTTATCGATTCAAAAAGAACTTAACTAAACAAAAAAAGTAATCAATTTTAAAAACTTTAATTCAAATTTTTTCATTTCTCCCAAATAAACTTACTGATAACAGAGTAATTCGAAAAGAAGAGCACTCGGACTAGCTCACTGGTCAGGCGTGGGTTCGAATCCCAAACTGGTCTAGAAACCATCTTGGTTGATATTCGACCCTTGCCGGGTAGATTAAGATTTTCACAACTCAAAAAGACCCCAACGTACCACTCCCGACAGTTAAAGTCGGCAATATGACCATAGCAGTTAAAACCGACTCTCAATAATAATTAATTAAAAAAATAATTTTTATTTTTATGTGATATATGTTCAAACTAAAAATTTGAATAGCGCGCTGCAGGCGCCGTAATTTTAACCAATGATGAATCATGTTTTTTTCGAGTTTCGACAATTGACTAACTTGAAATTCTTATGTATTTTTATTTTAGGGATGACTTTAAACAACTGATGAACATAGAAAAATTACAACCCCTCTTAAAAATAATTAAAAAAATAGTCAGAAACACCACATATACGTATATGACCTATAAATAATGATTTATTGAAAACTCAAATTCTCAGAATAGCTAAAATAACGTCTTTTTTATTGTTTTCTTTCCTTCCTTTATCTTGTCCTAACGGTACATCAAATAAACACGATAAAAGTACAAAACTACTTATCGGATGTTCGATAGGTTTTTTGTAAGAATAGAAAATCGCTGAAAAATCTTTTTAAATCTCATCCGTTTTCTCCACAAAAGACTTTCTTTCATTATAGCCTGTGTAAAAACTATTGTATGCCAGTTACCGAGAACTGTATTTCGATACTAGCTTGTGCTTCGCAATGCCAATGGATATTATTAAATAGAGTAAAATGCTCTCAAAAATTTATGTTTCTTATAGCAAAAAATATACTATTTGTATCCCTCTCCCTCAAACTCTTTCCCTTACTTTAACCTGTATAGTCCTTCCACTAATCCTAAGTAATTATTCCTATTTTCAGAAATAACACAGACTTACCGATTTCTCCAGTTATCCAGTTGAACAATCGTTGGAGGTAAGTTTCCTAGATGTATTAATAAAAAAAAAGTCGGAACACGGTTGACCCTACAGGCCATCTCTGGAATTTTTCGCTATTTAACGAGTTCGAAGCGCTCGAGGAATTATCTATTCCAAAGTTTTGAGCTCTTCAAGCTCAAAAACACAGCTTTTGTCATTTTTCAAGCTGTTCGAACCCTTATAATTTTTTTTTAACATTTAAATTGAATTTATTCGAAAAAAACATTTTTTTCAAAATGTTTCGTCAACGATATCTCATAAACGGATGAATTGATATTGAATCTTCCAACGACATCCGACGTCATTTTCAAGGTTAAGAGATGATTAGGTTTTAGAATTAGGTATCGATACTGATAAAAAAATATCTTCATTCAAGAAAAATATTCTTGCTCCAAGAAAATTATTTTGAAGAGAGCTAGTTGTCTTACTTCAAGAAATTCTTGTCTTGATTTCATGTTTCTTGGAGTAAGAGATCTAATCACTACGGTCGATAACATTTTTACTTGGTTCAAGACGATATTATCTTCGATCGATACAAGTGAATTCTTTATTCAAAAACGATTCTCTTCAATGAAGAATAATTTTATTTCATTTCAATAATTATTGATTTTTAATTCAAGAACAAATTTTTTTATTTATAATGTTATAACTTTAAGTCTTTCATAGCAGTGTCACGAATGTTGGATAGGACTGGCGAGCATGCGCGTAGTACTGACAACCATTTGAGACAAATAAATCTCGGATTGAACTGAGTTCAACGAAGATTGTACCCACTACAATCTATAAAGAAGTAGTTACCATCTGTAAATTTTTTTCACTATAGATGAAACTAGGTTCCATCCGAGATGGAAACCAGTTAAATCTTGTTTTTTCTGTGTAATGAATTTTCACTATTTTGATGTACAATGTACATCACCGATAAACATAGCACTACCTACTAGTGGAAATCTACTGATTCGATTTGAGAGAGTAAAAGCATAAACCAGCCAAATATACTGTTAAAAAAAAATCAGAGAGTGTAATTCGAATTTTTCCACACCGAAAAAAAAATCATCTACCTCGTGATGGTAAAATATTATCAGCTATTCCAGATAACAATGAATTTAATTCTGCGATGATAATAGTTATCATTAGGCCACGGGTTTGCCTTCGATTTTTATCTATAACATCGATGTCAAGAATAATAAAATTATCATAAAATGCTGATCGTGTAGTGTAATAGAAAAATAAGATACTCATTGAAAAAAAAAAAAAAAAAAAAAAATTAAAACTTTTTCGTATCAATCAATCCAAAAGGGTTTGTTGTTTGAAAATTCAAGACAAATCCACCATTCAAATCATTTTTTTTTCTAATTGTCTTGTTTTTTGCCAAATAGATTTAGCATCCCAAACAGCTATCTAACTCTACTGAGAAAGCAGTTTGTTTGATTTAAATTCGTAAATTTATTTAAAATAACTTAAAAATGCACATTTAATATAACCAAATTTGTTTCATTTAAATTTGGATTATTTTGAACTAAATAATATTTTTTTTTTTTGGTTTATTTGATTGAAATCACCCATTTATGTCATTCAAATAAGATTTTAATACCTTTTTCGTTGCCTGTTATTATTGAGTAATTTTGTATATGTACATAAACTTTTGATGAATTTAATAATGGAAAAGAAAATTATCAAAATCCAATGCAAATCTAATAATTTTTGTTTATTAGAAGATACCCCAATATAAATTATATGAATGAACTCATCCTCATTGCTTTCATAACCCTAAAAATATGACAGGTATTATTTACTATATTACAGAATATGACTTCTTTATCGACATTCAAATATCACATTTGTTTATGGTTAACAAATCTGATTTGACTGAAATATATGATTTTAAAGTATTGAAGAAATATTTGTTAATTTTAAATAAATAACTATTTCATTCAAATAAATACACTAAATAAACCATATCTTTGTCTCAAATAAAAACATTTAATTATATCAAATTAGTGTTAGTTGGTGGTATTTAAATAAGAAATTTCTTTATATTATATGACTCTTATTTGATTCAAATAAATTGTTTTCTCAGTGTCGCTGCAGTTTGATAATAATCAATGAAAAACTAAACTAGCATTTTCTTCAATATTTAACAAGCATAATTACGTATGAGTATTTGTCATTCCACGAGCGTGTATGCGTTATTATTATTTTTTCTTTCACACACATCGCGTATTCATTTTTGTATATTCTATAATGCAAAAAATTAGAAAACGATCTGCCATCGAAAATTTGTTTCAAAAATCAAATAAGTATTATAAGTCGCACACAGAAAAAAAATTTACTTGAATGAAGCAAGTAATTTTGAAGAATTTTATCTTCTTGATTTGAGTAGAAAAATTCTTAAACTAAGAAATTTTTCTTGGCTTAAGTAAATTTTACTTAGTTCAAGAATTTTTTGTCTTGATTCAAGACAATGAAACTCTTCAAAATTATTTTCTTCGTTCGAAAATTTTTCTTTTGGTTCAAGTTAATTTTTTTTTCAGTGCACACTTTTGGAATTTCTAAACTTTTTTAATTTCGGACCGTGATCTTCAAACGAATGTAACTTAATAATAAACTTGATGCAGTTTCTTGATCGTGAAAGCAGCTAGGATAGCTTTTAAAAATCTCATAACATTGAAATTTGATGACAATTCAATTCTTAAAAGTCGGACTGAAAACAATAACTTGAAGCTGAAAAAAACAGTCTATTGAATTTCTCAAAAATTGATTTTTTACAATTATATTTGAAGTATTGAATCGATTCTTTATGAATTTAATCATAACAATTCTGACTAATCAAAGGATATCAATTTCTCAAATTGTACAAAATGTTTTATGTCTCATCAATTCTTTTATTGCAACACAAAATATAGTTATACGTATGGACATGTAATATGCCTCCTTCATAATTCATTTAAAAAAGCAATTTATCACTACGAAAATTGCAGTATTTTTCGTGCAACTCTTATCTTAAAACTGATATTCAAGATTTAGGGTGGATAGCTCAAAAATAAATAGTTTTCAGCAAAAGTAATTTTTTAAGCTTATAGAAAAGAAGCTAGCGTGCAAATACGGCCTCAAATTTCTAATCCAGTTTATTCAGAATAAAACAACATTAATAAACTACTATTTATTATCGAATTAAATGATGTAAGAGCTTATAAACAATTAAATATTGTGTTAAAAGTAAAAATGTTTGTTTTGAATTCACGCGAGTGCTTCTGAAGTAGAATAACTAAAACTTGATGGACTGAGTGCGTTCTCAGTGTGTTGCAATTTTTTTCCGGGTGCGTGGTCTTGCTATTGATTCCAGGACTCGCCCACTCACACTTTTTATCTTCTTTTTGTTCTCTCTTACTCTATTTTGTTCTGTTCACTTCCCCTCTAAACCAGCAACCAGCCCAACAGTTCTGGTTTTGTCCTTAAGGTACCTTCCACTTTTCCCTTTTACTATCTCTCACCCTCGACCCTCTGCACCCTATTCTCATACGCTACTGGCATTCAAGCCAACAACAGCGTTTATTTCTTACAGATAATTTTTTTTACTTACACGCATACTTATTTTTTCACTAAGAATCAGACCTAATCGTAGATTTTTCTTTCATTTCCTCTGTACAAATTATTTCTTATTTTTTTTTTGTCAGTGAGTTTCAATTTTGTTCACAGTCGGAATAATTGAAAAAAATATCATTTCCGAAAAGCGGATTAATCAATTTATAAAAATTAGATTTTAAAGGTCGAACATACTGAAGACAAGAAATAAATGGTGTACTTGAGCATAAATGTTGATTTCAAACGTAAAATATCTACTTGATGTCACCCTCGTCATCAAAAGCATCCCCTAAATGTGTACTCACCACCACGCTACTGGATGCCATCAAATTACTCTTGAACACTCCAAGACCAACGGTTGAAACTTCTTAAGTCAACGGGATTGCTTGATTGAATCATAATTAACAATCTACCGGTACAATTTATTATTTTACTTAAATTGAAAGAAAAATAAAATTATACAGAATTTTTTTAACGACTTTCAACTCATCACAACAGCTTTTAAAAATTTATGGTTAACTCTCATAAAATTCAATTGATTCTATACCACAAATATATATTTTTTTTCGGTCTATACTATTTTCTTGCGGCTATGCGCCATTATTTTGTATTTACGAGCTGCAAAACTATTAATTAGCTTAATAGAGTGCACAAAACACTATCAGAACCTACCCCAAATATCTTTATCCAGATTGGGTTATTGTTATTACAAAGTAAGTTGTAGTATTTAAAGTACAGGAAGCATATGTTGAAAAAAAAAAAATATAACTTTAAACTCATGACCTTGAAATCAACCAGATGCTCAGTTAATTATAACTAACAAGAAATGAATACAAAAGAGGATCAAATAATATTGAGTATTGACTAAAATGCATCGGTTTATTTTACTTGTATGAACAACTGTATACATATTTATTTCGATTACAAGTATTACTTAACCGTATTCATAAATGTACTAAAAAAAAATGCTCACTTTTAAATAATCGCTGGTTCGAAATTTTTTTTACTGTAAATTTAACTTGATCGTCAATAAAGCATACTTCATAACAATTTTAAAATTTTTAATAAAATATAATTTCCATTGCTGATTCTTAGAATAATAAAGAAAAAAAAAATTTTACGAGAAAAAAGAACAAAAGAATCGTAAAAAAAACGACATATTTGAAAGGGCTATTCTAGTTTAGAAATTCAAAATTATCAAAAAAAAAATTTTTTTTCATCTTAGAAGAATCTTTGCGTGAATCTAAGGGCCTTTATATTTACGCAGCGTGGATTTAAGGCCCTTACATTCACGCGGTGCGGATTTATCAGGACTTTTTTACGTGTGAATAGACATGTCCTTGCATCTTTTCAAAATTAAAAAATTCAAGATTATGATGTCTATAAAGTTAGCCTTCACACGGTCTAGTATTGTCAGCAGTATTTTGGAAATTAATTAAGCAATAACATCCTAGTAAAGCAACTAAGGACCAGTTTTTGAAACTATGTTTCTCTTTAAACAGAGTTTTTTCCTATGTTAACATAAAGGAAACAAAAGAAAATAAACTCGGTGTTAGTGAAAAACATCGTTTGAAAAACTCGCCATAATTAGCACGGAAAAAACATTAAAATTAGCACTAAAAATGAGTTTTGTTGCTTGAATAATTTCTAAAATACTGATACTGATGTTGGACGATGTTAATGCCAGCTTTACACACCTAAGATAGATAATGAATCCTTATAAGGATTTTTCAAGGTCTCAATTAATTAAAAAATTATAACTGTTTTTTGTGACTTGACCAGTACACCTATCCTATTGGAACTCTAATATTTAAGGGTATTTTTCTTAATTATTTCTTTTTTTAACACGTTTGACGTTACGTCTCAGGTTCAAATCAACCAATTCACTTGAAATTCGGTATGAACTTTTTTTATACTGAAAAAAATGATTTCTGCTTTACACGATACGATATTGCTACTGTTGTGATACATACGTTGCTATCTAGAGGATAGTGAAGTTAGGAAAACTGTATACAAATGATAGTAATACTATCGCGCATAGCACCTGAATGGTTTGTGACGGTTGTCATCCAGACTGCTACTCGTAGCTATACAAAATTAAAATAAAGATAATTTAATTCAAGAAACTTGCTTTACGTTGAGAAGTTAAAAATGATGTGCACTGAAAAAAAGTATGAGTTCCACACTTATAAATTTTAGTGATATTGCAATTCTTGGTATTGGGAATATTCTTATACAATGTTTGAGGCTCAACGCAATATTTTTAAGCACTACACTGAAATGCGTTTAAGTCATACACTTAAACCGAATTTTAGCGCCACCGCAAAAATCATAATAGCACTACATTCAAATCCTTACACTCATAAATTGATAGAATTAGAAAAGAAAGATTATGGGGAGAAATATTGCTACAGATTAAAAAAATGACAATAAACCCATTTATTTAAAAATTAATAAATAATTAATGATAATTATGATGTTAGTCACAAAGTAAAAAGCCTGTGTACGTGACAAGGTATATATTTACATTTATATAACTAGTTTTTAAAATCTTTAAAGATAAAATAATAATTTTAGCAAAGATTAGATCGTACAATTATAAATGATTTGTCAGAATTTTTTGTTATATAATGTAGCCGGAATTATGCAAATAATCTTTTTAACACTTTTAAAAACTATGAATAGGTTAAAGGTATAATATAATGACGGGGAAAAAAGAAGCGAAATACGCGCTAGGTCTTACGCGGGAACTTTTTTTATTTTACTCTCTGGACTTGCAATAGTATCATACGGAAAATATAAGTCACTCACTTAAACAGAGTATTGCGATAATACTTAAACTTTCTAATATCATATTCGCAATACCAATTCTTTAAAAAATTGTATACCAATAAGACTTGAACTTTTTTTTCAATATGCAGCCTCAAAAAATTTGCGTTTTGAAGCTTGTCATAATATTTGGCCCGACATACTTCCGTCAACTGATAATTCCATTATCGTCACTGCTCGTCAAATTTGTGGATTATTTCCGATCCTGACCTTCGACAACTAATCAATCAATAAAATCCTTATCAAGTTCTGACGTCACACGATTAAACATCTATGATACTTTAATTAAAGCAAATACTTTAATAAAACCATTGGAGCAATCGATGCATGCAAAAACTTTCCAAAGTGACCATTATAGGCAAAATTTATTATTTGTTTATTTATTTTTGGCTGTGCCAAATGCTTTGAGTTTAACCAGAATGTACATCAAGTGTATTTATTATGTGTTTTTATTTTTATTTATAAAGGTTTGAGCATGATAATATTTGTGGAATGAGCAATCGATTATGCTCTTGATTAAGCGTGAATATAATGTACCTTCTAGGTGATTGTCTTTTCTATGAGAAAATTCATGTCCATCTCGTCACAGTATTCTTGTCTTCTTACTCAAGTATAAAATTGCAACGAGGGACAATGTTGGACACTTTTTCGGCTGACTCTGCACTTTGTACTATGAGCACCTTCAGGATGCCTGGCTTTCACAAAAAGATCGTTCAGGGTGAAAACAAGTAGTCTATTTTTTGTCTCTTATATTATAAAGAAATTCTTCATCAAAGAATTTTTTAGCAGGAAGAGAAAAAGCGTTTCATTTATTTTTCATTTAAGCTGTCGGTAGTTTTTTCATTTTTATTGTTTTCAGTTTTATTCGATACATTTATCTAACATAAAATCTAGAAAAGATTGAAATATTTTTAAACAGCTTAATTTATTTTTTTTTTTTTTTTTATTATTTTTATTTATCACCCGTACCGAAGTACCAAAATTCTTGCATGTACCTTCTTTGTCCCTTCAAGGTGCAAACCGGGCTGTCATAAATGTCAAATAAATCTACTAGGTAAATAATAAGTGTATGAAAGCGTAAATTTTAAGTGCATTCAAGCTGATTTTAAAACCATGATAATCAAGTTTGTCAACTTTATGAGCCGTCATGGATTTTTGTACTTAATTTTCTGTCATCTTTTTACGGTAAATTCATTCCATATTAGGTTTGCAGTTAAACTTTAGCCATACAATACTATTTAAAATATAAAACTTTTAAAAAGACTTACTATATATTTGTATAGTATATATATTTTTTCATACCATATTTGAAACAGCAATTTTACATTTTAGTCATCTATTATAAATAAATTAAATAGCCTGCAGTTTTACTCACTAGCTTCAATAAAAAAAAAAAAAAAAAATAGCCAATTTTTAATAAAACCAATTTAGCTGAAAACATTTGATTTTTTTTTATACTAATACATAAAAAGCAAATTTTGATCAAATTTTTTCTACTAGCAGATGACTTATTTATTGAAAGCTATTTTTATTTGAGTAGGAAAATTCCTAAACTAGAACCTTTTTTCTTGGTTTCAAATTTTTTTTTCAGTACCTGAGATACCCACACTGGAAAAAAAAATTCTTGACTGGAGTGTAAATTTTCTTGGCTTAAAAAATATTAAGGAAGATTGAAAATTTTTTGAATTGAGTCGAAGTTTCTTGATCCAAGAAAAGTTCTAGCTCCAAAATAACTTTTGTCTTAAAATTTTCTTGGTGCAAGAAATTTTTTTTTTTGTGCAGAGGAAAATCCAAATTTTGACTCTTGTTATAATTTTTTTTTTTATTTTGTCGATATAATTCAGAACAATTTTTATTTCACAAATGGATTAATTTAGTCGTGAAATATAAATGATAGAAGTACGGATATGGCATTCCCATGTGCGTGTCAATTGAAATACCGCAATAGTGCGCAACGTGAGGTTTAACTCGAGAAAACATTAAATTTAATTCTTCCTTCGGCCAAAACTACTTTTGGTATTTCTTGTTAATCTCTTAGTTTAACTTAATTTTTTTTGTGTGAAAAAAAATGTTGCACTTGAAAATATACACAAAAAAAATTCCAGTATCATTGTAATGAAATAGCTATTTTCTTAAACTGAAAAATATTTCTCAGCTCTAAAAATAATTATTTTAGTAATTAATTTTCCTATCCAAATTTAATCGATTTCTTTTAATATTTTATAAACAAAATTCTTCTAAAAATCGCTTGCAATAAATCGCTTACTAATTATTCCGTATTTACTAACAAATGAAAAAAAAAAAAAAAAAAAAACGAATAGTCATTTAAAAAAATAATACCTACGAAACAGGAAGAATATTTTGTTATGGCTGGTGACGTGTTCGTAGTAGGAATGTAACTTGTTTTTTTTTTTTTTTGTTGCATACTTTATAATTCATAAGCAAATCAGGTACGTTGTAAAGATGTAAGTCCAGTAAAACCGGAAGAGAATATATAATATATAGTTGTATTTGTATGTTTAGTATCAAAGGTACCATGAGAATATCATACGGAAGCACTTGAAGTTTAGCAATAACAAGATAGATAATACAGAAGAGATAGAGATAGGATATCAAAAATAAAATATGTAGGGTATTCGGCCACCTTGGTTGAATTGTATCTTGTTCGTTAGATGATCACCGAGCTAGTTTGAGGGCGTCACCGCTTATTTGACCTGAGAATTCTTGGAAGTATATATCGAAAGGCTTAAAATTGTGGAACCGGCGCCTGAAGAGCCACAGCAACCGAGGTTACAATTTTTTTTTTTCCTATATTTTAACTGTTATATACATCAAGGGACATTCAATATTTGACGACTACTCTACTTTTAAAGACTTGCTCTAAAAATTTTTAACAGCGTATCACTAACTTTTTACGACTGTTGAAATCGGTTTAGAATTTATTTGTTTTATTTTTCTTACAAATGAGGAGTTGAGTTTCAAAGGGGTATGTTTTTATTTTTGATAAATCGAGACAAAAAACTGGTTCTCTAATTATAAATATTTTTATTGAACTTTTTTGATTTAGCTATAAAGTGCTATCGGTTATGAATATTAATATTTAAAAGTTAAAAAAACTGCTCTTTTAAAATATGAAAAGATACCCTTTTGAAAATCAGCTCCTCAAGTAAGAGTACATTTATAATTGTGTATTTTTTCTATTATAAATACCTTAAAAGTGAAATAATATTAATTTAAAAAAACCAAAAGCGGGAAATGAATAGGAAGAATGTGTGACAACGTTCACCCAATTGTATTATCTAATTTAGGCCCCCGATTTCCCAGTACAGCATCGATCTTGTTGGTCTCACTGTCGGATCTCTTAACAGAACTGAGAGATGATAGAAAGAGACCGAAGATAACTATGAAAGATACAGTGGGGATTGACCTTGTATCGGCGGTAGTGGGAAGTCCGCGTAACGTTTCGCTCCTCTACCAAAT
The DNA here is from genome assembly GCF_013202065.1 of Cotesia typhae. Lineage (NCBI taxonomy): Eukaryota > Metazoa > Arthropoda > Insecta > Hymenoptera > Braconidae > Cotesia > Cotesia typhae. The sequence goes on from NW_027423774.1 coordinate 15,655,109, forward strand.
AAAAGTTCTGAGCAAGTGAGTGAGTCGTATGTCGTATCGGCTTTGGCCCATCGCCCATCATCAGTATCAGACTCTTGGCACACGGTGTGGGGGGTGGACGCCAAAGAGAGAGAAAAATAACGACTAGAAGCTGAGTTACCTACCGGCATCCGGCAGATGTCTCTGGTGGCGAGCAGCTTGATGACGTAGGCATTTTCCAATTCGCGCGGTCGCCCGTGGGTTTTTGAGCGCGCGCGTGATACGGACCAGAAACATATATCTCTATATAGAGAAAAAGAGAGAGAATGATTCTTTCGATACGATCCCGGGCGCCGTTTTTAGCAGTGGGGAACTCGCTGGTTCCAGCGGATGATGCCAATAGTGAGGGGTAGGGAATATAATCTAAGCTAGAGCTCACTACATCGCTTTACTTCCTCTATCTGTATGTAGTAAAACAGTGGGGATGATAGGATGATGGTGTCAAAGGGTAGGGATAGGCTGGGCGCGGCCTAAGGTACTCCGTTTCTCTGTTGTGGATCCTAAGATATATACATCATTATAACATATAACATACAATATCAATTTACCGCGCTTTCTCTATATTTATATTTATGCTAAAAAATATCATCACAGACAGCCAGGATGAAAATTCCCACATTGTCATTTTCCAATCCATCTTGTCTCTGAAAAAAATTAAAAAAAATTTTTTTTTTTTTTTTTACTTGTTTTTTATCCAGATAAAACAAAATTTTCATTGATCATTTAAAGAAAAATTTTACTACTCCGAAATTACAAACTACGTCGTAGGATTTAAAACGGGTGTAGTTGATAGTACACCACCACCATGTCCTTTTATTACCACCACCATGACTATAACTACCACCACGAATTACCATCGACGCCACCGCCCTGATAGTACGCACGCGTATATGCACATGACGCTTGTATTCTTCAATCCTCGGAGAAAATTAACGTTTTGCCAGTACCCAGTGCCAGTATCGTACAAAAGAAAATACGCGTCGCGTGCGCGCTCACCGCCACCTTCGTTTTTTCGGTCTCGGTCATTCTTTCTAAATTTACAGTATAAAAATCTAATTATCTATTACTTTATATATATTTTATTTGTCATCTTTAATATTAAAGATTGTGGTTGATATTTAACATCACAACATATTATATCCCGGTCCAAGAGATAACAAATATACAAAATAACAGCCAAGGTGTTGAATAAAATATCTCATCTATCAATCTTGTTGTATTAAGCGGAGGGTAAAAATAAAAAATAAAAAAAAATACAAAAGTCATCACGCGAAAACAATTACCGCATATTTGAACGTGTGGAACAAGAACACGAGCTACAACTATACTATATAGTTTTGATTTTGGCACGCGCCCGGGTTGCAAGACGGCGCCAACCAATTCACTGTCTTCGTCGTATCATTCTCATTCTTCATCCCCCTCTGTTACGCTTTCAAGTGCGTCAGTGTGTTTATTATGTTATTTAACTTCAGCTTCACTTTTATTTAAACTTTTATCAATCAGAGATACTTACAGCAAAACACTTGTTCTGGAACTTTATTTAACACAAGTTATGTCGTGCACTGGTACTTGAAACTTTCCCAGAGTAATCGTACAGTGCTGCTGTTTTTATTTTTTTTATTTTTTGATCTCAGGACTTGATACTTGAAAAGACAAATACCCGTAAGCATCTCAGTTTTTAAAAATAAATGGAGATAATTTGAAGTTAAAAAAAAAATTGGAGTAAATTATTTTATTTTCTGGAAAAATTTCATAAACAATTATTTATTAAAAATTAATAATAACAATTTAGTGAGTAATAATTATAAAAGTTTTATTAGTGAAGAAGGTGCTAAGGGAAGTTGGAAAGAATAATAGGATAAGTGTAACAAGAAGACTAGAATTGTGCGAAGAAGAGGAAGAAACCCGGCAGAAGGCAGAAGGCAGCAAGCAGAAGGGCGAGGGAGGCTCAAGGGAAGGAAAAGGGACTGCACGCGGTCGGGATACACTATTTTAAAGAGCTGGAGAGGGGCACTCAAGTAGGAGTGAGGACGCGCTACCATTCTCGTAACAACTGTCGCCGGTTGCTAAACCCGCGTGAGGACTGTGTTGCCAGTGGTGTACTCTCGTGTACGACTTGTATCGTTTTTTTTTTAGTTCGTGATTATTATTAAATATATTATATGTATATATAGATATACATTTATATTAATATATGATTTATCCGGTAAAAATATATATATACAGTGCTGATATATATATATCAATTATAAATGAGAAAAATTTATACAAACTGATATATATATACATATAAATATATATTTTTTTGACTGTAAACAGAATATTTTATTCTCCAAAAATTACTTTGGCTTTGTTACATCAGTGTCAATTGAAAACGGATAATCTCAGTGTGTACCAGTGTGTAAAATCTATCTACCTCATTCGTTAATTTTATTTAACGCTTATTTTATTATTATTATTATTATTTTTTTTTTTTTTTTTTATTAATTTTATTGGAACAAGCTTGCGAGAAAAATATATTTAACGAGAAGACTTGAAGAGAAAGATAAATATTAAATATATACATATGGATATTATATATAAATATATAATAAATGAATGAAAAAAAATATATAAATAATAATTTATAGTTTTACTGTGCTCGACAAGCTAGTTCTTGTAAATACGAGTTATTAATATTATTAATATTACTATTATTGTAATAAAAAGCGCCAGTTTGATTTTTAATATACGATTTTATTTGTGAATAATAATACATACGTTAGATATAATCATGTCTTTGGATAAATTCAGCGAAGGTGGAATGTTACAGAAGGAAATGGAACGTTTAGAAATAGAGGATAAAAATGGTGAAACCACAAGGTATTTCTTTTACAAATTTATCAATATTTATATTACTCAAATCCGCAAACATCTGACAATTCTTGGAATTTTTCCAACAAATTTATACTCAATTAAGCTTTTAATTTTTACATTTGAAATTTTTTTAAAAACAACTTAGTTGTAATAAAAATTGTAAGATGTTTGCTCATTTCAGTATCATCAATTTTATATACAAAGAATATTTAAATAATCAAGTGTTGATAGTTTTAAGTTGAAAAGACTTTATTGCTTTGAAATTGAATTAAATTTTATTTGCTCAATATTTTCATGTTAATTTGCTCCTAATCTCACTCGTAAAATATAACTATATACACACACGTATATTGGAAATACTTTGCCTAAGTAAATAGACAATACATAACTTGATAAGATATATTTAAAGAATAAAAAATTGACGTATGTTAAAAAAATTAAATTCATCGTTAAGAGTATCACAAATTAAATAAAAAATTCACCAACTTTTCAATAAATGAAATTAAAAATAAAACAAATTAATTGATGAAAAAAAAAATATCTTATCAGTTAAAAAAAAAAAATTTTACTATATCTCGGTTTCGTTATCATGAAAAATATTTCTAACGGCTTCTGATACACAAATGTACTCCGAATAATCTTGTATAGCTATAGTTCAATGTTTTTGGCGCGAGAGTATTCAATGAATTTAATAGGCTGATTAAAAAAAATTTACTTTTAATTTTAATATATATATATATATATATTTTAATATATAAATTTTCATAACTTTAACATAATATTAAAGGCATTGATGTATCGAGGATGTTAAAATGATAAAACCTAGGTAGTTTTTTTTATAAATAAATTAGGAGTCCGCCTGCGCACCGTAAGTAGGAATGACTCAGTAGAAGAAGGTGCCGATGGTAACTGTGTGAAATAAAACATAAAACAGCGTTAGCATGGGTGGTCACACACGCGTGTGTTGCATGGTCACCGAAAATAGATTATACATATATATATAACTTCACACACGTATAAATAATACCGGAAAATATAAAACCATATTTGTAGTCGCTAGATCCATGTTTCCTCAGACCCTTAGAACTTACTATCTACATACATATATATGATATCATATTTTAGTCTTCGTAAACTCAACTCCAAAACCGGAAATCACTAATTTCGACTCTAATGTACATTTTTTTAAAAAAATGTTTTTTATTTAAATTCTCACAATTGAAATTTGTAATTTCCCGCCCAATAATTTTGAAAAACTCAAATACACAGTTATTAGTAATTTTTATTTCGATTAAATTTAGTTTTAATGTTCATTGTCTTAAAACAAATTAAATTATTAAAATAAAAGTTAAAAATTCTAGGCGAGCCTTTATGCGTCATGAATGCGTGCTTATGACGAATTTGTTTTCCGGATGTACAGACTTTTCTAAAAACATTAGATACCCAAAAGTTTGATCTAGGCACGCACAGACAACATGTGTGATAGATAGATATACAATAAACCAGTATAAAATTTTATTTCTATTTATAATCACTCGAGATTTTCATGTCACTTATTCGACTGTCGACAATTTTGTAATAGTAATTTTTGGGAATTATTGCTTCAAATATTTTATTTTATTATGATGGCCATAATTATGGTAGACATGAAAGAAAAATTTTTTTAATTCAAAAAATTTTTTTTATTACTAAAATATCAATATAAAAAAAGGAGGTGAAAATTTTCTAAAATTCTAAAATTTAAAATAATTTTTTCTAATCATCAAGTTTTTAAATAACTAAAAAAAAAAAAAAAAATAAAATTAACTAAATTTAAGCGAAAAAATACGATATTAAAGTTGGCAGTCATTTAAAAAATTTTTAATTTTTCTTAACAAAAAAAAATTTGTAAAAAGAAAAGTTATTTTAGAAAAATTGCATTTTTTAATTTTTTTAATTTCTAAATGTCAATTTTTTTTTCTATAATTTATTTGTGAAAAAAAGTTTTAAAACTATTAAATATCAGCTAAATCAATTTTCACGAAAAAATTCTAAACAACAAAATATTTATTTAAATAAAAAAAAAATTCTCGGTTAAAAAATTTTACTGCTAGAATCAAATTAATTTTTCTATTCGTGTATATAAATTGCAAGGACATTTCGATTGTATAAATCTTTTAAATAATTCACAATTGGAAATATATATTTATGTAATTATTCATAAACTTACAATGTAACAATTCCATGTTTATCAATACGTAAATACTGTGTCAATATTACCGACAAAAATAACTTTGTTCAATAAGACTACTAGTGTTTTAATGAAACTACTCAGAGGGCTTTATATAGGACATTGTATTAACGTAGTAACAATTACCCCAATTTATATAAATTTTTTTTGATAGACATTTTTTCTCTCAAAATGGAACGAAATAATCGAATAATCATTCGTTGTTGTCTTAGGCTATCTACCGATGACGCAAATTGATTATTTTCAAGTTAAATAAAGGTATAGATATTTCGGAGTCGTTCATAATTACATTTAATAATTCTGTTAAAAATTATATATTAAAGTATGTAGCAACAGCTAAGCTATACTATGTAGCTTTTTTTTTTCTATAGTTTAAAAAATATAGTGTAAGCATGACGAGTTGCCTGAAGCGGTGAACACGAGACGAATTCGAATGTGGATGAAATTCTGAGAAGTGCCATCCATCGGCCCGGCATTAATGGCAACCGTGCGGTTAGATGATCACAATTCAAGGTCATAGTCATTTTTTATTTCACTATAATCTAATTCTTACTATCAAAAATTCCTCACTGCGTTTACTTTGATTCTAATCTTGTGCTGTGCTCAGCGACACACTCGACAATATATCCGTATACTAATCTAATAAATTTCATTTCGGCAGTTTATTTATAGTAGATAATATTTTAAATAAATAGTTGAATTTATAAATTTGTGAACGCTTTACCGAGGTCACGATTAACCAGAGAGAAAGGGCGGGATGACGGTGTTATGTGTGAAGCAAAAAAAAATATAAAACTAGTCTCACAAGTATCTCATAATATCTTCTCTTACCTAATGATTAAATAAAATTAATTTATTTTTTATTGGCATTATACAAGTACAATGACAAAAAATCAAAAAAGTTCAAGGCAAATGACCCCAAAAATTTTTAAATTCCACACATGAAATATCATAGTAAACTACTACAATTACATTACTTTTTATTGGTCAATGATGCGTAAGTTGTGCGTGGCTCTATCTTTTGGCTGAAAGCTGCGTTTCACCCCCGCAATGCCGTTGCCGGTAATATCAATAACTTGTTTTTTTTTTTTTTAACGCGCGGCAAAGTATCGGCAAGATTATCATTTTTCCGTTAATTGGAGAAAAAAAAAAAAAAAAGATGATTTTTATTGTAAAAATAGGGAATTAAAGTACACTTACGGTCCAGGACGATCAGCTAGGAAACATAATGGTTTAGGAAATTTCTAAAAGGTAGTAGGTAATGAACAAACAGAATAAGCATTGGGATCTTTTGTTCGAGTACTATGCTGGATTTGTTAAATTTCGAAGAATAGTAGTGCTTGCTCAATCCGATGGCCTTACCTATGCATTATCTCCGAATCTTTTTCATCTCTCCGGGTAGAGATTTGAAAAATATATACACATTATTGTCCTGGCTTAGGTTGGCATTTTAACGTTTCATTTATCGGCAAACTGACTACCTGAACCGATCTATCGTTGCTCAAGGCAGTAAGGTTCTCAAAAAGGTCCAATAGTCCACGTCTACTTGAATTCACTTGGCTACAGTTTAAATACTTTTCAAACCCGACTGAGTCATCTTTCTTTATTTTATATTTACCTGTTTGTAGATATACCCTACAACCGTTTCAACAGAACTTTGAGTCATTTTTAAAATTTTCTTGTCCATCATTTTCAACTTGACATTTCCTGCAATTATTGTCTGTTGAAAAAATATTATATATAAACTCGAGGAATATTTAGGAAGAAAAAATTTTTTTGGACAAAGTAAAATTTTTTTCTTTTTCATGAGAAATTTTTCAAATATAACCTTCTATTTTAATTTGAATAAAAAAAAAATTATTCATTAAATCGCGGTGATGATCTTTTTTTCATCAATTAATTGCAATATTTGTATATGTGTAAATTTCAAATGGAGGAACCGTAAAAATGGCGACTCGAGAACTTGCAATTCATCAATTTAAAAAATTGGCTTTCATATGCTCAGCTTAATTTGCATATCAAGGTATACTGCATTGCCCTGCTTTTACATAATACGTTGTGTCTTTAAATGTTTTTATGAAATGCTGATGTTCTTATTACAAGTAAAAATCATAATTTTTATGAGTAAAATACATAGTGCAAAATCTTACGATGACATCTGCAACTTCAAGTGCATTTAAATTTTATTTTGGCTTTTTGGTAACCATAATTGATGTAATCTTAAAATTATATATATATATATATATATATATATATATATATATATATATATATATATATATTTTTTTTTTTTTTTTTAATCGTTAATAAAGTCAACAAACCATCCATCAATTATCAGATTTTCAGTTAAAAAATAAAAAATATCTGTCATTCAATCTATAAAATATGAAGCTCTCTTAATTTTTTAATAACATTTTATCCTCTTAAAATTCTAACAGAATAATTGCATACACAAAGATCACTTTTTTTTGTTAAATAATAATAAATTGTACACAGAAAAAAAAAATTTACTTGAATCAAGTAAATAATTTTGAAGCATTTCATCTTCTTGATTTAAGTAGAAAAATTTTTAAACTAAGAAATTTTTATTGGTTTAAGTAAATTTTATTCAATTTAAGAATTTTTCATCTCGATTCAAGACAATGAAACTCTTCAAAATTGTTTTTTTGGATCAAGAATTTTTCTCTTGATTTAAGTTAATTTTTTTTTTTTCAGTGTAAGAATAACTTAAACATGTCAATGCCCTTAGATAGATACCACTGCATATGTGTAATTGTCATTACATTCATTCTCGGAAAATTTTCTTAACAGATAAGTCTATTTCTACCTTACTTAGCACTTTTTTTGAAATGTGAATCAGTTTATTAAAAAATAATACTTGGTATTTAGTTATATTATTATATAAACGAAATAAATGACGTCAATGTAATAAATTTTGATGAAATATTAACTTGGGATGAATAAATTCAAGAAGTAATGCACAGTTGTACAAAATAATTTAACAAAACCTTTTTATGACAAATATAAGATGCGTCAAGAGCAAAGATATTCAACCTTTTTTCATTTGGGCCTTTTACTCAGTATAGTTTATATTGAAGGTGCCTGGTGAGCCAATTATGCGCCCCTCAATTGCTCAAGTACGTAGGCGGTCCTTTCTTCTTCATTCTCTTGTGAACACTTGTGCCCCTCACGGCAATTAGAAACTCACGAATAGATATTTCGCGACATCTCATCTCCGTCACTAAAGAGCTTCTTTTTTTTCATCAGTTACATTCATCTCTGTTAATATCAACTTCTTTACATATAAAAAATTAAAACAATTTTTTTTTTATTTTTTATGATTATTTTTTTTTTTTTAATGAAGTCAAACGGATCAATCAGTAGTATCGATATTTCAAGATAAGTTATGGTTTATTCCTGAATTTTCCCACAAAACAGTATAAAAATTACAGTAATAAAATAGTTCATTAGGTTACTCCAATCTCTGATTAATTAAAAATTTATTCAATGATGATTATTAACAACATGTAATTTTTTCAATAGAATACAATAAAATAATGTTTCATTCATTTTTTTTTTCACAATGAATTACACAGTAAAAAATTATGCGTCATTGCGAAAAAAAATTTTGTGTTTAATATTTAACACTTTTATGTGTAAATTTAACATTCTTTGTGTTAAATTAACACAAAAAAGTTTTAAATATTTAACACAAAATTTTTTGACGCATTAATGCAAAATTTTTCACTGTGTAGTTATTGAAAAATGAACTTTTAAATCATCAGATGTGTGTTAATTTTAATATAATTACAGGCACATCCATTATACTTTAAAGTTAGTAAATAAATCTTTGAATGCGAAATTTAAAGTGAGCGTCGTCATTGTTTACCAATTTTAATTAATACTATCACTAGTGAAAAGTGTTATGTATTATGACATCCATTTAAAAAGTATGAAAATTTTTTTTTGTTATTAATGCTTTAACACACATATTAAGACTTTTATATTAACTTTAATAAAATAAATCAATATTTCCAAAAGTAGCCATTGTAATGATACTTGTGGAGCTTACCTGTTCAATACACTTAAATAATAAAAAAACACTATGTTTAATTATAAGGTTTAATGCATTCAATAGATTTTTATGATATCAACCCTAAGTTTCTCTCTTTATAATTTTATATAATAATTATAATTTTTATTGATTCTTCATTAATTATTAAACAAGAATTTATGAAGAATTTCTTATCATAATACCTGTGTAGCGGAGTGACTCTTGCCTCGACGCACCGTCCTAAAGTATTGATTACTTTCCACCTCTGTACTGGCAAAAGAAGAATATAGATATAGAGAAATAGCCTTCTACACGGTGAAATCCCCAGAGAATGTATATGCATAGGTATAGAAATAAAATAAAGTGGCACCATCAACCGAGTAACATATTACTTCTCTTTCGTGCAGTGTCGTCTTTGTCGCCCTTTATATTTAGTTGCGTATCTGGTTGTTCGATCGACTTACACAACACGAGATATAAGATAAAGTTTCACACAGTTGAGTTTTTATTCTCTATTACGTAGTATCAACCATCACACATTCTCAACAATTATTAGAAGTATTTATTTTTGCATACTGATAAGAAATTATTTCAAAGATAATTGTTGTCTTGCTTCAAAAATTTCTGCTTTGGGTTTTTGTTTTTGTATTCATGGATTAAGATTTTTTTACCTCCAACTGATAACTGTTCACTTTATTTGAGAGAATATGATCTTTGATCGATACAATCAAATTCTTTAACGAAGAGAAATTATCTTTAACTAAAAATAATTTGATTTTTTTTTGCCGAACTCTATATTATCGTTTTAATTAAAATTTAATTAATGATTAAACGTTGTGCTTATTTACCAGTGAGTTAATAGTTTAGACAACGTGTTCTACTTTGGTCGAATGACGAAAATTCTGGGGCAGGGCACTCCTCAACGATAGAATAGAATGGACCGCAAAATGGATACAGTTGGACCAAGGGCGTTAATCGGGATCATCATGCGGCTGATCGTGCCCTCAAACGGAATAGAACGAGACTCTTAATTTCGCATCGCCATAAATAATTTGACCGTGGGCTCCGCTTTCGTTTTCCTAGAACTTGGGTCCATTCTCCTCTCTTTGTTCTCGTCTATATTTATTATTTTTTCTTGCTCCCTTCCTCCTTACGTCTCGCTCACTCATTCACTAAGTAAATAGTCCTCTCAATAAAACGTCGACTTTCGCAATGACGCTGCAATGCCTTAACGTAACTAGAAGCGAGGTCACTCACATCCGTATTAAATATAACTTTTTTTTTCTACTATTTATTTATTGTTTATAAATTTTCTGCACTAATTTTTTATCTATATGGACTAATTAAGCTAAATGAACGTATTAACCAAGAGAATGATGGTAGTACAAATTTCATATTGTGTAAGAATCTTCATAATCTCGATTATTTATTTATTTTAATGAGTGCATTATGAGTATTTATTTTTCTTATTATTTTAGTAAATTCAAGATTTTTTACTACAGTTTCGAAAGAATTTAATTTAAAAAATTGCAAATTAATCTAATTGATGATTAGAAAATTCAAAGTAAATTATTGAAAAGATTTAGGAGAAAGCGGGGTAGAATGGGGTACCTCGAAAATTACGTAAAAATTATTTTTTCTACTGAAAGTTTCTACAATGTTCAATTATATGTTTGAGGTAGTACTCTCTGAACATGCAAAATATTTTTTTTTTGTAAATTGCGTTCGTTTATTAATTTTTTTTTTTTTTTTGTTATTTTTCATTGGTATTATTTTCGTAAAATTTAAAACAAAACGATTCAATTAAAAAAATTATCAATTGATAATTTTTCTATTATTTTGTAAAAATTAGGCTTTGAAATTATGTAGAAAATAGAACTGTGTTTTTTTACATAGCAAAATAGTTTTACCTGAATCGAAAAAATTTTTTGAAAAACTTGAGTTATTTTAGTGCTAAAAATAATTTTCTTGAAATAAGGAAATTCAATCTTGAAGAGATTGAAAAGATTATTACCATATGGTGAAATACATTAGAGAGATCGCTGAGAGTTAACTTTTACTTAACTAACAGTTTATTTATTTTTTTTTTTCCCCAACTCATTGTTAATGGCTGATTAAACTTTTTACATTTTCATACATTCGTGAGTTGTAACTTATTTAACGTATAAAAAAAAAAAGTGAAATTTATACCTTCAAGATGAATATATCTTCATTTTTATTTAAAGTGAAAATTTAAAAGATTTATTGCTGGCAGTGATATCTTATAAAGTTATGGAAATTTAGAGGAGAGAGTAGAAAAAAAAAGTTTGGAAAATCCAAAAGTGCACGTCTCATAATGCTCATTTATCAAAAAAAGAATAAAATAAGATAAAACTGAGATAATCGAAAGCGCCTATCTGTGGCTAAAGATTGAACTATTTACATATATATGTAGTATGTAGATATACAAAAAAGACTATTCACTGTTAATGAATTTATTCATTTTTTAATTAATTTTCATTGAATTAGACGATAATTTTCAATAGGCTATTATTCAAAATGATACTGAAGCGAATGAATGAACAATAGTTTAAAAAAACTAAAAAACATGCTTTTTATAGAAAACCCAACTAAAGAATATAAAATAAATTGTAATAAATTTGAATTATAAATAGTGTAAAAAATTTTAATGAATGTAAATTAGTGATAGTGTAAATAAGAAAAAAATGCATATTATTGTAATAAAAGAGTGGGATACATGGTGTCAATAGTTATGAATATTTTATTGACAGATATGAAAAGAAGGATTATCATTTTGAAAATATCTTAAGAAGCACCCTTCGTTTTTTTAAAAATAAAATACATTTTTTTCTTATTTACACTATTGGTTTTCTTTAAAAGGCGTGATTGGGAGTTTTTTAAACAATTATTTATTTTTTACTTATTAGTTTGGTTTATTTATAAAAGCGTGTTTTTTTTTAGTTTTTTTATTATTTGTTTTGTTGAATTAAAATCCTTTTGAGTATTCAAAAATTTGTTAATATTAGTTAAATCGATTAATAAGGTATTGCGGCAAGAAAAAGACACCAATAGGTTTTGGCTATCGGTTTCTTTCTCACTCACTTGTGCTGCCTCTCTTTACAGACTATCGCTCATTTACTCACTCACGTAAAGTATTGAAAGTCGCTAACTTAAAACATTTTTTATAAAAAAATGAATACCGCTCGTTTATGTTATTTTTGACAAAAAATCTTTGTTATAACTTCAATTAAACATTCTCAGTTTTTCAAAAAAATCCTAAGAAAAGTATGGTTGTTATTCAATAAAATGTTCACTCTAACTACGGTCAGGATAGGGAATACATGTTAAATATACAATTTTTAATTTTGAAAATAAGCACTGCAAGGACTATTAAAAAAAATTTATTCGCATAGAGAACACTTAAAAGTACGTGTATTCAAAAATTGAAGAATATTGTAAAAAAAGTGATTTTGCACATTACCTCCTTAAAAATAATGATTGGAAATTAAAATTAACATAAATTCCTGCCTTATCGATTACAGATAAAGCTATATAAATTAACAAATTTTATTTTGCAAATTGAATAATGTAATAATCTTATCAAATTAGTGAATTGTCATCGGTCCTGGATAAATCGATAAAGTTTAAATGAAATCTGACTGTTTAAAGTGGGTAAAAATCGCGCTTAAAGAAGTCGGTTACAAACATACAGGTGAAGCTAATAAAAAACGTGTAATAAAAAAATTGATTCAAAAAGTGAAGGTTTTGGGCATTATTCTGACCTCATACATCATACATCATTCGGACATACAGAAAACCCGACGTCCACCGAAACATTTTTCAAAACGGTTTTTTTTTATCCTATCTCGAAAAAATAGTGTTTTTTAAACTATCTTCTGTCATAAAGAAGTGTTCTTGTTGATACAATATTTGTCAACTTATTTAATACTTGAAGTGCAAAAAAGATCGGATAAAAGCAATTTAAGCCGAGGTAATTGCTTGACCTTGAGAGAGTGAGAGTAAAGCAGTACTCAAACGCTTCGCGTTATGAGACGTGCAATCTACATTCCGTTGCTCTTATTATTTCTATTTAAAAAATGTTTTTTCGTTTTTTTAGTATGTAATTTTGTTGAAAATTATTATGAAATAGAAAGAAATAAAAATAACACCACAATATATGAGTAAAAAGTTAAATTACGTTGAATCGATTTGGTTATCTGTCTTTTTTTATTACATATAGATAAACTACTATGCACATTTTCTCATGAAACCACAAGGCTGTAATCACTTTACGTGGAACTTCTGCAGTCTCGCCAAATCGATCGAGCCCCTGCAAGCCATGAGTCTCGGACTAAACCAATGCATGAGACCATGAACTTGTAGAAAATATAGCACAAAAGCTATTTTAAACATTTTTAATGTTATTATATCATTTATTATTTCATTTAAATTCATTTTTAATTTTTGTTTGTTTCAGGTAAGCAAATAAAATCTATTTGAATTGTCATGTTTCATCAGATCGGTGAGTCAAAAATTAAAGTTAAGAAAATCAAATTTTTATTCTTTGGTTTTTTCCTTAAGTTGTTATAATTTTTTATATCTTCTTCTTTTTTGAAAAAGAAAAAAATATGATTTATGTGCACATTCAAGGTTGATTCGCCTCGCACCTGCCATAGATTTTTGTCTGCTCCGCAGTATCTATTTTTTCAGTTTTTTTTATTCTTGTGTACTCGGTATAAATAGAAAACTTTAGTCAAAGAATATTTATGAAAATTATTCTCAGGGTTTTTGAAAAAATACAAATTCATAAGGATTCAAAAACATAAAATTCAAGAAGTTAATATAGTAAAGTTTAAAATACATTTTCGATAAAACAAAAAATTAATTAAAAGGCAACATTCTATAAATTAAACTTCTTCATTTTATGGTTTACTGCTTAACAATATAAAAAAAATTTAAGAGAATTTTTAATAAGTTAAATACTGTTCTATAGAGATTAAATAAAATAAAAAACAATTATTTTGTTAAAATCATTCGCATTGGTTTGAACTAGGCTAAAATATATTTTTATCGGATCATTAAGTAGTGACAGTAATATTTGAGGCTCAATAATTAATTAAGTAATTAATTTCTCCTTAGTTCAATGAAATTATTTTTATCAGTGCATAAAATTTTAATTTTTGATCAATCAAAGGTCCTTATTAATTTTTTTTTTTCATTCATTTTTTATAATAAATTATACTTCAATAATCATAGATACGATTCATACGGGGTAGTCAGCCATTAAAAAAAAAAAGTCAAATGATTTTTATATTTTTTGAAAATAACAAAATTAGTCTGGATATTTTTATAATTTTTTTGCTCACTCTAGTATAGAATAATTGTATTTAAAAGTTCAGTCCAGCGTATAGAGATCGAGAACAACACAGGATACAAAAAACAAATCTAAAGAGACAATTTAAAAAAATGGAATCGTTTGATATATGAACATACTCGAGAATTCAAAGAGCTTTATTAGTCTAAGTTCAAGCTGAAATGCTGAAAAAAGTCAAGAGACTCCTGTGTATACTTTTCAATTATAACGAGAACAATAAAAACACTTATATATATCAAACATGACATTCCACCACAACTACAACTTCGAAGTGGAGAACATGAATTGTTAAAAAATTATTTATTCTTTTTTTTCTCTCTGAAACTTCTTCCTCTTATTTGGTAATACACTCGTATTTTCTCAGTTTGTTCAGTCAAGTTTATGATAAGGGTAACGGTACTCGTAGGGGGAATTATAGTACACGGCGAAAAAAATAGGGATTTTTCCTATTTTTGCATAGGAAAAATTCCTATGCTGACATAGGAATTTTTCCAATGTTAACATGGGAATTTTTTCTTTATTAACATGATAGAAATATCCATGTGAAATAGGAAAAATTCATTTATAACTAAAATTTATGTAACTTATTTTAATAACTACAAATTTACGTAACAATTTTCTCATTCGGGTAATTTCAGATAATTTAAAAGTAAAACAGTAATATACAGTCGGTTTGTGATAAAAAAATTCGAGGAAATTTTTTTCAAATTTTGTGGTACATTTCAAAAAAATTAAAAATCCAGCAGATTATGGGCGGTGTGAGGCTTAAATTGCCATAACTTTTTCAAAAATTGACTTATCGGGACGTTTTTTTTTCCAAAATTTTTTTTATTAAATGTTCTTGTTGGGAAAAAATAGAAAAAAATTATTCGAACCTATCTTCATCGTTATTTTTTTGATTTTCCGAAAATACTCCGAATTTCTCGATGATAAACATTTTTAATTTCTTTTTTCTTTCCTTCATATAAAACTTTGACATTTTCTAAAAATATCCTGAAAATTTCAGAATGGTATTTTTTCGATTTCTATTTTTTTTCATGTCATAAATGAATTTTTCCTATGTCACATGGATATTTTTATCATGTTAATAAAAAAAAAATTCCCATGTTGCCATTGGAAAAATTACTATGTTAACATTGGAAAAATTTCTATGACAACATAGGAATTTTTTCTATGCAAAAATAGGAAAAGTCCCTATGTTTTTTTCGCCGTGTAGTAGTCGTAGTAATAGTAATAGTAATAGTAGTGGTTAAGTAGTCGTAGTAGTATAATGAAAGAGGGAAAACAGAGTAGAGCGGTGAACAGCTCGAGAGTGAGAGTATACGGAGAACAGTAAAGGCAGTGAAAGCGCCGGCGCCGAGTACGCCGGTTAGGAGTCAAGCATAGGAATATAACCGAGTAGGGGCTGGGGTCCCATCAAGACAGAATTGTGGAATGAAACTCGTACTCTTGCCCGTTT
This sequence comes from Cotesia typhae, assembly GCF_013202065.1. Taxonomy (NCBI): domain Eukaryota; kingdom Metazoa; phylum Arthropoda; class Insecta; order Hymenoptera; family Braconidae; genus Cotesia; species Cotesia typhae. The sequence goes on from NW_027423774.1 coordinate 15,671,100, forward strand.
CCCTTCTCCCGGCCCGCGGACTTTTAGCTCACTCTGAGTAGCTCTGAGGAAAGGGATAAGGGGGTGCCACGCGCACCCGCTGGGTCGTTCATCCCCCGGGTCAAGGTTACATCCGCGTAACCCTCCTCAGCTGCGTCGTTGTGCTACGTACACATATACACTGCTTCTTCTGCACCTGACGACTTTTTATCGATCTTATACTTTAACCAACATATCTGAGGGCGATTCTGGGCGAGATACTTGTCATATTTTTTTCCACAAAAAAACTCTACTTGATTCAAGATAAATATTTACTTTTAAATCTCACTCTTGTTTCAAAATAGTCACATCTGTTACGTTAAGAAATTATCTATTGAGTCAATAAGTTATAATTCGAGAAAGAATAGCAGAAAATTTTTCATATAAAAATTTTAATTTTCAATGAAGCAATTTAATGTTGTTGAAAAGATTTCTTCAAAATATTCCTTTTTCTTTTGATAACATTGGTTCAAAATATTATTTAATTTATTATTTTGGTTTAAGCTAATCATATTTTGAATGGAGAAATTACTATTTAAAACAAAAATGTAAATGACATTGAAGTTGAAGAAACATTTGACAATTTAAAAAATTTTTTTGTAACTAAATTATTGTGAAAAAAAATTATAAATGCAATTTTTTGAAATTTTCTTTTTAGGAATAATATATTTAACAAAAAAAAATTAAAAATTTAATCCAAGAATTAAAAAACCCAGAAAGCAAATTATCGTACTATAATAATCGATTTTCTTCAAAATAATTTTCTTGGTTCAAAATTATTTATTTTTAAATTCAACCAAGTTCGTTTTACTGTCGGTGTGCAATTCAATTTTAGCAAGAAGTAAAAGTAACAAATTTTTCAAAATATTTTATAGTAGAAAGTTGGTATATTATGACCGTGCTAAAGCAATGAGTAAAGAAGGATTACGTTTATTGGCTTAAATAATACCAATAATACTTCGATTTTATTATTATCAGTTATGAAAGGTAGTGAGATACTTTCTCAATATTTTGTTAACATATTATAACTAACGTGAGAAAATTTATCATATTATCCAGTATACCAAGTTCGATAACATTCATTTGAATACATACAATGTTTCAAAAATTATATGTACACATGTTGAAAATAGCTTTACATTGAAAGAATCTTATGAATAAAATCATAACAATTGCAATGCTTCTAGAAAAGTTTGGTAAATAAAGCTGATAACGGATACAAGATCTTAAACAGTTTATTCGTTATTCAGTCATAACAATAAATGTGTTTAAGTAACTTAACGAAATATGAACAGACCACCCACGCAATCGCGAAATAGTCATATTCTCGATTGTCTTATTAATAAGCGTATTTTTAAAAATATTATCAGGTATTTTTTTTTTTCGGGGCTTCAAAAGCACTGTTTGATTAATTCTTCATTGTAGAATTACATTGTCAATGAACTGTATATTCAAAGTAAAATTAATATTCAAACTCTTGGGATTCGGTGCACTTTCATATCTCCCTTCTCTTATAGTTGATCAATTTGCATGCACATGTATAATTCGTAAATTTTCAAGAGGGTAAAGACGGAAAGACCCTTTTCTCTTTACCATACATACACAAAACCCGAAAATGCACTCTTCCCTCTTTCACGTTGGCCCTCACATTATATGTAATATACTGCTGTCGAAAAGTATTCTTTATTTCAATTACTGAGCTAGTACACATAAAAAAGACCCATTTCTCATTTAAATTATATGGTAATAATTGTCTTTTGCGGTTATAGTCAGAATTTTTACAACTTTGTGCTAACTATGCTATAAAATAGATTCATATACTTTCTTATACTGCACCATACTAGTCGACAAATTATATCGATCGTTATAATCTATCTTACATCGAATTATAAGGTAATAGGAACATTTGTTAACGAAATAATTTTTCAATCGAAAAAATTATTTTATTATTGTTTCATAATATTCTGTTTTCTAAATTCAAGTAATCACTCATCTTTGATCAATAATTCACACCAATTTTATTTATCCAAGAATTCAGGATTCAAGAATAGGAGTAAGAGTTTTTGAATCGACCTCTGGTTTTGTTCAAAAAATTTTTTTTGGTTCAAGTTCGTTTTAATCTTTAATATCAAATTAAACAGTAAAATTTTGAAATTCTTTGGCCTGTAAAAATTATTGTCTTTCTATAACTTTTCAGAAAAAAAAAAATTTACTTGAGCTAAAAAAATTCTCAGGACGACTTTGGAGCATAAAAAAATTTTTTGGGCCAAGTAAATTTTAGTTGAGCAAAAATGAGTTTTGTTTTTCCGACTATTTTATTGAGTCGAGCAAATATATTTATTTATTGACATTAATAATTCATAATTTATAATAATTACATTAATAATTTATAAATATATATATATATATTTTTTAACAAATACGGAAAAAAAGAAAACTCGAAAAATTATATTATAAATAGTTATGTGTCCCGTCGTATTCAAAATTAAAAAAATTACAGTTCGAAATATTATTTTTCTAAATTTACACTTTGAATGTTAAATTTCAGAGCTTTCGATGTAAATATTACATTCTACAATGTAATTCTCATAAAATCTGTAATAATTACAATCTGAAACTGTTATTTTTCCAGTTTTCATCACAGAACGCCACGTTACAATATATATTGTAATTTTTCGAGTTTTCTTTTTTCCGTGAAGAATTTCTCTTTTCTATGCAGTCATTACAAATGATAGCATATTTAAATGTTTTATAGTTAACAAAGTTTTAATCCGAAAATGAGAATATACAATTTTGATGGATGAGAATGATGGTCGAAAAAATGTAATTTATTTCTCAGTCAAAGTATCAATGTATACATATATTTAAGAGTTTATAGTACGTAAAAATAAGCAGAGGGATGATAAATTCTGGCGAAAAATAAGAGAAATAAATCTTCTATAACCTTGACTTTCCCTGCTTGCAATAATTTCGACTGATCGCATAGAAGGCTAAAAAGAAACAAAGGGGGTGCGCTTTCGTTTATTGTCTTAAATTGCTAATTGAACTCCAGTATAAACCACTGGCATTCTATGCCATTTGCTGGTGCACTTGTGTATTTTTATCCTTTTCTTACGTAAATTGTTTTTAAATTATCCTTCTCTTTCTTCTTCTGTATAGTGTATAATAACGAATGAGAGAAGTTGAGATACGGAAGAAGAAGGAACAGAACGTTAATATAAAGAGGGTAGAAAATAAACAAGGGGAGAATAAGAGAATGATTAACGCGCTAGTCTCACCCTCAAAGACAAATGCATCCCATTGTTTCCTCACTCGCATCGCGATTTAACGGGATCTATCCACAGAAGTATACTTCCGTAATCTTCTCACTCTTCTCTGTCTTACGGACCAAGAAATTTACGAGAAATATTCGTTTTAATATTAAGCAGAAGTTTTTTTTTTATTCCACATAAATTTACCGTTCAAGAATTCTTGTAGCTGTTTTTTGTTTGTTACAGCTGTAACAGTATCTTTTTACAATTCTTTTGTTTAAACAGTTGTCACAATTTTAATTCATTATATATAATCTTGAAAAAAAAAAAAAAATAAACGTAAAACGTCATAATAAAATTTATAAAAAAGAAACTTAAATTTTTTTAAAATTAATTTGTCTTGCAAGCCGAAGCAAGATTTTTCAGAGTGAGGAAATATTATAACAGCGTTTCCTGTTTACAATAACGCCAGCATTCTCGTCCTGTATTCTTTATCCTCTGCTCAATATTTTTTTGATAGTATACTCTCTATTTTCTGCTATCTTTTATTCACTAATCTCCAAAAAAAAAATCATTGGCAAAAAGAACGAGAGGCTTTTTCAGTAGATGAGAATGTATGTGGAATCACATGAACGTGTTAGTATCTATCCCTCGTTGTATTATGAAGCACTCACCCAGCTATAATTTATGAATAGTTATTTTATGGTTTATAACTTCTTTTCATAAATATTATCTACTTCATTCTCTAATAAATAAATCTTTTGTCCTTAAAAAAAAAAAAAAAAACTCATCTTTTTTTTCATTTTCAAAAAATTTTTATTTATTATTACAAGGTACACATTTCAATCATATTCAGTTTAATACAAAATTCTTTAACTCCATTGAGTAAATATTGAGTCAAGTTTAATGTAAAATATTTATAAATATTATATCAGTTCAGTTCAGTGTCGTTGTAAACATTAATAATTTATGCTCTAAAAAATAAATAACTTGAATCAAAAAAAAAATTCTTGAACCAAGAAAATAATTTTGAAGAATTTCAATATCATCAATTAAGGCGAAAAATTCTTATATCTAAAAAAAATTTCTTAGTTTGAGAATTTTTATACTCAAATCAAGGATATAAAGTTTTTCAAAATTATATACTTGATTTAAGTAAATTTTTTTTTGTGTGAAAATATAATTATAAGATGACACTGAAGTTAGCAGACGTTTAAAATATTTTGATTTTTTTTATTAATTTAATTACAACTAAAAAAATATTTCTAAAAAGTTGCACTTGTAGTTTTTCAACTTTAATGACATATTATTAGACACCCGACATTTTTTTAGATTTTCTTAATTAAAAAATTAGAAGAAATTCTAAACCTAAAATTTAAAAAACTGAAATGCAATTTTTTAAAAATATTTTTTTAGTTTTTATTTAATTTATGAATAAAACCAAAAAAATGGTGGGCAGTCTGCGGATGTCAGCATTACCATAATTTATTGTTTTTATTATTGTACATTAATACGTCATTATCACGATATTTGTATACTTACAAAAGACAAATCTAATAATATGATTGTTTATCGCCTTTTAATGTCGTTAAATTCATTTTGACTATATACGCACACTATCTGACAGGATAACGCTAAGATAAGTTGAATATTAATCCAATAAATATCCTTGCACTTGCAATCATAATAACAATAAAGATAATAATAATATCCGTCTGTGTTGCTCTTACACAAGAATAAGAAGAAGAAACAAGTCGTTAATTGTGTATAAATTTTCACCGTGGTGGCGCACCAGTGCCTCGTACAGCCCTTAGTACGAGATGTCGCTGTGACTTTTGTATTAGTACACCGTGGAACATTGCGCGGTTCGCGTGAAAATTTTATATACTCCGTTTCACGAAATAATTCTCCAGTTAGTGATAGTTGATTTGTTTTTTTTTGTTTTCTTTTTGATTTTAATAATTTATTAAGTCAAGGAAATTTTTACTCTTGAAGAATGTTTACTAAAAAGTGTTTTGCCCATTAAAATCGAGGTCAAATTGATTATTATCGATGATATAAAATCACAAGTTGTTAAACCACGAGTGCGTCATCGGTTGCTGGGCACGTGGTCTCACTTTAACTTATTACTATTATAGTGCTAGATTTTTCTGGAGGTTAATGTACTGTTATTTTGACGCACCTATTGCTGCTACTGGTGTATTAATTATTGGTGGGCTAGTGATTAATTTAAGAGAGTGGTAATAACTAGTATCGCACATTGTATATTGTAATTTTTACAATTTTTCTAAAAAATTGAAATTTCAGTGGTTTTTATTTTTTTTTTCTGATTGTTAAGCAAATAACAAAATTTACTATTTAATTCCAACAAGCTTCTGGAGCTGGTAAGAATAGAGATTTTTTATTTGAAGTAATTAATAGATTTTTTCATTTATAATGACATTAAAGTTAGCTGTCAATTGACAATTTTTTTTAACAAATAAATTTGCTCCAAAAAATTATTTTTAAAAAATTGCATTTTTAGTTTTTTAAAATTTCTAAATGTCAATTTTTTTTATAAATTTTTTTCGATGAAAATAAATTTAGCAGATATTTAATGATTTTTAGAATTTTTTTTAACAAATAAATTATGGTGAAAAAAAATTGACATTTAGAAATTAAAAAAAATTAAAAATCATTTTTTGAAACTAATTTTTTTGTTAAATAAAATTTAAAAATTCTCTAGTGACTGCTAACTTTAATGCCATTTTTTTTGCCATAATTTATTTGTTACAAAAATTCTTAAAATTATCAACTATTTGCCAAGTTAATTTTCATTAATTTGTAAACAAGTGAAATGATTAATACTTTACTTCTCTAGTTGTTATTCCATAGAAAATTTTAATCTTAAAGATAATTTTCTTCTATTAACAGAAAGATACACGATATCATTAACCTGATAGCTGCTGTGAAGACTATAATAATGAATTTGAAATAAATTTTTTACATCGAAAATAATTATTTTATAATGTTATCAAAAATAAACACATGCTTTTATAAAACTATTAATCGCAATTCAAACAGGACGTGGTTAGGTTACATTAATGATAATTCTAGGTTACAATGTCAGTTAATGATGAAATAAATCTCATTCATACTGTACTGATATTAAAACATTTTTGAATTCCGATTTATTTGTGTTTATAAATATACGGGGTCAGTGTTTGACTTGAAGTTATGAGTCAACTATCAATACAAAAACAATAACAAGAGTAAATATACATAGACGCAAGATTTTATGTAATTTTATTTATTTTTTATGGAGCGAAAATATTGAGTATAAATTATAAAAAATTATAGTAAATTTTAATGGTAACAAATTTTTCGACTTTTATTGAGAGTTTTTCAAAGAATGGTGCGAACATTGAAGCATTCTATCTTCTTGATATAAGTTTTATTTACTTATCGTTGTGTGCCTAGAATATGATACATAAAGTAACAGATATTTTAATACTATGTTCTTTTCATGGATAAAAATATAGATTGCTCGTAGAAGTAAAAAAAAAAATTAATTAAAATTTTTATAGGTAATTTTTACGTATTACTTAATTTATTAATATATCTTTCTGCTGATATAAATATGAAAAAAATCTGAAAAAACGGTTAACGTTGTAGGCCATCTCTAGAATTATCCGGTTTGTACTAACTAAAAAAAAAATTATCTTGAATAATAATAAAAAAAAAAATTCCTAAATCAAGTAAAATTTACTTAAACCGAGAAAAAATTTTTAGTTTAAAAATTTTTCTACTCATATTAAGGCAATTAAGTTCTTCAAAATTCTTTTCTTGATTTAAATTAACTTTTTTATTCTGTGTAAGCTCGAAATATTTATAAAATTCAAATTACAAGGTTTTGAACTCTTTGAGTTCGAAAATAGAGCTTTTATACATTTCGAGCTTTTCTACACAGAAAAAAAAATTTCTTGGACCAAGAAAATTGTAAGAAAAATTGAAGTTATTTTGGAGCAAGAAGAAATTTTCTTGGCTTAAAAAAATTTAATTTCATTCAAGAAATTTTAACTTTATTCAAAAAATTTTCAGTCTTCCTTAAGATTTTCTTGATTTAAGAAAATTTACGCTTGACTCAAGACTTTCTTTCTTTCTGTGTAGTCAAAAAATCTAGTAATTGTGTAAGTAGAGTGCTATTTTAAATCCTTTGAACTGCGATACTCTATAACGAATCAAATGATTTCGATACGTTTTGCGGCATTCAATGTCATCATTTCTTCAACACAATTAGATTATGGTTTAATTGACAATTAATTACAGAAAAAAATAATAAACCAATCTAGAAGCATTTTTTATATTACTGTCTGACTATATGATATATGATTTCTAATTCGTCAATCCAAAATTTAGGGCAGCTTCCAATTTTGTTAATCAAACGTAGGTCATCGATGCGGGTCATGTTAAATAATCTTAATCACCTCAAACTTTTCACGAAAACACTCACATCACACCTAACATCACATCAAGTACATTGGAAAGTTGTAGTTAATTTTTTGAGTTTTTTATAATAGTTATTTAATAATGGAATTTATTTTTTTCATACGGTAAATGAACACAAGGGATTATAGACACGTCATCTTGCAAACAATGTGACTATAATTCCAAGCAGGTTGTACCAATGAGTCATTTTCAATAATACATCTACTTAACTAACTTGCTCGTATGTATAACATATTCAATAACTCTGATAACTGGATAAGTGTATACTGTGTGACCGGGTACGCATTTATACATGTTGCATGTACAAACTGAGCAACCGTTTTTCGTTCGTTGTCAACCTCAATGGCCAGATATTAATATAGTTAGTCACTTTAGTAACAATCGCCATTTGCAACTAGAGTGGAAGGGGGAATTTTTTAAAAGAATTTTTATTAATATCAATAAATTTATTATATATTTATGAAGATCATAGTTATTCCATTGATTTTAAAATCACTATCTTTTGATAATGATCGAATGATTCATGTTATCATTAATTAATATAAATTTAAAAGTCATTGAAATTATTACCTAGAAAAAAAACAGTACAAAATCTGGTTTTTAATGAAATATTATATTAATATCTTGAAGTGAGTCAAAATTAAATTTGAAAAAATTTTTTTAATTCATTCAAAACTAATGTTAAATAGAATCAGTTTTAACTCATTTTTAATGAGTTGAACAGAAGAACATAAAAGTATAATAAATAAATTTTATTTATAAATTTTTTTTTAATTTTAAGATCAGTAGAAAGCTGATAAAAGTATACGTGCACGAACAAATTTTTGATTACTTCAATTTTCTTGACTGTAAAAAATCTTTTCTTAATTTTGATCTCTCTTAGTTCAAACAAATATTATTTATTTTGCTTAACACTGAAAAAAAATTTTTTGCTCGGCACTATCTTCTGTATAGCAACTACACAGAAAAAAAAATTTACTTGAATCAAGTAAATAATTTTGAAGAATTTTACTTTCTTGATTTGAGTGGAAAAATTCTTAAACTCAGAAATTTTTCTTGGTTTAAGTAAATTTTACTTGATTCAAGAATTCATCATCTTGATTCAATATAATGAAACTCTTCAAAATTATTTTCTTAGTTCAAGAATTTTCATCTTGATTCAAGTTCAATTTTTTTTTCGTGTTGTGTATCGTTACGGGTACAATCCGTACAGCTCCGAGTAGCAGTCTGCCTAGCGACTGTCACGATCCATTCGTGGGTGCCATTCTCGATAGTATTGCTACCGGTAGTAAACAGTTTTCTTGACCTCGCTCTCCTCTAGATAGCAACGTTTGGATCGTGACAGTAGCAATATCGTTTCGTGCAGAGCAGAAAAATTATTTTCAGGGGATATAAATTCAATCAACCTTATTAAACATTAACTAATAATTCTTTTTAAAATTAAACTGCTACTTTCTTAGGATAAGAAAAAATTCAGTTCTTTAATCTTCCCGATAAAATAACAATTTTATAAAGCAAGAAAAAAAATTATTTTGAGGTAAAAAAATTTTCTTGAATGAATTAAAAAATTTTTTTTTAGCTAAAGAAATAAATTAATAACACAATTTTTCGATCAGATCTAAGTTTTTAACAATTATCTACACTATTTCTAAAGTAATTCATGATCGGACTAGCATCTATAAATATTTTACAACGTAAAGGCTTCAACTTTAATGCGACTTCAGGAAAAAAATCACCTATATCCTCCCAGTGTATTACTAAACAGAGATAACAACTTATGTGTGGGAAAATATGGAGCAAAGTGTATCAAAATTCTTATACTTGTTAATGATATTGATAAATAAAAATACTAATTATCATTATCATTATCATAGCTCAATATTATGTAGAATTATTCATTTCTAGCCATTTACTGTAATGACAACTTAATTATCATTTTCAGAACATTCAATTACTACTCGTTACTTTAAGCGGTCTTTTTTGTAATTGATAAACCCAGTTGTAGAATAAGATTATTTAAAGTGTCTATTGGATAACAAACAAAAAAAAAGATGCTCAGTATCTTTATATGCTCAATTAGTCGGCAGAAATGTTGATTTTTTGTTTAAACTTATATAAAATTCGCCAGACGCCGGCGCTTTGGGTTGAGTGCAGCAGCAAGCACCTTTATATTCGCGCCACACCGTTAAGTTCCTCCGTACGCACGGCTGCTTGTCAAGCACACACATGCCACTTTCCCTTTTTAAAATCGATCCCCGCGACGCCGTGAGCGCCTGACGACGCGACACCAAACAACTATATATAGCTTTCCTTTTTGTGCGCCTGGTTCTATATGATTTTCTTTATTTATTATGTTACACATCATATTTTCTACTTTCCTTCATTTTAATTTTAATTATTCATATGAAATAAATAAAAAAAATTTTTTTGAAGCTCTTGCTAAAAATGAGTTTAATTAAAATATTTTTATTGGTCGTTCAAATTTTTTTTTAATTGTCAAAATGCATTCTAGACACTGCTAAAAAAAATTAACTTGATTAAAATTAAAAAATTGTTTTAAAGAATTTGATCAAGAAAATTTTTTACTGTGAACTTTTTCTGTTTGATTTAAAAAAATCAAATTCTTCAAAATGATCGAATTTTTTTTGTCTTTAATCAAGTTAACTTTTTCCCTCAATGGAAAGATAAATAAAAATTATTTTTGAGTTTAAAAAAATTATTGCATTAAATTCATAAATCAACCCTACATTTTAGTCACTTTTAAACAACTTTGAAAACTTAAAAAAAATTTTTGGGCAATCTCTAGAAAAGTTTTAATCAAGGTAATTTTTAAAGAAGTTCTTGAAATATGATAAACTAGCATATTTTTATTTTATAGAAGATTAAAAAAAAATAGATTTTTTTTTGCGCCACCCTAATATATATGTATGAATGTATAATTGGTCATACATACACAAAGTTAAAAAAGTAGAGACAAAATCAGTAATATCAATGTGCTTTTTTTTGTATCCTTCAAAACCCTCTGATTGGCACTCTATATTACCATCGAAAAAGTAAAGGTTCATGAAACAAAAACCCTCTTACCATATAGGCACCCACTATCAGCTCACTTTGTACTTTCCTTTTCAACGCCACCCGTAGATACTAAAAAAGTTTTTTATTCAACATCGCTGTTGTTTCAATAAATTTTTAATAATTTTACTTTATTAAAAAATTTTAATTATTTGTAATTGTATAAAAAGTTAATTATCAACAGAAATAAAAAACTTTTTATTAGTTTTTAATGAAATATGTCGTAAAAGTGTTTCGATTTGGAATAGTTTAATGGAATAAATTGAACAAGTTATCATTTGTTAGATTATACACTTGATTTGTTATCACATCCTCTATTGTTGGATACGACAGTCTGCTTTACGATAATGACTTAGAATGTATTAATGACTTTATTTCAAACAATAACTATTATAAATAATATAATTATTAACCGTAATCTACGAGAGATAATTTAAACCATGGTTGAATCACTGAAATAGAATTTTTTTTATCAAAAAATAAAAAAAAATGCAGCTTATAACTGTGACACTACTGCTGAGCTGAACTCAAGCAAGTTTTAAAAAATCGATTTGTACAAAAGTGAAAGTATGCACCAATACAGTACCCTTATCTAGTACAGCCTGGAAATAGCTTCTACTACCCTCTTTTTTATTCTTTTTACTTATTTCCATCCAACTCCCTTGAATTCATTCACGTCACAGTAAGAAAGTAATTAATTAATACTAATTCAGGCGTCTTACAAAGGAACATGTTATCAACACTGTAATCGATAAAAGATAACTTGAACATTGAAAAATTTATAAATATTATGATATTAAATTTTTTATTTATAATTATATTTTAAATAAAAAAAATTATTATTTAAAAAATTTTTTTTTAAGTATGACGATTGATTCGTGAGAATTTTTGTGAAAAATATTGAATTATGACTCACCGATTAATTAGTATAATAATAATAATTATTATAATTAATAATAATATATTTTTCTTTCTTTTATTAGTAGTGGCTCTGGGGCTAAAATTCTAATCAGCAATCTGCCAGCTCACGCTAGATTTGAAGACGTCGAGCTCCTGTTCTCGACATACGGACAGGTGCAAAACGTCGAAAAAGTACCATCTCGTGATCCAAATACACAAACTTTACTTCTTAGCTATGAGACTCAAGAGTTAGCACAGCAGTAAGTTTATCAATTTATTTATTATACTATATTTTTTTTGAAAATATTCAATTTTTTAATTGAAAATTATTTTGAATTTTAGGGCTGTGAACGAGTTGAATGGCTATGAGTACGACGGAAATCCAATAAAAGTGGAAATGTCGAGTGCGGAAAGCCGACGAAGAGCACGTAACCAGCGTGGTGGCGTAGCCTTTTCAGGTCTACCGGGCTCTGGTCGCCAGACAGACTTTCCACTTCGTATTTTGGTACAATCTGATATGGTTGGTGCTATAATCGGACGTCAAGGTTCTACCATACGTCAAATTACACAAATGACACGTGCTAGAGTTGACGTTCATCGCAAAGACAATGTTGGTTCTTTGGAAAAAGCAATTACTATTTATGGGAATCCTGAAAATTGTACAAATGCTTGTAAAAAAATATTGGAAGTCATGCAACAGGAAGCTAATAACACCAACAAAGGGTACGTTATTTATTAAATTTTATTTTTAAAATACTCAAATCAACCGATATCTGATCATTTTTTTATTTTGCTTAAAAAATAATTAAGTATTAAAAAAAATTTAGATTCATAATTTTTTTAAATTCCTTCAATTTTTTCATCATATTTTATTTGTTAAAAAAATCGTAAATATTGTCAAACGCCTGGTAATTTTCAGTATCATTTATTTTATTTTATTAATTGATCTTTAAAAAATACTAATAATAAAATAATTTATTATGCAGAGAAATCACACTTAAAATCCTTGCACACAATAATTTGATTGGTCGTATTATTGGCAAAGGGGGTAATACAATAAAAAGAATAATGATGGATACTGATACAAAGATCACTGTCAGTAGCATAAATGACATCAACAGTTTTAATTTGGAACGTATTATCACGGTCAAGGGCACTATCGACAACATGAGCAAAGCTGAGTCGATGATCTCCAGCAAACTTCGTCAAAGCTATGAAAATGATCTTCAAGCTATGGCTGTAACTATTATTTTAATTTATTCTATTAGTTTAATTATAATAAAGTAAAATCATGAAAACTAAGTCTTTATATCTTTAAATTCAACAGCCCCAGAGCATGATGTTCCCCGGTCTTCATCCGATGGCGATGATGTCCACAGCTGGTATGGGTTATAGTTCACGCGGACCAGGGCTTTATGGTTCTGGACCAGCGCCGTATCCTTATCAAGGAAGTTTACCCCCTCAACAAGGAGTACCAGCAAGTGATGCTCAAGAAACAACGTTTTTGTATATTCCCAACAATAGTGTGGGTGCAATTATTGGTACAAAAGGCTCACACATCAGGAATATAATCAGATTCTCTGGAGCAAGTGTTAAAATTGCTCCTTTAGAACAAGAAAAACCTGCTGATCAACAAACCGAACGAAAAGTTACTATTGTCGGTTCACCAGAGTCTCAGTGGAAAGTTAGTATTTTTTTATTTACAAACGCATTTTTCTTCTCTATCATTACTTCGATTCATCGCGTTTTTCATTAAAGTGACTTTGCAAGAGATTGCAACGATTCAATTTAGTTGATGATTTGGTTGTTAGATGTCAGTGGTTTTGATCAAGTTTCACCTTAAAGGTAGTCTTAAGTTTTCTCAGGTGTAGGCTCTTGATTACCGTGTGGTCAAGGTAAGAGATCGGGATCCGTGAATAGTCGGGTTCAATTCTTATCTACGTCAAAAAAAAAAAAAAAATCCTGCCGGTTTGGGGTAATGGCGGTACTTAACCATTACCTTGATTCGTGCAGGGAAATAAAAAGAAGAGTCTCCGTGATTAGTTGGTATTAATAATTACAATCTAATTCCCTTAATCTCTTCGACAAATTATTTTTACATATTTATATAATTTAAATGGGTATATTACTTTAAATAAAATATAAATAATTTTTATAAAATTTCAGGCTCAGTATTTGATCTTCGAAAAAATGCGTGAAGAAGGTTTTGTGGCGGGAACTGAGGACGTGAGATTAACAATTGAAATTTTGGTACCAAGTGCTCAAGTTGGTCGCATTATTGGCAAAGGCGGTCAAAATGTAAGAGAACTTCAACGAGTTACTGGAAGTGTTATTAAGCTTTCAGAACAACAAGCAGTACCAGCAGCGGCTGATGAAGAAACTACTGTTCACATTATTGGGCCATTCTTCTCAGTTCAGGTAAAAATAATTAAAAGTTAACTTTACTGATAATTATTATTATTATTTTTTATTAAATGATTAAAATTTATTTTTAGTCGGCCCAGCGAAGGATCAGAGCAATGGTCCTCCAATCAGGTGCCCCAGGAAGCGGACCAACTGGAACTGGAATACGCGCTGGTCGTGGAAGCAGCCAAGAAAGTGGTGCCCGTAGTCGGCGAGATGGAAGCGCGACATCTCAACAAGGAAGCTTGGCATCTCAGCAACAGCAACAGCCTACGCAACAACAGCAGTCTCAACAACAATCGCAGACATCCTCGCCAGAAAGTTCTTCACCATCAAATCAACAACAACAGCCACAACAAAATCAGTAACGTTGATAAAGTTCCACTAGATGGCCAACCAACGTCATATTTAATTTCACTTCAATCGGCCTCGTTGGTTTTATGATTTTCGTAAACTCACATAAACAATTAATCGAAAACAATGATGAAATGCCAATTTTACGATAATTAATTAGTTATCATGCCATGAGTTTGATTAATTTTCGAATTCTTATTAAAAATTAATCGTGTTTTTATCAAACTCACGTGCTAAATGTTTTTTTTTCCTTTTTATTATTAGTTTTTTTTTTTATTTTTATTGATCCAAGATGATCATAATGTGTAAATGTTTTACATAATATGGCTCTGGTAGTCATTATTCGTAGATAAAATTATCGTAACTTTGGAATTGTATCAATGCAATTATTCTGTTACTGAGTTTAATCGTGTCAATATTATTGTATAATTGATACAATAAAAGACAAAAAACAAAAAAAAGAAAATGATATCCACGTCGCCGATTAAATGTGAATATGGTGGAAGACACACACAACCTTATTACCTCATTCATTACGATTAAAGATTTAATAAGATAGAACAGAGTGAAATGAGAAATGATAAACCAACTAATCTAAAGTCTACCTAATATTAAAGTTATAATAATAATATACAAAGAAGTTAATTAACGATTACACAATTATGTTATACCTGTTACTACTAATATTTGCTACCGCTATTATTATTAATTATTATTATTATTATATTATTAATATTATTATTACTATTATTATTATCATGATTATTATTATTATTATTACCAGTACCATTTTTTTCTGGTAGTCCAGATAAAATGGCTTGTTTTACAGTTGTTTATTTCTTTTTATACATAAAAATTAAATACTGCAGTTTTATAATCATCCAAATTCAATTGAAGTTTGCGCAAACTAGATAGTTATAATAAGCAAAGCAGATAGAATTACACAGTTAAGTTATACAATTTAAAAAAAAAAAAAAAAAAAAAAAAAAAAAAAGACAACATTTAAATATTGAAAACGAGCTGAGGAGCTTTTAGGCAACGCCCAATTTGCACCGTAATACCAAAGAAACTTTTATGATTTTTTTTGTATTATTAGTGAAGTAAAAATACGTGTTGCTAGTATGTTACACGTAGTGGGCTCAAATATTTAAATAATCGCCTCAAGTTCCATAATAAGAGCCGCTCGGCTACTCTATCAATTTATCTATTGAATAAATTGTTGTTCTATGTGGCTGTTAAATTTGATAGAGAAACATCAGTAATACTTAACGGTCTCAGTTTATAAAAGTTTAAGTACAGCAAGTGATCAATCGATTAATAATAATTAATAATAAAATGATAAAAATAAAAAAAAAATACTATAAATAATTGCAAAGAGACACAAAACTTTTTCAGGGATTTTTACTTTACCATGA
This sequence comes from Cotesia typhae, assembly GCF_013202065.1. Taxonomy (NCBI): domain Eukaryota; kingdom Metazoa; phylum Arthropoda; class Insecta; order Hymenoptera; family Braconidae; genus Cotesia; species Cotesia typhae. The sequence goes on from NW_027423774.1 coordinate 15,687,001, forward strand.
GTGTAGTATTGTGTGAGTGTGCGTATGTTGACTGATTGATGAATATTAATTAATAAGTTATTGATTAATACGTAAATTTTTGATGAAAAAAAAAATAAAGGGGAATAAGGATGAAAAAGTAGGGCATGAGGGTGTAGTACATCTATGAATTATAATTAAAAAAAGAAAAAAAAATAAATCAAAGAGAAAAGTAAAAACCGTCGTGGACTATAGGGTCCTCACTGTCTTATTATTTTTGCAGTATTTCTAATATCGAAACAAATACATAATTGCTTCAATGTTATAGATATAGCAATCTAAACAATTAACCTAAGAAGGAAAATTACAATCTAATTCTACATGATTGTAATAATATTAATTAAACGCCTGAGATTTTATCTCAGAATTGTGGTTTAAAAAAAAAATACAAAAAAAAACATAAGCAAATAAAACCTTAAAAATTACTTACTATCGGACTGACAATTCGACATCGTCGTGTTTGAAAGTATTTCCAAAATAAGTTCAATCATTTTTTTGGAAAATAATTTAAAAAGATCAATAATACTATTTTTGTAGTATTATTATATTTATATTATAAATTATTCGGCACTTTCATTCATGCGATAATTTCTTTACTTATCTACAGATAAATATATAATTAAAGCCCGTTAAAATAAGATGACAATGTTTATGTATTTCTCGTTATCTAATTCGAGAAAAAATCTCGCGATATGATAGCAATTATTAATAATTATTTATTGTCATATTTGTCAATAAAAATTTTTTAATTGCTGTCTCATTATAAATTCTCTATATTTAATAGGCATTGTAGTACAAAAAAAAATGATGGGTTTAAAAATTAAAGTAAGAAGCTGTGTTTGCGTATCATCGATCAAATTTGGAAAGTATGTAGGTTTTATTAAATTTATCAAATTCAGGGATTATTATAAAAAACCAAAAAATAACGAAAATCTTTTAATTCTAAATTAAATAGTTGGAATTAATTATTTTCAGTTGAAGATTTTTTTTAATAATCCTTAGAATAATGATAAGTAGGTTTGAGCGGATGATAGAGAACGAAGTTAAAGAAAATTTTTTATTTTATTTTATTATTATTATTTTTTTTTGTTCCAAATAAAGGTCGTAGGTGAGAGCGTAAATTTAAGGGAATAGGAGAAAATTAATTGAGAAAGTTAAAGAAGAAAAAATGAATAAAAATAAATAAAATAAGAGTATAAGTTTATTTTTGATACATTGTTGGAGGAGATCTTAGTACTTTCCTTTATCAATTTTTTTTTTTGTTAAATGTTTTAATAACTTAGAAAATTTTAACGATATTAAGAAATTAAAAAGTTGATAATAATTAAAGAAGAAAAAATAAAATTTTTAATATAATTAATAAAATAAACTTAAAAAAAAAAAGTCGAATTAAAATGTTAAAACAAGACAAGGTAATTTCGTGAGTGAGTTGATCAAAGATGAGATAAATAAAAGTAAAAGAGATAATTAATGTTAAATGTATGATATATTTAATATATTTTAAAATACGGTGGTGGTCAGATCGCAGGGAGATCGTATCACCATATAATACATACGTTAAATTTTAGCGTATTAAAGTTTTAATTCACAGTTTTATGTGATAATAAAAAACAGTCTTACCATTTTTAAAATAAACACGGCCTCCCTCTTCAACCACTTCTAGGTTATTTATCATGCATAAATATTAATACAAAATTGATAGTAATCGTAATTTGAAACTCAAAAAAAGAAGGTGCCAATAATTAATAGGACGTAAAAAAAAAAAAAAATAAAGAGTACAAATAATTAATCAAATTATCGTGAAAATTCAAAGGCACTTTTCACTCTAATTATCAGTTATAAATGAAAATCTTGAATCATCATAATAATCAAATTTACTTCCAATAAATGTTAGCAATTTTAAACAATTAGAAAAATTAAAATGATATCACTCTTTTACATTTTTTATCACACAATATCAAAACTAAGATTTAATAACACTCACGTTTCAACAAGCTCCGGTCTTGTTTCTTTTAATATTTAATTATTAAAAAAAAAAAAAAAAAAAAAAAAAAACGAAAAACTTTCTTCATATATCTGAATAGCTTCTGAATAATAATTAATAGACGTTTGTAATTGTAATTATTGTGTTGAATGAATTTAAACAAATCTTAATTTAAATATGCAAATAATTTTTTCGACTTCGTTGCTCGCTCATAATTCTGAAGCTCTACAATAGTGACGGAAAATAATAGTTATGAAGACATATGGACCAAATAGCAATTTATTGTCACGCAAATTGTAAAAAAAAAATTTTTAATTTATTGTATAATTATTAAAAATCAAAAATAATTGACAAAAAATAATAATGAATAATGAAAAAACTTTAAGTATAAACATCAAAATAAGTTTGAAAAAAAAAATTATTTTGGCTGTTAACATATTCACACTAACATTAACTCATGTTATTCAAAACTCCAGCTAAAAATAACGTTAGGAGTAGTGAAAAAAAAAATAAAAAAAAAAAAGAAACAAAAAAGTTGTTAATTAAAAAGTAATGATTAAATAGAGAAATTTGAAAATACAAAAAAAAAATACACACGCAACTTATTGAGTAATGTTGCGTGTGTGAAACTCGCTCGTCTGCTCGGGGAGTAAAAAATGTACAAATCAAACAAAGTAAAAGGAAAAAAAAAAAAAAACAGAGAAATTATTAATATAATAACTTAAAGATTTTAAAGTTATAAATTATTAAGTGTGGTAGAGTGTCAGAAAAAAAAATGAGTAAGGGAGAAAAAGATATGATAATTGATAAGAATACCACGGATAAATGTACAAAATCGAATAATCGCTAAATCTTAAATGTTAGTATCTAAAGTATTTAATCGCGCAGAGATTGTAATTGTGTGTTACTCAAAGGAGATATTAACGGACATATATTCTGAAAAGCGTGCTTTACACTTAATCAATCCGTTTAATGCTCATTCCATTTCTTCAGAAAGAAAAAAAAATACGAACAAACAGATCTGTTGATTTTACAACGACAGTAACAACCAGCATCGTTGTTTATTTGTTTCTTTTTTATTGTTAAAAAATAACAAATATATGAGCTCATAATTGACAAGCACAAAGCTACAAGGACAAACTGAATAGACAAATAATGCGTAACAGCTACGCAAATCACAATAAAAACTTAGAAAACGACAACTCACGAGTTTTACAAAAACAAAAAAAAACACTGCACATCGATGTAATAATTAGTCGAGTTGACAATTTTCCCGCGTATAACTCTACATTATTTCAACTTCGTATATTATCTTAACATGCATTTAATCACTTAAAAATAAACCTATAAATAAGCGTTAATGAAGAAAAATCAACCACCTTCCAATATTAAATGATTAAAAATAAAAAGCATTCGCTACATATGCATATATGTATACAAAAAAAATATGGAAGTATGTACGTAAGAAATTGATCACCTAGAATATTTTACGTAACATTTTCACCATTTATACCTGTTTTATAATGGTATAATGATAATATTAATGATCCAACCGTAATAGCTATTAATTTATTAATTATATTAAATAGTGATAGTGATAATAGGCATTAAAAACAAATTTTAATAGTAATTATTATTATATATAAATAAAAAAAAAAAAAAAAAACAAAAAAAAAAAAAAAAAAAAAAGCAAAAAAATAATATTTTCGCGTTTATGACCAATTATTAAATTTACATCATTATTATTGTTGTTTATAAAAGGCAAAATGAAATAATAAAAATAACACATACAGTTTTAGACTGCAAGACGATTAAGAAGACAGTTATCTTGACTAAGAGAATATTTTGGGCTTTAGTATCATCAATAGGTTGTAAAGAAGAAATAATAAAACTAAAAACAATAATATCAAAAATAACTTGACAAACGAGAGAAATGATATACGGTGAAGAAAACGTGGGCCTTATTGTAAACAGGTGGGCATTGTTATGTAAATGGTTTCAAGTGATAAATACTACTAAGATAATAGATATATCAGTTATTGCGTATATATCAAATAAGGTGAACTTAGTAAGTAATTGAATAATGAAATAGAAGAAACTTGCATAAATATTAATTAAGTAATATTTTACTGGAATTGTAATATATTCTTATTACTATTATTTTAATAATATTATTATTATTATTATTAATATTAATATTATTTTATTGTTGCCAATGATGGGCATTATGAGAAAAGCGTGCGGGTATAATAATAATAACAATTTATTTACACAAAGATATATTCTTCATAAAATACAAACTCTAACTCAATCTATAAATTAAAAAAAAATATTTATATACATATATAGTTAATGTAACATACAATTCATAATTTATATAACTTATGCACATAAAGCTATAAAATTATATAAATGACGTCACGCGTGCGCTTTCTTCAATTCTCTCTGAAATAAGATAGATTATTCTGATTAGATGATTGAACACAAACTTAATACTAAAACCCAAAATACTTTAGCTATTGATGATTCAAGTCAGATAAAAAATAAGAGCTTATTCAATAACAAGTTGTGTGGTTATGATATTTATAATTAAATGCAAGTCTCGTTTAATTTTATAAACCCGACTATTTAACTTTTGCCGTAAAAAAAATATTTAAACTTAATAATTATATACTGTAACGCGTCCACTACCTCGTCAATTCTATTTTATACATTACATTTATTTTATTTCAAACAATTTTAATTGTGGACCATTATTTAATTAATAATTATATAACTCATAATTGTTGTTGCAAGTTTTTTCGTATTAAAAAAGAAAAAAACTCCAAACACAAGTTTGTTACTTTAATTAAATGAATTACATGTTTTCGTACATACTGAAGAAAACTTTGTTCCACAAACTATTCAATATCGTGTTTATAATTATAATAGATTTCAATTTGTTGATCATTCTTATTTATTGCGTTTTAATACTTATTAACTGTATATGAACACTCGTGTTCTGTTTATTAATTGTTCTCATTATTACTTATACTTTGTTTTCTTTTTCTTCACTATTATATTATCAATTCTGCTTAAAAATAAGTCGATTAAATGTTGATTCCGTGATTATAATTTTTCAATGTTATGCAGAGAAAATAAAGCCATTTATCGTTTTAATAGTAATTAATCAAAATTAAATTAATTGCCATTATTAAATATTAATTTTTCACTTGTTAAATAAAAAAAAAAAGTATAAAACTTTAGTACTTTATAGAAGATTGATGAAAAAGGACACAATGAAGTTAATTAAGTATTTATTAACTATTTTACATATATAACGTATGAGGTCTTTTATGAATAAAGCTAAAACAAAATACGTGGGAAATTGAAAATTTGTATAGGAAGCTCGACTTTTCATTATACGGTACGAAACAATAACAATGATTTATTTGAAACCAGGCATATAAACCATTATTATTATTATTATAATTATTATTAAATTATGAAATTCATTTTTACTTGAAATTACAATGCAATGCGGGCAAAATCTTATACAGCGTTCCGGTAGCTGTTTCGTGAATAATAATGATGTTTATCGTAAACCGAAAGTTGCATGCATATACAAACTGAAGAAAAAAGATAATTAAAGGTACAATTAAAGGTTCATTATTGATACGTATTAATACTTGTAGTTTTCTTTTTTTTATTAAAGAAGTTAGGCATTGTCGATGGAGATTACCTCCTCGCTTGCATTCACTTCACAATTACTATGGTTTTTTTGAATTAATATTTTATAGGGGATCACCCCGACTTCGGAAAAAATGTAACTTACGTGAATATATCAATTACATTAATTATTTTTGATTTGAAATAAATTGAATAAAAAAGAAATATTTTACCGGAGTCAAGCGGTCCAAAAATTACGATATGTTCAACAATTAACTCTAATTAATGCTACTGTATTATATTTAAAACACTACCCTAATCGTTACATCTATCGATTATTACCACAATATTATTTTTTTGTAATTTCTAATTGAGTAACAAAAAAAAAATTGAAAAAAAAAAATTAAAAACGAAAAAAAAAAACAAAAAAATGTTTATTAAAAAAAAATTATTTAATTATTAATTTAATTAGGGGCAGTACAAAGCGTGATGATTTACAGGGAGAAATTAAAATATATACGTAAATTAAGAAAACGATTATTTGTGGTAAGAAAGGGTATTACGGAGTGTTTTTTATTATTTTTTTTTTTTTTTTATGTAAAACAAATTGTATATTGCACAAAAATTTTTTTTCGTTAATTTATATTAATTATTATATAATATTTTCATTACTCAAGTTATTAATGAATTGACGTATTAAAATTTTCTTTAAAAATTCTATTAATAAAAATGAAAAAACTTACGGCATTTTTAGAAAATTACACTTAAGTCTAAAGATTATATACGCATGGCTAATCATTAAGTACAAAAAAAAAAAAAAAAAAAAAAACAGAAATTAAATTTTAAAAAACATAGCCAGTAAGAATACTTACAGTAGCAGATAGCTTCCCTCCAGATGTCAAAATTATGAAATCTCTTTTTTTTTTAACTTTATTGATATTTATTAATAGAAATATATTAAAAAAGAAATGAAATTTTGTAACTAAATAAATGTTTAAAAAATTAGTTATTATAAAAAAAAAAAAATTTTTAATTAAAGTCAAATTTAAAAGAAAAATGAAAAAATTCTAGGTTTTTCTTCTGGAGTGACAGCGTCTGCTACTCGCAGTCATGGAAAAAAATGGTTTTCATAGAATACGCGAACGTGAGGAATTGCCCTTTACCTTATGAAATAAAAAACAAATTAAAAGAGTGAATTTAATAAATTTTTATGTATGTGTGTGTGTGCAACGAAAAAAAAAAAAAATCTACAGAGTTAAGCACTTGTAACTAACTATATGAAAGTCAGTTGTACATTTTGAAGAATAATCATCAATTTTCTATGTAATTTCAATACAAGTTGTCAAAAAAATTAATCAAGTTTAAACTTATGCTTATATTTAAATGAATCGATTATTTATACTGTAAAAATGTAATAATTAATTAACGATAGCAGCCTACAATATTTCTTCCTTGCGTTGATAATTGTGTTATCTTTAATAATCAATACGTCGCAATGATATTAAACTCAAGAGTGCAATAGTTTTTTCAATAGTAACAGATTAAAATAAAAAAAAAAAAAAACGCATTTTATACCTTAATTTTATAAAGTTAATAAATTTATAAGGTCTGAAATGCGCTTACAATAAACTACCTCGCAAATTTCATAACTACAACTTATAATAACGTTATACCATACGTCATTAATTACACACATATACATAGTACACTTATGTACACAAAGAAGAAAATATATTCTGATTTTCGTATACAATGTTTTATTCTCTTATTATTTATTTATTTTTTTTTTTTATATTGCCAATACTAACAATTATTTTTTTTTATAGATTTTTAACACACAACGATAAACATAGTAATTGTCATTACAATGCAATAGAGTCCATAATCTCCTTGTATACATACATAATATTTTTGCATTTATATAATATATAAACTTTCATTAAACATTACAAATTATCAATAATATTTACAGCAATAGTACTTTATACATAATTTACTGTTATAAATATAAAAAAAAATGCTGCCGGTTTTATACGTTTAACATATGTTTTTTTTTAAGTATTTTTATACTACAATTTAATAAATAATCATTGTAATAAAAATAAATGAATTGTTTTAAATGACTGGAAAAAAATTAACGATCAAAGACAACAATTAATTTTTTATTTAGCATGAAATTGTATTAGCTGAAAAAATAAATTCACTGGTCATGTCTTATGAAGATAGACTGATAAAAAATGTAATAATAATTATACTATGAAGTATATTGTTATTTTCGCTTTGTTGCCAAACTTATTTCATCTCCGGTGATTTTTTTATCGCATTGTCATTATATATCAATAAACTAATAGATACATTTGCAATATAGTTGATCTAGATTTTAAATATTGTCACTGCCAGATGATAAAAAAAAACCGTCCCAATATTCATTTATTGATTATTGTCATATAATTTATTTATTTGAAAAAAAAAAAAAAAAAAAAAAAAAAAAAAATGAAAATTACTTGTAGGAGATGAATTGATTAATGTTTTAGGTAACAAAGCAAGCAAATAGAGAGTAACATGTTGTATTTTGTTACGAATCGTTTGCCGCGATAATTGCGCGCATTATAAAGTTTTTTTTTTTAAACAATAAAAACAGACTGCGATTTCTAATGGCATTAAAAATATTTGTATTTAATTAATATATATGTATATATATTTAATATATGATATATATATGTATATATTTATTTACATATGAAAATATTAATATAGTTGATAAATAATTCATAACATTTTTTTTGCAATGTCGTGCGCAAAACGTTGTGACAATTTGTTATTACGCCGATTATAAATCTGTTAATTTTTTGCTCTTGAGCATATAACGTTGAATAGAATAAGTAAATAATAATTGTCGAGTTGCCGTTGTGTTTTTAATTGATTCGATTTAAAAAATAAAAATAAAAAAAAAGAATAAAATTTAAGAGAATGAATAAAAAGAGTTGATTGATTATACTATGAGTGATTAAATAAATTACATATAAAATCGTCTATAATATTTTGTAATACCCTTGCGTTAAAACAATCGTGGAAAAAAAAAGTACATTTGGCATTTTTAAAAATTATCAAAATTATTGAGAGTAATTAATAATGTTTTTGGAAATAATATTTCATTGTTGAGATATTGAAAAAATAATAATATTAAACATTGTCTGTTAACGCAAGAGTAATTAGTGTTTGTTAAATAACTATTTAACAATAAGTATTATTAAAGACAAAACACTAAATTTTAAACAATTCCTCACTGAAGCGGTTGATAACGCGATAATATTAAAATTTTATTGAAAAATTATCAATAGTATAATTCTGATAAAATTTTACTCAATATAAATGCGTTAAATTATTAAGGTAATGCGTGTCGCCAAGGGTCAATTATAATTATTTTAACAATTCAAAAAACAATACGAAAAATTTAAAATAATATTTCTGTCTGTTTACTTAAAAATAAGATAAATAATAAAAAAAAATTTTTAATAGTCTAATGGCTCACTGAAAATTATAATATGGCAAGAAATTCTCGGCGATATGCAAAAAAAAAATTTTTAGTAACCAAATAACCGATCTATGGTATAATTAAACATAAGATTGATAATTATCGAGTAAAACAAAATTTTCTCGCGGCTATATTGATTAAGTGAAAATTAAGGAACAATTTATTGTAATTGTCTTAAAAATACAATGAACATACTGTTTTTCTTTACTTTATATCCAGTAGCAATGCAATAGTTGATTTTTTTCTTATCCATTCTGATTGTTACATTGAATTTCATGAAACTTAAAATTTTTGTAATTATTTATAAACGATTAATATTATTTTCAAGATGTAAAAATGTAAACCAACCCCGTTAACTTTAACTGTTATGTTTTTTTTTCTTTCAATAATATTAGTTTGTTATCTTAAAAGGAAAAATAATAGATCGATTAACGAGATGAACAAATATTTGTCGTCCAAAACATGTATAAAATAAAATATAAAAATTGTAAAAGCGCACCATAAAAACATATTGTAATAACAAAAAATAGCTTTCCGGATTACAGATATGTGTAATACATTCGTAACGTATTATTTAAAAAGGAAATAATTAATTTATACTGAATTTATGGGTAACATTCAATTTTATAGGATTGTGTGTAATTGTATATATATGAATACAATGCAGTCCATGAGTTAAGATACATTCTCTTTTTTCTACTATGAAGAAAAATAAATTATTCTAGTTAATAAAAAAAGGATGCGTATTATTTATTTACGTCAATAATTACTACTATTTAATTACAATCAGTATAATTTACAATTTTTTTAATTCAACTTATTTACACAAATAGTATTATATCATGTTTTATTTTATTTATTTAATAATGCACGTTCCCTTTTATTAGTGTAAGATAAACAATTGACTAAATTATTTAAATAATACTATTTTATCATAACATTCATAATTATCTTAATAACTATAAAGTATTAATTAAACAAATTGCAATTTGATGTTGATCAGACAACTAAATTTGGACTTTAAATTGACAGGCTTTCTTCTCGAGAAAAAAAAAAGGAAATTGTTTGAAAAGTAACCATACCTGAATCGATTTTAACGTTTGAGAGTAGAAATAATTAAAATGCCAGAAGTTAGTTCACAAATGTGAGAAAAAATCAATCACCGCTTAAAAAATAAAAAAAAAAATAATGAAACATCTTGAAAATTATTGACAAGTTATTTCTTAACTAATTTTTGGTATTTTCAGTTCTAAACTAAAATATCAAAATTAATTCAGCTACACTTTCCAAACAAACTTTTTTTTTCCTCACTTTCAAGACTAAAGTTTAGTTATTGAGATCCCGTGTAAAAAAATCGTCTTAAAATTGTCGTTTGTTTAAGATCTTAATCGTGATACAAACCAAGACTTTTTTAAGGCGCCAAAAAAAAAAAATTCTGAGAGCAGAATTTTAAAATTTGATTCTCGAATTTGTTATGAAAATAAGACGATATCACAGCGACAGCTCCGGAAAATTATTATAGAGAGTCTTTAAATAATCTACTCTGAAAAAAAAAAATTAACTTGAATCAAGAAAAAAATTCTTGAACCAAGAAAATAATTTTAAAGAATATCATTGTTTTGATTCAAGACCAAAAATTCTTAAATCAAGTAAAATTAACTTAAACCAAGAAAAATTTCTTAGTTGAAGAATTTTTTTACTCAAATCAAGAAGATGAAATTTTTCAAAATTATTTACTTGATTCAAGTTAATTTTTTTTTCCGTGTAAAAGTTGTCTTAAAAAAATCTTTAAATAGTCTTAGAAAATTTTGAAACAATCGCATAAAAATCTTAAAATAGTTTTAAAAAAATTTTTCGAGACTATTTTAAAATGAGCTAACAGCGACAGAGCCCAGGAACATTAAAACGGAGTGTCTTAAAAAAGTCTTAAAATTGTCCGATAATAAGTTTTCAACAATTTCAAATTCAATTTAAAAAGAGCGTATTAAAAAATGTAGTGATTAGAAAGTCGTAAAATCGTCTAAAAATTAATTTTCATAACAAATTCGAGAACCAAATTTCAAAAATCTGCTCTCAGAATTTTTTTTTTTGGCGTCTTAAAAAAGTCTTAAAATAGTCTTGGTTTGTGTCACGTTTAAGATCTTAAACAAACGATAATTTTGAGACAATTTTTTTTACATGGGTAACTATACAAAATTTCTAGATGATCAAATTTAAAAAAATAATTCTAACATTAATGAATTGCATGAATTAAAAATAAATTTAAGCAGATCTTGTGGCACGAACCATGTCACCAAGGAGCCTTTCAACACTGACTTCACCAACTGTTGGTTTGAATAAAAGTTCTTCTAACGTTCCCCGACAAAGTGCACGCACAGGGGATAATAACAACAGCAAACGACCAACCCTACCGGCGCCTCGTTCTCCCAAAACTGTTACCGTCTGTTCTTGAAGAGTCAATACCCTAGCTGCGTCACCAAGTCCTCGAGATTCTGTCAATAATTTAGTTTAATAAAAAATTATTATTTCCGGTAATTTCGTAGAAAAATTTAATGTAAAATACACATAATGAACAACCCACCTCCTTTAAAGAGAGCTATTGCTTTCAAACATGCATACTCTGAATGATCAACGCGTAAAATTGTAAAACGCGTTAATAATTCACGAAGTCGTCTTAATTCATCTGCAAGAATTTGTTTTCTCTCTGTTGGAAGAATCAATGGTACTAATATCGATTCGTCGATGGAAAAATTCCACTGTGCAGCTGTAAGAACGAATAATTCGCTCCACGATTCTTCTAATAAAATTGCTTGATCCCTATATGATAACTAAAATTTATAGTTGTAATAAATTAAGAATAATTTTTTTAAAGATTGGTTTTAAATAATAATCATAATTGTAATAATTCAACGTAAATTTACTTCTAAAAAAGACGGAATACTTCTTGCCCATTTTACAGCTAAAAAAAGTAATCTTGCTGCTGATTCATAAACATTTTCTGTCAACAACAATGACTGATTAGAAATTCCATAGTCCGATAATGATGAATTCGATATTGAAGGTGTCATTGTAGGTACATTCATATTATCTATAATCAAAATCATACATTGTATATTAGTTTAAATTATTTTTTATACACGATTTATAACAATTAAATGGAGTTTTTGTTAATGTAAAAGATTTGAAATGGTGATTCTTATTTGAAGTCTAATAAAAAAATGTTTAACTTATTTTTAAGTTCACTTTATTACTCAATTGGCAATTACTGCTTGAGCATGTGTTAAAAAAAATTTTTCCCTCAGTTCTTAATCCTATTTCCGCAATAGTAAGTCATTTTACCTTCAAGATACTTATCGATCTTACTCCCTCATAAAATTTTAACTTATAATTTCCGATTGCGTTTATATCACGAATAATCATTAGATAATGACTTCCTCTTTAGAATATTTTATTATACTCTTAAACAAAAAATTTATAACATGACATACATTTTGAAGAAAAAATTTAATCATTTTTATTTTAATTAATATTAATCCTTTTTAAAACTTACAATTTTACACCTAGTAAAAAATTTTTTTTGACTTGAGTAAATTACTCGGTTCAATAAGAACTTTTCTGCTTAATTCATGGTTAAGAACAAAATTACACTGCATATCCTCCTATATTATACTCAGTGTAATCTGTGGTGAAAAAAAAATTTCAGATAATATCAAATATAATCCAGATTTTACTAAATTATTTTTGTATTATACTCAATGTAATCTCCGATTTGACCAAGTAATTTTTGTGGTTGTACCACCCCAGATTACACTGGATATAATCCGAAAAAATATCCCGTTTAATTTGAATTATACTCAGTAGAATCTTGGATTATATAATATTTTAAAAGACTGTGATATTCAACTTTTTTCTTTTTTAATTTATAAATTTTTTTTAAAATTTGTTAAAATTTTGATAATTAGATTTGTTTTCAAATTGTTTATTTTTGTATGTATTTTTCAAAAAAGGTAGTGCAATGCATGGATAGAAAATATTCAAGGATCATTCAAACACAATTTTTCCGATAATTTGGGGTTAAAAAATTTTTGGTAAATATTTTCAAGTAGGGTCACTATTTTAATTTTAATTTTTTTGAACGAAATTTCTACTTGATTTTATTGATATATTTAAAAAAAAATTGATTACCAAAATTTTAACAGGTATAATACAAAAATAATTTAGTATAATCTGGATTATATTTGATATTATCTGAAATTTTTTTTCACCACAGATTACACTGAGTATGATATGAAAAGATATGTAGTGTAATTTTGTTTTTTTTGTGTTCAAAGCAATACATTTCTTCAAAATAATTTTATGAGTTCAATATTTTTTTTTTTTTTTTTTTTTCCACTGAATCAAGTGAACTTTTTTCATTGATGTACTAATTTTATGATTAACTTTAAATTTATACCTTTTTGTTCGCATCTTTGAACGATAGTTCTCGCTTCTTCTGAACTTGTAACTTCGTCTTCCTTAGCAGCAGCCACAGTTAAAGGTTCTGCAATAGGTCGTGGCAAAAAGTGTGCTATTCAATGTGAAATATACATATTTTTACACAACTATTGAGAGCTAGTTTTTTTTCATTTTAAAGGTAAAAAAAAAAAAACCGGAAAAAGAAGAAGAAATGTAGTAACTTACCGACACCGGGACTAAAAGTTGGTACACTAGGCTTGAACGGAAAAAGCGTTGGATATAAAAGCGGATGATAGGGGTTGCTTGCAGTGTGATAGACATGAGAGATTCCTGGATAGATTGCCGAGGGTACTCTTCTCGCGGCGGAAACCAACGACGATGTACTTCTCGGTGCTCTTTCATGTTGTACCGCTGAAAATGATACTTAAATTTTTCTCTCACCCACAAATCACGTTTTTAAATTTATGTGTAACGTTCTTATCTAAACTTCACTCAATGCAATATTTGCCACATACGGTAGATTTTATGACATCCTTGTCGAAATATTTTTCTATTTTTTTTTTTATTTTTGATTTCTTGTTAACTGGTAAACTAATGAATTACATAATCTAACAAACTCTATTACATAAAAAAAGTTTTGAATATCGTAAACTCAGTAAAAATTAGTTGATTCGTTCAAAACAGTTTAATAAAAAAAATAATTTTTATTAGAAAAAAAATTATGAAAAAAAAATTTTGATCATTTAGAATTATACATTTTTTATATATTTCAATGTAAATATCACATTCTACAATGTAATTCTTATAAAATCTGTAATAATTACATTTAAAACTGTAATTTTTCCAGTTTTTATCACGAAGCGACACGTTGCATTATATACTGTAATTTTTCGAGTTTTCTTTTTTCCGTGTAGATATTCATAATTGCAATATAATAATTATTAATTTTGAAATAATGTATGTGTATAATAGGTACTTAAAATTTGAGCTGCAGCACATATTGCGAGCTTGACAGCGTCGTAACTTTTTATTTTTTTTTAATTAGACCAGTTCATTTTGTCAGGTTATTAAGATGTATTCCGATGATTAACTTTATCAGTGGAAATTATTTATTAAATTAAAAAAACTATCATAAAAAACTAGAAGACTAATTAATCTAATAATTCTAGATGTGTTGAAAAAATTGTAGTCCTTGCCATATCAATAATTGATGCTTTTATTTTATATTTTCGATTAAAATCAACGTGTTAATTTGTTCCGTAACTAAGCAAGTTCTATAAGCCGAATACATCGATTTTACAAATGTTTAATAATGAAAAATTATCTACTTTATAATAACTCAAAAAAAGTAATCGGTTATTAGTTTTTAATATTTTTTTTCCAAGCTTGAAAAACCTACAAACGTATAAAAAAAAAATATTTTTAAGCTCACCAAGTTATTAAATTAAAATTTATTAAAATAAATTAAATATATATATATATATATATATATATATATATATATATATATATATATATATATATAACTCGAATCAATACTTGAAATATTTTTGAATTGTCATTTTATATTTTTGAATTGCCGTTTTATAAATAAAAATATTTTTTCAGTAAATATGAATAAACTTAAAAAAAAATGAGAAAGTAGTTGCTTCAAAAATTATGAATGTTTGTAATGACATCGTACATTAAGTAATAGAATCTGTAGAGTCCCTACTATCCCGTTAATTGATATCTCGGATACAATCAAGTGTTTAGATTATCACCCTTACGGACCAAGTGAAGAGACTAAGGATATTTACAAAGCACTGTGAATGTCAGCATGCTCGTGACACTCTATCAAGTGAATTTGAAATCATCTATGACTCAAGTTTCATGTAGAAAACGCTTTGTTGTTCCCTTTTCTATCATACATATGTCAATATATGTATTTTTTTTCGCTAAGTGCTCTGCGCTTCTGATTTGTCGTGTGCCTTTCGGTGCGATGTATTCAATGTAAATATAATGTCTATGTGAGTGTTACGAAAATTAAAAATAGACCACTTTTGATCGTAGCATAACTTGGTAATAATGAATCTACATAAGAAGAAATTATGTTCTTAACTTGATGAATAACAAAAATAATGGTTATTATTTACTTAAAAATGATTCAAAATTAGTTATTTTTTAATTTTGAGTAATAAGTGATAAAACATTTAATGCGTTTTCATTCAAAGAAATCAATAACAAATGGATAATCTTTTTTTACTCAGTTTTGATGCGTAATTTCATTATTGTTTTGCTAAAACTTCTAAGCATAAAACAACAATAACAATTAAAATAATAAGCTTAAAGATAAACTATTTTTCATTCAAAATGAAAATGCATAATACAGACAATTATCACATATCTTACGAACGATGAAATGATTTGAACGAAGCTTGCAACATTTGACGATGATTTTTTTTTTTAATTAGAGGAATAATTTAAACTGAGAAACAAAAATATTTTTTCAAAATATAAAAAAAATTGTTTTAATATTTTACTTTTGTAGAATAAAGTTAT
The DNA here is from genome assembly GCF_013202065.1 of Cotesia typhae. Taxonomy (NCBI): domain Eukaryota; kingdom Metazoa; phylum Arthropoda; class Insecta; order Hymenoptera; family Braconidae; genus Cotesia; species Cotesia typhae. Next base: position 15,703,182 of record NW_027423774.1, read on the forward strand.
TTTTAGAATAAATACTTTTTAGAATAAAGTAACTAGGTTTAAAAATTCAATTTGAAATTAAAAAATTAAACTTTATTATCTTAACAAGATGTTACTTAAATTTAATTTTATGAACATAAAAATAAAATACTTTCAGTAAAAGATAACACCAAGATATTTTCAATTACGATCAAAATCAAAAAATATAATAAGGCTCGTAAGGCAGCGAAACTTATTTTACATGTAACATTAAGCATATATGAATAACAGAAAGACTCTAATTAAACTTAAATTTATTTAATCACCTGTAATTTGAAACATACCATCTCGTTTCATGTTTACTTCAAGACATTTAGCAAATCTACAAGCTTGGCATTGATTTCTTCTTGAAACATCAACAATACATTGACCGTTTTCTTTGCAAACGTAGTCTAAATTTCTGTAATGTAATACAAAAGCACATTTTTTACTGTAATCATATTAATGTTAACAGTTAAACAATTAATGTTATAAATATATTATCTCAATGATTTGAGATCCTTGTAATCATATAATTGAAGATGAGAGAATGTATGATTTTTAATTATATAAATTTATTATTATAGAATAAATAAAATTTGCTTAATTATATTGAATAGTTGCATATTTTATTTTTTCCAAATAAATAGTTTCAGATAGTTCAATATCAACTTTATTTAATATAAAATATAACTATAAAATTAAAATGAAATTAAAAAAAAAATATGTGTAATATCTCTAAAATGTCAGAAAAAAATTATATTTATGTAAAAAATATAATCGAAATTTTATTTATGTAACTTATTGACATTAAATATTTCTATAAAAATTATAATTACCTGGCATACCTACGAATTGACCGTTTAAAAAAGCCTCGACAACCATCACAACTTGACACACCATAATGTTTTCCCGACGCTTTGTCTCCACAAACTTTACAAAGTGCCGAGTCCCTGTTATGCTCTTCCATCACTCCTCAATCTGTGAATATATAGGTTGATATCGATTTAGCATATATTAAATTAAAATTAAATTAAAGTTTAAAAATACTAAAAAAATACATTGTTACTTTTTATTTTACATAAAATGAAAGAAAAAAAAAAGTGACAGCAAGTTTCATCAAAATTTGCTGTATTATAGTTTTTGTTTTTAATTTCCATTAATTCCCGTAATTCAGTGAGTTCAATGATGTGATCCTCAAGGATTTGAATGTAGAAAAAAATCATTTCTAATTACACTTAAGTAAAAGCATTTTATAATTGAAAATATTGATAAATCTTTATAGATTCACTGAGTATAAAACAAGTTTTATTAAAAACTAAAATTTTTTCGACATTTGAAGACTAAAAAAATTAATTCTAGAAAGCTCATTGTTAACTCTGTCTTCTTTCTATATAATCCAGGTAGTAAAAAAAAATAAAAAACAATTTTATCACTTTTTAATTCAAAGTTTTCATAGTTTTTTATCTTTTTTATATACTATAGAATCCGTCTACTCAATAGAGTAAATTTATAATGTTGCAATTGTGTTCGTAGTTCTATAGACCAGTATACATAGTTACCATACAATCAAATTATACCATACCATAAGCTACTACATTATGTACTTGATTATTAACAAAGATAATCGCTTGTTCATATGCTTCGCTACACAATTGTTCAGTGAATATAAACATCGATTGGTCTATACGAATGTTGATCGATTCGCTTACAATTATTGTTATTAGATTCTAGTTTATTCCGATTGTCAGTGATGTGTCAAATTATTCCACGCTTTATTAAATATCATTAAATGTATAACCAATCTTCTTTCTTGTTTATAGATAGACTTACAAAGCATAAAAGTATAATAAATAAATAAATAATCTTTCATAAAATAAAATTATTAAGAAAAATATACGTATATGTTTAACATATTTAAAAATATATAAAATTTAGTAAACAGACGTAAGTACATATGTAAATCATATTTATTTTTTTTATATAAGTTGGATTTATCCATTTATATTTTTATAGAAAAAAAAAAAAATCATCGAAAGCCAACTAGCAATAACGCTCGTGCAAAAAAAAATTAATCTCATTACAAATTTCAATCTAGAATGAACTTAACTGATATTTAAAAAAAAACAATTGATTTAAGCTCATCTAAATTCGTTTTTTCAACTTGGGAATTTTATTACAATAATGTATGAAAATTAATGTTTTTTGGAAAAATAATATTATAAGGATGAGCTTTCTGCAAAAAAAAAATACCATTTTTTATTAAATTTTTTTTTCTGTGTGGATTGTTTTTACGTTTATTTTACTATAACTAAAATATTAATTTTGCACTATTTTGGTAATAATCTCCATCAAACATTATGGATTAATTCCATTCATTACCTAAATTTCCTTCATGAAACAAAACTTAAATTATCTTTCCTTTCGACCGTAGGAAAAAAAAAATACGGAAATTTCTCACTTCTTTTTTTTATCAATTTTCTTTTAAAATTATAAAAAACATTTTCGTGATAAGATTTCCATACGTGGTTCATATAAAAAATTGCTATTGCGTTTTTGGCGAAAATGGATATAAAATCAATATGTCTGGATCCAATTTTTTTTTTATGTTTGCCTATATGTCTTCATGTGTGTTAAACACATGCATTTTTTCCGAGGGGGAATCGCTATCACATCATTTAAAATTAAAATTTTAATACGTACAATAGATAAAGGTTGAAGTACAAATACTGTACAATGAGAATACATGCAACATTGTGAATTTTTACACGATTATCATGATCGTAACGGCGCATGAAACCACGTAAAGTACATGATATACAACACTTGAAGGCTGATAGCCGCCCTTGGATTCTCTTTCCTCCAACCCGAAGTGACTTTTCTTTTACTTACACTCCCTCACTCACTCTTTCAACTTGATATCACTCTACTATTAAACTATTTGGACGACCCTCGCACGTGCACTCGCCCTCAAGGCGTTCCTGATATCCGTTCGCCCTCGCACGTGCTAATAAAAGCTCCCGGAAGGTCTTTTCCACCTGTAGTTTTCTCAAGCTCAATAATGCAAACACCGAACAAGTCTAAGGGGTAACTGCGGTGAAAGAGTACGTCGACTATCAACCACATAACACACCAACTGAAGTATTTATGTCTTTCAACTCCGAAAGCTGAAAGCAAAAAGGGTATAAACCCCCACTCGCAACAACTATCACCGCTGGTCATGAATGGTTCTTTTTTTCTTGCTATTTGCTACACCCCTCCTTATATTCGTGTTCAGAAAACCCTTTCTCGTTCCGATTTTATGTGATTGGACGACAGGCCAATTAAAATTAAACTTTTAGCTATGTCTGCACATATACATGTTACCTTGCGAAGTAGCCTTGAAATTTTCAGCGTCTTTGTCTTTAAGCTCAAGAAGCTTTAGTCTATTATTTTACGGTGTTGAACTTTAAATACCAATTGAAGTGTTTAATGCATGAGTTTTCTAAGCTCAAAAATAAATTTTTAATACTAAAATGAATTGGGATTGTTACTGAATGATATCTCATGCACGAACAAATTATCTGATTAGATTGTTTGTTTGTTGCAGGAAAAAGAGTTTATCATTTATTAGAAATAACTTAATTCTGGGAATAGTTACCGTATCATGTTAAAAAGAAGAAATGTTGACAATTTTTGAGAATTTTATTTTTATAATGAGAAAAATGACCAATTAAAAAATAAATTTAAAGAATAATTCGTAAAGTTGAATATTTGCATACTCTTAATCTTAATAAAAAAATTTAGAAAATCTTTCCGAGGGAAAATCAATCCGAGAAAAACAAAGACCAGTTTTCTTCAAAATCATTTTTTTGATTCAATACTAGCAACTTGCAGTCATAATGTAACGGTCAAAAATCAAAAATTATAGTTTAATAAAAAATGAACTTTAGGTCAATCATTGTTCGATAGTTTTTATTTTTGACTAGATATCATATTAGGGACAAACTCAACAAATTTTATAATTAATTCAATGACCAATAACTTGATCAAAGATTTTATAAAATGAACTTGAACAATCGAAAACACAATCCTCTGACTAACACTAAGTATTTTTCTGCCATATAAATAATAATTTAACTTCCAAAATGAGTTTAAATAAATAACAATTCATAGAAAGCTTCCCTGATGACTCCGTGATGTTGTCACTATGTCTGTATGTATGTACGCATGTACGCATATGTTACTCTGTGTGTGTGTGTGTGTGTGTGTGTGTGTGTGTGTGTGTGTGTGTTTATGTGAACTGCTTATAACTTTTGAATGACTAAATCAAATTTAGATTTCCTGTGAATTTGAACTGATTCGGAGCGATAGATTTTGAGAAAACTAAAAAAAATAAGAAGAAATTTTTTTTTGAAAGTGGTTTTTTTGGAATAACTTTTAAACGGCTCTATCGATCAACTTCAAAAACTGATCCGCCCTTTAGCTGTCAAAAACGTGAAAATTGGTTGATTGGTTAGAGAAATATCGTCGAGGAAATATTTTTCGAAAAGCTCAAAAACGTCATTAGTGCAATTTTAAGTGCCTAAGTATGGAATTAGTGGGAATTATCAGGGATAGCCTTCAGGATCAACCGTTTCCCTAATTTTTTTTTATTGAAAACAAAAATAATGATTTTAGAGGAATATCAACAATTTTCCGATTTTTCTCCATATTTGTCAACATTTTTCTTGAAAACATTTTTAAGACAACAACCTAAACGAAAAAGAATTACTTCATACATCCTTGGATGCATCCAAAAGTCCATCTCTCGAATCATGAATAATGGTTCTATGTATAACAGTACGATATCTTTAGACCGAATCAACCGATTGAGATGAGTGACGCAGATCGGTTTGTCGGCCGTTTGCAATTGATACACTTGTACCAACGAAAACCATTTAATTTTTATTTATATAGATAAAAATAAATAAATGAGAAATGATTTAATTTATACAAAAAAAATTTACATATAAATACACTGATAGAAAAAATAACTCGATTTAAGAATTTTTCTCTTGAATCAAGTGTATTTTTAATCAGTGCAGTTTTATCTAATCATTCAGAAATTAACACAACATCATATCATGATAAATAAAATTCTCTTTCAAATAAAAATTATCATCATAAATCTGTAACTAGAGTATGTAAAGAATTTCTTTTTATTGATAAATAATATTCAATATAAAAATCTTGAAAGATTTAAACAGGTGTTAAATAATTATAAAGTAAGAGTAAATCCAGCAGGTGGGCATAAAAAGTCAACCAAGATACCGTCAACCCCTAAGTATGTATATGAAAAAACCCCCTGTATTTAAGGTTAAAGTAACCCCGACTACAATTATGTCGGCCGAATAATTTAACCCCGTTCGCGATGTCAACAAATACATACAGCAAGTACGTGTGTATACTATAATTGTACATACGACGGGGCTGATACTCTGTGACATATGTTACGTTCGAGAAATCGAAACCCAGGGGTGTTGGATCGAGTGGAAAAGTCGAGGGTGAAACATGACGGCACGATAAAACAAATTATCCAACAGTCAAACCTATTTTTTTCTCATTAAATCATACTTTAGTTATCGCTGTCTGTCATTTATTTATATCTATTTACTCTACAAATTATTTTAACTTGTTTGTTTCATTTTCATTTCATATCGTGTAATGGTATTTAATTGCTGTTTAAATACTTAAATTCTATTTCTCTCTCTAATCTCACTGTTAATTAAATGCATGTAAATGATATGATATGATACAATAACAGATAATCAGAGAGATATATAAGATATCTTTCAATAATAAAAATAATAGTGATAATAGCAGGGATTTCCGTCGCACGAATTTTGATGAGAATTTTCGTCACGTTTGCTGGATATTAAAAATAGGTTTAATGTTATTTCAATGACTTTTCGATAGTTTACAAACACAAGGTGTGTTGAAAAGAAAAAGCCCGCATAAAAAATCAAGTCATCTTTGTACACACGACCCTTGAGATGTACTTATATGCTAATTTTTATTTTTTTCGATGTCACGTCACGTGGCCTTTTCACACTATTTTACTAATCGCTTAAAAATAAAAGTGAGCTGTAACTACAATATAATTATCTTTTCATGATCCAATGTGAATTCAAGTATATTATTTTGACGAGAGTTGTTCAATACTGACTTACATAATTTATTGACAATGTCAATCATTTTCTTCCCCATATGACTTGTTTTTTCTAATATTAACCGAGAAAATATTGGTGTAAAGATAAATTTAATAAATTCATATTTACAGAAAAAAATAACAGTTCGTTTATATTCCAAATACATTTTTAGATGTTCGCTAAACTAACAGTATATAAGTTTTCTAATATAAGTTTTATTAGAATCTATTTTCCCATGAAACCTAAACATATCCTTTCAATTTTTCTTTTTGTCTGACCTATTTAACAATTGTTTATTGATTAGTATTTTTAATTTTTTTTGTTTTTCTGAAGAAAATAAAATGAATCAAAATAAAAAATTTTAATACCAAGACTAGTTCAGTAATAGGTTTTCAATTTGCTTCTTTTTTTATGCAAGTATGTGTAGTTTTAATACCAAACAAAAATATTTTTCACAAGATTTTCAAGCTTTTTCGGTCAACCTATTAGTAGTATCATGTTATTCGAGTGTGCGAGTGGAAATTAAATATTTCTGGTAACCCGGACAACCTTTATCCTTTCTGTGCAGATCTCTGTAATACAATCTCTACTTTGTAGTAACTAGAAGTGTTGTAAGCATCTGTTCTGATTTTAAATGTTAGTTTAATTAAAAATTCATTGAAATTAAGAGCAACTTAGAAAAAAAATTAGGTTTTGAAACAACCCAAGAGTCGGATCCGGTAGTTGAAAAAGTACCAGATTCGACATGAGATTGTGAAGATCCAGGTTCGACCTTGTCTCTTACATAATGTCAATTTTGACGTTCATTAAGTGAAAAAATTTGTTTCATTATTTTTTATGAAAATTTTTAAAACAGCGGTGAATTCAATTAATCAACGGTGAAAATAAAAAAAATAAAATTTTTTTTTCTAAAAACAATGGAACCACACAGTAAAAAATTTTGCGTCATTGCGTCAAAAAATTTTATATTAAAAATTTTTGTTTTAAATATTTAACACAAAATTTTTTGACGCATTGACGCAAAATTTTTTACTGTGCACCCTTCTATGCGACCATCTTCTTTTTATTTGTGCAGTAAACTTTATCCAAAATATTCTTTTAACTCTTTGCTGAGACATTCCTCAATTCTTAAAAATGTACTACAAATAATTCGCATTGTATATACAAACACAACTTTAATACACATTTGTGAAAAATAAGACAGATCGATATTTTTTCAGTCTTCCATAGATCATGGAACAACCAGCCCAGTCAGTAAATTCATTTAAAAATTATTGTTAATAATAATTAAAATAAATTGGAGTTCTTTATTTCCGACGATTCGGAATTAAGTGAGCAGAATAAGAACGAAAAAAAAAAAGTTTTTCGCGATCCTAATTTTGCTCAGACTATTCATTGATATTTTCACTTGAAGGTACAGCAATTTTATTCTTACCAATCGATTTTACATTTAAAGATCTCCAGTAGTACAAACAATTAAGGAAAAACATGGATAATAACTACCTTTTATGGAAAATCGTTGATTGTCATAGTGGGGAGTTAAAAATCTTATTTTTCTATAGAATTCTAATTTAATTTGAAGACTTTTCATAATTAGCTGTCATAAATACAAACGTTTTAAGTTTATTGAAATTCGTAGCCACAATGAGCTAATCTAGGCAATCAAAGCGTGTGAAAAATGTGCTTTTAACTCGATGCATGACAACAACATTCCGATTTATCTAGTGCATCAAAATTTTTAAAATATTTTATTTTATCGTTTCGCTCGAGTGAACAATATGATATTATTTGCTCGTCCTGTCGTTGATTTGAACTTCTTTCCTAAATTTCCGTTTATCTTAAAATTATAAATATTATATATTACTATCAACTTATGCTCGATTTGCACGTACACAAAAGTAATGTATATACGTCAGTGGTTGCGTGACAGTCAAACATATAATTGACTTTATTCTATGTAATATATGACTCAGAACGTTTCATCCTCTACTATGAATACTATATATGTTTCAATACAACTTTATAACCTTCTTTACAACAAATTTAAATGTTTCGAGGATTTCTATAACATTAAAAAATTTTAGATTTGAATAAACTAATCATAAGTCTCAATTTATAAAAATTTACAAGTTGAATGCTTGTTGGATGATTAATTAAAAATTATGAACATTTAATCAGTTTAGCATAAAGTAATTTTTCATTACATGAATGCATGTTTGCATCCTGATAGAAATCAACGTAACATATGCAAACGATTGTTATATTGTGACTTATGACATATGTGCTAGTACAATACAGTGATATTATAATAATGATTGGGGGGACCATAATCCGAGACTATAATTATGTGGTTCGAACGGTGGAAAAGTGTTTTACAGGTGTGTAAATTTACAATACGTCAATCACAAACCGCGTACGCGTGCGTTATGTTATATAGATCATGCTGCTGTATATTTAAAGTTAAATAGATAATATTCCGATAAACTGTAGTTGGGTATTTTCATAAAATTTTATAATTCATATTCATTATAAAATTGATACCAATTGAACTTAAACCTTGATGGTTGATTTTTAAATAATAATTGTACTTTGGATTGGAAATATTTTCATTGATAACTTCTTAAATGTTTTATCTAGAAGGCAAATCCACTTCGAAACCAAAAAAGCATAATTTTAACACACATCAGTTGTATCCTGTGCTTTGACGCCAAAAGCGAAATGTAGAGTTTAGCATACCATAAAACTTGTAAAAAGTGATTATAAAAATATATAGTTCATTTACGGCGTTAAACATGGAACACACTTCATGTGTGTTAAAACAATACACTTAGAATTTGCAGTGGAGTAATAAATATAAACGGAATAGAAGAGTGTATGCGTACATTGATAGAAAACTATCTCAAGAAAATTTCATTGTTTTCAAAGAAATTGTTCTAAGTATAGAGTATAGTATAACCAATCATTTTTTAACTTCCCGCTAAGAAAATTGAAAATTTTCCACTGAAGGGAAGTTATTAATTTCGGTCATATTTTCGGAAGTCGAGTTTTCATCGGATCTCCACATTTTGAAGTCCCAGGAAGCCATTCTGACTATTCCCGCCGGGGTGTCCGGCTGTGTGTGTGTGTGTCTGTGTGTAAATAAATTTTTGTCGTTCGGTTTCGAACGATTCAAAAACGAATCAACAGATTAAATTCTACGATACGTCATTCGGACGGGTTTATCCAAACTTAGATCTGATTAGATTTCAGAGTTAATCCATCCAGCCATTTCGAAGAAATTAATTTTTGTGCTTAAAAACTGCGTCGAATGCTTTTTTAAAAAAGAAAATCGAACGACGCATTCAAAAGTCACTGTCGTTTAATAAATACATTTTGAGCTCGAAGAGCTAAAAATGTAAAAAACGGTGCTTTGAGCTTGAAAAGTTTAAATATTAACCAAAAAACACATTTTAAGGCGCTTCAAATTCAAACAGCCGGAAAGTTCTAGGGTTGGCCTCCACGGTCAACTGATTTCCAGATTTTTTTTTGGTTTCTCTGATTTTTTGTGAAAACGAGCTCAGTCATGAATAAGTTTAGAGTTATACTTAAGCTTATAATAAACTAGCTTCTAATTGAAATTAAAAAATTACTTATGATTTTTTATTATTATTATCGAAATAAATAGGAATAGAAATAAGTAATTAATTTACGTCAAGAGAAAAAAAAATCTGAAATCAAGAAAATCATTTCAAAAAATTTCTTGATTTAAATATATTTAACTCAAATATATTTTTCTAGATTCAAGATTTTTTCTCTTAAATCAAGTTAATTTTTAGATCAGTGTGTGATTTTCTTTCAGGAACTTAAAAAAAATGCGTCACTACTTTATTTAAGCTTTTTTATCGTAAAGTCTATGGTGTTAGGTCTTAATAAAGGAAAAATAAAAAAAAAAGAAATAAAATAAAGTAGACATTTTTGATCAATTTTAAAATAACCGGAAGAAAAATATATTTTCTCCATTAGTTTTAAGATTCATAAGAAGTTATAGAAAATCTATAAAATTGCATAAAATTCCCTCAGATTTCACAAGCTTAAATTCGATTTTGAACATTATGAAACATTGACATCTGCAATTATATTTTATTATAATGCGATATATATTACCCGTGTAAAAAAAAATTGTCCTAAAAGTGTTATAAGCATAGGATCCTCTACGTGACACAATTTAGGACATTGTTATGATAAATTTATAACACTAAACCGAAATGAAATTTAGATTTTAGAAAAATATTTTCGCTATTACTCAGAGAAAAAATATTGTAAAAATACTTTTATGACAATTTTAGGACACTTTTATAACAATTCAAGGATACTTTAATGACAGTTTTAGAACATTTTTATGACAATTTTAGGATACTTTTATCTGCTTGTTTCTGCTAAACTTTTATTTCTGCTTGTTTCTCTCTATTTTTTGAACTTTCCAACCGCAATAACTTCTGAATGAATGAACAGATTTTCACGGGGTTGGCAGCATTCAACGCAATTTTTCAAGCCTCGTGAAAAATCTTTAAGTTTAAATTGATCGAATTCAGAATTTCGAAGTAATTCAGAAAAAACACTTTTTTCGGCTTTCTTTAGTCAACGATAACTCACGAACGAATCAACCGATTTGACCTGCTTGGAGGCGATCGATGTGTTTTTTTTATGTTAAGAGCTGATTAGTTTTTGAAATTAATCAATAAAGCCGTTTAAAAGTTATTCTAAAAAAACCACATTTAACAAAAAATTTTTTCGTAGTTTTTTTGATTGATTGAATGAACGATTTTGTTCTTCATCCACATATCATTACATCAATTATACTTATAACTTAATATTTTTAATTATTACACATTAAGGCTATACACTCTAACAAAAAATTATCCAACAGCTTATCGTATTAATCGACAGTTAATGTATTAAGTTACAGTTGTTCTATAGCATTCGCTACATAATTCACCGATATTATTGGCTTAATAGCAGTTAAAACTAAAGTTAAAAAGTTTTGGCGTATAGTTCATAACTTATAAATATTGTTTTATAAATTAATAGAACTAATTTTGTTTTTCAATACTTATTTCACTCTTCAATTTTTAAAATTAAAGATTTCGTTTATAACAACTATTCTGTAAAAAGTTTGTGTAGTGATTTGCCGAATAAATGCGAAGTGAATGATATTTAATTGATTTAATCCAACCCGGAGTGAATTCTTTGTTTGCTTTTATTAAGTAACAAAAAAAAAAATAATGGTTATTAGTTTAAAAATAATAAAAGACGCATTTCGAGGTTTTTACTTTTTTCCTAAGTTTTGTATAGCAAATAAATTTTAATTTTCAAAAAAAAATTGCTGTAATTTTTTTTATAACTTTTACAAGTTAGATTTTTTTTTTTTTTTTTTAAATATATTCTCTCTTTCATAATATATCCAAGAAATCTTAAAAATATTTACCTATGTCAGATAATTCCAATAACATTACAGTATTTAATTTTATTTAATTAAACGTAGTATTGTTAATAATTCATTATTTTTTACTTTTTACGGTACAATTTATTAACAAGACTTGAAAAATAATCTCTATGAAAATTTGAATGTTTCAAAAAGGTTACATTTTTTGGATAAAAATATTTTATAATTACAAATTCAAATTTTGGATAAATTGTATGGGATAATTTTTAATATTTAGCTGAATGAAATTTGTTTCAGTTAATTAATACTTATTTTAGTCTAGCCTAAACTTGAAACTTTATAAGATAACTCGGGCACAATTTCAAAGACAAAAAATAAAATATTCTCTTAAATATTTAATAACTGTCAAAAAACACAAGAACTAATGTTTAAAATTTGTAGTTGCAAAAGAATTATTATCTAAGTTTATTTAGAGAAATTGTTTAATCAATAATATCTTAATTTAAGTAATTAAATTTACTATCAATTTGTGAATATTAAACAGATGTTTTCTGAAAGGAATATGCCTAGATAAGTAATAAATAATAAAAAATAATTATTAATATTATCGATGAATAGTAATGAAAGTAAGATAAAAAGATGAAAATATTTATTAAGATCAATTCATTTAGACAATGTTATTTGAATAAATCAAATTAAAAAAATATGAGTATTTCTCGTTTAAAAAAAAAAGTTTTTCAAACCATTATCATTACTTATCTTAATCGTATATTAAAAATCTCCACATCTATAATTATTTCTTATTTTTCAATTAACAGTGCAAGCAATTAAAAATAACAATTATAAAAACGAAAAAATAACTTACTTGAATTTTTATAATCTGAATTATTGCTACTTGAACTATAGCGCACAAAAAAAGTTATCGTAGAAATAAAAAATCCCGCACAACTCAATAGATCAACTAATTCACAAAAACTTATGTAGTGATCTATGATTCGTAATTTTGAGCTTCCGTCATAGAGACCTGGAAGGTGATCTTGATGTGATCATTGAAACCAAGGGTTGTATGTTATTTCCATCCATTGGCTAGAATTCATCAGAACTTTCGCGTACGGAGTGAAAGAGCGAGAATTTTGATTGGCCATTGGGCGGAGCGTCAAAAGCACCCACTTAGAAAGCTCGCATTGGCGATCGCGCTCCCCTCTCGGATATCGATAAGGGTTGAAATGGTATAAGCATGTCTTGACTGACGGACAAGCTACCTCAGAACCACCAAAGTCAACTTGATATCATTTTACGTGTCAATAACCACCACTACCTATTCATCTGTTAGATTGTTTTTTTTTCTGAGAACAAATTATACCGTATATTTAATAAACACATTTCGTTGATCTATAATTTCAAACATGTTTCAATGATTTATTTATTATTCTACCAGGATCATTAACGTGATTTTATTAATATTTAATACTCGATCCTTTTTATTATTAATTGAAGAACAATGATCAGTAATAGGAAATTTTATTAAGAAATATAAATTTGGTTTCGAGATACGTGTCTGACAGAAAATTGCCTCACTCCTTTTAAATAAATTATTAAAGTTAACTAAAAAAACAGTGAAATTGTCATTTTTTAAGTAAAAAATTGACTTCAAACGGTATAGTCCAAATACATGATCTATGTTTTTGATTTCAATTGATTGTCAACTTAAAGTTTTTTAATCTTGTAAAAAACAATTATTAATCCTAAAAAAAAAAATCATACATACTTTCTCATTAAGTTTAATGAAGTAAAAAAGTTTTTGAATCACACAATAAAAATTTTTTCGTCATTGCGTCGAAAAATTTTGTGTTAAATATTTAACACTTGTCCGTGGAAATTTAACAGTTATTGTGTTAATTCTCTCAAATCAACACAAAACAGTATTAGATATTTAACACAAATTTTTTTTGACGCAATGACGAAAAAAATTTTTAACTGGGTAAGGAATTTTTTGTGGTCTAGGTAAATTTTATTGATTCACAAATTTTTCGTTTTGATCCCAAACAATGAAACTTTAAAAAATTCTCTCGGTTTAAGAATTTTTTTTTTTATTCAAGTTTAGATTTTTTCTTCTTTTTCGGTGTATGGACAGTTCATTTGGTTTATTTTACTTTGTCAATGAGACATGAACTTTTATCATTCGAGATGAATTTAGCGTGAAAACAATAAATTGACTATGAATCATATAAAACAAAGTTACTAATAAGTTATGTTAAAATTGTTTAATGTTTTCAATTATTTAATTTCAGAATTTTTTATATGTTTAAAAAATGATTGTCTTTATAATAGTAATCACCGGTATGTCAAATCATTAAATATTAACAAAAATTAATAAAAAATTACATGCCACCCGTGTAAAAAAAAATCGTCTTAAAATTGTCGTTTGATTAAGATCTTAAACGTGACACAAACCAAGACTAATTTAAGACTTTTTTAAGACGTCAAAAAAAAAAAAAAAAATTCCGAGAGCAGTCTTAAAATTGTCGAATAGTAAGTTTTCAACAATTTCAAATTCAATTTAAAAAGAGCGTACTCAAAAATGTAGCCGTTAGAAAGTCGTAAAATCGTCTAAAAATTCATTTTCATCATAAATTCGAGAACTAAATTTCAAAAATCTGCTCTCAGAATTTTTTTTTGGTGTCTTAAAAAGTCTTAAAATAATCTTGACAATTTTAAGATGATTTTTTTTCATACGGGTAGGTTTTACTCCGATTTTTGAAAATTGAAATCTCATCAAATATCCACGTTTGAGGTTCTAGGAAACTATTCTGACTAGGATAATTCTCACAAGGATGTCCAGATATATGTATGCCTGTGTTTGAAAAGTTAAAAAATACATACAAGTTGAATTTGTGAGCTCAAAGAGCTCAAAATTTCGTAACAGGTAAATTTTTTAGGTCAAACATAGCGAGAAGTTTAGAAGATAGCCCTGCAGGGTCAAATTTTTTATTTTATACATTAAATAGAATTTTTTTCCACCGTCTGGTAGGGAGAAAAAAGAATAGATAGAGATGTTTTTTTTCGTGGTTATAAGACTAAAGACTGAAGAGTCTCATGCTTTGGATTGCAAGATCTTGTTTTTTCCACAGAGCAAGAAATCGCACTAAAGTATTGGCACACGAACTAATGGTTCGGAGACGCTATTTTGTTATACAAGGAAACCTTTTATCCCATACTCTGAAACTATGTACCAAACACTTACAGAAATCACCACTGAGTAAAGAAATAAGTTTGTGCTTATTAAAATAAATAATAAACGATTAATTGTCTTTTCCACGATTAGTTAAAATCACAGAGTGAGATAGATATTCATTGTATTTTTAATCAATGTCTACTTCCCCATGATTTTAATAATTTAATGAAGTATTAACCCATTTTTATAAATGTGGTTTTAATTTTATTAAATAAATTAACTATAAAATAAAATAAAACAAATAAATTTGAGGATTATTGAACAATTTTTTAGGTATTTTATAATAATACAATATAAAAGCTTTACACTTGAAAAAAAAAAAAGTTATATTTTGTAAGTAGTAAGAGAGTGTGAATAGACAGTCTTGAAAAGCCACTTGGATTTCCTGCTATTGAGGGTGGCTGAAATCGTGAACCTTCCGACCACTACAACAACAGACCAACTGTCAATTCCCACGATTCACCCATACACGACTCTATACACTTTAACAGATTCTTTCACTCACTTTAGAAATATCTTCGCACTTTTATAGAAATAATGGATAGTACTATTGAGTCGATAAAGACTCAGTATCATCTTATATTGACGCTTTGTGAGAACGATATGTCAATTTCAACGCCGCAGGACAATAACCCGACAAATAGTATTTTTTGTTTAGATACCTTATAATCCTACTATAATTTTATACATCTACTGTAGCTGTGATTATGTCCAATCATTATTTTGTTAAACGTGTTATACCTAAAATAAGGGACAGTCCTTTCAAATCTCAGCCCTGATTAAAAAAAAGTATTGAGACAAAGAAAAAAAATATTGAAAAGTATTCGTTTTCTCGCAAATCCAATACTCTTCAATACTCTTTCTTTCGTCTCAATCCTTTTTTTTATTTAGGGAGGCTTATAGAACTGATAGGTCAAAAAATAACAGTCTCTGATAAAAAAAATTACCTTGATTCAATAGAAAAAATCTAAAACCAAGAAAAGCTTTTTGAGGAATGTGATTATTTTGCTCAAAACAATGAAATATTTTCATAATATGAATCATCTGTTTCTTGGTTCAACTTTCTTCTTTTCAAGTCAAATACGAAAAAAAAAAATGTAAAACATTATAAATAGTAATAAGCATCGCTGCGTATAAAAAACTAGAAAAATTGCAGTTTGAAATAACGTTTTTATAAATTCAAATTTTGAATGATAATTTTCAGAGCTTTCAATGTAATATTTACATTTTACAATGTAATTCTTACAAAATCTGTAATAATTACAATTTGAAACTGTAATTTTTTCAGTATTCTTATATGAAGCTCCACGTTACAATATATAAAGTAATTTTTCCTTTTTTTTTTCCATGAATTAATTTTTCTCTATTGGTCAGTGTTCCCATCCGTCACATAATTATCATAAACATCATATAATTTGAAGCATTGTACGATCGTACTTCCAACTTTGATTATGTGACGAAAAGTCACGGTAAAATGAGTCTTATATGGTAATTGCACGATAATTTTCTATGTTTAATTTTCATTCTTATCCGTGCGGGTTAAGTTTCATTTATTACCCGCTCGAAGCATGTAGATGATATTTTTTAATGGCATTCATACAAAAAAAAATTTTTTGAAAACTAGTAAGTTCATTTAATATTGATGGATTTTAAAGTGATATGACATGACATCTACAGTAATATCACATTTTTTTTTGTAAATATTTTTCAAGAGTAAATTTATGTCTGAATTTTAAATAAAAACATTTTTGCATAAAAAAAAATATGTAAATTCAGTCAAAAATTCAAATTTAAAATCTTTTTTTGCGTACGATAATTTTTCAGAAAATCCGATAGTTTTACTGCACTGTCGATCAGACAAGAAAAGTTTCTGGGAACAGTGCTATCGGTAGATAATGGAAAAATTAGAATTTTTTATGTTGAACGCTTTCGTGACTCTTTCTGGAAGTTGAGTTTCATAAATATATCTGTGTAAGATGAAAGCCTCCCCATTAGGCGAAAGAAAGATACCAAATCTTAATTCCTTAATTCTAATAGTTTCGGCAAAGTCACTATGTGATAATAATGTGAGCGGCATTTCTCTTATGGATCATTGGGAAAACAATAATTTCCAAAATTTTTAGAAGAATCCAAAAATTCAGTCAGTTATTCTGAAATTTAAAACGGGGATAAAAATTTTTCGAAAATTGTGTGATGAGAATAAATGCAATAATTAAATGTCTATGAGATCTTCAAAAAATAAAAGATTTCTATCATTATTTAATTCTAATTAAAAAAAAAAAAAAAATAACAACATTTCACAGTGTGTTTAACTGTTAAACAATATTTAACACACTAATAGAAGGATTTATTAGCTATTAACAATTTATTTTATTTGAAGACAATTATTTAATTTATTAAATTTTAATAAATATTTGGGAAGAAAGTACATTTATTAATAGTTAATAATTATTCATTAATAGTTTACAAATATTTATTAACATTTAATAAATATTTTATTAATTGTTAATAAATATTTATTAAGTTCTATGATGTTGAAAAATCATTTATTAACAGTAAATAAAACTTATTAAATATAAACAAATCCTTTTATCAGTGCAGTACCCTTGATACACAATATAAGTATAATACGTTCTATTAGTTTTAAATTTTTTCCGCCTCTTAACTAGACGCTACATCATGCACCTGAAATACCTGAAATGCCACTAAGTTACTTACAGTCAATATAACAACTTCCTAACTGATTTAAAGCCAATGTAAATCAGCCATCTTAATCATTTAAAAAGAAAAAACGTGCTCCAAGTGTCCTGTCGTCTGGTGTATTTATATTTGTTTATTTAAATATTGTTAAATGAAAAATGGCTAACGTATCACATAAAAATAAAAAAAAAGGAGAAAATTCAAATAATCAAAGAAGAAAGTTTAAAACACCTACTAGGAAAAAAACAATCCCTCAAAGCAAAAAAGTTGAAATATTGAAGTCTAAATACAAAGAGGTTATTATTTTTTTTTTTTTTGATAATCAGTTGTGATTTTAAAAAATGAAAAAATTATGTGCCATTAAAGTTAGCAGTCACTAGATTATTTTTTAATTTTTTTTAACAAACAAATTTGTTTCAAAAAATTATTTTTAAAAAATTTGATTTTTAATTGTTTTAAATTTCTACATGTCAATTTTTAAAAAAAATTTGTTTGCCATAATTTATTTGTTAAAAAAATTATTAAAATTATTAAATATCTGCTCAATTAACTTTCATAAAAATTATTAATACATGCATTTAAATAATTTATTCATTATTTTTTATTTTATTTTTTTACAATCACAACTGTATACTGTTGTTGCAAAACATTAACCCATTTGGATGTAATTTTAGATCGATGAATCAAAAATTAAAAAATTTTCCGATTTCCCATTATCTGACAAAACATTGAAAGGATTGAAAGAATCGAAATATTTTGTCCCATCAGAGATTCAAAGACAATGTATCGGTAAAGCACTTCAAGGGTACGACATTTTAGGTGCAGCAAAAACTGGCAGTGGAAAAACACTTGCTTTTTTAATTCCGGTAATTATTTATCATTCATGTTAATATTTGATATATATATATATATATATATATATATATATATATATATATATATATATATATATATATATATATATATATATAGATCAATAATTAAATGAACGTAAACATTTTCAGGTGCTCGAATTATTATACCGTGAGTTATGGTCAAGGGAAGATCGTCTGGGAGCAATTATAATAACTCCCACGCGGGAATTAGCTTTACAAATCTTTGAAACTTTAAGAAATATAGGAAGACATCATGATTTTTCTGCTGCTTTAATTATAGGCGGTAAAGATTGGAAATTTGAAAGGAATCGTATGGAAACTTGTAATATTGTTATCGGAACACCAGGAAGAATTCTTCAACATTTAGATGAAAACGCAAATTTTGATACCAATCCCTTGAAAATTCTCGTTCTTGATGAAGCTGATAGATGTTTAGATCAAGGTTTTCAAAATGATATTGATGCTATTATGGATCATTTACCAAAAAAAGACAAACGTTGCTGTTCTCCGCTACTCAGACCAAGTCAGTTAAAGATTTAGCTAGGTTAAATTTATCAAAAGATCGTCAATATATTTCTGTTCACGAGCACATGAAATATGTTACACCAGATAATTTAAAACAAAGTTACACTGTCTGCAATTTGGACAACAAGGTAGCGATGCTCTGGTCTTTTCTAAAAAGGCATACACAGCAAAAAATAATTGTCTTTTTCTCAACTTGCAAACAAACAAAATACATGTTTGAATGTTTCTGTAAATTACGTCCCGGAATTCCTATCACAGCACTTTATGGTACGATGCATCAATTGAGACGAATGAAAATTTATGAAAAGTTTTGTACAACAAACAAAGCTGCACTTTTTTGTACAGATATTGCTTCACGTGGACTGGGTAAGTAGATATAATTATTCAATACACTTATGTTACACCAATTGTTACTTCTTTAATAATTATTGAATATCTATTTTAGATTTTCCTGGTGTTAATTGGGTAGTACAAATGGATTGTCCAGAAGATACTGATCAATATATCCACAGAGCCGGTAGAACAGCAAGATTTGAAGATGATGGTCAATCACTTTTAGTATTAACACCTCATGAAATAAAAATGATTGACAAATTAGTTGCCAGAAAAATTCCTATTAACAAAGTCAAGTAAGTTCGATTTAATTTTAATTATATAATTTTTTCAAGGTGCAATCAAAATTGTTACTTTAAATATTTTTTTTTCTGATTTTAGAATTGATGATAAATATATAATATCTCCACACCGACAACTTGAAGCATTCCTTGCCAGAGATGTAGAACTGAAACAATCAGCCAAAAGAGCTTTTCTTTCTTATATTAAATCAGTAGCATTAATGAAGGATAAAGACATTTTTGACGTCCACTCCTTGAACACGGATGCATATGCAGCGTAATTAAAATTTTTTAAAACAAACAAATTTTTTTTTAACTATTTTTAATGGATTAATTTTCTTTCAATCTAGATCGTTGGGCTTAGCTATCCCTCCAAGAATTCGTTTTCTTCAAAGGCACAAAAACAATCTAGAGAAACAAAATAAATCTAATGAAAAAGAAAATGAATTATCAGGTAATGAGGAATCAGATCACGACTCAGAAGAGGGTGATCATGAAAAGAAAGAAAAAGATAAAGATGATCATGATGATGATGACAATGATGATGATGATGATGATGATGATGATGATGATGATGATGATGATAACAGCAATAACGAAAATGACAATGAGGATGAGGAAATACAAAAAATACTCACGAAAACAGAAACTCCTCGATGAAAATTGATGAGTTTAAAAATGCATTTGGAACCAATGAATTTGCGAATGGTAATTAGTAATGCTATATTGATTTTATTTTTAGATAATTATTCATATTTTTTCTTCTAATTACAGATGACAGTGACGACGAATTATTGACAATAAAACGGAAAAATGTTCAGATTGAAGACGGAGATGCGGATGAATTTGCAGAAGATTTTCTTCAAAAAACATCAAAGAAAATAATTACTAAAGCTGCAGCTGCGAAAAAAATTCTTCATAAAAAGTTAATTCCTAATAAAAAAATAACATTCGATGAAGAAGGAAAGGTAATGAACTTTTACATTAGAATTGGTAGAAAATTATTTTATAAATTTTCATTTGTATGTCAAAAAATCACATAGTCCAGAAAATAATATTGAATTAATTACATAACATGTATATATATTTTTTCTTTATTAGGAAGTACTTGATTCAGCTAAATCTCAAGTATCTGAATTAGCAAGAGAGCATGAAAAATACGAACTTTCGGGAATCGATATTGAATTATCGAAAAAAATTTTGCGTGAAGAAGATAAAATTGACAAACAACGGTTTAAAGAAAAAATTAAAGCAAAACGTCGTGAAGCGAAGCGTAAACTTAAAGCACAAATGAATAAGAATAACGATGAAGATGATGATGATGATGATGACGATGATGATGATGATGATGAATATGTGACATTACCCCGTGGTAAAAAGGGAAAAACTAGAATAGTGAAATTAGCAAGTGCTAGTGAAGATGAAAATGATTCTGATGGTCCAGATTTATCTTGGTTACCCGATCCTGATAAAATTTATGGTCCTAAAAAAGACACCAGTAATGATGAAAATTCTGATTCTCATCAAGCTATTAACAGGTAAATAAATCAGTTTATATTAAATGAACTTTCATTACATTTAGGAAAAAAATTAATAATCAATTTTTTTTTGCTCAATAGGCCATCGAAAAGAAAATTACCAACTCAGGATAATCTGAGAGAAACCCAACCCAAATTGAAAGTTCCCAAAAATAGTAATTTACTTGCAACAGAGGAATTGGCGTTGCAATTATTGAACAATTAAGATAATTAATTGAATGTACGTTAAATCAATTTTTATTTCTAATTATATTAGTTAGTTAAATAATTTTAATAAATCACAAAAAACGTGTTTAACATTTTATGCGAACATTGACTTTTTCTTTTTTTAATTAATTAATAAATTGGTAATGCATATATTACAAAGAATTTCGTTATTATTGGTATATATATATATATATATATATATATATATATATATATATATATATATATATATATGTATTAACAAACTGTACAAGAAGAATTCACATTATTTGAAATACACGAGTTTGTGCCTCATGATTAAACTCTACAGAACAACATTATTTTAATCACTTATACTTAAATAAATAGCAGCAGAAAATAAAGGTCAATAATTAATTTTAATACAATTAAAATCAACACTTAACATTATAATTATTTTTAAAAACAAATGACTATAGTTTTATCTGTAACTTTTTGTTTTCTCATCAGATCTTTAGTTAACTGCTAATTTAATGTGTTTCATAATACTGTCGACAACCTCTCGACTGTTTGCATTACCACCAAGATCAGCTGTATGAATTCCAGAGTTGATAGTTTTAATAATGGCATTTTGAATAATGGTAGCATGATATTTATGACCCAGATGACGTAACATGTCAACAGCAGCATTTAACATTGCTATTGGGTTAGCGATATTTTTTCCAGCGATTTTAGCACCAGTATTACGAGTACCTGGTTCAAAAACGGTGTATTGATCACCAAAGTTCTTTCCAGATAGTAATCCAGCACCTCCAAGTAATCCACATACAACATTGGATACGATTGCGCCGTAAAGATTAGTAGTTAAAACAACATCAAATTGATGAGGGTTTGAGACAAGTTGCATACATGTATTATCAATAATCATATTATCATGAATAATTTCAGGATAATCTTTGGCAACTCGTTGCGATGTCTCCAAAAATAATCCATCAGAAAGTTTCATAATATTGGCTTTGTGTACAGTAGTAACCTTTTTTCTACCATTACGTTTAGCATACTCAAAAGCATAACGTGCTAAACGTTCCGAATTAGATCGGGTAATGACTTTCATACTTTCAACAACCCCACTGACACTTTCGTGTTCCAACATAGCATACTCTCCCTCAGTATTTTGACGTACAATTACAATGTCAATATTTTTTTGACGAGAATTGACACCAGGATAGGAAACACAATGAAGCACATTGACGTATAGATCAAGTTCATTACGCAAGGCTACATTACGAGAAAGTACTCCGACTTCTCTGCTGCGTGTTTCAATATTACCTTTCAAAGCTACTCCATTACGTCGTATCGAAGTTATGGCATATTCAAGATCATCATTGTTGTCTGCATTTGGATCAATATCAATGTCTTCAAAGTCAACTGGTACTCCGGCAAAGCTGAATATCTGATAAAATTATTTTATATTTATAGTTGATTTTTTATCAAAATATTATCATCATATAGATTATTGTTATTATTTTTATATTACATAAATATAAAATAATCATACCTCTTTGACGTAACCCATGAGTTCAGGACCGATTCCAGCACCAGGCAGTAATGTGACTGTATGACGACCACCGTAATGAGCTTTAGGTATAGGCATTACTTTTTTAATAGCTGGTGTCTTATGTTGAATTTCGAATGCAGACAAGGATGCCGCGCAACGATGTATTTGCGGTGTAATTGATTTAGATTGAACATACCTTACCAAAGATCGTGCTGCCATTTTTATTTATTATTTATTACCAATAAATTATTTCAATAATAAGACTCGATAATTTTAAAGACAATATTGTTACTTAAGATACGACTACTTATATTGGCAGTGTCTATTTTAACAATAACCCAAAGACCTTGCCAGACACTTTTACTCTTTGATGTTCCTTAAAATGATTTCATTTAGAGTTGAGAAAACTCTTACAATCTGCAAGCTGATGCTGTATAGTAGTAGTACATCGTTTGCTCCATGTACAGATCACTACATTACCAGTTAAGTACACACTATTGTATAGTACACTACAGTAAACTCTATTCAAAGTTACATAGGTGTATCTTTGTTTTTTATGTCAGTGACTCACGAAAAAATAATGAATATTAATGACACTGAAGTTAACAGATATAAAAATTTTTTTAGATATTGATAGCAATTAAATTATTATAAAAAAATTAAATTAAAAAGTTTCACATGTAAAAATTAATAAAAATTACAAGTGAAAATTTTTAGAAACATTTTTTTATTGTAATTGATTTATTAAAAAAATTTTTTAAATTAACAGCTGACTGCTAACTTCAGTATTATGAAAATTAAGTTAGCCGATGTCTAAAATTTTTTAGAATTTTTTTTTTTATTAAAAAATTAATAAAAAAATTTCACTTGTAAAAAACATAAAAATCTGTAAGTACAATTTTTAAATAATGTTTTTTTGTTTTAATTTAATTATTGAAAAAAATCCAAAATTAAAAACGTCGGCTAACTTTTAGTATTGTAAAAAACACGACGTAATGACTGTAACTTAACACTGACTTTACATCCATTATTTTGATACTATTTTCAAAAGTAAATAATGAATTTCGTAAGTACTGATGATTTATAATAAAAAAATAGACAACATTACAATTTAATTATAATAAAGATATTATTTATTTATTTAATTAAATTTAAGTATCTATCAAGTAATAATGAAAATTTTAAATTATTGCGCATGCGTTTGGGAGAATGTGATTTCTAGTGAATTTAGTAATTATCTTTTGTAATTAACTGTAAATAAAAAATAACCTGAAAAAAAATTATGATAAATAATTAAATTAAAATAAAATCAATCGAAAATATTTTTTACATGTCATTAACAGTACTAAGAAACGAAGTAAATAAATTAAAATGAATTAAAATAAAAAATTGAAGGGTATTAATTGTTATCTTGTTGGTAGCATTGCAATTTTTGCGGTAAGAGTGTCACACCAACCAAGACAGACGCCAAAACTCACAACTGAAAACTGAAACCTGTATGTCGCGATCCAGATCAGACAATACACTTACTACGGCGTCGTTATTTAGTTTAACCATTTTTACCCGTTTATTAGTTATTAATATCACCTGTGTGTAGTTTATATTACACTAAATAAGTGTTTTTTATTTCCAATCTGACTTTAAATTAGTAAGCATTTATTGTTAATTATTTTATAATAATAATACGCATAATTTCTCGTTAAAAAAATTTAGAAGCTTCCCGGCCGTTTTACCGCCATTTTGCCCACTCATTAATTCTATAATAAATTTTCTTTTTTTTTTTCATCATTGTTTAAGTAAATTACATGTTAAATATTTACTCATAAATTTTATTACATCAGCACTTATTGTTTATTTAAATATTCACCAATAATATCAAGTTTTACTACAATGAAAAAAGTCCAAGTAAGATATTTTTTTCTGAATTCACCGGTTATTCATTTGTTTCCGCGTTGTTGGTTATGACTCGCTTTTAATTTATCGGAAAATCATTTTTAATAGAGCTTTTTGTAGATTTATGCTATAATATTTGTATCTGTGTAGTTTGTATGCAGTAGTTATCAATTTTATACTTTTATAAGAAAAAAAAAATCGTGATTATTTATTTTTTTTTCTCTGTAATTTTCAGAAAAAAATGAGCAAGTCTAAAGATTCTCCATCTTCTGACAATGAGGCTGAAGAAGAGTTCAGCGTAGAAAAAGTGCTTGACAGACGAGTAGTTAAGGGCAAGGTAAATATTATTATTAATTTATTAATAGTATAATATAACCATATAGTTATCTTACTTTATGTATATTATAATTTGTATTATTGATTTTGTAGGTTGAGTATTTTCTTAAATGGAAAGGGTACTCAAACGATGAAAACACTTGGGAGCCAGAAGAAAATTTGGACTGTCCTGATTTAATCGCTCAGTTTGAAGATCAGCGAAAAAAGAAAGAGGCTGCCGCTAGTAGCAAGCGGCATGAAGAAAAAGATTCCAAAAAACGAAAAAGTTCTAGCACCCCAACACCAACACATGCCAAAAAAAAGATGACAGAGGATAAAGACAAAAAACCAGAAGGTATGTATTTAAAAAAAAGAATTATTAAGAAGAAAAAAGTGAAGGTTCAAGAGTAATAATTACCAATAATTTAATTTTCAGGATTTGACAGAAATCTCGAACCTGAACGTATCATTGGTGCTACCGATTCAAGTGGGGAACTTATGTTTTTGATGAAATGGAAAGGTACTGAAGATGCAGATTTGGTTGCAGCTCGTGTTGCTAATGAGAGGTGTCCGCAAATTGTGATCAAATTTTACGAAGAAAGATTAACATGGCACAGTCCAACGCACGACGAAGAAGGCTCCAACAAACCTGATCCTGAGTAGCATTCACACTCTAAGTTTTACACAGCACACTTTAAAATATGTCACATTTAGTAATCTCAAATTAAAAAAAAAAAAAATATAAAATAACAAGACAAGAGATTATTCATTCAAATTAATATTATTGAAATATAAGAGATTACTATTAAGTGTTGAGACAAAAAACGTTATTTTTTATGGTTTACTTTAACTTAAATAAGTGTAAGACTTTTTTTAGTATAACGTGGTCAATTCAATATTAGCTTATCTAATAAATTTGACCAAGCATTCATATATTTTCATATTTAACAATAGTATTATGTTATTTGTTTTAATTTAGTTTTTTTTTCTCAAAATTTTTTTTTTTAAATCTAATAAAGTGAAAATTAATATCTGCATTACACATTAAAACTTTCATAATAACATATGACAAATTTAATAGTTTATATTTGTAAGTCTATCATATAGAATATAACATTAACATCTTAAAGAAAAAAATACAGTAGAATAAGCATTTTCAAATTAGATTCATTTTTTAAGTGCTTTCAAGGGTTAAAATCTTACAATATTTTGATTAATGTTACAAAAGTTTTTTTGTATTTAACATAAAAATCTACTGTACAAATTCATAATAAATAATTTCAAAATACTTTGGTTAAATACTGTTTATTTTGTGTTATTAAGTCTTTGAAATTTATATTTTAATATCTTAAACCTTAATTATTAAACAAAATTAAAATTAGGATTAAAATGACTTTTTCTTTTAAAAATCAAGACAATTTATTTTTAAAAGTAAATAAAATAAGTAACAACATATGTAAAATACAAATACTTTTATTTAATATCTTTTTTTAAATTGTTTGGTAGTTTTACGAGACACAGGAGCAGTTTTAGAAAATTTTGATCGTTTTTTACCACCAAACTTGCCAGACATTTTATGATTCCTTTTAATCTCCCAATCCAATTGTTTAACACTAGCCCCATCCAGATCGCTAAGTACATTGGAACTGCCTTGTTTTTGTTTAGACTGTCCTTGTCGCTCTAATATTTCAGCGAATTTTTCAGCTGACATAAATACATTATTGTCAATTTCATTTTTCAATTTCTTTTTTTTGCCTTTTACAGTTTGATTCTTCTTTAAAACTGATTGTACGGATTTTTTCAAGTTAAGCTCATTGTCATCGTCGTCATCATCATTATCAATAAATTCCATGTCACTTGCATCATCATCCTCACCTAAGTCCATATCATTCATATTTTCCAACTCTTCATCATCCATTGATTCGTCTTCATCAAAATTATCATCTTCATCATTAATATCATCATCATTGTCATCGTCGCCGAGTTCGTCATCAGAGTCATCATCATTTTCATCATTCGCCCGTTTTTTAGTTTTCTTCATCGATCCAAGTTCTCCAGCAAAATCTAATTCTACCTCCTCAAAGTCTTTATCATCTCCACTGAGTTTATCCAGCAAATCATTAAATTCCTCGCTGTTAACACTATCATTATCACTATCATCATCATCATCATCTTTCTCTTTCTTAACAAAACTTTTAATTTCATGTTTCTTATTCAAATAGCGATACAAAAATAATTCATCTACAGGAATACGCTCCTCTTTTTCATTAAGATATGCTTGACTATCGATAGGAATAGCTCGTATTCCTTTTGGTGTATATTTTGCCCTTACCGCAAGTGGGCCATTGTTTGTAACTTTCTTTTCTTCTAATTTTTTTGGATTTTTGAATACGTATCTATCTAAAAACCGTATCAATGTTAAATCTTCTAAAGGATCGCCGGAGTAATTTATTGTTTTTCCTTCAATAATATTACGACTAAATAATGCCACGCTAGGATGGAAATGTTCTGAAAGAGCAACAAGTTCAATTATTGGTGAGTTACTTGCTCCTGATTTTAATGGATTAAAATTAAATGGATCATAAATCAGTGTAGCATCTTCTTCAATTTTAATTTCTGTTTCTGTTTTTTCCTTGATGTCAGAAGTATTTGTGGAATCAAAAGTAACATTCGGTAACATAATGTTCACTTGAGATTTTTTATTTTTATTAGTTTTTGATACTGATTTGATTTCTTCATCAACTTCTTTTTCTTTATTGTTTTCTGTCCCTTCACTTGTTTTCTCTTCTGCTTTGACTAGAACTATACTTCTAAATAAAATCTGCCTTAAATCTTTTCTAGACCGTAAAATTTGTGATATAATACATAAAGTAGCACATATCAAAGAAGATGAAAAATATAAACAAATCTGTAAAACTCGTTTGACAAAAGCATAAAGCCGTGTTACGCTTTTATCATTTTTCATCGCTTTAAACAAAAGTTGAAGAAACACTGTATTTTTTTTAACAGTACCAATTTGAGGATCAAGTAATTTACCATACAGAGCAGTATAAAATCTACGTTCTTGCTGAGCATCATTTTCAACAATTTGATAAAGCAAACTAAGTGCGTTGAGAGACACATTAAATGAACCAACATGAACAACTTTATAAATAGAATCAATGTGATCGTTTATTTTTATTGCTTCTTTATTAGCAAAACGGTAAGCACGATTAACTCCAGTTAAAATAGCTGCCATCATTTTACTATCAGGTTCGCCTTTCTTCAAGCATGCTTTAAAAAAGCAAAGTATACGTCAATTAAATTTGTTGCAGTGTCAGCATCTTCACGATTTAAAACAAATTGTGTAAGTAAACTTATCGTGTAATATTGTGCATTTTGACTAATATTTTTTCGAAACAATAATTTCTCTAATTCTCGTAACACTACCATTTTCATATTTGGATGTTCTAATAGAAGATTATTTAAGCAAAAAATAACTTTAGACGCGACTTTTGATTTTGGATCACCTATTTTATTGACCAATAATGAAAGAAGTTGGTGCTCTTGTTCAGAATTACTAATTAATAAATTAGTCATGACAGAAACAGCCTTTTCACGATTAACATCAACAGTATCTGACGCTACTTCTGATAAGGATAAAATGAATTTTCCATATTGTTCACGCAAATGATCTTCAAAATACCAGTAAGATAGTAATTTTTTAGTTTGAGGGTCTCTAGTAATTATTGTAGAGTCATTCGATGGTACAACTTTATCAAGATTTTGTTCTTCAAATTTTAAAAGCTTGTATTGAGGATGAAGTAAATCAGATAGAAAAAGATCTCGTAATGATGTGATTAACAAATTGCTTTGACTGTGCCTAGAACCTTTGACTTGTGATACTAGGTTCACTAACCGACTAAGATTACACTTAGGGTTTTCTTGAATAAAAATAATATTCGCTCCTATTTTATCAGCATTGGTACCACTAGTCACGGCTGTTTTTAACCAATTATACTCAGAGTCTCGTACGGTTGATTTTTTTGTTTGAAATGCTGCAGTCTCAGCATCCAAGTGTTTTTTGGCATCTTCTTTTAATTTAATTACTTCAACTTCACTGCGGGAATGTTTACAAGCTTTCGTTTCCTTCGGAAATTCATCATACCATTTTTTATCATTGGTATTAAATTCATTCATTATGTCGTTTATCTAAAATTATCGAAAAAAATTATAAATTACATAATCTACATCACCATTTAATATAAATAATAAAATTTATTCTACACAGAAAAAAAATTTATTTGAATCAAGTAAATAATTTTGAAGAATTTCATTTTCTTGGTTTGAGTTAAAAATTATTAAACTAAGAAATTTCACTTGGTTTAAGTAAATTTTATTTCATTTAAGAATTTTTTGTCTTGATTCAAGAAAATGAAACTCTTCAAAATTATTTTTTTGGTTCAAGAGTTTTACTCTTGATTTAAGTTAATTTTTTTTTTCAGTGTATATATCTTCTTACCTTGTTAAAAGTTTTAGATTAATAAATAAGAAAAAAATCCAATTGTTGGCACCGGCTACGATTTTTCGTGGTTACAATGCGGGACTTATCAATAATACTGCAACGAATAAATGAGTAATTAATTAACTATGGATAATATATTTATATTCATTATAATAAAAAATGTTTTGAATTTATAAACACTCATATGCATACAATATCAATAAAACAAATTTTAATTGATTATTTCAATCTAAAAATACAAATTATTGAAACAAAAATATTATCAAATTTTTGATAAAACGAATAATATGAATTTAAGTCTTTGAACATATTTTTTTATAACACTGAAGTTGACAGACATTAAAAATTTTTTTAGAATTTTGTAGCAAATAAATTATCAAAAAAAAAATTTAATTAAAAAGTTTCACATGTGAAAATTAATAAAAATTACAAGTGGAAATTTTTAGAAGTATTTTTTTATTGTAATTAATTTGTTAAAAAAATTTTTAAAATTGACAGCTGACCGATAACTTCAGTATTATATGTTTTTATTTTAATATTAACTAATAAAAGTAGAAATGTAAAATGTTATGATAATATGACACAAGAACATTAAGCATGCACTTTTAAAATTCTGAATTAATACTTCAGAGTAAATTTTTATATTTTACCAAAAAAAAAAAAAAATGATCAATATTAAAGAATCAACTTCAGTTTAATTCGAAGGAATATATGATATACATTACCTGTTTATTATTTATTTATTCCTGAAAATAACTTTTTTTTAAACAGAACTTTAATGTTTGAGGTTAAGAAGGATAGCATGGGATATCACAGAAAACCCAACACGTGGGTTTTCGATGTTAGTTTTCTATTTTAAATACCTCTATGTGTCATTCTTATAACTAAACTTGCAGCGCAAACTTTAAAAAAATTCAATTTCCTCAATAATTATGTTAGTAAAAAAATGATAAAAATAAAAATAATGAGAGAGACTACTTAATGGATTCTCTATTTTTTTATTGTAATAAACTTAAAATTTTCGAAGAAAAAGAAACAATACTTATTTTATTAATTTATTTTGATCAAATACATTATTTAACTATATAATTTTGTGAGGAAAAAGGTATCTTAGTAAAATTTATTAACTTGTTCAATTTGTATTTCTACCAACTGAAAACTGACCAGACATATTTATCTAATATTAAGTAAATCTATGAATCGAAGTCTAAAGCTAGTAATTTCAATTTATGTAACGTGGAAACATGCTTTATTTTATTATTAGTTATATACAATTTGTTTTACATAAATTATGTAGATGTATATATTTAGGCATTTATTACAATATCTACTTCTGTATACAGTTTTTTCTGTTCTTACATAAGTCATCGTAAAAAAATAATCATAAAAAAATTATTTATGAACCTTATAATTTATTCAATTATAACAATAAAAAATTTTAAACATGTTTTTTCTTTTTTGATTTGTTAGATCGTTCATTACCTGTATGGGTGCGTTTTTTTGATGATTTCTCAATCAATTTATTTTTGCTAGTTTCTTTGGAAATTCCGTTTTCCATAGGTTCTGCAGTCTCCATTGGCTCATCATCAATAATATCAGTCGGAATCCCAACTGAACTAAAGTTCACAGTTTCCAAACCTTTAGACATTAATTTGGCCCTTAAATCACGAGCTTCTTTTTTCAATTTTTGCTTATCTCCTTTCTTGCTACGATTTTTTAATTTTTTTTTCAGTTCCTTCTTTTTTGTAGCCAAAACTTGATCATTTTCTTCTGATGATTTTTCACCATTTATTTCTTCAACTTCTTCGTTGTCGAAATCTTTTGATAATGTTCCATTTTTCATCGGCTCCTTTTTTTGGTCTTTTATTTTAGTTGTTACATTAATCGGTGCTCCAATTTGCGAAGCTAATTTTTTGTATGCAATTTTAGCATCTTGAGAGAATGAATTTTTCTCTCGATAATCAGTAATTAAGAGAGCAATGCTCTTCCAATCCCAAGCTTTCGGCGAATGATGTGGAAAAATAACAGTTAACAATGTCCAAAGTAAACCAACAAATTTTTGTCGTAGCTCCTTTGAAGTAACGTCATTGTCTGTCTTGGAACATTCATTATTTGGTTTATCTTGATGAGTAGTAAGTTCCTGGAACAATTTTATCGTATTTTTGCACAGTTTTTTTTCAATCTTCAACCGAAGATTTGAATGTTCTTCGCTTTTCATTAATCGATGATTACGATAGAATATTATCATAAATTCTAAAGCTTGACTCCGACGAAAAGATCTAATAGTACTATCAAATGCGTATTCAGTGAGTAACGGCATTAATTGCCAGTTTCCAACCCAGAGAAGATTAAAAGTGTTTTTGAATAAGCTTGCAGGAAGAATACAGTCTCGTTTCTTGAAAAATGTTGTCAAACAATCAATATAAATTTTGACCAAAGAATTTTGCGGTAAGCCAGTTTGTTGAAAACATCTTATTATTAATGCATAGCACTCAGTTAATTTTTCTCCCATTTCTTGACAAACTGCTGTTGATCGTTCACCTTTTTCAATTAATATCGTTGCTAGATCAGTGAGTAGTTTTTCATCTACACCTTCTGTGTCTTTGAATTTTTTGACAGATGATAATTTCTTAAGACATGAACGTACTCGTTCTTTCAAAGGTTCCTGATGAACATCTTTAATGCAAAATTCGAGTAAAGCAAATAAAGGTACTAGCATATCTAAAACTAATGCCATTGAAGGCCCAGAATCAATATAAATATCAAGAAGATCAATTACTCGAACTCGAAAATGAGTCAGGGATTCAGCAGATTTTCCTTGCTTCTTTTTATTCGGTCGATTTTCCCGGAGGATTTTGAAAGCTGCAGCTAAAGATTCATCTAAACGTTTTCCTTCTTCTTCATCAATCTCATCTAAGTCAATGTCATTAACATCAGGGTTGGCTGATGCACTTCCAAGAGCTTGTCTAACTGCCATTCTTAACCGATCATTTATTGTTTCATCTTCGTCCTCTTCATCAAAATCATCATCATCGTCATCCTCTTGATCGTCATCATCATCATCATCATCATCATCATCGTCTTCATCGTCATCTTCGTTATCTTCATTAGAGTTTTTTGTAGAAGATTTTTTTTTAATCACTTTTTCACTGTTATCATCGGAATCCTCGTTTTCAGAATTTGATTCATCATCTGAAGAATCATTTTCGGTACCTTCAGGAACAAGTGGACCTTTATCATCTTTTGGATCGAGGACTTCCAATATCCGATGCACAGAGGTTGCTGTAAGTACTGGACACATGTGTGGAAAGACGCGTTGTACAAGTGATCTTAACAAATGATTGCTCTGTGAAAGTAGAGACAGTAAAAAGTCAACAATAACGTCGACCCACTCAGGTTCTTCATCTTCTATTTTTTTAGATTTTTTCTTGGAATTTTTTTGTTTCAATTTTCCGTAGCAAATGTGAATTTCATTAATGCTAGAAATAGCCATAGTTGGATCAGAAAAAATTTGCAATCCCATATTCAAGTCCATAACATGAAAAATTAAATCAACTTCATTATTTCGAGAATCATCTTTTGTTTTTTTAACAAATTTCATCATTTTTTTCCAAGCTTCAACCGCCGAATCATCTAATGGCGTTCTTAGAGTGAGTATTTTATTTGCAAATAATTCAGTGTTTATGTATCTTGCCAACTTGTCGTAAAGAGCATGAAGTTCAGGCAACTTTAGTTTATGATCTAAAGCTCGATAAAAGCTGTTTTTAATGTGTGAAGCCAATTCTTCATTAACATTTTCATTTTCACACATACCAAAATTGAATAAAAATGTCAATTGTTCGTGTTTCCAAT
Source organism: Cotesia typhae (assembly GCF_013202065.1). Classification (NCBI taxonomy): domain Eukaryota; kingdom Metazoa; phylum Arthropoda; class Insecta; order Hymenoptera; family Braconidae; genus Cotesia; species Cotesia typhae. The sequence goes on from NW_027423774.1 coordinate 15,736,545, forward strand.
CAAGGTCTGCATTTACAGCAGGTTGTCCTAATAGTTTACACAATAATTGGCAGGCATAATTTCTTTCAGCGTTACTCCAAGATTTTTCTTTCGATTCAGCTTTTTTGGGTTCAGAATCATCCACAATTGCTGTGTAAAATTTAGCTAGCTTTTTTAATCCATTCAAACTCATATACGTTGTTATAGATTGAATAACTTTTACTCCTGTTATTTTTTCAATCATGAGATCTCCAGGATAATGTATTAGTGTCTTTAAAACGGTGATTTGAACTTTAGGTTTAACGTCTGGTTTACTTAATGCTAATACATAATTAGCTAATACTTTTCTAAATAAATTTGCTACATCATCATTACGATATCTTGGATGAATATTGAATCTTCCTACCATCCAGTTTAACAAATTTGATGATAATAAATGTGGTAGTTTACTTGTATCCGTAATGTTCGGTATGATGTAATTCAATAACTCCAAAGCTAAGAATTCCATACTTTTAGACGGTTGTAGAAATCGTTGATCAATACCATTCCAAAAAAGTTCAATACATTCTGATGAAACCAAAAGTTCGCTTAATATTTTATACAACGGATGTTGATATGATGTAATTCTTGGCATGTCCTGTTAGACAAAATAAATTGAGTTATTAAAAATTGAAGAAAAATATGTGAAAAATAAACAAAAAAAAATACTTACGGTTACTAATTTAAGTAAATCGTTAATAGTATCTTTGTGAATAATACTCTCAGCGCCCAAATGTTGTTTAAGAAATTTTTTCTTTATCAGAGAAGGAAATTTAACACTGATATGTAATAATGCATAAAAAGTATCTAGTGAATGTTCAGTCCAACTTTTGTCTAAATGATTAGCAAGTAACGGCCAAAAATTAGTTTTGATATACTTTTCATCATATTGGTCAATAAAATCAATTAGAAATGAGATTGAAATAAACGACAAATAGCTTTTTTGAGTGCCAGCAGTCAATAAAATTTCTAAAATCTGCAGCTGTTTGTCAACTGGACAATTAAAAAGTAATTTAGATCTCATCAACGATCCACAGAAAAGTATTCTCCCCATATAAATATCGCCCTTTTCCTAAAATAATTAAGTTTTTAGTTAATTTAATAAAATAAAATTAACAGTAATTATTTAGCTTTAAATTTACTTACACCTTTGGATAGATTACTGGCTAATTTCAATTCTGCTTCCATTATCTCTATTATTTCATCTATATCAGAGTCTAAATTTTGTTTTAAATAGGTAGTTAAAGTAGAAAAAAATCCTTTTCTAGAAACCATTTTCGATGATCCTAATCCCCGAATCAATCTTTTCAAAGAATAAGTAAAATCTTCATTATTTGCATCATCCTTAAAAAAAAATTAAAATAAATTGAAACAATTTTATATTAATAATTACTAATAATAATTAAAATAAAAAATGGCTAGTCAAGTTCTACAATTAGAGGTTAAGGATAAAAAATAAACTAACCTTTTTTAACTGCAAAAGAATTTTCAATAAATTTATTTCACCAGTCATTCGCTTTTGAGCATCATCAACAATAAGTTTTGAGAAAGAATTTAATATTTTTGGATTTACTTTCATTTTTTTCTCTGGTTTTACACCAGTATTTGCTGTGTCCGAATTCATGATTAACCACGTGCTCTATTCTAATGTTTATACAAAATTCACAAACGCGGTTATACTTTGTACTCTTATACCTTCGACTTTTTTCGAGTTTTTGTATGATAGAACTCTCGATTGAGAATAAAACACCCCACTAATTCAATAAGCACTTAGCGACATCTATCATCTTTTGAAAATTCACCATAAGACTCTGTAAGCAAGAAGATGGCGATAATATGGTAGTGCACATGAACGACTTTTGACTAATAAATTGACTACTGGAATCAATTAATTACTCCAAAAGAAGTTTTGATTTAAAAATTATTAACAAAAAAAAGAATCATTGATAATAATTGGAAACATAAATAAATTATAATTGTTTACCTAATTGATCAGACGCAAACAATATATTAAAGGTTATTTTTTATGGTAAGTAGTTGAAAGAAAATACAGAAAGACATATTTAAAAAAATTTTCAATTGTTAAATGTATGGAGATAACATTTAAAACAACTCTACATAATAAAATTCTTAAAAATTATCTTTCATTTTTTTGTGCATCAATATTCATTAATAATTATTAAGTTCGTAATTGAAAAATAATAGTGCGCCACAAAAAATATCGAAAAGTGCCATCTTGCTGAAAACTTTGGTAACTTTAGTTTCTTGACGACGTGCACCGCGCGGTTTGTCCTCCGGTCAATTTTCATCAGTTTCAGTTTCGTGCATCCAACATGGCTGGTTGTGGAGATCATGAAGATTCTAGGTAACTATATATTTATATTTACGTTTTAAAAATGTTGACAAGTCATTTAATACTATAAATAAGTTTTTTAATCCACATAGAATTAAATATCGATGCTACTGATTATTTATTGTTGGTTTATAACTCGATTTTAAGGTTAAGTGAGTAGTGCTTTGGAGTTGTGATGCACCCCGCTTCAAAAGAAACATGATGCTCAAGCACGCGGTTTTATTCTAACTAATAAATAAATAAACTACCCATATTATTTATTCGCGCGTGTGCTGGACTTCAATGTTTTTATTTATTTTTAGTCATCTTAATTCCTGATGATCCCATACAAGTTATTATTATATGGCTTGAATATCAAATTTTTAGAACGTTGATAAATTAAAAGTACAAACACTTCCCGGAATCATTTATAACTTGGAATAATATTTATTTTGAAAGGTCCATCAATTTTTTTATAATTTACTCAATTAATACTCATTATTGAAAAAGAGAATGAAAATTAAAAACAAAATTATCCTTATTTATTTATTATAATTGATACATTCAATATTTTTATTTATTTATTTATTTTTAATAACATTAGACTCATTCAAAATGTATTGTTTTATGTTACAGAGATTATTTAGGCGGTGGAAACCGTGGTGGTAGCAGAAAACCATTGCCCACTGAACCACCGTACACTGCCTACGTTGGCAATTTACCGGATGGTATTATCCAAAGAGATATCGATAGAATTTTTGAACAGCAACGTGTTAAGAATGTACGATTGGTCAAGGATCGAGAAACTGATAGGTACGTTAATCAAAATTAATTTATATCTATTTAAACTTTTAGTTACATTATATAATTCATAAATAATACTTTTTTTAATTGTCAATTATAGATTCAAAGGATTTTGCTACGTCGAATTTGAAGATCTCAATGATTTGGAAAATGCTCTTATGCTTAATGGACGAGTAAAAGTTGAATCAAATATTGTAAAAATTGATGTAGCTGAAGGAAAAAGAAATGATAGGGGTGGAGGATTTGATAGAAGACGAGGTGGTGGAAGTTCGGCTGGTTCTGGAGGTGGAGGGTTTGGTAATTCTTCATATTCAAGTAATTTATCTACAAATCCAGTTGGAGAAATTTTAATAATAATGTAATTTAAAAAAATTTTTACAAATATTTACAGGGTACAATGACCGCAGACCACAGGGAAATAGTGGTCCAGGTGGTAGACAAGGCCCTAGCGGGTATGGTAATGACGTGAGAGGTAATCGAGGTAATTATGGTAATTTCCATGAAGATGGCCCTGGACGAGATTGGTCTTCTCGTGGCGGTATTAGTGGTAGCTCTAGTGGTGGTCCTCCTAGATCAAATTATGGAGCTGCAAGTGGTCCACGACGAGGAGGCATGACCGGAAATGACCGTAGCAAATCTTTCCAAGATGATCCATATCTCAAAGGACCACCTCCAGGTACTTTAAAAAATTTTATTTTTTGTTTATTGGAAAAAAAAATTTTTTTATCCTTGATGATTTATAAACAATTTTTTTGTTTATGATTTTACAGACACGACTGGAAGAAAGAAACTGGTTTTACAGAAAAGATCAGTTCCTGATCCTGTAAATGCATTAGCTGAGTCAAGTAAAGGCAGCTCGATTTATGGAGGAGCAAAACCTCGTGATGAAAAAGTAGATGGTAGTGAAAAATAAATTTCACTCGCATTCATAATGATGAAATTTCTCGCAAAATATGAGAAATAAATTTTCATAGATTAAGAGTAAAACAGAAACACCATTTATACTACAGATACACAGGATTAAAAAGAAACGATGATAAATTTAAAAAACAGCAAATAAAAAAGCTAGCGGTGCTCTTGCAGTTTTTGAAAATAATAATTGGAAGAAGTTTTCCTACTTATCATGAACTGCAATGTCATACAATAATTTTTATTTCTTTAACCTATCATGGGGCGTCTTCCTTACGGGAAAGTAATACATAAGAAGAAAAAAAAATAATTAATGATTCTGTTTTTAAAAACTTTCATGTAAGTTGCAATTATGAGTAATATAATTTTTCTATTTCTGATGCTCCTTTGTCTGAATATCGTTGAAATATTGAAAATAACACTTTGATTCATAAGGAAATAATGATTTAAAAAAAAAATTTGAAAATCTGTTTCATAAATTATGTAAGAAGTGAATGTATAATGAATGTTTGAAATACAAATAATATTTATGTGAAGCAAAAATTATTACATAGAATGTAAGCGTCCGTTCATAAATATATATAAAGTGAATTAATAAATAATCATTTATGTACAAATTAATCGTTAAAATCACATGCACGTTTATTGAAAATTGATTAAACGCATGGTTTTCGTAATTGTCTCTTACAAGTCGTTAATTTGTGATTTTTTCGTTTGTCAATAATTTTTATTTCATAATTAAAATAATAAAGTAAAAAAAATAAAAATAAAAAGCTAGGTGTTTATTATACTGTTTTAATAATTAGGAGTTATGAAAATTAATTAAAAGGAACATTTAATTAAATATGATATTATCGACATGAATAATATTTCTAGTGAGTACTTGATTGCACGGCATTTATAATTATGATTATACATAATAAATAATTAAATGATCAAATATTTTAGTTGTTTTAATTTTATTGACACAAACAATGTTAAGAATTGATAAAAAATGAGTAAGGAAGAGAAGAATAATTAAATTAAAACAAAAATTACTGATTATAATAAAAATATAATTATGATATCACTGACTTTATTTATAACCATGCTTTATTATGATTAAAATTGAATTATTTTAATAGGTGTTTGCCTCATGTGTGAAATGTATAAAAAATCAAGACAATGTAATTTCAATTGTAAATGTAACAACATGAATGTATTTTATAATTCAGCCTCTTAATATATAAGTATTCTATCAAAAATTATTTAAATTTGTTTTATGTATATTACCCCCTTTTTTATAATATTTTATTATATTATAATATTATAATAACGTTTTACAATATTTTCAAAAGGTAACGAAATAGTCATAAAATATAAAAGTTCAAAAAAGTTTTTTGATAAAATCTAACAGAGAAAAATTTAATTTTCTATTAAAATATAATTTTGAAAATGACGAAATATTTGACATCATTTTCATTATTCAAGAAAATTGTTTCTCGAAGAATAATCAAGACATTTGGTTTCGTATTTGACTCAGAATTTTTCTTATACCTACTTGGTATGTTCAAATGATATTTTTGAAATTTACATATAAAAGAAATCGTTTTATATCGTAGAAATCCCTCATGTCAAGATAAAATACATAAAGAGTGCCATAATAAAAGAATAAATCAGCATTTTTTTATGTCAGTGAAAAATGAATCCGTTTAAGTTAAAACACTAAAAAATACTTATAATTGCAATCAATTTGTAAAAAAAAAAAGGTAACTATTTACAAGTGGGATCAACCCTATTTTGGGCTATAACTAGGTGAAAAATTAACATTTTATAATTTTTTTGTATTCTGCTTGTTTTTACGGCGCATTTATAATAGAAAATGTCGTGAAAAAAAAAGTTAAGATTTTGATAGCTTTTTGTCTTCAAAAGTTGGAAAAAATTTTTGCTCTCACGTTTTTTGAATAAAATTTCTATTTTATCTTTTTTTGATGTTTTTGATAAATGTATTTTTTTTTATAGTACATAAAAAAACGAACAATTAAAAAAAAAAGTTAAAAATCACAATTTCCTGAAAAATTTATAAACTTTTTTGAAAATTTTTTAAAATTGTGATTTTTATTTTTTAATTGTTCATTTTTTTATGTATTTAAAAAAAATATATATATCAGTATAATCAAATGAAAAAAAATTTAGCAGATATTTAATCATTTTTTTTAACAAATAAATTATGGCAAAAAAAAAATTAGGAAAAAAAATTGACATTTAGAAATTTAATACAATTAAAAATCCAATTTTTTAAAAATCATTTTTTGCACCTAATTTTTTTATTAAATAAAATATAAAAATCCTCTAATGACTGCTAACTTTAATGTCATTAAAATAAAATAGAAATTTTGTTCAAAAAAATGAAAATTAAAATGGTTGACCACACTTGTAAATATTTACCAAAAAAAATTAGAATTTTATAATTCATCCTCAGAATATCACTTCTATTTTAATCTTATTTATTAGTAAAATCGATCATATATTCATGAGGATGCTTTAAAAAATAATAAAAAATTATATTTTATGTGTTAATAGATTAATAAAATAATAACATTTATTAAAATTTAATTTTCGATTATATTTGCTGCCACGCCTTTCTTCAAAGAGTCATTGATTTCCTTTTTTTTTGTGGAAACATTTCTTGAGTTCAAATAAATTCAATAGATTTTTCTCTATCATATTCATGTGTCTATTGACCAGTAACAGCTACAATAAGCGATTATTGGTTTAAGTAATTATTAAGCAAAAAAAAAAAGCTAGTCATAATTATTATTATTATAATAATAGGCTACTTTACTGGCAAATTTTTTAATTTATTTTAAAAGATAAGGCTTATAATTATTACTATAAATCTGACTCAACCGACTCCCCACCACTTATATTTTACATGCATGTATTGTACTCAATTTCTTATCCCTACTATTTAAAATCAAAAACGGCTTTACACGCCCCGGCAATTCTCTGCTCTTTATATGTGTTGATTTTACACAACTCGGCAAATATCTTGACAGTATTGGCGTCTAATTATTACTTTAATATTTTTTTAACTCTTAATATTTTACTTACATTTAAAAATTTTCTATAATAATAATTACTAGTTAATCAAACAAATAATTCACGATGTCTAGTGAAACTGTGAAAACGGTAAGAGTTTAAAAGTAATTATTAAAGGTTAATGCAGGTCTGAACCTCAAAATCTCAATATAGACTTAGTAATTTTTATTTATCCAGTACTAACCCATAATTAAAATTTTTAATAGTAATTTCCATGTAATTTTTATTAACGATACTAAATTAAGTAAAATTAAATTTGGGCATTAATTTAAATGAATAACCTTAATTTATTTTCTTTCAGTTTGCTAGTCTTGAAACTCCTGGATATGTTGGCTTTGCTAATTTGCCGAATCAAGTTCATAGAAAATCTGTGAAAAAAGGATTTGAATTTACATTGATGGTTGTTGGAGAATCTGGATTAGGAAAGTCGACTTTGGTCAATAGCCTCTTTTTAACTGATTTATATCCTGAGCGGAATATACCGGATGCAGTTGGTTAGATTTTTTTTCTTTTATATTTTTAAATTATTGCCAACCAATTATCAATTAACTTGTTTTATAATCATTTTACAATAGAAAAAACTAATCAAACAGTCAAGTTGGATGCTTCTACGGTTGAAATCGAAGAGCGAGGGGTAAAACTTAGATTAACAGTGGTTGACACGCCCGGATATGGAGATGCAATTGACAACACAGATAGTTTTAGAGCAATTATTCAATACATCGATGATCAATTTGAACGATTTCTTCGAGATGAAAGTGGATTAAATCGAAGGAACATTGTTGACAATAGAATACATTGTTGCTTTTATTTTATTTCACCATTTGGTCATGGGTAAATAAATCTTAAATATTTTAATTATTTTATATAATTTTAACGATCAATAATTAAAATTTATACGAAATTTCAATTTAAAAAAAACCTGCCTTTTTATCGATGACTTAAAAATCTATGAATATTTTTATTACGTTATGAGATTTGATAATAATGGATGTTAGTCGCTATTGAATCAAAATAATTTATGTACTTTTTTTATTATTTTTATAAAGAATTTTTTTACATGAAAAATTATGTAAATTTTACCTGATTTTGTCTGATAGTAGGCTACTATTAAACAGAAAAATACTTCAAAGGTAGAATTATAACATTCGATACTTGTAAAGATCGACCATCCTGCCCCGCCGTCCATCTTACGACTTGAAATGTTTCAAATAATTTTATAATTTTTAAATGTAAATTAATCATAATTTATAATTTTAATTTTAGATTGAAACCTTTGGATATTGAATTTATGAAGCAGCTTCATAATAAAGTCAACATTGTACCAGTAATTGCCAAAGCTGACGTGCTGACAAAAAAAGAAGTTTTGCGTTTAAAGAAACGTGTAATGGAAGAAATAGAGAGTAATGAAATTAAAATCTATCCCTTACCTGATTGTGATAGCGATGAAGATGAAGATTATAAAGAACAAGTTCGACAACTGAAAGAAGCAGTGCCATTTGCAGTATGTGGAGCCTCTACATTGCTTGAAGTTAAAGGACGAAAAGTCCGTGGACGATTGTATCCTTGGGGCGTCGTTGAAGTTGAAAATCCTGATCACTGTGACTTTATCAAACTTCGGACAATGCTTATGTAAGATATCAAGTTATATTTTAAAAATTTTTATATATTTATTTAAATTATTATTGACATTATTAATTACAGTACTCATATGCAAGATTTACAAGAGGTTACTCAAGAAGTACACTACGAAAATTATCGAAGTGAGAGATTGGCCAAAGGAGCTCCTGTACCGCCTCGAAGACAAACGTTAGTTTTTAATATTTTTTTATGTCTTTAAAAAATTATAGCCAATTCAATATTTATTTTTCATTTCAACAGAGCCGTTGATCCTGAAAAAACTGTCGGATCAGAAAAAGATCGTATTCTTCAAGAGAAAGAAGCAGAATTACGAAGAATGCAAGAAATGTTAGCTCAAATGCAAGCACAAATGCAACAGCAACAGCCATAATATTCATTAATACACGAAACACTCAATCGGCTTGTTTCAGTCAGGTGCCACAATCATATTTTTAAGTTAACATTAATATTCAGGCACAATTATAACGGTATTACTACTTGTTATACATTTTTAATTTTGCGAATGATGACAATGAAATAATTTTATGATGAGTCATCAATGAACGATGAGAATACAATAAAACATATTTTACAGTATTTTTCAAACCATTATTACGATTTAAAAAAGAAAGAAAAACAATAATGGAAGTAAGCATCAACATTTTATAACTATTGAAACGGATTGCTCATCAACCTGTCAAAATCAATTTTGTCAAGTGCCTTGCAATCCTTAATTTAAAGTAGAACATATAAAATGATTTGTACCAGTATAATGGAACCGCATATCGTGATTTCTTTTTACTTAATATTTCATATATTTTTAAAACATCAGCAATAGATTTATTCAATGAAAAATATGTTTAACAGATATTTGACTTGAATGGTTGTTAAATTTAAGAAAACTTGTGTTCGAAATCCAAAGTCTTGAATCTCCTTTTTTTAATAATTGCAAAGTCTGATTTTATGTGCAATTTTTCGTAATGCACATTTTTATACTGATAAATATAAAGCATGTTCTCAGTGAAAATAAACTAATCAAAGCATTTTAAAAATTTTGTCAATTTTATGATTAATTTTTAGTAGTCTTCCATAAATCTTGGAGTACAAATTTTTTGGATTAATAAAATAAACAACAATTTTTAAAAAATCAATTAAAAAATAAGTATTTGAACAAATAAATATCTAAAGTAATTCTGAAAATATTTTTTATTCAAATATATTTATATTATTTTTCGTTGCTTTAAAAATCAGTATATCTTTTTTATAATATTTACTCTTTATATTAATACAAATAATTATCTATAAATACCATAACATTTTTACTTTTATACTAAATTACTTATATCACTTATATAAAACAAATTTTTAATATAAATTAATGAAAAAACATTATTTAAATTGATAATTTATGATTTATTGTCCCTAAATTTCAGAAACAAACTTCAAGTAAGTTTATATTTAACTTCAACGATAATATTCAATACATTTCTATAAAATCACTAATTTTTAGTAGATTTTATAGAAATCTAACTATTGCATTGGTTTCCATGACAGAACTTTTGAAAAATTTTGCTAAGAGGATTCAGAAAATATATATGGTTCAAAAGTTTTTACATGTAAATATATAGACGATATTAGGGACCCTGTCTCTTCTATAACTTCCTCAATTCTGGGCAGATTTTAATGAAGCGTAACATGCTAATTTCTTGGACAATTTCTGAGATTAAGTTTTAAGATGAGCCAAATGCAATAACAATTAAACGCGATATCATTTAAAATTTTTATCAATTGCATCTAAAAGCTTATTAAATAAACTTTAATTTGCATACTTATTTATTTCTCTAAATTAAATAGTTTAAGAATGACAGCATTTCAAAAGTTAAAAAAAGCGCAGAATTTTAAATTTTAGCGTATTTCCGTGCAACAACAATTGAATGCGATGTCCTATTAAATTGCATCTGAAAGCTTATAAAGTAAGCTTTAATTTACATAATTATATATTTTTTTTAAATTAAGTAGTTTAGGAATGACAAATTTGATTCTTCAAAATCCTCAAAAATCGGCACTTTTACTGTTTCTTTGCGAAATAATTATTGAATGCGATAACTTGTAAAATTTTTTTAAATTCGATCTGAAAGCTTATTAAATAAACTTTAATTTGCATTCCTAAACATTAGTCTAGGTCTGAAATTACTTAATCTCTTTGTCTCTTTAATAGAATTTTACTCTTGCATTCGTTTTGGGAATGATTATTTTAGTAGTTGTTGGATTCCCTATGAAATCTTCTTCCATTTCGGCTTTTTTATAAATGTACTGAAATTATGAGCCATAAAAAACTCCAATTAAATAATATTTTTAATATGTATGAATGTAGTTATAAATAAGGATTTTTAAGTTTCTTTTTACATCTTATATTTGATAAATTTCTTTGTACAAGTATTTTTATCTTATCACTTTTATTAACTATGCATATAATAATCTATCGCTGCAGAAAACGCTGCAAAACCTGCTGCACCAATTACGCCTGCTTTGACGCCCGCTAAAGTTTGAAAATATATTTAATCATAATACTATTAAATGATGTTTAACAATAATAGAAAAAGTTGAAATTTACCTCGTAGACCAATAAGACCTCCTGTCAGACCACCAGCATAGGTACCATTCCGCCAATCAGTTTTACCACGATACTAATAATATTTTACAAATATTCAACTATTAATGTCTCATCTTAAAACATTTTGAATTTAATAAATCTTCATGCAAGCAAGTACTAAAAATTGTATTTGAAAATATTATATAATGTACATACCGATTCTACAGTACATTCCATAGCCGAAAATAGTAATCCAATAGTTGCGAAATTTTTAGCGTAACCCAAAGTTGTGACTTTCATCTCACGAAATATTTGACGAGCTGTTTGTTGTTGTTCGACAGCAGCAACGTTTGGATTTACACTAGAAGAAAATAAACCAAGTGCTGCACCTAATCCATAACCTAATGGAAAATTTTTAAACCATTAATTTTAACGTCAGAATAGATATTCAGATTTATACAATATTCGAAAGAAAAAAAATTCAATAAAAACAGTTTCAGAACAAACTATAATAAAAGAAAAAAAAATACATTTAAAAGTAATTAAACATCAAAAAGATTTGTTTTAATTAAATTTAAATTGCAAACTCTACATGTATTGTATTGAGTTGGGAAGGAAAAAGTATATGTTTAAAAGTATTTAACTTACCTAAAACACCACTAAAAATACTTTTAAAAACACAGCTTTCCATGAATGTTTGCATGGCTTTTTCCTCATTTGTTACAATATGTACTGGAGCAGGGCCTCTAGGTATTATAATATTTTCTCGATATCGCTGATGATTAGTTGTAAAATATACTGCTATTTTATCCCATGTTGGATCACTAAGAAAAATTCTCTGGTCTTCTTCTTTTATTTTGGGAGGTGATGGTAATTTTGGGGGTTCGAACCGCAACATTTTTGACTGAATAATTTTATATGTTACTTTAAATAACTATCATTATCTGTTAACTAATTATTTTCTTTGAAATTTTTATTTCAGTAAATGGAGTTTTATTTTCGATATGATCTGAAAAAATAAAATTACTAATTCAATATTTTTGAAAAAATTAAAGAAAATTACATGCAAAGAAAACAGAAAATTTTGTTCATATTTTTTAATCATTCAAATAATGACTCTAAAAATAGCAGATATTATTTTTACGTTTTCATACATAAAATACATTGATGTCAATTAAAAATGTTTGAAGAAATTAGTTCTTTTAAAATTTTATGTTAATGTTTACTTCAAATTTTTTATATCAAAAATTCAAATATGAAAAAATTCTTTGATACCTGCTACCATGACATTAAAGTTAGCAGTCATTAGAGAATTTTTAAATTTTATTTAACAAAAAAATTAGTTTCAAAAATTGGATTTTTAATTTTTTTTAATTTCTAAATGTCAATTTTTTTTGCCATAATTTATTTGTTAAAAAAAATTCTAAAAATTATTAAATATCTGCTAAATTTATTTTCATCCTACTACCTTCAGTATCGTTTTCAATTCTACTATATAACCTATATTTTTTTACATTATCTACTTACTTCATCATAAATAGCTGAAAATGATTAAGTCATTATATTATAAAACTACTAAACTGTTGATAATTTATTAAAAATTAAATAATTATTCATGATAGTCAAAAGTAATTATTCATTAAAAAATTATTTTTATTACATGTGATTGAGTTTGTGCCAAAAAGTGTTGTTTATCTGATATTCTCTCAGAAAATCACCTGGCGGCAAATTTGTGAAGGGAAACGCACTCGAAATATTGGTCTCATTAAATTCATTAGAGTATTAAGAAGTGTAGACAGAAACTATCGCAGTGGCGCTGATGTTTTGAAAATGTTTTGAAGTCATTTATATTTTATATCCAATGACATATTTCCTGTCGACTGGAGAAAAAATATACGTACCGGCCACGTCAAAATATAATTTTCAAAAATGGTAAATTAATTGTTAATGTTGAATTATTTTGAAACAAAAAGTATAAACATTTATGCATTATTATAACATAAAAATTGTAATATTAAATAACACTATTCTTGATAACTTTTATAACCTAACGCTAAATTTACATTTGCAAATTTAGATTATTTTTTCCAAATATTTCTAATCAGCCTATAATTTTGTTTGACACATTTTTTATCAGTAATTATTAAAAACATTTTGATAAAATATTTAAACATTATATTTATTCGTTTACATTTACTCTTTACAGTTGTCATTGAAAATATTACATTATAAATAGTATTGTATTAAAGTCTTTAAACACAAATATATTTTAGAAAAGCTGCTTGATATTATTTAAATTAAAACAATTATTTATTTCAGATTGAAATTGAATCTATGGCAAGGTATGTCTCACCAATCAATCCAACGATATTTCCAGTGTTAGCACTTGTTTTACTTGGAATTGGAATTTTCTTCACTGCTTGGTTTTTCGTTTACGAAGTAACCAGTACAAAATTCACTAGAGATATTTATAAAGAATTATTAGTGTCTCTTGTTGCTGCATTATTTTCTGGTTTTGGAGTCCTTTTCTTGATGTTGTGGGTCGGAATTTATGTATAAGTAAATATCAATAGTATTATTAAAATAACAATTTAAAATCCATAAAACAATTCATAACATACATTTCTTTTTTGTTTTCAGCATTAAATACTTATTACCAAATGTTTTTATTCTGGAATATCGCTATTTTAACATTCCATCACTACTGTATAAAAATCATATGCAATAAAATATCCTTTTCTTAATTTTAAAATATTGAAATAAATATCATTGTAACAAAATTCATAACTTTCCATCCCTTATTGTATTTATTGGATGCGTACATTGATTATGACATTTATAATTTAGTTTTTTATTTCAATATAATTTTCTTAGCTACATATTTATTTTTGGATAATAAAATAAGATATCAATTATAAATTTAAAGCGACATTGTTTTTTTGTTTATAAAATTGTGCATATCAACCAGCTAAGCCAGCCTTCTGTCGGCAGCGTAACATTAATGCTCGAAGCATGAATTGTCTTCGAGATAGTTGTCGCACATGTTTTAGAAATACATCTAAATCTATAGAACCTTGACGAAGACCTTCACCAAGATAATAAATTGCATCTTCTGTTGCAGCTTCTTCCGCAAAAGCATTAAGCATTCTGTAAACAAAAATACTTATCATTGGAGTAACTCTAATATTTAAATTAAATAATTAATATCATTGTTAAACTTACTGTTTATACAAAGGTGCGATAGTTGTAACTGCCTCGTCAACATCAATTGATTGATTGTCTGATAGTTTTTCAATTTCTTTCTCCAATTCACTTTCTTTGTCTTGAAGAATATTTATATTTTTATCAAGCTCCTGTTTTTCTTTTTGTAATTTATTGAATATCTCTTTAAGTCGTGAAGATCCACTCATTAATTCTTGTTGTGTACGGCGTAATGTCTCAAGCTCAGCTTGGAGTTGCGAGAACTGTTCGCAGAGTCGTCGACGAAGTTGATCACCAACAGCAGATACCAATGATGCCCTTATGTGTTCTTCGGTAATTGTATCTGAGTTACCACTAGTCATTGCCCCTCCAACTGGTGGTGACTAAAAAAATAAAACAAGTTATCCCTATCTTAACTACTAACAGAATTTTTATATTTTTTTGTAAATATTATCTAATTATCAAATAAAAAAATTACAGGTTGAGTCGCAGGTGGATATGGAGTTGAAAATGAACTCGGGTATCCCGGAGTTGGATAAGATGATGATGGCATTCCAAGCATCGGAGGAAATCCTGGATAATTACCAAATCCTGATCCACTTGGTGGTGGATATGGAGTATATCCAGAATTGCCCCCAGCGTATTGAGAATTAGTTGGATATGGTGCAAACGAACCACTTGTTGAACTAGACGTAGATCCCGGAACTGGCATAAAAGCTGTGAACATTAAATTTATTAGAAAACTCTATACTATTAATATTTTTAAGTTAAAATCCAAAACTAACTCTTGTTTTTTAATTCATTAGTATCTGTTATTAAATTTATAAATATTTACGTACTTTGTGAAGGATAAGGTGGTGGTGTTTGAGTATTGGAGTATCTTTTAGCAAAAACGGGTGGATTTTCGCCGAAAGTTACAATCATAATTTGTATCAAGCTTAATAAGTCAGAGGAATGCTAAAATATAATAAAATTATTATTGTAGCATTTTCGAGTATCAATTAATTATTATAATAAATAAAACTCACAGGTACCCAGTCGTGTAAATAAGGTAGGTAAATTTTCCCATTATGATCCACATACATGCTGACTTTAATTGTCATTTCTGCTGTTGGTCTCACATAACACATTGGTGCATTATTCGGATGAGTATCCATCAACCATATGCATATTGGAATGTTGTAAACATTGCCTAAGTAAATTCAAATTTTATAATAACATATTATATTATTTTCTGTATATACTATTTTTTTACCTTTGTAATTTACTGGTATTGTTCCTTGAAGATTAAATAAATCTTGGCAAGATCCATCATTGAAAACTATCAACAAATACATTCAAGATTGTTAAAATTGAATGTTTAATTGCATTTTTATATAGTAACAACATAACAATAACAATACCAAAACGTTCACTTGCGGGCTGTAAGCCTTTGTATTCTTTTAAAACATTTATCACTTCTCTCCGTGTGACCGCTGGATTTTGATACTGAAACGTAAATTAAAAAAATGAACTGAATTATCAACAAAAATTTTAATAACATTAAATTTAGCTGTCACTTTACAATTGTTTTAATTTTTTTTAACAAATAAATAATAGCAAAAAAAATTCTTAAAAAAATGATCTTGTAGAAATTTTAATAAATTAAAAATGATTTTTTAGAAAAAATTTTTTTGTTTAAAAAAATTAAATAATTGTCAAGTGACAGCTAACTTTAATATCATAAAATTTTATTATGAATTTGAAAATCAACAGTGAACATAAACTAGAATAAATTACACACAGGTGTAAAATTAGTTAGATAAAAAAAATGTAAAACTTTAGATTAAAAAATAGAGAATGATTAAATTTCTTAATAAATATTCACAAACAATTATAAGCAATAATAAAAGTATGGAAATACCTTATGTAAAAACTGTTTTATTTTTTCTTCATCACTATGATTCATTTTCACCATTTAATCTCGAGGTTAAGTCAATGATTTGACAACAAAAATGTCCGTTTACAAGAATATAACTAAAAATAAAAATTTCATTATTTATTATTTTATAAAATATAATAGCTTAAAATAATTCAATAATATGAAAAATAATTTTCATACATTTGTCAAGCAGTTTCAATCCTAGATAATAAGATAATGACGTTACTTTGACACAATAATCGTTCAACAATTTAATTAAAAATAATACGCTTATCAACGAAACTATCTGTCTATACTCATAACAAATAGGTTGTACTGAATCTCCGAACGATCGCAGCACTTGCATTTTCTCATTTTGTTTCAGGTCATATTTAAAAAAAACATTGCTAATGAAGTAACTTATGACTTGTTATTTAACATTATAAAATAATGAAAGTTCAATTTTCAATAAACAACTGTCGGTTATTAAAAATTTATTATAAATATTAATATTTATAAAAAAAAATCAATTCATTATATTTGTTATACAAATTTAAACATCATAGAAATAATATGTTATTAAACTTAAAATTATATTTATACATTAATAAATATATTTATATAAAAAATTAAAAATTTAATTTGCATGTCACGATGGTCCCCCATCATTTTTTGATCCATTTCCACCCGTCCGCATAGAGTGAAGCGGACATTGGAAGTAAGAAACAGCACTGGCATGTCCTGACCTAGCAGAAGGCATCGGCATCCCTGTTTCCCATCTATCTAAAGCGGGATTATAAATTTCTACAATATTTAAAAATACATTGCCATCATAACCACCTGTTAAATATGTAAAAACATAATTGTTATTTTACTTGTATCTTAATTTAATTTAAAATAAAATATTGATGAAAAAAATAAAAAAATACCAATGGCATATAACTTGTTATCAACTACTGTAACGCTCAGTGCACTACGAGCTATCGAAATACTACTAACTTCTTCCCATCTATCGGATTCTGTGTCATAACGCTCTACTGAATTCAATTGAAGCTTTCCATTATATCCACCAACTACATAAATATACTGTCCAAGACTTACAACTCCCGCACCTGAACGACCATTGTACAGTGGCGATACCATTGTCCATTCATTATTTTCTGGGTGATAACATTCTACAGAGGATAAACGTTGAACTCCATCAAATCCACCAACTGCATATAGTAACCTTTTAAAATAATTAAAAAAAAAATTAATAAATAACAATTGTATTCAATTTAATTTTGCAAAATAAATAAATAAATAAAATATTTAATAATAATGTTACCTATTAACAACAGCAACTCCGACACCAAGTCTTTTAACATGCATAGGTTTTACATTTTTCCAAAGATCTTGCTCAGGATCATAACATTCAACACTATTGTGAAACTCAGCTCCAGCACTTCCACCAACCGCATATAATAAGCCATCCATCACAGCAACTCCAACACGATTTCTAGGTACTGTCATAGCTTTACAAGGCCTCCACTTATTAGCTATAGGGTCATATTTATCTACCCAATCACTGTCATACCTTAAAAAAAAAAAAAAAAAAAAATAAAGTAATAAAAAGAAATATAACGAAGAAAAAAAATTAATAAAAGACAAACCTTGTTTGGGGTGAATTATTTCTTCCTCCAATAGCATAAAACATTCCTTTCAAAAATGCTCCACCCAATCCTGATCTTGGTACGATCAATTTTGCATGTTCAGTATAAATTTTATCATCTACATTAAATGCTTCAAGTGTATCTAATGAGTGTCTGAGAAAACCACCAGCAATAAATATTAGTCTTTTAGTATTTGGAGTTCTTTCCTTAACAATAGATTTTTTATGTAGTGTGAGATCTTTGAAAATTTCAGCAAGGTACTCCCGACATGCTGGAGCTTTTTTTACGATTTCACAATTTTTCATTTGATCTCGTAAGAAATTTGGAGTCAGATATTGACAGCGTACAGCTTGTAAAATATGAGCCATTTTAGGACCTCGTGCTTCCTCATTATACATGACCCATTTTATTACAGCATTATAAACTTGACTTTCCTCTTGTACATTGAGTTCATCTTTTCTTACAAGTGATATTAATTGGATAGCTGATAGTTGGAGAAATTCCTCTTCATGACAAATTTGACTAAAGTGTTGTACAATGAATTGATTGGCTTTATGATGTAAATTTTTGCACCCATGCTGTTCAGCAAAATTAGCAATACCTATGGCATTTGTTGGATCGAGTTGTCGTTCTAAAAATATACAACATGCTTCTATGACATTGTTTACCTGAAATTTGTAACAATAATGTTAATTCAAATTATATTTTACTAACATTGTATTTAGCAGGCTTAATTTTAAATTTTAATAAATACCTGAAACATAGTTGCTGCTGGTAATAATGTACAAACTGTCAATTCAGTAACTCTAATTCGTCCGGTATACATAAAAAACATTAATCTCGCCATAGCTGTAGGACAAACACCTTGCAGTTTCACTCTACTCATTCCAGACTCTCTTAATCCTCCCGTAAACATTGCCTATTATAAAAATAAATTATAAAATAATAATTTAATTATTCCTTTAAATGAATAAAAACGTACAGGATATACTTACTTTAAAGTAAGGACTAGCTGCAGCTAAAATAATTTTATGAGCATAAAATAATTCAGTTCCTACTTCAAGACATACATCGGTAAGCATGTGATGACTACGCATCATAAACGTCATTTGCATTGTTTCTTTAATATGATCAGCCATGCAAAATGTCATGTCACCATACGATCCATATTTTTCATTTTTCAAGATATTTTCCCAATCCCCTTCGCCATCAAAATTGAAACATGAAATC
The DNA here is from genome assembly GCF_013202065.1 of Cotesia typhae. Taxonomy (NCBI): domain Eukaryota; kingdom Metazoa; phylum Arthropoda; class Insecta; order Hymenoptera; family Braconidae; genus Cotesia; species Cotesia typhae. Next base: position 15,755,885 of record NW_027423774.1, read on the forward strand.
CGTTCCTTACTTTGGTTTCCATTGTCAGTATAAGTTGCTCCTTCTGATGTATTATCTTTTTTTTCATCCATTAAAACTAATAACAAATAAATTTTAGTAATCAAAATCAAAAACAAAAATGAAAATTAATTTTTGAGTTTAAAATACTAAAATTACCAAAATTAAAATTTCAATATATTATAATTTTAAACAAAAATTAATTATTGTAGTACGATATTATTATTAAAAAAATATATAGATTTTTTTATCTACGTTCTTTAATGTATTTTTTTTTTTCAACTATTATCAATTGGATTTTATTACAGTGATTTTTTATCATGACATAAATTCGAATAGGGAAATTTATGTCACAAAATCCAACGAGACCGTGTAATCACAAGGTAGTTTAAATTTACCCCTGTCTAAAGTCGTTTTACTTTATCAATCATCATACAATTAAAGTATCATATTATAAATAATAAAAATAATGAGCATAAAATCAATTTATTTATGCACGTATTTATATTTACAAATTTAGAAATGCATTTATATAAAATTTCATTTTTAACATAACCTCTTCACGCTATGTTTATAAAAATATACTTTAATTAAAATTGTAAGTATTATTGTAACAGTATTTTCATTAAAATCTCTTAATTTTCTTTTCTTATTAATTCAATATTAAAGTTAATTTTGATTGATTTTTAACTTTATAATTAGTTTCAATCGGTGAATGGAAATTGTTTAAAAAAAATACTTCAAATGAGGCTCAAAATTTTATGAATTTTGTAAATATTTGTACATAACATAACATAAAATGTAAAACTTACCACAATAATTATTTCGACTAAATATTTCGTGAAATATATATGTAAGTATTTTATAGTTTTATGATCTAGCATAAAATTCACAAATTAAATTTCAAAAATCAGTACTGTCAGTAATCAGTTTTTTAATAAAACAGTATATACACATTCTAAAAATTTATAATTGCAATTAATCACGAAATTGGAGTAATAAATAAATATTATTTGAATAGTATATTAAAAAAAAATTAATAAAAATTTGAGAAAAACTTGAAATTATAAACTTGTACAACTATCTAAACTTAAGAGATTACTAATGCATTATTGAAAATTTCTCAACTATTGAAAATTATTAGTTTATATGATTTATTTAATGTCATATGTAACCTCTAAAATTTATTAAAAATTAACACTATGAAACAATACTTCAATTATCATTTATGGTACTAAAATTCGAAATTTTTTTTATTATTGTAACTAATTTGACATTCATCACAAAGCTCATTTTAGAAGAAACTTTTTAAAAAATTAAAGATATGTATTTTACGATTGATGGACCATTTTGTCATAAAAAATAAATATGTATTTTTTCACTTTTTGTACTATTACTTTGATTAGATTGTAATCTTTCACTTAAATAAAGCAATTTGTCGAACCAATAAATTTGTTGACAAAGTAGAGATAAAAATTAAAAACCATTTTTTTTTATTATTAATAACAAAATTTCAATATTAATGCTTATAGAAGCAACAATGTATAAACACAATTTGATGACTGTTTCGTAGTAATTACGTAACTGAAATTCACGCTAAAATTTAAATGTCTCATTTAAAATGTCACATCATATTATTGATTGAAAAATAAAAATAATTTTGAGTGTTTGTTTAACTATGAATATTTTTTTAATAGTTAGTGTTAATTACGTACGTTGGAAAGATTAAAATTGTAGAGTTATTATCAATTATCACGGATATATTAATTATAAATGATAGCTCTTTTTCTAGCAATTCATGCTTACATGACACTTTTTTTTATATTATGTGTGTACAATATTTTGACGTATTTTTTAGGACGTTCAATTAACTACTGAGTAATGACAACTAAAAAATTAACTGATAATATTTTCGGTCATACGTTAAATATTTCTTCATGTTCCGTAACAGAAGATTTATGAAATCAGTGGGTGACATTCGTATTTTCGATTTAATAAATAAATATTGATACTTGTTTAGAAGTGAGGATCACACTATTTCGACCATAAAATTAATATGGTTTAATTGTTTTTAAACAATTCACTTTTTCTTCCTAAAGCTCATCACAAATAGAATAATAAAAAAAAGTTTTCATAAATATTTCATATAAATTTTTTGAATTAAAAAAAAAATATTTTAAATTAATTATTGGAATGTTATTTTAGAGTATCAAATATTTAAAAAAAATTTTTTTTTAAGTTATTTGTTTTCAATTCGATTATTTAAGTTATTCCGGACAACGAATTTTTCATGTAGAAAAATTTATCGAATGTGAGAAATGTCTATATACAACACTACTCTGAAAATAATTAGAACAGCTTTTCCAAAAATATAAATTTTTGTTTAATCTGACTGAAAGCAACAATTTTCTGAACTACTAGAAATTTGACAATTTTTTTTTATTGGGAAGTAAAAAAATTATTATGAAATGATATTTTTTATATACTATAGCTGGTTATAAATGATACTGAAGTTGAGAGACATCTGATAATTTTTAGAATTTTTTTAACAAATAAATTATAGCAAGAAAATTTTATTTAAAAATTTCATCTTTAGAAGCTCTGAAAAATCATAAATGACATTTTTATAAATAATTTTCTATGCCTAGTTCATTTTTCAAGAAAAATCAAAAAATTGTCAAGTGTCTGCTAACTTCAGCCTCATGGTTATAAATAATTATATACTTCTGTCTCAATCAAATATTGTCATTTATTTTAAATTAATCAATCGATTTTTCTTACTTTGGGTAATCATGATTTGAATATCTTCTTAAAAAATAAGTGTTCAAATATTTATTTATTTCTGTAATATGTAAGAGGTATAATGATGATTTTAATCTTTCCAGCTTTTCTGTATGTGTAAACTTTTGGACCAGTGTCATGTTTTAATTAACTCATAATGAATTGAATCATCTCATCTCATTATTCCTAACTGAAATTCAAGTGAAACTTGACTCTTAAAAATAAGAAATTAAACGATAAATTAATTTTACACTAATTATTTTTTATTTTATTTTATTAAAAGTGATCTACAGTAATAATTATTAATATTTAGAATTTCATAAATCAAACTTTTTTTTTATAATTGGGTTGTTACTTAATTTGAAGGAAAAAAAAGGAGTCTTGAGATAATATATTTTATTATTTCTTATTAATGAATCTGGATCAACAATAACAGTATGAGTACAGTAGGCGTAACAATAGAGACGAGGTAGGTTGCACGGAACCTAATTTGATTACGTACGCCAACAAGTTTACTTGATTTTACGGTGGTTTAATTATTACTCTAAATTTATACTTTGCTCATATTCATTCAATTCTTATATTATTTGTATATAATTGCTTATTTTTTCATCTGATCCACCGTCCAAGTTTCAATTATAATAGTAATTAAGTTTTATTTTAAATAAAATATATATACAATCAAATATCAATGAACTGAAGCTCATTTTTTGTTAAAAAAATTTTAATTTAAATAAAATACGTTATCAATATTATTTATATTATTAATAGTATTTTTATCGTTATTATTAAAATTATTCTTATTATAATTTATTTTATTTTAATTCTCAGTAAGAGCGCCAATTTTATTGAGCGCATAAAATTAAAATTGATAATAATATCGTTTTGATTAAAAATTTTTAATGTACTAAAAAACAAATTTTTACAGTTACATATTTTTTGTCATCTAACATTAACTTACAAATATAAAATTTCTTTATTTTTTATTTTTTGGTTCAATTTATCATGCGATTCATTTTCTGTTTTTGTTAATTATTTATTTTTCTTAGTTAATGAATAAATTAATCCTCAAATTTAACTAATTAGCAAGTTTGTTTGAATGATGATTAATCATAACATAATTAATAGGGCAGTGTTTAATGTTTATTGCCATTTACAAGAATACTTTTAAAAAATTTTTACATTTTTTTTTTACCTCATTTATTTTGAAAACTTCAATTTTTTCAAACAATTTGGGTAATTTTGTGATTTCACGGTCAACCACACTCTAAATTATAAAAATGATATTCAGAACTTTTTTTAAGAATCACTTTTTTTTTTCAAGTTCATTGAAAATAGAACATGAAAAAAATTAAAATTAAATTTTTCGATTGAAAAAAAAAAAAAAAAAAAAATTACTTAAAAACCGAAATTTTTTATAAATTTTTTCATTTAAGTTGTTTATTTGTACACGTAGAACATGAAAAAAAAATCGTTAAAATTACATTGACACTTTTTACAAACGATTCTTGGTTGACATAAATTTTTTGTTAATATCAAAAGCTTTAAAAGTAGTTGAAAAATGCATTTTTGATTATTTCAATTATTATTATTGTAAATTCGTTTATAAAATAGAATAATTTAAGAATAAAAATATTTAAAAATGTTAATTTTTTGATTTTTCAAAAAAAAAAAAAAAAACTAAATGATCGTGAAATTAAATGATCACCTAAATTTATTTTGATAGAAATAATACTGCTGTGAAAGATGATTATAATTAGTTAGATAAAAGGAAATTTGACTAGTAATTTCTAGGACGATAAAATTTCGAATGTATAAGTATATAAATAATTCAAATTATAGATATTTTTTTTTTTTTTTGGCAACAGAAATAAAAATTCATTTTTCATGTATTGAAGCAATTCAACTTGTCACTTTAATAGGCCGTTTCTTTTTTATACTTGAAAAGAATCAATTTAATCGTTAAAATTAATTTTTTTCTCTTATTATTTTTTGTTTAAAAAGGGAATAATTTCATCCCATGATTTTACTATTAATTGAAACTTATGTTTTCACGAATAGGGATATTTTTGTAAGAATGTGGATTAAAATAGTTTTCACAGACGATAACAATATTATCAAAAGCCCTTATCTTGTTTTCGTGTTTGTATTTTATATACAGGCTTAACTTATTCTCTTGTTGGCGCACAAAGAGAGATTGCTAAGACAATTGATCTTTGATTTAGAGTCGTGGTGATATTATGGAAAGACTCAACCAGTAAATATAATTATTTTTTATTTATTCATTTAATTATTATTTTTTTTCGTCGCGTTATTATATGTACAAGGTTAAAATATTTATCACGAAAGACTGTAGTAGTCATTGTTGAACAAAATATCGATTTAATTATTCAAGAGGACAGATTTCAATTTGAAAGTTATTTTGTTAATTATTTTTCCTAACCAGGAAAAACGAAACAGCCACCTGATCGAATCACAGATTGACCACCTCCAGTTTGAGGAATTCATATAACTATTATTATTATTTATATTATTATAGATGGATAGTTAACTCTATCTTTGATTTTTTAGGCTCGGCCCATTATAATTTGTATTTCGATCGCCTTTATAAATATCCGCATTTTCGTTTTCTTTTAGTTTGCTCTACACACATATAACTATTCAAAGAAGATGGTTTTGATCTGAATAGATCTATACGATAAATCAAATTGTCTTGTTGTTTATCGGATTTTGAAATAAAATTATTGATATAGTTAGATCAACATATATTTTTTTTATTCTCTAAAATTAAACAAAATTAAATTGAATGTTAATTATTTTTGCACGAGTGTAGCAATATTACATTACTATACGTAGTGTGCGCTTAAACGTCAAAAAATTGCATCTGGTTGAAAAAATTTAACAAATAAAGTCAACAAGAAACTAATAGTACAAAATTACAAAATTTAGATTTTTTTCATAATTTAAAAATAATATAACCCGTCTAAATTGAGCAGGATATCATCGTTCAAGAATGACTGACAATTCTAACATAATCATGTTTAACCATTTCATCTCTAGTTTACTAGTCATTGTCTTTGTTTTTATGAAAAAAAGTTATTACTCTCTGTTTAATTTTTTTTTATTTTTATAGTTTTTTTTAAACTAAAATTTAACAACTTAAGAATTTTTAATTAAAAAATATACCGAAAAAGTTAAAAAAAGTTTTAGCTCAGTGGTAAGTTTTTTTAATTTTTAATACGGCAATCATGGAAGTTTTTAATTTATTAAAGTATGTAAAATCAATAGTTTTACAATATAACAAATGCAAAAGTTGAATTTATTCGTATCACATACTATATTAAAGTTAATTAATACCAATTATTTAAACTATTTCTAAGAGATTCTAAGAAGATAATCTTGTTTCAAAATAAGATTTTTTTATTTTAAAATTATAATTACTTCACTAAATGAGTTTGGCGCTAATAATGAATATAATAATTAAAAATATTAAATTTTTTTTTTTGTATTGATTTTATACGAGTTTATAGACATTTATGAAAATTTAAATATGCAATTTACATACAAATGATCGAATACTGTTATCAATATTACCTCATGTAGTTAAGGGATAACTAAAAATATATTTACGAATTAATAATCACCACGAATTCCTATTGAATTATCTTTAAACTATTATTTTTAAAAATATAACAAGGAAAATTTTAGATTTTATATTTTACATCAATCAATTAAAACTGATTGAATATATTAAAAGCTAAGTATGTGCATGAATCTAAGTTCTTGTTCGAGCTTTTAAGATTAGATATTAATATTATTATTATTTAATAATTGATAAACTATGAAATAAAGCAATGTATAACATTTTATAGTGATTGTATAGATAAAGAATCGAATAACAATAATTATCTAATGAAAATCGGGCGGATATATATTCGACTACTACTAAGGCCTCGCTCATGAATTATTCCAAATGAATATTTAGATTATACTATTTAGTCCCAGGCATACATATTCTAATATTTTAATAGGTAAATACACTTGGAATTTTAACTAAATAATATATTAGTCACTACTACCGAAATTATTTAACTATTCAAGATGGAATAGAGGGAGTCAAGAAAATTCAATCTATCTAAATAAATTTATTTATCATTCAAATCCAATAATTGATTCCAATTAAAATTCCCATTTCAGCACAACAATATGATTCAATCAGATTGATTGGATAGAACTGAATTTCCAAATTTTTTCTAACATTTATTGATAATACAATACTATTTATCTATTTTTAAAATTTTACTCATTTTTTTTTGTTCCTTTTTAAATTAAATTTTTTTTATATCATCAGGTGCGTATTTTAACAGTTATTTTATATTGAAAGATAATAATTTATTTTTCAATCCTCTCAATCTGTAAGAAAAAATGTACTTTTATAAATGCTCCTAATAGTAATATATATTTTTCCTCAATAGCGGGTGAATTGAAGAATACACGTATTTTTTAGTGGTCTTTCTACGCTGTTCAGCCAACTATATCAAGTCTCTTTGATAATATTAGTTGAAATTACTTTAAAACTGATGGCAGTGTGCGGTCCAATTCGAAAGAACTAATGGACCTCAGAACTTTCATAAAATTTATATTTAATATTTAAATATTGACCATGATAATGTATCAATTAAAATATCACGACTTTAAAAACTTAATCTATTTATATATTTTAATACTCATGACAATTAATGATAGATGTATGTTATAAAATAGAATAAAACTATTTGGCACATTTTATAAATATAATTTTTAAAACTATGTTATGAATTATTTGATTATTACATGAGACTTGAGTAGGCAAACAGTTGTTGTAGAGTTAAAATTGCCAATAACAGGAAAACGTTCTATGTAATCTTTTTTTTTTTTTTCTTTAAGACACATTCTACAAAAAACGTTTATAGCTTTTCTTCTTTTCTCATTAATTAATTAATTAATTAATAATACATTCTATATTAATAATTATATAACAACATATTAACGAATCAGAAAGCCTTTTGACTTATCATAAGTTTCCTTGAAGATTCTTTCGACTCTTTAAATAAGGCTACCTATATCATTGTAAAGTTATATATCTCATCAAACGCATCCGCAGTATGTTGGTATAAGAACAATTTATATATGTATATGTATGTATCTATATATACATACACATATACATATATACAGTATTTTATTATTTTTTTTAACTGCCAGATCGTTTATAAATTGACCTATAAATCTCATATTGCTTAAATCAATGAAAGCCCCTCAGAGGCAGCGATATAAAGATCTTGTCGCTTTTAACTGACGCCAGTGTAAAATGTTGTTTACCTATCAAGGAGGATGTAGATCCCGATGATGTGCTCTAGCAGTCAAAATAGCTTTAAGCTCTGACTCGAGTTGTTTCTTCGTACGTTCACTGACAGATCTACCCCCTACTGAGGGTTGAGCCATTAGTCTTGGTGATGGTGAATTATTGATTGATTTACCACTTGTATCACGATTTTCATGACTACGTGCACGTCTCACAGGCTTTTTACTTAATGCCAAGAGATCTTCTTGACTCTTTTTACGTGTTGGCCTCTCAGTATTGAATGTATTCTCTTGATTGAGGTTATATGTAGATAACGACCCGATTGCTTCCGAGGATCGACTTAGATCAATTGTTCCTGATCCCCATTCTCTAGACAGCTTGCGGCCGATTACAGCAGATTGCTCATTGTTTGGTGATAAAAGAGGACTTTTTGATATCACATGATGACTAGATGGATATGCTGTTGTTGGTGGTGGAGGTGGTCGCTTGAGAGTTGCAAAAGCTGGAAAAGACTGACCTCGTTTTGCGGGACTATGTGAGTACTTTGGGGTAGGTACTCCCCCACTAATGGAATCTGATTTAATAGGTGCTGGCCTTAAAGTAGCACTTCCACCAAAACTAGGTGTACTGAGGCGAGGTGGTGGTGATCCGTCATCTCCGTGACTCAATCTTCTTCCTACTGTTTCGAGTGGACTACGTACCCTAAGATTTGTACTGCTTAATGTAAACTCACGGGGTTTCATCTGTGTATCGAAATTAACTGGCGACAAACCAAGTCGAGAGCTGGACAAATTTATTGAGCTTCTACTTTTTTCGGGTCTTTTTGGGCTTAAAGGCATCAGTGGACTTTTACTTCGATTACGTTCTTTTTCTTTGGTATTTTTTTCTTCTTTTTTCGCTGCTCGAGTAGCTTCCAGTTCCTTTGCATTAGCATCATCTTTTACTTCTTGTTGTACTCTAGAGGCATTTAATAGTTATTAAAGTCCGTTGACAATTTAACGACTTTAATGTAAATTAGAATTTTAAAATATGATAAAACTTACCGACGAATTTCTTGAATCATCTCAAAGAATTGGCCTCTGCTCTTGCGTCGACGCCGCTCATGTTCCTTCTGCAACAAGGAATCCTTGTAGGTCAAATAATATCACGGCTAGTTCTGTAGATACATTAATACATACCCTTTTAACACTTTTTTGAAATAGCGATGTTATGTGACCTTGCTTTACGGTATGAACCAACTCTCTAGCTGCATGACGAGGTGATACCAGCTCCACACAATTTATGAACCTATAAAGTTTCTGTGAAAAAAACATAACATTGCGGCTTCGCCAAATAGAAGTTTTCGGTCTATGTCGTAAACTCGGTAGGGTGTATTTAAAAAACAAATATTCTCCCACAAGTATGATTCCTCCCACGGCAATACCCAAGCCCAATAAACAAAATACTCCCGCTACGGATCTAACACCAAGAGGTCGGGGGTGGCCTCCAGAACCTGAACCAAAAACTGCGTCTCTTCCTTCTTGTCCGGGAATACATGGTAGGCCTCCATACCTTAAACAAATAATGAAATAGATATTTTAAGATGTCCATCTAATATTTTTTCTATATCTGACAAAAATAATTATTCTTACCATTTTTCTTGTAAAATATCTAACATGCCGTTAGCTGTATAGTTTGCAATGACCTTCGAAATACTTTCTTGAAGAGGATGACCCTTGGTCAAAGCAACAGCGTATGTATCCTCACTAATTGTTTCACCGATCTTACTTAGTCTACAGCCATCATCGGTCGCTCGATAGTAATCCAATATTGGTGTATCCGCTATTAGTATATCTAAACTGCCATTAAGTAATCGTTCAACGCCTTCAGCAACATCCGAGAGAGAAAAACGAGACATATGAGTCCATAACCCAGGGCTGGCTTTTTGTACATAATATTCTGCAACAGACGCTCGTGGTGCGCCGACCTTTTGTAATAATAGCTGTTAAAAATATAAATGTCCACATTATGTGATGCATAAAAAATCTCATCAGAGTAGGTAATTATAAATTTTTATGATTTCTACAATAGTTTCATTAAAATTTAAATAATTTTATGATTATTTTTAAAGTTGGTCATGCTTAAAAAAAATTTTGCTTTCTTTTCAATTTAATCTACGTTCCTACTAGCAAAAGTATTTCTAAGTATGTCATAAAATAAAGAAGTTGAAAAAAATAACAATAATAATAATACTTACACTACGATCGTGATAGTTACTGACTGATGAATGGAAAAAAAGACCGGCTATAAGAGCAGCTATGTTAGCGGTGTAAGAGGCTACGAAGATTACCGAAAATCCACCCCATACATTGATAAGAACTTTGTTAGGCCATGACTTGGGTGCTTTAAAGGCTACAAGGTGTCCACAAAGTAATCCCCACATAACCCAAAGTGCTGAGGCCATTGAAAAATTTTTATTACGCTGTCGACCCCATGGATTCAATCCAAATGGACTGTGCCATTCAAAAAGTGCAACTACAACTGCTGTAACATTGAGTGATGTAAATATTGCAATCCATAAATTGGTGCTAAAAGGTAACAGAAATGCCAATAGTGAAATATGGGAATTAGTTTTTGGAGCAGCTAAAAAGCTAACACCACTAAAATAATAAGGTATTGTAAAGTCAATAACTTCTGCACGTCTTGCCGACACACTTATTGGCGCAAAAGCCAATTGAGCTCGACCATGTAATAATTCTCCAATTACACCATTCCAGGTGCCATTAAGTCCATTTTTTCTGCCAAACAGGCCATCTGGTGCAATATATAAATCAAAACGAAAATTTAATTCTCTGGCAATCAATGACAATAAGTCTATGGTAAAACCATAACAACATTTAATTGTATCTCCTTTACGACAAGGTAATCCTCTTAAGCACAATTGCTGTTGCAAATTTGTTACCATAATAAATGGTGGGGCAATTGCTGTTACAATTTGATACCACGGCATTCCAACTTTTTCTCCATTCTGTTTCATGTAAGCAGGCACTATTCCACCTCCTGGCCAAGTTATTGTATCTATTCTAACGTCTTTACCTCCTCTCACTGAACCAACTTTAGTCCATCTGTTAAATAGTAGTTTAAAATATAATTTAAGTCTAAATAAATAATTAATAATAATATTATAAATATAATTTACCTTAATTGAGTTTTATTACCCGGAAATTGTACAGCTTGTAAATTTAATAATTGAAATTCTGCTTTGTCATGAGATATCTGACGCATTGATTCTCTCAATTTCTTAGTCAAACTTTTAGAAATATTTTCTTTTATCTCGGGAATTGATATATTATCTGATGTAAAAAAACATGTGGAAAAAAAGTACTCTTTTATCTGCGTGTCCTTTAAGCGATTTAACGATGATTTATACTCCAAAAAAGTATTATCCAGTGCTTGAGACGTTTCTCTTAACATTCGTGATAGTAAAGCATCACCACCGGCTATCCTCATGCTCGATGGCCTGAGAGCGAGCATACCGACGGGCATAAAAGTTTTTGAATTAAGATTTTTATCACTCATACGCACCTCTTCATCATCGTCAAACGTAAATGTTTTATCTTCTCGTTTTTTTATTGGCTTTTCACCCCACCACTGATATTCCTGAAGATTATGAATGTCATTTGCTAAATTAGACAATGAAGGTAAATGGGTTTTATCATTTAAAAAATAACCACTCGTATGTCTTGTCGTTCTCATATTAACTGGTGGACTATTTTCTATTTTAACTGATGATGACGTTAAAGAACTATACATAATATTAGAATTAATTAAACTCGGTTCATTAGGTCTTAATTCCGATTTTAAATCCAGCCATAACCAGAGAAATCGACCATTGAGCATTTGATATTTGTTGGCAATAATGAAAATTTTTTTAGCTTCATTTAAATCACAAGCTAATACAATTACGCTGCCACTTCCACCTTCATCAGAAACTTTTCTCAGTCTTAATTTGAGACTCTTTTCACTAGTCGGTAGATAAATTGTTTTTCTCGGTAGTAATTTATCATGATTTTTAGGTACAAAATGATGGATTGGTAATAGTGTTGTATCAATAAAAAGTGTAAATGCATGCCAGTGGGCTTTATCCATCAATGCAATAGCAGCCGCACCCATTTGTTCAGATCCAGAACCAAGTCGAGTTTCAAAACGTCCAAGTTTACCCTGTAAATGTTATAAACATTTTTTTTATTATATTATTTCAATAATTACAATTTTTTAATTTTTATATATTATTAATTAATTTAAAAAATTTTATATAATATATATTATTCACCTGTCTGAGAAAGTCTCTGTGTGTTAGTGGTAACCAAAGTGATGGAATATTAAGGGAAGCACCAGCTGTCATAAGAAATCTTGCAGCGGCTCCTCCACCAATAACAAGATTTAATATAATTCTTCCATCTTCAATAGCCGTACAAAATTTATTGATAAGAGCCAATGGATTTGACTGTGAGTCTGATAATGATGTCATACGCCCTTCGATGTATGACAATTCCAAATCGTTGTGAATAGACTCCAGTCTTGCTTGTTCCCATGCTTGTTGGACGTCCGTTCTCGCTGGAGACTGAGAATGCGACAGACATATCACTAAGCGCCAAGATGATCTTGATTGACTTTTAGTAGCTCTTTCCGTTTTGTTAGTATTCGCTAAACAGTCTGGACTTACTATCCATAATAATAAAAGCAACACCAGCCTCAGTGAGATACCACGCATTTTCCCCGTCTCCTTAACTTGTTACTTTGCTTACTTTTTTTGTACTACATCATTTTGGTTTACTTTTAATCTGAAGAATATATAATATGTCGTTAAAATAAATTGTATTAATATTCAATATAATATTAATTTGTTCAATATCACTATTATTTATTTAATTAATAAACCGTGTGATAAATAAAATTCAAAAACTAGATGTGTATGTGTAGATTAATTCATGATTAATTAATTAATAAGTTAACAACTGACTTAAAACTCTCTCGGGTGTTTTCATGACATATAGTACGACATTGTCGTGATAAAAAAAATTCTTCACCTCTTATGTATAGAAATACAAAAAAAAAATATGTCTAAAAATAAATTACATGAAAAAACGAAAAAAATCATTGAAGAAAATACAAATCACAGTACACTTAAATTTTATCTCAGCAATAATAAAGAAAGGATAACAAAAGTGGAAATTACCTCTTAACACAGTTGATTGGAACTGTAGTGACTGGGGGTGGTTTAAAAATTCCACGCAAATAACTCTTTGATACCAGCATAATAATTATCGAAAGTAAAACAATGTCAATTGGTCAATGCGATGGAAGACAAAAAGATTGTTACCGTCACTCGTCCTCTTTTGGACGTTCTGTACCGTGCGTGTCAACCATTTTCGGGCAGCCCCTCCCTTACAAATCAACCCTTGACTGTTGTATCCCGCGGCATAGATATCTGAACAGGCCAACCCTCAGATTAGGACATACGCGTGCGTGATTGAGGTTTCCAACGTCATAGAAATACTTGATCTAGTAGCCAGTAGGGACAGCAAATGACTATATTTTTTTTCTTTATTTCAATAAAGTTAAAGTATTTTTTCAAATGCAAATACATATTAGCATATATTTTTTCAGAATAACAATGTTTTTTTTCCGCATTTATCCTAAATTATAGAATTCAATTTTTGTGTATTTTTTTATCTGTGAATAAAAAGTACAATCTGATTAATTTTATTGAAGAGTTTGGAAGTACGGAGCACTTTTATTCTTTTACCCTTGATATGACCTCACTGATAAATTTTTTTCTTAATCAATAGAAATAAATACTTTTTTTTTTATTTTTGAAAAATATGAATGACACTGAAGTTGAAAGACATTTGATAATTTTTAGAATTTTTTTAACGAACAAATTATAGCAAGAAAATTTTATTTAAAAACTTCATCTTTAGCAGCTCTGTAAAACTATAAATGACATTTTTATAAATAATTTTCTATGCTTAGTTCATTTTTCAAGAAAAATCAAAAAATTGTCAAGTGACAGCTAACTTCAGCCTCATAAATATGATCGATTTTTTTATTTTATAATTGTGCATTATCATAGAATCTAAATTTTATATAAAATAAAATTAATAAAAATATTAATTAAATGGATAGGACTAAATAATAAATTGAAATTTTTATCCTCATCCAGAAAATATTTTCATATATTCGGGAATCTATTAAATTTACATTTCATTATATACATGTATTGACATATAGTGATTATTTTCTTCTAAGATTTTAAGATTAATTTAACATTTTTTAAAATCAAAACTAAAATACATACATTTTTATATAGTTCGATATTAATTAAAATATCGATTAAATAATTTGTAAAATCTGTAATGCAATCAGATAGATACCGCAGTTACAGCTAATAATAATATCATTATAATTGTTGGAATGTAATAAATTTTATCTTATGCATTGAGAATAGCAACACACAAGTGCGCAAAGTTGGCGAAATGAGTTTTTACTCGAAAGACGAACAACGAAAAATATATATCTATGTATTTGTATAGATCAAAAATATTTAAACACCTTTTTTCTTTAAATTATAATCATTTTTCTTTTAATCTAATTAACTAAATAAATTTTGTTGTGATGCATCATTTTCAAATGCACTCCAAGCATTATTTAATTCCATAAATATGAGCTTTGCAATATTTTCATTGGCAGTTCCAGATTGCTGAAATGATAATAAAAAATATGATCAGTATAATTAAATTTACATTAAAAAAAATATGTTTTTTTAATTTACCTTGTCTGGATGAACTGCCAAACATGCTTTTCGATAAGCTTTTTTTACATCTGCAGGTGAAACGAGCTGATGCATTTCATATCGTTGCCATCTATCAGCTTCTGGCCACAAAACAGTATGTAGTGAACATAAAAGTCCTCGAATATTTCCCTTTTTACCCTCAGTCCACTCAGATACTTTCAATACGTCTGGATCCATTGTTTTAGCAGCTTCAACTTTTCTCATTTCGTTAATAGTCTTTGGGCTGTCTTTATCAGCTTTTCGTGAACTAAAGAAATTATATCCTTGACTACCGAGGAGATCTTCAAATACATCAGTATTCTTGTTAGCTGGTTTATTATTAAAAATTGACGAATCTATATTATTACTCTCAGCAGGCGCACTAGATTTATTGGGCATACGCGGACTAGAATGAATTGGCGTACCAGTAGTTGCTGGGCTTGACGATTGTGGAGTATTTGAATCTCGGGGCGTACCATTCCAACTAACGTTGAGACCCGCACCCAAAGATCCAGCTAAATTTGCAAATGGATCTTTATTTTGTGCTCCAAAATTTGGTACACTTGAATTACGTGGAAAATGATCTTCATTTGGAGTTTTTAGGCCAGAGGTTTTTCCAGTATTTGCCCAATTACTCAAGAGATCATTTGAACTATTGCCACCGAAAGGATCAAACAAGAAATCACCTGTTCCTTTTTGAGCTGTTTGATCTTTCGATGAATTACTACTACCACTCTTAGTGAATATATTATTTGAAACTGACTTATTAACTTCTCGTGTATTTTCAGTTGTCACTAAATTATTGAATGTTGAAAAATTACCAAATAAATCATTCTGAACTTTTGAAGCATCTGAAAATATATCTAATTTTGGAGTAGGCTCTACAGAAGAAATATTTGAGGGAGGTTCACCTGATGACGTTCCTCCAAAATCTAAAAGAACAGCTTCTGTTAAAATATTATCGCGTTGTGAATTAATAACTTCACTTTCTTCTGTTTGAAGCTTTTCGTATTTTTCTTTTTCTTGTTTATTATTATCATTGTCATTGTATTCGTCTTCTTCTTCTTCTGATTGATGCAACGGTATTTGTTCTGAAGTATCTTCTTTTGATGTTTCACGTTTTATTATTGGTGGAGAAGGTCGTCTTGGTGGTATTTTACTTTTACCTGGAGTTCTAAAGTTTTCAAGTGTTTCTTCCATTTCTAATGTTGAACCAAATAACGGATCAGGCCTAAGGTCTTCATCGTGAGATACTTCTACTTCCCATGGAGCTGGTATTCTAGATGGTTTTAAATTTTCTTCACCAACCATAACATTAAGAATAATTCGAAATTGTCCTCCAACTTCTGGAGTATCATCTAAATCTTTTTTATCGAAATTTAATGCACTTTCATTTGGTGGAATAAAACCCGTATGGAAATGTAGTGAAGCTATTTTAATTCCAATAACCCTGCCAAGCTGTTGTCGAGCATGAAAAATAACAATAGTAACATCACCACGAACAGTAGCATCACCGATTATTATACAAGCTTTTCCTTCCATCATATCAAATAATTTCATTTCTTCATATTCGGGTTTCTTTGTTGAAAATACAAAAGCACCATTGCTATAAATTTCAATGTAAGGTCTACATCCATCTTTAGCTCTAGTAAATAACGGTACAGGTTGTAATATTAGAGATCGTAATGTTAAAGGTCTTGCGTGTGGATAAACACCAGAATGTAAAATGCTCATATAATTTATGGATCGCATTTCTGATGCTTGTAATTGAGGTGGTTGACATCTTCGAGTTGTAAAAAGTGCGATTGTTTCCTCTGGCTTGGATAAGACACCGGCATAAAGTAGTAAAGCACATGCGACTGTTGCACTTGCTCTACAGCCATCCTAAAATAAATTATTATTAAGCATTATTAAAAAAATTTAATTGTTAAATTTCGCCGGTTTGTGGGTAAGAGTAAAAATTGTACTTACTACACAGTATAGCACCACTATATGGTTAAAGTCAGCATCAAGATATCTATAAATATCTTGACAAATTTGATAGAGAGCAGATAAAAGTGGAGCATTAGAATCTGGGGAAGAATAAGCAAATGTGCAGTCAATGTGTTTTCCTGGAAGCCGTGTCACATTTGGCCGACCCCGAGAAAGATTGTACAATTGAATTTTTGCTGGTGGAGGATGTCTGGTTTGCAGGAATGCTCGTACATCTTCTATATGATTAGCCCGATACGTAGATTCTATACCATCGGCTGGATATGGCATTATTAATATACGCGATGTTAAGTAACTAGCATCCAATTCAGTTCTAGCCATACTCTGTTGCACTGATTGCATTACTTTACTAGATGTATCTTTAAGATTACGAAAAATACTGCCTGCACCACCTTTCAAAGAACTAAAAAGACCGGAACTTGGAATCCCTTGAACTTTAGAAGGTGGCTGATGCGCTGGAATAGGTCGATGTAATGCAGGCATTTGTTGAGGTACTGATGAAGCTGGCAGGGTAGATCGTGAGGAAGCTGCTGCTGGTACTGTTGGTGTTACAGCTGACGGTTGTGTAGATGGAGATATCCGTGGCGGTGGTGCTGGTGGAGCTTTTATTTCTAAATTAGCAGGTTCTCTTGGATCAAAATTGTTTGATTCAGCAATAGCTGCTAATCTTTCTAATAAAATTGACGTTGTCATTCGTTTTATAGGAGACGGTTCTAAACAACCTTTTACTAAGCCATAAATAGATTCATAACGAGGATTTGGAGTTGGTGGTGAGTATTTTGCATTGATGATTGCTAATTTATTACCTAAAAATAATAATAAAATTATATATTGAATACATTATACAAACTTAATAAAATAAAATATTGATGACATTTAAGTGAGCAGTCACTTGGCCATTATTTAATTTTTTTTAATCATCAAATTTGTTACAAAAAATTATTTTTAAAAAATTGCACTTAAAGTCTTTCAAGTTTTTTTGAGAAAAAAATATTTTTGTGTAACAATGTTTTCAATAGAAAAAAAAAATTATAAAAATGTTTAGATGTCGGCTAACTTTATTTTCATAAATATTGAAAAATGAATAGTTCGTACATACCTTCTGGGAAAGGATGACGAAGAGTAACTAAAGTGTATAGAATACATCCTAACGCCCAACAGTCGACTGGTGGACCAATAGGTTCATTATTCCAGGTATCCATCATTTCTGGAGCACGATACATAGGTGTTGTGAATCTTGCCATTTGATCTTCTAACATGGAACGTTTTTGAGCATTCCATGATGGATCTGGTAATATTTGTTGAGTTGAACAACTGCCAAAATCACATAACTTAATGAGACCATCACTTGCAAACAAAAAATTTTCTAACTTTATGTCAAAATGTATAATTGGTTGAGGCTGTTGAGTGTGCATATGATGAACTGCTTTAGTTATTTGATAAGCTATACGGCATACTTGAGGTAGAGTTAAAGATTTAGCTGATGTACCACGAAGTACATCAGCTAAAGTACCACCAGGACATAATTCCATTACTACTAAGTATTCACATCCTCGTCTTTCTTCTCGCTCAATTCGTTGTGCACATAGATATTGAATTACATTGGGATGCCCAGATAATTTTTTCAATGTTTCTATTTCTTTTATAATATTTTTATTTGCTTCTTCATCTACTGCTATCAGTCTCTATAAGTTACAATATTTTTGTATTATTAAAAGTATTTTACATTATAAGTGTCAACGTTTTACAATTATTTTTTATAAATAAATATTAACTACCTTTAATGCGTACTCTTTACCCGTGGCAATATCTTCTACTGCGAAAACTAACGCCCAGCCACCTGTTTTTGTAACAAAATATGCCATAAACAACTTATATTTTTATTATTTATATTTTTACTTTTATGTTATTAAAAGTTTTTCAAAACAACAAAAAAAAAATTTTTAAAACCTATAAAATACGAAACAACAACTTTACTGAAACTTTCACTTGATAATTTTTAGAGCATTACAATGTATATGAACAATGAACGATATAATTCTTGACTAATTCAACTATCACTATTGCTTGAATTGCTTTAAAAATAACTTATTGCAATAAAATATAATTTTAATAATAAAAGTAAAAATTGATTCTTAACTACTTACATTTCAGATAATAACAATTGTTTTACAAATTAAATAATGATCAATAATGAATTAAAATAATGTAAGTGATATTTCAGATTTAAACAATTTTTTAACTCATTAATTACCGAATGACAAGTTCAATACTATAAACAATAAATGTTTTTTTATTGTTATTAAAAATAGTAAATGGTGAACACTTACCCTCAGCAATTAATCTATTTACTCGTAATTTTACATTACTTATTTCTAACACTTGTCCCACATATTCATTAGTACCAGTACTACCATTTAAATATCCAAACGCCGATTTTAAGTAATCCGACATATTTATTTGTAAAAGTTGTTTAGTAGAGTTTTTTATATATTATGTTACGATTGAAAATCATCAATCCGATGCTGTTCGTCCATATTGTAATTCTGACGTATAGAACATTGACATTCAACATTACACTTATTTTACTCTGGCCTACTCCTCTCTTTCTTTTGCTTATTGTATATCTATATCTACTCACATACTATCTGCGTCATACGCAAATAGTGTTATGGTTGTATTATTGTGATATTTTTTTTTCATGTCCTCATCCTTCTCGACGCCTTGCTTGCGGGTTCATTGTATTGGCTACTAATAATTTACCGACGTAAATTCAATTCTCCCGGGAATATTTAAATATTCAATTTTGAAAATGAAAAATAAAAGAATAGATAAATGTAAAATGTAAATAACTTTTATAAATAAAATTATTAAGAAAATATTTAGTTCTTCATAAAACCTAATTAAATTTCATAGTTATGAATGTATTTATTCATGATTAAACTCGATGGAATATTGAAAACATACATACCGATTTTTATAGCTATGAAGTAAGAAAGATATATTGGTAGAAATATGAAAATTACAATGAGAATTAATTTAGCAGCTATTCATTAATTTTTAGAATTTTTTAACAAACCAATTATAGCAAAAATAAATGAGAACAAAAAATTGACATTTAGAAATTTAAAAAAATTATAAATGCAATTTTTTAAATATAGTTTTGTAGAAAAAATTAAGTTGTTGAATAAAATTAAAAAATTATCAAGTAGCTGCTAACTTTAATGTCATAAAATTACAATACGATGACTACACACTTTACTGTCACGGGCAATATCGAAAATCTCTGGTGGAAAACGTATACGATTCTAGAATTTTGTTTAAAGTTCCAAAAAACGACGTTTTCCAATTTTCAAATGCGAAATGGACTGATGATGTATATGTTAAAGAGATCCTAAAAATTTTTAGATTAATGTTGTTTTAATTGCCATTTTGAATTATTACAAATAATATACTATTTTTATATTCAACTGTAAATAGGACTAAACAAATAATCCGGAACGTGTCGAATTTTTTACAGAATAATTTTAAAAACGACGCTATACGATAAGTACTGCTCAAAAACGTTGATGTGCACTTGGAGATATAATTACTAGCATGATGAATTTTCGATCAATAAACTTTTAAATGTGTACCTAGATAATTTTTAGGTAGATTTCGTACAAATTTATCTTTTTCACCGATCCTCATTTAAAAATTTACTTGAAAATATGCTCTATTATCTCTTAAATATATGAGTAAGGCTAAAAAAATGCATTACTTGACAATTATATGTACGTACGTATTTATGAACACTTCTTGCACATGTTGAAGAAGCAAAAAACTTTCCGAATTTTGAATAATTAGTTTAAAAAAAAAAAAACAAAAGAAAATACTTGATGAATTAATCTGCAAATTTACAAGATCATTGAGGGGAAAATTGAGGTAAAAACATTTTTGAAAGCCTTGGTTTCTTCATCAATATTTCGGCTCAGATGCAGCCGTTTTACTAAAATAACGGAAAAAGTTAATTTGTGTAACTTTTTTCAAATTAAAATTTAGAATGAAAAAAAAAATTAGGAAAAAATATTTTTCACTTCACGCTAATAAAATCCATGATTCTACAAAATTAGGAAGTCATTGATATCACCTCAACTCTATAATTCACTAATTCATTGTTGACTTGTTTCTAGTTGCTATGATATGAAATGTAGTAAGTTAACGTAATGGAAAATTTTTGTCACAAATAAAAAAAAATTTGCATAGAATTATTGTTGTTAATTTTTACTAAAAAAGTTATATGTTTATATTCTAGATTATAAAAGTATTATACAATACTTTCAATATCACCGATTTAAATTAATTGGAAAGATTGGAATAATTGTGACACAATCGACCTGAGAAATGTGTCTAAGTAATAGTAAAGTCGAATATTTTTTAAATAACATTATATTTAGAAATATTAAAGAATTTTTTGGGTTATATCTGTATAGTTTTAATTTATTTACTATTTTTTTTCTCTATTTTTAAGTCTAAGAGTATTTTTTGGATTGATTTTAGGCTGCGTTGAGTCAATAAAAAAAAAATTGTTTAGAGGGCAGCATGTACCGAAGAGTCACACTTCAATTGTGATAAAACTCATGATCATAAGAACTCGCGATCGGGACGCTTTTCTCTTCAGTATCCACAGATTCGGTAGAATCTGGCGCCAAGTTCCGTTCAAAAATTCCGTTGTAAACGGAGCGCCAGACTACCGACTGTCTTTACTGTAAGCAGAATGGTATTTCGAGGTTGCAAAATTTTATTTAATTATATGGTACTCCTTTTTCCAAAATGATATATCATAAAAGTAAGTCATACTCTATTTTACTGATATTAATTTATTATAATCAATTATAACATTTCCCTGATAGCCACCTTACCTATAACTTACTGTCAATCTACGTCCGCAATTTGAAGCAAACTTGACGGAAAGAGTTGGCAAAGCGAGCGATTACCTATTAGTTACCTATAACTTACTCTGCAAATAGACGTCAAAACTTGTTGTACAAGTATTTCCTTCAAATTGTAGTAAAGTTGAAAGGAAATTTAACTACAAGTTTGATTGTTAACTTGTATTCAAGTTGCGGCCGTAGATTTCTGTCAATTTGCTTACAACTGTTGTTGAGTGAAGAATTACCGCCAACTTGATGTATAACTTAACCGTAACTGCTGGGAGTCAACACTTACTGAGAAAGCGCTGGCTATCAGGGTTAATTCACTTAAAATTATTAAATTTTATCAGTACAAACTATAGTAAGCCCAGAAATTTCGATCCTGACTTTTTTTTCATGGAGAAAAGTCACCGCCACAGACTAGATAAAATAAAAATGTGTAGTAATCTTACTATAGATACGCAACTACACTGAAAAAAGTTAATTCACAGCTTGCATCTACAACCACCAGAGTGCACTGGAATTATTTCTACATAAACTGTAGATTCAACGGGATAGCTCACTGAAGTTAGAACGCCAAATTTTTTTCTTTTAATTTTTGATTTTTTTTTCTATCACGTTTTCAGCTCTTCGTTTGTTCTTTATTATTCACTCTCAACATTTGATCGTTCTCCATTTATTTATTTTAAAAAGAATTTATTAATAATGTACCTTTAAGTTAGCCCCCCTGTCGCATTTTTTAATATTTTGGTAGCAATTTGGGTCATCAAGCCTCTATTTTTGATTGTTCATGTATATTTAACATTTGTTCCTACTTCACATTTTTTATTTGTTGTTTAATTAACATTTTTAATTAGCTGTATGTATGCATTCTAAATATTTGCACTGCGCATGCGTCAACTTTACGTATATAGACTTTTAGCGCGGTTTTTGAAAATTATAGTAAAAAGCACATCTCATGTGTAAAAAATTAAAAAATTTACGAGTGTAATTTTTTAGGAATTACTATTTAATTAATTCAAATAATTAAAAAAATTGTTAGACGTCAGCCAATATCAATGTCATTAAGTAAATAAATAAATAACTAATAAATATTCATTTCATTCTAAATTTTTAAAAATATCGAGAGAATTGTTAATCAATGCATGTACATTTTTTTTTATTTTCATCAATTCTATTTTCATGAATACTACGAACTATTAAAAAAAAAAAAAAAAAAAAAAAAATCCATAACAATTAACAAAAATTTCAATACTTTATTAAAATAAAACTTATTATAAAATTATTAAATACTACACGTTGCCCTTTTGTCCTGTGACCTCTATAATTGAAATTACAAGAAAAATACACTTACTCTAATCACACTGCTGGTCAATATAATTTTCAAAAGTCCGCGCTGAAAGTCTAAACGTAAAGTTGACGCATGCGCAGTGCAAATATTTAGAATACAAATATTCGGCTTATTAAAAATGTTAATTAAACAAGAAATAAACAATTTGAAGTTGGAACAAAGGTTTTTTGTACATGAACAATCATAATCAGAGGTTATTCCCATTAGATAGTGTACCATTCTATGATTTTGTGGTCGTTGCCGATAGGTTGCATTATTATCCAATCAAGTGGATTTCAAATAATTTTAATCTTTAGGTGAAAAGTCTTACAATTATGCGCGTGGTGTATTGTGTCATTTACTTACTACAATGTCATAATAACAATAACACTAATAATACAAATTATGAGACTGAAATTAATAATAGCGGTAATACCAAATTGAGGTTAAAAATATCATTATCATTATTATTACTGAATGAATTATTGTTATTATTAAATTAATGTGTATTAGAGTATTAAATCCAAATCAACAACTTTTTTAATTCAAAAAAATGTTAAAATTTTTACTGTATATAAATAAAAATGTAAAATCCCTATTAATAAGATAGTTAATCGCTTTTAACCGCGGAGTTTACGCGGATCAGTCACGTTAAGTTTTTTAATGCTACTAGCTACTATGAGAGAAACAGAATTTCAATTTTTTTATTAGGATTTGATTATCAAAATTAACGAATAAACAACCTATCATATTAGAATAGCTTTGCCTGCATTAATTTATTCATTTATGAATTTTCAATTTTGCGCGGGAAAAATTTAATTTTGAAATTAAGAATGTTAAAATACTTTATAAATACAAAATTTCTAGAACAAACTATCAAACAACTTCATATGTGGATGGTTTTCAAACCTATTCTTTCTATTGAATTTCATTTATTAACTAGACTAAATACACAACAGGCTAAAGATTGTTTGAGTTTTACTTTCTTCCTTTAGGCCAGCAGTTCAAGATTTAGGCAATTCTCATTGGATAGTGTACACATTCTACGACTTTGTAGTCGTTGCCTGTAGGTGGCATTGTTATTCAATCGAGCGGATTTCAAATAATTGTAATTTTTACGCCATATGTATTACACTTGTGCGTATGATGCATTGTCCCCTTTATTAACAATAATTTCATTGTAACAATAACAATAATAATTATTATAAAAATGAAATTTATTATATCGGTAATGATAAATTGATGTTAAAAGTATCATTATCATTGTTTATCATTACCAAAATAATTATTGTTATTGTTAAATTAATGTGTAGTAGAGCATTAAATCTAGATTAACAACTTTTTTAATTCAAAAAAATGTTAAACTTTAACTATATATACATAAAAAATTTTAAATCCCCATTGATAAGCTAGTTAATTGATTGAAACCGAAGAGTTTACACGGGTCAGTCACGTTAAGTTTTTTAATGCTACTAGCTACTATGAGAGATCTTCACCAGACTACCATATTGACAGTTATTTTCACTAAAAATCTGAAAAAAATTTTCGAAACGGATTTTTTCACTGAAACTGATATTAATCCAGTAAGCAGTGTTTTTAATTCGGTGAGTATACTTCACGGATGTGAATCTATAAACATAACAATGTATGAAATCATATATTATATAATTAGAGCTGATAAGATATAATATATATATATATATATATATATATATATATATATATATATATATATATATATATATATATATATATATATATATATATAATTAATTATACATATTTACATTACATAAATTCAAGCGAAATCGTTTTTTCTCGGGTTGAAATTCGTCCGAAAAAAATTTGGGGTACTCAATGACGCGCGCCAAGTACGATAAAAAATTTTTTCTTAATTTTTAAATTTTCAACAAATTTTTTCAATTTTTTCAACATTATGACGGTTTCTTGGTATTTTTTTGTATTTGACGTTTTTTTGTATATAATGAAAATTATTGTAACGAGTCTTATTTTTTTTGCAAAGTGCAGATGTTATTGAGATGAGTTTTATGAACGTGGACTTGGCGCAATTTTTAACAGTGAAACTGTTTTTGTTCGGATTTCATATCTTTTTGTTAAGTGTAATTTTTTGCTCGCCTCTTAATACATTCTTAATTTTAAAATTGAACTTTTCCCGCGCAAAATTAGAAATATGTAAATAAATTAATTAATTCAGGTAAAGCTATTATCATATAAAAGGTTATTTATTCGTTAATTTTGAAAATTAAATCCTAACAAAAAAATTAAAATTCTGTCTCTCTC
Organism: Cotesia typhae; assembly: GCF_013202065.1. Lineage (NCBI taxonomy): Eukaryota > Metazoa > Arthropoda > Insecta > Hymenoptera > Braconidae > Cotesia > Cotesia typhae. The sequence continues at coordinate 15,781,357 of NW_027423774.1, forward strand.
ATAGTAGCTAGTAGCATTAAAAAACTTAACGTGACTGACCCGTGTAAACTCTTCGGTTTCAATCAATTAACTAGCTTATCAATGGGGATTTAAAATTTTTTATGTATATATAGTTAAAGTTTAACATTTTTTTGAATTAAAAAAGTTGTTAATCTAGATTTAATGCTCTACTACACATTAATTTAACAATAACAATAATTATTTTGGTAATGATAAACAATGATAATGATACTTTTAACATCAATTTATCATTACCGATATAATAAATTTCATTTTTATAATAATTATTATTGTTATTGTTACAATGAAATTATTGTTAATAAAGGGGACAATGCATCATACGCACAAGTGTAATACATATGGCGTAAAAATTACAATTATTTGAAATCCGCTCGATTGAATAACAATGCCACCTACAGGCAACGACTACAAAGTCGTAGAATGTGTACACTATCCAATGAGAATTGCCTAAATCTTGAACTGCTGGCCTAAAGGAAGAAAGTAAAACTCAAACAATCTTTAGCCTGTTGTGTATTTAGTCTAGTTAATAAATGAAATTCAATAGAAAGAATAGGTTTGAAAACCATCCACATATGAAGTTGTTTGATAGTTTGTTCTAGAAATTTTGTATTTATAAAGTATTTTAACATTCTTAATTTCAAAATTAAATTTTTCCCGCGCAAAATTGAAAATTCATAAATGAATAAATTAATGCAGGCAAAGCTATTCTAATATGATAGGTTGTTTATTCGTTAATTTTGATAATCAAATCCTAATAAAAAAATTGAAATTCTGTTTCTCTCATAGTAGCTAGTAGCATTAAAAAACTTAACGTGACTGATCCGCGTAAACTCCGCGGTTAAAAGCGATTAACTATCTTATTAATAGGGATTTTACATTTTTATTTATATACAGTAAAAATTTTAACATTTTTTGAATTAAAAAAGTTGTTGATTTGGATTTAATACTCTAATACACATTAATTTAATAATAACAATAATTCATTCAGTAATAATAATGATAATGATATTTTTAACCTCAATTTGGTATTACCGCTATTATTAATTTCAGTCTCATAATTTGTATTATTAGTGTTATTGTTATTATGACATTGTAGTAAGTAAATGACACAATACACCACGCGCATAATTGTAAGACTTTTCACCTAAAGATTAAAATTATTTGAAATCCACTTGATTGGATAATAATGCAACCTATCGGCAACGACCACAAAATCATAGAATGGTACACTATCTAATGGGAATAACCTCTGATTATGATTGTTCATGTACAAAAACCTTTGTTCCAACTTCAAATTGTTTATTTCTTGTTTAATTAACATTTTTAATAAGCCGAATATTTGTATTCTAAATATTTGCACTGCGCATGCGTCAACTTTACGTTTAGACTTTCAGCGCGGACTTTTGAAAATTATATTGACCAGCAGTGTGATTAGAGTAAGTGTATTTTTCTTGTAATTTCAATTATAGAGGTCACAGGACAAAAGGGCAACGTGTAGTATTTAATAATTTTATAATAAGTTTTATTTTAATAAAGTATTGAAATTTTTGTTAATTGTTATGGATTTTTTTTTTTTTTTTTTTTTTTAATAGTTCGTAGTATTCATGAAAATAGAATTGATGAAAATAAAAAAAAAATGTACATGCATTGATTAACAATTCTCTCGATATTTTTAAAAAATTTAGAATGAAATGAATATTTATTAGTTATTTATTTATTTACTTAATGACATTGATATTGGCTGACGCCTAACAATTTTTTTTTAATTATTTGAATTAATTAAATAGTAATTTCTAAAAAATTACACTCGTAAATTTTTTAATTTTTTACACATGAGATGTGCTTTTTACTATAATTTTCAAAAACCGCGCTAAAAGTCTATATACGTAAAGTTGACGCATGCGCAGTGCAAATATTTAGAATGCATACATACAGCTAATTAAAAATGTTAATTAAACAACAAATAAAAAATGTGAAGTAGGAACAAATGTTAAATATACATGAACAATCAAAAATAGAGGCTTGATGACCCAAATTGCTACCAAAATATTAAAAAATGCGACAGGGGGGCTAACTTAAAGGTACATTATTAATAAATTCTTTTTAAAATAAATAAATGGAGAACGATCAAATGTTGAGAGTGAATAATAAAGAACAAACGAAAAGCTGAAAACGTGATAGAAAAAAAAATCAAAAATTTAAAGAAAAAAATTTGCGGTTCTAACTTCAGTGAGCTATCCCGTTGAATCTACAGTTTATGTAGAAATAATTCCAGTGCACTCTGGTGGTTGTAGATGCAAGCTGTGAATTAACTTTTTTCAGTGTAGTTGCGTATCTATAGTAAGATTACTACACATTTTTATTTTATCTAGTCTATGGCGGTGACTTTTCTCCATGCAAAAAAAGTCAGGATCGAAATTTCTGGGCTTACTATAGTTTGTGCTGATAAAATTTAATAATTTTAAGTGAATTAAATGTTATAATTGATTATTATAAATTAATATCAGTAAAATAGAGTATGACTTACTTTTATGATATATCATTTTGGAAAAAGGAGTACCATATAATTAAATAAAATTTTGCAACCTCGAAATACCATTCTGCTTACAGTAAACACAGTCGGTAGTCTGGCGCTCCGTTTACAACGGAATTTTTGAACGGAACTTGGCGCCAGATTCTACCGAATCTGTGGATACTGAAGAGAAAAGCGTCCCGATCGCGCGTTCTTATGATCATGAGTTTTATCACAATTGAAGTGTTACTCTTCGGTACATGCTGCCCTCTAAACAATTTTTTTTTTATTGACTCAACGCAGCCTAAAATCAATCCAAAAAATACTCTTAGACTTAAAAATAGAGAAAAAAAATAGTAAATAAATTAAAACTATACAGATATAACCCAAAAAATTCTTTAATATTTCTAAATATAATTTTATTTAAAAAATATTCGACTTTACTATTACTAAGATACATTTCTCAGGTCGATTGTGTCACAATTATTCCAATCTTTCCAATTAATTTAAATCGGTGATATTGAAAGTATTGTATAATACTTTTATAATCTAGAATATAAACATATAACATTTTTAGTAAAAATTAACAACAATAATTCTATGCAAATTTTTTTTTATTTGTGACAAAAAATTTTCCATTACGTTAATTTACTACATTTCATATCATAGCAACTAGAAACAAGTCAACAATGAATTAGTAAATTATAGAGTTGAGGTGATATCAATGACTTCCTAATTTTGTAGAATCATGGATTTTATTAGCGTGAAGTGAAAAATATTTTTTCCTAATTTTTTTTTTCATTCTAAATTTTAATTTGCAAAAAGTTACACAAATTAACTTTTTCCGTTATTTTAGTAAAACGGCTGCATCTGAGCCGAAATATTGATGAAGAAACCAAGGCTTTCAAAAATGTTTTTACCTCAATTTTCCCCTTCTACCCCTTGTAAATTTGCAGATTAATTCATCAAGTATTTTTTTTTTGTTTTTGAAGTTATACTTCTTTAGGCGCGTTATGAAAAATTGATGAGAGTGAAATTTTACGATGCGCGCGCACACCGTGACACAAAACTAACAGAAATGAAGTTGCCCACTAAACCGCTCATTAAGTTGAGGAAAAAATGCTACCAACAAAACAGAAGTAGAACCTCTATTAGTGGCGTATGTTGGCACGCACGCCACTTGTGTTCACTGTGTATTTATATTTATATTATTTATCTACATGCTTTGAGTTTCTACATTTAAAACACGTGTTATAATCAGAAGTGATTTGAATTAAATATTTAAATCAATACTAATTAATATCAGAAAATATTTGTGAAAAAACTGTGCTCATCAACCTTCCTAAGTGCTCCAATACAATTTAGATTAACTCTATCTGTATGTATTATTTAGTAATATAAATGACAAAATTATTATTTAATATAATTCATACTAAATATTATTAAATTATTAACGTTAAATATTTATTATTAATTATTTAATATTTAAAAAAAAAAAAAAAGAAATAAATTTAATAAAACATTAAGTGAAAAATTTATGATAAAAATTAAAATTGAACATCAAATTTAAATATTAATTTCTAATATTTATTATTAAATTGAGTGAATAATATAATAAAATAATTAATAATTAATAATAATAAACATAATTTAAAAACAACATTCGAATAATAATAGAATTTATGTTACACTTAATGTAAGAGAATAATAATAAATATTTATTTATTTAATTTTTCAAATGTAAACTGAACTTTATTGACTATAATAACTCCTTTTCCAGTCTTGGATTATTTTATTGTAATTAATTATTTGCATACAATCAAAAACTATTTTTTTTTAAATGTTAAAAGTATTAAAAAACTATTAAAATTATTATGCCAAAGAAGTATAACTTCTTACACGTGTACATAAGTACACGCACCCTTTTTTTTTTTTTTTTTTTTTAAACTAATTCAAAATTTGGAAAGTTTTTTGCTTCTTCAACATGTGCAAGAAGTGTTCATAAATACGTACGTACATATAATTGTCAAGTAATGCATTTTTTTAGCCTTACTCATATATTTAAGAGATAATAGAGCATAATTTCAAGTAAATTTTTAAATGAGGATCGGTGAAAATGATAGATTTGTACGAAATCTACCTAAAAATTATCTAGATACATATTCAAAAGTTGATTGATCGAAAATTTATCATGCTAGTAATTATATCTCCAAGTGCACATTAACGTTTTTCAGCAGTACTCATCGTATAGCGTCGTTTTTAAAATTATTCTGTAAAAAATTCGATACGTTCCGGATTATTTGTTGATTCTTATTCACAGTTGATTGTAAAAATAATATATTATTTGTAATAATTCATTATGACAATTAAAACAACATTAATCTAGTCTGTTACAATAACACAATGACATCAAAACGAACGCAAAAGTAAAATTTCATTAAATCTGTCAGAGAGAATAGGTAATTTTTTACCTAGACCGATGATTAGACATGCAAATTAAAACTCATTCGTTAAGCTTTTGGGTGCCATCCACAAAAATTTTATAAGCTATTGTATTCAATTGTTATTTTGCAAAGAAACAGTGAAAGTACCAATTTTTTAACATTTCAAAGAATTCAAATTGCTGACCTATACTATTTAATTGATTAAAAAAACAAAAAAATAATTATGCAAATAGAAGCTTATTTTAAATGCAATTCGCAGAAATAAAAAGGACATTGTGTTCAATTGTTATTGCGCGAAAAAAGAGTAAAAGTGATGATTTTCAAGATTTTTGAATTGCTGTCATTCCTACAATATGTAATTTACAGCATCAGATGCAATTTACAGAAATGTGATAGGGTATATCGCGTTCCATTGTTATCGCGCGGACAAACAGTAGGAATGCGAATTTTTGCAATTTGTGAATTGCTGTTTTTTCTAAACTAATTGACCGATTTGGCTCATCTTCGAATTCAACCTCGGAAATCGTCCTCAGAATAAGTATGTTACGTTTTATTGAGATCCGTATAGAATTGCGGGCGCTAGAAAAGAGACAATGCCGGTTACATCGTATATTGTATATATACATACATATATAATTTTTTGAACCATTTGCATTTTCTGAATCTGCTTGATAAGCTGAGTCGAAAAATAGCGAAATGTTTCAAAAGTTCCGTAATGAGGACCAATGCAATAGTTAGATTTTTATGGTATCTACTAAAAATGCAACTCCATATTGCGTCCAGTAGAGCAGCCGGGTAACAAAACAGCTAGTGATTGTATATAATATCGTAAATATATATTCTATTTTTATGACATTCTTTGAAACATAGGGGGTTAAAGTAACAATCGTTGAAAATATTTGAATGATCGGAGGTGCTGATACTAATAGACAGATCAGTAAAAAAATTTTTAAAATATTAGCTAAACAAGGTTATAATTTGTTTTAAAACTTTAATAAATACAATGAGGTATTTTAATACTTTTTTTATTTTAGCCGTAAAAAGTGGATCCTAACATCTAAACTTCATGTACTTCATCGCAGTGTCCAGTCCCTAAATATTATTTTGTCATCGATACTTTTGCTCCTCACCGTTGTTCTGGTCTCCACGTTCACTTATGCTTGAACAAGATTCCTAATTTTACACCTTCGATTCCCACCACATGGTAAATTTAATAAAAGCAGGCCTCCTTCTTGGTATTTATTAGCACATCGTTATTCTCAGGAATCGTCGACAAAGCATATTGCTTCTCTTCAATCCTGCTTAGAGTTCTCTTGTCTAACAATTTGAACAAGTCTCTTTGACAACTCGTGCAACTCACTGGCGGATCGTCAAGAATCCCTTATAGTTTCGACTATAAGTAAGTGCTTCAACATACAACTCATCTGCGCGAATAAAATTTTGAATTTGCTCGGGAAATTCTTCATGGTAATTTAAAATGTCTGGGTGCAGAGAAATCAACACTGCGGCTACTGGAACCGTTTTGTGGTTTTCCAATGTTTATCAGAAAATTTTGGTCCATAGCTAATTGCAAAGACACAATTGACTCGAATTCATCGGCTAAATTGTTTGATGTTGGTGAGGATTCTTGTAATTCTCGAGGTTGGAGAATCGAAAAGTAGTCCAGCCGGTGAAGTCTCGTCAATATCGAGATACAGAAGCTTGGCTGCAGTTGTCATTGCGGTTGATAATGTTTAATTGTCGCAAGCCATAAGATCTATAATGTTACCCTGACAGCCCAAACATTTAGGCGAAACAGCGCATCATCTCACAAGCGTCTAATAATTCATCAATAACCTGTTATATAACAATTTTTTTTAATTATTTGTTCTAATACTGAAAATTTGAATTCAGTTTTATTACTTTGTTTATTTCAACAACATTGAAGATATTAGTGTTGCGCAATGATATCATTTTTATGATGATTTACCTCATTTTTTATGACATTAAAGTTAGCTGTCATTATTATAATTTTTTTTATTTTTTTTTTAATAAATAAATTAGCTCTGAAAAATTTCATTTTTTACTTCTTTAATTTTTTAAATGTCAATTATTTGATTTCATTTTTTAAATGTCAATTTTTTTATCTTTTTTTTTTTTTTTCCCATAATTTATGTTAAAAAAATTTATGAAAATTAACTTAACAGATAGTTGATAATTTTAAGAATTTTTGTAACAAATAAATTATGGCAAAAAAAAATTATAAAAAAGCTAACTTTAATGTCGTAAAAAATTTTTTAAATTAATTATTGTCTGCTAAATTGATTCTCATCTTTTTTTAATTATTAAGACAAATTATATATATTTGAAATAACTTATATTCTTATAAGCAGCTTATCATAGTATATTTAAATATCTTATGTTCTTAATTTTGTACTCATGCTTATGCAATTCATAACCTCTTTTAATGTTCACAAACTGTCAAATCCTACACTACTAACCATCGTAAATATATTGCTTTTGAGCATGACCAAGCTCGTGCTCTGTATTCCGATCTCTGTTTTGCCAATACAATAATTTGCTTCAAGACAGTATTTATTGTTAAATGACAATTTTTAATGTTTATTATAAGTAAATGTATCAAAAATCAATCAAATTGCAATTATTTATAATGCTATTAAAAATGAATTTATAATGTTGAAATCAAAATTATGATCTACTAAGTGTTTCCACTAGCTATTGTTTATTTATGAAATATTTGTACTACAAGTGATTATTTGACATTATTAATTCGTATAGATGCAATTATTTTACAATACAGGATAAATAATTCTATTTTGAATAATAAAGTGACTGAGAAAAAAATTAAAATTATTGAACTTTAAATTTTCACAAAAAATAGTAAATAATCAAAAATGTCATTAGATATGGTTAAATTTACAAAACTGCGTACGGCTATTGATCCAAGTTTTTGGGCCAAGTTAGCAGAATTGAAATTGGATAAATATAAATTGGAAGATAAAACTGAAATATCTATTTGGAGTGGTTATAGCTTGGATAAAGCATATGAAAACAGAACAAGTCCAATGGTTCTTGATTGCACATCGTTTAATGAGTAAGATATTATCACTTTATATTTATGATTATGAAATGAAGTAAGATTTTTGCTTTTAAATTTAGAATTAACTATTTATTAATCTGTGTATCTAAATTTTTAGAAACGTTGAAACAACATCACTTAACGGATCTGTTGTCTGTACTGGAATACTCATTAACACTAATACTTTTGAATCATTCAGACAAACTCAACCAGATAAATTTATTGATTCACTTGGTAAACATCTCAAAGATGCTATTATTGACGGGACAGCATTAAAAGAACCTTGGCGACTTACTTTATTTTTATTATTATCATACGCTGATTTAAAAAAGCACAGATTTCATTATTGGGCAGCTTATCCGACTTTATTTAATTTACCTGAAATTCATTATGATGGTCCCCGAACAAAAGCTACAGAAATACTTTCAAGCAACGATTTCAATAAGCTCCAGACTGAGTTCAATAGTTTGAACTCAAAATTTAAAAGCTTTTTTGCTATTTTATTATCCAGTGATGGCTTAAGGATTATGACTTTGTCCGAAGGCGTCACTTATGTTAACTCTTCATTAGTGAAAGCCAAAGAAACTAGCTGTGTAAGTATCTAGATAATAGTATAAATTTGACCAATTATTTTAATAAACAATGTACTTGTTTTCTTCAGGTTGATCAAAAGCTGTATTTTGCATTTTATGATCCATGTGATACTCTTGAGCCAGGATGGCCACTTAGAAATCTTCTTTGTCTATTATTTTATTTTTGCCCAGATTTCACTTATAGTAAAACAATAAATATAATATCTCTTCGTGGTAAAAATTTAGAGTCGTCTATTATATTTTCTATAAAAACAAAAGGAGATGAAAAAATTTTGGATAGAAAAGAAATAATCGAAGGACGACTAGTTGGATGGGAACCTAATATAAACGGTAAAATGGGACCAAATATTGCTGATCTATCCGAATCACTAGATCCAAATCGGTAAATACAATAAATTTATCATTATTATTAATAATTATAAATATTTTTTTATCCAGCAATGTATTTTATTTCAGGATGGCTGCTCGTGCAGTTGGTTTAAATTTAAAACTTATGAAGTGGCGATTAGTTCCTGATTTAGATTTAGAAAAAGTCTCTAAACTTCGTTGTTTACTACTAGGAGCCGGTACTTTAGGTTGCTCAGTTGCTAGAGTATTGATTGGTTGGGGAATTAAAAACATAACATTCGTTGATAATTCAATAGTATCTCACAGTAATACTGTTAGACAAAGTCTTTACACTCACGAAGATGCAGTTAATAAACGATTGAAAGCTGAAGCAGCAAGAGATGCACTTCTCCGAATATCTCCTACATTTGTAAATATTTTATTTTAATTTAAAAATCTTTAGTAAACAGAATAATATTTAAAATTATCTATTTATGGTTAGAATGTTGAAGCCGTAGTCATGCATATTCCAATGCCTGGTCATGTAGTAGGACAAAGTCTCCTAGCCTCGACTCAGACAGCCGTAAAAACACTAGAAAAATTAGTTCAAAATCATGATGTGATATTTTTATTGCTTGATTCACGTGAAGCACGGTGGTTACCTACATTATTATGCGCAGTATTTGACAAAATGGCAATTAATGCAGCTCTTGGTTTTGATTCATACACTGTACAACGACATGGTACACGAAGAGTAACAGTAGCTACTTCTCCTGATTTGACTCAAAACTGTCCGTCTGGTGAAGATCTCGGCTGTTATTTTTGCAATGATGTAACGCAACCAGGAAATGTAAGTTTCATTATATACAATAAAAAACAACTAAAATATACATTATTTATTATTTAATCATTACAATTGCAGTCCCAGGCTGATAGAACTCTCGATCAACAATGTACAGTAAGTAGACCTGGATTATCATCAATTGCTGCTGGCCTTGCAGTTGAACTTATGATTGCTGTGACTCAGCATTCTAAAGGGTAATGAGATTTACTATTGATTGAAATAAATATTAATAGTTTTTAAGTATTTCGTTATTATTTTATCTTAAAGAATTGGAGCCAACGCTTTTATGGATGATGGTAGAAATCAGTATCGCTCTAGTGAAAGAGAGTCTTGTGAAGGCTTACTCGGATTGATTCCACATACTTTGCGTGGTTCTCTTTGGAATTATGAGATGCGACTAACAATTACTCATAGATTTCCATCCTGCACGGCTTGTTCTATACCAATAATTAATGAATACCGAAAACGTGGTTTTGACTTTATTCTTGATGCTTGTAATGAGCCTAATTATTTGGAACGAATTGCTGGTTTAGAAGATTTACTGAAAAGACCTAATCTGGATGAGGTTCGTAAAAACAATGTATTTATTTGAAATGTAACAAGAAATATTTTCGGAGTACTTAATTTGATTATTTTAACTTTTAGCTATGCTATGCAATAGATAGTTCCGATGAAGACAGTGAGAACATCAGTCTTACAAAAGTTTAGAAATGGATCTACATTTTATAAATTGTCATTTTTTATAAACTTGTAAAAAACTATTATTTTATGAATTACTCATACAAGATTTTTATTTTGTTATTTAAATGATAAGTATAACACCAAAAGTTTGTACGCAATGTTACAATATTTTACATTTAAACGTTTGTGATAAAAAAAAAATTAAAATATATAACTGACAAGTACAAAAATTAATATTTCCCATCGCACTTTTTGTTGTAAGCAACGAATATCAGCATTACTATCACATTCATATTGTTCAAAAAGCTTTTAATATTAATTAACAAATTTTTAATATAAAATAATAGATTATAACTAAATAAGTAGTATAAATAACAAAATGTCATGACAAAATATTATAGATACATTTTTTTTTATTTAATATATAAAAGTCCTTGATTGAGCTTATTGTAAAATTAACATTTATCATAAAATTTTTTGAAATAATTACAATTTGATTAAATTTACATTGTAAAGTTGTATGCGTCATTTATTAGCTTTAATTATGAAAATTATCGCAAAACTAATAGTTTAATAAAATATTTATTTAAAAAAGTAGTTATTTGATATTATTACTAATTGAAAAATCAAAGAAACCCCGGAAAATTTTAAACACTGCAATTTTTTTTCACTGCTCAAAATGATTGAGTTTCCCTGATGAGAAAAAAAGAATTGAAACGATTCGAAATGACTCAAAGCGATGAAAAATGATTCAAGTTGACAAATATGTAGATATATATTTTGCAGGGGTTGAATCATTTTAAATCTTTTTTTTTTTTAATAAGGGTTGTCAATCGCGCGAATATATCAACAACTTTTTTGTCGCAATGATTAATATAATTACAATAAAAAAATGCTTCTAAAAATTTCACTTGTAATTTTTATTAATTTTCACATGTGAAACTTTTTGATTAAATTTTTTGTTAATAATTTAATTGCTATAAAATTCCAAAAAAATATTTAAAATCTGTTAACTTCTGTGTTATAAAAATAACTAAAAGTTTAAAAGAACTATCATTTTTCTGAAAAACGCGAAAAGTCTTATCGATAATAACTTTGAATATTTTCTCCTCTCGTGGAAAATAACAATTTTTTAAGGAAAAACGTGTTATTTAAGAGTAAATTTTTTAAAAAGCCATAATAATGTCTTTTAACGAGAATTAAAAGTAAAAATTGCTACTTTTTTATATGCTTTGAACTTTAATTTTAAATAAGTATTAAATGAGTTAAATTAAGCTCTTCAAAAAATGATAAAAAAATCAAATGAGAAAATGAAACATTCTATTTCTTACGAAAATGTGGATTTAGCGTTCCTATACATCATCTCGCTACTGAAATTTAAAATTAAAAAATAAAATAATTTGATACACAATCTTGGGGAATAAAAAATAATTACTTGTTTTAGACCAATATACAATAAATTTAATACACAATAAAAATAATAAAATACGGAAATAATTGAAAAATGTTAAAATTTTATCTTATATAATAAAAAATAAATTTTTTTTTCTATTTGTTTCCGATTTTTTATACAAAAAGATTCGTAAAACAACCTTTAATTTCATAAAAAATAAATTTTTGTATAAAGAGGTTTATTCGGGTCGTTAGAAAAAATTTAAGAAATATTTCGATGTCTTATCTTTCATTTTTTGGAGTAAATATCTAGCAATTCATAAATAAATAAAAATATAAAGTATATTTATAATTACATTTATATACAGCTGATGCATACAATCTCAACTATTATATTCAATGCTAACGCACATCAGTTGAGTGAACGAAGGTTATAAATTTTTTCCAAAAGAGGGCGTTAGTAAAGCAAATGCCAAACATTCCTTTGTAACGTCTAAGTGGCAAACTGGTGGGGGACCCGTAGATACATACCTCTCGTGTCAGACAGCTCGTGCTCCGTGTGTCCGCCCGCATACCTCTGCGTTTTCCTTAATTCCAATGGAATAATTTGTTTACAATTACAAAGTTATATTGATAAACAATATATTTAATTAGTCTAAACATATTTTAAAAAGTGTCGTTATTTTTGCCACGTAGGTAAGTCTAAATATGTATTTTAACCGATATTTCATTTTACTTTTGGAATGCAAAGCTTTACTTTTTTAACGCTATGCTGCATTCCTTTATTGATTTGTACCGACAAGAGACGTGCTTTCCTAGCTTATTTAATTCTTTTAAAATCAGTAACTTTACTATCAATTTATTGTCAACCTAATTTTTTATACTTTTCGTTTTTTAATCATTCGTTCTATTGTTATCATCATTACTATAATTATTTAATCATCGTCGTTGTTGATATGAAACAATTAAACATTTAAAAAATATCTAGTTTATACTATCTAACTTATTAACAACACGTGACTATGTATAAGTGCCTGTGTGTCATTAGTTAATTACATTTTATAATTTAAACTAAATAATTTTTCAGTCGTTGAAATCATGCAACATAAAAGAAGAAATTTTTAAAAATAATTTAATCTGAGGTGAAATCAATGACATCTTTAATTATGGTTTTTTTTACAGAAAAAAAAAATAATTATCATTTTGAAACGTTTCGTTTGGAGAAATTTTTAAATTAATTTGGTTTGAAGAAAATTATTTGAATCATATTTTAAATTCCATTATGAATTATAAAATATTACCTGATAAATAAGTATCAAATTAACAGACAGCAATAAATTTTAACGATATGATTGTAAAAAAATCCAAAAATGTTGCGCAAAGAAGAGTTTCTAAAAATTTCCAGGTGCACTTTTTCAAATTATTATTTTTCTAATAATTAAATTATTTATAAATGAAAAATGAAGGTAAACTTCTGCTATATGAAGGTAAACTATCTGGTATATATAAAATACTCATTTTTATTTTATGATTATTTTATTGAAGCTGTTATTATTTTATAAACTCAATAAAATCAAAAAATTAAAAAGAAACTGTATCATCTTGTATACGGAAGACACGGTACTTAACCAAAGGAAGTAAAATCCCCGTTGTTTATATTATTACGAATAAAATAGTGATGCTTGAAAGTGTATTATGTAGGTGGTGAATGTCGAGAGAAATATTTATAAATGTGAATGTGGTGTCTGTGAATATAATGTTGAAGAGGGGCAATACAAGAGGCGAGGCAATAACACTTTGTTGAAAGAGGAAGGGAGGCTCTTGGTGAGGGGTCCGCATTCCACAGACAATGTCACGTTTTTTAATTCCCATTTCACTTTATTTGTACTCTATGTCGTTTACGGCAACAACTCTTTAACAGTTTACATCTCTAACTGCATCATTGTCCATTGTTTTTATTTTCATTTTCTTATTTGTTTGTTTTTTTAATTTCTTCCTAAAGTCTCCATAGTTTGTTTCTTTGATTTTTACTTTAATATTTAATTAAGCGCATAGATACACAAAAATACTGAGCAATGACGTTTTATTATTATTCACAGCGTTGGTCCAATCAACTTTAAACTAATTTTTCAATAATTGAAGAAAAATAAAAAACTAATCACATTCAACCATGTCCGCTGTTGAAAGCGCGCTGGACGTCTTGTCTCGGGCAGCTACGATGATGCAAGGTCAGTATTTTGACATCACTACGAGACTAAAATTCCTGGAATCAGAGATAGAATTCATGCTAATAGATAAGCATATCCTCTACTATTGCGTGAGAAATTTATAGTAGAAATTTAAATTTAAAGAATTAAAAAACTTGGAGAGATTCCACTGTGTTTATATTTCTTTACGTTACATTCTTTCAAGTTCGAGCAAAAGTATTTTTGTTTGAAACATTATTTATTACCGTATTTGAAAACTTTTTGACCTAACGCTTTGAATCATTGCTAAATAATTTTATTATATTTTTAATTCTTGGAATATTTTCTCATGAAATATATCCACATATTATTATAAAAGTTATAATTATTTATAGTTATGTATTGAAATGTCTTGATATGATAAGATTCCAGTTTAAAATTCTTGGATGTTTTTCATGTTTTGATTGAGCAATACTTCAATAAGTTATCTCTTTCCTTCTATATGGTTTCGGAGAGAGAGAGTTTTTTTCTATATACATACATTACAATGAAATGACGACAATATTATTGTATAAAATTATTTAAAAATGTTTTGTAAAATAATTTTTTTTTATAAAACCCTTGACCATGATTTAATCACCTGCATATTACTTTTCAAAGTCTATCAACATTTTCTTAGTATTTCATCTTTTTAAAATCAGTTGATCCAATCAATTTGCATTTATAGATAGGGTGTTCTGTATAGTATGTCAAAAACTAAATTTGATAAATAATTGTACAGGTCCTGCATGAAAAAGAAAATTCTTTGTTATTATGTGAACTGTTGAATATACCAAAAAGTGCATGTGTAATTAGCATATTCGAAATTATTTCTTAATAATGTATTTGGGTATATAATCCGAAACGGAATGCTTGATGATTCAGTCTAAGGCCATAAGCCATCCAGTTAGCATTGTACCGCTCTTACCTGTACTGTATTTTTGTATATTAATATTTTCACTGCTCTATAATTATTGTTTAAATAAACTTAATCTATTAATTATTTTCCATGCGCTATTATTTATAATCCTTAACATGAACATTCATAAATTAAAATCAAAATTCTCTTAGATTGAACGAAATTTACTTTTAGTTGAAAAAATTCATAGTTCAAGATCTTTATTTAGATTAAAGGAATTTTTTTTCTTAATATTTTCTTGATTTAAATAAACTTTTTTTTATTTGTATGTAGAATTTAACATTAATGAATATAATAATTTTTGGCATGATTAGAAAAAAAAACAAATCTAACAATTAATTAAGATGTTATAATGTAAGTATCACTAATAAAAATATTAGTTTATCAAAAGATCATTATAATGGTTATTTAAATTTACTAATAATTAAGAACTTGACACACTTAATCTGTAGATGAACTTTGTTCAATTTAATATTTCTTTCATGAAAAACTTTTAATTAGAACTTACTAAATACCTGTATAGCACATTTAAAAACTTCTGTATAGCACATTTAAATAGTCTTCAATTTCTGTCGTTTTATTTTTCATGAACAAATATTGGTAATTATTTACAAGTGGGGTCCACCATTTTTTTTTTTTTTTTTTTTTTTTTTTTTTTAATGAAATTTCTTAGATCTTATTGAAATATTTTTTTTTTTTTCAAATACAAAAAAATGAACAATTAAAAAAAAAAGTTGACTATCACAATTTTAACAAATTTTCAAAAAAAAATTAATAAATTTTTTAGAAAATTGTGATACTAAAAAAAAAAATTTATAGGTATATCAAAAATATCAAAAAAACATAAAATATAAATTTTCTCCAAAAACATGAGAGCCAAAATTTTTTCCAACTTTTGAAGGCAAAAATATTGAAATCTTTTTTTTCCTTTTGCGATATTTTTTATCATAACTGCGCTGCAAAAACAAGCAGAATAAAAAAAATTAAAAAATGTTAATTTTTCACTCAGATTGCTATAAAAATATGCGAGATTTTTTTATCTCAAATATTTTACTTTATAATAACTATTAGTCATTAATTGAGTCAATTCTCTTTCTTATATAAACTAAATTATTCAAAAAAATTTATTAACAAGTAATTCTTCAAAAAATAAATTTAATTTGTGAAAATTTTCCGCTAATTATGCCTTTGTATGTTGAGAATACTTAAATTGAAAATAATTTATTCAAATTCAATAAAAAAAGTTAGTGAGAGCAAATGTAGGTCGAAACGTAATTTAGAGTTTTGCGGATTTTTTAATTTTATAAATAGCAAGTTTTATATTTATATTCGAATGTCACATAAAACTTTATACATCTACATACACGGAAAAAAGAAAACAGGAATAATTACAGTATAAAATGTAAAATCGGTCCTGTCGTAATCAAAACTAGAAAAATTACAGTTCGAAATAACATTTTTCTAAATTCAAACTTTGAATGTTAATTTTCAGAGCTTTTAATGTAAATATTACATTCTACAATATAACTCTTATAAAATCTGTAATAATTACAATCTGAAACTATAATTTTTCCCGTTTTCATCATGGAGCGCCAAGTTGCATTATATGCTGTAATTTTTCCCGTTTTCATCATGGAGCGCCAAGTTGCATTATATGCTGTAATTTTTCGAGTTTTCTTTTTTCCGTGTATGAAACAAAAACGATTCTCTCGAACCTAATAAAAAAAGTAGCCTAAGACATAACCGTGTCATGCGGTAAATAATTAGAAAAATGAGTTTTACAATGAATTTTACTTACACAATTATTTTTTCTAGGATGCTTCGGATACGTACTTCTAAATTACTTTTATTTTCTCGATTATAAAATTTAATCACATAATTATCATTCGTGTGGTTACTTAAATACTTAACACGTTTATACTCTTATTTGTAAATATCATCTTATTGCATACCTCTTTAACTGGCCATATCTCGAACACAATAATGAAAAGAACAAATATATTAATTTTTGTGAAATATTTATTTTAATTTCTATAATTTATTATGGCATTTAATTTAAAACTGTGAAATCACAATAAATTGAAATTATTAAAATTAAAACAACAGTGTTATTTGCAAAAATTAGGTCATAAACCCATTAAAGCATTGTCTCATAATTTAATGATAATTTATAATATATTTATTGGAATAGAACGATTAAATAAACCAAGAAATTCGGAAAAATATGTATATGTATTCTCTGATATGTATATAAATATTCATTACTAAAACAAATCAATGTATTTTCCAAGTATATATATGTATAAATAATTTATAAGTTAAAGATTCCAAGTATGCACAGTAGCAATCGCTTACACAGTAGCTAAGTAAACTTTTTTATTTGCTGAAGAAAACTGTTGAGCATTTTATTTTCACTTGCAAATCTCTTATCTTCCTGTTATTCTTTATTATTATTAACCATAATATAACATCCATAACAAAATGAAATGATTCATTGTTTTGAAGTAAAAATACATGCGTAATAAGAAGGTGATTAATTAAATGAATATGCTAAATAGTTAAACCAAAATCTCAACTTTATTTACCTGAGTAGATTGCCGTGGCAAGGACGTATAAAAGGGCCGTATTTGAATCAAGAAAAGGAGGGGTGATCGCGAGGTGGGGCAACAAGTCTACTGAAGCAGATGAGACCGTGCTAGAGATGAATGAATGAACGTTTAAGACAGTCGTAAGAAGGCATTCACGAAACAACGGCACTATTAATAATAAATATTTTTCTACCCTTATCCATGTTTATTTTTTTTTTTTTGAAAATTATTTATGTATTTATTTTTTTTTCCTATTTTACATCACTCAATTGTTCTTTACCCTTGCGTAATCAACGGTTTACTGAGTATTATTACGTGCAGTTGGATAAAAGGACTCTTGTGTTGTGTATATAATGCCTGTGGTTTTTTTTTCTTTCGACATTAAACCACCAAGACCTCGCAACGGATGTGTAGAATAGCTTTGCATTTGTGTCTATTGTACTATATACTTTGTTTTTTGTTTTTTCATAAATAACTATTTAGACAGTGATTTAACGAATAATAAAGCTATTTAAGTGTAACTGAGTTGTGATTAGTTTTTTTAAATAAAAGGATTTGATTTGTTTAAAAAAATTTATTAAAAGTAATGATGGAGTCTCTTGAGATATCGAGACATGTACGAATGGGGATGACTTCAAGAAAAATGTATCTGTGGCAACCTTGGCTTGATATTGATATAAAAGATTTTGAATTTTCATACAAAAATTTTGGTATGTAAATCTAATTGATTTTGGAAATCTAGAAATTTTTTTTTGAATAAAAAGCAATGATTCAAAATATTCTGTAATATTTTAAGGATAATTATAATAGTAAAATACGCTTTGAGAATCAAACCCAGAGAGAGTGATTGCCGAAATTGAAGGTTCAATTTATCCGAAATATATCCCTATAATATAAGCCTGTGAGAGTCGAAAAGTTAATTGAGACTGGAGGAATAACAAGCTCACGTTCTTTCGTTCCATTCATCTTTCCAGCTTCCATCGTCCTTTTCCAAACCTGTTTCCCGCCCCACTGCGCATCCTCTCACGGCTATTAGGCACTTCCTGTCTCATCGTCCTGGGAACAGAACGTTGCCTTTCAAAGTCTTAACCCTTTCCCTTGCTCCACCCTGAACTAAATCACTCCAATCATTTGTTTATACTCCATTTTTGTTTTTTTTTTCTACCTACCTACCATGAATATTTTGAAATTTCAACTATAGACTTTTTTTGTCTTAAATTCTTAGCGATGTTGATTTTTTAGAGCAATAAAATATTATTACAATGGTATTTTAATTAAAGTAAAAATTGATGAAAGTTTTTAAATTAAAATTTTTTATTTTTACAGAAGAACGTCCAAAAACAGCGAATTTGCATAGAAAGCCAAGTAGCGCGTGGCGAAAAGAGCGTAGGAGGGACCCTATTCAGAGCGAGGCCCTCGACATGTCGGCTGCTAGGGTACATCACAATCGACCTAGCGTTATTGTTCCAGCTGCACCTCAACCCGGTATATAATCTTGAGTTTTTTACAAATTTCAAATCAATTACAATCCATATGAGATGAATTTTTCTAATTTAATACAAAATATTTTAAAATTTTATATCAATCACATAAATGTAATCATAGATAAAGTTATAATAATAATAATAATTTTTCTTTATAGGAACCACCGTCGAAGATACCGCAGTAAGACCTACACCAACAGCAACACCTTCAGCAGCGATAGGTGGTCAACGAACTGGAATTAAAAAATTGGGTATTGTCAGTGATCCGGCTATAGATGAGCATTTCAAGAGATCTTTAGGATTAGAAGAATATGCGGCAGTATTCAATGGTTCTTCTTCCAATACAGATAAAGAAACAGGACTAAGTGGTAAGTTTGATTAACTCAAGTAGTAACAAATTATGTAATCATCTGAAACAAAAAATTGTTAATGAATGTTATTGTTGTATACGCGTTGTTTATTATTATTATTATTATTTTATTATTATTATTATTATTATTATTATTATTATTTTATTATTATTATTAATATTAATATTAATATTATTATTATAATTTATTTTATTCTTACAGTGGATGACCATTTCGCGAAAGCACTTGGTGAAACTTGGACAAGGTTAAAAGCAACTCGTCCAAGTAAAGAATCAACATAACATTATGAGATAGCAATAAAGTCAGCATAAATAATTGCTTACTTCTTTATGATTTATTTTATGAGTGTCGCAATTCCATTAGTCGCTAATTATTATATACATATATAATATAATATAATGAAAAAGTATTTTGGTAATACTTACCAGATGGCTTCCAAATGAAAATTTAAACGAAAAAAAAAATTGTTTTTTTTTTTTCTTTTTTTTTTACTTATTGAACTGATTGGATTTTATCGACATTATCAACTCGAAATACTATAATAAAATAAAGGTGTAATATTTTATTGATGATGATATGGAATAACTAATTTTAAGAAAAAAAAATTATATATGAGACATTGTTGAAGAGTTAATTTTAATTGTAAATAATGTACTCTGTCAGAATTATCGCATCACCACAGTCATTGCCGTAGTTAATATTTTATTTGATTATTATTAAATAATTATTTATTATGGGATTATATCCTTTACATAAGTTTGTTATTCAAAAAAAGTATAATTTGTGTATATTTTAGTTAAATATATTGTATTAAAATTATTATTACTCAAAAATTTATAAGATTTAATCGATTTAACTGATAATTATACTTGGTATTTATAATAATATTAATAATGATAATAATAATAAATTCTATAAATCAAATACAAACCCTTATATATTTATTTAATGATTATAAATGAATGTAGTTTATTATTTATTTTGTTGGTAAGAAAGAGGAGCAGTACTGATTTCAAATGGTGCTAGGACATTTAAATTGAAGCCGAGCACACACAGAAGTCAGTACCTCTGCCATCTCGTTGCCATCGAACAGCGTAGCTTTTTGTATTGTAATATTTTTTTCACATGAAGTTTTTTGAATTAATGTCACACTTAAAAATAATTGTTTTTACATCTATGTATTTATAAGGCACTAAATTTATTTTATTTGATTTTATATCACATTTGATACACAGGCCACTACAATTTTCCGTGTATCAATTACAAAGAATAAATCAAAAGTAAGGCGTCGAATATAAACGATAAATGTGAAAAAAGTTTAAAATAGACAAGATTAAAACGACAGTTAACAACATAGGTGGGCTCAGACGATCGGACGAGACTGTTCCAGGAGCGCTCGGATGGCTTCCTATATGCTGGCAGCCTGTTCACTTGCCGGAAAGCAAAGAGGTAACTTAATACGATTAGAGTTGAATATAAGTACGGTAATCCCACACCTTAGTTCAAAGTAAGACTACACCTACCCTGTCGCCATGGTCTCCTACCGGTTCCATCTTATTCTCTATCTTTTTCACCCGCACCATATAATCTAGAGTTTTTCAAACCATTCTTTATATTATTAACCTCGTCATTCTATTATTATATTTTTAAGCATATACAATGAAATTACAACACATTGGATCTACTTTGGTATCTCATTTGTTTACTCTTGCATTTACTTACTTACATAAAAGTTTTTCGATATTAATATCTGCATCTTGTTTCTTATAGCTTCTTTTTATCCTTTTGTCTTTCATTTTTATTTATACAGTACCAACATAATGCATGAAATTATTTTATATGTTTGTACTAAAAGTATAAACTAGATTTGTTACAAAACAACAATATTTCATTTACAATAATTAGAATGTGTGTGTGCGGATTTTATATAGGTCCCAGGCGTATCTTGTTTCGGTACGAAAGCCAGTTGACCACAGACTACGGCATCGTTTTCGTGTTTGATTTTTCCTTGTTACAGAATGTTCACTCAGAAGACTGCACGTGTAAGTTAATATTTTGAATAAAAAACATATAAAAAAAAATTTATTTAAATATACTATAATAGATATAAGAGAAAACTAAAATAAAATCTAAATAAAACGACCGAGAAAATAACAAGCGTCACGACGCCGTTTAGTCTTGCATCGAAATCTCTCACTTCCACCCCCTTTAAACACACGGATCGTGTGCTTACTTGACTTTTTCATCCCTTACGTTCAATTTATTTACCAATCTACGTTTCATTCTATACTTTGAATATTTAAATTATAAATAATGTTATAAAATAAAATATTTAATCAAATAATTATTAATAATAATTAAACTTACAATAATTTTTAAAAAGTCTGAAATATTTAAACAAAATAATTAAAAAAAATTTAGAAATTGACATACTTGCTAGTTGATTTAATAATTATCGCACGACACTAACAATTACATCCCTTTTTTTTACCGAAAATTATTTTTCACATACTTATTGAAGAAAAAATATTACCGTAAATTTAGTATGAATTTTTTTCTCTTTTATTAAAGAGTAATAATTAATATTTAAATATTAGAATGATAAATATACAGTTTTTGAGTGTATTTTTATAAAAAATAAAGTGATGGTGATAAAAATAGATAATGTAATATCAGTAACCCACTTTTTATATAATCAAGCGTCTTTTCGGCACAATATTGACATTAAAGCGCGTGCTTGAGTAATATTCAAATAAGATTGTAAGCAACAACATATTGAACACTTAATTATTTAAAAATAATGTAATTATTAGAGAAGATAAAAAGTAAATAAATAAAAATATAAATAATAATAAATAGTATGTAATGCAAGGCAAGTTTATGACTGGATCGTACTCAGGACACGACTGATCGAGTGACCGAGGGGGTAGCATGGCGGGAATATACCCCTCCTGCTGCCGCTGCTGTATAGAATTACGCGTGTGCTGCTGTTCTCTGAGGTCCCCCTTGGTCAGGAGTATACACACAAAATATATATGAAACGTTTGAATACAGGAGCCCATCGTACATCGTACCATGAAGGGGAGAAGTAGCGTGGTCCGCTTTCTCCTCTTTTACCCCCATATAACCCCCTTCTTCCGCTCCCCAACGGACTCACGCTCGCGTGAATCATGCATATCGATTTTTTTTTCATTATTATAGCGCTCAATTCGGCTCAAAGTACAAAACAGAGAGACTGTAAACTACTTTTGCTGCTTTTACATAAGTTATGTGAAGGTGCAGTTGCGATAGTATGTGATAGGATAGCGATGATGATGATGATGATGATGATGATGATGGTGGTGGTAGTGGTGGAGGTACTAATTTGTATGTTCTCCCTTGAACCACCAGAAAAGCCATGAGCCCCCGGGTTGCAAACCCCCTTCTTCAAAAAACGTTCTTCCTGCCCAATTCTTTTTTATACAATGCCTTATGTCCCCCTTGTATTTCTTTCTTTACTTCTTTTTACTCTTACACCAGCCGTTCTCTCTCTTGTGTCCTCCAACTCCAACTCCAACATGTTCACAATCAAAATGTTCTTTCGTACGCGTGCGAGAGTTCGAGAGGACAACCGTAATCTCGCGTACATATACATTATATGCTCTTGTATTATAACTATAACAGAGAATAAACTAGCGCAAGAGGTTTTTTACTAACAGAGCTCGCTTTTTTTTCTTCTTTTTATACAGATATATGTACGCACACATGCCTCATCATAAAGAGCTTCAATCTTTTCGCACAGTAGTGAAGCCACTCCACCAATAAGCTCTTTTTGTTTTAACTACTTTTTCGATCAAGCTGCTGCCTTCCATTTTATAGATTTATATTTTATATTTTAAAACTAGTTAGATATTAATTTAAAAAATAAGATTGACATTTCTAAATAATTGTTGTTAAATTTTATTTACATATATTAGATTTTATTACGTCATGTAAAATTTTTATTTTGGCCAACATAATAAATTTTTATTTATTAACATAAATAAGATAATTATCCTTATTACTTATTTCTAATTAGGACATCATATGTACATCAGAAATATTGAGTCATATATGTTTGTTTTTTGTTATTGAGCGATTTCATTTTAACTGTAATTTTTGTGGTGTCGTATATTTTAACATTTTATTTTTTAAGAGTTTTATTAATTACTGTGAAATTATATATTACTATTTTAGATTATTATATTAGAGCCAAGTTTCTAAATAAACTTTATGCTAAGTATTTATAAAATCATATTTTTTTTTTTCTTTCAAAAACTTTCCTTTAATATCAAAATAGTCAATTGTTATTTTTGTTGTTTAGTTTATAACATTCTTAATTTTTTTTATGCTCATCAGAATTCGTGCCATAGTTTTTAATACTAATTTTATTTTTAATAACTTTGATGGCTTATTAATATAACAGAATTATATTTTAATATATTTTACAATAACGTTGAAATTTGATGCATGAATGTACGAAATAAAGTGTATATAAGATAACATAACAAAAATATTTGAAATTACAAAAAATTACATTGGTCGTTTGTCGGTATGTTAACAAAATTGATTATTTTTAATAATGACAGAATTTTCCTTTTAAGTTTTTATAATTATCGATTTATTAATAAATCATTTTGTTATTTTTTACACAAAAAATTTTTTAATTAAGTCAAATATTAATGACACCACCATAATCATTATATGCAAGTTATACATACAATTTTTTTTAAAATAAACAATAATGATGAAAGTCATTAGGTCATTACAATGAGTCGTCCGTTATAATTCTATCGTACGACTAAAACAATAGGCAAAAAATTTTCTTTGTATTCTTCTTTTATTTTTGTAATTAAATTAACGTCAAAAATTATCTTTCAAATAAAAAAATCTTAGCTCTAAAAAATCGCTTATTTTGCGCATGTGTGTGTAGCAATAAGATAAAATAAACTATTTATTAAAAGTATGGGTGTTTCATAATAATATTTAATCACAATTTTCTTTTCTTTTTTAATATTAACAAGAGTTATAAGATGTAGAAGATTTTTTTATAACAAAAAAATTTATATAATTTTATTAATATCATATCTTAAATATATATGGAATGACTTTGCATGATGATTAATTATGAATACATATTTATACATATAAATTTTTAATACAATCACAAATAAATCCAGTAATATTTTATGTATAATTAGTAATTTTTAAAAAGCTAAGTTGAACATTTTTTGTTTACTTTTGGCCACTTATACTCTCCATTGCCATTCAAATGATTTATTACCAAATTTACTGACAATATTTATTCTATACCTGGTCAAGTTTTTAAAAACGATTTTTCTTCTCCGTTAAAATTTGAAAAATATATTATAAATTATTGCTTAAGTATATAATATTTGAGATTCTTTTTTTTAGATAATAAACATATAGAATTAAAAATATTTTTAAATCACTTTATAACAAAAACTAATAAAATCTGAATAAATATTTACAATTATGATTATTTAAGAATTTCTCATGCTAGAGATTATTGGAAAAATTACTACAACAGTCAAAAAATAAGTATTTATCTTTCATCTATTTAAGTTAAATAAAAATATAAATTATAATAAAAAATTTTTAAATATAAATTTGTTCTGTTTTCATACAATTAACAAAATTATACTATCAAGAATGAATTTTTTTACTTTTAACTCTAGGAGAAACTGAGTATAATTTGTGAATAATTGTAACCAAATCATTCTGAGGAAATAGATTTTCGATAATACCCTCCAATAGTACATATAACAATCTTCTATTGAGTACAGGACGCTGAAAAAGTTCAAATACTCGTAATAATCCTCGTCTAGTTGTTTCACTACCTATAATGTGTTTCAGTTCATCAGATAGACATGAAAGTAGTGCAACTTTAGCTGCCACACGAGTTCTATTTTTTGTTTCATTATTCCGAGGTGGCTTGGCTTCAGCTTTAACTCCATTTGGCCAATGACTTTGCCTTTACAAAACATTTTCAAATTATTAAAAAAATTTGGTATTACATCATTATAAATGAATTTTGAATGAAATTATATAATTATTAAATATTTTTTTACTAATAATGAAAATCTATTTTTTTTACTTACTTGAATAATCGTAAATAGGTAGCAACATTTTTAGGGCTCGTTAACAATGATACATATTCAACAATACGTCGATTAACGATATCTCCAAACATTGTTCGAATTATTTGTCTTAATAACGTAACAATTCGCCGTCGTAACCATTGATTCCGTACTTTCAAGTCAAATATTTCGTCCATTAACAGTAATATAATTCTCAAAGGTATGTTATCATCAGTCTGAATAAAATTTACGATTATAGCAGTTAAAAAATTGTTATTATTTTAAATTTGTAAATGAAATTAAATAAAATAAATTTATTAACCTCAGTATCAATACACGCTCCAACTTTAACACTCTCATAAAGCATGCTGTTTTTTCGAGGATTACCAAAAAATTTGCTAATATTATCCATCACACCATCTACGGTGCTTATCATATTATCCGGCATAGTTTTTACTGCTTGCGTCATGGTTTTCATAGATGTTTTTAATGGATTAACTAAAGTATCGATCTAAAAAAAAAGAAAACGTCATATTACATTACATACAATTAAATGTTAAAAAAAGATAATGAATTTCGTACTGTTTTCGATATATGTCCACCGGTGACACCCTTATCATAGTCACCTTGCTCTAAAAATGAAAGTAATAAATTTTGTAATCCTAGATGGCCATCCATAATACTTGGCTTAGTAAGTCTGTACAACCATGCATTAAGCATGATCATTCGACGTTCAAGAACAGCTCGGTCCATGTTATGAAAAGCTTTTTTTGCTGGAAATGGCAGTTTAGCTAAATCATAATATTTTTCTTTTATTTTTTGGTGTAAATCGTAAAAATCTGAATATCGGCGATAAATATGCCATTTTTCTTTATATCCAGAATCATAAATTTTATTAACGGCAACTGCATAAATTCCATAAGTTTTACCCCGATCATTAACTACTCCTGTTTCAATGATTTCAGCGGATAACTCAAAATGTCCTTGTTGTAATTTACGAATAGTATTTTGATCGCAAGTATTATCCTCTAGTTTAATAACCTGATCTGCATTAGATTCAACATAAAATGTTGAATTTTTTACGTCAACTACTGTCGGATCAGAGTCAATATAAGAAGCGCTACGGACTCGGTTGGTATTTTTTAAACCACTAATCTCTGCATCCAATTCATCATGACCACTTTTATTCTCATGCTTTGCTATACTCGTTAAGCTTGTTGAAGAATTCGAATTAGACTTAATACTTTCATGAGATAATTTCAATTGATTAGCAGCACGGTGATCATCAGATGTATCTTGAAGAGGATCGGATTCGTAATTGATGCTTGAAACACTTATTTCATCAAATGATTTACCATCGTCTTCAGATGCTACCTCTTTCAGTAAATCTAATTCAGCTAAAAGTTTAACATACGACATTGAACGTTTAAATGATGGTAAAAATTTATCTTCATTTTGTAATTTTTCATAACAACACGCTTGTAATTCGTCAAACCAAGTTTCTTTAACAGTTTCTGTTTTAATTCGTGTTAATAAATTTTTAACTAAGGTATCATCAAGTAATAACCTTACTGATGCTTTATCGCTTAAATATTGTTGATATATTTTGGATGCAGCTTCTTTTAAATTTTCCAAGTTAATGTTTTTGCGGCGAGAAGTAGAATTCCCCGACGTTTGATAACTCTTAATTTTTTGTAATTCAATGTCCGATATTTGTTGTTCAGCAGATACTTTCCAACCATATATATTTAGATAAAAATACAGATAAGTTTCATTATTAATACTTGTCATGTAATCAATAAAATAACTCAAAGCGATATTATTTTTAAGTAATTCATCAAGTGGTAAATTAACTAGTTTATGTCCTGGAACAAGTAACCGATTCCAATTAGGGTTTGAAGCAATTCCATCATTTTCAGAATCCAATCCCTCATGCATACTAATAATTCTTGTTTCTAATATTTTTTTTACATAAAGTAAACTATTCAATTGCTGTTTAACTATCAAATCATCATCGCCACCAGAATCTTTAGAACGTAAATGTGCTATTTCAGAGCAAACAATATCTTTTGTTGCTAATAATTCTTCTAGGCTGTCGGTAATTCTTATTACTGTTAAAAATACATCACTAGGTAAGTTTAAATCTTTTGTACATAACCATATACAAGCTTGATTTATATAATCAGGGTCTGAAAATAAATTCAACAGTGGTCTAATAATCATATTAACCAAAAGTTCGCGTAACATGAACCTCACAGTTAAACAATCGAAATCAGATTTTGGCAACAATAAATATAATAAAATTTCTGATATTTCACCTAAAAAGGCAAGTTCTTGTTCATCATTTGTACACACTAAATCTCGACATATTAAATTATTTTCCATCTGTACTTCGAGATCAAAAAATACTTTTTCAAGCATTTCTTCATCATTTTCTTCTACTGAACTTGAATCAATAGGTTCAGTTAATGACGATAAATTAGGAATGTAAAATTTCGACTGAGAATACCACGATATATCAGTCTCACTTTTATTTCTTCGATGAGTTGGCGATCTTTTCGGTGTACTACTCGATGTACTTGAATTACTACTGCCTATGATATTCTTGACATTTTTCATTTTAGCGCGTGCTTGACGATAAAGTCGCATGTGAGATGCTGCATCGTCAACTAGGCGTGTTGTCAAGTAGGGAATCCAATCAACTTCTTTTACTCTGAATTTTGTTTAAAAATCAATCAAATTTTATAAAAAAAAACATATTACTTATTCAATCAAAATGATAAACATTATTATTAATTATAATCACCTGTTAGCGATATTTATCGCAACTTTTTGCGCTGTGTCTCGAACAGATTTTATGAACTCTTCATCATTTGTCAGTACACTATACCATGGCTCGACATAGTCTCTTATGATAAAATCTAAAATTTCCTATTTCAAGATACAAAATTATTAATTTCAATAAAAATAAACAACCGAATTATATTTCGATAAAAATAAGACGTTTTTATATACGTACTTGTAACGATTCATCAATTATATGACTACCTGTTACTCTTTTATCCAAAGTAAATGCTACCTTAGATTTCGAAAGTTCACGAATATTCTATAACATAAAAAATGTTTATTAAAATTTTAGTCAAAATAAGAGTAACTTTTGAACTAAAATTTTTTCAATTGCTCAACTACTTCCACTTAATAAAATTTAATAAAATATTTACCATTTGTATTTTTTCAGTCTTATTATACAAGTTTTCTCTACTATACTTAATTTCATTTTCAAGAGTCGGTACATACTTTTTATATATACAAGTCAATATCCTAAAAAGTAATATAACATAAATTACATTTACGTGTTATCTTTGAATAATAAAAATAATTTATCTTACCCTAAAATCAATGCAAATATGCATATGAAAATTTTAAAAATTAATCCTAAGCCAAGTACTGCAACTAGCAAAATAGCACAGCCTCCAATACCTCCTAGTAAGTAAAAATTCATCTGCAATAAAAAAAAAAAAAAAATGACTTATTAGATAACTAAATATTTAAACAGTTCATAAAAATAATATTCCACTAAAGATATTTGACACTGTTATCAAAAAATGACGGCTACTTTAAAATAATAATTGTTTTTATAAATAATGAAGATAGCATAATCAATATTATTTACTTTCTGATTTTTTGATAAATAATATTTATCAATCGATTGTAAATTGAAATGTCAAAGATAAACGACATATGTCAGTAATGTAGCGAATTTGTGATAACAGATATTTCGATAGAAATGGATATTTAACTCTCACCTTTGGATTCTGGTGTGATCAGAAATTGTTGTAAGCACAACCATCATGCAATTAAAAAGCTGACGTTCACATTAATTAGTCAGCTAATCAGTATTTTATTTACTTTTTCTTGTGGTAAGATTATTAAACTACACATGTTTGACGACATTTCTTGAGATTCTGTTATTAAACATACGAGGGCGCTTATTTCTCTGTTTTTTTGTTCTTTATTTTTTTCTGCATTTTTAAATATTTTTTATACTCAGCTTCTTTCATAGATAAATTCTTGGAATTGATCTATGATCTTACGGTAAGATAAATAATTTTTTTTTTTAATTTTTATTTATATACGAGTAATTATTGCACAAAGTTTCCATTTATCACACAAGTGCAACAAGGATACAACTATTGGTCTTATAAAATGCAAGTAAAAAAAACACTATCGAGTGTGAATATAGGCATAAGTCAATTGCTATATTTAAATTTCACACTAAAATGTAGTAGTGCTGGTAGCATATTCTGATTTGTTGCGCTATATATATAGCATAACATTATACGAAAAAACATAATTTCATTATTAAACAAATAATGATGATGACATTAAATTTAGATGAAAATTAACAGCAGATAGTTGATAATTTTAAGAATTTTTGTAAAACATGAATTATGGCAAAAAAAATTGACATTTAGAAATTTTAAAAAACTACAAATGCAATTTTTTAAAAATAATTTTTTAGAACAAATTTTTTTGTTAAAGAAAATTAAAAAATTGTCAAGTGACAGCTAACTTTAATGTCATATAGTGATGGCCTTATTGTGTACTTTTAATAATAAGCAATTATGGTGACTAAATACTATACTGTTTATCAAATATATCTTAATTTCACTGTCATTATATTTGTGTTCTTAAAAATTTTAATTTCTTAACCAATTATACATTTCTGAATATTTTTAAAAATTAAAAGAAAAACTATTTACATCTAGAAAATAAAATAACCAGAGACATTGTAATTTTTCATATAATTAGAATTATTAAAAATGTTTTGAGAGTAGAAGAAAAAATCAACAGATTCGGTAGAATCTGGCGCCAAGTTCCGTTCTCAAGCCAGACTACCGAGTGTGTATATACCGTAAGCAGAATCGTTTTTTGAGGTTACAAGTTTTTTTTCAAATTTAATTTGATTTTTTTTTTATATGATATTTTATAATAGTAGTTCATGCTTTTTATTACGCGTATTACTTGATTATTATTAATTATCTTTATAATTTCTATTTTAAATTATTAAAAATAATCAGCACAAACTATAGCGACCCAGATTTTTAGATTTTAACTTTTTTCTTATGTAAAAAGCGGACGGCCAGAGACTAAATAATATAACGATGCATGCTAATCTTATAATAGATGGGAAACTACAGTGAAAAAAAGATATTTGACAGCTTGCAATTACACACGCCAGGCGGCGCAAGAATAACTTTTACATGAACTATAGCTTAAAGGGGATAGTTTGCCATCGGAAATGTATTAAATTAAAATTGTCAATTTTTATTATAATTACAAAAAAACTGAAATCTGAACAAAAACAGTTTCACTGTAAAAAAATCGTGCCAAGTCCACGTTCATAATACTATTAAGAAAAAAATTTTATTTCTTTACAAAAAGATATAAAATAAAAAATTAAAAAATCCAAGTAACCGATATGGTTGTATATGATTTTCGAAAATTAAAAAAAAATTTTTGTAAATTTAAAAATTAAAAGAAACAATTTTGGAACGTACTTGGTGTGCGTTATTGTGTACTTCAATTTTTTTTAAGTGTCCTAGTAGATACAATTTAGGAATTTCATAAAAAGTGAAATATTTCGTAACTACGCACACTAAATACGTTCCAAAATTGTTTCTTTTAATTTTTAAATTTACAAAAATTTTTTTTTAATTTTCGAAAATCATATACAACCATATCGGTTACTTGGATTTTTTAATTTTTTATTTTATATCTTTTTGTAAAGAAATAAAATTTTTTTTTCTTAATAGTCTTATGAACGTGGACTTGGCACGATTTTTTTACAGTGAAACTGTTTTTGTTCGGTTTTAATTACTAGAAGAATTTCATAGTTTTATAAGATGTTTTTAAAATAGAAAGCATTTTAAGCTCATCTCTCTATTCGCTTTTTCCTTAATTTAATTTTTTTTCCTCATCCTAAATATTTTTGAATTTTTTGAAATTTATTTGAGAAAAATAAAATTTCTGAGAATACATTTACTACACGACTTATTCTTAACTACAAATTGAAAAAGTTGTTGATCCTACGATTTCGATTAAATAGAGCTTTATTACAGAGAGTTTATTTCATAATGAAATTATTTACGCCAATTAGAGATTTATTTAATTTTTTATGAATTTTTGAAAGTCTTAAAAATAAAAATATATGAGAATCAATTTAGCAGATAATAATTAATTTAACAAATAAATTATGACAAAAATTTGACATTTGCAAAATTAAAAAAGTAAAAAATGTAATTTTTCATAATTAATTTTTCCGAGCAAATTTATTTATTAAAAAAAATAAAAAAATTGTAATAGTGACAGCTAACTTTGATGTCATTAAAAATATAACGCCTAAATATTTGACGTAAAACTAGTTTTATGGAAAACTTAACCGGTAAATTTTCGAGTATTTTACATGCATGCAAGTAATCTTACAACGAGATACGACTGTAAATTGTTTGTTATTGATCTTGATAATAAATTATTTTTTTATTATTTTAATTTGAATAGATAGCTCATAGTAATAGATTGAAACATGAAACTAATTGCAAAAACACATATTACATGAAAAACAGAACAAAAAGTGCTGCCATCTAGGCATTAAACAAACAAACGGCATTGAGGCCGGTCGGGTGTCTTTATATTTTTAGTGAATGTCAATTGACATTCAATACACTTAAGTGACTCATATGTGTATCAATTACCCAAATTCCGGTTGTGCAGACCTCTAATTATTTAAATTTTAATTATACGTACTTGATAATACATATTATTTAATAATTTAAATCCCAATAACACCTAAGTAGTAAATTACCCTGATAGCCACCTTACCTATAACTTACTGTCAATCTACGTCCGCAATTTGAAGCAAACTTGACGGAAAGAGTTGGCAAAGCGAGCGATTACCTATTAGTTACCTATAACTTACTCTGCAAATAGACGTCAAAACTTGGTGTACAAGTATTTCCTTCAAATTGTAGTAAAGTTGAAAGGAAATTTAACTACAAGTTTGATTGTTAACTTGTATTCAAGTTGCGGCCGTAGATTTCTGTCAATTTGCTTACAACTGTTGTTGAGTGAAGAATTACCGCCAACTTGATGTATAACTTAACCGTAACTGCTGGGAGTCAACACTTACTGAGAAAACGCTGGCTATCAGGGTATAATCTAGAAAATATATTTGAAAGATTTAATTTCTTCCTTGTCGAATGTCGGAAAGAAGCCATGTGTGGAGTTTAATAGATGACGCTACAATGTTATTATGGAGTATAACTTAACGCATAATGTGGTATATCAAGTTTTATTTTTGACAATTATGCCGGTCATCGTTAGTTAAATAAGTCAGGTTACAGTAAGTTAATAAACATGGCAGTCGCTTCAGGATCAAAAGATGTAAATACGTTTCTTAGTCAAAGACAAAATGTTACTGACAAAGAATTAGCCGCTGATTGGGCTCAATTAGAAGAACTTTATAACAAAAAGTAAGTATTTATATCATTTAAAATATAAGTGCAATATTATTAGTGATAAATAATCAGAAAATAATTTTACTTTGGTGACTTGCAGACTTTGGCATCAACTTACATTAAAATTGGAGACTTTTGTAAAGCATCCAGCATTACAAAAAGGTGATAGTCTTGTTCAATTGTACAAAAATTTCTTGTCAACTTTCGAAAATAAGTGAGTTTATAATAAAATACTTGATTTTTATATATATACTAATATAATCTATTAAAATTATTATATTAATCATTTGAATTTATTTTTTAGAATCAATGCTTTATCTTTTGTTGAAATATTAGCCCATGTTATTGAGCAATTTACCAATAAAGAAGAAGCAGTTGAATTTTTAGAAAAAACTGAGCCTAAAATCGTTAACAACAATGAAGCTATTGCATTATGTAAAGTATTACAAGGGCAAATTCTTTTGGATAAACTTCATAATGAAGAAAAAACTAAAAAAATAATTGATGATGTTGAAACTATACTTGATAATGCTGACGGTGTAACTACAGTTCATGGAAGATTTTATCTTTTAGCTAGTAGATTATACCGATTGCAAGGAAAGCATGCTGAGTATTATCGTACAGCATTAAGGTAATTTCAATATCTATAAAAAATAAATAAAAGTATTAATGTACAATAAAGTTTCTAAAATGAAAACATTTTATCATTCAGATATCTAGGATGCATTGACTTGAATACATTGACAAAACAAGAACAAGAGCAGCATGCGTTTTTCCTAGGTTTAGCAGCTCTTCTAGGAGATGGAGTCTACAATATCGGTGAATTATTAGCTCATCCAGTCTTATTGTCATTAAAAGGTACACTAAATTCGTGGCTTATTGATCTTCTTCAAGCATTTAATGCTGGTGATATCGCGGCATTGGAAAAATTGAAAACACAATGGGCTAAAGTAGCTGATTTGGCAGCTCAAGAATTAAAATTAAGACAAAAGATATCACTTCTTTGTCTTATGGAAATGACGTTCAAAAGACAGGCAAATAATCGGTAATTATAATTACAAACTTATTACTCCAAAGTACTTACAAAAATATTTACATACTTTTTTTTTTTTTTCTAATTTACAGCCAACTTACATTTGCTGAAATTTCACAAGAGACTCGATTACCAATTAATGAAGTTGAATTATTAGTCATGAAAGCTCTTGCTCAAGGTCTTGTTCGAGGTGCAATTGATCAAGTAGCTGGCACTGTTAATATGACTTGGGTTCAACCACGAGTACTCGATCGTACTCAAATTGGCAGTATGGTTCAACAACTTGATCGTTGGTGTAAAGACGTTAATACAATGGAAAATCTACTTGAATCCCGCGCAACGGAAATTCTAACTCTTTGAATAAAATAAAAAATTATTAATATTAACAAATCCAGCAATATTTCAGTTGATTCATACCATTTCTTATTTTTATCAAGCATTTCTTTTATACTAACATGAAATAAATGAATTAAAAAAAGATTATCATTAATAATTAGCAAACGTTTAAAAGCCGATTTTTATGTATTGAAAAATCTCATAATAAAATGTTAAAAAACCATTTTAAGTTTTTTCTGCTTTGAGCAAATGTAGAAAAGTGAGTAATAAAAAAAAAAAAAAAAAAAAAAGGTATTTTTTCAAGTTTATATAAAAACGGAATCCCAATCTTCATTCATATCTGTTTTATTTTTTTACAATAGTTATATTTTTATAAAAATGTATTTAGTAAGTTCTACGTTTTGAATAAAAGAAATAAGTGAGGTATATTTTTTTGGTAAGTTCTATGGAGGGTAGAGGTATATAGAGTTATATAGGGGGTAGAGTTATATAAGGGGTATATAAGAGTTACCTCTACCCTCCATATAAGTTCGAAATTTGATTACCGTAGTAGCAGCTCACCGAGAATGGTCTCATCTCATGTGTTTATTAAGTTGATAATATCAACTGTAGCTTGAACGTCATTGGTATAGGTTAATAAATATCTGTTGTTATTCATTCAACAGTGATATATATATATATATATATATATATATATATATATATATATATATATATATATATATATATTATTGCAAATTGTGTATTTAAGTTCTATTAAAATACGCTGCTTAGCGTAAAATATTTAATAATTAAGTGTCCAAGAATGGACGTTAATCAGTGTGGCCAGATCGTGCGATTTTTTTACCCCCATTTTGTACCGCTTTCAATGTAGTCAGATGAGAGTGTCCTACAAAGTGGGGGTAAAAAAAGAGCACGTTCTGGCCACACTGTTTCAATGTAGTTAGATGAGAGTATCCTACAAAGTGGGGGTAAGAAAAGAGCACGTTCTGGCCACACTGACGTTAATTTCATTTTTTTATCGATATCCATATAATATTTATAAACTGTTAATTATTTTTTATTCAATTTAAAACATATAATGTTGATATGTTCATTCATTAAATTATTATCGAGTTTTGAATGGTAATTATAAATTTTCTCTTTTAATCTTAATAGTTATAAAATAATATATAGTAATTAATGGATTTTAAGAGTTTAGAATTTAAAGAGTAAAAAAAAGTGTTTTTCTTTATGACACTGAAGTTGGCAGACATTAAAAATTATTTTAAAATTTTATAATAATGCAATTATTAAAAAAAAAATTAATTAAAAAATTTCACATGTAAAAATGAATAAAAATTACAAGTGAAAATTTTTAGAAGCATTTTTTTATTGTAATTGATTGATTATTGAAATTTTTAAAATTGACAGCTGACGGCTAACTTCAGCATTATTTTTCTTTTTATTTACATCCTTATAATTCAAATTTTTTTATTTAATTTAGGAAAAGAAATTACCAGAATGTATGTTTTCTTGATATTAACTACCTGGTCACTGCTGGTAGGAGCAGTTGATATCACACCAGAAAACTTATCGTTAACGCTTAATCCTGAAGTTATTCCAGCCGAATATGTTCAATCGTATGTAAAGACAATAAATTCATCAATCGAATATGTTTTCCTTTATCCTGAAATTGATGTAAGTTCAATTACTGAATACCTAATCAGCCCTTATTAAAAAAAAAGATTTAAAACGATTCAACCCATGCAAAATGTATGTCTATATATTTGTCAAGTTGAATCGTTTTTAATTGCTTTGAGCCATTTCGAATCGTTTCAATGACATTAAATTTAGCTGTCACTTCAAAATTGTTTTAATTTTTTTAAAAAAGAAATTGTGGCAAAAAAAAAGTTATTAAAAAAATGGACTTGTAGAAATTTTAATAAATTAAAAATGCAATTTTTTAAAAATAAATTTTTTTGTTAAAGAAAATTAAAAAATTGTCAAGTGACAGCTAACTTTAATGTCATATCATTTCAAATATTTTTTTCTAATCAGGGAGTTGTAGTATTTAAATACAGGGTGATTTGTAATATTAATAATAATTTTTTTTTTTTTTTTTTCAAGACCAATAGTACGGCAAGGATAAATGTTCAAAGTAATGCAACTTCTGAAAAACCATTACTAGTTGTCGTGAAACAAAAAAAAGGCATATTATCGTGGCAAATACCACTATTTATAGAGAGTAAAAATATTAATGCACAATGGTACAATGAAACTAGTCGAACATTGTGTTCATTAAAATATTATAAACAATTAAACCAAATTAAATTGGATAACAGTAATGTCATAGTCAGTATTTTTACTAGTAGCGAGTTACCAGTGTATTTTAATCTCACTGTTGTTATGGAAAATGACTTTTATCTGAGGTAAATACAAAAAAAAAAAAAAAAGTACCATTCGGCAGCAAAAATGGAAGTAGATTTCATAATAAATGTAAAAATCTAAAAATTACTTAGATCGGAAACGAAGATAGCCATAATGAATACGGATCATATTTCAAACTTAACATACTTATTTTACAGATAAATATGAAGATCATGTTCGAAGATGAGCTTAATTAGTCTTATTATTTCCGCCTTAGGATAATCAGTACTATTACTTATTATCCGGAATAGGAACAATGAAATAGGACATAATTTTGAGACTACACATATGATATGATACTCGAATTAAAGTTTGTTTAAAGAGCTTTCAGATGCAATTTACAGAGATTCGATAAATTATCCCATTCAAAAGTTATTCAAGTACGAAAATGAAGAAATATAAATTTTTATGATTTTGAAAATTTTGAAATCATGGCATTTCTAATTTACTTGACCGATTAAGCTCATCTTCGAACTTGAGCTCGGTATCTATCTGTAGAAAAGTATGTTGAGTTTGGTAAAGATCTCTGACTTTTCTGACTTAGCTCGTTGAGTTAAGTAGGAATATAGCAAAATTTTTAAAAAATTTCGTCATGAGGACCATTGCAGTAGTTAGATTTCTATGAAATCTACTAAAAAAATTGTACTTCAATCAAAATTGTTTAATTTACTTGTTGATATGTTTAAAGATTGGGGGAGACTCGAGAAATTACCATTTCTCCATCTGAACCACGATATTATGGATATAGTTTTTCTGATCAAATGGAAAGTGGATCTGTTCTAATGAAAATAGAATCAGATTCTGATACATGTATGACTGTTGCGATACAAAATACAACGGTAAGGATTTCAATTTCACAAATAATCTTATTTTTTATGATTAATTCAATAATAAATTACTAATATGTAATTCTGTTTAAAATTTTCTAGTGTCCAGTTTTTGATTTAGAAAGAAATATTCAATTTTCTCGATACTGGCAAACTGTATCCCAATTAGGAGGTATAACAGTCCCTGTAAGTATAAATAAATAATTCATTATTTTACAAATAATAATTTTCTATAATTCACAGAAAAATGTTTATTTTCATTAGAAAGAAATTTACCCGAGTGGATTTTTTGTGGTGCTTGTTTTAAAAGGAGATGATACAGACTGTACTGGCCAAACAGGATCCGTGTTGCGATCTAAAACAATAAAATTATCAATAACACCTAACATAACGAAAAAAGAAGGTATAAAAGCAGCATTCATTGCTTTTTTTATTGGTATCGCTTTTTGCAGTTGTTATGTATTTGGCGTTGTAACGCACAATTTTCGTCTTCGTCGGAGATTACGTCAACAGCTGACGGATGAGGAAGAAACTCCCTCACGACCAGAAGAACTTCTTACTCCAGAAATAGAAGAAGTAATTTTTAATTTTATAACAGTTAAGAAAAAAAATTCACTAAATTAATAAAAATTATTTATAGGCTGGTCCACGTTATGATGATACTCTTAACGAGGATTCGTCGTTAGATGAAGATGATATAGATATGTTAGATGATGCTTTTTCAGACAAAGAAATAATTCGCACAAAAAAAGTGTTAGCTGTTTCTGATTTAGCTCGAAAAGATCCTAAGATTCTTCGACATAAATCACGACTTTATTTGTACTATTTGGGTACAATAGCAGTATTTTATGCATTACCTGTCGTACAGTTGGTTGCGACTTATCAAAATGTTTTGCATGTGACGGGCAATCAAGATCTTTGTTATTATAATTTCTTATGCTCACATCCATTTTCCTGGGTTTCCGATTTTAATCATGTTTTTTCAAATTTTTCGTATATCTTATTGGGTTTATTGTTTATTTTTTTGACATATGTAAGAGAACAGAACGATCGCGAGCATGAAGAAAAGAAAAAAGTTATGGTATTCCTCAACACTATGGATTATTTTATGCCATGGGTACAGCTTTGATGATGGAAGGATTACTATCAGCTTGTTACCACGTTTGTCCAAATCACAGTAATTTTCAATTTGGTAAATATATAATTATTGTTAAAGAAATGATACTTGAATTGATTTCAAACCGTAGATTTATAAAATTTCTGTAAAGCAAAAATTTAAAAAAGGTAAAAGGTCTAGTTATTGACACTTGCAATTTAAAAAAAAAAAAAAAAAAAAAAAAACCAACTCTAATAAATTAATAAATATAATTTTTTAATGATAAATTTTAAGATAATTGGTATTTTGAAAACATTTTATTTTTTTTAATTAGAATAAAATTGCAAGTGTCAATAACTGAGTTTTTTACCTTATATCTAAGATAATTTTAAAATTTAATCATTTCAATTAATGAAAACATTTTTATTGTAGATACAAGTTTTATGTACATCATTTCTGTACTATGTATGGTAAAAATTTATCAAACTCGTCATCCTGATATAAATGCTCGTGCTACAGTAACTTTTGCAGTACTTGCTCTGATGATTTTTTTGGGAACTGTTGGGGTTTTAAACGACACTGATTATTTCTGGATTGCTTTCACTATTTTACATTTAATCATATGTCTTTCATTGACTGCCCAAATTTATTATATGGGTAGATGGAGATTGGATAAAGGTTTAGTTCGACGAGTGATAATGGTAAACATAATTTTTATTTCTTTTGTTTTTACATATAATTTATATTATAATTATAATAATTGACTTATACCATTATTGTTCTATTAGACTTTCAAACATGATGCACAATCTGGTGTGACTCATCTTTTGCGTCCTATGTATGGCGGACGACTGTTATTACTTGTAATTGCAAATGTCTGTAATGTTGCAATAGCTGTTGTGGGTAATATGCATCATGAAAAAGATTTTGCGACTTTTTTGTTAGCCGTACTCATGCTTAATTTACTACTATACACATTTTTTTATATTGTTATGAAAGTAAGTATTTAATTTTAAAAGTATAAAGGTTATAAAAAAAAAAGTAAATGAAATATTATTAATTTATTTTTATTGCAGCTGTGTTATGGAGAAAGAATTCTACTTCAACCACAATGTTACATTATTTTGTCATTTATTACATGGGGATTTGCTCTATATTTTTTCATTAACAAATCAGTCTCTTGGTCATTATTACCCGCACAATCACGACATTATAATATGCCGTGTAAATTATTAAATTTCTTTGATTTTCATGACATATGGCATTTTCTTTCTGCTCTTGCAATGTTCTTTTCATTTATGGTATTACTGACGCTTGATGATGATTTAGAAGATACCCATAGAAGCCAAATACCTATTTTTTGATCTATAAAGGCTCATTAAACTGTAATTTATAGTGAAAAAATAATTAATAAGTTTCTATAATAATTAATTATTGTGATATTTTAATGTTCCTTATGGCAGTGTATAATTAAAGTCTAAAATAAAGTTTTATACAGTTATATATCTTTTTTTTTGTTTTTATAAATGAGCACTCCATAACAACAACAAATTATATTGAAACACCATTTTTGTATTTAAAAATAAACATTTTTAGTATCAGCTATAAAAATGATGTATAAGCATTTACACTTGATATAATTAAATTTGTTCAACATTTTCACGGTTTAAAACTTGATTTAGTAATTTACAATACGTTCACACAAATTTACAACAAGTAAAAATAGGGAAAATATAATTACAAATACATAATGATATTAAATATTGTAAAGTAAATGGCTAATTTTTTATGAGAAGATATAATAACAATTTTACTAGATTGATAGAAAGAAAGCAATAAAAATTTAATTTCTCAAGAAAATTATTTAATTTGTTAATAAACAGGTACTCGTGTGTGCATGATAACTATCGTAATAATAGTTACGATGAGGCACTCGAGTCATTGTGGTGCTCTTGAACTGTGGATGCTTCTAATTGTGCAAGAGTGCGTTGAAGTTCAGCTCGTTCAGCAGAACTAAGTCGGTGAGCAATTTCAAGTACAGCTTCCAGACGTACATCAGGACACTTTTCAAGAGAATCTTTAATATGGGTAACTACTGCACCTCGTTTTACACAATTAATATTATGCATT
Source organism: Cotesia typhae (assembly GCF_013202065.1). Taxonomy (NCBI): domain Eukaryota; kingdom Metazoa; phylum Arthropoda; class Insecta; order Hymenoptera; family Braconidae; genus Cotesia; species Cotesia typhae. The sequence continues at coordinate 15,822,304 of NW_027423774.1, forward strand.
ACTACACTATTTTCGTCATCTCGTTGACTTTGTAACCATTCAACTACGCTTTCATCTTGGTCCCAAAGATAAGATTCAGTTGTACCTTTATCTTCAACAAACCAACGTCTTAACATTGCATCGACTTGCCTTACATCAAGACTTGGTTGTGTAGATAAAATATCACTTCTAAATTCTTCTTCCAATAAACGACGACGTAGACGCCAATAAAGTAAAGTGCGTGCCTTACGCCATGGTATTATATCATTTATTGCATTTTTCTCTAACATACGTTCCGGTGTATCGTGAAGATCTGAAAAATGTACTGCTGCTTGACGATACATTGGCTCAAGGATTTGTTCTCGAGAACGAATTTCTATTTCTACTTTTGCTCGTTCCTCCGCTGTTAATGGATGTGATAACTTTTCCTGAATAGAAAAAAAAAATTAATATTTTTTAATCAATAATATAAAGATCATATTTTTAGTAATTATTGACAATAAAAAATTTACCTTCAAATTATGAACTACAGGATCAAGTCGATGAATAGTTTTTAGAATATCTTTTGTTTTAAATTTAATTTCTACAATGCCTTCAGGTTCTAGAACTCCTCCTCTGCTAGTATTGTCTGCAAACATTTCCATGAAACGTGGATTTATCGTAGGATCTACTACGGCCCATGCACCTCCTCTTAATTCTCCGTTTGGTGGTATATAGATAAATACTGGTTTTTTGTACTCTTTTAAACCATCAACAATGTATGCTCCAAACTTCATGATTTGTTCATACATATCTTTAAAAAAATCAAAATATTATTAAAAATTCCATTTATTGTGTAATTTATTTTGAGATATAACTTACCTTTCATACCACCGGAAAATCCTCGCCAATTAGCGAAAATAAATAGTGGTAATTCTTCTTTATTAAAATCTTTGATTGCTTGTGCGGTTTTGAACGCACTGTCAGGGTACCAAACTTGACCCGCTTGTGATACTGTTTTTGCTTCAGAATCGAGGTTAGCAGGATCAGCAGGTAAGTGAATTTCCATTGTTCGAGTTTCGACAGCAACGATTCCACAAGGAATACCACCTAATCTAGCACGACCAGTTACAACGGTTTGAGCCCATGGTCTCATTATTTCAGCCCAGGAACCAAAATCAAAGAATCCAGATTCCCATATGGTAGGATCTACTGTACTTTTTCTACCTTGAAGCATCCACCTTGGATCATACGGTGTTCTTGTTGGAGCATATCCAATTTCTCTGTCAACTGGATCAGCTGGTGTAAGAATTGGCAGAGTACCTCCTTTATTTTTTGGTACAAAACTTATCCACTTCAGAACAGTAGCAATACCATCGAGATCTCTCGGTTCTGTTACATGAGATATACCATTGTGATACATTATTTGTATTCCACCTAATTGATTATTACTGGCGTAAACTTCTCGTCCAAGAACAGCATTAAGCGCACGATAACCAGTAAGAATAATGTGAGAATTTTCAATTTGTATAACACGTTGTCCAAGTCGTACTAAGTAAGATCCAATTCCAATTGCACGACAACTAGCAATCGAAATTGTGACTACTTCATCGTAAGCCCGAGATGTTTCACCAGCAATTAAACCGGCATATTTAAGATTTTCTACTCCAAGACCATCATCTTTACCAATAATATCGGTGATTTTATAACGTGCTTCACCAGCATCTTCTATAAGCGACGCTTTAACCGAATTAAGAGGTGATAATCGAGCATAATCATCAGGAGTCAAGTAGATATACTTGAAACCTTTTTCAGGTACTGCATCATCTTCCCAAGCAATTTTAAACAATGCTTTAACTTCTTCAGCAAGCCCAATACGAGCTCCAGAATTTGCAGAAAAGTATACTCGGGGTATTCCAAGTTGTCTTGCTCGTTCAGATGCCCGATAAAATACAAGATCTTCTTTGAGTCCAAATGAACCTATTAAATGTGTTAAATCATTGGCAATAAGAATAATTTCACGACCCGATGGAAATTCTGGTGTAAAAAGAGTTAGCTTCCAAGCAACCATGCCAGCGTCATTTTCTCCGGGTAATCGTTTTTGTTCAACAAGATTTTCACCATCTAATACGAGCTCTACGCAATCTATTACAGGATTAGGGATCGATAAATTTTCTACATTTGGACGTTCTTCAATGTATTTAGCCCAAGCCTTTTCTAGTTCTTGACGGAGCATATCAGGGAGATCATAAACATAAGTTGTTCCGGAACTTTGAGCCTGAAATCTCTTTGCCTGAAGATAATCTTTTGTTAAATAAGGTGTAGAAACTGGCATTCCGTGCATAGGCCCAGGTCTTCTGTTAGAATTAACTGGACTGTATGATTCTAATCGAATAATTCCGGTTTTGGCTTCGGTAGTTTCTGTATATAAATGCAGATCAATACTGTAACCGCTGTCATTAGAAATACATAGACGTACAGTTGATGTTGGTTTTCCGGGTGCTGGACGAATAGTCATTTTTATTTCTGCCTGACGTACTCGTAATTTCCACAATCTTGGACCGTAACGTAACACCATACTTGTAACGCTCTCTTCGATTCGTGCTGGATCCATTATTACAGTAGGTACAAAGTTTAAAAATATATGATTACAATCGGTGCGCTTAGCTAGGGGATGAGAGAAAGCAACTTCAAGTTCATCCATTGCTTCGAGAAGAACACGTTCACCCTCGTTGTGAAGATAATCGAAACTTGCTTCTTTTGTTATCAAATCTGAGTGACGTATTATTGAACGTATAAAGAAACGGTAATCTGTTACTTGTTGGCCTTTAGCAACTTTAGCTTTACCAAGATATAGATGCATTTTTTGATTAGATGTTGGTAAAGCTTCTAATTCATAGGTTCTCATCCGATTAAGTTCCAATTGAAAAGCACAACCAGGCTCTAAATGACGATAAATTCGGTCTTCAACAAATCCATCTCTGTTACGGTAAGTGAAAAACTTTGGAAATTGGCGTTTTTGAAGAGCTGCAAAAGTCACTCGTCTAATGCCACGTGATACAAGTTCTTCTTTATTTGAAGCACACCAATCACCAAAAAGTCTTGCCATAGCTGCATCATCTTGATTACCATTGTCTTGTACGGTAATGCTTAAAATATGAACTGGCTCAGCAGATTTTTCACCTATTTCTACAGGTCCACCGGCTTCAGTTGTACTAAATGATACATTAATCGATGTACTATGACGTGATTCACTACCAGCTGCATCAACAGCTTCTAAAACTTTTGCAGAAACAGAATTTGGGGATGAAAGATCTTGTAAAAGATCCAAAACTTCATCAGCATATTGGCTAAAGTGGTCCAAATCTTGGAATGCTGCTACTGCACCAGTTCGATGATTAATTAATAACTGATTTTGACGATTAGGATGATTACTTGGTAATAAAAATTGGAAATACACCAATGGAATTTCACCAGATAACTCAAGATGTTGTAAACAAGTAAATTCGTAACTGATGTAAGCTCTTCGTACGTAAACTTCTAAAGCTGCATTGCAAACAGCTCGATTGGTATGATAAAAGAAGTCATGGAGTATATCAAAGATTGATGTTTCTGATAAAATTAGTTTTTGAAGATTTTCTGGATGGAAATCATGACCATACATATCAACTGCTGACAGGAAAATTGATTCCATTTGATTGTGTCTTAATTCATAGGCCGGTTGATGCGCTGCAATAAGTACTTGACGTGCTCGTAAAGCAACTCTACAATGTTCAGCGCGATTTAAACTTGTAAGTTCAGTCAACGTACTAGCTAATTCATCCGTAAGGCCTGGTTCATTTGCCCATAAATGATCAATTAACATTGTTACAAGAACATTTTTCTTTGATACCTGATTATGACTGAATATAGTATTAGTTACCATAGGCATATTATCTTTATATTGTTGAATAAGTGCAGAAACACACTTATCGTAGTGACCCTGTTGAAATTGACTCTCTACTGTATAATATTGTCGCAATAATTCATGCATGGCAGTTTTCATACGTCCTCTTATTCCATTTCGGTAACGTTGAACTAGCTGTACGATTGCTTGAGTGGTAAGGAAAAATACATCTCTATCAGATCTTTTAGACAAGGTTGCAGCATGACTATCGATTACAGCAGCAATTTGTTGACTTGGAAATTGGGCTAAAACAGAAGTGATATTTCGCTCATATAATGTCATTAATTTACGAATTTTTTTTTCAACTGATATTGGAATTCTTCCGGAAATTGTTGATATTACTTCTTGAAGCTCAAGAAGTGGTAAACTGGGATCTCGTAATGAGTTCATAAATTTTTCAATTAATTCACGCTGTCTTGGCAAATGATAAGGATCAGGTAAACAATATCCCGCTAATGTATTTTCCAATGAAGCACGGTATTTACAATGAAGAAGATTTAATTTTTCTGGAATAGCAGGAATAACTGGCGCAGGGAATTGACCTGTATAATCTTGAGCTTTTGTTACTAGAGATGGATCATCTAATTCTAAATGAGCAATTAATACTCCTGCTTCCAAAACTGCACCTGGTCTTTTTACATAAAAAACACTACCTGCTTCACTAGCTGTTACTGTCATTACCATTTTCATAACTTCAATTTCAGCGTACGCTTGTCCTGGCTCGACATGGCCTCCATCTTCAACAAGAAAACTGATTAACTTACCCGCAGACGGTGATCTTAACAGAGAAGGGTCGTTATCTTTTTCAAAAACGCATGTTTGATTTCCAATAACAATTCGATAACGATCAACTTCTTCGCGCATATATGTTGTAAAACTTGCACCATCAAATGAAAGTAATATACCACCGTCTGATAAACGATGAACCTCAACGTCTTTGTAAGAATTATTCATTACAAGGAAATAACTGTTTGGACCGCTTTTGGCTGTTTGAACTTTATATTTAATACCATCATTTATCAATTCCACATCAATAATATTGTTTAAATCATTGCCAGCTTGGATTTGACCACGTTCTAAACTTGTTTGGAATCCAGAAAAAGCTGCCGTAATAGTACGATCAGCAATATGAAGAGCACCGCAAGTTACAGCAAGTAAAACATCTGGTTTGTCACTTCTAACACGTTCTGCAATCAAAGCATCTAGCCATGCGGTGTCAATATTATTAGTTAGGAAACATTCAGTTTCTAATAATGTAATCAAGTATTCAACTGTCGTACGAAAATCACCTCGAATACTCAATTCTTTTAATGCAATTACAAGGTTTTCACGTGCTTGATTACGATCTTCACCCCATGAAAAACAGTGACCAAATTGAGAATCAGCAAACTCATGAAGACCACCAGATACACCAACAGAAAAATATCCCCAGACGTTTTTCGATGATCTAAAGTTAAGCTCTTGAACTGTACCAGAACTTGGTTTGAATCCTTCATCTGGATTTTCACTGGTGATTCGCGCGGCGATTACATGACCCCAAGGTTGAGGTTTATGCCGTGGCTGATCGAAATCTATTGGGCTATCACCCCATGGGCTTTCACCGTACAACAATCGTATGTCTTTAATAAGATGAAGAGGCAAGCCCATTGCTATTTGTAGCTGGGCAGCTGGCAAATTAACATCTGACACCATTTCTGTACACGGATGCTCAACTTGCAATCTAGGATTTAATTCTAAAAAGTAATAAGATCCTGACGTATCATAGAGATATTCTACTGTTCCTGCACTGACGTATCCTACCATTTTGGCAAGTCTTACTGCAGCCTTTTCCATTTCTTCAAATATTTCTGGCTTTGCAATAACTGCAGGTGCTTCTTCGATGATTTTTTGATGTCTTCTCTGAATGGAACAGTCACGGCCGAATAAAGATATTGCGTTACCATAAATATCCGCAAGTAATTGAACTTCCAAGTGGCGTGCACATTTAGCAAGTTTCATTATGAATATTGGCGATCCAGGAACTTCAGTTTGGACTTGACGAAAGAGTGTTGGTAATTCTTCGGCATTTTCAACTTTTCGAATACCTTTACCACCCCCACCTTCACTAGCTTTCACCATAACAGGAAAACCAATTTTATTAGCAGATGCTAAACATTCTTCTACTGTTGACACACAACCTTTTTTAAATAGCTCCGATGATATTTTTATTTTTTTACCACTGTACTGAGCTTTTAATCCTGATCCAGACCATGGTAACGTTGGAACATCAGCAGTTTGGGCAACGATACTAGATGCTATTTTGTCTCCTAAAGCCCACATTGCACGTTCTGATGGCCCAATGAATGAAATATCTTTTTTATGCAATAATTCTGGTAGCTTAGGGTTTTCAGAAGCGTGACCCCATCCTGCCCAAACAGCTTGAACTTGAGTACGAATTGCAATGTCAACAATTAATTCGACATTAGCGTAATTGTTGTTGTTGGTTCCTCCAGGTACAGGCACATATTGATCTGCCATCTTTATGTATTCTGCGTTAGCCTTGAGATCTTCAGGTGTTACCATTACCACAAATCTTATTGCTCGCTCATTTTTAAACATTTCGTATGACCATCTTCTTATTGAACGCATACATTTTACAGCGGCAATTCCATTATTTGCTATCAGAACCTGTGTAAATATACATTATTTAAATTATTGTTCATTTACTTTTTTAATTAAGCATTGACTTACATCATAAAGTAATATTGATGTAGACAAAGTACAAAGTTCGAAAATATTACATTGACAGCGAAATAACAAATAAACATTTACGATAAAAAACAAATAATTTAATGCTAAGTTTTTATTAAGATGTTTTTAAGATTAGTAATAATGTATAAAATTTCAGATATGCTGAGCTTGAGTGTTTAATGATAGCTCACAAAAAAAAAAAAAAAAAAAAAAAAAAAAAAAAAAAAAAACTATTAGTGACTTTAAATGCAATTACAAATAATAATGATAATAAATTCGTATTTTTATTTTTAAAAAATGACTTACTTTATTTATTACTTTCGTTCCACAAAAACGGCGAACGAATTCTTCAGGGGTAGCAACCGTGAAATCTTTTTCTTGTAAACGATTTTGTGTCATAATCATCACCGTACCCTGCGACATGCTGGGCCTGTAAAATAATTAAAAAAAAATTAATACGATCAATTATTAATGATTTATTTCCAAAAGTTTATTTATATTTGTTACATAAATCTATTTTAAAACGCATTCAATACTTATTGCTAATACAATACAACTATTGATACAGCGTAATAGAGAAAGTAACAGACTCAATTAAATTAATTTATTTTATTTTAATACTTTCTTTACTCTTGACTATGGGCTTAATAATCAAATAATTTCTAATTTGTTGATTTCGAAATGATTGAAATTTTTAATATTTTTTTTTCTACAGTAAAAAATAGTACGAAATTAACAAAATTAAACACAATAACTTTGAACAAGTAAAAAAATATTAAAATATTCTAATATTATCTAAAATATTCAACTATTAATGGAACATATTTAATAATTTATATTCATCAGCGAAACTTTTATACGTTTGTTGATTCCTGGTAATAATGAATCATAATTAGCAAAGAAGGAAATTATTTTTATGGCATTGAATTTCAATGTAATTTCTGATAAATTAATTATTTTTTTATCATTTACAGGTAGTTGATTATAATCTCATTGCATGAGATGAAGAATGTTCTACGTGGAATTGTCGATTTAAATTAAAAAATAAAAAAAAATTGGTTGAAAAAAAAAATTTTTTTTAAAAAACGGGGAAAAAATAAACAATTTTCAGATATAATATAGTATACAGATACGATCATTTTAATAAGTATAAGAAAAATAATATCATAAAAATTACTGGAGAGATGTTGATGACACCGAAGATTCTGATTTTAAACTCTCATTTGAGATTAATACTGATGCATTCCAGTCTTCAGAAGCTCGGCGATGATTATGTTTTTCGAAGTTATTATTCCCAGTTTCAGCATAAAAATTATCCGAACTTTTCCAAGTTATGTCTGTAGCATTACTTTGTGCTAAGACAAATCGTTTTATTCTTCTCATATTTCAAGATAAATAATTTGATTATATTACTTCTTAAACCGATAGTTTATTGTATTTATTAATATCATCTAAATACGAATTACAACTGTTTACGAAATTCACGATTGGTCTTAATAATTGATAGAATTTGAAAAACATATACTTCACATACGATAAATATTTTGACAGTAGAATAACACACAATTTAACTATATTTAGTTTAAAATAATTAACAAAAATTCTAAAAATAATCAAAGAAATCAACAGGTGGAAAGACCGTAAAATACTGTTTTAAACATGCAGTAAGACTTTTCTGTGACAGGCGATGATCCCCCTTCTTATAAGTATGTACAACGTTGCACATGAATGAGAAAGTTATGTTTCTTGGAGGACTGCCCCGACATAACAGCTGATTTTTATTATTAAGTATATTCAGAGTAAAGTAAAGTTCCAGCACGTGACCATACAGTTATCGTAATTTAACGAATAAATATTTTACATTGTCAGAATTTTTTATGAATATAATTTTAATAAAATTTTAATTTTATTTGCCAGTGGGGTTAATCTATCATTTCTATTGATTTAAACAATATAATTAATCATATCATACCAGTTGATCAATAATATGTATAGCGATTATTAGTTAGCCGATTACTGCCATTGAAAAGTAATTTTATTTACAACAATCATAGTCTGAGACAGACTTGGATCCGATTCTCTAGATTTTTTAATTAATTTCTTCAGAGATCTGAAGATTTCAACTGGTACGACTTGAATTTTTTTTACAGTTTTTCTCTTGTAACTTTGCCAAGCAAGGAGGGAAAAAAAATTAAAGATGGAGCAAATAACGGACGTAAGTAATTTAGTTAAGCACATAATCAAATTTCTAGCCGAAAAAAAAAATTTAGAATGGGAAAGTGAGTTATAACATCAAAACAGAACGTATTTAATTATCATTGATAAAGGACGTTCACGCATAAGAATAGTTTATCAGAATTTTTTTTAGTTTAAAATTACAATATTCATATTACGAGAGTAGATATCATAATATATAATATTTAAAAAAATTCTTTGATTCATGTAATTTGTATGAATGAATCAAAAACAGTGTTGACGAACGTTTAAATTAATTATTTATTATTTTACTCGGTATGATTAAAATTACTTTAGTTCATTTCTCACCGTATTGAAAATAAGCGCCTAAATACAGCTGATTACGTGGTTAAAAATGACAGATTTGTCAAATTTAATAAACAATAAAATTCGACTTCAAATCAATGACTAATTTATATTTACTGACTTTTTTTAAGTATATGCCTAAAAATATTTCAGGTAAATAAAAAAAACTATAAATTATTATAAGATTATTTATATACTCTAAAATTTTTCTCAAAAATCCAATAAATTTCATAAAAGTTATCACCCATTTGACTTTAGCGTAGCGTATGAACGTCCTTAATGAATTGTTTTCAAAAATTTAATCTATCTTGAAAAAATGTACTCACAAATTTTATTCAAGTAATTTGAATCGATATTTATTGCACATTAACCGCTTTGGCAAAAAAAATATTTGATTAATTCTATACCAATTTAATTTTTGAAAAAGTAGTAACAAAAAAATTAGATCTATACCTAAATATGTGTGCAAAAATAATTAATATTAACATTATTATTGTTTTTATTTACATAATTTTAAGAAAAAATAATACTAATTAAAATTTAATTATATTTCTAGATTTCTTAACGGAAATGAAACTATTTACTTTATAGACTATTTTAGTTTAACCTAATCTTAATTTGTCATTCGAATATTTAAATTCATTATAGTTTGTAGGGGGACGCTTCCAGGTCAACCAAATGAATATGTTTATATAATTTATTTTCAGCATTTTCGTCTGATTCAGTCAACAGTTGACTGAATTTATGATAAAAAAGATTAAAAAATAAAATGATAAAGTAAGAAGGGTTTCACCTTAACCGCCTACGTTGTTCGTTGATACTTGGCATTGCCGGTGGCTGTTGATAACCATCAAATCCTTCAATAGGAAAGCTATCCTCTGTTTCTAATTCCAGTTCTTCAGTTTGATCTGACCCACCGAGGACAAAACTTACGGGTGTTTCAGCCATCTTGTTAATTTTATTAAACTCCTCTTTAAAATTTTCTTCTTTTGTTACAGATACTTGATGTAGCGTTTGATTCTCGTTGTCGGTTTTACCTTCAAAATTAATGTAGTCGGTATAAAATTTTATGTAAAATTTATTAAAACTCTCTCTTGCAGCTTATATCTTTTATTCCATGAAAGCGTCTTCTTTACAGAGCAACATTTGAACTTTATTAGATAAAACTTCTAACCAATGTTAGTTACAAAATGTTAACGTTTAGTGGTATTAACTGTTATTTTAATGTCGGTTAAAAAACAAAAAATCAACTATGAAGATGAATTAAAACAAAAGCTTATCTCATTTATCTCAATGTATGTTTACTCACCTAATTCAATGTGTTTGTTCGAATATTTTTTACGATTTTTAAAAAATACGAAAGATGATAAATGTAATAACAGCAATGTTATAGACGTTAGACCTAAAGTTTGCTTGACATCATATGAAAACTGAACGATGAATTGAAGTGACCAAACAACAGCGATTGCAATCACGAGACAACATGCGAGAAAACCTTGAATTAAATTTTCTGGCTAAAGGTTGATTATATTGTTTTGATCCTTTATCATTAATTTTTATTTATTTATTGATCAATTTTTTTTATTAGTTTTTATTTAGTTAAATTGTTAAAAAAAAATTATTACTGTATTGTAGTAATCAAACATGTCAAACTAGTTGAGCTAAAGTATAAAATAATTTGTATTCTCAACATTATAAAAAAAAAAATAAATAAATAAATCAAATAAAATAAAGGAAATTAACTTTACAATAATTGCTTGTACCAATAGTGGAGTTGCAAAGTCCTCTTAACATATCGCCGACGTAATTTATTTCAACTCCTCATTTTAAATAATTGGCTATAGCAATGTATTTAAAATGTACTAATTACTGTTTCTTTTTTCTTTTTGATTATTTAAAAGAATGAGTAAGAAAAAAAAAATTTTAATTCACATGCAAAGATCACAGCAGTATTGAGTGGAGTTGTCTGGTGCACAAACAAATAACGACTCAACTGTACGATAAACTGATCGGCTATTAAAAAGTTACCGGAAAATAGTTCAAGGGTCAGGAAGAAACTTTATTTCTTCGATATACATTTTGTTAAACGTGCTAAACTATAAATTGCTTAGTTAGTTAATTTTTTTTTAGCATTAATCAGTTCAAATTAATATCTGACATTAACTACATGTTTATAGTTTTATTTTTATGTTTGTCAAGCAATGATTTTATTTAAATGAATAAATTATTATTTTTAAAAATCATTTAAATATTTTACCTCGTATCTTTTATATAAATATCCATTCACAAGTGTAATTCTACGAATAAAGTAATTTACATTTTATTTAAAATTTAAAATAAAATTTTATTCTAAAATTATGAAGAAAAAACTATTTGTTACATATTTATTCAGGGGTGAGATAAGCAAATGGATTAATTTATTTAATTAATGATTAAAATTTGTTTAAAAAAAAAAAGAGTTACATGTTATTTAACGATGAAAGAAAGCTGTTTTGTTTAGTTCTTGGCCTTGAGTATTATATTTCACGAATAATATATGATGACGTTACATTCTTACGACATCAATATTTCAATATCAAGACTTATTTTATATATTTGCGGTAAATAACTATTTTATTATTTCAGATTAACTATCAGTAGATTGCGGAGTATCACATCTTTTTAAGTAACCATCAATATCTTAAAAATAATTAAATAACATCATTTTTCATATCATTATATTCTATATTACAATTATTTATAGATTTAGATAATGACACGTGCTCGCTATGATTAGCATTAATCGATTGTAAATCAATATTACCCTGATCTTAACTATTTTTATGATTAATTTTTATAAAATTAAAAATCTTTACATTTTATAAAAATTTAACACATTTACCGTAGAAAGGGCTATCTAAATTACAATATTAAATTCTGGAGCTGCTATTTAATTTTACCTTTAAAAAATTTTTTTCTCAAACATAAATTTAACTATTACTCATATGTAATAATAAATATAAGAAGCGTTCCAATAATTAATTTTCTAGATTAGTTTCTTCTCATAAAAAATGTAATAAATTGGTGACATTATTTGATTTGTAATTTACGGAACATTTACAATTATTGTTTAAAAACCAGAATGCTATAATATTCAATAAACTGAAAATTTATATTATTAATAATTTCATAATTATTAAAAAAAAAAAAAAAATTTATACAATATTTTTAAATTCCAACAAAAAAAAGAGTAACTAAATAAAAATTAAAATACAAAAAAAAAAAAAAGATAGTTTATACGAAGAATGATGTGATTGGTCAATAAGAATGTCAGGCCACGAAAAAGACGTTGTGATTGGTCCGGAAGGGTATTGTGAGATACCATGAAAAATCACATGCGACTCACAATTAAACATAATATTCGTTTAAATATTAAAAAATAATTTTAAAAACAAAGTTAATAAAATTAAAATTATAACGATTAGTGTAATGGAAAATGATTAGCATACGATTTAATAATAAATGTTACTTACCGGTGACGAATTTTACGTTGTTGTTGAATCCCTCGCTCCTGGTGGAGGTTAGGATCAGTTTGTTGCTCGTCTCCTGACATTCGTTATATCTACTCTGTTTTATACACTAATAAAGGCAAATTTTTAGATAACTATGTAAATTAATTTAGTCAATATTCGATATAAATTGATAAAAAAAACTAAATTTAATTTAAAAAAAAAATACACCTGACGTTAATCACTAAATTTAAAACAAAACAATTATTATTACAATTATATTTTATCATACGCGATGTTTATCATGGCTTTTTTCTCTTTGTATAGATTTATGTTGATTGAATGTGTGTACATAATATATACATCGAGTTACAGCTATTTATGTAGATTGCCACGAAAACGTTAGGAAAAGACAAATACCTAATAATAGTAAGAGGGGAAAGAAAATCTAATTCTTTCATATTATCGATGGAGATAAACAATTACTCCTAGCTACCTATTATAGAGGGCATTACATGACAATATAATTGTGGGAATAATGGAAATACACGAATATTGTCCTTTAAGGTTGGCCATAGTAAATGAATTTTTAAAAATTTTATTTTTCTAATCATCACATTAAAGTTAGCAGTCATTAGAAAATTTTTTAATTTTATTTAACAAAAAAATTAGTTCCAAAAATGTATTTTTAAAAAATTGCATTTTTAATTTTAAAAAATTTCTGATTGTCAATTTTTTTTCCTAATTTTTTTGTTAAAAAAAAATTCTAAAAATTATTAAATATCTGTTAAATTTATTTTCATTTTCTAATCACTTCTTAAATAAATTTGAAAATCAAATAAAATGAAATTTTTTAAAAATAACATAAAACTTGCTATGACACTAAAGTTGACAGATATTAAAAATTTTTTTAGAATTTTATAGCAATTAAATTATTATAAAAAAAAAGTAAATTAAAAAGTTATGAAAATGATCTTAGTAGATAGTTGATAATTTTAAGAATTTTTGTGACAAATAAATTATGGCAAAAACAAATTGACATTTAGATATTTAAAAAAATTACAAATGCAATTTTTAAAAATGATTTTTGGAACAAATTTATTTGTTAAAAAAAATTAAAAAATTGTCAAGTGACAGTTAACTTTAATGTCATTAAAAAGTTTCACAAGGGAAAATTTTCAGATGCTTTTCTTTATTGTAATTAATTTATTAAAAAAATTTTTTAAATTAACAGCTGACGGCTAACTTCATTATTATAACTTGCTATATTTTAAAAATTTTTTCAAATGAAAACTGAAATTTGAGAAAATAGATTTACTCCGGCCTATAGCTTCAGTAAAAAACGAAAGTATTCGTCGATTTACAAATATTTTTATATAATTTTAAAGTGATAAAGACTTTTTTTGTGTAATTTTTTATTTTTAACATTTTTTACGGATAAATTACTCTTTCACATTAACGGCTGCAGAATTTCAGTGTTTTTAGCCAATAAATTTGTTACAAAGATTGATTGGATCATCCCGCTATCAGGTAAACCCCATTTTCGGGTTCCTTTTGACCTAAAATACGTACAAAAAGTGTGACACTGAAGTTGACAGACATTAAAATTTTTTTACAATTTTACAGCAATTAAATTATTATAAAAATAATTTAATAAAAAAATTTCATGTGTGAAAATTAAAAAAAAAAAATTACTAGTTGAAATTTTTTAAATCATTTTTTTTTATTACTACAATTGATTTGTTGAAAAAATTAAAAAAATTGACAGCTGTCAGATAACTTCAATATCATACAGAAAGTTAATTATTCTAATAATTAAATAATTATTTTCAAAATTTAAACAATATTTCACACACGCTAGTGTATACAAACATTACATGTGTAAAATGACCACATCTTTACATAAGAATAGATTCAATTAAATAATTTTCAGTTGCTTATTTGAATTATGATTTTTTTTTTTTTTTTTTTTTTTTTATTAGAGAAAAATGTGTACAAGGCGTTGGTGTAAACCAATATAGCCAAATTTTAATTATGGTCATTAATCATATTGATGCTGACTTCTACACGTGAAAATATGTAAGTGTTAAGATCGTCAAGTTACCAACTGTTAGTTTGAGAGCAACTGTTTTTTCTTTTATCAACTGATCCACTGTGACTGCAGGCGCCGTTTCTGAATTCAAGCATGTTTCTGTGAGAAGGGGAAAAAGTTATGGAAGTGGGAGAAAAAACTCAAAAATTTCCAACGGCGATTGACTTCGTCATTGATCGTCATTTCACCATAACCCTTGCTTAAGTGAAATATTTAACAATCAGAATTATGGTAAATAAATTTTAATTATAGATAGTAGATAATCTAGTGTAGAACATACAATAATTATCCTTTTTTTATTTATAGAATAATTTAAAAAACGAAGAATTGAAACTACTTAAAAAATCTTTATCGGAAAAACTTCTTAATTTAGATGAACTTTATTCAAATTTGAAATATACTTTTAATTTCGATGATGAATTGCTGTACAATATTTCAGTCAATACTGATGAGATTTTAAGCAGTTGTATGTTGTTGAGTTCTGCAATTGAAAAAATTATTGTATCAAGCACTAATGATGAATTTCGTCAGCAATGTTCTCAATTACTCAATACTACTCAAAGTGGAACTTTAAATAAGGTTATTTTTATTAAATTGTTCGGATTGTTTAATAATAATAATAGTAATTATGATTTTCAAAATAAGCGATAGTAAAAATTATTTTTAATTGTAAATTATGAAATTGATGATTAATTAAAAAATCAATGTGTTAAACAAAAATTTTGTTAAATGATATTAATAATAACAATTATGACATTTATTACTTTTAATCAGTCATTGTTTGATTTAAATGTTCCCGCTTATGCGCGCGTTGAAAAAAGTGAAGTATGTTCGATGAAACGAACAGTATGCGTATAAAATGATGCGCATTGATATAAGTGCTGCAACGCATTCATTGCAATGGGTATGTACAGCATGTATCCTATTTATTTGCTTCTCAATCCTTAATTCCCATGTATGGGAAACAAGCCAAGTTGTGTGTTGGTTACGATTGACAGAACAACTATAAATATCAGTTTCTATGTAATTTATAATCAAAATATTACGGTAGAGTGCAAAAGTTTATAAATTTACAAATGTATTGGTGAAAAAATAATTAAAATACAAAAGTGGGAACATCTGTATGATGAGTTTTATAATTGAAATTATCATCTGTTCCATTACTAATTATTGTGCATCAAAATCATGCATCAGCGAAATTTACTTTTCTGTCCGGCAAATGTAGTATTTTTATAGTTGGATAAAACAAAGATTCTCAACTTCGGAAAAGTAGCCCATGTCTAAAATCATAAGGTATATATTAATTTACATACATATAAATTATTATCTAGGTAAATTGCTGTGTTCAATAATAAAAAAAAAATTCCAAAATTTAAATAGCTCTGAGGTATTATTAAATCAGTTGAAAATAAATGAATTCTTCATGCTTATTTCTTGATTTTGTATTGAATTACATAGCAGCCGTCTTGAGTCTAACAAATGTTTTTTTAGATATTTTATCACTTTTCTTCGTATAAATAAAGTCTGTTGTATATTTTATATGTATACACATTCTATTATACTAACTTGAAAGAATGCATAAAAAATGTACACAGTGCGATGATAATAACAGTAATGACGATTGTATAAAAAAAATATGTTTTCTGTTATTTATGAACTAATGAAAGTTTATTTGATTGTAGGTACATGCACAGTACATTATAGGAGTACTGATATTAAATGTCATAATAATACTGACATAATTATGATAAAACTCGATGAATTTTCTTCTGATGCGAAGTGCATAATTTGATGCCAGGTCATTCCGGGTTTGATAAGAGAGATAAAGCGCGCGGGAATTACTGCGGTCATTCCCATCCCCAGTATCCGTTGTAATAAATGCTCGTTGAATTTTTTTTTGTTCTTCAAACAGAATTTTTGTTTTTCTTAAACTAGTTTGCTTTCAACATCTGGTGTCGATTCTAACCTCCAACTTGTGGATTAAATATTTATTATGTGTTCATGAACCATTCTACAAATATCGGCTCACTTGATGAATGAGTTTAAGATATAAATTATTTTTATCTTAAATTTGATTTTTTATTACCAGTTTAATTATGTGCAGCCACTGCACATATTTCGGGAGAAATCGAATTTCTTTTAAGATTAGAGCTTAAAAAATTGACAAAAACCGAAATTTAACTATCTAATTCATTTTATTTATACTCATTGAAGTAGTTTATTCAGAATATAAGTAATTAGTTGCAATTGCTTATATTTACAGATGTTCTTTTTATAATTCACCTTCATAAAATCTTCTAGAAATTACGTAGAATAAATTTTATTAATGCATTTGTGATTTCCAATTGGTTGAAACCAGTATTCTTATAAAGTTGAAAAGCTTTGCAAATCAGATACTACTGGAGTTTCATGCAAGAGTTTTTTTCGTATCAATAAAATCAAAAAATATCCAATGAACTTCGGACTTACAGAAAATAATTTATATTAATGATCATATTTTTTATTAGTTTTATTGAGATTTAAAGTTTCTTCAATAATTTTTATATTATGTGAGTAATATTACAGAATATCTTTTGAAATTTTCATGTGAACTTTAGGGAATTTCTAATACTTTTTTCTTAGATAACCAAATTTTTTCACTCAAAATTTGAAGCTCCAAAAGATATCTTAAAATTTTTATAAAGCCATTTAATCACTAAGATACAAACTTCCAAAAATGACTTAAAAAATTACTAAATTTATTAGATCCCTTCATTTTTTTAATCCCGTATTTTTATAGAACATTGTGTTGAAAAAAAAAATTACGCTGAGGATGAGACTCTATTGACGAAAATGATTTTTCTTCGAAGAAATAATTGAATATGAAGTAGCTGATTTATTAGATAGACGATTGATGTTCTTATTATTGAAAACGATACCAATTAAAATTTGGGCATTGTTATGTTATGGCTTTATTTTTATTTTATAACGATAAAAGTTTTAAATTTTGAACACAATAAAATATTTTTTTTTAAGTATGTTACAAAAAAAATTATTAGTCCGATTGTTATTTATTTTTCATAAGAAAGAAAAAACGCAACTTAAGTAACGCAACTTGATTAATTTAAAATAATTAATTGGAATCATTTTCAATGATTTTTAAGTTATTTTTATGCTAGTGTATAACTATAACAAAATAAGAAAAATTCCGAAAAATTCAATAAAGTCATGAAAAATTTGTTGTTCAAAGATTCTTTGAGTATTTAATTTATTTGGAAAATCCAACAATAATCTATTTTAATTCGAACAAATTAAGTATTTTTTCTAAACAAACGGATATCCGAGTAAAATTATATGAGTGTTTCATTATGGGAACACCAACAAGCAATCGAGAAGACATTTTAATTCTCGGTAGACTTCAACGCCCCTTCACGTGTCGAACATATGAAAAATTTCCTGGCAAAAATGTAGCCACCAGCCTCGATTTTAATTAATATGAAAAACAAAATAATAACATATTTATACCAAATAGCATGTCAGCATGTTTTTACGATCAGCTACGTGACTCATTGACATTGTCAATTGATAATAGCCAGCTGGAAACTTTTATGGTTCCTCAGGAACAATCGATTGATCGTATATTGCAAAAGTGTGTAAAAAAAGTCTGTCGCAACTGCACAAGTGCCATTAATACCAGGGGGAACTGTAAACTCAAACGGTTTCTTACTGTTTTACTCATTAATCGACTGCACCGGAAACGAGTGAGCGTCACGTTACAATTAAAACTTTATTACTTTCAATCCTAGTAATTATTCAATCTAAAATTTCAATCAATGCTTAAAGCTCTCAAGCACTGAGTACATTTCATTAAATTTACTGTTGAATTTTAGTTTTATTATGGTTACTAAGTGATCACTTTTGAGATGACAACGTGTTGAGCACTAGCAAAGCGGATGTACTAACTACTTTTTATAAATGGAAGTTTTATTGCGTTCTTATTTAAGGCTTAAATGTTATTTCTTTTTGTATTTTTTATCTTTAGTTTGGCTGTAACGTTTTAAAAAAACTTACCGAGAACTAATTTACTCTTATTAATCCAAGTTATAAAATTCAATCATTTTTAAACTATAAAAAATACACGATGTGTATTATAGTTAAATTATTCAAGTGCTTTACATTTTTTTCGCAAAGTTTATGGTTCAATAAAACTATGGTTTTAATAATCTGATTTTTGGGTTGGATTTGAGAAAAAATTTCGAACA
Source organism: Cotesia typhae (assembly GCF_013202065.1). NCBI lineage: Eukaryota > Metazoa > Arthropoda > Insecta > Hymenoptera > Braconidae > Cotesia > Cotesia typhae. The sequence continues at coordinate 15,841,300 of NW_027423774.1, forward strand.
AAAAGCGGATTTTATTTATAGGTCAACATCTAGATTAAAAAAATAAAAGTATTTGATAATTTTTATCTTTTATTGCAATAAAAAAAATTCTTTTGTTCATTACTCTTTTTGAAATTTCAAGTTGAAGTAATAAACTGTTGAGCTAAATGAAATTTACATGGTTTATAAATATTTATGAAAATGTATTGAATTGAAGTATATTTGTATTTCAGCTTACTATGTGAGGGAGAAATGGAGCATCAAACGTTTGTTTAAAATCCTCAGTTTGGGAGTTATCTTGGCGTCGACCTGGCGCGTGGAAAACTGGGCCAACAGTCCAGTATTGTTTTTTTACATCTACGTTATCGTTAATCCACGTTGCCAAGGAGGCTGTCAATGATGCCGGGACCAATGCCTGAGAAACCCCGTGCACAGCGGCTGAACAACATCGAGCCACAAACCGCAAAAGTGAGTCTCTAATATTAATTAACAAAGAATAAAACATATTTTATAGTAGATGTCACCCGTCTGCTTCGTTGGGCGTAAGTTTAATCTTACAATAATTATTTTTTAAATTGAAATTATTGTTATAACTTTATATTTTTTACTGGTGAGATTTTCCGTATCTATTTCCTTAAACTATTAAGATTCATAATTAAAATACGTAAAACATATTAATATTACTATATTAGTTGTTACGTATTTAATTAAAGTAAAAGTACTTCACTTTCTCATACCCTCGGTTCATTGCTTAATGTATGACTTAATTTTCGTGAAGCTTTTTCTTAGCTAATGTCTACACGGTGTAATAGTTCTGCTAAATTTTATGACTGTCAGGTGTCTAACTGAAACGTTCAATTGTTTGAATCTCAGTTAGTTTTGTAACTCTTTTGCAACTTTTGACCTCTCAAGGCTACTATTAATATTGTTTTTATTAAGTTTAGACTGAGTAGATCCTTACGGAAAATACGTGAATTGTTTTTTTAAATTTAATTTGAATTTGACAAAAACTTCTGTATCCAGTTGATTTTTTACACCATCAATTTGTATTAAATCTCTACGCAGTATAAAAATATATACGGTAAAGAAAAGGTTAATAAATTTCAAAGTTAAAAAACAAAAGTAATTTTAGACTGTGCAACAAGTTTTTTAATTTAACCACCAAAATTAACTTTCAAACTATAGGCAAATGATCTAGTTAATTTTTTAGTATGCGCTGAAATATTCACATGAATATTAAACTTATAGATGATATTTAACACTATGATTGAATAATATTATTGGCTTAGACTATTGGGTGTTATTCTCATAATAAACTGAAAAACACGTAATCATGACGTAAAACGACAAAATTTCGTAACGGAAAAAAAATTTTTGTTTAAATTTCAGTTATTAGATTACTTTAAAATCAATAAATTCTCCGTGGAAGTTATCTTTTCGTTGTAAAACATTTTTGGTTTGCGTCATGAACATGACTCAATAAATACGTAACATTGAAGGCTTATACCCTAATTTTTATATAATAAATTTTACTTCTGTTGTTTTTTTCATAATTATTATAATGAATTGGAAATAAGCAGTTAAATCGTTGGAAACAATCATAATTATTTTACCGATAAAATAGCTAAATTTTTATTTAAGTTCATGAGGTGCGTTTATTCTTTTAATACAAATTGCAATGCTATCAGTTTTCAGATTTATTAATATTAGGAAATTTCTTACAAATTTTCAATCACACGTAAAATATGTATGTTGAATACTATTGCAGTACATTAAATTTTTGTCGAATATAATTTATAGCAAAAGTTTGTTAAATGTTTACATTTGTTAGTAAAACAAAATTTATTTATAGACAGAGTAAATCTAAATCATTTGGCACTTGTGTGTATAAAGTATTCAGTAGTTTGACGTTCGTAAATTGCTTCCGGGTCAGCTCCGGTTGTTGCTCTAAATCCTCACGAATTTAATTTTCTAAAATCTTACTTAAGAAAATGAAAAAATATATAGATTAAAAGAAGTTTATCTCGAAACAGTATATTTTGTATTTCTCAACTCAGCCGGATTCGGGAAAAAGTTATTTGGTTTAATCACATATAATTATGTATGATTATTCACGAAATCGTAAATGATGTCGTCTGTCTTCGATATGAATTCATATATGGTCATATTAAATAATTAAATTTTTTGACAACGTTTTTAAGATAGCCTTTGAAAGGAGTAGTAGTTGAACAATCAATTCTGACAAGCCGCAGTAGTTGAACTAATAAAATATATGGTAATAGGTACAGCAAAAAGTTTTAACGTTTCATTGAAATATCAAAAGAATTATAACACATTATTGATTAATATCAAAAATAATACTGTGAATATTTAATATGTTCATTTAAAAATGAGAAATATTTGTATTTAATTTTTTAATTAGATTTTTTATAAATGACAAAGCAAACTTTCAATTGTAAATTAAAAAAACTCAATTCAGAACGTTTGATCATTTTTAACCACACTAATTTTTAGCTATAAAACTTACGTAATTTGCAGTAATTAATACAAATCACAATTCTGATCACTAGTCTACAAACCTGTTAGAGTGCTGTTAAAATTATACGGCCCCAGCTTATTCAAGTTCTGGGTATTGCTTTGAAAATTTGGAGGTATAGTTAGACGCTAAAATTTAATATAAAAATTACAGTTTATGTCTTTACAAAAAATATACATTATTTAGAAAAGACTATTTCATTGGGTGGTACAATTTTTTTTACTTCAAATTATGATATACCGTTTTTTTTTTTTACTGATTGTCTGATTTACGGTTTAGTACCTTTTTCTTGAAAAAAATAGCATCTTTCGGCTATTCTAGACATGTCAACTTTCAAGTTAACAAAAATATAATTGTTTTGATTTATAATTGAAAAAAACTTACAGAAATCATTTACTATATCAGTGAATAATTATAACATGCGCATATTACTCATACTAAATACACGGATTTTGAATTACAACAATTTGAAAAGTCTGTTCAAGTACTGATCTCATTTTTATAAGTGTTAAAGTACTGGGTACTTTACTGTATGATACAGATCATTAAAATAGTCAAAAATACATTTCTCAGTTTTTAAGCTATTAGTGTAGACAAACATTTTATATCACTTCAAAATCGTTTATAAAATGTATTTACATAAGTCTAGCAATTTCTTAGGGTTAAAATACTGTGGACCTTACTTCAAAATAATTACCTAAATTTTTCAAAATCTTCAGATTAAAAAAAAAAAACATTTAGTTGATTGTTAATTTACGGTAGCGTAGAATGAAACTAGAACTAAAGCATAAATAGTAAAAATTCTTTACAAGATCATAACATAAATAATATACTGTATTTTAGCAGGATAGCACACAAAAAAGTGTAAGAGGTTGAAATTTGAATATTTATTTCTTCTTTTTGTACCTAAAACAGTTATTTATAACAAAATTAGATAACATATTAATTGATCGTTTTATTGACAAATTATTTTTCTTAACTTTCCCATGTATTCATCTCTATTAAATGAATGAATTTCAAAAGGCTCAACGTATTATAATTCCGAACAATGAATAGTTTGCTCTGCACTTCAACGGCTGATCGTCATGTACAGAGTTATGACTTTATTAAGCATCTAGCTCAATTTATTCAAATAAGTAAATTATTCTATATCTTACTTTCATTTTTAAATGAAAAGTTATTATGTAAAGAAGGGTAATTTTACTTTTTTGATGTTATAATATCAGTTACCTGGTGTAATGTTTTTCCAGTCTGTCACAATTAAGCACGTTCTTCCATGTAGCTTCATGAGAGAAAATCGATAGAATCTCGCGCGCACTGGTACACGGTACTCTGGAATGCTGTCTTGCTCATTTAGACTCTCTTGCTTTTCTGCTTTTCCTGGTTACGTATTCGCCTACAGAAATTGTCATACTAACGTGAACATTCATGCTCGTTCATACTAATAATTGTTTTAATTTTTATTTTACAGTAGCTAAAAGCAAGTTTGCACATAATTGCTATAAAATCTTTATCTTTATTAAAAATTAATTCCAGCTGGGTATTCACCATGTGATTAATATTTTCCAAGTGTAATTAATATTCGGTGTTTATTTCATAACTTTCAAATTAAAAATTCTCAAACAGCAAACAAGTCATGAGTAAGATAAAATATATTTATCGTGTTATGAGCAAAATCAAAAGAAACAAGTTTAAAAATTAGTATTTCTTGATAATAGACATTAGAAAAATTTTATCATTCAATTATTATTATAACCAAATATTATTATTACCCAAATTATCTGGGTAATATAAAAAATGCAGATGATGAAAGTTAAAAGTTTAAATAATGTTATCAATGAAATGAAACAACAATATAAACAAATTGAAGAGCGCAGGTCACGTTATCTTTACGGACTTTAAATTCTCCTCGGAACGGCCGTGAATACTACTGAAGTCTGGTTCCAAGAGTTCCAAACGTGACCTATTTTACATAGTCGCGTTTACTTTCAGAACGCCGTTATACTTGGCACATCAAAAATCACCGCGACGACATTGAAGACGACACAAACAAGCTGAAAATGTAATATCGGTGACACAAGAGTGCCTACACTAGTTCAATTTTTTTGATTTAATAGTAGTAGAAGTTCGGCTCTTGACAATTACTTTTATTTAAATTATAGTCATTTTTTTTTTTTTTACTTGACAAACATTTAAAAAAACCAAAGATTTATTTTCTAAGTATCATACACATATTTTTGTAACATTTACAATGTTTACTTCTAACTAATGGATCAATTCTTAAAAAAATGTGATAATTGAGTATATTACTCATTAGTTGAGATTGAAAAGAATCTTCAGCATCGAACAGTTTATGATAATGGAGATAAAGTAAAGCATACTCCATTAGATATAAATCTTTAGATTAAAAACGACAATAACAAACTTCTTTATGATGCGACGTGTTCTTAGTGGTTGCAGCAGCTGTTCAAGTCAATTTGAGGTATACAGATGTTTATAGTTATTACGCATTATATATATAATATTATAAATATGCATGAACACAATGGAGCGAATAACAACGATTTAGATAGATGCGGGTATAGAATTTAAATTAATAAATTATTGCTGAGTGACAGGCCATTGTTGAATGGTTAAATTCAATTTTTATATGATAAAAATATCATCGGTTGCTTTTTTCTTTGGTGATATGCACAATACGCGCAACTATTTCTATGGCAAGTTGGATATGTGCTGTCCATTACAATGATCATTAATTTAACATAAAGATAAGGTTGGTGGATATTCATTATAATCTTGATTTGGAATGGACTGTCATCATCATCATCATCATCAGTAGTGCTTAAAGCACAAGTCAATCGTGTACGCATGCGGCACGACATGCATTGCGTCGTCGCGATGCCAAGTTAAGAGAGAACGGTCAAAAGGTAATAGCATAGGAGTAATAGTGAGACAAGGAAAATAACTCCCTGCAAAGGATAAACGATTGCGAGGCGTGAATAGAAGGAAAAGATCTGGTAATATGTCGGACGATCCAGTGACACCCGGGTGTTCCCTGGAGTATTGTTGTTCCAACGTTCTAATATAAATGTTATATACAGATATATTGAAGATGTGACGTGCCAGGTGGTGGCAGCTTCATCTTTTATTGTAGATGAGGTGGTCATGTTTCCGTGTATAGTATGTTCATTCCTCTAAAGCAAAACAAAAACAGAAAACTAAAAAAATCCATTTTCATCTTTTTTATTTTTTATTTTTTTACCTTAACATTTTTTTATGAAAGAATATTTTACTTTGTCAAGTCATTAATAAATTTTAAAATTGTGTCTTTCAGTTTCATTCGTTTGTGAAAATAGTTGTGATTATTAATAATCGAAAAGATTTAAAGTTGTGTTTGTTAAAAAGTAACACTAATTATTATTTTAATTTAAGATTTTTATAAATTTATTAAGTATCATTAAAAAAATAATTTTTAATTTGTTAATATTTATAATAATAATTTATTGTATTTTAATGCCGAAGAATTATTAAAAATGCGGGACAGAAAAAGGCGCGCAAATTTATACACATACCTTAATTTTTAAACGAGCAATAAAAGAAATAATTAATTATAGAGACTGTAAAAAGATTATTTTTACAACTGAAATCTGTTGCTACTTCTTACTTCTCATTTTATTTTCATGTTTCTTCTTACCGTATTATTTATTAGTTGGTTAAAAAATAAAAATGTGTGGGTGTCGCTTGAAATAATTTTATTGATCAAAACACTTTGTTTTGACATAATGGTACCAATAAGACTAATCATTGTTTTGGCAAATAGTCTGAAAAGAAAATTTATTGACCTATAGATCAAATAAATTATCAATCTCATAAATAACGATGTATATTTAAATGTTGAAGTATGTGATTGCAATGACGTAGATGTAAATAATACTTTTTGGAATTCAAATTAATAATTTTGCGTCGAATATGCCTCACGGTATTTGTAAAATGCATTTTATAATCTCTGTAAACTCTTTCTTGTCACATATTAATGCTGCGCAGACGCGAGGTCGTGGTCGACCCGCATAAACTAACAGAAGGTCTTCTTCTCATAATATTAGTTTCTTCTTTATCACATTTCTTTTTTTTTAATGAAAATTTTTTCTTTTTTACATTCCAACCAACTGAAAAAATCTGCTGTAGAAAAATATCTTGATTTTTAGTAACGAAATTATTTAACATTGCTATAATTATTAAATTATTACAACGTAAAAAAACACTTATGAGCGTGATTTGATTCTTAATAAAAAAAAAGTATATAAATAATTTTTTTTTAAGTTAAAAATTCACCATTTGCTATAGTAGTATGTAATTTTTTTTTTCCAATATAATCTTGAAAAATTAATTTTGTAATTGAAATATTTAATCGAAAAAGAATTGATAAGTGAACGACATTTTTATTAATGTAATAAAATATACTCAATTAATTGACATTCAATTATTTTTGTTTTTCAGAGTTTGGGATGTAATCGATCAGAAGATTTTGATACACCAGTTAGCTCAGGTAGCAACATGGGAAGTGTGGCGAGGTTTCCAAAACTTGATGAGTGTGCTCATTTTCATTACGAGCATGTAGAACTTACTGATCTTGAGGTTTGTTAATATTTATTATTTTTTTAGTAATTTTTAGTGACAAAGTAAAAGCAAAAATATTTTAATATTTAAATTATTTTCATTTTATAGGTTTCCGTTACTGAAGTGCCAAACGATTCAAGTTTTGCAGTACGCGTTACTTCAGGTGACGCTTGTTGGACACTTCAACGTTCGTACGAAAATTTTATTATGTTTGATAGGCAACTACATCGTTGTATTTATGACCGCAAGTTCTCATCGCTTGCTAAACTACCAGAAGTTGAACCAGACAATACTCAAGATTTGTTGGCAACTTATCTCAAGCACTTTTCAAATTTGAATCACGATGGATTAAATTGTGGACCAGTACTCAACTGGCTACAGTTGGACAATCGTGGTAGAAGAATTTTAGTTCCTGAATCAGACTCGTGTCCAATTAATACACCGGCTGTAGCAGCTGCTTATGCGGTTAGGCCGTATACTGCTCAAGCACAGGATGAAATATCTTTTCAGGTAGCAATTTATTTAAGGATATTTAACGACACATCTGGAATCGGATAATAAATCATAAATAATATAATTTGTAATTGAGTGATCAATGCTTGTTTAACTTGTACTCTGACATTCTATAAGCGAAAGTATGTTAGGCGTTTTTATTACTTAATATACGCGTGGGAAATTGAGGCTCTTGCGTTAGCCAACGACAACGATCTCGGTTCTTGATTGCGACAACATCCACTAATGTATTGTTTAACGTACAGAAATGCTTTATAACATCTAATTAAAATCAATCAACAAGAAATGCGATTAGTCTGTATTGAAGTATTAAGAAGATAGATTTCAAGTGCTTCGTTCTCAAATTACTAAAATAAATTTTATTAATTTATTGTTCATCCTTTTAGGTTGGAGATATGATATCAGTTATTGACATGCCACCACCAGGAGAGAGTAATTGGTGGCGTGGTAAAAAAGGTTTTGCCGTTGGTTTTTTTCCTGCTGACTGCGTTGCGGTGATTGGTGACAAAGTACCTCGTCACTTGACCGTGTCTAATATTGTACGTTCAAAGTTACCCGTTAAACCCGTTCTCAGAAAACATGGAAAGCTTATTGCTTTTTTTAGGTCTTTTATTCTTAATAGACCTTCTAGGAGACGATTAAAACAATCTGGAATTCTTAAAGAACGAGTTTTTGGATGTGATTTGGGAGAACATCTTCTTAACTCTGGTCAAGATGGTACAATATATTATTATTATTATTATTATTATTATTATTATTATTATTATTATTATTATTATTATTATTATTATAACTATTATAGATAAGAAAATAAGTTTTGATTATTATAAATGATTACAGTACCAGCTGTGCTGAAGTGTTGTGCAGAGTTCATTGAAACACATGGATTGGTAGACGGTATTTATCGCTTAAGCGGTGTAACATCAAATATTCAACGGCTACGTCATGCATTTGATGAAGATCGCGTTCCTGCTTTGCATTCAGATGAGAGTATACTTCAAGATATTCATTCAGTAGCATCACTTTTGAAAATGTACTTTAGAGAGTTACCTAATCCACTATGTACCTATCAGCTTTACTCTACTTTTGTCACTGCCGTTCAAGCTAATACAGATGCGGAAAGATTAAGAAGAATGAGAGATGCCGTTAGAAAACTACCTCCTCCACACTACAGGTTGAATTTTCTTTTCACATATTTATCATAAAATCTCGTTATAAATAATTTTAAATATCAGACTTACTTTTACCTAACTTACATTTGAATACTAACTTTTTTTTAAAGGTAAAAAGTGAGATGAAAAAATTGTTTATAAATAGATTAATATAAAGTAATTTAATTTTATATTCAATTTGTTATTAATTTTTTTTATCTTTATTTATTACAGAACATTGGAGTATTTAATGCGACATTTAGTAAGAGTCGCAGCACGTGGGGCTGATACAGGTATGACACCACGAAATGTTGCAATCGTTTGGGCTCCTAATCTATTGCGATGCAAGGAACTTGAAGTTGGTGGTGTAGCAGCACTTCAAGGTGTCGGTGTTCAAGCTGTAGTTACAGAATTTCTTGTTTGTTATGCGGAATTAATATTCGGTGATGGCCCAGTTGGTCGACCTAAATCATTGGCAATTACAACTCCTGCTCGATTATTGAGTCTTGAAGAAGCGAGAAACCGTTCTTTGCGAAATGATTCGGAGTATATTGAAGTAGGCGCGGGACCAGCTGGCTTACCTGCACACTATCACACAGTGATTGAGCTACCAAGAAAACGAAATGGTTCAAAACGTTCACCTTCATTAAACTGGCGTGCAATTTTTGGACGTGGTGGTTTTGGGGCGCGTGGTAAAACAAGACAAGTAGGAACTCCACCACAAATAGAAGCTTTATCAAGTTCTCTTAATGCTATGCGACGATTGAGACCGGTTAAAAGTGCTGACAGTCTTGATGGAGAAGATAATCTTGGTCCTTTAATGGGCCCACCACCTAACAGACCATGTGGTCACAGTCGATCAGTTTCACATGATTCATATTTTGATCATCTTGCAGACCCACCAAATTCTGTATCTCCGCTCGATCTTTCTGAGATACAACTTAATTTTGATCTTGAAGAGCGAGAAATGCGAATGTTTTCAGAGGAAGAAAGTGGTGGTGTAGCGTCAGTAGAAGCATCGCCACGGCGTCAAAGAAACGACGGCTCTTTATGTATTGCTGTAAGTGGTGGCAGTAAAAGAAAGAGATCACGTCTTGAAGAACGTCTTCACTGTGACGTAGAATTGAGATTTATTGACAGTCAAAGTCCAGATCAAATAATGGTGTCTGCAGATATCCATGGAATTGAAACACCATCACCATTGACAACACCAGGTTACCTGCCATTATTATCAGAAGCTTCTACACCAATAAGTCCATCTACTTTACAGGCAACTCCGATCTCTTTGACACCTAAGACAGGTAATAGCCCTCGGATAAGTTTCCGTAGCTTTACTTTACCCCTCGACCTAGATGATCAATCCTGTCATACTCAAATATCAAAAGAAGATCTGTCTTCCGAAAAATTGTCTTTAGATCCTCCTAGTCAACGTTTATCAATTAATTTAGACGATCATAATAGTGTAAAGTCTTACGAGAGAAAAAAGACTTGTGAAAGTCATGAATCATCACCAAAAATAAATGATATTAAAAAATCATCCGATAATTTAATAGTGACACTATCGGATCAAGAAATGACATCATGTGACGTACTCAATCTTCCTTGTGCCACTGAAAAAAATTTATTTTCTGATGATTCTGCTATGAGCTTCCAAGAAGAAAAGTTTAATTGTAGTAGTCAGAATTGCTGTGATCTAATGAATCAAAGTCCTTCAGATAATATGATAAATTCGGAAAATGTTGATATTGATAGTTGCTTAATAATTGATCAGAACGAACCCGTAGACATGCCGTCTTCCAGCGTTACTGATTTTGATTCACCAATGTCCTGTGAGCAAACTATTGAAGACTTACCAGATTCAGGATTTGTTATTTGCGATAATTCTGATAAAGTTTTTACAAATATAGATACACAAACGTTAACGAATAATAAAAGCGGTTCTGAAGAATGGGTTATGGTTGAAAAAACAAATGAATCTGTCAATCGGTTAACAAGTGTAGAAAGTAGTTCTAAAGATCAACTTGAAGGGACTATTGATTCTGGTATCGAAAAAAATTCACCACGACAAAGTTGTGTTTCTGACAATATTTCAAGAACTTCTCTCGATCTCACAATGGGTTTAACTAGAGATACCGGCACATCTTGTATTGCAACGACTGATCCGATAGATAGCTCTATCTTGCAACAAGAATCTACTGAAATATCTTTAGACATGAGTGAAAATAAAAGTAATAATGGTAGCGATCTTCGTAATGGAAATAATCGCTGTTGTTCAGAAAGTGCAATTAATTTAGTCTCACATCATGATTCTGAAAAAATGGAACATGGACATGAGTGTTGTAGTTACAATTTACGTTTAGATAATGAAAATGTTTATCGATGTAATTTAAATGAATCGAGTCAAGTAATGCTTGGAAAATCGAGTATAGAAAATAATCATTTAAATTATGAATCAATAAATTCCAATAAAGACGTCCAGTGTATCCGCACCAGTAACTATTTGTCGAATATTGAAAGAAGCAATATTACTGAGGATAAGAGTTGTTTCAATCGATGTCAGGATATTCGACATAGTTTCAGTCACAGTTCTAGAAAATCACAACCTACTAGCCATCATATGTATTTACCACAGAGTGTACAAAAGACATTGAAGAGAAATTCAAATACTCAAATACGTGATAATAAAGAGGTGGTTATCCAGTCTGAGAATGCAGCTGAAGCTCATGAAATAGCGCATGATCCAGAAGGTGCGTCAGAAACTACATCACTGGATTCTTCATACACTTTTTCAAATGCATCTTCGCCTATTGATGATTCTGTTGTTTTACGAGATACAGCAGCAATTTTACAAGAACTTGCATTACAAAGATTATCTGGAGGAGTTGGAAGTGAAACGCCATTAAATTCACCAAAAAAATTAGAGTCTGATGGTACCCGAGAACGACGTAGTTTTGAATTAGGAATAAATCGTGAAAATGTTACTGATAAAAAGACCAAGGTAGAAAATGAATGTTTGCGTGGTAAATCTGAAGAACAATCGAATAATGGAACGCAACATTTACCGCCATGTTTACGTGCTCGTCAGGCCAGAGCAACTAGAGCTGCTTTAAGTCGATCATTGGATGAGGATAAATTTAATCGTATGACCAGTGAGTCCGTACGAATGCCTCAAAAGCAATTGTCTGATGATTCTCAGCATAATTCAACACCAAATGTTGGTGGACACCTATTGTCTTCTTCTCAAAGTACAGAGAAACTTCAGTCAAGAAATTTGGGAATCGATCTGGGCGATCCTCGTTGTCGGGAAAGAATTGAAAAATATAAAGAAGAAAGACGAATGTTTCTTAGAGATAAATATAGAAGTGAAAGTTTTAGAGGTTCAACATCAAGAAATGAGGATGATGGTGAATTACTAGCGCGATTAAAACAACGTGCTACGAGACCTCCTCATTGATATTTATATTAGTGTATACATAGAAATTTTTAGTTAACTATAAGTCTGTCGTATTATATGATGATATAAAGTCATGTAAGACTTACTTAAACTCTTAATATTGTTTAATACGTTAAACGTGTATCTAATATTGTTAGTTTGACTTTATTATAAATTGTTTATCTTGGATGTTAGAGAAAAAATCACATTCCTATTGTTATTATTTTTCTATTAGATTCATAAATTATTAATCTCATTTGAAGAAAATTTTTGTCGTAGTTATTTTTCGAAGCGTTAAGTTTGTACTGTAGTTATTCTCTTTTTACTTGTGTAAATTATTAAGTTTTTTTTTTTTTTTTTTTTTTTTTTTTAATATCATTATAAGTAATTAAAGAACGTAAAATTTTATTAAACGTTATTAAAATTAACACATTTTTAGATACAATAAAATGTGCATTCAATAACAATGAAAATAATTTAATGTGACTAATACATACTTTATGCTTATTTTTTAAAGAAGTATTTAATAATGCGTAGGTTCATTAAAAAAAAAAATGATAATATGACTTACGCACAAAATAAAAATAAAATAAAAAAATTTAATGTGTTCGGCTTAATACGCTTCGCCATGCTTGGCATCGAAAAATTATTATTACTATTATTATTATTATTTTTTTTTATGTATTAACTTTATTTCTCTTATTATATTTAAAGTTAATTGATTGATTACTTGAAAGAGTTTATAATTTACACAAAATTAATATTTTCCGACAGTAAGATTAAATTTATAATTTTTTTGTACAATGTTTTTACATATACTATTCATAAAAATTAAATAATAAATATTTTAAAAATTGTTTGGTAATCTTCAACAAGTAGCCGCCTAATGAAAAATATTTCAAATGATAAATAAAGCATTTAAAATTCAAAATTTCTTGTTGGAAATTATTAACAAAATAAAAACAACTCAGAAATAAAAAAAAAAAATCTTTAGACAAATGTTTCTTCTTTAATTTAGAGTATCATCAGTTTTTGAAGCTAAAATAAGACCTTTAAAATTTACAACCAATCACTTGTATACAAACCATTGTATTTTGTATTAAGTAATTGTACAAAACTTGTTTTTATTTATTACAATTTTCAAAAAAGTCATTGGATGACAGCTGAAAAATAATCTACTATTTTTTTTTTAAATTGAAGGAAAAATTAATGTGTACAGGGAAAGAACAAGATGACACTGGATATCATCCCAGATTATAATCAGTGATATCTGTGGTGAAAAAAATTTTCAGATAGTAGCTAGTATAATCTAGATTATACTGGGTGATATCTGGATTATACTCATTGTAATCTGGATTATACTAGCTACTATCTGAAATTTTTTTTTACCCAGTATAATCTGGGATGATATCCAGTGTCATCTTGTTCTTTCCGTGTAGAGGATAAAATACTCATTGCTGATGAATTTTAATTCTCAGTTTGCTTAAAAAGACAGCATTTAATTTTATTTGAAATCATATTGTTCCACTACGTCATAATATACTATTTTTTAATAATAATAATAATATAATTTTTCATTGTTCGTGTAAAAAATAATCTTAATTTGTTTTAACTAAGTAAATACAAGCGAGCAATTATAGGTCGTCGGATCTTTTGTATAACAATCATTTTGGCTACTTATAAGTGTAGAGAAAAACTGCAAGGTTCATTAAATGAATCTTTTTTTAATTCTTAATCCCTTGAAAAGTAGCTGAAAATAATAAGACTTTGCGATTTAAGTTATTTTTGTTTTAAGTTTAAAATAATAAACAGGAGTCTCTAAAGATTACCAAACGATTTCGTGAAATAAAAAAAAAACTAAATAATAATTTTTTTATTATTGTTATTATTATTATTATTATTTTAAGGATTAGTTGTTTTAAGGCTGATTATCTTATGATCGAAAAATATTTTATAATCGCCAATGAAGATCCCAAAAAATTGTATGAAAATAAAAAATGTGAATTAATATTTAATTGTTAAAAAATTTAATAGAAAAAGTAATAACAAAATTACACTTTGTAAAGATTATAACGCATTTATACGTTATTCATTGATGATAATGATTCTATAAAAATAATAAAAATAATTATAAAAAAAATCGAACATAAACTATGTTACAAAAACTACAAGCTTTAAAACTGTTCGTTATAAATAATTACAATTTCCCGTAGAGCAATATGTTTAAAATTTTGTCGGATTTACAACCTTTTTCAACCTTCATGACTAATTAAAATTAATTTTTAATAATAATGAAATAAATAATTTTTTCCTATTTCAGTATTCAAAGAATTATAAAATTTTTAATGTTCTTAAATAATTATAAATACTAGAAAATATAATCCATTCAGAAACCAAAATTTCTAAAATTTTGGCATTGTATAGAAAGAATAATTTTAATGTACCGTAGTGCTTTCTGAAGATCCCTTATTTTTTCGAATTTTAAATGTATAATAAAGGTACAATGCTAGAAAAAAGTAGAGTAACTTAAAAATTTATACGTGTTTGGTTTTAAAAAGGAATACGAGTACAAAAATTGAAGGTATATTAATTAAGAACAATAAATGTATGAATCGTAAAGTAGGTACTAAGTTTTGAAATAGTGGCAAATAATATAATAAAAACTGGACGAATGTCAGAAAAACATCAAAAAGTGCATTTTTACACATGAGTAATTCCACAAAAAAAAAAAAATATTTTTAAAGCTGGATTCTAGACATTTAAAAAACAAACATTATTCTTAAAGATTTCAGAATGATCAACTTTTTGGCTCAATTTTTTAGTTGAAACTTTTGTTTGTTGATTTTTTTATGATAAATAGCAACTGCAACGATGATCAGAGTTACAAAAAAAATGTTAAAATTATTTTCGAAAATTTCAAGGCGGAAAAATCAATTTTTTGTGGTGTTCCATCTGCGTTAACCCATGCACAGTTTATACTTAACATCAATAAGTCATTAATGTAGTATATTATTCAATTGATATTTTAGAACATTATCAAATATCGAAAAATTTTCGTAAAGAATAAAATATGAATGAAATATATAAGTACTATATTTTGAATTTTTTTTTTGCGATAATTTAAGACTTACAAGATGGAAAAAATCAAAATTTTTCTTACAGTAATTTTCTTGCTGAAAAAAACTTTTTTTGATAAAAAAAAAAAAAATAATGTTAAATAGACAACTTTCGAATTCTTACACGGAAAAAATTCACTTGGATTCCGATTAATTTTTATAGTTTCAAACACGAAAGCGGACATTGGAGTAAAAATATAAATATTACAGATCTTAACGTAGAAAGTGTAAAAGCCACAATTTATAATTTAATATCGAAAATAAGTGATTAGTAGCTATCACTATAGTAAATAACGACTCTCTCATCTTAAAAAATTACAGTTTCAAACAGTAAAAATTGCCGTTTCAATATATAGTCCATATTATGAGGAGAAGGGGGTCTCACTCTGGGAGAATTTAACATTTAAAACAGTAAAAATTCTACTCTTAAAATATCAACGTTCTAATTAGCAAATTGTCTAACTCCATTTTAAAAAATCTTTCATTTGTACGAAAAAACAATTAGTTAAAAATTTATTATCACTTAAGAAAATAATTTCATTATTTTAACTTCTAATAGAGGTATAGTATTATGGTTGGGATCATTCAAATAATTTATAATTGGACTATTGCTATATCAAAATGTTAAAAAATCACTCTCTAAAAAATAAAGAGTTAGACCAATTGCTAATTAGACCATCGAGATATATTTTACCAGTCCCAGCAAGTCAATAATTTTAGCTTGATTTTTAGCGTTGCGTTAAAAATTTACCATTTTACATTATAAATATTGACTTTGATTGTATTAGAAATTTAGTAAGTGTATTTTATACTTTTTACATATCATGCGATCATTTTTTAGGTACGGAATGATGAATATCAAAGTCAAAATTCTTAATTATTATATTTTAACATTTTCGACATTCACATAGCGAATATTACTGTTTGAAATAGTATTTTCTTCCATGTAAAGAATAAATTGTAGCATTTAAATGATAAACATTACATAGTGATTATTAAAATCACGATTTTACTGTTTAAAATGGTAATTTTTAGCAGTTAATCATTACTTATTACAAATCGACCATTATTTATTACAGCTTACTTTTTTCCGTGTATCCAAAATTTTTTTTTTTAAATCTAGAAAACTTTTTTTCAAAAAAACAGTTACTGTGAAAAAATTTTGATTTTTTCATCTAAGAAATAAAATTTTTAACAAATTAATTTCTTTTTACATCATTTTTTATATTTTTGAAAGAACATTTTTTTCTCAATATATTGATTTAAATCCATGAATTCTTATTCAAAAAAATTAATAAATAGTAGTGCTAAAATATTTGGTTTTTGATTCAAAGTTAATAAGTCTAAACTCGTTAGTTCAAAATTGACTGGGTCTTAATTCAAGTTTGATGAACCAAAAGTTTTGGTTAAAAAAAATTGAGTTAAAACTTGAGATTAATGGCACAACCAATAGGTAAGATTTATACACTGATGAGCCCTGTAATTAATAATTTTCTACCAATAACAGTAAGTGCTTCAATGAAGATACACGGAGAAAATTAAATATTAGCAGTTACTATCTAGATATGGTAAAAAATTTTACCATCAACCTGATCGTAGTGAATACTGTCTAGATGATTGTAGAAATGATCTAGATGGTAAGATTTACCATATTTATAATAGCTGTTATTTAAATGATAAACATTACATAGTGATTATTAAAATCACGATTTTACTGTTTAAAATGATAATTTTTAGCAGTTGATCATTACTTATTACAAATCGACTATTATTTATTACAGCTTACTTTTTTCCGTGTACCATACATCTGCCGTAAAATAGAATAATTAAAAAAAGTATTATAACAATTATAAAAATAATCAAGCCTAGCAATTTTTTAGTCTAATGTGAATGACACTGAAGCCGACATTGAAAATTATTTTAAAATTTTATAATAATGCAATTGAGGAGCTGATTTTAAAAAAGGTATCTTTTCATATTTTAAAAGTGCAGTTTTTTGAACTTTTTAATATTAATTACTTCAAGAATTATAAAGATTTCGGACTAAAAATCGAATTGTAGCTTTATAATCGATAGCACTTTGTAGCTAAATTAAAAAAGTTCAATAAAAATGTTCATAATCGAAGATAACTAGTTTAATGTCTCAATTAATCAAAAATGAAAAGATACCCCTTTGAAATTCAACTCCTCAATTATTAAAAAAAAAATCAATTAAAAAGTTTCACATGTAAAAATGAATAAAAATTACAAGAGAAAATTTTCAGAAGCATTTTTTTATTGTAATTGATTTGTTATTAAAATTTTAAAATTGATAGCTGACGGCTAACTAGCATTATCTCACGTGAGTAAGTTTCATATCAGTTGAGCTTAAAAGCAGGTAAATAAAGGTATATTGTTTTTACGATAGTGAAAAATATACGTGGAATAATGTGAGTACACTGTCTCAAGAAGGAAGACCAACAATAACACAACGAGAACGGCGCGTTGACGAGGCGAGAACTTCCAATTAGTCGCTGGTTATTTAGTTACAACCGACTGGTGAAACACTAAAAGCCAAGAGTTTACATGAAGCTGTTTCGTGCTCTTTCCGGGAGTGAGAAGAACAAGGGTTAGTGCTGGAAGGCTAGAAAGCACCGATAATACACCAAAGATCTATATCTACATGACGTGTTTAAAAATAATTACCGTAAAAGATTCAAGATAGTCACGGAGTCACCCTCACCTATGAACCTATCTCCCCACTCAGATTTTCTCAAGTAGCACTCGTTTCGCGGCATAAAGGCGAGCAAAAACCACCTCCGCTTTAGTAAAAACTAAGGATCCACCACGCAACAAACCTTCCTCTTTTCATCTCTTTCGTCTACCCTCCACCGGTACTTTTCAAGTGGTACTCATCTTTCAACCACTCTATCACCAACGGTTAGAGAAATAAAGACTCAAGACATACTCGATTTCTTCTCTTTTTATTTCAGAGTGACGGTCATGAAAGAGGGATGAAAAAAGTTTAACTTTTGAACACAATATATTCCAGGTTTTTCAAATCTTTCACTTCAAGTGCTTACACCGGTTCTTGCCCTGACATAATATAATATGGTCCATCATAAGAAATATTCAGTACACGGAGAAAATTAAATGATAGGGATTATTCTACTAAATTTGAAGCTCTAATCATCTAGGATGATTAAAACATTTTTTCAATGCAAATATGGTTAGTGATACTATTTTTTTGTGATGGCAGTTACCATTTTTTTTTAGTAACAGTCACTATCAAAATGGTTATATTTACTATCAGAATGATAATATCTACTATCAAGGATAGTAATTAATACTATTGAATTCTATGAAAAAATTGACCAAAAAGCCAAAAATTTTCAAGTACACGGAAAGAAAATGAAAGAAAATATATTTCATATATGTATCTACATTATATAAATGTACATATGAAAAATATATCAAAAATGCATGTGGGTACTTAAATGAAAGCTCTTGATGAGCGTAACATCAGGATGAGCTTATATTTTTAAAAATAATCCCATGAATTTATAGAAATAATACCTATATTTTTCTCTCAGTATATATTTACGTCTTTGACCGTATTTTTTAAACACTGATGTTTAAATTCTACTTACTACCTTAGATAGTAGCTGCTATAATTCCCGATCGTAACTGTTACCATCAGAAATTATAAATATAACCATTTAGGATGATAATAGTAATTAAATCTAGTTAACATACAGGATTGTAACAGCTATTATAAATATGGTAAATCTTACCATCTAGATCATTTCTACAATCATCTAGACAGTATTCACTACGATCAGGTTGATGGTAAAATTTTTTACCATATCTAGATAGTAACTGCTAATATTTAATTTTCTCCGTGTATCTTCATTGAAGCACTTACTGTTATTGGTAGAAAATTATTAATTACAGGGCTCATCAGTGTATAAATCTTACCTATTGGTTGTGCCATTAATCTCAAGTTTTAACTCAATTTTTTTTAACCAAAACTTTTGGTTCATCAAACTTGAATTAAGACCCAGTCAATTTTGAACTAACGAGTTTAGACTTATTAACTTTGAATCAAAAACCAAATATTTTAGCACTACTATTTATTAATTTTTTTGAATAAGAATTCATGGATTTAAATCAATATATTGAGAAAAAAATGTTCTTTCAAAATATAAAAAATGATGTAAAAGAAATTAATTTGTTAAAAATTTTATTTCTTAGATGAAAAAATCAAAATTTTTCACAGTAACTGTTTTTTTGAAAAAAGTTTTCTAGATTTAAAAAAAAAAATTTTGGATACACGGAAAAAAGTAAGCTGTAATAAATAATGGTCGATTTGTAATAAGTAATGATTAACTGCTAAAAATTACCATTTTAAACAGTAAAATCGTGATTTTAATAATCACTATGTAATGTTTATCATTTAAATGCTACAATTTATTCTTTACATGGAAGAAAATACTATTTCAAACAGTAATATTCGCTATGTGAATGTCGAAAATGTTAAAGTATAATAATTAAGAATTTTGACTTTGATATTCATCATTCCGTACCTAAAAAATGATCGCATGATATGTAAAAAGTGTAAAATACAGTTAATAAATTTCTAATACAATCCACGCCAATATTTACAAAGTGAAAAGGTAAATTTTTAACGCAACGCTAAAAATGAAACTATAATTATTGATTTCCTGGGATTGGTAAAATATATTTTTTTAAGAGTAGAATTTTTACTGCTTCAAATGTTAAATTCTCCCAGAATGAGATTCCCTTCTTCTCATAATATATTGAAACGGCAATTTTTACTGTTTGAAACTGTAATTTTTTACGATGAGAGTAATAATTAAAAATGAGTGTAATAATTAAAAATTTTTATGAAAAATGAGGGTAATAATCTTCAATTTACCCTTAATAAAATTAAAAAAATCCGATCCCCAAATTCGTTTATTTTCCCTGTCAAAAAAATTCCCGAAAATCATTTCTTTTTTTCGATTGTCACAGTAGTGTTCCCCCTTAATGTTATTAGTATAAAAATATTAATTTATAAATAGAGAATACTTCCACAAGATTTAAAAACGCTCGGTCGGGGTCGCCCCGTAAATTTAATTTATTGAAAAGACAAAAATCTCGAACCAAGATAATCATGAAAAAACTTAATTGTCTTGAACCATGTAGAAAAATTCTTGAATCAAGTAAAATTTACTTGACAAAAAATTTCTTAATTGATATCGCTTTTCTGCTTGATTAAAAGTAATCAAATTTTTTAAAATGATTTTGTTTCAAAAGTTTTTTCCCGAATTAAGTAAATTTTTTTGTTAGTGTTAACATTGACAGTGATAAAATTTTTTTATAAGTTCGTATGCATAGATGCAAAGGATGTGTTTACAATCTGAGATTAAAATTTATATAAATAAAAATTGTTTAAGAAATCTCGAAGCTATGGAAACAACTAACACTTTCAATGAAATTACATTAGTGTCTTTATTGAATTAGTTCGACGAAGAATAGAGTTGTCAAGGTGTTTATTATTTTTTTGTCATCTTTCAGGATTTATCAAGTCTACACGGTTACTCTTGGTGAATGTATCTCTTTTATGCTCCCAACAGTAAAATTAAATCAGTAGGACCCTCATATGTCGTTGACAATGTTATTGGTTAGTAGAAGTATTGAAGTAACCGAAGGTTGAAACGAGGCCAAATTGCTTGGTGATCAAGTTAAGCGGCACGTGGCTTAGATAAAGCCTAGTAGCCTCTCATTTTACTCCCTTCACTTATATTCCGAGCGCTTACAAAACAAATACTAAATTTTTATGTTATGTATATAGATATATGAATAAACGTGTGTAATAAAATGCAATTGAGATAAAAAAAAGAGACAGAAGACATTGAAGACGGGATTTATATATTGGACGAGCGGATGAGAAGTCGAGTGACACGCGCCGACGTCTTGACAGCTTGTTAGGATAACGGGGCTGTTCGTTGTTGTATTTGGGTTGCCTTGTGTTTATGTCACCAGACTATTTACTCTTTAGTCTGACATTTTGCCATGCTGTTAAATTACGCAATAATTTGAACCCCTTGTAATGCGGCTCTTCGTTGTTCATTCAAGTACCGATACTTAACGGGAATACGAAGATTAAAAAAAGACTTGCATTTTGCATTTCATAATACCCTTAAATTATTTAGAATTAATTATACAGTGACTCTAAATGGTCTAAAAGAAAATACAACAATTTCTTGAAGGGTAGTATTCGGGTGTGCCTAAATGTTACTTTCGTGATGGACCTCTTAAAATTGGAATTTTGAGTTCCGCTTTTAACAAGAGTTGTGTTTAGGCATTTTCTGACATATTTTTAGCATAAGGGATTTATTTGTTTCTCATAGAATTTTTTACAGTGTCTGTCTCTTTCTATTTTCATGTTTTTAGTTCATAAATAAATTATAATTCTTGGAGTAATCAAGAACAATTTGTGAATAAAACGATGTTCGCATTAGTAAGGGTTTATTACATATACAAAGCTAGAATATGATCATTGAGAAAAATTAGAGCCCTCAAATGATAATCTTGAGTAATCGATGTTAAGGTTGATATTGTTTTCCTAATTTTCTAATCACTTGATAAAGAATATATTAACTTAATTATATTCTATGACTTATGTCTTTTAAGACTATTAATGAACGTTGAAAAAAATAAACATAAAAGAATAATAGAAATACCCAATGTGAATGAATTTTTCATAATTAGTGGGAACTTTGTTTTGAAGAAAATGGTGGGATTTTTTGCACTTTAGTCTTTACTGCATTTGTACTATTAGTGTTTTTGAAGAATACAGTAAAACCAGAGGTTTTGAATTTACTCGATTTGAGTATAAAAAGACTAGAGTTTTTTAGTTTGTCACAGTACAATTGTTCTTCGATAATTTGTCGATAGAAGCAGAAGCAGAAGCATCATGGCTAGTACAACGGCTCTTGCTATTTTAATGGCACTTGCTACTCAGACGGTAAGTTTAATTTTACTCATTGAGATACTCTTTCATAGATTACAAAGTTTTCAATAGATTAAAAAATGAAAGAGGTAAAAAAAAAGTAATTTAAATTTCTTATGGATAGATCTACACAAACGCGGCTGTGTACGGATATGGCATAGCAGCGGGGTATGGAAGCAGTCAAGGAAATTCTCGGTCACATCATGATACTCATTCCATTGATTCGGATCGCTATCCTGGAAATGATGATTTTGTTCGCCGACCAACTCACTCATCAAGAAACGACGATTCGGTTTGGCAAAGCAATGATCGTGATGAAAACTCACGTCAGCATGGACATGGTGGTCATCAATCAGGAAACTGGGAATCTGGTCGTCATTCTTGAAAAAATATTGAACGTGACCACCAATCAGGATATGGACATGGTCATCAATCAGGAAAGAGTAGCTATGGCCATTACTGAGCTTATTTATACAGCTACTCCGAGTAAACAAATAAGTGTTTATAACTCAGCAAATATTTGAAAATCTGTATTCTGAATCGTAGCTATGACTATAATAAATTGAGCAATTAAATAATTATTTGACTAATTAATATATTGAATCTTAATCATAATCAATTTTTTCAATCTTTATCCTTATATTTGACGATACTTTTAGTTGGTTAATTTTGAACAAGTTTAAATGATTTAATGCATTCCTATGGTGTCAGTTCAACACTATTTCTTAAAAACAGATGATGTTATCAAGTCTCCTCTACCGATTTGGCGGTTATATAAGCTTTACTCAACTAATTTTTTTCGAAAAAGTTTGTAGTTTACTCTGTGATTACTGTCAGTTTTTTTTTTTTAATAATGAAACTATAAGAGCTCAAAATATCGATCTTCTCCAAGAAACTCAAAATCGGTTGGTGGTTTATTTATTCAAAAGTAATTGCAGTTTGAAAATTTTAAGAATAGTGTTTTATTAAACACTAGTATTTTTTAAACATTCTCTCAATAATAATTAGTTCGTTATAATTTAGTAAATTTATCATTTAAATAATTACGTGATTTTTTTTTTATTTTCTTTTTAAATAATTTATAAACTAAAAAAGTTTCACAAACTGTTAGATGTTTTAATTTCAGTATCAAGCTAAATAAAAATTATAGCGAGCATTGAGATAGGGAAAGTTTTCTTAAATTTAAAAATTTATAATATAAAAATCCAGTGGTATCTTTGGAAAGTTATTTGAGTAACAAAAGATATATTGACATGTATAGTATATACATAAATAGATTCAACTGATCTGATTTAAAAAGTACCTGTGTTTTTGCTACCTGCTGTCATATCTCCCGTGAGCCATGTCAAGCTATCACCCCTATGACGTTATTATACGAATATAATTCAGTACTTCTCTTGTCGCTGTTACATTATGTGAAAGCATATCGGTCGAACCCTCCTACGAGGAAATAATGAAAGTAATGGAACACGCCCACTACATTTAGCACGCGCATATCCCCTCGCGTTTTCGCAATCATTTTTTTTCCTTTTCTCTCATTTCCACTACTCATTCACATTTCACATTCTTTGTCCCTTATCTGTCCACGTTTATCTAGTATATTCCATCTTTTTTGCTCACTTTAACTATTGTATCAGCCACTTTATTGTCCTTCATTTGATTATCCTAGCCACATTCCATCCTGCCGAAGTGAATAGCAGGGTGGACTGATTCTTCCCTTTATTTACGTACCATAATAATAGGCGTCTTAACTAAATCTAATAAACATTATAAATGGCCCGTGATCTTATTAATTTATGAGAAACTACTCAACCGTGAGATCCATTCTACAATCTGCGAGAAAGAAGGGAGATGGAGAGATACGAAAAGAACGTACAAGCAAACTGGTGACTTCAAAAGCACACCGGGTGACGGAGCTTGTGATGCTAGCTTTGTAAGATCATAAATACAGATATTGTCAATTTTAATTTATACAAATATAATGTGTATAATAGCCGAGAATTAAATTACTTTCAATTTGAATAACCCGTTTAAAGTAGATTTCAAATTAAAGAAAAAAAAATTTAGAAAATCCAAAAGTCCACGACTCATAATGCTGATTTAATTGTTAAATTATTATAAAATAAAGTGAATGTGATGAAAAAGTAGGATAATAATGCGCAAGCGTCTCAGTGGGATGAATGTACACAATATGTGTAGATATACAGTCTTTTAGTTTTTTTTTTTTATTTTATTAATTGCAAATAAACGATTCTGTTACCTAGCCATTTGCATTCGGTGACCTACAATTCTTTCAAAGAATTAAAAAAAAACGATTTAATCGATGGAATTTTTTGGAAGTTACAGTGTTTTCAGGGTTTCATACATACACGGACAGGAAAATTTTTATAAATATTTTGATGTTTTTTTCGCATCTATTTCACTTAATAAATTTTTAAAAATTACACAGAAAAAAAAATTTACTTAAATCAAGTAAATAATTTTGAAGAATTTCATCGTCTTGGTTTGAGTTGAAAAATTCTTAAGCTAAGAAATTTTACTTGGTTTAAGTAAATTTTATTTGATTCAAGAATTTTTCGTCTTGATTCAAGACAATGAGCTTCTTCAAAATTATTTTCTTGGTTCAAGAATTTTACTCTTGATTCAAGTTAATTTTTTTTTCAGTGTATAGATTTAATGTCCGTTAAATTATCTTGACAATAGTATGCGAAATATCTTGATTCTGTGAACTAACAAGGCTATAATAATAAAAATACTTGCCGAAATGAGGCGAAAAAAATTTTTCGATCGTAAAGCACTCTCTGATGCTTCGTATCATGAATCTCGCAAAAACTAGACAGAAAAAAAAACTATCCGTCAAAGAACTAACTTTCTTCACTCAAGAGGATATTTATGGTCATATTATCTGTCTAAGTGTTTTGATTATTTTACACTAAAAATGATATTTACTCGCAATGTTAAAAAAATTAATATATTGAATTTCCATTCAATTTAGAATTTACTAAACATTTCATGCTCGCTATTCTCATCTTTATTTTTTCAAAAATTTGGCCATTATCTCAGTCGACTAATCATCATTAATCGAATAAATAAGTTATAGAAATCACGTGAAATGACTAAACATCCGCAATCAATTTTTGAGAAAAGGATTCAGTGATTATTGTAATTTTAATACCGACAAAACATGTAATTAACTTTTATACCATGATCTTTTGAATTATTAAGAACGTTAGAAGAGTTTAATATGATTTTATTATAATTATTAATCGTTTTTCATTATCTATCCAAAAATCGGAGTAATAAATGGATACAGCTCCATCCTAAACTAATTATAATCTGGTAGTTCTGAACACTGAAAAAAAAATTAATTTAAATCAAGAGAAAAATTCTTGATCCAAGAAAACAATTTTGAAGAGTTTTATTGTCTTGAATCGAGACGAAAAATTCTTGAATTGAATAAAATTTATTTAAACCAAGAAAAATTTCTTAGTTTAAGAATTTTTCTACTTAAATCAAGAAGATAAAATTCTTCAAAATTGTTTACTTGATTTAAGTACATTTTTTTTTCTGTATACTTGTCGAGAATGGAACCGCAAGATAATCCATTAGCTGTAAAGCTTCCAGTATTTTTTAAATATAAATTAGTAAAAATTCCCTTGAATAAGTGCATATTCACTTATTTCGAATTGAAAACCGAACCACTATGATTCGATTGGTACTAAAAATGAGTGAATATTCACTTACTCAAGGGAATTATCAGTAATTCATATTTAGAGAGAAATAAGCTTTTAATTTTCACTAAAAGATGGAAATTCTTGTCGTATACGGGGCGCTATGTAGTCGGCTTTCCAGAATAACTTCCAAAGGTCTATTAAAAAATATATTGGCAAACAGGAGTATTGTTCAACGTGAAAATATATATGTTGATGAGATAGAGAAAATAATATATCAGATGTCAAACATACCTGAATTTTTTTTTATATAATGTACAAAAATAAGCTTTTATAAACTTAAAAATCAAGGGGAAGGCGAAAAGTTAAAAAAAATTTATTATCCTATCTTGGATGCATAGATGTATAGATACACATGCATATCTGTATGTAAACACACATGCACGCTTCATAGATTGAACGGACAAGTGATATCTCGTATTTGAGACCGTTCCTCGTGATTTCGTTCCGATAACGTAATTACGAAGCTACCCTTCCAGTCGACACTCTTCATTCGTTTCCATGCCATGATGTATATATATATATATATATATATATATATATATATATATATATATATATATATATATATATATATATATACATTTTGTTCACTTTATGTTGTCTGTCTCACGTACGCTCTTTCTACACACTTCATAAACTGACAGGAGAGTAAGCTACTGTACTCGGTTGCTCTGATCCCTCGCAATTACTTCCCATTATCTGGGTATTAGGATTCACCCTCCAACTGGAAGCATGACATATCCTTCCTAACGCCGCCTCCGCAGTATCTCCTCTTTCTCAGCGTTCTGAGCTCTCAATTACCTCGGCGCCATCAGTATTTACAATATCTATACGAGATCTATCTCCTGCTATCAAAATAAAAGTTATAAACTACATTTTTTTTATTTACCGCAACAGGTTCATCAGCACTTGTATCTAAAGTCATTAAAATTATTACTCACATTCTTAACTCGTTTTGTTACTCACTAATTAACGTATATTTTAAATAAGAAAACAAAATTTTATTATTTATATATATCAGATATAATTTGTCAGTCCTTTACAATAGTTCAAAATTCTTTTAGATTTTAAATTAAAACTATCATCATTTGATATATATTTACACTGCCGTTAGGAAACGTATTTGCACTTTTCTATTTTATTTTAAATTAATACATTTTTTTTATTTTTGATCACTGATGCATTGTTAAAAATAATTAACATATAATCAATAATTAATAAATTCGGAATTGATAATGAATATTAAAATAAATGAAAAATTTCATGTAACAAAAATTTTTATTTAATATTAATTATCAAATGATATGTCAATTAATCGTACACGGAAAAAAATGTGATTATTTGGAAATAGGGTTCACGATATTTCATCCTATAAAAATATTATGTAGAGTTTTTTTTTTTAACAATTACGAATTTTCTTCTTAATGTCCATGAACAATAGAATAGAAAAGAAAAAAAAGATTAAAAAAAATGTCAATTTTTCAATTAAAAAAGGTTTTTTTCTGAGAAAATTGAAAATTTAATAGTTTTGAATTTTTTTTTTAAATTGTTGTTAAGATCAAGAGCTTTAGAATTTATTAAGAAATGAATGCTAGATTGTTCTAATAATTCATATCGTGAATTTAACGTAAAATATAATAATTTAAGTATATTTATTATTTGAAATATTACAATCAAAAATAGGGTGGACTCCACTTCCAAATATTCGACAAAATTATTTATATGAAATAAGAATTGAATCCTGTGTTAATAAAATTTAAAAATTAATCTTCGCAGTAAATACAACTTAAAATTTTCATTGTTCTTGTACAAAACTGTAATTTTTCGACTGTTTCTTTCCGTATAATGAATACCAACTTTAACCGTAAGTCATATTATTATTATAATTAACTCATAGTACACTGAAAGAAAAAATTTCTTAAAAAAAAAAATGGACATTTTTATGACAAGAAAATAATTTGTTGAAATTTTTCAACAATTTCATTTCTGAGCTAAAGAAATTAAAATTTCTCTCACGGTAACTTTCTGTTGAAAAAAAAAATCATTTGATTTATTTACTAATTTCCTTGTACACAATCTAACAGCCAAAAGGTCTGGTAGTGTTAATAAAAAATAAGAGTGATAGAAAAAAAGTTATTGAAAATTTTTTACAAATATTAAAAAAGAAAAAGAAAAAAAATAAAATTTAACTAATGTGATTTGAAGAAAAAGAAATTTTAGATTAACAACTTGTGTATTTCATCCAGAATTGTTTTTTCTTAAATCTATAAAACTTTTTTTTTTTTAACAAGAAAGTTACTGTGAGAAAAATTTTTATTTCTCCGGCTAAGAAATAAAATTGTTGAAAATTTTCAACAAATAAATTTCTTATTACAACATTAGTCATTTAGAAAAAAAAAATTTTTTTTTCTTTCAGTTTATTTATGACCCAATAGCAGATGTTGAAAATTTTCATATAAAAAAAATTGTAAAAACTGCTAGTTTTTAGTTAATAAAAACCTAGTGAGATTATATTATTTTTTATTTTTTTCCGTGTATATAGAAGGATTTGTAATTAATTTTATTGACAACTTTCAAAAGTTATAATGAAAAAAATCACAAATATTTGACTAATGAATTTGACATGACCTATAGTGTTTTCAGATAAAAATTAATAATGTAGTAAATTGGGCTTTCGTTAATAATTTGACTGATGTATATGCTAATTAACGAAAAATTTTTATTGTTAAATAGAAGTTAATTGTCCATAGCATTCAATCAGTTTAAAGAGACATTTTCGAATGTGAATACCGTTTTTAAAAACTAAAAATAAAAATTTACATAACTTTTTTCTCAGCGATGAATACGGGATTGAAGTGTCTGATTTTGATGAGGCGATTGATACGCCAAACTCACAGTCGAATGTAAAGACCGATGGAAGTTTAAAGGAGATGAAGACGAACGCTTTACCGGTTGATTGAGTGTTGATGTTTGGACAGGCAACGGAGTTTCATCACCAAGAACGTCAATTTCATCTGAATCCGAGTCCATCACCGCATCACTGCTTGCCCGTGATTCTCGGCCAGTGTTTAGCGAAAAATCCACTGGTCTTTCTGTAACATAACCATAGTATTTGACAATTAGTATTACTTATCAAATATTTTATTAATAATTTAAAAATTGGATGTTATTGCATGTTAAATGAAATAAAATTAATGTATTTAACTGATTGATTTGTACACTGATATAAAAACTATTATAATGTAAGAGAAAAAAATTTTGAATTAATAAAATCATTTTGCAGAATTTGATTGTTTTAAATGTAATAGAAAGTATCTTGAATCAAGTGAAATTTACTTAAACGGCTTTACCAATCGATTTTAAAAATTAATTAGCTTTTAACAACAAAAAACGACATCGATCGCCGCCAAGCCGGTAAAAATCGGTTGATTTGTTCAGAAGTTATTGCGGTTTGAAAATTCAAAAAATAGTGTTCTATGAAACTTTTATCAGAATTTTGAGCTCGAAGAGATACAAAAAAACATCATAAAGGCAATTTTAAGCGCCTAGGTAAGGAATTAGCGCACGGAAAAAAGTAAACTGTAATAAATGACAGTCGATTTATAATAAGTAATGATCAACTGCTAAAAATTACCACTTCGAACGGTAAAATCATGATTTTACTATTCACATTGTAATATTTACAATTTAAACCTTACAATTTACTCTTTACATGGAAGAAAATACTATTTCAAACAGTAATATTCGCCATATAAATGTCTAAAATGTTAAAGTATAATAATTAACAATTCAGACTTTAATATTTATCATTTCGTACCTAAAAAATGATGATGTTATGATATGTAAAAAGTATAGAACGAAGTTAGTAAATTTCTAATACAAGCAACGTCAATATTTACAAAGTAAAATGGTAAATTTTAAACGCAACGCTAAAAATCAAACTGTAATTATTGACTTGCTTAGACTGGTAAAATGTATATTTTAAAAGTATAATTTTTACTATTTGAAATATTAAATTCTCCCAGAGTGAGACCCCCTTCTCTTTCATCTGAGTTCCCCTTCTCTTCATAATATGGAGTATATATTGAAATGGCAAATTTTACTGTTTGAAACTGTAATTTTTAAAGATAAAAGAGTCGTTATTTACTATAGTGACAACTACTAATTACTTATTTTGGATATTAAATTATATATTGTGTCTTTTATACTTTCTACATTAAGTTCTGTAATATTTACATTTTTGCCACCCCGATGTCCGCTTTACTGTTTGAAACTATAAAAACTAACCGGAATCCGAGTGAATATTACAGTTTACTTTTTTCCGTGCGGGAAGTTGCAGGAATGGCGCTCAGGGTCAACCGTTTTCCTAATTTTTTTAATAGAAAAAATGAAATCTTTTATTTAAACTTTTTACTGTCTTAAAGATACATGTTTAATAAGGGATTACTGAAATTAAAAAAAAAAAAAATATTGAAAACTCTGCTAATGTGACGTTATTTCCGGCGAGCCCTCGGAAAAAAGATGCGTTCGCGTGATCAGCGAAACTCTTAGCAGGATCATTAGAAGTAAGAAAAAAAAATATGTGCTTGAGTTAAGACTTCAATCTAGGTTTTGAACAAAGGAAAAAAAAAATTAAAATTACAAATTTCACGGTATTTTTTTTTTTTTAATAGTTGTAATTGAAAAAAAAAATCTTTCGTTCCCTGTCTACCTGTCGAAAATTTCATCAAGGTCGGTTGAGCAGTTATCGAGAAATCTTGGGTACCGTCTTTGAAAACACAGTTTTAAGACAATACAATATCGCCTCGAGCGCGCAACATTTTAAAACTGTATCTCCGAAACTATTATTCGGATCGATTTGAAACTTTAGGACAATATTTTAGAGATTTTGTAGAATTTAATAAGACAAAAAAGTCGATTTTCTTTTAACTGTGAAACCTATGTAACGCCTTAAACCAAACAAATTCCTTGATTCAACAATTTTTTCACTTAAATAAAAGATGGTCTAATTCATCGAAATGATGTCCGCGTTCATGATTTTTTTCTTGTGTGCGTCAATTTTTTTTATTCGTATGTATGCATTTTCAGGAATATTATTAGAATTAATTATTGTTTAATTGAAAAATATTTACTTTAGTTTCTTAAAACCTTATTCACCTCATCGGAACTTATTGTTTAAAAATTAGAACCAAAATTGAGAACAGATTATGTGTTCAGATAGAGTTTAACTTCTTATGGAGTAATATATATAGATTTTAATTTATTTATTTTATAAATCAATTGACTATTATTCTTTAGATTGTTCTGAATGTTATATTTCAAAGAGTAAATGGTAGAAGAAAAAATCAACCTCATTGCTTTATTTTAATCTTAAAAAGTTTTTTATGTGTATTTTGTCTGTAACTTCATAATTTCCGTCAGAATGTATTTTTTGTACATTATGAAAAATTTAATTTCAATCGATAGAGTAGTTTATTATTAGTTATAAAGAAACAAAAACTCTAAAGAGTCATATATTCGTATAGAAATAGATTAATTGAATTATACAATTGCGTTAATTAGTTGGAGTATGCTCTGTGTTTAATTTAACATGGAAGACTAATTAATAACTAACCCAAATTAATGAACGGGATTGTACGTACTTAATGTAGTAAATTCGATAATTGTTTTTACTCAATACGAAAATTAAATGATTGATTTTATTAAAAACGGAAATAACTATAAAACAAATGAAAATGTGATAACTGATTTTATTTCTTGCATAAAATCTAGGTATCAAGTTATGAGTAAATGATCCTGACAGCGATTTCGTGAGTATAGGTGTGGCCGAGCACTTAGCTGATAATGAACTAATTTTCTTGAAGGAGCCACGAATCGACTTGGAGTAGCAATCTTGAAAGGAAGTTTGTGATTTAAACTACCACGGAAGTGAGAGAGAACAAAATTAAAGGAGGAACGTCAACTAAGTTTCTATCCCTGCTTCTATCTCGGTTGATTTCTCCTCTTTCTCTTCTGTTTCTCTATCTTGGAGTGAACCTACTGGAGACTTAACTTGGTAGCACTAGCTTCCTGAGAAAGACGAACCCTAATGCTCCTTGACTATCGTAGTAGCATTCACGTCTTCTTGATACTCTTGCCAAGTAAGATGTCTCCGACTAACTTCGTTAGCTATCCTTCAACAGAAAGCGGAGCCATCTTGGCTACGACCGAGTAAATAGAGTTATAGATGCAATGTGGTGACATCAAATCATGATGAGTATTCAGAAGCGTCGAGTAGTTATCTATAATTATTAAACCGAATGGGTGAATCACGAATAATTCCATACCTTACATCCTACATTTATATCATCACAATTATCAGTACTTTCATCTTCAACGATTGTAAAGATTTGATAAATTTTTCTTTATCTGACTTGAATTATTATGATTTCTTAGCGATGATTGACTGATTTTTTCTTAATAGGTTAATTATAATTAATTACATTTATGCGTTTATGAAAAAATCTATTGACTTTTTATAAATTGTAACTGGAAGCTCGTCAGAATTGTAATTTTTATTGACTTCCCTAAATTTCACAGATATTTTAAAACAAAACGGACTGTACACCTCTTACAGTCAGGAGAGAATACCTAACGTTTTGTTGCGGAGCGGATATTACAAATGGGAATATATGTATTCCGGAACTGGTTGAACGTCTCAATTTTATTGTACCCAGCACTTGTCTGCGTGGATTGACTATTGGAATTACCATTAATGACGTCGCGATTTTCTACGCATGCACCGATGTACAGAATTGGCAAAGTCATCAACAAATATGCTATTGATATTGACATTTTTGGAAGACCAGTAGATAAAATAAAAAGTGAACCAAAAAAGGTGATTTGAAAATAACAACATTCAAGGTGTACAAATAGTGATTATAAGTTATCAAATAGTGATCATAGACTATCAGACATATTATGTTTTTCTTTTCCTTCAAATTACTTTTTCTTTAAAATTTTAAAATCTTTTTTAATTTGTTAAATTTCTTAAATATATCTTCTCTTTGCAGATGCTATGTATTATATAAAATCAGTAATACTGAACATTCTACACATAAAAATGTAATCATATTGTTGTAAATTTCCGAAGGCGTTTCTTTACAAATAAAATATAGTAAAATAAAAAAAAACCATTGAAAGTTTTAAAAATTAAAAAAATCAAAAACTAACAATCAAGAAATGTAAAGAAGAATTCTTATGAATACGGACAAAAACACCAATTTCAGCACTAACCAAATTATACGTAATAAGTAAATATGATGATAAAAAATACCCCTATAATAATTAAAGAATCGATTTTATCCTTTTTGGAACTTTTGCAACGACTATCACAATATACTGCAATACTTAAATAACATACATACACACGTTACTGTATGTGAGACATATGAGGGTTCATGGAAGAGAAAGGTTTATTGACGGAGGTGCAAAGTGGTTAACGATATCGGAGGACTCAGCGGTTAGTTTGGTTTGAGGAATGGATCACACGTCGTCTTTTACTACTTAATAGTGACATTAAAACTGTTATTCAAAGAACTTTTAGGGTATAACGAAATTTTTTTTACTCATTTGTAATTCTTACTCTGAAAGTAACATAAAATACACTGAGAGAAAAAATTGTTTGCGAAAAATGTTGTAATTAGAAATTAATTTGTTGAAAATTTTCAAAAATTTTATTTCTTAGCTAAAGCTATCAAAATTTTTAGTACAATAATGTTTTTGTTGAAAAAAAAATTTTTAGGTTTGAGAAAAAACAATTTTGGATAAAATTTCGCAAGTTGTCCATCTAAAATTCTTTTTTCTAAATCAAAAAAACCCTTTCTTTCAACAATAAAATTATTTTGAGGAAAATTTTAATACTTTCAGCTAAGAAATAAAATTTCAAACAAATTAATGTCTTGTTTTTACAATGCCTATTTTTTTAAAAAAAATTTTTTTCTATCAGTGTAAATATTCTGACTAATACTATTTTATAATTTAAAATGATGTAATTTAAGAATTTTTTGTTAGTAATCGTTTTTTCTCATGCAGTTAAATCATTAAAAAATATGCGAATTTAATGAAAAAGTTAGTTTTTTAAAAACTTGTTTGAGTGAATTGATTTTTTTTTTACTTTGAAGAATGATTTTTAAAAAAAAATTACATGTGAATCACCAAATTACCTGCTGGTGACATCGCCGACGATGATTGCCCACTTTGATGTCCATTTGAAAGATTGCTACTATTGTTATTGTTATTAATTTTTCTTAATTGTTTTTTATGTTTCATCCGTCGGTTTTGAAACCACGTTTTAACTTGTGTTTCTGATAGATGGAGTGCTGCTGCAAGCTCTACCCTCTCTGGTGTGCTCAAGTATCTTTGCGCTTCGAACCGAGCTTCCAGGCCAGCGAGTTGTTGATCACTGAAAACCTGAAAAAGTATATAAAAATGTATAATTATATTTTAAACAGTCTTTGATGTCACTTTAAAGCATGTACTATTTATTTAATTTCTTTATTCCAATATTATTTTATTTTTTAATAATCTAACTATAATTTAGTATAGAGGCTGGCAATTGCCTAATCGGCTCGGTACCAGCATTTCGAAAGAGTGGGACGCCCGGGTTTGACCCCGGCACACATCAATATTTTTCAGTGATTATAAACAATAATAAATAAAGAAATTAAAATAGAGATGAAATTTGTGTAAAACCAATTTATTCGTGATGTGATTGGTCGAATATATCATACAGACATAGTGATACCCTCGTGGGGATAGTCAGGAAAGCTTTCTGTGGCCTTCAAACATCGAGATCTGATGAAAGCTCGATTTTTGCAAAACGGGGTAAAAACAATAACTTCCCGACTCATGAAAATTTTCAATTTTCTTAACGGGAAGTTAAAAAAACTCTTCTCTCTTTACCCGTGAATGGTACGGAGATGACTGAATCGGAACCGCGAGAGCATTACTTCAATCCAGTCCATGTTGCGTCTCACGACGCCTACTCTTGGCTACTGGTCCCTTTTTAGGGTTTTTTATTTTAGAAAGCCTTGCGTGCAGGTTGCAACAGCCGACCAATTATCTTCTTTTCTGAGTATGCAGGCTATCAAGCTCTCGGGAGAGAACGTGGTGCCAATAGTTTCTTCGGTGCTGCTTTTGTTGTCCTTTCACCGATCATACTCGAAGAACGTGTGTTCAGCGTCGTCAATTTTGTCTGGGCAGTATTTGCACGTCGTCATCGGGTACAGTCCCATCTTAAAAAGATAGGCGTTGAACTGTCCGTGTCCTGTCAATAGCAGGGTTAGGAAGAAGTCCATGTCCCTGTGCCTCCGAGAAAGTCAGACATTGATGTTTGGGATCAGGCGCGCTGTCCATCTGCCCATCTCTCCCGATGTCCATCGGTCTTGCCACTTTTGATGCTTTTCCGCCTTTATCCTCGTTCTTGGATCCTTCATGTTTTCGCCACTGATTTTCGCGTCGTAGAATTTTGCTCTTTCGAACGCTAGTAGGTCGATAGGCGCAGCTCCTACAATTACCAATACAGCTGGAAACCCTGATAGCGCTTCGCCGCTGCACTGCTGCCCTTTTCCGCCGGTAGGTCTTCTGCTTAAATTTGTCTGTCCATATCTCCGCTCCATACAGCAGTACTGAATGGACTACTTCCAAAAAAACTCTTCTCTTTTTGGTTCATGGTCCCATCGTGTTGGCCATGATCCTTGATAGGCTAGATACCGTCTTGCTGGCTTTTCTACATCCACTATCGAGGTGTTCGCGGAAAAATAGTTTCTCGTCTATCATTACCCGTAGATAGCGCATGGCCCTTATTGAAGGCAGTGTTCTTTCTCCCATGTCCACAGCGAATGGTTTTGGGAGCCATTTTTGACGTGCCAGAACGACCATTTCGGTTTTGTGTTTGGCGAGTTTCATGTAGTGTTTATCAAGCCAAGTTTCGACGGCATCAATAGTTTTCCGAACCAATAGTTGTGCCTCCACACCGCTGTCTACTACTCTAGTGGCCGCGATGTGAAACAAGAAAATTTTCTTAGATCAAGAATAATTTCTTGTTTCAAGAATTTATTCTCTTGACTCAAAAAAATAATTTTCTTCAAAATGATATTTTTGGTTCAAAAGTTTGGCTCTTAAGTCAAGTTAATTTTTTTTTTAGTGTAGAGATGTATCTCTACTCCTACTCGATGTAAACAACGAATATAACTTCGTTGTAATACAACAAATATATCTATTATCGATAACATTTGTGTCGAAAATCAAAAGTAAAACGTTAGACTAATATATTCATCTGTTTCAGGGAAAAATTAATCGCTCAAAAATCCTGAGAGCGCTCAACCATCAGTTTAAAATCTCTCTTACTGTTAAAAACTGGCTCAATATACAAATTACGAGCAAGTACCTCCTGTGTATTTGGGTTATGATCAACTACCAAATCTAAATGGAGATAATTCTAGCTCCTAAAAAGCCTTATGTGAATAATATCCTGATCATTGTCGAGCACATCATTGATATCTAAAAGTTGGTAACAACTCGTATCTGGCACGGCTAGAGTTCTGTTTAAGAAGTTTCGCATGTCATACTACCTTAGCAAAAAAAAACTGACAGTAATCATAGAGTAAACTACAAATTTTTTCCAAAAAAATTAGTTGAGTAAAACTTATATAACCGCCAGATCGGTAGAGGAGACTTGGTAACATGATCTGTTTTTAAGAAATATTATTAAACTGACACCATAAGAATGTATTAAATCATTTAAACTTGTTCAAAATTAACCAACTAAAAATATCGTCAAATATAAGTGTAAAGATTGAAAAAATTGATTATGATTAAGATTCAATATATTAATTAGTCAAATAATTATTTAATTGCTCAATTTATTATAGTAATAGCTATGATTCAGAATACAGTTTTTCAAATATTTGCTGAGTTATAAATACTTAGTTGTTTACTTGGAGTAGCTGTATGAATAAGCTCAGTAATGGCCATAGCTACTCTTTCCTGATTGATGACCATGTCCATATCCTGATTGGTGGTCACGTTCAATATTTTTTGAAGAATGACGACCAGATTCCCAGTTTCCTGATTGATGACCACCATGTCCATGCTGACGTGAGTTTTCATCACGATCATTGCTTTGCCAAACCGAATCGTCGTTTCTTGATGAGTGAGTTGGTCGTCGAACAAAATCATCATTTCCAGGATAGCGATCCGAATAAATGGAATGAGTATCATGATGTGACCGAGAATTTCCTTGACTGCTTCCATACCCCGCTGCTATGTCATATCCGTACGCAGCCGCGTTTGTGTAGATCTGTCCATAAAAAATTTAAATTACTTTTTTTTTACTTCTTTCATTTTTTAATCTATTGAAAACTTTGTAATCTATGAAAGAGTATCTCAAAGAGTAAAATTAAACTTACCGCCTGAGTAGCAAGTGCCATTAAAATAGCAAGTCGTTGTACTAGCCATGATGCTTCTGCTTTTGCTTCTACCGACAAATTATCGAAGAAAAATTGTACTGTGACAAACTAAAAAACTCTAGTCTTTTTATACTCAAATCGAGTAAATTCAAAACCTCTGGTTTTACCGTATTCTTCAAAATCACTAACAGTACAAATACAGTAAAGACTGAAGTTCAAAAAATCCCACCGTTTTCTTCAAAACAAAGTTCCCACTAATTATGAAAAATCCATTCACGCTGCGTATTTTTTGTTATTTTCTTACGTTAAAATTTTCAACTTTAATTGATATTTTTAATATAAAAGCATGTGACGCAAATAAATAAACATTTTTCTGTAAATTATAAAGAAAATTCTGAGAAATATCAATACAGTAGAGAACTTTGATGACATCAAAACATCCATAACAATAGTTCTTTGTGTTCTTTCACCCTTTTCCTCAAAAGGGAGCTTGGAACATTTATTCTTAAAGTGATAGACATTTTTGTAAAGCCGTATCACAGCAGCTTGATATAGCTGAGGTCGATAACTTCAAATGCGTTTTCCTAAATAAGAGACCGCGTTTTTAAAGTCAATGAGATAAATTTCTAAAAAATGACAGCACTTATTTCCAAAATTTCGACAAGATTTTATTGAATATATTTTTTAGTAATTATTAAAAAGTGCTAATAATTCCAATCAATATTTTAATGGTTATTATATTGCTTATAAAAAATTTAAAACACAGTTTTTTGAATTCTAAAACAGTAATTATATTATTAATTAATGATCATGGTATCCTCTGCGCCAGGCTATTTTTAGCTCATAAATAAATAATAATTCTTAGAGTAATCGAGAACAATTTGTGAATAAAGCGATGTTCACATTAGTAAGGGTTTATTACGTCTACAAAGCTAGAATTTGATCATTGAGAAAAATTAGAGCCCTCAAATGATAATCTTGAGTAATCGATGTTAAGATTAATGATATTGCTTTTCTAATTTTCTAATTATTCCATAATAATATTAACTTGATTAAATTCCATAACTCATGTGTTTTAAGACTATTAATGAATGTTGAAAAATTGAACGCAAAAGAACAGTAAAAATAGCCAACGTGAATGGATATTTTTATAATTAGTGGGAAATTTATTTTTAAGAAATCGGTGGGATTTTTTGCACTTCAGTCTTTACAGTATTTGTATTGTTAGTGTCGTTGAAGAATACAGTAAAACCAAGGGTTTCATATTTACCCAATTCTAGTATAAAAAGACTGGAGTTTTGTAGTTTGTCACAGTGCAATTTGTCTTCGATAATTTGTGGGTAGAAGCAGAAGCAGAAGCATCATGGCCAGTACAATGACTCTTGCTATTTTAATGGCACTTGCTACTCAGACGGTAAGTTTAATTTTACTCATTGAGATACTCTTTCATAGATTACAAAGTTTTCAATAAATTAGAAAAAGAGAGAGGTCAAAAAAAAGTAATTTAAATTTCTTATGGACAGATCTACACAAACGCGGCTGCGTACGGATATGACATAGCAGCGGGGTATGGAAGCAGTCAAGGAAATTCTCGGTCACATCATGATACTCATTCCATTGATTCGGATCGCTATCCTGGAAATGATGATTTTGTTCGCCGACCAACTCACTCATCAAGAAACGACGATTCG
Source organism: Cotesia typhae (assembly GCF_013202065.1). Taxonomy (NCBI): domain Eukaryota; kingdom Metazoa; phylum Arthropoda; class Insecta; order Hymenoptera; family Braconidae; genus Cotesia; species Cotesia typhae. The sequence continues at coordinate 15,880,517 of NW_027423774.1, forward strand.
GTTTGGCAAAGAAATGATCACGATGAAAGCTCATGTCAGCATGAACATGGTCATCAATCAGGAAACTGGGAATCTGGTCGTCATTCTTCAGAAGATATTGAACGTGGCCACCAATCAGGATATGGACATGGTCATCAATCAGGAAAGAGTAGCTATGGCTATTACTGAGCTTATTTATAAAGCTACTCCGATTAAACAAATAAGTGTTTATAACTCAGCGAATATTTGAAAATCTGTATTCTGAATCATAGCTATGACGATAATAAATTGAGCAATTAAATAATTACTTGACTCATTAATTTGTTGAATCTCATTCATAATCAATTTTTTCAATCTTTACACTTATATTTGACGATATTTTTAGTTGGTTAATTTTGAACAAGTTTAAATAATTTAATGCATTCTTATGGTATCAATTCTTTTAATACTATTTCTTAAAAAAAGATAATGTTACCAAGTCTCCTCTACCGATCTGGCGGTTATGTAAGTTTTACTGAACTAAATTTTTTTGAAAAATTTATAGTTCACTCTACGATTACTGTCAGTTTTTTTTTGCAGTTTTTTGATACTTCAAATACTTTTGACCTATGGTACTTGGTAATTGGTTTTCTCTTCAGTGAATTTTGGGACAATTAGAGCCAAATATGCATGGAATTTTTTCTTTCGAGTTTGACTTCTTCAAACTACTAGTATTATTGAGGGGGATGGCCACTGTGAAATTTAAAAAAAATTATTTTTTTTTTTTTTTATTAAATTAAAATGTATATAATTAAAAAATATGTATCTAGAGTTTTATATGAAAATTTCGAATATTTTTCGAGTTATAGTCATTTGTGTGACAGCATTACAAGGGGAATGCGTTTTTTTGGAAACTACTTTTTTCGAACTGGTCGCTTCTATAATTTGCATAAATATGAACCGATTTTAAACTTTTTTTCCGTATTCGCTTATTCAGTAGCTATAGTTGTAGGTAGGGGATTTTGAAAATTTTTATTTTTAAGATTTTTTAGGTCTATTTGAATCCAAAGAAATCAGAAAAAAAACCAAAAAATATTAATATATTGCCATTTTTTTTCAAATAAAAATTTTCAAAATCCCCTTCGTGGAATGATAACCACATGCATCCAGATTACAACGCGGTTTGGTTTTTTTGTTTCATATAATCCGTTTTTGAGTCTCATCTCTGAGACCGTGGGGGGAGAAATTTTTTTGGTGCTCCACAAAAATGTTTATAACTTTGTAACAACATAATATTTTTTAATAAAAATTTAGAAGAATGATCTTCAATGTATACTTGATAAAAAAAAAGAAACCTGATCCCCAAATACCTTTATTATCCTAGTCAAATAAATTTCCGAAATTCAGCTAATATTTTTTCGATTTTCTCAGTGGCTATCCCCCTTAATACTTTCTATTTTTTGATAAGTTTCACCAATTCAGTAAAGAATGTTATTCAATTAGATATTGTATCGTACGATTGGGATCTCACATCATTAATTAGTGTTGGGGAATTTTACATGAAGTAATTACAAAATACTCTGCATGGGTAATTTTTTTTTAATTGTGGAATTTTCTTCTCTTTTGTTTTTATCTTGTTAATCTTATCATTGTCGTTAACGACTTTGACTACAAATTGAGGACAATTAATTTATTTAAGATCGGTATAATTTAATTTTGAATGGTCTGCATACTCAACCGTTTTTCAAATTTTTTATCAGGTAACAATTGTAACAGGTCGGTTCTTCATTTATATTTCGTCAAAATTGCTGACACTTATTTCCTATAAAAATAATTACCATGATCGAACTCATCTTTATGAAAAAAAAATTTCCATTTGCTTAAAAACTGTATACAACTTTGGCTTACAGTTTGTTTCTTCACACTAAATTTAAAAATTTACTGTTCTTATCACTGTGGAAAGAATCAACTGAATTAATCGAAAAAAAATTAGGTTTTATGGAAATTATTCATAAAAATAATATTATCTGGAAATATTTTATGAATTTAAGTGCAAATAGATATTATTTTTGTTCGGAACTATTCTTCGTCGCAATAAAATTTTATTAAAAAAAATAAAATTTCAGTAAACAAATAAACTTACACGGAAAGAAAAATGTGAAAATCGTTCCTATAATTTTAATGAAATGTTGTCCTGTACCATTTTAGGAGCGATTACTTAGATTATGGGAATTCTACCCATTATTTTTAGGAAATGTTTATATAATTATGGGAATGATTCCTATATAATTATAATATGTATATCAGGAATGTGGACTAGATAGGTATCTAGTATTTCTACTGAATCTAGTAATCTAAGTATTTTATATAATGATATATTAAATGATTATAAATCAACTAGGAGAAAATAATTTATTTTGTATTAGAGACTTAACGGAGTAATTTAACTTTAAGTTTTTGTTTATATAGTATGCTGACCTTCGAGAGTAATTTATTTGAGGTATTTGGAATTATATTTTATATATGGAATTTGAATCGAATTTTTCACGCAAGCAGCGCTAGTTTGTATGACGAATGCTTTGCAGTATAGTACATAAAGTTTAGATTCGAGTTAACTGTTGCCACGCAATAACAATTTTATAAGTGTCGTGTATACTTTATTTCTGAGTTAATAGTAAGAATAATTAATAAATCTATCAATTTTGTTAATTTTGTGATGATTTATATGACTAAGGCAACTATGCAATGTAAGATAGTGATTGTTAGAATTCGTATTATGGTAAGTATTAGAATTGTATCAATTGTTATGTTATTTTGTTAGTTATTAATTTGTGTAATTTTCAGATGCCTGATGAAGGTCTAATAAATGACCGAAACGTCGCAGAAATAATAATGTAATTTGTTATTATGATCCTATCTAGTCCACATTCCTGATATACATATTATAATTAAGAATTATGGATGATAATGAAAATAATATTCCTATATAATTATAGGAACGATATCTATACTTATACCTATGTTTACTTATACGTAAAATATACTTAGAGCTGTAATATTATTGGTATGATTCCTATAATATTTAGGAATAGTTTCTATAATATTATAAGAATGGTTTCCACAATTATAGGAATAAATGCAAGATATTATAGAAGCTGTTTCCGTATATTATAGGAACCATTCCTATTTCAAGTTTTCTTTTTTTCGTGTAGGAACCATAATTACAATATATTGAAGATATTCCATTATTGTATAGGAGCTTTTTCAATAAACTATGGGTATGGCTCTCATAATGAGCAGAGGATTGATACCTCTAATGATCAATTTATCATAAGAAACATTCCATAATGTCTTGGAAAAGTTCCTATAAATTTCTCTCCGTGTACAATTACTATTCAATATAAAAAAATGTCTGAGAAATGTGTGATTTCAAATAACAATAGCCGTTAAAATATTTCTAATAATCAAATTTATATGATTTTTATATTGTCAATTATTGTCAGTTCCTTGGAACCTAATATCATAAAAACTTTCAATTTCTCTAAAAATACTTGCATATAGAATTCCTAAATTGATAAAAAAAAAATCAACGGGATCCGAAAGACAAAATCTTGGAATAATAACATTATTTTGAAGAGATTTATGGTCTTGAACTAAGCAGAAAAAATCTTGAATTAAAAGAAATGTAGTTCAATTGAGACAAATTTGTTAGTTTAAGAATTTCTCAGCTTGAATAATAATCAAAGTACTTAAAATGATGTTTTTGGTCCAAATTTTTGTCCCTTAAATCAAGTTAATTTTTTTAACAATCTAGGAATTTAAAACTACGGAACCGAAAGTTCTTAAATTTCAAATTTATTGTACTTTTGCTAGGAAACGAATAAAAGAAGATAAGAGTAACTTTTCTTCTCCATCGAAATCGAATTAGAAAAGCTTGAATTAATAGGAGTTCTCCTGATGTATAGACAGTTAGTGCTTTTTTCGGGCACAATATAACTAACATAATGTTTATCGAAACCGCTTACAAAAAAACGAAATTAATAAAAAAAATACGATATTTTTAAATGACTCATATAAAAATGAAAAACAAAATCTAAAATCTACTTACAGTTCTGGCCTTCCGACGGCGACAATTTTTTAAAGCCGAGTACTCGCCCGAGCTTGGAACGATACCAACACCCATACTCGCGGTACTAAAAAGAGGTCCAAGAAAAAAGGCTGCAGCTGGTGGTCCAGCAGGATAACCTGGTAAAAAACTAGTTAATTGTTGATATTGTTGATGATGTTGATTATGTACTGATGTTAGTTGATGATGCAATTGACCTGGATGATTATGCCCAGAAGAGTCAACACTACCACGACTGAGAATATCCTCAATTAAAAAGGAAGTACGATTATTTGCTGAAGTAGCATTTTGTTGTTGAGGCTGATGTGGTTGGCAAGTTGACTGCATTATTATTATTCACTTTTTTACAATACTTTAATTACATTAATCATAAACACATATTGCCAAATATCACTTACATTTATTTATTTATTATTTTTTTTTATTTTTAACAACCTATTGTAGTTAAGACACTTGTGCAGCGCAATATCAGTCCACGTTTCTCTATAATTTAACTATACTATAAATATACAATAGTTATAATGAAACTAAAATTAAAAATATATAAATTCATTTAAATTTCACTAAAAATTAACTTTTAAAAATTTAATTTTATTATTTTCAATAACAACTGCAGAGTAATTAATCACAAATGTTGTCACCAGTTAGTTTCGAAAAATAAAACATTAAGATTTAGATAACACGTGTGAACGTTAGCAGAGTATCAAACCACTGGCACCATTTAACCCCCTATCTTTCTTTCAACTTGCCGATTGAGCTCGTCTGTCGTTTCTCGTTTACCCTTTGTATTTCATTAGCATCTCGCTTCCTCTTATTCTCTGGATATTGCTGTTGTCTTTTACCAAACGCCAAAGGGGTAGTCGTCGCGACGCCTTGTGTTGATTCGTCGACATTGCGTCGTCGAGCTTCACTACTATTGGTTCACTCGAATTTACTGGGCGGGAACCTCGAATTAATGTTGCTATAGAGATATTACCCCCGTAACTCATTCTATGAAATTCCGTTCTCGCAAATTCTGAACGACAATTTATCCGTGTATTTGGGTTTTTAAATTTCCTTCACCGTCTCATCTCTATATATTTTCAGACGATGAACAGTGTAAGTATACATTTTTTGTTATGTAAAACGTTCAAGATTGGACCACAAATGTGCTTTTTTTAAATCTGTAAAATGTATATTTCTTTAAAACAACTTTTATGTTTCATGATATCACATTTGAAACCCTAAATAAAAAAAAAAAAATATACTACATTTATTTACAGATCCTTATTTTTAAATTATAATAATTTAATTATTATTTATATTTGTTATTTTTGAGCATAGTTTTATTTAATGAATTATTCTCATAATGATTTCTGATATTTAAAAATAAGTAAAAGAAAATAAAAGAAAATTATACAAAGACTTATAAATAAGGATAAGTAAGTAGATTTAATTAGAGCTTGAATATAATATAGGTGTACACAAAGCGTTTGTCCAATCTGAGGTAATAAAGCTAAAGCTTCTGTGATGTATATCATCATAGAAATGCACTAGGTTCATGAGAACGTTGTAGTTACATAATACGTAATATAACGTATAGATAGTTGTATGTTTCTTGTTCACCAGCATGCAACCCTTCAGTCCATATAGAAACGTCGGTTGCCGTTGCGGTGACATGAATTACAGACGGTCCATCCACAAGATTGATCAGCGAAGCCACGTTACAAACTATCATCAATGTATGACAAATCTGAGACCGTTTATTTCTATCACTAATTCATTTACATTTGACTACTAAATATTTAATGCACCAATTTGTGGAATATGTGCATTATATTTGATTTAATTAATTAAGAGAAACTCATATTTATGTACCTTCAAATATTTAAAAATAGTTAAGAAGTTTAATTTACACCTACATGGAAAAATATAGGGTAATTAGCATGAATGACAAATAGTAATACATGATTTATAAAAATTTATTATGCACAAAATATAAACTTAAGTGTAAGTACATTCAATGAGATTAAATAAGTTAAAAATAAAATAAATGATAAGGTTTTAATGGAATAAAGTAGCGAAATAGTTAGTAATTTTATAGTAAAAAATAATTTTAATTTTTTATAAGATTTTACGAAGATAAGTCTTCAAAAACATGATATAAATCGATTAATTATTAACTATAGAGAAAATGATTATAGAAAGTTCAGACAGTAACAATGATTTTAGCAGACCTACAGAGATTATCGATTATTGAAAATCAAACGCCAGAAGATAATCAAACATTTTATTTTTAAAAATTTATAAACTATTAGCAACCATGGCATTTGCAGGTAATTCCTGCGACAGGTGTATTAACAGCTACTACAAAATAAATTTTAAGGTAAGAAGTTGAAAATATATATGAGCTTATATCTTTAAAAATATCATTAATTAACAAATAAAAAATAATCTCATTATTTAGTTAGTGACATTTTAAAAGCTATAAGCTCATTCCGATAATACACAGTGAACAATTTTACAACAATGCGTCAAAAAATTTTGTGTTAAATATTTAACACTTTTTTGTGTTAATTTAAAACTTTTATGAGTTAATTTAACACAATAAATTTTCAATTTACACATAAAAGTGTTAAATATTTAACACAAAAATTTTTTACTGTGTACAGTTACTGAGACCATTGATTTGAGTATTCACGTGAATTTTTCATATTTTTTATATGTATGATATTGGTGAAATATATTAAATACATAAAAATAATATAATAACGTAATTAATATCATGACAGTAATCATTACTATCGTGATGGTATTGATGGTAATAATTATTATTACGAGATTTTAATTAACATGAAAGTGAGTAATATTTAAATCATTATCAGGAATTATACACAGAAAAAAAATTTACTTGAATCAAGTAAATAATTTTAAAGGATTTCATTTTGTTGGTTTGAATTAAGAAATTCTTAAACTAAGAAATTTTTTTTGGTTTGAGTAAATTATACTTGATTCAAGATAGTGAACTTTTTCAAAATAATTTTTTTGGTCCAAAAATTTTTCTCTTGCGATTTAAGTTAATTTTTTTTCAGTTCAATCATTAAAAATTGATGATAGTAACCGTTACCATAAACTTCTCAGCGTGTATATTGTTAAATTAATTACAGGCATATAAATATAATCGGGATAAATAATTATAAAAATATTAAAATATTCATAAAACTATTTGATACTCAAGTAATATTAATGTAATTATTAATTCAGGATAAAAATTAAGTCCATTGAACGAAAATATATCAATTAATACACAATTGTATGAAAAAAAAAATAGATTAAAACGTGTTAAAATTACATGGATGGAAAATTTACACCGAAAGAATTTCACACTACATGGCCGTGTAAAGTGCTTTGGGTTCATTTTTACATAAAAATGTTTTACAGTGTATTAACCCTTAATGAATATAATTTTTGTAGAAAAAAATCTTTATTAAATCTTAAAAAAATTTAGTTATAAATATTTAATCAATGAACAAATTGTTTCCAAATAAATGAATTTATTAATAGTTGATAAATTCTTATCTTAATGTATTAAGAAAAATCAAATATTATAGCATTGATTATATAAAGTTTAGCTCATGATATTGAAGTAACTATTTTTTTACTTCTTTTAACTTTTGTACACAGAAAAAAAAATGTATTTTAATGAAATATATAATTTTGAAGAATTTAATCTTTTTCATTTGAGTAGAAAAATTCTTAAACTAAGAAATTTTACTTGATTTAAGAATTTTTCATCTTGATCCAAGCCAATGAAATTCTTCAAAATTATTTTCTTGGTTTAAGAATTTTTCTCTTGCCCCAAGTTAATTTTTTTTCTGTGTAGTTAATTTATACTATTGTAGTAATTTAGAGCAACACAAATTATCAAACAAGTATTCACTTCCTGGGTGAGGTGAGTAAAAGGATCACACGGTTTTTACATCCCCATCTTTCTCGTTGCTAATCAATAATTAAAATATCCCCCCTTAATGATGTTTAATTTCGAATGCGTTACGCTGAAATTTGTCAGCTCATATTTCCACTTTAAGACAAAAATAAAGCCATTTCCCTTGAGACTCGTTAGTCAAATCCATCCAACGAGATTGCGGATGTACGTTCCACTCTTTCATGACTCAATACTACTTGTTCGTAACCATAACTCACGACATACAGTTCTATGTCTCGCTTAATCTTTTCTCTTTTCTATCGCTCTAATCTATCACGATATCCGGTCGACAACTTAACTTAATGTACAGTTGACACAAAGATGCACTAATACTATAAAATCTAATTATAGATAAAAACAGCAAGATGTTGGATGCTGCAGAACATAAATTTTATTTTTATTTTTGGAGGAAAATAGTAAAGTTTGGAAAATTTATACAATTATTGTTTTAAGTCGGATGTTCGAGGATGAAATTTGCATCAATTGTCAACGCTTCAATGTTTTGAAAAACTGTTGTAATGATTTTTAAACGTTAAAAATTCGAACTATAAAAAATTTAAACAGATTTGATGAATTTAATTATAAATTCAATAAAATTTCTAACTGGCTTAGCAAAATTTTCAGCAAGTGACTAAAAATGCAACTTTTGATTTTTTAAGAAAATTTAAATCGACTAACTAAAACAATCTAGATGAATTGCTTGTTTGAGATTAGGGTAGTTTTATTTAAAAAGACCTTCTTTTAACAATACACAGAAAAAAAAATTAATTTGAATCAAGTAAATAATTTTCAAAAACTTCATCTTCTTGATTTGAGGAAAAAAATTCTTAGACTTAGAAATTTTTATTGGTTTAAGTAAATTTTATTTGATTCAAGAATTTTTCATCTTGATCCAAAACAATGAAACTTTTCAATATTATTTTCTTGGTTCAAGAATTTTTCTCTTGATTCAAGTTAATTTTTTTTTCCGTGTAAGTTTCTTGAATTTTTCGACTTAACAAATCGAATAGATCATAATTTAGAAATTAAAAAATTAAACATTTTGAAAGTGCTTTTTTTTTTTTTTTTTTTTTTTTTTATAACGTTTATAACAGTTAAAGTGGAGTACTTTTAACATCGGATCTTCCATTTGAAAAACGATATCGAATAGCACAAATCATTGAGAATATCTTCGTCGATAAATTTTTGAAAAATTTGGCTTACTTAATCATTTTTAATTTTTGATTTCATTTGGATTTATAAATATTTTAATGACTTTTTATGCTCTATATACAGAGAAAAAAGAATAATGAGATTGGATATTATTGGGCACAGTAATCAGTAGTTTATTAAAAATGAAAATAATTGTAACGTGATCGAATAGTAGTAAGTAGTAAGTATTATAAAAGAAAAATTTAAGTGTAATGGAAAATGTAAATATTTATAAATTTATTTTAATTTAATCCAATATAAAAAATTTATTCTTTACTATACTACAATATATTAGACAATACATAAAACATTTATTAGGTCTTTATATAACCCTCAAGTATAGCGCACTGCATATGAAATATTCAAAGGTAAAAAGTGCATGCTTTGACGATTTTTTATGATTTTTCTTTTATTTATCGGCAATATCTAGAGCAATTTTTATTTCTCAAATCGATAAATTTAGTCTTGAATCATAAATGATTAACGATGTATGCTTTACAGTAAATAATTTTTCGTCATTGTGTAGTGTTAAAATTTGTGTGTAGAATATTACACTCTAGTGTGTAGAATTTAACATTCTAGTGTGTTAAATCATCAAATCAATACATGAGAGTGTTAAATTCTCTACACTAGAGTGTAATATTCTACACACAAATTTTAACACTCTACACAATGACAAAAATTTTTTACTGTGTATTCCCATGTGCGCATCAATCAGGATGCTGCGATAGTGCGCTACTTGGGAGTTAATATGTAACATACATAATAATTCGTATAAGCTTATATTTAATAAAAATAACAATTCTATATATGAATGGAATAAATATTTTTTAAAAAAATTCAAGGGTTAAAAATTATTTTTCAGAGTGGTTCAGCGGTAGTAATGCAAAACCCTTATTAAGCAAAATGATTTAAAAAATGATTTCACGCACAGAAAAAAAAATTTATTTGAATCAAGTAAATAGTTTTAAAGAAGTTCATTTGCTTGATTTGAGTAGAAAAATTCTTAAACTAAGAGATTTTTCTTGGTTTAAGTAAATTTTACTTGATTCAAGATAATTTAAACTTTTCAAAATTATTTTTTTGGTTCAAGAATTTTTCATTTGATTCAAATCAATTTTTTTTTCTGTGTATGTTAAACGCCTCTGAGAGATAGTATTTAAAATGATATAAAGAATTATAAAGTATTCAAAATGATTAAAAATCAAATAATATTTAATACTCTTTAATCATTTCATTGAATAAGAGAAAAATATGAGACGTCTCGTGGAATTTTTTGAAAACTTGTCAAAACAAAAAATCGTTATAAAAAGTAGAATAATATTTTTTTCCTGATTGATAAGTGGTTAGATATTTACAAAAGATATCTATCGCTCAAAATTTAAGAGGTTGAAAACTGTGATTTTCTCTCAATAACGATTAAAAAAAAAAAAGTTTAATTTTACTAAATTAATTACAGTTTAAACTTCAAGTTCTCTTTTTTCATTACTTTATCGATGCTATATTTTACTCCATCCATTTTTTTTAGCCACTTGAAAATTATAATATTTGAATTTTTCAGAAAAATTGGCTTTTTAATTATCATTGGTCGAAGTTCGATTGTAAAAAGCTCTGGAAAAACTGGCCGGTTTTTGTCTTCCAAAGAAGAAGAATCCCCGCCGCCAAAGGAAAAATAGAGTGAGCGTTATAGGAAGAGCCAGAAGTAGACCAATTAATATTCCAAGAAGGATTGCAGCATCCCGTTCAGGTCGAGCCCCATAACGATCAAGACATCGTAATGTTCTGTGTGACAGCGATGTCAAATTTTTACCTGCATGCTCTGGAGGTGCAATGCAGAATAGTTTATCAACATCATCTTGCATGAGAGCCCTTCCTCGCATAGGAAGAAGTTGAGTAATCTTTAAGAGAGTAATTATTAACCAATCATAAATAATTATTTTCATTAAAAAATATCGCAATATGTATAGTTACTAACCAAATATTGATTTTGACAATCACAACTCCAGTCGTTGTTAAGTAGAATTAATTTTTCTAGTTTATGCCACATTCCTCCCAATAAATTTGCAGAAAGGTATTTCAAAGCATTATTTGACAAATCAAGTGTCTTCAATGGGGGCCAAATTGCACTATTAATACTCTGAAAATAATACAGAATTTAATTTTTCTCTAAGCGCGTTAATTTTATCATTTTTTTACTATGTGATTTACAAGGTAATATATATACTTATAGTAAGCCACTAATATTTTTATTCTAAGATTAAAATATGTTATGAGTAAATTATGACTTGAATCATAACACAGAATTGGTACAATACGACTCATTTTTATTGTTTTACTGTAAAGTCGATCGTGTAAAACTGCAAAAACAATATCTGATTACTATACAATAACACATCGGTGTACTTTATTACTATATCCAAATTTACAATAACAGAATTGTAATAAATATTCTACACGGAAAAAAGAAAAATAGAAAAATTACAGTATAGAATGTAACGTGGCGCTTCGTAATGAAAACTGGAAAAATTACAGTTTCAGATTGTAAGTATTACAGAATTTATAAGAATTACATTGTAAAATGTAATATTTACATTGAAAGCTTTGAAAATTCGAACATTCGAATTGAACATTCGAAGTTTGAATTATAAAAATGTTATTTCGAACTGTAATTTTTCTAGTTTTGAATCTGACGGGACACTTCTCGTGCAAAAAAAATTCTGATTCAAAATTAATTTAAAATTGAAATACATATTTTGACACAAATATAAATTAGTTTTGAGATCAATCCAAATTTTAAATTGATTTGTAAATAGAAATTAGCATGCCTGTAGAAATTTCGATCTTGTTTTAGAATATTAATAAAGACTTGAAAGTATTTAGGATAAATTTTATCTATAAAATATTCTTAACTTAAATTATTTATCTATTCATTATATAGTTATAACTTATATAGAGTTATAACTTACTAACATGCATAACTAGAGAGTCTTCGTCAATATTTATGAGTCTTGGACAGTCACATAAGTAGAGTTCTTCCATAACAGGTAGCTCAGAGAAAACATAACGTCCAACGTTAGTTAAATAAGGCAATGAACATAAGCTTAATCTTTTAAGTTTCGGAAGATTTGGAAAAGCATTTTTTTCATCTAAATTTTGAATTGGATTCTCGTCCAAATTTAAGTATTCCAGAACTGTGGCATATTTCAACGCAGTTGGTATTTTTGTGAAACGATTTTCATTCAAGTGAAGTATTTTCAATGATGTTCTAAAATTAAAAAAAAAAGTCACATAAATTATAATGTAAGTAGGAATGGAATGAAAATAATCCCTATTGGAATGATTTTGGAATTTTTTGTTATCTATCCCCTAAATATCTTTTTTTTTTTTAATTATGAAAAAATTTATAATCATTTATAATTAACTTAAAGGTTTGCATAATTTAACCAGTTTTGTATCAAAGTTGTGTATGAATTCTTTTTTGTTAAAAAAAATTATTATGCTACTACAGGATAACTTTTATGAAGTCTAGAAGTAATTTCAATTATTGCTGATTATAAATTACTGTCAAAAGTGTAATAATTAATGCAACAAGTGTAAATACGCTGTTTCAGGGCAGTACGTAACAAAAATTCCAAGATCATTAAAATAAAAAAAATTTATGATTGACATTTATTACTTGTGAAAATGAAACACATATTCCGGAAGTGTTTCAAGATTGCAATCTTCCAAATGTAATTCTTGCAAATGATAAAGATTATTAAGAGCTTTAATAATAGAATCATCGATAACTTCTAACGGATTACCGCTGAGAATTAATATTTCAACATTCGGTATGTGTTCGAATAAATCCTGATTTAGTGTGTGAAGATTGTTATCTCCAAGATTCAATACCTGTAATTGTGGTAATGCTTCCCATTCATCAGGAGCATATTTTCGCTCACCCTAAAAAAACAAAATAATTTTTTGTTGTAAACTGATTACCTAGTTATGATTAATCTTTAGATTAGAGTTATCAAATGTACTACATTGTCTTATTATCATCGGGATATTATTGTGGTGGTTACTATTACCATAAGATTTTAATCAATAATGTTACAATATATTAATTGCTATAGGAGAACGATAATAATTAGAGATATGTAATTTTCTTCATGTAATACTAAGGTTCGAAGGTATGAGAAATATCGAAAAATTGCAAAAAAAAAAAAACTGACAGTAATCGTAGAGTAAACTGTGAACTTGTCAAAAAAAATTAGTTTAGTAAAGCTTATATAACCGCCAAATCGGTAGAGGAGACTTGGAAACATGATCTTTTTTTAAGAAATAGTATCAAGAAAAATTCATACCATAAGAATGCAATTATAACATTTAAATTTGTTCAATATTAAATATTTAATATTAAATATTAAATAAATATTTCTTAATATTTAAAATTATTTATTTGTATTTAATAAATCTGATATTCATTTATTAAATATTAATAAATCTTTTTAAATATTAAGAAATATTTATTTAATACTAAAAAGTGGTCTCTAATAAATGATTTATTAAATATTAACAAATATTTTTAACTATAAATAAATCCTTCTATCAGTGTATAAGTATCAAGATTGAAAAAACTGATTATGAATGAGATTTGTAGCGAAATTCTTCGTTCCTCGGCAATTTTGGAAAAAAAAAAGGATAAATTCAAAGATAGGATCACTTAGTAGGAATCTTGCGGTAACTGAAAAAATAATTCGGGCTAAATCATTGATTTTTGTAGCGGAAAGATTAAAATCTTAATCTCAACATCGATCACTCAAATTTATTATTTTACTGCGCCAATTTCTTCTCAACGATCAAACTTTAACTTTAGTTGTATGGTAAGCCCTAATTGATGCAAACATCGTTTTATCAACAAATTGCGCTCAATTTGTGAAGAGTTATAAACTAAATAAATTAATGTAGTAAGGGCAAGACACGGCGAAAATTTGTGCAATTTGTATTGCGCTAATTGTTGTACACCATTATTTTCTCTGGTTTTTCCAGTTGCATTCATCTGTTAAAGATATAATAAACTTCTTTGTTATTGTAAGATGTCTTGAATATTATTTGTCTTGGTTATCTGCTATCTCAGATATGTTTTAAAACAATAACACCGTCAAACAAAAGAAAAATAAGTAGTATGTACATTTGTCTAGACCTACCTATAGAGTTATGTATTTCGATACGCTGAATATGAATATAAACACTATTTAACTTATCAAGCTTCCAAAATAGAGTAAATTGCAAAAAAACCATCAAAAATTGCTAATAAAAAATTCAGTTATGCAAACCCTCACGCTCTTGAAATCACAATGGTTCCATGGTGGCTGCACAGTGGTAAAATCGTAGATCCATTCTATGATAATAATTGTGCCGAGAATTTATTGCGGATCCATCCTGTTTCAACCGTGAATCCATCATGTTTCACTGCGGATTCGACGTGATTTCAATGTGACTATTTTTAGCGTTCTTCCAGAATTCATCCAAAATTGGAGAGTGTATAAGTCAAAGAGACTTCGAATTTGGATTCGGTGCATCAAAAAACTTAAGAAAAATACTTGATCGAGATTAACAAATTTTTTTTCGTGTGCATAATTGCAAATTTTACAATTTTTGAGCCTTTTTTTGAAATTTACTCTAATTTTGGAGATTTCATGAGCTAAATAGTGTTTATATTCAGACTCAGCCCATCGAAATACATAACTCTAGGTAGGTCTAGTTAAATGTACATACCACTTATTTTTTTTTTGTGTTGGTGTTATTATTCTGAAACATATCGAACTTTTTAAGATTGTTGGTTTCACAAAATGAAAAATTAAAAAAAGTTTCTTCGCACTTTATTAGTCATTGTCATGGTGTTATTAATATAAAATCATGGCATCGCTTCGCACTTTCATCATTATGGGTATTAATATTATTAATTTCTCGAAAACTTTGCTTTATGATAAAAATTTTTTTTTTTAATTTACTTCTTTAAAATATTCGAGAACAAACATACGAATTTTTACAAATTATTCAATATGGAGTACGTGATTTATACATATATAAGATACGTTTTGCGATGACCAATGCGTGCTAATCAATGTGTGTCGCATATACATGTATTAATCTCCTGTGCACTCTCTCCGGTGCAATTCATTATCATGTATCATATTCTTAGTAAAGCAATATTAATTTACTGTTTAGAACAAAAAATGTAATGGTCCAAAATATATATTGAAACGTATGTATAAAAAAAAGTATTGGTGAAAAATACAATATAAAAATAATTCAAAATAAATTAGAACATTTAGTTGTTTAAACAACTGTACACTGATGAAGTCAAAGTTTCTTGAGACAAGATAAATTTCTTAAGCCAAGAAAATTTCTTCTTGCTCCAAAATAACTTTTATTTTCCTTAAAATTTTCTTAGCGCAAGAAATTTGTTTTTTGTATGTATACAATTTAAACTGCATTTATACATAACTGCTACTACCTACGTATTCTTATCTTATTTTTAGATATTATAGTTAAACAAATATTACATTGAATCACAATAAAATTATTTTCATTTGTAATCTTCATGATTTGAAGTCATATTTATCTAATATATAGTAATTAATACTAATCATATTTACCGTGAAAACCGTAGGCAAAAGAATACTTGACGTAAGCTGATTGTGACTCAAATCAAGTTGAGATAAATTTCGAATTTCTTGGAAAGCATTATCATCGATCTTGCTAATTCGATTGTGACGAAAAATCAATTTATTTATGGAAACATTAGTAAATTTTTTAAGATGAACTATTGAGTTATTTTCAAATGTTACAAGCTCTAATGGTATACTGGGCCAAAGACTATTTTCAAAATGATGAGTCAAATGTCGGCTAGTACAGTTGATTTCTTTTTCTATAAAATTATTTTTAAAAAAATCATAAAATGTTCTTGATTATATGTAATAAACAAATTCTATCAAAATTATTAAATAAAATATTGTTCAACTACCTTTACATTCACAAATATCACAAATATTCAAATTTTGGATGTTATCTTTTACTATCGGAATAACAAAATCTTCAAATATATTTTCCAAAACCATTGTCTCACACATTACGACACCCGAAAACACAACAATAAACAATAACCGGTCCATATTGAATGAATATCGAGGTACTTTTACCGTACCTTAATAATTTATGAATAGATTCGTACTCATATCAAATCACCGTGCCCAGATAAAGTTGTGCACGATAAGATAATAATGATTAAATATTACTCATCACCTCTTTTTTTATACGGCTGTATCATTTAGGTGCAATATTCTTATTATAGCAACTACTCGGAATTGTTTCGTGTATATATATTAATATAAAAGAACAAAGGATAGAAGATGTTGTAATTCATAGCTCAAATATAAAGTAGTAATCCTAAACCTAATAATGTAATAATATTTAACATTCAAAACATGTATGATAATCATTTTCACACAATGAAAACAGTTGTTCACAGCATTTGTTTTTAATTTTGTATTATTATTTGTGCTATATAAAATTACGTTTCCGACCTTATGAATAATATTAAAGATCATTAAAAAACAAAAAAAAATTGTCTGTCTGTTAATTTTTCATTGAAACTCAATTATGTAAACACCATTAAATGTATTAGCACGGAGTTTTGATCATTCAATGTGGAAACGTTTGTAGATGATTTTATAGACTATTAATTTATTCAATTCCGTAAACCCTGCACCATGATTTTATGATTTATTTTGTGAATATTTGTTTATTCATTTTTTTTTTTTTTTCACGGACATACTTTATCGAGACCCTTTTTTATGCCATTGGAATACCGTAGTAGTCTATTATATTTTTTATATAGCATAGGTATTCTAAAAAAATCAATTTCTAAGAATCGATTCTCTGGGACATTAGTTAGATAAAAAATCAAAATCAATTTATTTTTTTAATCCAAAAGTAATTACATTAGTCGTATATGAATTACAAAATAAAACATCTTGTAACGAAATTTTTCCCAAATTACAACATAAAATTGGTTAGGATAGTTAGATTTCTCAAGAAAGCTACCTAAAAATGAACAACTGAATCTTTTAAGATTCGAACTAGGATTTGTTTTTTAACTTCCCGCTAAGAAATTAAAAATTAAAAAAAATTGGGAAGTTATTTGATTTTACCTCGTTTTGCAAAAATTGAGTTTCCATCAGATGTTGCCGTTTTAAGGTCTTAGGAAGCTTCTCCGAATGTTTCCGCAATGATGACTGTATGTCCGTCTGTATGTATGCATGCATGCATGTATGTATGTATGTATGTATGTATGTATGTATGTATGTATGTATGTATGTATGTATGTAAACTTTTTATAACTTTTGAACGGCTTGACTGATTTGATCGAGGTTGGTGCCATTTGAAAGGGCTTGGCCGAACTTAGATTTGATACAAATTGGACTGATTCAATCCGGAAAATTTTGAGAAATCGCAAAAATAAAAATTTTGACATACTGTTTTTTTGGAATAACTTTTAAACGGCTTTACGGATCGCTTCCAAAAACTCATCAGCTCTTATTATCACTCATATTACCCTGTAAGTGCGATATAAGTAAAAAAAAAATCAATTTCAATTTCGATAAACCTCCTTTTTTTGACATGTCGAGAGTAAAACACTGCCTCAATGCTTCGCTTATGAGGCGTGCAAAATGTGTTATTAAATAAAACAAAAATACAAGTCAAACAATTTGGAAATAAAACAATTATAGAAAAAAAATTTGTTTTCAAGTTTATCATTTTAATTTTTACAACTCTGTAAATATTTAAAATTCTTATGAGATCGTTAATTCATTTTTTTTCAGAAAAGATTATTTTTTTTCACTTTTGATTCTTTATTTAATTTTTTATAATTGAACCTCAACGATACAAAAAATCATTTTTTTTAATTCACAAACTGAGCAAAAATTGCATATTAAATTTTAATATCGTAATATTTGTTATGAAAATAAGACGATATCACAGCGACAGAGAGTCTTAAAATAATCTAAAAATCGTCTTAAAAAAAATCTTAAAAAAGTCTTCAAAAAAATCGTAAAATAGTCTTAAAAAATCTTAAAAAAGTTTAAAAAAATTTTTTCGAGACTATTTTAAGATGAGCTAACAACGACAGAGCCCCGGAACATTCAAAAAGTTTAAATAAGTTTTCAATAATTTCAAATTCAATTTAAAAAGAGCGTACTCAAAAATGTAGCGGTTAGAAAGTCGTAAAATCGTCTAAAAATTCATTTTCATAACAAATTCGAGAACCAAATTTCAAAAATATGCTCTCGGAATTTTTTTTTTTGGCGTCTTAAAAAAGTCTTAGTTTGTATGACGTTTAAGATCTTAAACAAAAGACATTTTCAAGACGATTTTTTTTTACACGGGAACTGTCATTTTTTTAATTCTGATAACAAATCAATTACAATAATATAAGGTAAAAGACCTATTTATTGACACTGGCCTAGTTATTAACACTTTCAATTTTATTTTAATTAAAAAACAAAAGCCGACTTCAATAAATTAATAAATATAATTCGTGAATTATAAATTTTTAGATGATTGGTTTTTTGAGAACATTATATTTTTTTAATTGAAATAAAATTGCAAATGTCAATCAACTAGGCCAGTGTCAATAACTGGGTCTTTTACTTTAAATCATTTTAAACATTTTTCCTTATAATTTATTTCAATTGTCACATGTAGAATTAAAAAAAAATTTTTTTTCATTATAATTTCATTGTTATAAAATTCTAAAATAATTTCTGTCTGTCAGCTTCAGTGTCATCTTAAATTTCCCGCAAATTGAACGTTGCTCCGTCGGTAATGTCCGATTTTTTGTGTATTATTATCAGTATTTGTATTGAAGTGTTCGTGGTGCCATCTTTTTATAATTTTATGTACATACAATATTTTATCTAGAAACTGTGTATAAGCGGTATAAGCAGAGGCACGAAAAGTATTGAATCGATGACGTCACAAAAGACGAGACAGTAATAGGAGAGGTGGCTCGGGTTGTACGGAGGCCGCGCGCTGAAAAATGTTGCAATTATATTAATTTATTGTCGGTTTAAATAAATAGAAGTCGTCTAGACGCGAGCACGATTCAGTTACTGATCTCGTGACACGCTTAATGTTTATCTGTTCTCCTGTTATCACTCTTGACCACACGTGGCTTCGTATTAAAAATAATTATAATATACCAGTGTGAGGTTTGGACTCGATGAGATTGCGTACATATTCGGGAGGCGAAAATCAAGATCTTTATGAAATAAAGTGCCAGAGAAGTCGAAAACAGTTGTAACTTACATCTCGCGTTTAGAACAAGTGTTTTATCATCAAAATATTAAAAATAATCAAATTAATCAACTAAACAAAATAAATATCTAAGTCATTATCTTCAGTTAGTTAAAAATAAACAAGGTAAAGTTATATTCATACCGGTATAATATATTTTATTAACCGACTATAAAAATATTTACTATAACATTAGTGAGGTTAGGGTTGGGATTTTTTCATACAAATTGAACGTCAACTCCATTAACAAGATTCGATTATTATACATTTTTTTTTTTTTTTATTTAATAAATTTTAATACTTGGTTATACTCCTGACCGCTTTTCTAATGACAGTAAAAATCGGAATCATCAGCGTAAGACAATTTTTGTTATTTTGAAATAAAAAAAATTTTTTTTTTTAATTTGTGACTACATTTTAAAAAATAATTTTATTTATACGCTATGAAATTTTTAAAATTACAAAAAAAAATTTTTTTTAATAAAAATAAAAATTTATAAATATTAATAAAAATTTACAAATAAAAAAATTTAAAACAAAACGAATCAATTAAATATATTTTAGAGCTAGTTTATTTTATTTAAAAAAATATCAACTAAAATAATTATTTTAACATAAAATTTTTGCAGACATACAAATATGACACCGTAAACTAAGCAGTAAATTTCTATATGCAAAATAGGTAATCTAATCTGGTGTCTATCACAAAATATGATGACATGATTATTAATTTATAATCATGGTTACATTACATTCACCAGAAATGTTAAATGACTGTAGAAACTATATTAAATTCTCCTGCGGTCGCATTTGACGGCGACAATTTATTAATTCATTTAATTAATATGAAATATACTCCGATATAATTACCTAATCGGATTGTTGATCGATTAACTTTAAGATAAAATTTTTAGGCAATATATTAATAATAATTCCATTAACATTGACATTGATGATTGTAAAAACAAAAATAAGATACAATTGAATTTAATGATGAAAAAAAAATGAAATAATTTTTATATTGTTGAAATAAACTCTGATTCGCAATCGATAATGCAATTCGGACCGGGGAAAATTGAGGCGACGATTGCGCGACTCGTTGCGCATCGAATATATATAGATATATGTGATTTAGTAAATTTGTTTAATTGGATATTTAATGAAATATATGCCTATTATTGACAGGTTAAATATTTGATGAATCTTAAATAAGAAGAGCTTGTATGCTCAAGCTAATCAATCATTTCGCTGCTGATACTGATAATGAAAACATTAATGTTAAATTCTGATCAAAAAAATATTGTGATACTTATTATAATAAAATAGATAAAGAAAAATATATTTTTTATGAAAATTTAAATTTATTACAAAAGTCAGTAAATAATTAAGCAATTAAAAATGATATTTGCTGGATTTCTAGTAAAATAAACATTTAGAAGCGACTGCGCATACCGTGAATACGGCGAGTACACAAAAAATGTATTGGTGGTGTCAGTAGTTTGAATTTATGTTGTATTAGTGAAAGGTTAAAGCATCAACATCGTATCAAAATAAATTTTTAATAATAAATAATAAAGATTAAAAAATTATATTGCGTGATTCTATCAAGTTTGGTGTCACTTCCTCGTTGTCCTGGCTTTAAAAATAATATTGAGAAAGAAGTTGATTTTCAGAGAGGAAAAAACAAAATGGAATATGTAGAATAAAAAGAGATACATAGGGACAAGACGCGTGGGTTTTATTAACGTTCGATAAAATACAAGTGACAGGATAATTGAACATCGAACGAGAAAAATAGACGACCATTCGTGAGCTAATTTCAAAACTCAACACACATTATTTTATTTATTATTGCAATAGTAAACAACTTTTATATTATTACAGGTATTATAGAAAATTAATACGGTGCTTGTGTCTGTATTTGATGTGTAATGTACCTGTTTGGTATAGTGACGGAATTCGGGGGGAAAGATTCGGCAAGTTGGATGAGTCTGACAGATCGTAAACACCATTGTTCACGTTCTTTACTGTTGTGTTGTGTTATATATATTTTGTCTGCATTACAGCACGTGGCTGTTTCATTCTGTAGATCGGTGTTTTTTTTATCACAGCCATAAATTAAATAATTTTCTTATTTATAATATGTAGATAATCATTAGCAATAACTTCTTGATCGATTTTTTTTTTAATTTTATCGATAGTGAATTGGAGTTCAGAAATATTTTTTTGACAATAAAAAAACTTTCATTAACTGTCAAAATCAATTTTTTAGTGTTGATAAAAAAAAAAAAAATTATTACTTGCAGGAGTTTCAATAATTATAAATGTAATTTTCTAAATATAATTTTAGTGTTAATTTAATTGTTAAAGAAAACAAAAAAAAATATCAGATGTTTACTGACAATTAAAAATTTTTAAAATTTTATTCCAGAAATAATTTATTAAAATATCTCCCGAGTACTAATTTATTTTTACAAAAATCAAACAATAGTCAAATATCTGCTGATTTCAGTATCGTAAAATATTATTTAAAAACATATTGTAAGACTGAGACCGATGAAAAGTTTTAAAAGGTCTATAAATTAAAAATTTATCATTTTCACTTTATTCAGATTTTTAAGAATTATTTGTAACAGAATATTTAAATGAACCTACTTACTACATCAATTAATTATAGCTCTCAATTTACATTGCGTATGGCTTGTGTGAGTATAAATTATCATTAGAGTGAGTATTGACGTAAAACTTGCGTGTTTTTGCTCCATTAATCCTCATTACACTTTGTCGAGCGATATGAAAACAACAAAGGCGGTTAAATTCCTAAATATACATGTTTGTGTTTATTTGATTTAATTTTCATTAGCTAAAATTATTTTCGATTAAAAATAAAATATTAATTTCCTAAAACGTTTAAATATTTAAAATTTTTTTTTATAAACCGCAGTTAGTTCCCGGTAACATCTGTATCATACTGCCGAGATCTCAAAAAATCCAAGAGCAATATTACATGTGACAAAATGGTTGGGTTACGTGGAGTAGAGTACAAGCGAACCGATAAAGCTAAAAAATATAAGCGTGTATAGAACGGATATAATATAATATAAGATTGAAAGAGGAGAAGAATAGAATAGATAGTCTAAAAAATTTAACTGTAAACTTTTTGCAAGTTTATTTCTTTTTCATACTTTGTTCATAAATTGGAGTAAAGAAAAACCAGATGATAAAAATAAGAAACCAATATAGAGTTACTTAAAGTAAGAAACTGACCAAAATTTTCTGGCTGTTGGCGTTAATATTTTTAAATAAAACTCCAAGCCAGCATGCGACGTTGCGACGATAAATATTGGGTTCGTTGGAAAGATGTGCTCAGCAAGCGCCACTTGCGAATAATGGCGTCCACCCTTTTTTTTTTCACTTTTTTTCTTTCTCTGTCTCCCTCATGTTTTCATAACTTGATCACAGCCTTTTTGATTCAATTTTTACAATTTATATTTAAGTATTAAGTACATTTGCAATCTAAATTCATTTTTATTACACGACATACGTATCTTATTGTCATTATTATTAGCTGCAAGATCTTAGTTGGGTGGCTAATTTGAAGGAATAAAAAAAATTCATGTTCAAGATATTTACTCAAGTTACACTAATTACTGAAGCAGGCTTATCGCTCGTTGTATAAGTATAGCTAAGTATCCCACGTTAGGTGTTTCATTAATGCGAATTATAGCCCGTCAAGTTACAGCGATCACGCTTGATGAAACACCATCTCGTGAATACTAAATGTATTTGTATATTTTAAATTACACTTGTAAAAAAACAAGAAAAAACGGCTTTGTTTTTAAAAAATGTATCGAAAATATTGATAATGATGAAAAAGAAAAAAAAATCGTATTGTGAAAGTTTGAGCTATTTTATTAATATTTATTTATTTATTAATATTATCAGATCTGTCATTGCAATTTTGAAATCTTAACAAAAAACATTTCTTTTTAGAAACTTTCGAATTTTTCAATTTAAAAAATTAAAAATCATATATTTGTACAGAAATTTAATGCTCTTAAAAAAAATTCTGATTGCACGGAAAAAAGAAAACTCGAAAAATTACAGTATATAACGGAATGTGGCGCTTCGTGATGAAAACTGGAAAAATTACAGTTTCAAATGTAATTATTACAGATTTTATAAGAATTACATTGGAAGCTCTGAATATTAAATTAAAAAATTGAATTTAGAAAAATGTTATTACAAACTGTATTTTTTTAGTTTTGATTACGACGGGACCGATTTTACATTTTATACTGTAATTTTTTGAGTTTTCTTTCTTCCGTGTGAAAATGTGAAAATTATATCTGACAATTTTTAGGACTTAAAAAAAAGTAAATTAGTGTTAAAAATTGTTTTCAAAATTTCAAATACAGAAATTTGAGAAAACTATGAATGGAAAAATTTTTTGGTACTGGTTTATTTTTTAAATAAAACTAAAAAATAGTCAAATATCCACTAACTTCAGTATAATTTCTTTAAAAAAAAAAAAAAAAAAAAAAAAAAAAAAAAAAAAAAAAAAAAATAATAGGCATACTTGCTAACTTTTATCCAATCAATATAATGGATTCACATAACGACAAACTATTAAATAATCAAAAGTTTAAAAATGCCATAAAATGGTACGCACAAATAATTAAACATAAAAAATTAAATACGTATGACTGTAAAAATGCATCTGTTCAAATAATCTTCGACGTAAAATTAAAAAAAAATTTTGTAATACATATTTAGTTTATTTAATAATCTCCAGATTCAGATTTCAATTTTTTCTGCTAAATTATTTTTTGTTAGGTACATTAAATAAATTATTGTCACAATATTACAAAACGTTGACATTTGATTTTTAGTTAAATGTGAATACTGTAACTAAACTGGCAGTTTCTGCCGACAAATTGACCTCTCGTTGATGGCGAACCCTTTTGCCAAACGCCGTTGATTCCGTTACAAAAAACCGGTGCAATGTGTTGATTTTTTGCAGTGTTGCTACAATTGACGCGAAACCTTTGAAGACTATGTATGATACGATGATGTAACATCTGGCAACGTTGGATATCCACTAAAATTTTGATGATGCGATTCGGTGAATTATGTGGGAATTGAAAATATTTTACGATTAAGTTAATATTATTTTTAATTTATTTAATATGGGAATAGCTAAATCGGCTTGGACTAATCATGGGTAGTTGTCTGTTAATAGCGGCTTAATATTAAAAATACATGATTCGTGGGTATAAAAAATTCTTGATTAGTATGAATTTAGTTACCGCGGTACGATATAATTCAGTGTTCAATATATTCCCCTTAGCTTCGAATATAACATAAGCTGGCCAATTAATAAGATTAGCCAATCTGGGAAACCATTTATTTTTTCATTTTTTTTCTTTGTCACGACGGGTCTACCTGTCGTTGAATAAAGCGCATGCCAATCATCCCCTGTAAACTATAATAGCCATATTTTTAAGTTTTAAAATTTTAATGAAATATTTTGAGAGAACAATTAAGTAAATCGTCACGTTTTGAGCTAAATTTGAGGAATAATTGTGCATAAAAAATATTTATTAACACAAATAAAAAAGATATTCAGATGATTTGAACAAAATCTGTCTTTATATATAAACACTACGGTGACGGAAAAAATGGACTATTTTTATTTTTTAAATCTTTTATGAAAATGAAGACCTCTTACGTGTACTTTAAATAAACCACAAATATGTATGTTTACCATTCGGCTAATGCCTTGGCATCAAAATATTTTTAAATAAATAAATAAAATATGTTTTAACTTTGAAAGATGTCGGATAAGTAATGGGTGATTACAATCTTGTAGTAAAAATTGTTTTTCTGACTTTTATTCATGTTTCGTGCTTTAGTTTGTTAACGATAGAAAAAAAATTGTAAGTTTAGTAATTTTTCAGTAGTATTTTGCTTTTAAAATTTATAAAAAACTTTTATTCTTAATCTATAATAGCACTTTTTTTCTACTTCTTTAAATCTACAACAGTTTTGTAGTCATTAAACTAATCTTTTTGAAATATTATATTAATCTGATCAAACAAGTTGTACTTTATAACGAGCAAAAACATATTTAATAACAGTATGATGGAATGATATTGAAATCAATGACCGAAACCATACCTATAGTAGGTACATTGGATAATTTATAACACCAATTGTTGACCAGGGTATTATTTTAATTATTAACATGATTTTTGTAATAAAATTTTTGATAAATATTTATTTATTGATTATAATGCAATTTATTTTATATAAATTGATCATAAATGTACGTACCAAACACGACGAGGTTGAGTTATAATGACCAGTTTTCACAACTTTCTGGTAATTGCACACAAACTTTGTTATTTTTTTTTATTTTTTTTTATTATAAAAATTGCGGATATTTCTGTGCAGATATAAATTTTTATTTCAAGTATAATTAAAAAGTAATAATTACGTAATGAATGTAAAATAATTTTTTTTCATTAAGATTTTTGTTTCAATTAAATTTTAATTTTAACATTAAATTTTATTTTAGTGCTGCCTGATCAATATTCGGTTCTTTTACCCTATACTAATTTGAAAATTAAAATAATTTTAAGAGATTCTTAAAAATTTTTTCCCACACAGAAAAAAAGATTCACTTGAGTCAAGAAAATATTTTTCTTCCAAATTATTTTCTTGAGCGAAAAAAATATTTTTTTTTGACACAAGAAATTTCACTTATTTCAACAAAATTAATTCTCTTGTTTTAAGAAATACGTATCTTTATCCAAGAAAATTTATTTAAGTCAAAAAAATTTTGTTGTTTTAAGAAAATTCAGCCTCTTGCTCCAAAAAATTTAGTTCTTGATAGAAGTAAATTTTCTTGTCTTGAGAAAATTTCTCTCTTGCTCCAAGAAATTAAATATCTCGATAGAAATAAATTTTCATTAATATTTTTATCGATTAACATGTCAAATGAGAAGATCAAATAATATTGAATCACTTTTTTTCATTTAATGTGTGTAATTACACGCTAAAATAATATAAAATGGGTATCAAATATTCAAGAGAAAAATTTTTTCACGGTGAGAAAATTTTTTTCTGAGCTAAAGTAGGTAGCGCTGCTTCCCTTAAGTATCTAAAAATCTTGATCAAATGTAAAAATTTATTGTATCAAGTATTTATGATAATTTGAATTGAAAAAAAATTACTTTCACCAAGAAAAGAATTTCAAAAAAAATTTTTATCGAAAATTTTCTTGAGCCAAGAATTCTGTTCTCCAGTCAAGAAATTTTTCTTACTATGCAGAGTTGATTTTTGAATTTTGATATTCCAACAAATTTTAATAGGAAACTAAAAAAGAAAATAGTTAGTTTTTTTTTGCTAAATTTATAAAATAAGTAAATTGATTATTATAAAACTAAAAATTTCTTATTATAAATAAAATTGTAATAATTTATAAATTATTTGCATGAAAATATTAATTTAACATTCATTTTGAATTAGTAATATCTGTTCAATATACTGGCGGTATTTTATTTATTTATTCATGCTAAATCGCTTGGGTTTGAGTCTCAAGTGAGATCGGAGGAACGGCAAGTAAAGTTTCTCGGTTGTACGTAGTATGTTGTATCCCGGGGGTTCAGAAATTCGAGAAGACGACACGAGGAATTGGCCAGTGTGTATAGTGACATTATACAGAGTAAGAGTATTGCGACGTAGACGTAACGTGAGTAGAAAGACCAAGTAAGATAGAAAACGAGTGGAGAAGAGAAAAGAAAAAAGAAGCCAACAACGACGCCAGAGTCGTGTTATAGTGGCGAAGGCCGTCTAATGATGACATTTAAATGCAGTGCCGCTTGTTCGGTGTTTCGCGGTGCGCCCAATCCCCATCCCAAAAGCTAAGGTTACTTCATGACGAAAATTCTAGAAGATGATGAAAAAAAAATCTTTAAATTTTCCACTTATAAATTTATATTCTTAAATATATACAGCCTTATAAATATATACTTGGAATATTTTTTATAATTATAATTTATTTATATTTCAGAAAAAGGATAGAACCCATAGCAAGAGACTGAGTGGCCTGGAGGTATTAGAAAAATCTCAAGGGTTGATTTTAAAAATTATACCTAACGACATGGAGTTTGTAAGGGAGGAATGATAGAATGCAAGAAGGTAGTACTGCGGTGGCGCTAGCAATGGTGACTCCTGGGTACGATCAGGACCCTGCAAGCGGGGTTGCCGATTATACAACGCACCAGGATCAAGCTCAATTTGAAGCTGATAAAAGAGCTGTATATAAACATCCTCTGTTCCCGCTATTGGCGTTACTATTCGAGAGATGCGAACAAGCAACACAGAGTTCGGACAATTCAACATCCGAAAGCTTCAACATGGATATACAGGCTTTTGTCCAGCACCAAGAAAGAGACCGAAAGCCTTTTTTAATCAATGACCCAGAGATTGACGGTTTAGTACGTTATATTTTTTTTTTTTTTTTTTTTTAATTATTTTTTACTTTACTAGAATTCAAATTTGCGCGCGCAAGCGCGCTTGAGTTTAGGGTTTGTATATATTTTCATGCTGATGATAAAAATGAAGTTAGATGACATTAAATTTAGCTGTCAATTCACAATTATTTTCATTTTTTTAAACAAATAAATTATAGCAAAAAAAATTATTAAAAAAATTGACTTGTAAAAATTTTAATAAATTAAAAACGCAATTTTTTTTAAATAATTTTTTTGTTAAAGAAAATTAAAAAATTATCAAGTGACAGCTTTTAAAAAATTTTTAGAAATTTTTTATTGAAGAAATTTCAATTAAAAAATTAAAAAAAAAATTGAGATGTAAAAAAATTTTAAAAACTACAAGTGCAATTTTTGATGAATATTTTTTTAGTTGTAATTTAATTAAAAAAAAAAAAAAAATCAAAAATTTTTAGACGTCTGCTAACTTCAGTGTCATTGCTTATGATATATTTGACCAATTACGTTACGAATAGTTTGTTTACATGATATATTTTCATATTTTTCATCTAAATTATAAGAGTGAATAAGTACGGAGAAAAAAAAAAAAAAAAAACAAGTGAGGATAAAATAAATGAATAGCGATAAATAACTTTATTTTGTTTTTTGTCTGTAGATGATAAAAGCCATTCAGGTGCTACGGATTCATCTGTTAGAGTTAGAAAAGGTTCAAGAATTGTGCAAAGACTTCTGCAACAGGTACATTTGTTGTCTGAAAGGGAAGATGCAAAGCGAAAATTTATTACGAAGCGACTACAGTCATCACGGGCACGACATCGGTCCATCAAGTGGCAGCAACGGGAGCAGTCCACTGCAGGTTAGCTGTTTTACCTCGACTGTTTTCGAGAGTCACGGCCCTATTAATCCCAAGCCTGTTTAGTAATCCTAATAGTAAAGAGGTGTATGAAATCCATTTATATACTTTTGGTATAAAAACCTTTGCTTATTTTATCTATCAATTAACTAACTATTTTATTAACCAAACTATTTATTTGGGTGCTTTTATTCTTCTATGTGATTAAAAATAGTATCAACTCACTCAATAGTATCCTTTTAGTAATAAAATAGGATTACGGTAATTAATATAAATATTAGGTACTTGTACACCTCTTAAGATACAATAGGATCCCACCCCTTACTCTCTGACGGCTAGATACGACATATATTTGCCAGGTGCTGTCATCTACAGGCAATGATGTTGAGCCGGGAACTAACGGACTCGGAGTGAGTAGAGGAGACACGCCGTCCGAGAACGGCAGCACGAGCCAGGAAATCGTCCAGGTCGAAGGCATCATCGAGAGGCCTTCATCCGCCCGATCTTCATCTGTTGCTCAACGCTCCATCAGATCTGACAGTCAGGACCAGGATGATCCACTGTCACCTTCTACCGTTCATGGTAGTACACCTCTCTCTCAAATTGGAGCCCATCCTTGTGGTTCTGTCAACGATATTTATCTTGGTCAAGGTAAGTCTGAGTATCTGAACCATAAGTTTCATTTTTATTTTAAATATCACACTCCTACACATCTCGAGTTTGGTTTTCCTATAATCCTGCACTGATAGAAAGATTTCTTAGTATTTAAGAAGATTTCTTTGTATTTAAGAAATTATTTCTTAGTATTTATAAGATATTTCTTAGTATTTAAGAAATATTTTTTTTAAATACCAAGAAATGTTATAAATACTAAGAAATATTTTTTAAATACTAAGAAATGATGTTGAAGGGGGAACACCACGGTGACGATCGAAAAAAGGGGAGATTTTCGGGAATTTTTTTGATCGGGAAAATAAAGGAATTTGGGGATCAGATTTTCTTTATTTTATTAAAGGTACACTAAAGATTATCACCCTAAATTTTTATTACAAAATATTTAATTATTACAAAGTTATTAACAATCTCGTAGAGTACTAGAAAAAATTTCCTCCTCCATGGTCGGTTCGATAACTCAAAAACGGATCATCTGAAAATAAAAACCCAAATTGCTTTTTGATCAGTAAGGATAAAGTTATCTCGCACCTCCGGAATTCGGAAAATTTTCATTTTAAAGATTTTTTTTATTCGCGTTAAAAGAAAAAAAAAACAGTAAGAATAGTGAGAAAATTTTCAATCAGTTGCCATTTTTTTTTAAATGAGAATTTTTTAAATTCCGAACGTGCGACGATAACTACATCCTAACTGATTAAAAAGCGGTTTGGATTTTTATTTTTAGATGATCCGTTTTCGAGTTATCGAACCGACCATGGAGGGGGAAATTTTTTCTAGTGCTCTACGAGATTGTTAATAACTTTGTAATAATTAAATATTTTTTTTTTAAATTTAGGGTAATAATCTTTAATGTACCCTTAATAAAATAAAAAAAATCCGATCCCCAAATTCCTTTATTTTCCCAGTCAAAAAAATTCCCGCTAATCAACTCTTTTTTTCGATCATCACAGTGGTGTTCCCCCTTAAATATCACACTCCTACACATCTCGAATTTGGTTTTCCTGTAATCCTGCACTGATAGAAGGACTTCTTAGTATTTAAGAAAATTTCTTTGTAGTAAAGAAATAATTTTTCAAACATCATTTCTTAGTATTTAAGAAATATTTTTTTTTTTTTAAATATTAAGAAATGATTTCTTGAATACTAATAAGTCCTTCTATCAGTATGTAATCATTCCCAGGTAAAATATTCCATCTTTCAGATATTCTCACAGATGCTTTAACCGATCCTCTGACAGACCCGCTTGCCCATCCTTTAATTGATAAAGATGTGTATCTCAGTGATCGAATTTACGTTGAAGAAGTCGGATATTGGGGGCTTGTACCTATGCAAGAACGTGAAAATGAGTATGGAGAAATAAAACACTCCAATCATGAAAAATATTCCGGTTAGATTTATTTATTTAGCATAGAAGAAAAAAAAAGTTCTTATTTTTGGTGTAATTAAAAATTTTTAAATTTGTATTATTAACTATTGATTTATTTTTGTCCAGATATTACCGTTCCAGGATCTCCTTCTTCTATACCCAGTGAAGATGAAGATGAAGGATGTGGGTCTACACCCTCAAACCATACCAGTGGTAGTGGAAGCAATCGAAAGGGCAGACAAAAGCGCGGTGTGCTTCCTAAACAAGCTACTAGCATCATGCGTGCTTGGTTATTCCAACATTTAGTTGTAAGTAAAAGTTAGCTTAAATTGAAAAATTTTAATTAATATATTCAAAGTGTTTAATAATAAACAAATTTTATTCAGCACCCGTATCCAACGGAAGATGAAAAACGTCAAATAGCAAGTCAAACGAATTTGACGTTACTTCAAGTAAATAATTGGTTTATAAATGCGCGGCGACGAATTTTACAACCAATGTTGGATGGAGCAGGTGCTGAAGCTCTTCCACGTTCAGGTAAACGACACAAAGTTATGAAACATGTTGTACAACAGCAGCATCAACTGCAGCAACAACAGCAGCCAGGCGGTTGGCAGTCAGGAGATTCGGAAAGCGACTCAGGTTCTAGTGATGGTGATGGAGAAGCCGAGAGATTTAAAGACGGCAATGATAGTGATGAGGATCATCTTCACTGACCTCTGTCATTTATTAATATGTCGTTAACCTCTCTATGGTACCTTCGAACCAAGTTGCTCATTACAGTATTAAGGTATTCGAGGTTAGATAACGCTTTAACTGTCAAATACGTAATTAATCACGTGAATATCAGGGATTCGTGGTTAGAAGTTATCTCGCTCTTGTACCGGCTAATAATCTTCATTTTCATTCATGTATTTTCCAATTAAATTTATTCAATCATAGCTGTCAATATACATAACGTTAATTTAGATTGAATAATAATGTACGATCATTTTTTTTCTCTATTTTTTTTTTTTTTTTTTTTTTAAATAATTAAATTATATTTTATATTATTAGGCTGTTTATCTATCATCTATTTATAATAATTATTTAGGCTGTTTTGTTGTTAAGATTTCATGAAATATAATTTGTATAATAACAATTGGACGAATAGCTGGATTATTTTATGGAAAAAAAAAATTTTTTTATTTTAATAATAATGTGCCATCGTCAGAGAGTGTGGTAACTTTCACGCGTAATCTGTTCAGCTCTGCATCGGCGTGACTTAGCAAAGTGCTGTCCCTCCAAGATAATAATAATATTAATATTAATATTAAAAATAATAATAATAATAATAATAATAATAATATAACACTTCTTAAATAAAAATATATAACAATTATATTTTTAAATTCTAAGATTCATCTCTACGCATGTAACGCGGGCAATGATCCTCGATACTGCTGTACATAAACCATACTGAGCAGTTATGAAAATTATGAAATACTTAATAATTAATATTTGTAATTTTAGAATTAAAGATAAAAAAGCAAAGTAATGTTAAAATTTAAAGTACTTGCATAAACGTTATATTAATACGTTGTAATAATACTTTTTTCTTGTAATTCTAAAAGCATTTTTAACATGACATACGCACACGCCACTTGTAGTTTGTAAGAATTATTATTATTATATATAATATTAATGCATATACAATATCTGCATACCATCATCATTTTATGGTAGTCTCTTTTCATTAAATTAAATTAAGATATTGTAAATTTAACGACAGAGCAGAGACACTCGAGTACTTAAATTGAGTAACACTTCCACATGAACTATTTATATTAATTTTATCTTTACATAATAGTTCCGTCCATAACGGCTTAACTTCCACTGCTCAATTTGAGGGTATTTTTTTAAATTTTACATTCTATTACTCCAGTTTAATTACAAAGTCTTCAAAATTGTTATCTTCAAAATTTAATCACCCAAGAAATATTTTAACATCATGAGCGTTTAAATTTTGATGAAATTTCAATTTATTTAAGTGAATTTATAATTTTTCGTGTTCAATAAAATAATTATGACTTATTTTATATATTATTTAAAAGTATGTTCAAGAATATATTAAATTTTTTAGTGATTATATCTTCCAAAATATGTTAAATTAGTAATTTGATGTGCAATACTTTGTATTTAAGTAAAAATCCCATTTTAAAGTTGGAGAAATAAATAATAAAACAATTATTTAACAGTATTGCCGATTGGAGACCACCGCGTGTATAAATGCACATAATGTTGAATGCAATTGAATAATTATATAACAACGAATTGATCTAAAATTAATGATCTCGTCTATTAAAAATTATATACCTGTGGCGTGTATGTACGTGCTCAAATTAATTATGATTGTTTAATGTAAGAAATTTAGTTTTAAGGCTGAATCACGTATACGTATGTGCTGCGGCACCAGACGACTGTGATAACTCGGTGGGCGGTGCCCAGCCTCCTAATACCTACTATTTACTTGACGATCAAAATACCCGAATAAAAAATATAATAAAATAAAGCAAATAAGACATTTAATAAACAAATAAATTCATATAATAGATATCCGTTGATGAATGCAGAGCGTTGACTGAGAATATGAAAATTATTGTTACAAAAAAATGTATCCATTAGCGCACGCATAGACAAAATTTTACATTTCAAAAATTAAAAAAAAAAAAAAATAAAAAATAAAAAAAGAAAAAACTAAATTCATGACATGAAATAAATTTTTAAGTATTTCTCTTTAGGTACTTATATTGCATTTTGTTCATAATAGAATAATTAATGTGAAATAATATAATATAAACGTGTATTATCTCAACGTAAACTCGTCAAATGTAAACAGATCTGCAAATTCTGATCATTATATTACAAATGCAATGAAGTTAAATAAGTATTAATCGAAGTAGGAGTGATCTTTTTTTCACTCAATTAATCTTTAACTTCATTACACTCGTTCATTTTTTTTGTTTTTTGTTTTTATATAGACTCTAATTATTATCTTAAATGCATATACGTGGATCTTTTATGTTATGCTTATTTTAGTAACTTATCCATATAATTGAATTATTTTAATATCAAAATGAGATCGGGTGCTTGGAAAAAATATAACACAAATAAATAAATAAATATTTTTATGATTCTTGTTGAATTAAAGTCATTTTAATGCTTAGATCTTTCTACTTTGATTAAAAAAAAAAAAAAAATATTTAGAGATAAGTTATTGAAATTAATATACAGCTATGAAACATGCATTGCGTATTAAAATAAATAGTTTGAAAGATATGCGTGAATGAATGAAATATTTCTCTCTTGTGTACATCAAAAACCTGTTAATTAAGTTTATTGATAATAAATACCATCACGCTTGCAATAAAATTTTGTCAAATTTTTCTTTATTTTATTTCAACTCAACTTATGTTTTTTTTTTTTTACGTTTACTGTAAACGAGAATGTAAAAACGATATTATTCTATAATAACTTAAAATTATTATAAAAAAAATACAATATTCATAATATCGTATAATTTTTATTTATTATTGAGTCGCAAGTGATAAAAAAAAAAGTATAAAAAAACTAAGTGTTTTTTCTTAGTGAATTTTTCAAATCCTATATAAATTTTAATAAAATAGAACTATCTCGATAAAAAATTTATCGTGTTTGTGTATTTAATGAATTTTTAAATTTTCGAAATTTAAAAAATTAAGACTATTAAAAATGAGAATTTTGATTATTTATTTTATCGTTGTTGGTAAAAATATTTATGTTTTTCTGCAATTATTTAAGTTTAAAAAAATTATTCTCTCAGTGGAAACACGAGTAATTTTTTAACACGTTCTATTTTACATAAATCTATTATTTATGGAAATTTGCTAATTACAAATTTTCTGGCTTTGACATTTATCACAGGAAAATCTTTAAAAATATTAATGATAATAGAGAAATAAATAAATGCACTTGTAAAATGTACAGTTAATTTATGAATTACAGTTTATGTTGTGAAAAAAATTATTGTTCAAGATTTTTTCTGTACATACTAACTCAACTTACACTTATATTATTAATTGATAAATAGTATGTATTCTAAAATAATTTAATTATTTAACCCTGGATGTGCATAAAAAAAATGCTTAAAACTGTTTTATGAGCATCAATATCATTTAAAATTAAAATATATGAAAAAATCACATTTTATAATTCCACAAATGCAACATAAAAGACAATTCAATAATATTGTCTTTTGATACTTCACTCACAGATTTACACAATAGAACATCTAGATTGCACTGATAGCAAACCAGAGGCACTACGCGTCAAATTAATTTAAAGTAATAAGTAGAAATTTACGTCCGAGGGCGTACCACACATATGAATCATGTACTTTTTTTGCTCGCTGTCAAAGACTAGTCACTGGAACAGTTTCGTCTTGTTGATGGTTCAATCTCGTCATTAATATGTGGTCCGCGGCGTTTACCTAGCAATCCTCTGTTGCTGAACTGTAATCAAATAGTATATCCGCTCGAGAATTTATGAACCAAACAGCAATTAAAGAGATAATAGCTATGACACTTCCTAATGTTATTGTCAATTGTTCTACTCCTTCTGATGGTTTAATGAACATACGGACACTGAGTATGTGCCAACGTGATTCTGTCCACGTTGAATATTTTCCCGATTTCATTTGATAGCCTGCAAAAAATATTTTTAATTCATTTAATTTACTTTTATAAATATAATTTATTACTAGAAACCTGCAGTCATTATGCGACTGCCGAGATTTACAAATTATGAATAAGAAAATTTTGCTTTACTAATTAATGATTTTTGTTAAATTGCACTGTACTTTCTTAACTATTGACATTTTTAAAGATATAAGCTCATCCCGATGTTACACTCATCAAGAGCTTTCATTTGAGTTCCCACATGCATTTTGATATATTTTTTATATATACATATATGTAAATATATAAAATATATGAAAAGTTGATGTGGGTACTCAAATGAAAGGTCTCGATGAGTGTAATGTTAGGGTGAGCTTATATCATTAAAAATATTATCAGTGGACAAAATACAACGCCATTGCTTTATTATTGACATTTTTAAAGATATAATCTCATCCCGATGTTTCACTCATCAAGAGCTTTCATTTGAGTACCCACATGCATTTTGATATATTTTTCACATATGGGTGATTCTCTGTAAGGATGTTTTTTGCTGTCCCAGGGATGTTTCTATTAGAAGGGAGGTTTTTATTAGAAAAATTGTTATTTTGTGACTAAAAAAAATTTACTACGAAAGTACAAAAACATTTCTGTTTGGAGCATTGAAAATTAAAATAAAATAAATTTTTGTTTTTTTGCTATAAATTCGTAAACCACCGAAATAACAGTCTCCTGGGCTGTCCCATTCCCAAAATGGAAACTTTAAAATTATTTTTTAAATTATTCGTCCATAATATATAATTTGGTCAATAATGTTTATAAACTTAATTAGTTAACTAACAATCTTCTTCAATAAAAAGAACCGAAAATTAATTTGTTTCATTAAATTCATTAAACCAAAGTTTGTCCCAGGCGTTTTAAGAACAGTCCCCTGCCAGAAGTTCAAAGCCAAAAAAAAATCCAGCGTGTTATTTTATCTTTTGTAAAGTTTATAAGGATCTAACTAGCCTTAAGTTAATAACCATAGGGCTGTTAGTGTTTTATCGCCTTTTTATCTGTGCTGGAAACATGTGTCTGGGCCACGAGAAACTCAGCCCCCTGGCAACTATTTTTATTTATGATTTATTTATAAAATTAGATCCATAAGTCTTAATATTATTCTAATTAATGTAAATATTAATTGAGACTTTGAAAAATTTATTATGATAAATAATTAGGTTGCATTCGAAAATACTCTATCTCTAGATTTATAATTAAGAAATGACCTTGTATCTTCTAAACTATTGACATTTTTAAATATATAAGCTCACCCCGACATTACACTCATCGATACCTTTCATTTGAGTACCCATATTAATTTTTTATGTATTTTATATATTTACATATATGTATATGGGTGATTCTCTGTAAGGACGTCTTAAATCTGTACAAAATTGTCCGACCAAATTATTTTTGATTTTATTAAAAAAAAAATTAACAAGGGCTACAAAACTATCAGCTGAATGATAATAAATACATAGCCGGTTAAATTTTTGATTTTTCTCAATTTGATAAAAAAAAAACAGTCTCCTCTCATGTTATATGGCAAAAGATACACAAATATTGAAAAAACAAAAATTTAACCGGCTATGTATTTATTATCATTCAGCTGATAGTTTTGTAGCCCTTGTTAATTTTTTTTCTAATAAAATCAAAAATAATTTGGTTGGACAATTTTGTACAGATTTAAGACGTCCTTACAGAGAATCACCCATATACATATATGTAAATATATAAAATACATAAAAAATTAATATGGGTACTCAAATGAAAGGTATCGATGAGTGTAATGTCGGGGTGAGCTTATATATTTAAAAATGTCAATAGTTTAGAAGATACAAGGTCATTTCTTAATTATAAATCTAGAGATAGAGTATTTTCGAATGCAACCTAATTATTTATCATAATAAATTGACTATCGGTGAGAATTATATGAAACTTTGAAAAGGCACAAATTCAAGTCAAGATCTTTGCAATGACACTAAATTTCACTAAAAAAATCGATTTTATCATATAACTTCTGGATACAAAGTTTTTCTTATCCTCTTAATAATATAGATATTTGAATAATTACCATCAATAATGAAAGCTGGGCTAACAGCAGCCGTATAATTAACTGTTGAATTTATACAAATTCCAGTAAAGTTATTATATCCACCCATCCAGGCTAATCTGTGTTCATTGCACTCATTTGCTGTCATATTTGGTAACTTTTCTCCTGTAAGTAGAGCAAGAAGTTGTCCAGTAATACTTGTTGCGTGGTTCAGAGAAGAACTTACACCAACATATAAAGGATACGTATGATTGGGTAGTTTATTATATCCTGGTATCGAAGCAGCTTGAAATAGATTACATTTAGCACTTTCAAGATAGCAAAATAACATTTCATTGATAAGTTCTTCAATTATTGTTACATTACTACTAGGTGATTTTTGACCTGTTACTTTTTCATATAAAACGTCACCGAGTTTTATAGCTACATGAGCTAAAGTTTTATTTATTTGCTTCCTAAAATCAATTAAAAATAAAAAATTAAAATAATTAAAAGTTAAAAGTATTTTTGATATTAAAAATACTATATTATATAATTGATATTTACCTTCTAATTCCAAGTGTTTCAGCATTATCTAGAATACCGCCATAATATTTATTAGTAAATTGTTCACCGTGAGTAGCTAATACTACCGCAGTTAAGTTACGATTTTCAGCGAGAAAGCTTTGTATCGATGCAGGTGGTACGCTGTTGGAAAGTGTTGTATTCTCAAGATCTAAACTCTTTTTAAGATTAATAATAACATCATTATTTTCATGATTATTAGCATGGAGGTATAACTGATCATTTCCAAGTTGCCCCAATTCGATGACTGTTTGAATTTTATCGAATTTTAGATTTTTTCCTCCTAAAGCATTGAAGTTGCCTTCTTTAAGATCATAAACAAATCGACTAGATCCAATGTAATCAAATGATTCTCCATTTAGTAAAGAAAATAAAACATTTGTATCTGAAAAATATTTATGAATTATTTAGACTATTATCGTTATAAACAAATAAAAATATTTAGAAATAAAACTTACGATTTACAGTGGCATTGAGCAAATTTAAGTAATATGCAGTAGCAAGAAGAGTTATTAAACCTGTGACAGCACTATTTACACCTGGTGATATGTTATCAAATATAGAACTTGCATCTAGGCGTGCGATAACTAAAACTATCGATTCTGTTTTGTTATTTAAAGGCGATAGAGGCCAATGAATATTTAAATTACTGAGCGGATCACAAAATGCCGTTGGATTCATGTACAATTTTTTACTACGTCTAATGCATGTTTCAGAGTCAACTGCTGCTGTCATAAATGATTGCATTTCCAGAGCACACAGAGGACGTTCTTTTTGTTTATCAAGGTTGTGAGCATTGTGCTTAAAGTAGCAATTTTTTATCATCTCCAATATGCTATCATTCTGAAATAAAAAATATTAAAAAAATTAAATTAACCGAATCAAAATTTTTATCATTTTTTTATTGAAAAAATTATTGCAAAAACTTAAAATAAAAAATTCCACATGTAAAAGATATAAAAAATTATACATGCAATTTTTTTTCTTGTATTTTTTGACAGTAACACGTCTTTACTCCAGATTACTCCACTCTGTGACAAACTGTACTTAACTCAAAAATTGAATAACTTTAAAAAAAAACTTTATTCAATTCTTTCACTACTCGATACTAACTTTATTCAACGCTAAGTTTACTCAGTACTAACTGTATTCAATTATATCTCGACTCAATAGTATATTAGAAGTGTTGATGCGCTTTTAAAAATCTCTATTCAATTTTTTTTTGTTTGATAATATTTTATTCGACAAAAACAAAACTGTACTCAAAATTTCTCAGATCTGTGCAATCTGTACTCCACTAAAATAATTTAATAAATAAAAAAAAAATTTTTTTACTATATACAAATATATAAATTACATATAATTGAATACAGTTAGTACTGAGAAAACTTAGCGTTGAATAAAGTTAGTATCGAGTAGAATGAATTTAGTAAAGTTGTCTTTTTTTAAAGAAGCGTTACTATCTATTTTTTTAATTTTAATTAAATTTATGAAAAAAAAAAAGTTGAACCCCGGCTAATTTTAGTAAGGTAAAGTACCCAGTAGTTAAACAGAACTATTATAGACGAATAATTTAAAATTTAATTAATTTTAATTTTAATTGAAAGATAAAATGTTTATAATTAAATTAAATAAATTAAATCGATTTTTATCTTCAGGATATTTAATACTTGACGTTTATTAAATTTTCATACAATGTTTCGCCACTTTCGCAGCTTCTTAAGGTACTCAATTACAAATATCAACTATTAAATTTATGTAAAATAATCTCGGCATTCATACGACTACGAATACCTTCTGTTATTAGTATCATCTCACAATATTTTCAAATACTGTATAATTTTCAATTATTAATGAAATAAAATAAAGTATGAAAATATAATTTTCTTAGAAAAAATTTACAATAAGTTTTCACACCGTCTAAAAAATTCTCCAAAACACAGTTGTGTTCACAGAAGGTATTCGAAGTCGTATGAATGTCGAGATTATTTTACATAAATTTAACAGTTGATGTTTATAATTGAGTACCTGAGGAAGCTGCAAAAGTGGCGAAACGTTGTATGAAAATTAAATTTTAATTATTTATTTATTTACTTCTGGTAAAAACATTCTATAGAGGTGCAAAAAGCACCTGTGCATAGCCACCAGAAAAATATAATACATTTATAAAATTAATACAGAATAAACATCAAATATTAAATATCCTGAAAATAAGAACCGATTTAATATATTATAAACTATGAATAAGAACGCTTATAACTTTAATTGAATAAAAATACTGATACCAAAATTAAAAATTTTTGAATACCTCAATGTAAAAGATAGGAAACTTCCAATCCTTCAATAGAAAGCCATTTCCTGATGGGTTCCAAACTTTATTATTATCACATGCTTGTACACCAGAGTATCTATTTGGACATGTATCCTCTGGAGAATAAACGGACGGAAATGCTTGACTACTATTTTTTGCTATTAAAATTCCGTTTATGTTATTTGTTGCCTCAAGACGCGTTATAACATCATTTGTAAACATAGTAAAAGGAATGACTACAGTGTAAGGCCCAGCTGTTGCATTAGACTCAATCCAATTGACATCTTCGAATGTTTCTATTAACTGTATTACTCCAACACTTCCACCTCTTGTTGCTAAATTAATTATTCATAAATAATAGTTAGTCACAGCAATTAAATTCTTTTTTTTTATGAGGCTGAAGTTAACAGACACTTGACAATTTTTTGATTTTTCTTGAAAAATGAACTAGGCATAGAAAATTATTTATAAAAATGTCATTTACATTTTTTCAGAGCTTCTAAAGATGAAATTTTTGAATAAAATTTTATGAAAATTAACTTACCTGATAGTTGATAATTTTAAGAATTTTTGTAACAAACTATGGCAAAAAAAAATTTATAAAAAAAATTGACATTTAGAAATTTTAAAAAATTAGAAACGCAATTTTTTAAAAATAATTTTTTGAAGCAAATTTATTTGTTAAAAAAAATTAAAAAATTGTGACAGCTAACTTTAAAGTCATTAAAATTTTTTTGTTAAAAAAATTCTAAATATTATCAGATGTCTCTCAACTTCAGTGTCATTTTTTTTTTAATTGTTAATTATCAGTGACTTAACTAGTTAATATTATTAATGACAATAATTAAAATCCAAGCAATACTTACAAGAACATCCAAACTGATGGGTACCATTGTGTCTACGAAAACAAGCAGACGCTCCATCAATTGACATATAAATCATATCTTTTATTCGTTCGGCTGACACTGCAAAGATTTAATGTTTTTTATCAATCACCTCAAATGGCAATAAAAAGTATAAATGTTGTAATTTATTTTACTTACATTTGTTTACTGCAATTGTCAGTGTAATAAATAACTTAAAATATAAAATATATAACATTTTGACAACTTTTTGTGAATATTAAATAAACAAACAAGCAAAATTAACAATACAGGTTAGTTTACTGTATTTTGCAGTGTACATATGGGTGCATTCGCGTTGGATGCTCACACGCTTTGAGCGCGCTTAAATGTCGTTTTCAGCGTTCGACTTGGTGCTGTGAGCGTAAAAAAATCACTCTCGTGGCTGAGTTCAAGAGACAAATTTCTCGCTCACAGACGCTCACGCCACAGAGGTAGGGCAGCAAAAGCGTGAGCGCTAAATTTCATTATTTATCAACACGAACACTTGTGAGCGTAAGCTAACCAAATTTAACTGTAGTGATTTCTTAAAGCATAAAAGTAAATTAAAGATCCAGTAACAATGGCAAACCTTTTACCAAAATTATTTTCTGTAAATTTGACTGACTCAGAATCAAATCGAAGTTACACAATTTCTGTTACCGCTGATGAAGCGAAGCGTCTTGAAAGAGGTACGTATTTTATTATGAATTATAAATTTGAAAAAATATCTATGTCGTTTTGTCCTTGCTTGAAAATTAAATTGTATTTTTAGACAGCTAGAAGTATTATTTATTCTCAAGTTCTATTTCTTAACACTTGAATAACGAGTGAATTAATAAATTTCTTCAATTGCAATGATATTAAAAAAAAGGTCTGGATTTTTCTTTTATTTTTTTCTTCTTTTTTTGGTGAAATGTGTTTTATTTCCAGACGTGATGGTAATGGATGACCTGATGGGGGATAAGCCTTTTATATCACCACTTGCTACTTGCTCTTCAACTGGAAAAAAAAAGGACATTATCTGAATGCAGTAATGAAAGTAACACAAGTAGTGATGCAGACAGTTTTACAACCCGTGAGTATGATTTTACTTTTTACGAAAATTAGTATACTGTTAATATAACACTATAATTTTTTTGCTTACAGAAAAAAAACT
Organism: Cotesia typhae; assembly: GCF_013202065.1. Lineage (NCBI taxonomy): Eukaryota > Metazoa > Arthropoda > Insecta > Hymenoptera > Braconidae > Cotesia > Cotesia typhae. The sequence continues at coordinate 15,923,211 of NW_027423774.1, forward strand.
AAAGATTAGACCGACTAATCAGTTAATAACTTCATTAGAAGAGCGATCATTGAAAAGTGAAGAGAATAAAGAACGTCGATTTAAAGAATTTATGGCTTTTAAAGCTCAAAAGGAAGAAGAGGCTCTTCAATATAAAAAACGAGCTTTGGATTTATTAGAAAAGCTTATAAATTCTAAAAATAGCTCTTAGTGTGATCATATTTTAGTGCTATACTTTTAAAAGTCTGATTATTGTTTTTACTTAAGATTTTTATTTATAAAGCTACTTTTTTATATAAAATATTTAAAGTACTAATGTATTTTAATATATAAACTATATACCTCCATAATTCAGGAATTACTTAAGTAAATATATTTTATAAGCGTTACAGATACAGTATTTTAATTTAAAAGAGATAAAGATTTTTAACATTAAAGATTTTATAGTTTATTGTACTGCTTATTTGTGAGAAAAAATTTATATCTTTGAATATAATAAATGAATGCTTTTAAAAATTAAGGAATGTTATTTTTTATTAAGCAAACTCACTCAATAGGTCATATACAATTTAAATAACAATTGTTCAAAAATATAAAATATTCCATTCAAAATATTGATTAACAATTTTAAAAAATTTACAATTCTGTGGTGGTTCAAAAATGATTCAAATATAAAAATCCGTACCATATTTTTTTGGCATAGTAAAATTTGTAGTTGATTTACAGTAAGAATTACAGTTACTTTTATTACACATTTCTTATAATTAATTGGTCACAAATACGATTCCGTTTTTCGGCACCTTCAGCTAATAATGCTCTATTTTGACCATTATCGTTTATGTCATTTATATTTACATTTTCTTCGATTATTTCGTCAATGAGAAATTCATCTTCTTTCAATAAGCATATATTATGCAATACACAACAAGCAATGATGTATTCAGATATTAAATCTCTTCGATTCATATCTAAAACAGTAAGTAAGCTGCGAAATCTTTTTTTAAGTAATCCAACTGCACGTTCAATAGCGATGCGTGCTGAGGAATGACAAAAATTGTAATTTTTTGTCGTGCTGATAAGTGTCCATTATCCCGATACGGTGTTAGTAAATGTTTATGGAGAGGATAAGCCGCATCACCAACTAGATGACAATCATTTGGAAATTTCTCTGGATTGCTGAGATAACCATGTACTTCAGATAAACGAAATACTCGTGCGTCATGTACAGAGCCAACATTACCAGCATAGCAGTGGATAAATTTACTTTGAGCATCACAAACAGCCTGTTTTGAATTAAAATGTAAAAATGAAAATATTTAAGGATTGTTACACGTGACTGCTTACTTACTTGTAATTGAATTGAATGGTCCTTTTCTATTGACATAAGATTCCGAGCAGTGTGGTCAGATCGTGCGATTTTTTTACTCCCACTTTGTACCGCTTTCAATGTAGTCAGATGAGAGTGTCCTACAAAGTGAGGGTAAGAAAAGAGCACGTTCTGGCCACACTGATTCCGAGTGTTTACGTGGTGTAGGAATATTTATATGCGTTCCATTAATTGCACCGATAACTTTAGGGAAACCGCTCGTAGCTTCAAATTGATTAGAAATTTCTTCAAACTTCTCGTTTTCAGGCCAAGTTATAAAATGTGGAGCTATTTTAACTAATGCTGATGTAACCCTTCGTAAACTTGAAAACGCTGCGGCAAAACTAACGCCAAATTTTTGGCATATAGACCTTCAAAAACAATTCATTCAGTTAAAATCAGTCTTATAACGAATAATTTTACCTGAAACTTCAGTAATATTTTTTCATTATACCGATATGAGTCTGGAGTGGCAATTTTCCATATAGCGATCAATAATTGTTTTTCGGGCGGTATCATTGGAGATCCTGAAATTTTTCTTGTTAACGATGGTTTAATTGTATCAAGGATAAAATTAAATGTTTATCGACATAACCTAGAATTATTAAAACATTTATTTGTTTATAATTTAATCCATAAATTTAAATTGGTAAACAAAATTTGACATTTTTATAAAATTAAGTTTGAAATTTTATTAATTACCTAAAGTGAGATTTAAATTCTTTATCAGTAAAAGCTGGAATAACCTCTTCAATAAAATTTTGGAGCCTTGGTATGGGTTCTTTTTTGAAAGAGAAATTTAAGTGAATATTACAATATTCCGACTCCATTTCATCATCACTGTCTTCAATCATATCATATTCATCACTATCATCACTATCAAAATCATCGTTAATTATTTCCAATAAATTATTTACTATTCGATAAAAATTTCCCACCTTCGCCATTTTGATACAAACTAACGCTCACAACGTTCAAAACGAACGATATTTTCTGATTGATTCTAAGAGCTGTATTCATGGTATTCATAGTTCGGGCTTAAGTGTAAGTGCACCTTAAGCACAAGCTTAAGGCAGCGTTTAGATTCATATATGGCTTTCTCAAGATATACTTCAAAATTTGATATTAGCTAAGTTTATAAGTTTATGAGTCTATAAACTTAACTGTCAACTGCACGAAAGTATGGGTATCACATCCTATAGATTTTAAGATGTTTATATGGGTGTTTATATGTTTATATGTTACCCGTATGTATCAATCGTTTTCATAAATGCTGGAGTCACTGACTTTTTCCAGTGAGCTGACTACCTTGAATTTTTTACATTAACAGTCGAAAAAGCACTGAGAACAATTCAGAAAACTTGGAAAAGTAATGAGTACAATAGTCTCTTTGTATTGCACTCATTACTTTGTCTTTATAAATAAATGTTATTTAAATTAGATTATACTTTTTAATAAATCCTTTTATCAATTGTATTGATTTTATTATTTTTTCGCCGTTTTTACAATTGTTAAGTATCCATATGCGGAATAAAATTTTTGGAGATATTTTTGTTTTGTTACACCGAAGAAGTGTAGCTTCTTCTGATAAACAATGTTATTAATTTATTTTTAAAGAAAAATAACAATGATAGAAAAGTCAACAGTTACATTAAATGAAGCATGAAGTTTATTCAACATACACCTAAAATATCATTAAAATGAAGTTAGCTGACATTTCAAAATTTTCAGAAATTTTTTATTGAAAAAATTTCAATTAAATAATTAAAAAAAAAAATTTCAGCTGTAAAAAACTTGAAAAACTGTAAGTGTAATTTTTTAGAAATATCTTTTTAGTTGTAATTTAATTAATAAATAAAATCAAAACTTTTCAGACATCTGCTAACTTTTGTGTCATAAAATATCAATTAAATATATATCCTGAATAAAAAAAAGTATTGGAAAGTATTAAATTGACTAGAAAACTAATAATTTTTATAATACTGAAGTTAGCGGTCAGCTGTCAATTTAAAAAAATTTTTTAACAAATCAATTATAATAAAAAAATGCTTCTAAAAATTTTCACTTGTAATTTTTATTAATTTTCACATGTGAATCTTTTTAATTGAATTTTTTTTTAATAATTTAATTGCTACAAAATTCTAAAAAAATTTTTAATGTCTGTCAACTCCAATGTTATTACTTTTTTCTTTGTCTCAATAATTTTTTTTTTAATCAGACTATCTTTACTTTTGGTTAAATCAGTTTTCCAGTTGTCACGATTTTTGTTAATGTTACTTGAATAAAATTACGTTCATACTTGTGTACCAGCTCTCTAATATTTTTACCTGCTGCTATTAATTTGTCCATTGAATTTTTATTTCTTCTGGCACAGGTAGTCCAAGTGAGAGTCTATTCATAAAGTATTTTAGTATTAATTCAAAACACGGAAAAAAAATGGAAGCAAAAATTACAGTTCTCACATCGTGATTTAGGACCAGACTTTTAATATCGTCGCTTTCATAATTTTACATTTAAAAATTTACGATCTTAAATTGTAAAAATTTTTAGATTGACTACTTTTATACGTATTTTTATGATACAGTACATAGAAATTTAAAAATGAAATTTCTAGCTATCAATCGACATTAAAAAAAAAGCGCTCTGCTAGGAAATAGATTTATAAGTATTATATCGAATGTCAGAGCGTTTTTTTGGAAGTTCTTATTTTTTTAGAAGATATTTATGAAACTGCAATATGCCACAGAACGGGTATTAATAAAGAATCCCTTGCATTAAAAAAATGTTAGTTTCATTCGATACTCGTAAATAAAGCTTATTTACTATAATACCAAAAAAATGGAATATTTTCAAATCATACCATACTCTATGTTTTGATTATATTCATGTGAAACAATACTGTCAAATAATATTAAGAATATCAGTAAATGTCATAACTTCAGAAATATTTTCTATCTTTTCAAATCCAAATTTCAGGCATTTTTAATTATTAACCCAGTTAGCAATATATTGCATAATTTTATTCTGACTTCAATTTATCATCAGTTAATTTGTTACTGATTGATTACAACGAAGTTACCCAGTTAGCACAAGCGAAACGAAGTTCACGTAAACCCGCGGCCGAAATTTGACGTAAAGTTTACGCTAACAGTAGAGCAACAACTTAGTTGATGATCAACCTGTGCTAACTGGGTAATCTCAATTGGTTATTTATATGTTAATTTAGTTGATATCACTTTTTTAGATTAATCTCAAGTGAATTGATGTCAATTTGTGACTAATCGATATCAAGTTCGTTTTCATATCAAATTCGACCTACCGACTTTGATTTTTAAGTAACTCTTACATAAAACTTTTTATCATCGTGTCCAATTTTAAATTTTAATTCCCTTTGACATTTTCATAAAAAAACTACTAACTACGACTAAAAAAAAAAAAAAAAACTACATCAGCTCCCAAATAGCCTCCTTAACTGAAACTTGCCGTCAATCTACTGCTGCTGCAATTTGAAGTCAACTTTACGGAAAGAGTTGGAAAAGCAAGCGGTTTCAGCTAAGTTACTCTGCAATTTGACGTCAAGACTTGTTGTGCAAATATTTCAGTCAAGTTGTAGTAAAGTTGAAAGGAAATTTAACTACAAGTTTGATTGCTAACTTGTATTAAAATTGCGGCTGTAGATTTTCGTCAATTTGCTTACAACTGTTATTCAGTGAAGAATTACCGCAAATTTGATGTTAAGTCAACTGTAACTTCTGAAAGTCAACTATACTTTCTAAGAAAGCGCTAGCTATTAGGGTTGTTGCAGATGAACTTGTGTGTACAAAAATTACAGATATGTATAAACCCTGATAGCCACCTTACCTATAACTTACTGTCAATCTACGTCCGCAATTTGAAGCAAACTTGACGGAAAGAGTTGGCAAAGCGAGTGATTACCTATTAGTTACCTATAACTTACTCTGCAAATAGACGTCAAAACTTGGTGTACAAGTATTTCCTTCAAATTGTAGTAAAGTTGAAAGGAAATTTAACTACAAGTTTGATTGTTAACTTGTATTCAAGTTGCGGCCGTAGATTTCTGTCAATTTGCTTACAACTGTTGTTGAGTGAAGAATTACCGCCAACTTGATGTATAACTTAACCGTAACTGCTGGGAGTCAACACTTACTGAGAAAGCGCTGGCTATCAGGGTATCTCCCTCAATTTGTATTCAATTACCGGCCGTAGATTGCGATCAACTTGTATTCAAATGTCCCAGTTAGCACAAATGAAACGAAGTTCACGTAAGCCTGCTGCCTGAATTTGACGTAAAGTTTACGCTAATAGTAAGGCAACAGTTGTATACTTATACTGTTAACGTTAATTTTCGGTAACTTTGTGTTAACTTTGAGCGAACCTTTCAGAAAATTCCGGCAGTAGATTTACGCTAACTTGATGCGTAAGTTAAAGTCAAGTTCTGGGAAACTGTTGCAAATGCAAAATTGACGTGAACCATTGAACATCAACTAGTTGATTGTCAACTCGTGCTAACTGGGGTTGCTCACCAAAAACTGACCGTAAACTTGGCGTCAAATTGACAACTACTGATGAACAACGTGCTGTTTTGTAATACTGGCTGATCTGGATAGTGATAACAGAAAAATTTAATTTTTCAAGTGTTGGTTATGATTACAGAGCGCTATTATCACCTGGCTACCCTGATAGCCAGAGTTTCAGACCAACAAAGTTGGTGTCAGATAGTTGCCACCAACTTAGCAACAAATTGCGGTCAAGTTCCGAATTTGTGATTGTTGGCATCAATTTGGTTATTGTTGGTTTAAAGTTGGCATAAAGTTGCGACCAACTTGGCTATTGGGTAGCTTGATCAATTATTTTTTATAAGAATGTATATTATAATAAGTATTTATCTTACCAACATAAACAACTCATAACTAGAACGAAAATCGCTCTACTAATTTAGCGCCTTCATTCAAAAAAATTCTTAAGCATTCATTAAAACGGTCTTAATTGATTGACGTATCTTCAGTTTAGTTGTAAATAACTTTTTTAGAATTCAATATCCAAAGAATTAGAACCTTAGCATTTTAGACAAAATTTTTAAAATTAATCAGACTAAAAATTAAACATTTAATCTTTAAAGTCACTTTTTAAAAGTTTCTCACTTCCGATATCTCTTAAACAAATTTACTGGTTTAGTTTGACACTTTTTTATAATGTCAGGAACTAATTAGTTTACAGTAATACTCAAGATAACTCCATGAGACCTTTAAATATCAAGACCTGACAAAAACTTGATTTTCGATATCGAACAGAACAACAACTGACTGGACTAAAAAAATTTTAAGCAAGATATCCCAAATCAGTTAATTTATTCAAAAGATACCGTTGTCGACAAGTTTTAAAAAAAAATTTTTTTTGCTGTTGCAAACTGGACTAAACTTGATGGATTTGTTCCAAAAAGAAATTCACCGAATAATATGAAAAAATTATTCTTCTTTTATGAATTTTTAAAATCATTAAATTTCATACCTTTAAGCTAGAAATAAGTTTTAAGCGCTCCGAGCTCATTGAATAGCGGGAAGTTTTTTAAATTTTGCCCGCAGGTAAAACCGTTTTTTAATTTTTTCAGGGTATTTTTTGTTCTTATCAATACTCTCCAAATTTTAGACAAACGTTTCTACGATTATATTAACTATCATTTAAACCAGATTTTTAGAAATGTTTTTTTCAAATTTTGTTTACTAAACATTTTTGTATCTTGTATTTAATAATTTACATGACCCTGAAAAGTTATCTCAAACTGGTCTAGTATTGAAATTATCTACACGTTTGACCAAAAAAAATTTCCTCCAAAGTATCAATGAATTACTCCATCCTTTTTTTTTCCTTAAATAAATTTACTCACATAAAATAGCTACTGTCTTATTTAATACCCGTCAAACTGACGTAATTTAGCTCACATGTTTTTCAAATTAATATGAGGAAGAACACCAACGTTGTTACAAGAAATCATCGCGCTATTTTTTATCTTGGTATAGTTGTCTTAAATTACAAAAAAAAAAAAATGATGACAAGTTTGAGGTGATCTGATGACAGCCTTCAAGAATATATAAATTGTGTTAACTATCGATCCATTAAATTTTCATAGATTTCTGTTGTTGACCAGTGAATTTAATAAATATGATTTATTACACCCGACAAGACACGATTGTCATTGACTATGACACACTTTGCCACTCCAATGAATTATTACTTATACACGCTATAAATAAATACAAATATAAATATCTTTATCCCTTCATCAAATTATTATTTCATCAATAACATACAAGTTTAATTTTTTTTATTGTATATATTTATATTAATACGATAATTAGTTGAAAAAATAATGTTCTGGGCATACAGGAATAAATTAGTTCATTGCGGCTTATAGATTTCGCGAAAATAGTTATTCTCGTAAAAGGTCAGTAGAGTGAGAATGTTAGTAAATTTGAGGAGTTAGCTTTCTGAGAAGACGCCACGTAAATCAAAATTTTATTACGGATAATTTTACGAGGCCGTCTTCGCAACTGCTAAGACTAGGTTAAACTCGTGATCATTATTGGCGCTTTAACTGTTTTCACTGCTTACTCAACACGTTATTTCTTTACTTTTTTTAATATTTTTTTCTCCTATTTTTTTCACTAGTATTACTGTCAATTTTTACCGAATTTTTTCCATCCACACTCTATAATGCAATGGCTTTATCTTGTCTTTATCATTAAGTTCTCTAGTTTTAGTTGTTTATTGTTGTTAGCTCGTACTAACTAAACTTGATAACGTCAGCAAACATCGAAGAGGAAACGTTCAAAGCAAATTAAGCCAAGTGATTCAAGAAGTGAAAGGTCAGACAAACGATGCAGAATGCATTCGCGAAATTATGTTACGTTCAAGTTTATCCCGAAAATTATACAGTTCAATTTTAGTTTACTCTGTGCCAAGTTTAGGTAAGTAGTTAGGTTTAGGATTTCCAACTTGGATTGTCAGTTTAGAATTACTTTTTTCTGTTAAATGACTAGTAATTTCGAACTGCGATAGAAGAGGTTTTTAATTTTTATAACATAAAATTTTCGTATTAAGTAAATTAAAATTTCAATTATTTGATTAATGTAGAAATGATTGTATAATATAGATATTACATATACATGAGAATTTGTAGTTGAATTCGTTAAAGGTTGTATTTCTGAAATACATAATATATATGTATGAGAATAAGTATGACATCATCATACAATATGGAAAAAATATTCACTGAGGTCGACGACCACTCACGCACATGAAATTTTTAAAAGAAACCGGCAACTTTAAAGCTCTCATCCGCGAGTCAATTAAGTTTCACTGCCTGAAATTCGTAGAAGAATGGTTATGTAAAAAAAAAATAAGTACATGCATTTAACATTTACATAAAAAATGTTAACTTTACTATATCTTATTGAATTAGTTAAAAGTGTGAATCATAAAAAATTCGAGAGAAATGCAGAAAATTGTTACTTTTTGAATATTTTATCCAATTGACGTAATTTTTTTTAACTTCGTGCTAAGAAAAATTGAAAATTTTAAAAAATTCGGGAAGTTATTGCTTTTACCCCGTTTTGCGAGAATCGAGTTTTCATCAGATCTCAACGTTTTAAGGTCGAAAGATGAAATGAAATAATTCTTAGAGCCTAAAAAACCTCGTCGATTTCCGCCACCAAAGTGAAAATCGGTTGATTGGTTCGTGAGTTATCGTTGTCGAAAAAATTCGGAAAAAGTGAATTTTTCAAATTTTTCTACAATTTTTTATTTGATCAGTTGTCGTTCAAAAGTATATCATAGAATTTAAAAAATTGCGTGAAAATTGGTTCATTTATTCAGAAGTTATTGCGGCTTGAAAATTTAAAAAATAGATTTATCACGCAAATTCTAACACAGTATCGCTAGTGGATCAATCAAACATCAGACAAAAATTACCCTGGAATAATAAAGAGAAAATATAGGGAAAGCTTTCGTTATAAGAAAAAAAAAAAAAAACAAAAAATTAACTTGAATCAAGAGAAAAGTTCTTGAATCAAGTAAAATTTACTTCAATCAAGAATAATTTTTTAGTTTAAAAATTTTTCTACTTAAATCGAGAAGATAAAGTTCTTGAAAATTATTGACTCGATTCAGGTTAATTTTTTTTGTGTATTAAAATTGAGAAAATATGTATTAAAACTATTCATTTATATTTATACATATCTATTATCTGAAAGAGCCATTATCAAACCATTCATATGTTTCTCGCAGCAATTTATAAAGATTTAAATGAGTAATTTGATAAAAACTTAAACTGAAAGTTTTATCAATGATTTTGAACTATCATTTACCATTTCTTGAAGACTATGAGCGACTCTTTGTTGAAATTCAGTTAATTAGTCAGTGATGCAGGATTTACAATTTATAGGTTTGAAATCAGGTTGAGTTACTTTGTGAGGGCAGTGGAAAAGTATGTAGCAGTAAAAAAGTTAAGCTGTTAGAAGACTGGTAAGAAAGAAGAAACATACTTAGCACCTGAGATTCCTTTCTTGAGAAAGCTAAGTAGTTAAGAATATATTTCAAAGATCAATTATTTGATTTTCTTAAAAGTAATCACGTATTTTTCGGAAATTGAGTGTGATAGTCTTCATTATGTTTTAATAATTTGTTTGCTTCAAAGTAAAGTGATTAAAAATTGATCGTTATGAAGAAACGAATATTACGTGCAATACCTGAATTTATAAATTTATGAATACTAAATTAAGTTTTGCTTTAACTTGTGCTCAAATAAAAAAAAGTAAAATGATCTAGATGACTCTTTAAACAACAAACTGAGCTTGGATTAAGAATAATTTATTATTTAATCGGATTTTTTGATCAAGGTTGAGGATATTTAATCTCCTCTCAACAGCTTCTTGGGAACAAGCTTGAACTAATTTCACGTAGTAGGAAATAATTTGCCCATGGGATTTGATATAAAACAAACACTTTTCTCAGTAGGCGCCTCTGATACTAATACTTATTTTATCTTTGTCCATGTTCATATATATTCCATCTCCCTCCCACTTGTTGACGAGTTTAAATCCCATGCCGTGATGTCGGGTCTTTTGTATTGACTTGTAGTCTAGTGGAACGACTGACTAATCATGTTTTTTTTTTTTTTTTACTATTATTATTCATCTTTTCCTAGCATTCTTCGGGGCCACAAAAATGTCGGTCAGTGTGTTAACCATCCTGTACACTTGCAATAAAATTGTCCAGTGCACATATCATAGTATATTCACACGCCAATACACAGAAAAAAAAATTTCTTGCGCCAAGAAAATTTTAAGGAAGAAAAAAGTTATTTTTGAGCAAGAAGAAATTTTCTTGGCTCCTGCAAATTGTCTTGACTGAAGAAACTTTGACTTCATTCAAGAAATTTTCAATCTTTCTTAATATTTTCTTGAGCCAAGAAAATTTACCCTCCAGTTAAGGTTTTTTTTTCAGTCTACCAATTAATTAATTAAGGTAATTGTTTTTCTTCGCACCCAAAAGATTAATGAGTACCTTTATTTTGTCCTACACAGAAAAAAAAGGTTCACTTGAACCAAGAAAATATTTTTCTTCCTAATTATTTTCTTGAGCGAAAAACAAATTATTTTTTGACATAAGAAATTTCTCTTATTTCAACAAAATTAATTCTCTTGCTTTAAGAAATACGTATCTTGATCCAAGAAAAATTATTTAAGTCAAGAAAATCTTCTTGTTTTGAGAAAATTCAGCCTCTTGCTCCAAAAAATTTAGTTTTTGATAGAAGTAAATTTTCTTGTCTTGAGAAAATTTTCCTCTTGCTCTAAAAAATTAAATATCTCGATAGAAGTAAAGTTTCATTCATATTTTTATTGATTAACATGTCAAATGAGAAGATCAAATAATATTGAATCATTTTTTTCCCTTCAATATGTATAATTGAACGCTAAAATAATATAAAATGGGTATCAAATATTCAAGAGAAAAATTTTCTCAAGGTGAGAAAATTTTTTTCTCAGCTGAAGTAAGTGGCGCTGCTTCCCTAAAGTATCTAAAAATCTTGATCAAATATAAAAATTTATTGTATCAAGTATTTTTAGGATCATTTGAATTAAGAAAAAATTCCTTCCACCAAGAATAGAATTTCAAGAAAAATTTTTATTTTGACCAACACAACTGCGGTTTTCCTTCAGGCACCCGAAAATGTTCTTGAACCAAGAATTTTGTTCTCCAGTCAAGAAATTTTTCTTTCTGTATACCAGTATAGTACAAAAATAATTATTTTCCGTCGATTAACGGCAAGCTGTAAAATATCTTAAAAAAACGTGCGACCGGAAGTGTTATAATAAAAAATCGTCATTGGAATTTCTTCTTCTTAATTCTGAAATCCAGTTTATCCTATGACAAGAGCATACAAAAATTCATGTTAGATTTGTTGTTCTGCTGGTATTATAGATTATTTTTAGTGATATATACCGACTATGAATATAAAGACCGAAAAAAGTTCAAGTGGCGCCTTCTGTTGAAAATTTAAATAGTATTCAAAGGTATCAGTTTGAAAGGGAACATTTTTTTTTTCGTCTATTCTAAGAAATTTAATAGGCGATGATTCGTGAGATATTAAATTTATTTATGAAGTATCTTCAGAATATCCGTAAACGTCGGTGACTACAAATTAAAAAATAAATAAGTATGAATTTAATAAGTCTTTTAAGAATTGAATAGGAGGAGATCGTTAGCGTATAGTTCTCACGCTGCAAGCGGCTTACTTTGTTGTCTCTCGACAGGCTTATGCTAATTTAATTTATGCGGCTTACGTGCGACCAATCATCGATATCCAAAACCACACGCGAATCATTCTCAACACAAATCAATGTGTTGTATTTTCTCGTTAAGTCCACACTAATTTCGGTAAATAATGTAGATATACCTACTACTATACACTACACCTATATGAATTAAGATTAATACTTCCTAGAGTAAGTGTCTTACGTAATTGACAAATACCTATCTATGTGTGGCATATACAGGCTCAAACTCATTCTAACCTCTTCTGTGTCAAGAAGTGTGGTAGAAAAAGAGAGAAAGAAAGTCGTTCTAAATGCCGAACTAATTAGGCGATTTTCATAAGGCCACCCAACGAGCTTTGATGGTTTTAGGGGCATAGAAGAACTAACGAAGATTCACAAAGAAAATGATAAGATAAATTAAAACTCAATTGTCAAATAGAGTATAAAAGTTTGGTGTATAAATATATTTTTGGTTGAATCAGTTACAGAGTTTAAATGAAAGCGGAAGTGGTGAAGTTACTGCTAAAAGAAAGGGAAAAGAGGGTGAAACTTGAGGTCGAGTATCTCAGTGCTCGGTGCTCGACTCCGGCGTCTTTGCCTTGACTTGTAAAGTAAACCCAGTGGCCTTGGAAAAAGAAAATGCGAGTAATAGCGTCGTCTCCTTCCTTTAGTTTCTTTACCTCCTGTCCTGCTTTTCTACTTTCCCCTCAACTCTCAACTCTCGACTCATTCTTATCCTACTCTTAACTTTCTTATTTTCCTCCTATCCGCTCTACTCTTTATCCTGCTTCTGTTGAGGTTCAACATCTTAAAGCGGATGTATAGGATTAAGATAATAGTCTCGAGAGGGCTGCGAAGGAACGTGGATAAAGGTAACGCAAAAACGAGCGATATGATGTGGGTCAAAGTCTCGGGGACTGGGGCGCCGCGCTGGCTCCTTTCTTGTCGTTGATCCACCCATGAGTATATCCCGCTGGTATACCTTTTGCCCTTTAAAGGGTCTAAACACGTACTTTTTCATCACTGACAATGTCGAGTGAAGTTTATTGACTCTTAAGAGTTACCTTATTGTTTTTTTACTTTTATTCGGTTTAAGTGAGGTAGTTACGCGATTTCTGTGTATCTTTCCGTGTCTAATAATCAACAGTTCGAATTTTGTCGCTTCCATGTATTCTTATAGAATTTATCGGACTTTAGACCAGGATCTTATAAGATCCTTGATGATGTAAGTATTTTCCAAAATTTAGAAGAAGTAAGATCAAAGAACATCGAAAGTAAATTTTTATTTTGTGCAGCGTTTTGTGTTGTTATTAAAACTTAATCGGGCGTTCATAAATAATAAGCTTGATATTGTCAAAAAACTTGTCAAAAATCTCCTTGTAATCTTTCATTCTTTTAAATTACAGTAAGGTACTCGCGGGTAATAAGGCCTGTCGGGTAATAAAGCCTAAGTGATAGAAATGTTATTTAAAATAACCGCTTCCGCTAAAGACTTCTCTAGTAGAAGCGTTTAGCATAGAAATTTCGCTACAAATTTATAGAGTCCCGATACAACATTCCTTATCTTGTACATTTCAACATCCGTCATATGCTAAAGTAGTGCAGAAAAAATCCTAAAAAAAGATTTGAGTAAATGGCAAATATTTTTTATAATTTTATATTTAATAATTTAAAATCATTGTTCTAATTTTTATCAACATCTTAAAAAGTATTGTTGCTGAATTGAAGTAATGATTGATCTCTAGTACCAATTTTATCAAGTATAGTATAACTATTTCCAGTATGTGTAACCCGCAGGCCTTATTACTCCACCATAGTAAAATAAGGCCTATTCGGAAGGTTTTTGAAAAAATTTAATTTTGGGTTTGTTTATGGTGAAAATTACCATTACTCCATTATATTTTATGGCTAATGTATTAATTTAAAAATTAATGATACATTGCAATACTTAAATGCAATATCTTCGATTTTTTTCAAAATCTCACTTAGCTAGGCTTTATTACCCGCCGGTACCTTAATTGATTCTTCTGACGTTATCCATGTCAACAGCAATGTTAAAAAGTATGAAAATTAAAAAATTCAGACAATAAATAAAAAGTAGTCATTGCTAAATATCTAAACAACTCTGTTAATCGTCAGTTGCCATCTTTGTATCGTGAAACCTTTAGAGGACAAGCATCTTTCAAGGGAGATGAGTGTAATTAGATACTGTGAAAATATTAGGCTACTTAGGTTGTGCCTTTTGCGTAAGATTCATCGCAATGCAAACCACTATTGCCTAACTATAAACAATATTGAGAACTCGGACACTAAAAAGAAGCTAAACCTAAATGGTCTAAACACGTACTTTCTTATCACTGACAATATCGAATGAAGTTTATTAACTTATATCTTATTTTTCTTTTTTTTTTATTCACAGAAAAAAAAATGTTCTTGAATCAAGTATATATTTTTAAAGAGCTTAATATTCTTGATTTAAGAAAAATTTTATTAATTTAAGGAAATTTTACTTGATTCAAGAATTTTTCGTCTTGATTCAAGACAATTACCCTCTTCAAAATTATATCAAGAATTTTTCTCTTGAATCAAGTTGATTTTTTTTCTGTGTTCGATTAAAGTGAATTAAATACACCAAATTTTTTTCTCTCCTTTACCATGATATTCTAAAATTTTCATTACATAATCTTTCCTTATTTTCTATACTGTCTACTTTCTGTAACCATTGTCAGGCAAAATAAATTTTCAGGGCTACTAACTACCAACTTTACCAAAGAAAAAATTAAAATAATTTGGCATATCACCTTCAATATACTTTTTTTCTTTTTTCCCGATAGGGCTAAATAGAATTTCGGGCTCAGCGTACTTTATGACCGATGGTATGTGGGGTAGGTTCTTGACTTTTCTTCATTTTTCTCCTCGCCTTCATAAACAAGGACCTGAAACTGACTCCCCTTAATAAGATAACGTTATAAAAATGATAAAAAAGTGTCACTGAACTCTTATCTACTTGGGTTGATTTTAGTCTTATTCTGGACTTACTTTAGAATGCCTTAGCCTTTACTTTGTATTGAAAAAACTGACAAACTACCATACTATATCCGTCATCATTGATGACAACTTTTGTACACGTAATCTATAAAGTTTATGTCTTCCGTAAAATTGGAAAGTCAACTTTCTGTTTCACCAACTTTTCACTGACAGCTGACTAAAGACCGTTAAAAATTGAAGTTTTAAATTTTAAATTGAGTAATCAACGTGAAATTGGATGAGTTTATTTTTATCGTTTATATTCCGTAAAAAGTTTTTGCATTTTATACTACATAGACAACAAAGTTTAATTAAATTCACAAATTTCATTTACGGAGAAATATTTATTCAAATTGAAATATTTTTATCTGTAATAATTTAACATTAGCGTATACAGAAATTAATCCAAATCCATCTACAACAATCTACTCTGACATATAAATCGACAG
Organism: Cotesia typhae; assembly: GCF_013202065.1. Taxonomy (NCBI): domain Eukaryota; kingdom Metazoa; phylum Arthropoda; class Insecta; order Hymenoptera; family Braconidae; genus Cotesia; species Cotesia typhae. Next base: position 15,938,867 of record NW_027423774.1, read on the forward strand.
AATTTTTTATGTTTATTCCATTTGTAATAAAAGTTTTTAAAATGCATACAATAATTATATTTAAAAGTTATTGACAAAGTGCTCAAGAGTATACTCAAACTTAATTACAAATTGACTTTTAGATCTATTTTAGATCTTAATACATATAGATATAAACGAAATGTTACTAAATAAATTAAAAAAGTTCAATTGTTTTATTTCTTCTTATCTTTAATCTTTAAAAATTTGTATAGAGTGAAATTCAAATGACTGCCTCGAAATTTGATATTTGTTGTTAATAAAATTTGTTTATTGATTTACATAAAAAAAAAAATTAGGAAAACGTTTGACCCTGCAGGCCATCCCTGCAACTTCCCACTAATTCCATTTCTAGGTGCTTAGAATTGCACTTATAACGTTTTTAAGCTCATCGAGCTAATTAGTTTTTAGAGCCGTTTAAAAGTTATTCCAAAAAAACCACATTTAAAAAAAAGTTTTTCTTAGTTTTTTGGAGATTTCCCAAAATCTATCGGTTCAAAGTCACAGAAAATCGATTTTTGTAAAATGGGGTAAAACCACATTTTTTCAAATTCGAAAATAATGCTGTGAAGCGGAAAAGAATAGGAGTTACGGATAATTATTAAGTGAAGCAATAACTACCCGATTTTTGAAAATCTTCGATTTTCTTTGCGGAAAGTTAAAAAAAAACTATTTTTAAGTATACAAATATTTAGGCTGAGCCTTTGTGCATAATTTTTGCTCCGAATAAAAAAAAAATTAATAATTTCCATAAAGGTAAATTAGATTTTAAAGAATTGAAATAAAATTTTTTTGATTGAATACTAATGAGATCTAATAATTAATCTTGATAATTTATTAAAATATTTCAGTTGAGTAATTCTCATTTAATATGTTTGACAAAAATATTTGTATCGAAAAATTTTACAAATTCTATCAAACGTTTGACTATATATAGTGGTGGATAAAATAAAAAATACTAACCATAACTAATTTTTTAGTGGGACAATTCAATTAGGCTTAAAATTAAAAAAAAAATTTATCATATTGTGAAGAACAGCAATATTAATTTATTGTTCAGCAAGTCATTTAAAGGTTTTGCTAGCAAATTATAAAGAAAATTTTCTCTATTTACAAGTTTAAGTAGTGGATCCTAAAATTGGCAACCACTGTTGAGTATCTAGCACTGCGGAGATGTATAAGAGAGGGGTGGAGGGTTTCGAACGAGAGTGAACGTGCGTAGCTGTAGGGCAGGCAACTCAGATGCTAAGGGAGAGAAAGAGAATCGGACTTTGGTCATCCCTCTTTTATTCCTTGGTGAACTGAACGTACTACTACCGTTGGTCAGCCCGTTCTCCGCGAGAACGCGAGGAATGAGGGGGTTGTTCTCGACGACTACAACTACCACCGTTACTGGTACGACTACGACGAGACGACAACGAGCAAGAGATGGTGGAGAAGCTGTGTAGCAAAGGAGGTCGTAGAGAGGGGAACTAACTCTCCAGATCAATACTCGTATCTCCGCTGGCCGGACCAAGCCGGACATTGCGTTCCAAAACTCACCTTCTCGCTGATCACGACCCTTCCCGACTTCCTCCCTCTTACCGCTCACATCTCTGGACCCTCGCACATCTTCTACTCCAGTGTCCAATCCAACTCTTGCCTTGATATATCCACCCTTCTCGCAATTTACATACCACCGGAAAATCCTTTTAATTATCTCTCCCTTAGTATCGTAAAAATTTATCGAGACTCTACGTTGTTGCCTCCTAATTTTTTTTCTTTCTTTTTATAATACTTTCCTTTTTCGATTGCCCTTTTGTCGTTGACCTCAAGAGTAGGCGTGTCTCTTCGTGTTATTATTTTTAATTATTTATTATTTTAATGACGGTTATTTGTTTATTTTTATATTCAATACATTTTTAATTAACTATTTCCTGTCCGCGGCATTCGGTGTGTTCTAGAATTGAATTTTGAAATTTAACTCAAATATTTCTTCTACTAACATCCACAAATTCAAAATTCACTTATAAATTCTTTCATTAATTTTTTATAGTTAATATTCTTTATATTATAGATTTTGTGCAGTAACAATTCGATACGAGGATAGAGGATTTGCTAGGGCTTAGTAGGATTTGTTAACATTTAATAGTTTAGTTGATTTAGTACCGGACCAATTCAAATGAATATTTATGCACAGCAAACAAATTATTTATTTCGGATTGTCTTTTACACTTAAAAAAAAAATTCTATTATTACATCATGAATAATTAAAAAAATTTTGGATGTTATATATTTTATTATGTCAAATAAAATCGATGAACTTTTTTATCGCAACTGATTATCTAACGATAGTGAATTTTGGAACATAGTTTCACGATTCAAACAACAGTTCTTTTTTTTTACAATCTAAGCTGAGGGAAAAAAAATCTTAAAAATGAATTTTGAGATAAAGACTTCAATATGGACGATTAGAAAAATAGGTCACAAAGAAAAAATAATTTTCATGGCAAATAAATCATACAATTGTTAAATAATAATTGTCAATACGCAATATCGTAGATCTGAGTTTATACATCTTTGTTTAATAAAAATACACGGTAATGGAATAATTTATATAAATGCTGTTTAAAACGTTATGACTTCTTACCATTTAATCATGATTTTGATATTTAATTACGTAAATGCGGATAACAATTTATCATCTAAACGTCAATGAATTAAGGGTCATAAATATATATTTGTTTCAAATCAACTTTCCAATCCAGTTCCGATAAATTTGATTTAATAATCATAACCTGTTTCATATCATTTCTCATTGCACAATTTAAGTTTAATCGACAACCAATAAAGCGGATGAATACTCTCTATTGCGAACAAAATAAAGCATTTCATTGTTAGCTTTTTGTTGGTATTTTGATTACGGGATTGTTCTTTTTGGTTAAATATACTCTATTCTTATTTATATTAAAAAAAAAATTTAACCAGAGTTTGAAATTACTGTTTTTCAACAATTAATCTTGTTAGATTTATTTCAACGTGACATATTATTATTTAAAGTAGACTGAGGATAATTTTGATCGGTCAATATATCGGAGAAGTCCATCGAAATAACATTCTCCTCCCCAAAAAAATAATGCTTAGACATCACTCGAATACATTTTTTCTCCGTGCATATAATCAGGAAACGGTTTTTAAATTTACAGATATTCTCTTTGATGGTAAAAAATAAGCATACTCCATACTTTAAAAAAGGGATCCGACCTATGGAGATCAAAGCTCTGGTTAACTGTCTCAACATTAAATAAAGTGTAATTATTCAAAAAAATATCGCTTCATATGTAAAAATATATGTACAAGAATTTAAGTAATTTTTAAAAATACCCGGAAAAAATTTTAAGAGTGGAAACATTTGAGAAAATTCATTACAAGAGAGATCGATCGAAATAAAAAAAGTATTATATGAAGTTAGAAATTTTTATTTTACTTGCGTATGATTTTTCGAATTCAATAAATGGCGATTATTGTTGGAAAACTTTTATAAAAATTTCTTGAAAATTAATTTTCTCTGCAATTAAAAAAATTAATTTCGTTATCGTCTCTGACAGTCAGATAAAAAAGGGTGTAACTCAACGGTGCGTGCTCGTGAGTAAAATATCCGCGCGGAAAAGAGTAATGATTATGACTTCCGTGCAACGAGTACCGAATAAACGGTACGAAAACGATTCAATCCTACTTTTTTTTTCTTTTTTTTTTGTAAATAATAGTCTTCGGATTTATAAGGGGATGACAAGAAAAGTTGTTTATAATATTTTTAGACAAAATTTACGTATAAACACAATTATTTATGCTTATAAAAAAATTAACTTGATTTAAAAAAAAGAATTTAAGAAGTATTTTTTGCTAATTATTTGTGATTTTATCAATTCTGAGTTTAGTATATGACTTAATCTATAAACATTTAAAGATTAATGTTTGGAATTTAAATAAAATAATTTTTAAAGTCAACAACAACAAGTAAAATAACACATGAATATTGTAAAGAGTGAAGAAAGATTCGAGAACCTCTGTTCACTGGTCAATTTCCCCTTAGCTTTACTTCTTGCGAGGGTAGAAGAGAGCAGAGTGGTGTAGGGTGTGGGGAGAGAGGAGGAAGAGGCGAGATGGTTGTAAGGGTGGTCTGACGCCTCCTAGCCGAATACACTTCTACTTGACGTCCATATAACCAGGCAAACGACCGGGCTATATGCTTACACAAATGTGCTCAGAACATATATGTATTCTCAGATAAACACACGGACACACTTTCCAGAAGCTCCTACATAAATTTATGTACACATGGAGCATGTTCTATGTACATGCGCAAGTATACGCGCCCAGCGTGACGTTTACACGCAACAATTCTAGCATACCAAAGAAACTCGGTATTACTTTAGGCTACGCCACAAGAGCCAAGAGGTTTAGTTTGTACGTTTTCATTTTTCTCCGAACAAACGTTTATTTTTTTTTCATTATTTAAAATATATGTACACGTTGTTTTGTTTCTCCCCCTATGCAAGGATACTTGCTACAATTTATGAAGAAAATTTTTAAACACAAAGTACGCAGTTGAGGGTATTGAGTTTATTTTAGTTTGATAGAGAAAAGTATAAAATTCAAGAAAATTTTTTTGACGTAATTATGACGTAATATCAGTTTCAAATCCTTCGCGGTATTAACTACTCGAATGAAAAAATTAAACGCATGCACTGCAACTATTAATCACGTGATTAATATCGACAATGTGCAGCTTAAAACTGAATTTTATTTATTTATAGATTTAAATATATAGAAGTTTAATCGAGTTTAATTTTTTATTAATTGAGGAGTTGAGTTTCAAAGGGGTATCTTTTCAGTTTTGATTAATCGAGACAAAAAACTGGTTATCTCTATTTATAAATATTTTTATTGATTTTTTTTAATTTAGCAATGAAGTGCTATCGGTTATGAAGGTACAATTCGATTCTAATTTAGAAATCTTCATAATTTTCCAAGTAATTAAGATTTAAAAGTTAAAAAAACTGCTCTTTTAAAACATGAAAAGATATCCTTTTGAAAATCAGCTCCTCAACTACAATTGAACGACGTCGAATAAAGCAGCTATTTCTAATACGGTACTGCTTAAGAAGATATTGTAGCTAATAAAAAAAACAGTGTTAAAACATCAAACGTCTTGGCGACTAGAGTTTTTACACGAAAATTACATACACAGACGAATTGTTACACAGTAAAAAATTTTGCGTCAATGCGTCAAAAAATTTTGTATTAAAAATATTTAACACTTTTTTGTCTTGATTTAATACTTTTTTGTGTTAATTTAATACATAGAATGTTAAATTTACACATAAAAGTGTTAAATATTTAACAAAAAAATTTTTAATACAAAATTTTTTGACGCAATGACGCAAAATTTTTTACTACGTAGCCATTAACATTTTTTTTCAATTCGATAATTTTTTAAAATGATTTATATACATTTTATATTGCTTTATATTTTCTTTTCCTCAAGTGGACAAGGGATTAATAATGAATGTTGGAAAAAATATTAATTAAGTGGCATACTCACATCTATATTTGATTAATGAATGAAAAATAGATAAGTATTGTGGAAAGTTAATTTAATTTATCATTTGATCATAAAATTTAATTCAACTTAATATGTACAGATAAGATAGTTAAGTAAAGAAAAAACTTGAAAGAATATGGAACGAAGTGTAAAGTATTTTTAAGAAGCAGGAAAAGAGTGGCCATACCACCGTGTGGCCGGGCTTAGCTTCCTTAAAGAGGATCGGCTCAACTTTTTCGTTCTTTCTATACATGTGCTCAGACTTTAGATATCCAGAGTTTTTTGTTCCTTCTCTAATAGGGTCACATGATCCTCATTGCCGCAATTTTTTTCTTGTATCTGTACTCATAGAACAACGTGTTGAACAATTCAAGAATTCTAAAAAGCAAAAATCTCTGTCATCTTTTTATTTAGAGATCAAAATTTATTACTTTTTTTTTTATATACAATTTACATATTTTTATTTCTATAATTAAAAGCTTTTAAATTATCGACGTTATAATTAATGCAGGTGAAAAAAGATATCTCAGTTTTTAGCCGGTTAATCAACGCGAAAATTACGAAGCGCGCGTGCAAGAAAAAGTTATGACGGGTGGGTGGTTGCCTCTGTTATTTCCATGTGTCTGTCGCGAACACGATAATTGCACGTCAGGCATTCGCTGCACCTGCAACCGATTTCATTTATACATTGTTATATATAAATGTCCGCATAATTAATTCTATTATACTGTAGAACATTTTCATATTTATATCCTTTATTTTAATTATTTTTTTTTTCGTCAGAAAAAGTTATCCATAGAGTCAACGAAAAAATATAATAAATTTATGCGTTCAATTTCTTTATTTACTATTTTGAACAAAAAAAAATGTAATGAATTAGACTTCAGAAATCTGCTTATCAAATTTAACAATAAAGATATTCTACACAACTCTTGAAAATGATGGAAAAGTTTTAAGAGTATATAACACCGCTTAGAACTCCCTATCGATTTTTCCTTTAAGATGGAAAGAAAGATTTTAACAAATTTTTACACATCTATAAATATTTATTTATTTAAATACCCACCTTAATAAAATAAAAACACCAGTAAAATCGAAAGCTTATTTTTAAAAGCAAAATATTTAAAATTTTATGAATAAATAATATTTGTTATTTGCAATTATAAGTATGTACCTTTGAAATTTTATGTTGCGAGATATTTTATCAGTTAATTAGAAACAGTAAAAATTTTAACAGTCGAACATAAAAAAATTAATTAAAAACAATTACATGGGTGAAAAATATAAGATCTTGTTATTAATTTTAATAGTAATAAGTTTGATAATTATTGATTTACTGAAAACAATGTAAAATAATTAAAAAAAATGAACAGAAAGAAGAAATGCAGTTGACCACCACTGGTTACTTTCTCCGGTATAAGAGAACCCTTTAGCATTTCACCCCTTGGTACTTTCAGAAGCATTTCACTCTCACTATCGTTTTGCTCTCACTCTTTCATTTCTCCAGTGGCTCAAAACTTACCCCTCAGAGTTAGTCTCACTCGTGGAGTAGAGGGATACTTTCCTTTCTTACTCCTCGTTCTATCTCGATCTCTCTTTCATGTTTTATCCTGATGACCAGTACACAGGTACCGTGTATACTTTTACACATATACTATTAGCAGACAGAGAAAGAGAGAGAGAGAAAGGAAGTACCTATGGGTGTATTGGGTTCTCTATTTCTCTCCATCTTCATCTCCACATCTCTTTTCGGTGGTGAAGGCAAGTGAGAGTGGACCTTGGGTCCAGCAGTGCTGCATCGACCTTCTCACCCCTTCCGCGTGTGTTCCTCCCAGTGGTGCTTAGCTACTGGCCTCGCGCCCTCTTTACAACGACCCACACCGGTCCACGTCACCGCACCCTAATCCCCCATCTCGAAAATACAACCACCCCCTTCAGAACCACTTTCTCATTCTCTCATTCCCGCTTTCTCTTTCTCTTCCTCATTCTCTCTCGACCATTTCATCTCTTGTTTCTTCATTCTCCTTCTCCTCCTTCGTCTTCTTCTCTGTACGCTCCTTCCACCCTCACACGTCGTATCGATTGGCTAGTGGCTCGTCAGAGAGCGCCACCATTTTACTGGACCAAACAAATTCACTGACTTGCTCTCACCTCACGCCAATTTATCTCTCGTTTTTTTTATTATTTGTGCATAACTTTTAAATATTATTACCATAATAAAAATATTTTTCATAAATATCAGTTAAATTTATGGTTAGTGTGTAAAAAAAAAATCGATGGACAAATTCATAACAATTAATTATTTTTTTTTTCATCTTTTAAGTCGTCAACATGTATATATGTGTAAAAGTAAAAATATCTGAGAGTCAGCTTAATTAAAATAAATATATTAAACTCTTCAGCTATCACATAATATATAAATTTATATACGAAAAAAAGCATGATTAATGAATACTGGAACATGATTCGAATAACAAGAATAAATCTCGTAGTCTAGTCTGCTATAAACCGTGACCTTGAATAAAAAAAAAGTTCCGGGATAAGTGGGCGGTAAAAGTGACAAAAACGCATGTCATACTATCAAAGCGGATGCTGAGAATCCTCACAGACTCGGGAATATAATTCGGCTTAAGAGCTGCGAAAATTGTAAATGGACAAAAGAAAAATGTTGAGATAAAAAGAATTTATATTTACACATGTATATTTGTGGATTATATATGTGGATGTGATGTGTACAAATGCGGGTGTGAGAAGTCTCACATACCGATTAAAAGGCACTCGCAAACGGTTCGCATGACTCGCTCCAATTTACAGCAATTGCCGGAAACACCACACGTAACAGCCGCTTATACCCTATAAACCTTATAAACCCAGGGCGGTGTACATACTCTTTACCCTCTAATTGTATGTGCGTCAAAACCGCGATATCCACGACCTCAACACCATTAACTGATCAGAACCCATTATTCACTAATTTAAATTAAGTTTTTATCCTATAAGAACTTATTCGCGTTAACTTGTAAATTAATTAATGTTCTTTAAACTTACATACCAAGTTAGTATATATTTTTTTAATTATTCAATAAATAGTGGGTGATTAAGAGTTTAATGTAAGAAATTTAACAAATTTATTTAATGTCACCAATTTGTTTTGTCATTAAACTTTTTAATAAATTTAATAAACTTTTTTAAGTTATTAATTCTTCTTTACCGGTGGCAATGACAATCTTGGATTATTGAATAATTAATAAATTATTAATATTAATGTAAATGTCAATGGAATACATTATTTATTAAATAAGAGGTTCAATATTTATAGGGAAGTTAAAGTTTTTTGTTGAAAAATTAAAAGTTTTAATTAACGCTATTTTTTACTTTAGTTATAAGCAGCGAATCGTTTAATATCAATTAATAATATTACATGTTGATTCATTGATTTGTAATGCAACTTGTTTGTGATGATAAATATATCGAAAGTTAAAAATGTACAAAAATTAATTGATGTAAAGATAAAAATGATCTTTTCATTAATTTAAATTAACCCGCATAATTATTTATCCTGATGTCAATTAGGAGTTTTACGAGAAAAAAACAAAAAGAAAAGTCCTTTTATTATTTCGTGAAGAAATAGAAATTTTGTCTAATTATGAGCTGTATCCTTATGATTATTTTTTGAAACAAATATATATTTTACAATGAATAATTCATCAAACAACCTTTTCAAATTTCTTAAATTGATATTTCAAAAGTCACGTATTTCGAAGTTAGATATATCCTTCGATACCTGTTCGATTTGAAGATGCTAAAATGTGGCTAATTGTTATAAAAAGAAAATGGTTCTTTGAATTCATCAGGGTGTCAAATCAAAAGACCCCTTTAACAAATATTAAACTTTGAATAAAACATGAAATACAAAATTAAAAATCACATCGAGATAATTTTTCAGAGGGTGATTTTTTAACATTTTAATGTATTTAGTATTAGCAATAGTCTAATTATAAATTATTTGAATGATCCAAACCAAAATGTTATATCTCGATTAAATATTAAATTATTTTTTTAAGTGATTATAAATTTTGAATTATTGTTTTTTCGTACAAACGAAAGATTCTCTAAAATGGAGTTAGTCAATTTGCTAATCAGAACGTCGATATACCATTATTCGGAATCATCACAGTTATAATATTGGTCAGAATAATTTTCGTCAATATCTGCGCAAGAATCATGAAACTATTTATCGCAATTTTAACATTGAATCCATGACTCTGTGGATTCTGAGTAAAGTCCATAGCAATAAAGACAATAGCAATCATCATTTTTTAATTTTAAATCTCTTTTTTTTTCAAGTTTTTTGGTTTTGATCTTTTTTTTTTTGAGTTCTTGGCGATATTCAAGATTCGTAAGAATTCTGATTTTCTTTCGATGATGTGTTCTGGGAGGAGAATCTCTAGTTTTTGATGGTAATGGCTTCAGTAAAAAAAAATTTTTTTATATACTCTTTTAGGCAGGGGGCCGCCGTGCCCCAGAAAAAAAATTTATTTTTGACTTTCTGTTAAATTTCGACTGATTTATTCAAAATAGATAGAAAATAAACGAATTTGACGGTCAAAAACCACAAAAAGAAATAACCGGCTTAAGGGGACCGTCGTGCCCCATCCTCCCGTAACATTGTTTATAAGAACTAAAACATTATTTGATGTTTCGTTTCTTACTATTGTTTGCTAAAAATAAAAAAATATTTTTTTTTTTTTAAATGTAAACAGTTTCATAAAGTCAATGGTCACAGCAGCTTCCTTCAATATCTTCTGGTAACATTGTACTCGACATCCCAGAAACACTCAGCTGATTTGCAGAGTGTTTCTGGGCTCTTTCGGTAGACCATGTTTTGATAGAGTACTATTCGGTTCAAAAGAAGGATATCGATCCAAAATCTGGGTTTACTACTAATAAGATTGATAATCATAAATTATTAATAAAATTTTATTAGTATTTGATAATATTTATGCGGTGATAAATTAGCTGCTTTTTTGTTGCTAATCAGTTGCTCGAATTAGAATTATGTTACTTGATTAGGTTCTGAGCAATGATTAATAATGACGGTCCAAGTTAGAATATGTCAATGCTAACTTTACAGACGTAAAATTTTTTGATGCCATCACTTTTGAACTATATTAGATCATACATAAATGTAAAATTCAAAAAGATTGTAAAGTAACAAACAATGTATCAGGCAAACTATGAAATCTGAAATCGTCGTCGATTAATTTAATTTTTTACGATAAATAGTTTAACTTTTGTAAATAAAAATAAAAAAATGTTATGAAACATGTCATCGCTAGAATCACATACTTACTAATTATAGCATTTAAATTATTTTATCCTTCATTCTTAGAAATTTATTAATTATCGTATTTTTAAAATTTTAACAGTTAATAATAAACATAGAATTAGGAGTACTACTCAGTATAATATGATACAAAAGGCATTGTTGTCTACTGGTTCTGGCGAATGACTTACTCATTATCTGACTATCAACTTGATAAAATTTTTATGTGGTATAAAGTAAGCGATAAGTAATTTATCATTAATTTCTAGCACTCTTAAAATTTCTATACTGATCACTAAGGTACCCGCGGGCAATAAGGTCTAAGTGATAGAAATGTTATTTAAAATAACCGCTTTCGCTAAAGACTTTTTCAGTAGAAGCGTCTAGCATAGAAATTTCGCTACAAATTTATAGAGTCCCGATACAACATTCCTTATCTTCTACATTTCATCATCCGTCATATGCTAAAGTAGTGCAGAAGAAATCCTAAAAAACGATTTGAGTAAATGGTAAACATTTTTTATAATTTTATATTTAATAATTTAAAATCATTGTTCTAATTTTTATCAACATCTTAAAAAGTATTGTTGCTCAATTTAAGTAATGATTGATCTCTAGTACCAATTTTATTAAGTATAGTATAACTATTTCCAGTATGTGTAACCCGTAGGCCTTATTACCCTACCATAGTAAAATAAGGCCTATTCGCAAGGTTTTTGAAAAAATTTAATTTTGTGTTTGTTTATGGTGAAAATTACCGTTACTCCATTTAATTTTATGGCTAATGTATTAATTTAAAAATTAATGATACATTGCAATAGTTAAATGCAATATCTTCAATTTTTTTCAAAATTTCACTTAGCTAGGCTTTATTACCCGCCGGTACTTTAGATATCATTTACTACAAAAATAATTAAAACTGTCAATAAATGCTAACTGTTAGTTTTCGCCTTGAGGTTTCACTGACAATTGTCTGATAATTAATCCTAACACTATCCTAATTTAACAGGCGATAAAAGTTGACCCTAAGGTTGTTAGTATAGAGAACAATGAAATAAGATAACAAAAAGAAAAACGTTATGCATCATGTTAGGCAGTTAGGGGAAAAATCCCTGATAGTAGTATCCGACGAGATTTCAAGCATTAAGGAGTTATTGGTGCGAGACAAAAACGTTATGACGAATTAGGACCACCCTCGTTTTCTTCATCAGCTTAACATCATAGCTACATGAGTGAAACCTACCCCAACGATAAATATGTTTAAGAGGTCGTTAACCTATATACAAATAACCAACCCTTCGAAGCTTTAGTCACTGTATCGGAGTGTATTTGATGGACTTCCCTCTTATCCTTACTTTGTACTTTCTACTTTCCCTTTTGCTTGTTTATGAATCTTAGTAATGTAATTTTATGGAGCAGAAATATTTCAACAACGAATGCATAAGGGATAATATATACCGTATAACTATTGTTAGCTGTGTGTCAATCAGATAGTTTATTTTAAGCCTGATGTGTTTTAAAATAATTACGTAAAAAATTATTTTTATGATACATTGACAAATTTAATATTTACTATAAAATTTAATGTTTCTGCAAATTTTAGTATTTAATTGGTTAAATGACACTTTTATACGAAATTTTGGTATCTTGTATAAACGAACCTCATGAATTTTCAAGAAGAAACCGGATCGTTCTTTCAGACACATTCGAGCTCCAAATGACGATAAGATCTGCTATAAAATTTAGATCACGCGATCAAGAAAAAGATGAGGATCATTTTATCTGTAATATGAATATGAGGTTATATAGGATTATTTGGGTCGTACTATCATAAAAATATCTTGTCGCTTTGGATAAATACATAATAAAGACAACTTTTATAAGTTTGTACCGTAAATAAATAAATGCATAAAAACTCAACATAAAGTAATGAAATAAAATACACTATATATATATATATATATATATATATATATATATATATATATATATATATATATATATATATATATATATATATATATATATTTATTTTATTAAAATCATATTCAATAAAGTTTTTATTTATTGCAAGCATTCCAAAAAATTTGTAAATTTAATTTCGTGAAAATTTTTTTGTATGTATGTATAGAAAAAGTTTGAAATGTATTTCGTGAATTAAAAAAAAATTATTGTAGATAGACAACGTGCGGAGACTCACTCAAAATTTTTTTTTCCCAAATTTCGAAAACTTTTTTTTAACAAGAAAGTTACTGTCAGAAAAATTCTGATCGGCATATCAGAAATTTTTTTTTAGGGGATCCATAAACGATAATTTTTGAGGATTTCTAAGTTTATTTTTCTTTTTTATATAATTTTTTAAATAATATATTAAGTAAACCTAACGAATTTCGAATAAAAAAATCACCTTCTAAATTTTTGAAATAATATTAATCTTAAATTAATTATTTTAAAATTAGCAAGTAAGAATGAAAGAAATAACAGACGAGAAAGTAAGAAATGGAACCTCTACAGAGTGGGGAAATCACCTTAAAGGTGTTTAAATTTTTATACGAGACATTAAAATATGCTGATAGTGACTACAAAGTTTCAGATAGGAAATGATAAAACACTGAGATTTACAGTGCAGTCTTACTGATTTCAGATAGTACTTGAAATAAATATTACTATCATCTCAACTCAATATACAAGTATACATTTTATTTATGTTAACTGCTTTGTTAAAAATGCCGTGGAAAATAGCAATGAATTTTTATTTTAAGCTGATAGCTATAAAACGAACTGAGAAAGATACAATGTTTATGAAATTTATATCTTGATATTTAAGTATTTACGTGTTTTCACGAGATCTTGTTTTATGTGATAAATAAGTTATAAGTTGATTTTAATTGAGATTATAACTCAAGAAAACGGTCGGATTTTTTCAACACGCAGTCGTTCATTAAGATCAACCCTCATTTGATCTAGTGGGTTGTGCCTAACTTGTCCAACCCTCAACAACACGTAAGTTTAATAAGCTTGCGTGTAATTATAATCTCATTATACCTCTTTTTGTTTTTGTTTTTTTTTTTTTATAAAATAAATACATGTTACATTCCAAACACATGTAACGCTAAATATAAATGTATTATATTTTCTTTCTGATGAGAAAAATTTCATGATGCGAATACATTGCCAAAGGTAGTACGTAACAAGTATTCGGACTATTTTATACAAGCACGCATTTTGTTTATATGTTTATATGTGTATATATGTGTATGAACAAAATAAAGTAAGAAGTAACAGAATGGTTATAAAAAAAGTGCGTGAGTTGAAGGTGAATGTCAGGGGGTTGGATTCTTAACGATAACAAGTCTACATCATGCCACGTGATCCAAATATTGAAACTACTGAGAAAAATGGAGAGAAATAAACAATACTAATAAAATAGAAATAATTTTGAAAAATATAAATATTGGAAAAATTTCTTTAGGGGCTCCGTAAAGAATCGTTTTTCTTTGCATGTATTTTATTTATATACATATTTTGTGGAAATAGTACGCTACTCAGAAAAAAGGATTACTTAAGATGAAGAAGATAATCTTGCTTCGTTCGAAATGATTTTAATCTTCTAAAATATTTTTTTGAGTCAACAACAGATAGCATTAGGCTCAGCATTACTTTTTTTTTCAATATATACTAACTACTCTTGCCGAACCTTTTATTATTTGTGTAAGGACAATTTTAGCAATTTTAATCTCCCTGACCCTTATGTAAGACTTTTTTTACTTAAATCAAGATGATACTTAAATCAAGATGATGAAATTAAAAAATTATTTTTTTTGGTTCAAGAATTTTTCTCTTGAATTAAGTTAATTTTTTCGTACAAAAACATCATTTCGATGAATCATAAAGAAGAATTCTTCAACCAAGCAATCGGGTCTTGGTTCCAATAAATTTTATTCAATTTAAGAATTTTTTCTTTTAATTTAAGATAATCTGACTCTTCAAAATTATATTCTTGATTCGAGAATTTTTTTTTAATTAACATGGAAAATAATAATTTGTAGCATCTATTGATTGATACTCGGTTGACTCAACCGATTATATTTCGGTAGACGCTACCGATTATTTTTTTCCGTGAAGTTAATTTTCTTATCGCCGCAGGTACATTTAAGTACTCATAATTTTACATCACTAAAATAGTTTTATTTTTTAAAAGATAATTATTTAGAAATTACATTATTAATAGATTATATTTAGCACTATACTATTATTAGATAATTATTTCGTCTTTGGAAAATCGGTATGACAATTTACCCTTTGCTGGTCGCACTATATATAACCGAATCGTCAGTTACCAAAAACTCAACTTACAGAGAGCTATTATAAAGCGAGTAAGAAACTAAAAAGATGCGATCAACTGGGCGTTAAAGCTAAGATTTCAAACAATTTTATGACGAGGAAACAAATCAGTCAAAAGGGTACAACCGAATGATGTTTGGCATAAAATAATTAACAACTAGATTCGAAACAATCTTAAGGAAAATGTCATACACAGTAAAAAATTTTGCGTCATTGTGTCAAAAAATTTTGTGTTAAAAATTTGTGTATTAGATATATAATACTTTCATGTGTAAATTTAATATATTTTGTGTTGAATTAACACAAAAAAGTGTTAAATATTTAACATAAAAATTTTCAACACAAAATTTTTTGACGCATTGACGCAAAATTTTTTACTGTATAAAGTAAAATTATGTGCTATTGGGACCGTCTTAGTTTAAAATTTAAATAATTCAATGTGATTATTAAAAATAATTTAATTTGTACGAATAATTAAATAATAAAGCTTTTTGAGCTCAAAAATTAGCGGGAAGTTTGAGGGATGACCTGCAGTGTCAACTATTTTACAGATTTTTTTAATCAGTTATTGCGAAGGTGAACTTTTCTGTCTTAATAATTTTTTTTTTTGTTAAAAATAGAATGACCCATATGAGGTGTGCTTTTTAGTATGCATTGAACTTATTTTAATCATAGTGTTAAAATTAGTTAAAGTTATTACTTATTACATATTCGGCTCTTGTGATCTCTGGAGCGTCGTGTAAGGACGTGCTGGTTTCGAGGCCTCTTCGTGCCAGGCTCCACGCCTGATTCTGTTCGTCAGTGAATGAGCAGCCGTCGCGAATGAAAGAGTATGAGTGATGGACGAGAAAGGAAGTTATAACTTGCGCACGTGGGCAATTATCGCGCAAAACCAACTACTTTGCCTGCCAACTCGTTTTGCTAATCTTACTCGTACATCGATTCTTCTTTTTCTCGCTGTATATATCTTCAATTCAAGTTTGCTAAAAACTTTTAACAAAAAAAAATTTTATAATTCATAATGATAACTTACATAATAACATCTTAAGGGTTAAACAAAAAAATTTCTTAATAAATTATTTTCATACGTTTATTTGGTTCGTGCATGATACTTGACAATTACTCATCACCCTGAACAGATGTTCAAATGAAATATATTTTATAATTTATTTTAGCCAATATTAAAGATAACATATTTCAATCTATATCACTGTATTTGGATAGAATAATACTAAGGTTGAATTTAATCATTTTTTTACTTTTTTTTAAATGTAGTTATTTACTAACATAAATTTATTTTCATTATAATAATCAGTGAACGTCAATTCTCGTAATTTGGTACAATTTTTTCTTTTACGTTACATAATTATTTCAAATTACAGTACAAAGTTCCAATTGCACTTCGTGACGTGCATTTTCTCTCGGCATTTGTTCGTTACTATAACGTCGACGGTCGTGCTAATTGTTATGATTTTGTAATTCCATGTGCAGTGAACCTGAAGCAATAGCTATATATGTTTATTGCATGGACATATATGTTTGTTGAAAATTCGAATTCTCAACCCGTTCTTTCGTGATTTTTTCAGTTTGTAAATTCTAATGATAATTATTGTCAATTACTGTAATACATAGAATTTCTTGCTTTGCTACAATTATAATGTAGGAGAAATAAAATCTCTAATAGTTATAAATTTTGATTTCTTGCTGTAAATTATCTAACATTATTAATCAAGCTCAGCTATCGTACACTGAAATAAAAATAACTTGAACCAAGAAAATAATTTTGAAGGGTTTCATTGTCTTGAATCAAGACAAAAAATTCATGAATCAAGTAAAATTAACTTAATTCAAGAGAAATTTCTTAGTATAAGAATTTTCCTATTTAAATCAAGAAGATAAAGTTTTTTTAAATTATTTACTTGAATCAAGTTAATTTTTTTAACAATGTATGGGTTTTGAATGAAAATTTTTAAATGATCATTTTTATAATCACTTTTCCTTTAGAAAGCAATATTTTTTTAATTAAAAAAAAAAAAAGTTTCTCTAAGTAAATAAAGTTGATGAAAAGTTGAAATTTTTTTTTTCAGAATTTTAAAAATGCATAAATTTGAAACGGCTGCTTATTAAGAGCTAAAATTTTCAGGAATTTTTTTTCTTAAAGTAAAGAACCCCTCCACAAAATTTGAAAAGAATCAATGGGGGTCGTCCCGTAAAAATTATTTTATTTGGTGGAATGATCTATATATTTAAATACCTTATTTTGGTTTAATTATCTTCTATTAAATCTCTAGAAAAGAATACAAGAATTTCGAATTTTCTTGGCGTAAAGTTATAAATTAAGAAAGATTAAAAAATCCATGTAAAAATGAATTTTATTGTTAACTTTAAGTAAAATGGATGATGTATAATTATTGTTTAAATGTACTCATCATTTTAATTTTTTAATATTGAAAAATTCCTTTTTTTTTTTTAAGAAACTTTTATATTATGACTGTTCCATAGTATGATTTTTTTTTTGTAATGTTTTATGAAAAGTAACATGTAAGATTTTGTTTTTCGCGATAATGATAAGAATCTTTAGTTTATTTATAAATACAATAAAAAAAAACTTATTGAAGGATTTGTTAAAGTTTAAATTGAAAGAAAAATCAGAAAAAAATCATCTGTACAATAATATGTATTTTATTTTTAGAGATATCATATATGAGAAAAATTATTCAGTATTTATCTTCATGATTTATGAGCTTTCAGGTGCAATATTCAGTTTGCGTCATAGAGCCAGCATGCAGAAGTTAGTATAGCAGATTCGATAATGCGGTGGGTTCACGAGGGTGGTTAGTAGTGAAAGCTAGAGGGTGCCTCGCACGCCAGTCCGTGTTTCGACGTGACTCGTGCCGCAACCCTTTATTGTTTGTTCTGTCAAAAATTCAAATTCCACTATCCAATATTTACAAAAGTGAAATGTAATCAGTAAATTTGATAATTAATTCACCAATTTACATTTTATTGTAAGAAAATAATTTATCTTCGACATATATTTGTATACACATTTATTTAATTGACACATTAAATAATTACTTGTCAATTTGAATATTGTAATTTCAAGTAAAAATGGTAATTTTAATTATGACACAGGCCGCTTAGATTGAATAAATAAGACACGATTAAATCTGTTTTCTTTCATCACACGGAAAATTGAATTAAATACGGCCTTATATTTTTCAAGTATCGAGGCTTTAAAAATAAATCGGTTGCGTAAACAAATTTTCAGAGGAACTACCGCACTTCTCTCTGTATACTAAGAGTGTTAATACAAATAAAACTATTCTGTAAAGAGCAAAAGAGACGGGAGTTTTCGTGAACACTGAAAAAGTGCAGAAAAGCGAGATAAAAAATTATTAAAGAGATACGTGAACGTAAACATCAATGATGGCCCAGCTGCGTGTGCTTAACCAGCTCTTAGACCTTCTCTTTTTTTTTTTTTTTTTTTTTTATGTTTCCCGGAAACAGTTCTATTAATTTATTCTGATATCGTAGTCTTGACTGACCGATGTGTATCCGTAGATTGAGAAACAAAAGAATAAAGAAATTAAGCGTTCAAGTATTAGAATTTGTGAACGATTTTTATATGGACCCATTTATATAATACTTATCCTATATATATTTCATAAGATATAAATATTAGTAATACTGTATTTATTGTGATCGGGAAGTTAAATAATTACTTAAGAGTCCTTGATTCTTTAGCGATTGATTGGCAGGATTGGCAATTTGGCCAATTATCGTATGCCGGGGTTCGCGGAATACCGAATCAAATTATAGGTACAGTGGATACTAAGCTCAAAGAGGACGTAACGAATCGGCTGGTTCGCTCTAGCCAACGGCGAGTCGACGATCGAATTCTGATTTACGAATTTTCGGCGAAACTCGAGGTCGAAACTCTCCTCTTGAGCGCCTTTCTAGTTTCTTTTATCCTTCGGCAATTTTTAGTACAAAGGAGCTATTTTTGGACCGTACATAAATGTATATACATATATTTCTGATAGATTATTGTCAAGATAAGAAACTTTTTGTAAATTAACCATCCACTGAAATATTCATACTTTTCTTATCGTTTGCTTCCTGTCCATGTATAGACACATATGTACAAGCTTTGAGGGCTTGCACGAATGTTACGTTTATTGAGATTAAAAGCACAGATAAAAAATAATGATACACTGAATTTGTACTTTGCACCT
Organism: Cotesia typhae; assembly: GCF_013202065.1. Lineage (NCBI taxonomy): Eukaryota > Metazoa > Arthropoda > Insecta > Hymenoptera > Braconidae > Cotesia > Cotesia typhae. The sequence continues at coordinate 15,958,377 of NW_027423774.1, forward strand.
TGCACATTTGTAAGCAAATTTTACCTCAAAAATTACTTTCACTTTTATTTCCGAGATTGTTGTATTGATTTTCACACACATGTTATTTTTTTTTTCATCTTGTTATTCTTAAAAAATTGCTTTGTTCTACACCTTCGTGTCGTCAGTCACGCAGAGAGATCGATGCGTCTTCCAGCGCGAGTAATACAAGGTCTACCAATTTCATGAAATATTTCAGTCTACCGATTTTTCGAAATATTTCAGCAATATATTTTTGTTTTTTTATATTAATTATTAGAAAGTACACGGCAGAAAAAGTTTGGTCGAATTGATAAAAATATTTTCTTTCTTCTTTTTTTCTTGAATATGTAGGAAACTTTTTCTTTTCTGTTCAAGAAAATTAAGTTATTTTCGTCAACGGATTAATGTCCTAATTCAAGAAATTTTTTTTTGATTATAAAGATTAATTATTTTAATATATTTACAGCAATTACAAAAACAAATTCTGACTTTAGTTTAGAAATACTATCATTTAATGAGATGGTAAGAGTGAGTAGTATAGTTGACAGCGCTCTGCTAGGTGGCGACATGGATAATAAAATTTCCCACTGTGAATACTTGTAACTGAGTTGTTAAAAGCAAATTTTGTGGAAAGAATCGTTAGCTTTGCGCAGTGGCGCTATCGTAACCAATGAAGTTCTACTGAGGTGCGATTATTGTTAGTTGAAAACTTTTTACCAATACCCCGCCAAGACGATGTGAAATACCATCGGCTACGGCAATTTTTGAAAGTTCCTACGGAAACTAATAAAGTAATCAAAAAATTAATTATCTCGTTGGAGAATTATTATCGACTTTTAGAACGTTCAAAGAAATTCACTTCTTCTTCTGATCGCTTAACATTTTTTAATTAGCACCACGCTTAAATCGACAATATTTTTTTTGCGCTAAACTTCATCCCACAAGTGTTAATAATTTATTTTGTTGATCGTGTCTAAACTGTCTTCTAATTGAAGTAAATGTGAACTTTTGTAAGACTAATTTTTAGAGATAAGATACAATGATAGAATTGTAAACCGAAAAAGAAAATCCAGTTAAGACTTTTAGTTTTTCATTTAATTAAATGCACAAGTCATTTATTGTTAAGAGTCAGGAACAGTTTAAAGTTAAAGAGTAATTTTTTTCTAGTGAAACTATTGTTTTTCAGATTCCATGCTTTTAATAATAACAATAATTGTATTTATTTTTTTTAACGATTATTTCAATGAGATTTGTCAGCCCGAAAGCATCAACACGTTTTTAATTCAATTAGCTGGTGAATGGAAATGTCACAGATCTTGCTGCTCGAAGACAATTTTTTTTAACTTTTCTTTAGTATAAAATCATGTGCTGAAGTCTGAATAATTTTTTGAATGAAATTTTGTTGGATTTTAAGTTTTTGTTTCATATTAAAATTTAAATTCCTGCACAGAAAAAAAGGTTCACTTGAGCTGAGAAAATATTTTTCTTCCTAATTATTTTCTTAAGCGAGAAAAAAATTTTTTTTTTGACACAAGAAATTTCACTTATTCCAACAAATTAATTCCCTTGCTTTGAGATATACGTATCTTGATCCAAGAAAATTTATTTAAGTCAAGAAAATTTTCTTGTGAGAAAATTTAGTCCTTGCTCCAAAAAATTTAGTTCTTGATAGAAGTAAATTTCCTTCTCTTGAGAAAATTTCTTTCTTGCTCCAAAAAATTACATATCTAGAGAGTAAATTTTCATTAATATTTTTATTGGTTAACATATCAAATGGAAAGATCAAATAATATGAAATCATTTTTTTTCATTCAATATGTATAATTGGGCGCTAAAATAATCTAAAATGGGTATCAAATATTCAAGAGAAAATTTTCTCAAGTATTTATGATAATTTGAATGAAGAAAAAATTACTTTCACCAAGAATAGAATTTCAAGAAAAATTTTTATTTCGGCCAACACAACTTCGGTCTTCCTTCAGGTACCCGAAAATTTTCTTGAGCCAAGAATGTTGTTCTCCAGTCAAGAAATTTTTCTTTCTGTGTGCAGTAAATCTCTTACTTTATATTTTAACATCATCAAAATTGTTTAATATAAAATAAAATTGCTTTGTATTATATTTATTCATTCATTTTTTCAACTTTTGTGCTCTTATGTAATTTTAAGTAAAAATATTTGGCCAGTAATTGCATAAAAAAAAGAGATTCGTAAGACTACATTATATACAAGAAACGACGATACCTAATGGTAATTGTAAAATTCACGAGAGTTGTCTCTCGTGGCTGGTAATCCAGACAGATGGGTCTCGTTAATGCCGCACGCTCGAGTAATTTGTGAGAAATCTAATAACTGTCCGCAGGGTTGGTACATCCCTCAAGTCAAACCACGAAAATAGAATTGCTGGAACACGGAAATGAGTAGACAAAAATTTTAAAAAATTTTCTCGTCAAAAAAAAGGATGTCAAGATCGTGGCGCTAATGATTTAGATTTTAACTACACTTTCTATTTCATCTAGTAAAACTTCCATAAATTTAAATTTAGTCCATGAATATCTTAAACATATCGAGAGTAGAATTTTTTTATCGTTATTGCTGTACAAAATTTACCTCCGTCAATTCGGTCACGCATAAAAACAAGAACAGAAATAACCAAATCGTCCGAGAACTCGTTAAGCAGTTTGCGGTCTTCTCATACCTTTTTTTACCGCCCCGTTAATGTAAACATATTCCGCGAAGAGATTTCGTCTCTCCTGCTCTCATATTTTCGTTCTATCTTTCGTTCTCTTACCCTTATTCACCTTTTATATCACCGGCCACCGCTATTTTTCTCTTTCACTCTTTCTATATCCTCACGACGCCAGTATTTCGGTTGCGAATAACATCTAATCAAAAATGAAAGAATTGTTCTTTTATTCATTCAATTCAGGAATGCACTTCAGATTTATTTGGTTTCTAATTTATTTTTTTATCAATATTTAAATCTTCATTTTTCTTAAAAATTTTACTATATTCATGATTATAAGTTTCATTAGAGAAAAATAATATTAACATTTTACAGAGAAAATGATTAAACTTTATGGATTCATCGTATGTTTTAAGGTAGTACCACTTCTACCAAAAGTGGTACTTACATATTAAATGTTCTGTACAAAGCCTTATTTAATTTACGTAGTTGATTTTCCTGAATAAAGTCGCATCAGAGAAAGAGAGACAGGGATCATTGTTGGACATTTTTTTCATAAATTATTACTATTTTTATTGAAATCTGATCGTCACTTTTTGTAAAATAAAACAAAAACTGTAATTTTTCATAAGACTTGATTTTTAACACTAAAACTTTAAAAACTCGATATTCTTTTACTTTGTAAGCGTTATAAACTGATAACTTATATTATTGCACGACTCATAATGCGAAGCATCGAAAAATTCTGTTTGCCTCTTTTACGCTACTGTTTTTATTGTTACACTTTCTATAAGGACTTTGATGAGGAATAATTATGTTACTTTTAAAGACTGATTTGATGTATTAAGAACCGACAAAAACATCAAAATGTAAAAGAAAAATTTCCCGTCAAGCAGTAAAAAAAAAAAACATCCGCAACTCATAAACCTAAAAATTTGAGAAAGAAGCCATGATTTGCCGAAGACTACGCAGAACGATAAAAGGGGCATCAGATTTGGTCCTGTTTAATTATAATTACTAAAAAATTTACTAATTTTGTATATCTATAATCTATATATATTTTTTACACATACTTAAGTCACATCAGACGCACCTACGCGAAAAAATAAATCTGATTTGTTTTAAAGTCTCGCGTTAGATGAAGCTACAAGAAAAATAAATGTCATTTTAAATCCTCATTTCCATTGTTAATGAAAAGCAATAAACTTTTTTTTTTTTATATAATAACATAACAGTAAAATTATTTTTTCTATTTTTTACAATCAATTGAGCATTAAAAATCGTGTATTTTTAATTATCCAAACGTTTTGAAAAATTTAGCCTTTCCTTCACTTTTAATACTAAACTTGAAATTAAATATTTACTAAAATTCCAGTTTTTTTTGTACTTAAATAAAAAAATATCGGAAAAATTGAATCGGTCTGGAGTCGTTTAAATTTATTTCATATGTTGAGAACTACCAATAGATATAACATGGTGCAGAGCATCGTCATTTTTGATGCTTTTATACTATTTTATTTTATATAGACACTGGATATCATCCCAGATTATACTGGGTGATATCTGGATTATAGTCAATGTAATCTGGATTATACTAGCAACTATCTGAAAATTTTTTTACTTAGTGTAATCTGGGATGATATCCAGTGTCATCTTGTTCTTTCTGTGTAGTTATTGAGAAATCAAAATCATTCTTCATTTAATATTACTCATAGGACTCCGTAAAATTTAACATAGTGTTTATATTTATAATTTTTTTCATGCAAAAATGCATAGTCCATGTTCAATATCGACGGTGACGATTTATGGTATAAATTATTCATTTAAAGAACTGATAGGCTTCGCTGCAGCATAGACGAATAAGTTTGAGTTAGTAGCAGAGTGTAAACAAGATTTAGAATTCTCACGAATTTTCTTGTGGTATAACACAACCTCGAGCTAACGCTATGAATATTTTGTATCAAATTCGTCGCTTTTCGGACATATTGCATGTAATATTCTATTTAGTACCTGATTTGAACCAAAATTTAATTCTATTTTAATGAAGTAAAGGAAATCGTGGAAAAACATTTCCTATACCAGCGCCTTATTAAATAATTTCCGGTCTAGTCTAAGCTTTAATTTTTTTCTTCAAACTTTCCTTTATCAAGAAGCTGAAAAAAAAAAAAATAATTGAGAACTAGTTATTCTTCTTTTCCAAAATTTGTTTTAAATAATTGATCAGTTGGAAAAACTAGGAAAACGTGGAAATTTGGCGATTATTTTTTGGTCATTCAAAATATTATCCTATAAAATTTCATATTTACCTAACAATTATGGGATCATTTTCAATTTTTCCTTTTTTCTAAGCCACATTTTATTGATCTAAAAAAAGATTAGTTTTATGAAAGTTTTTCAAACTTTGCAATTTTCCAATGTAAAATTTACATTTTTGAAAAATTTTTTGTATATGCAGTCATTACGCAGAAAGTGAGTTCTTCCACCTCAAATGTTAATAAGAATTTTTTTTTTTCCCAAGCTTATTCTATTTCACGCAAATTAATTATCCGAAAAAAATGAAAATTCGTTTTTCAACGACAAATGAAATTTTTTTTTATTTACTTCGAATAAAGTTAAAAAAAATTTATTTTATTATACCCATATTATACTCAGTGTTATCTGTGATGAAAAAAAAATGTCAAATTGTTCATTTTTTTATGTATTTTTCAAAAATGCAATGTAATTCATGGATAGAAAATATTTAAGGAGCATTTAAGCATAATTTTTCTAATAATTTGGGGTTGAAAAATTTTTAGTAAATATTTTCAAGTACCCCATTTTTAATTTTTATTTTTTTGAACGAAATTTCTCTTTGATTTTACTGATATAGTTTTTTTTTTGAAAAACACATTAAACAATAAACAATTAAAAAAAAAATTGATTATCACAAATTCCACAAATTTTACAGTTTCAAAAAAATTGATAAATTTATAAATTGAAAAGCAAAAAAGTTGAATATTACAATTTTTGAAAACAATCATATAATCCAAGATTCTACTGATTATAATTCAAATTATACGGGATATTTTTTCAGATTATATCCAGTGTAATCTTACGCGGTATAAACAGAAAAATTACTTGGTCAAATCGGAGATTACACTGAGAATAATGTTCTTTCCGTGTAAAAGGAACTTTATATTTATAGTTTTGATTATTTTACAAATTCTTTATTTTTATAATGACACCATATTTTTTTAAAAATTTTATTGAAGCACACGGAAGATGAGTACTGTTAAAAAATGCTGATTAAATATTAAAATGATAATTTATACGACAAATAAATAAAATGAATCATACAAATTTAAATATTCTATTTAAACAAATATATTACAAAATTTTATTGCACTTAAATTAAATGTTTTTTGTGAGGTGTAACAATTCAATAAATTAATATTCTATATTGCATACTAATTATCACAGCGACAAGACGTTAAAGCACCTTCTTGGTGTCGTGGCTCACCGCGGTGGGTCTTATAACCCAGCGTCATATAATACTCAGACGTCTGTTAGCTGAATGTGTATTTGTAAAGAAACATATGTACGTGCAGGTAAATATATATAAATATGAATATGTGGGTGTGAGAGTTTGGTCACGAATAGTGTGTAAGAGAATCAGCCCTCGCGGCAAGTAGCTGACAGGCATATAAGCGAAAACTAATCTATCCCACACCTTTACTCTAAACCCAACCAGGGAATAAAAATTCTAAATAGAGTGTTAAGCAACGCTTGAGATTTATTCTGTCAGTCGGATCAAAATATACAGTCCCTAGACTCTACTTCAAGATATATTAAATAATTATAAATTAATTTATTCACTTAAAAAAATTACAGTAAAATCGATTTGATTTTAATTTTTAAAGCGAAAAGCTGTATTTGCATTGTATTGCAGATCGACAAGAATAAAAGCAAAGAATCGTATAACCAGACACTGTGGCTGGCTACAGAAGGAGACATCTCCTGGTGGAGGAGGTGCCGGGGCTTTACATCAGGCGCCTCACTCTCGAAGATCCAAGAAGTCTACGAGAAAGAGACCGCCCGGACTCAAGGTCACCATCTCCAGTTCGTCATATCTGTCATTCTCGCAGTGGCCAAGTCCGCCCTGGGCGAGGATCATCTAGGTAACCTGTCTGACACAAAAATTAAATTTTTAAAATTAAAAATAATAAACTCAAACACCAGTTAATATAATATAAGGCAAAAATAAATGAATAACCGTCTAAAATACCACTAATATACAATTATTCAAGTAACGCCCACGATGTGGATTGCAAATCATTAATTTATGACGTTAAAATTTTAGATCAAACGAATGCCGTTTCTCACAAACGATATGGATACACCGTAAAATCCAATTTAAGATTTTTTGGTACTAATTATTACAAAGTTGAAGATATAATATATAAGTCGATATTTTTTAATTTAAATCCAATGAAAGTTTGTCATTTAGGCTCGTAAAGTATATTCTCACTTTTAATAATTACCAAGTCATTTAAATTTTGATTTTTTATTACTCCATAATCCATAATAGTAAATAAAATTTAACGCATTGGAGAAAGTATTTTTTATAGTTTGTGTGTATATATTTTCTTGGAACGATTTAGTATCGCTATTAATCAACGATATTAATAAAAAACGTCATGGTAATTCAACTATTTTATCATCAGAAGACATATTTTATTTAAAGAAGAGATGATTATTAGGAGCGATAAAATTTAATTTTTCGAGTAAGCTGCATTCAAAGTTTATGTGAAATTATTTTGATTATTATCAACGGCTAGACTTAACTTCGCATGGTCCAAGCCTTGAATAATGTCTTTAAGCCATCGTGTCTAGGGCTAATCCTTGGAAGCAAATTATAAAGCTTGACAACAAATCTCAGCCTTGAAAACAAATGACCAAGATGAGTCAGGATTTAAATATACATTATCAAGCTTACTTTAAATCCCGTTATTTAAATAAATAAATGATAATTCAATCAACTCTAAGCTATTAGTAATAAAATATGACGGGTTAAAATTTCAATCTTATCTGATTATACTGAGACAGTGTTGTATTAAAATTCAATTTTGTTGAATTTGAAAAATTTTTTTAAGTATCTTTTAATCCGAACAATTGTTTTTGTGCAATATTTTCTTAACTGCAAAAGTTTTTCAATTTTTTTTTCATCTTCCCGTTGTGAAAATTAATAATTTTCAGAAAATCGGGAAATTATTAATTTTGATCCAATATTCAAAAATCAAGTTTTAATTAGATCTCTACACTTAGATAATTTTACATTTTTAAATTATGAAAGTGATAAATTCAAAGTCTGGTCCTGGATTACGATGTGACAATTATAATTTTTCTTACACAGAAAGAAAAAAAATCTTGAGTCAAGAGTGAATTTTCTCAAGCCAAGAAAATTTCTTCTTGCTCTAAAATAACTCCAGCCTTCCCTATAATTTTCTTGGTTCAAGAAAATTTTTTTTTCTGTGTATAAATTTTTTTCCGTATATTATGTGGAATTATTGATTATGCTTAAATTTATCGATTATCATATACAAATAGAAAAATATCATTTTGGTAATTTAAACAATAAATTAAATTAATCTAGCATGATAAAAGTGATTTTTTTTTATTGTACCCGTAGACATTATTACACATTAATTGTATAGCCATGTATCTAAACGATAATAATGCGTAGTATATATATATATATATATATATATATATATATATATATATATATATTTCTCTTTCAGTAAAATGTTTTATTGTAGTTTTAAGAAAAAATATCATCATATGATCGTACACGTCTCAACCCAGCAATTAAAGGTACGAAAGCTTAAACGATGGACAGAACAAATGGTTATAGCACGACTTAATAAAGACCGAGAGCTGATCAACTACTCAGGCGGCAAATATTATCGCGTTTATTAAAGCCCAGAATAAAAATACGAGCTTATGTATATACGGTAAACTCGTGCACTGCGGATTATTATCTTGAACGTTCAATCTTTTGAACCCACTACACTTTTTTTTCTTATCCTTTTTTATATACATATATATTTATAAATATATGTTTCTTAGCTCCTCTTGAGGTGGTTTACCGTATCTGTCCTACTCCTCTCCAACCCCAACCGGTATTATATTTCAAAGCTGACCCCATCCAGTAAACGTGCAATGTTACCAACTTTATTGCGATTTCAAAACACGCGAAGATCGCTCTTGTTTCTTCAGAAACACGGAGCTCTTATTATTTCTTATATATTTGTATCAAATATCCATTTAATATTTTTACTTGCAATTTGTACGTCGTTATCGATGTTTATTTTCAATGTAATCCTGATTCAACACCTAATAAAATAATTCCTTGTATTCTATGGTATAATCTGCAAGAAAAATCACTTTTAAATGATTTCTCAGATTTCTTTCGAAGAAAATTCTTAAAAAAACTCGTGTAACACCATAAAGTGCATGGGTAGAGATCGAATGTGTTCAAAATTTACATTAAAAATTTTCAAAACAAAACTATTCTTTCAATAATCATTAAATTTTTGAGCTCAACAAGTATGAAACACTTTTAAAGTTCAGTGAGTTCGAAAAAGTGCGAAAATTAATACCAAGAGCTTGAAAATCTTAATGTGAATTTAGGTGTATTTTTGCAAAAATTTTTAAAGTGTTATATCATAGCGAGAAATTTATGGCAATGATCTAATGCTTATTATTAAATAAATGTGGGATTCACTAAATACTGACGTTGAAGTATCATCACTCATTAGTAACATCATGATTTAATTGATTATAATCAGATATTAATTAATATAATACAAGATAGTAATAGTTATCATCGTGAAAAAAATGAAGATAACTTTTAATCAATAGATAATATTTATTGCCATATTGGATTGAAAATATTTTAATTGCTTGTAAGTATATCATGATTACTTTTAAAAATTTCTAATTATTTACCAATTTAATGCTGTCAATTTTAAATTAAATGAATAGGCACATACAATTTTTTTTTTTTTTTGAAAATCAACAAAAAAATGTTTTAAAAGTTTAATATTGAAAGATAAATTCATTTTATAAACATTTGAATTTTTTTCATACAGATAAGAAGATTTTATTTAAAATAGTATTACTTTATACTGGCAAAAAAAATAATTTTCAAAATATCATAGCAAAAAAATTTTTTATTTAATTTGAATTTTCTTGATAGTGAAAAAAATTATTATCTATAAAAAAAATTAACTTGAATCAAGAGAAAGATTTTTGGACCAAGAAAATAATTTTAAAAAGTTTCATTGCCTTAAATCATGGCGAAAAATTCTTGAACTAAGTAAAATTTACTTTAACCAAAAAAAATTTCTTAGCTTAAGAATTTTTCTACTCAAATCAAGTAGATGAAAAATTAATTACTTGATTCAAGTAAATTTTTTTTTCTATGTAGTTAGTAGGGTTAAAAGTTTCTTTTGGGGTTAAAAAAATTACTGTGAAAAGATGAGCCTTTAATTCAGTCGTTTAAACGGTATAAAAATCAGAAGAAGGAAAAAAAATTTTTCCAATGATATGTTATTCTTATGCGATTTAAAAAAATGCAATGAGAACAATTTTAATATTAATATTATTAATATTAAGATATTAATATTAACGACTCATCTTTTCACTGTAATTTTTTTACACTCAACAGAAACTTTTAGGCAGTTTGGAAAAAAGAAAAATTTTCTTTTTTTTTTGGATTACCCTACTATTTAGTAATGGTAAATATTGTCAGCGGTAATTATAATAATTGTTATGTTTTATGTTAGTAGATAATGTTTCAGAAAATGATGAGTATAATTCTGGAATAGTAATAGTAATAGATATCATCCCTGATTTTAGTCAACCATTAGTTTTCACGTATGCTTAAATTTACTGTAAGTTTCATAGCCCCGACAGAAAACTAAAAAATTATTGAGGCTCGAACAAATAAACTTTTAAAATCTCAGACCTTTTTGTTTAAGAAAAATTAAATATTTTTCTCTATTTAAGTCCGTATTTGCAACAGTAATAGTATAGTCACAGACTTACATCAATAATAATCCTATTAGAACAACAAGACTGTTCTTAGTGTAGCAACAGAATTAACATAAGACTTACAGAACACCGTCATCTTGTAACTGCAAGTTTTTGTTTTGTGTATATTGTTTTGAAGTCTGTTATTATCAAGAGTTAAAAAATTGTTTTAATACTACTTTCAGTTCATGTAAGCTAATACTCTGTTGAATTCTTGAAAATTCGATTACCTACTCTGTTATGCGCATCACAATTAACAGCAATGGTAGCATAAAGAAGAAAAAGAATGAGAGAACGGAAATAACTAAGAAATTATTGGAAAACAATAAAAACTAATAGACCATTTATCTCACTAATTATTATTTTTTTTTTTATTAAAAGAAAAATGAATGTGATGTTTTTATGGAAAAAGTACTTTATAAATAACTATTCGATAACAGTTACAGATATTGGTTGGATCGCATGAAAAAAGAAAAACCTGCTTACTTGACAATCACATCACTTGAACTTCCAGACTCACCAATTCCTCTAATAGATTCTCAAGCAAGTGCTCGATTTCGTGCTACTGAGTCGTCTAATGTCAATTTTGAAAAAGATGAAATATTGGATGAATTTATTGAAAATATGACTAAGCTTGGGAAAAGGAGAAAAAAAGCTACCCGTAGTGCTGGTGTAAATGTTACTAAAACTATTGAACGTGCGAGGAAACAATTTATCGAAACAAAAAAATATAATAGAGCTCTTACTTCCCTTCAGACCAGTACAAAAACTATCGCTGAAGGTATGAATTATTTAGTTATACTCAATCTAATGCACAATATGTGTTTAAAAATTTTTAGTATAATAACATAAAAATTTTCAAACTTTAAAATTATTAGGCATCAAATAATTATCTGACTTGATAGCTTATTTTCCAGTGAAAAAATACGGCCAATGTTACACGTGCCATAAGGGAGTATCTCGGGAAAAGATACCACTGAAAAGTTATAAGTACGTATAAAAGAAGTTTGTTCAGAAGGTGACGCAATTATGTTTTAAAAGTATAATGTCGCAAGAATTTTTTTTTTTAATTTGTACTTACAAAAAAATTGTTTTTAAAATTAAAATTTTTTTATCAGTTTCATATATCTTATACTCCCTCGTGGCATCAATATCAAGATAAGTCCTGTGTTGTAACAGAATTTTGTTCTCTTGCCCCCACGGAATGGCATCCTATTGTAGCAGTTATTAATTTTTTTCCGTGCGTACATAGATGACCTGAAATTTTCAATTTTTATATCAAGCCATATCAAGCTATATCAGAAAGTTTTTTCGCGAAATATTAGAAATTAAAAATAAAATACGGTTTGTTTGGCGATTTATAAGATATGCAGGCACGCAGTAGCCTATCGGATCTGGCCCTTGCTTACCAAAGCATTGGACCGGGTTCGAGTTCGGCATACACCACTGAATATTTTCAATATTTAAGTGTATTCTGCTCAGCCCAAAAAATAAAACGAGTTCCAATCTCAAAAGTTTATCCCCTACCGTAGTCGCTCATGACCTTAGTAGTTTAGGCGACTTTGAACAATTAAAAAAACAAAAAAAAAAAAGATATGCGTACCTGAGATGTGCATATTTTATTTTTTTCTTTATGTTGTATTTTTCTCATATCAGTTATCCAGGGTAATAAATGTTTTTTTTTATGTTTCAATTAAAATATCAATAATATAATTAATTTTTTAAAAAAAATTGAAGCTTTAAGAAGCATAAACTTTTGGATTTTTTAAAATATTTTAAATTACGTGTACACAAAAATCACGATATTAAAACTCTCTAGAGTTTTTCGACTGATTGAGATATGGACAGAATATTTCTTATTAAAAATCAAATCGTTGATTTTTATATAATTTCATGCTTTCTAAATTTCCGTCGATTCTGATACAATCCGACGTAGATTTTTTTATATGTCTGCCGAATAATTTTGGTGTTTAATAATCGAGGCGGTGATTAAATGTTCCAAAATATTATTTCTTCATTCGCAAATGAGATTTATTTACGATTATTTCATTTGCAAATAATTATTATCAGAGATCAATATTTTATTTCTCATTAAATATTTGCAACTCAACCATGTCAAGGTTAAAATCTGAACGCATACACGATAATAAATCACAAAATTTTTTTTTAATGCTGAATTACATGTGTTGATTTACAGGACCGCCAAAAAGATGTACTAAGCCAAGTGACGTTATTAAAGAATGCATATGTGCGGAAATCACAGAGAATTTAAAAATCAACATCCAGGAGAAAACGGAGGTCAATAAATCTTCACGCAGTCCCAGTCCGGAAGTGACTCACACAATAAGAATTGCGATGAAATACCTTGGTCAGCCCGGATGCCGTGAACAACATGATGATGAAGATAATAATGATGATGAGGATGAAAATCGTGTAATTGAAAAAATTTCATCTTCCGATGAGCTATCAAATATTTTAGTTGATCAACAATCGACAGAACAGAACCAATATTACAGGGATACTAACTGTTGTGCCGGTCTTAACGTTGCCTTGGACTTTACACTCAATTGCAACGGTGTTCAATTAACGTCTCGAGATATTAGTCTAAAACCTGTTACTAAAGATAATTCCAATATAGATTAATACAACTTCATGTAATTTACTTTAAACGAGTTTATGATACACATTATAATTAATTTTACGTTAATATGTTTATCGTAAGTGCAGTTTCTGTATGTATAATGATATGCTATGCGAGTAAAACATGTTACATAGATAGTGTTTAATTAATCTTCAGTATACATATATATATATATATATATATATATATATATATATATATATATATATATATATATATATATATATATATATATATATATACGTAAAAGTGATAATTATATCATTCGAGTTAATTTATATGATTGTAGCACTTTTTTACTGGCATAAATATAAACATTAAATTACTTTTACTAAATTAATAAAAGACTAGCCGACCTGTGCGAATATTTTAGACAATATCGTGATCAAATAATGATTGGTAATATTATAATGTGGAAATAATACTGATGTTTATTATGACTGTTAAAAATAAAATATCTTCCATTTATAAATATATACATTTACTTATTTCGTCATTATAATATGACTATTCGTTTTTTGATCACGATGTTGTGCGAAATGTTATTTTAATTACATTTATTTATGTATGCCCGTGCAAAAAAAATTTTGATTCAAAATGACTTTAAGATTGAAATTCATATTTTGACACAAATAAGAATTAGTTTTGAGATCAATTTTAATTTGATACTTTTAATAAAGACTTAAGAATATTTTAAATATCTAAGACTTGAAAACATATAAGACTGAAAAATATTTTAAGTATCAAATATCCTAAATATTTTTAGGCCTTTATTTGAATTTTGGAGTAGGATTGAAAGTTTTACAGGAGTGCTAATTTCTATCTACAAATCTATTTTAAATTTGAATTGATCTCAAAACTAATTCATATTTGTGTCAACAGATGAATTTTAATCTTAAATTCATTTTGAATCTGAATTTTTTTTGCATGGGTGATTTGAGTGGACGTATAAAGCTTTCAGTACTCGTGTGTTGGCACACTCGCTTCACTCGTTGCTAAAAGCCTCATCCTCGCAGTTACATAATATACTATTACGTTGAATTATAAGCAACAATTTACATTTCTAAAAAATTTGTTGATTTTATTTGATTAATTTGTGTAATAGATTACACTTTTGCAAGAAATGTAGCAATCCAAATGTTGTCATGCTAATTAAACAGACTTAATTTCCGGTGCCTTCTGTTGCCATTCGATATAGTTATTTGTATTTTCAATAGGTGGCGTTAAATTTTCTAATAAAAAGTTTTTTTAAATTAATTTTTCGTGTATTTTTCGTCAATATCTAGTCGTAAAACACTAAAACAATTTTGAGAAATAAGACATATGATTATTATTCACAAGTACACTGATAAAAAAATTGACTTGAATCAAGAATTTCATTTTGAAGAAAATAATTTTCTTGAGTCATGAGAATAAATTCTTGAGTTAAGAAATTATTCTTGGTCTAAGAAAATTTTCTTGTTTAAAGAATTTATTCTCTTGACTCAAGAAAGTCATTTTCTTCAAAATGGAATTCTTGGTTGAAGAGTTTGGCTCTTGAGTCAAGACAATTTTTTCATCAATGTATAAATAAATTTTATTTCAAATATTTAGGTTAAATTTGATAGGTCAACAATTTTTTAAAAAAATATGAGAATAGAGTCAATTAATGCATGCGCATTTTTTTTATACATAAGAGTTATTGATAAAAATTAGATCTTTATTGGTAAGAATAAATTTAAGTTTAGAAAAAAAATATTAAAATAATAAATGAAGTTATAGAGCTATATTATTGACAAATGATAGTGTACGTGACATAAAAGTGTATAAATTGAAAAAAATATAGAACACTATAAATTTTTAATTTGTTATTTTATATATAAACATCTTAATCAGTTGATTTGAAAGATATTAAAGTTATTCATAATTTGTTTATCTTACACAATACTTATTGTAATATTCAAGAATATGCATTCAATTTCAGATACAGTTTAGTATGATGATGCTAATCCATTTTTACATTCTCAAGAATTTTGTTAACATATAAAAGTTTGATGAATTTCTTTTGCATAAAACTTGAAAATTTTCATTAAAGTAAAAATGTTGAGTGATTACAGTTTGAATTGTCTGAATTAGAAAATCAGGCTTAATTTTCGTCTTCTTCAGTTTTGTAACCAACACGTTATCTTAACGATCTAGTTGAAATATATATTCATAAATTTCATGTAAATTAACAATCATATATTTTAATTTATAAAAGTTTTTTTAATAAACTTGATTCATTTGGTAAAAAATAGAAATACGAATTATCAACATTTTTATAGATTTAAATTTTTTCTAAAACACATTTTAAATTTAATGAAAGAAAAAAAAAATTATTATTTTCAATAAAAAATTAAACTTTTGAAGTTGAATTCCACTAAAAAAAATTTTTACAATACTTAAAGATATAAAAAGCAGTTGATATTTATTGTCGATGAAATGAATATCGAGCCAATAAAGCGTTCTATTAAAATCGATCGTAATGAAATAAAATATTTGAACTGCCGTCTATTAATTAGCTCAACTAATAAATCGTTCGTGGGACTGAGAAATATATCTAATCGATTTACTTTTATTTTGTCCCTTTAATAAGCCAGCGGATAGTCGAGACTGGCGTATACTCATCGCGGAGTTTTGGCTTATAACAAAAAGAGTTCTAGTTGCTTCCTTTTATCTTCTCTTTCTTCTCTCTTCTTCATACATATATACCATCTACATTGATATATTATATATTGGCTTTTTCAAGTTAGCTTACTCGCTCTCATGTGCGGCATCGCCAGTTTGTTTAGCTCGCCAAATCTCATTTTATTTCTTTTAGTCTATGTTGTTGTACACTGCTCTCAAGTCTTGTTCTTCTAAGGGCGAAAATGGTTCATGGTCATTTCAGCCGCCGAAGATTTGGATGTTGCACTACCATTCACTGCAATACTTCTTCCTTCATCATCATCATCATCATCATCATCTTCTTTATCATCGTTTTCTCATTCTGCTTATTCGACTTCTCATTTCTTCTTTCTTCCTATTTTAGTTCTACTCGTTTCTTACCTCGCTCATCGCCACTTCCATCTATTTCGCAAATTTTTTTAATCTCACTTATCCTTTTTTCGTCTCGATCGATTAACGCGTTTATACGATGACGGTGTGAGAAATGCGATAATGAAGTGTCCCGCGGACTATAAGAGATAATGCTTACGAACAAAGGAAGACTTGTATCAAGACCAAAGAGAACGAAATAACCGCTTAACTATATAAGCTTTGTAGGTATAAGATAGTAGATTGGAGTCGTTTAAAAAGTCGCATTGGAGCAAAAAATTAAAGCAAAAAAATAAAAATAAAAATAGCGGCTCTGATAAATCATTTCCGAAGGACACTCGACAGTTTTTTTAGTTTTGTTTTTATTCTTGATCGATTAAATAAAGCCGAAATGATTGATTAATGCAATCTTTAGTTTTTGTTTGATTTTTGTTTCTTCACTCTTAAATGTAAATGTCTCATAAAAGAACGGAGTAAGAAATAATAAACAGAGAAAGATGATAAGTAATATAAGAAAAAATGAAAGAGACTTATCGGCGACTTTGAGGGTGGATGACGTCATCAGATACTAGCGCACATGTTTCTTTTCGTGGTAAAGTGAATTCTAGGAATAATTTGATTATGCGGTGGGAGCCACACGCGGAATTTACAGGATCTACTGGCTTGTTAGATGCTCTCAGATTATACTATACTGTTTTTTTTTTTTTTTTTTTTTTTTTCGTTTTCGTATAAGAGCAAGGCCAAAAAACTCGCAATTCAGTAGTACTTTTTTTATGATCACTCGAAGCAGATTTATCAGATCGGATTCATCCACTGAAAATAGATATTGAATGAATGGCCGGGAAAAATTAAAAAATATCAATAATAAATATAATCATAATGATAAATATTATATTATATACTTAGAGATAAGAGTGTTAGATTTAAAGGAAATAAAAGTAACTAATAGAGAAAAGTCAAGTTTAAAAGTTTGAGAGGCGTACTAAAAAAAAGTTCCATCCAAGAAAACAAGTTAAACCAATTAGCTGTTAAAGCTATGAGTTTGTGACGACTGCAATCGAATGGTAACGTGGTAGAAATTACTATTTTACTTTTTTTTTCTTTTTATACGAATTCTACAACTTTTTATTGACATACATTATTCATCGAGATATTTAGTTAGAAGCTATCAGCCAAAATACTTTTTTGACTTATTAGAATAGCAGTTAATTAATTAATTAACGAGTCGATTCGGTAAGTGTATAAAAAATAATAAATTAGTGAAAGTAGAAAAAATAAATCAATTCTCGGGAACGTGCCAATCCATTATTTTATCCTTGACTGGCTCGAGTAATTTCTGAGCGATTAATTTCTCCATGCTGGATATCATCTACTTGATGGGAATATAATCTTGTTTGTGCGTGGTTTCGCTCGTTTAAGCTACGGCTAATTTTTTTTCGTATCAAATTTTTGTTTTTTTTTTTTTTATTCACGTCATTCTCTCTGTTGCTACAATCAACCGATGTTGTATACACTCGCATTCAAATTATAAAATTATTAGAAATCCATTGAGATGTTCTCTTCAAATTATTGTTAATTCTTCTGATTCATACACTTGAACCTTAACCTAAAACAAAAATTTGAATGAATATCGAACTTGAGTATAGCTGATGATTATTGATTGATTTTTTTAATTATTTCGATTGACTACAACATCAATTTTTTAAAATATATCATGAAGAATTAATTAAGTTAGTAATTATAATCCAAAAAAAAATTTAATTAAAAAAAATCTCGCTCAATCCCCGTTTACAAGACGATGTAAAAAAAATTTGTTTCTAGAAAAATGTTTTCCCATGAAATTTTGTAAAATTTAATGAAAATTATATCTTGTTCTCAGATAAAATTTTATAAGCCTTTATATAATCTTATGAAATATTATAAATGTTTATAAAATTATATGAAATTTATTACAATAAATACAACTTCATACCTACAATTCCTTCGGATCTTGATATTTTATAAAATATTAACTTTTTTCCTGGATTCTTTATAAAAAGAAAAAATGGTCGAATTGATTAAAATGATTTTTATTTTATTTAAATTTGATATTTTTCGTGTAAAAAAAAATCGTCTTAAAATTGTCGTTTGTTTAAGATCTCAAACGTGACACAAACCAAGACAATTTTAAGATTTTTTAAGACTATTTTTAGATTTTTTTAAAACTATTTTAAGATTTAAGATTAAGATATAAGTTAATTAATGCCAAGGCACAAGCCAGATGGCAACTTTTCATTATTACATAATAATACAAAATAATTAAAAATATATAGCGATCACAGTTTCCAATTTATAGTTTTCGATTTAACAATTTGTTTAACTTCACTAAAACAATTTATCAATTTAATAATGAGATTTTTTAATTTTAAAAATTAAAAAAATTTTTTAATTTTTTAATAAGATTTTTTTAAGACGATTTTTAGATTATTTTAAGACTCTCTATAATAATTTTCCAAAGCTATTGCTGTGATATCGTCTTATTTTCACAACAAATTCGAGAACCAAATTTCAAAAATCTGCTCTCGGAATTTTTTTTTGGCGTCTGAAAAAAGTCTTCAAATAGTCTTGGTTTGTGTCACGTTTAAGATCTTAAACAAGCGACAATTTTAAGACGATTTTTTTACACGTTTTATAATGGAAACAGATAGTGATACTCGTCCTTTAAAATGTTGTTCATTTTAACAAATTTTTGAGTCAAGAAATTTTTATCTGGGCATAATTTTTTTTTCTTAAAGCAATGATAAATACACTTTGATAAGAAGAATATTTTTTCAAGATATTTATTTCCATCATTGGTTAAGTGCAACGGACTTTTCTTAAAAAATTGCATCAATTGACATACAATTATAGTTGACCATCTAGATGATCAAAATGACAATGGAAGAGGCCACACAGGAAGACTCTGTCACTGTTGATTTAGTCTCATTAGAATACTTATTAATAATTTCACTAATTGTCCTTTAGGGGATTATAATTATGAACGTCTGGGAATGATGCTCATCCTTATTAATTCAAATGTCACTGACTGATAATAAATACTTCCACGGATTTTATTAAACAAAAAAATATAAACACATTTATATCTATAATATATCATGAAAAAAAAATTTTAGTGCTAATGATAATGATACTAGGAAAAATAATACAATAATTTGTTCTGTCAAGTACTTTGTATTAAAGACGATAAATTATTGCAAGTAAATACTTTGTTAAATATATAGTTAGTGAGAAAAAATAAATAGCAGTTAGTTAACACGAGGTTTAACTGACGCCTACGATTGACCATCACTAGACGATCCGCAGGAATGCAGTTTTCGGTGTTGCATTGAGTGGGAACGTATGCCAAGAGCCCAATGGGATGGACCCGCTTGCGATTCCACGCTGATAAGCGACGAGCGTTGTTTCGTTGTTGTTTTTAACATGCTAAAATTAAATCTAAACTTTAAAACTAACGAGTTTCTCGTTTTTACAACTAAAACGCAATAATACAGTTAAGTATTTTTTATTTAATCATCGAACTTTTGTCGTTAATTAATTATATGTTCTACGAAAATTAGCCAGATGAAATTTTACCATCCTTCAAGTGCATTCTTTGAATAAAATTATTCATGCGTATAAATTAACTGTACTTCCATTAAAGAACTATTTTTGAAACTTTTTAAAGAACTTATTTCATCTTATAATTAGTGTCACACAATGTGACGAAATAATTTTGTAAATGACTATTTCGATTGGTATTTTTAGGGATAAATTTTTGTACTTATATTCTTCATTGGTTGTAATGAATGTTAATATTTATTTTAAGTTTACGTTTCAAGAATAGAAAGAAAAGAAGAGCAATTTAAAGTTGATATCGAAGTTTTCATTTTTTTGCATTAGTAGAGCATAACTCGCCGCTTCAAGTTTAAGGTATGTAAAATTTGTGATGTTTAATAATGATTTATTCAAACTTCATTTTACCACGATTTTGCAAAACTTTGGTCTTAAAATGTTATACACTGAAAAAAAAATTAACTTGATTCGAGAGGGAAATTATTGGACCAAGAAATTTTTTTTTAAGATGTTCATAATCTTGATGTAAGTAAAAAAATTCTTGAATCAAAGACATTTTTTTCTACTGAAATAAATTTTATTTCTTGTTTCAATTCAAGATAGTGAAACTCGTCACAATGATTTTCTGGATTCAAAATTTTCCGTTTTAAAATCAAGTTAATTTTTTTTGGTCAACTTTCAGTTGTCCGTTCATCAATATTACATAGAAAAAATGTTAGATTTTTGTTGATTTTTTAATTTTTCCAATAGTAATTCGGGCTCCGGGGTAGCATTTTAAGTTTTTTTGACATTCACAAATGTTATTACTTATTACTGGTTGAAATGGTATTTTTCGCTCTATAATTGTTGAATTGCAGTGTTCGAATAATAAATATCACAAATTAATTATTAAGATCACGATTTTCTGATTTGAAATAGTATTTATTATTCATTAATTATTGTTTATTTTTTTCGGGTTACACAGAGAAAAAAGGTTCACTTGAGTCAAGAAAATATTTTTCTTCTTAATTATTTTCTTGAGCGAAAAAAAAATTTTTTTTGACACAGGAAATTTCACTTATTCCAACAAAATTAATTCTTTTGCTTAAAGAAGTACGTATCTTGATCCAAGAAAAATTATTTAAGTCAACAAAATCTTCTTGTTTTGAGAAAATTCAGCCTCTTGCTCCAAAAAATTTAGTTCTTGATAGAAGTAAATTTTTTTGTCTTGAGAAAATTTCTCTCTTGTTCCAAAAAATTAAATATCTTGATAGAAGTAAATTTTCATTGATATTTTTATTGATTGACATTTCAAATAGGATGATCAAATAATATTTTTTTTCATTCAATACGTATAATTGCACGCTAAAATAATATAAAATGGATATCAAATATTTAAGAGAAAAATTTTCTCAAGCTGAGAAAATTTTTTTCTCAGCTAAAGTAAGTGGCGCTGCTTCCCTAAAGTATCTAAAAATCTTGATCAAATATAAAAATTTATTGTATCAAGTATTTATAATAATGTGAATGAAGAAAAAATTACTTCCTCCAAGAATAGAATTTCAAGAAAAATTTTTAATTCGGCCAACACAACTTCGGTCTTCTTTCAGACACCAGAAAATTTTCTTAAACCAAGAATTTTGTTCTCCAGTCAAAAAATTTTTCTTTCTGTGTATGATTCAATAATTTTCCAATTTTGAGTGAAATTTGCGTTTTTATCACAAATCAAAAATGAACATCACAAAATTGTGCACTTGCTGAAACAGTACCACCAATAAAAAAAGGCAATCTTTCTGATTTTATCAAGAAAATTACAAGTTTCCACAACAAACTAATCACTTCTTCATAAGTTTTCACAATCTTATTGTATCTAATAAAAATCAAACCACTTGCTCCAAAACGAGCGTTTCAAGTTCAAAAGCAACCCGAATTCTCCGCAGCTTGCTAAGCATGAGAATGCAACTTAATTATCATCATTTGACCGAATTCAGTGGTCCAAATAATATACGATATGGTGAAGTTAAAGTTAATGAAAATGAGAGCACAACATAGAAAATGGTATATATGTATACTAAAACGCATAACCTTAAAACTGTGGTTAACCTCAAGGGTTCACAAGAGTGTAACCCAAATATCGGTTGGTTAGATGGCAAAAGTTGTCGAAGGAGGTGTGTATAGAGTGGGAAGGGTCCTGCGGAATAGGAAGCAGTAGAACAAAATATAACGAGGCAAGTTCATAAGGAAAAATCTCAAGGCAAGAATGAAACGAGGGTGTTCTCGCCCTTTTCCCAAGAAGGTGTAGATCGAGGCATCTGGAGAAGAGTACCCTCTCAAACCATGAATGAATTACAGTAGGTTAAGTTCATTCATTCGTTTTAGTGGCCTAGAAACCTACAAAAAGTCACTGTATCTTTGCTGAAAAGTACCATTTAATTAATAATTCCGTAATTACATTCGTCACGATCACCGAAAATAATTATTCTTTTAATTCAGCGAAGCATATCGGTCACTTTTGTTTTTCAATTTAAATCTATTATAGCTTAATTTCAAGGTTCAACCGGTGAGAATTTAATTATCTTTTCTTCTTATCGATGATAAATATTGCACCGTCAAAAACGAATTATCAAACAGAAATAGCAGTCGATTGGAAATTCGCAAGTTCATGATGCTGATGAGATGAGGTTCCAAATTAGTCAAAGTCAAATGAGTCAACGGGTCTCGCATAGTCAAGGTCCGGTTGTTTTCCTTCGGCGTCAGACACAGCCTCTAGTTTTTTATTTTATTTTTCGCTTCCATACTTTCATTTGCACTTATAATTTTTATTGTTTATTATTTTTATATTCCTTTTTTTGTTTTTGTTTTTACTAGATGAGTATTTCAATTGGAATTGAGTCGAGACGGGAGTGACGAAGCAGACGAATTGCGACCGGCGATCTGGATGGTCCGACATCTGATGAAGATGAAGAATGGTATTTTGGGTTGGAAGAACTTGTGCCATTGACCCAGGTCGGTTTCCTCTGAAAAAGACCCCCATGACGTTGAATCGAGTGTTGTTGTTATTTCGTTTCTCTTTCTGGTTTTGGTCGATATTTTTTCCTTCTTTTTCTTTTGACTCTTGTCTCCCAGGTCGGCTAACCCTCACCAACCTTCGATTCGATTAGGTAAGGATTTGTCAGTAGAGAATAGAAAAATGAATTGGTATTAAGTGCTTTCGCTTGTATCGAGTCTCCCTCTTCCGGACGATTCCCGATGCGACAATACCAAAAAGTTACTTCAAGTCTATACCGGACTTAGTTTTCATTTCGTGACTGGATTATTCATGTTCCTTTTTTATGGCCGTCTTATTGTATATGGAACATTTAATAAATTTTGATTTTTATTGCCACTTTTTAGGCTTTACCATGCATACTAATTTTTTTTTTTTTCAATCTCTTCATTACGAAATATGTAAAGAGGATTCGAAGAAAAGAACACTCCACTTCATAAATCGTTTTCAATTTCAGAAATATGGTACATAGTTGTAGAGTGAAGCGTTATTATTGTGAAATAAAAAAAAAATTTTAACATTAATTTTTTGATGGTATTTTAAATCAACATTCTTTTATATTTAATACAACGTTTGCTGTCCGAGTCCAAGTGATGAAGTGTACATAAAAAAAAAACTGAATAACTAATGATTTCATCTTTACCAATTTCCGACTCCCAAGTAAAAATTCATTCGGTATTTTTTTCCGTTAAATTGAAATTTTACATGATGAAGCAATTTATTTTATATATGAGTAATTTTTCTTACAAGAAGAAGAAATTTTAATTACTTTATAAAATGAAATATATTTAAAAGAGTATCGGCGGTTTTGGGGAATTTCTTTAATATATTTTTGTATAAAAATCGATTATGGAAATAACGAAAATTGTATTTGAATTATCTTGGGCAATTTCAAAGCCAGATTATAATCTAAACTAATTACATTATCTTAAAAATAAAAATAATAAATGTTAAATTGTTATACCCTGACGATCGTAATTAGTGTCGTATGATACACGCAGATCATAGCGGCGGATAATCGTTCGATTATTATTTCTTAGTGATTTTCTGAATTGCAAGTAACAGCACCACTTTTAGCCACGATGTCTTCGTGACGTAAACAAGATAATAGGCTTCCCTCGTGTATTCAAGATGTAGACATAATGACGACGGCCATTGGATTATAGTACGACCAATCTTTTCTCCTTTTTTCTTTTTTTCTGTTATTTTTTCTCCCTTTTCTTCATCGTCAGCTCAATCTTCTTTATTTTTGTGCGATCATTAGGTACAACAGATTCTACCGCACAATCACGTCACACTTTAAGATTCTCGTATACTAAAATTATACGGAAACATAAAAAAAATTTCTTTGAAACGATTTAAGATTCATTAAGATTTTTAATTTAAAAAAATAGAGGAAAGATTTTTAGACTCTTTGCGAATAACTTCAATAGGTAAGCCACTAATCAAAAAAATGTATTTTGTTTCAGAAAAATAATATTGCCTAGTTTTGAAAATTTATTTTCTTACCCGAGTCAAAATTTAAATCGTAGATTCAACGTATTGAACGTTCAAATCATAGGTTGAGGGTATTAGACGTTGCAAACGTAGGATCAACGTGTGGAACGTTAAAATTGTCATTTGAACGTAATAGACGTTAAAAACGTATGTTGAACTTACTCAACGTATTATAAATGCGAAGAGAACCAATAATGGGTGAAAACAGTAATATTAAAACTACTCAAATGACTACACATTTTTAATTTTTTTAGCGGGAAGTTAAAAATTTTAATTTAATTTTTTTGTAAAAATGAAAAGTTATCATTGTATATACAGATTTATGAGGTCATTTTTGGTATAAAATCGTATGAATGATATTCCATAAAATTTTACATAATTTTGGAAACCATTCCGAGGGTAAAAAATTTCGATAAAGCATTTCCGTCAAAAAAATGGTAAATTTAATGTAAGAAATTTAAAATCTCCTTAATGAACTGAAAAAAATTTTTTTTGTCATTTAAATGACGTTCAAATGACGATTTTAACGTTAAATACTTTGAAACTACGATTTAAATTTCGACTCGGGTAGTTAAATATTTTTGATTTGTGATCTTTGTATCTTCGATCAATAATTTGTCAAATGAAAATAATTTAATATTCTTTTGAAAACTTTATTTGTTTCAAGTAGAAGTTTATTTGTTAAAAGAACATTTAGGACAGGTGAATATTTAAATTTTGAACAAGATACTGGGGCGTTTCTTAACCAAGTATTAATAAAATTATATTAATTGAATAAAAAACTTAAATGTTTCAAATAAACAAACCAACATATTAATTTGGCATTTGTTGTCAATGGACCAGACAGAATTATCGACATCGGCTCGAGTCGCAAAAATTAAATCTCTCCTGAAGAAAACAAAATGTTTGCTCCAACAAATTCTAAAGAGTATTTAGAGAGACTTTCTTCATCAACGACGAAGAAACAAGAAAAAATTCGATCGTTTCTTGGTTACCGTCTCTCGTAATCTACCAAGAAAAATAAATTCTCAGGACAAATATACGAGTATCTTGTTTGAAAACAATAAAGCTTCAACAATTCATTGGAGAACAAAATTTTTAAGTAAAGAATTTTCTGCTTTTTATCTAAGAGTAATGATTTATTTATTTAATAAAGTTGAATTCTTGAAAAAAAAAAAAAAATTTAGAACAAGAGTAAAGTATTAAAGGAAATATTTATCTTGAATAATTACTTCTTTAACTTTTAAAATCGCTATATCTCAGAAGTGATGATTCTTGCAGAAAGAAAAGACAATTTTTGTAGATAATTTTATGATCTACAATTTTTGTCACATCTATTTTTATGATAAAACTTACCGTTTGCCCGGAAAGTGCAAAAAACCGCAAATTTCAACCTTCGATCTTAAATAAATTATTTAGCTGATCTTGGATCGACATGCATTTTTTAAATTCTATTTACTAAAGTGTACTTTAATTATTGTCAATTAAAAAGTCTACTTTGGCCGGACTAATTTTTGTTTCATCAAAATACAATTAGAGGTTTTCAGGAGAATAAGTATAATTTGTTCATCGTTGAATAAACCTCATAGTAAGGAAAAAGATAAGTACCTGTGCCATAGTCGGACGTCTCGGCTTTCCACTTTTGGCGACCATTAGAGCAATTTTAACGTCTTCTCAAGCGGCAAAAAAATCAGAAAGTCGTTGCACAAGTCGACTGAAGACTGAAGAGTGATCGAAGAGGCGCTGAGGTTATTTTTCTCACTCATTTTAAAACTTATCTCATTCTTTCTCTTATCCCTCTTCAGAACGTACTTTCTGACGACTATATACTAAATTTTTCTCTTTTCATTTATATCTCTATCCTCGGGTGTTCTTTCATCTACAGAGAGCACTCAAGATTTTCGATTCACTCACAGATTGCATTTTATACTATTATACAGCCCCTCATACATCTTTACGGGTTATTCTCTTTGGTAAAGAATCTAGACGTGGAACGCTGATCGATAAAATCACCTGACATCTCGATGCGACGCAATGATCGATTGATTCGGCACCATTCATGGCCAATAATCAAAAAAGTTGGTATTGAAATAAAATATACGTGATTTAAAATTTAAATAAAAATGTCTCCTACTGGTTTACAATGAAATTAAATAAATGAATAAATAAATTATGTTATTAAAATAATATTCGGAATTCGGAGAATAATAATTTTCTCAAATAATCTTTGCTCACGGTAGATAGATACAAATGATGGCACAACAGGGGTTTGTCGGGACTACGGCGTTTCGAGATCGATTAGCGCAACCATTTTTACCGCTGAATGAAAAATCTACAGCAATCTTCGTTTGTACTTTGGGGCGTCTACAAAGCAGTTTGTTTTGTTCATTTATTTTTTATTTATTTTTTTTTTCATCTGCTTTTGGTCGTCTTTTCACAACGACAAACTCGACTGAATACTCTGTGTGTAAAAATATCCAAAAAAAAAAAATAACATCAAGAATAGAGGAAAAAAAATTGCGATGAAGAATTAGGTATTGTGAATTACAGTATCTTACTTGTGCCACTAAGTCTCGTATGAAATATTTAGGATATAAAGTCGAGACACTTGTTTGATTCAATTCCAAGAATGAAATCCGATTCACTCAATTTTTATCCCCTTTTTGTAGACATCAGAAGCTAAAATATATTTATATATCTATCCACGACTAAGGAAGATCGTGATATCATAAAATGAATTAATAATACAAGTTTTTATTTTTTACCAAACAAAAAAACGCTAACAAGTAGTTGATTTTTTTTGTGGTTATTCGGTCATTGTACTTGTAAATAGCAAAAAATAAATTTTTAAACAATATATGATAAAGGAAACATTTATAGTATTCCATAAACATGTAACATGAATGAAATAAATACATTTTTACTATAGAAAATTGCCTGACTTTATTATGGTGAAAATAGAGCACTAATCCATGCGCTTCGCGCTTTCCGGTGTGCAAAATAGAATTCTTTTAAGTTTTTTAATTGAAGAGTTTCATATCTTATACAGAAAAAAGGTTTACTTGAGCCAAGAAAATATTTTTCTTTCTAATTATTTTCTTGAGCGAAAAAAAAATTTTTTTTTGACACAAGAAATTTCACTTATTCCAACAAAATTAATTCTCTTGCTTAAAGAAATACGTATCTTGATCCAAGAAAAATTATTTAAGTCAAGAAAATCTTCTTGTTTTGAGAAAATAACTACAACATTATGCCCTTGACAATAAGAGACTCATTTATGATAAATGTACTAACTTACTACTGTCAAGAATGTAAAAGTCTGTCCTCTGAAAAACTTACAAATACAAGATCTAAGTTGCTAATGCTTCCTAAAATTAACAAAACTATTAGTACACAGAATGCTCATTATGTAGCAATTAAATATTATAACAAACTCCCTACTGACTTGAAAGCTATAGATTGTAATAAAAAATTGTTAAAAAAAAAGTTAAGTGACTGGATAAGAAATCTTAATGGTTAATATGCTTAAAAAACATAATGGAAGAAGCGAGTATTTGATTAAATATTTCTTTTTCTGATAATTATTTATAATTTCGTATTTCTTTCTCTAAAAATTTATTACTTTTTGTACTTATTATCTCTTTGCATTGTATTATCGACACACATTTTGTAGAAAGCCTATGTATTATAAACTGTTATTTTTTGTAATGATTCTATACACAGGTGTTTTTACACTTCGATAGAATTCTTTACCAGATAAATAAATAAATCATCATAAATCTCAAACCGCGCTTAATCATTGCGATATTTATAACAGAATTTCTTCAAAAATCAAAAACTGTAAAAACGAAACTGATTTATAAAACAAATTAGATGTAACCACGAGGTTATTTTTTTAACTACTGTCCAATAGTAAAGAATTAAAAAAATTTTACCTTATTACAAAAATAAATAAAATAACTGATATTAAATAACGATCGTTGTAATCTTATATTCATTTTATAAATTAATCTCCAAGATTGGTTAAATATGTGAAAGGGCTTTGGCTTTGGAGACCTGACCTGGACAACAGTAACTTGTCACCAGTTAGGTTGATCCAACGAGGGTGGTAAACATTACTAACAGGTTAATGACAGGTAGTTTTTTGACGTAGAAAAAAAAGGCAAAAGGTCGATAGACTGAAAATGCAACCTGTCGCAATAAAAATTCTTCGAATCTACCTGCCAAGCGTTTCGTATAAACCTTTACGTAGTATAATCGTGTGCCCGGAAGATGAGCGATATTGTGAGGAGACGACTTTGTTATACCTGAAAGTAGAATGAACCAAGCTAAAACGGGATAAGGGATCTCTCAGGGTTTGTAAGAACGCAAGAAGGTGTCGCGAATGAGACAACCTACCTATGATATGATTTGGGATCCCTATAGACCGCCGTTATGTGTTCTGGTCGGATCGGGCAAACACTAATGTACCTGATTGGGGTTCTAAGAGAAAACACAATATCACTGTAAATATATTAGTTTCAATAAGAAGTATAAAAAAGGAGAAAAATGGTACTTCTGCTTCTAATTAAAAGTTCACTTTTTGAGAAGGTACAGATCATTTAATATTTTCTTTCTAAAATGGTTCTAAAATTTTTTTTTAGTCTTCACTATCATTGTATATTTTAATGAGCTTAATCAAATTGAAACTTTGTATTTAAATTAAAACTTTCATGCCCATACTTATTTTGGACAATACACTGAAAAAAAATATATTGATACTGCCATTCTAAAGTCTGCTGTAAAATTTTCTGAATGTAGGATACGAAGTATTATAGAATTGCAATATCGATATATTTAATTCGAGTAAATATATTTACTTCAAATATACACACTTGAAGAACTTAATATTCTTGATTTGAGAAGAAAAATTCTTAAGCCAAGAAAATTTTCTTTTGGCTTAGATAAATTTTACTTGATTCAAGAATTTTTCATCTTGACTCAAAACAGTCATCAAAATTATTTTTTGATTCAAAATTTTAGACTCCCTGCTACGAAAATCAATTATTTTCAAAGAATTGAGGAGTTATTAAGGGAGTAACCTTGTCAGAGTCATTTTCTTAGGATTTTAAAAAATTTTGGCAGATTAATATTCGTATAATTTTGCATTGATTGGGACAACTTGAAAATTTTTGACCATCTAGTTTCAGAGATAATAGTATGCGTTACGTGTGCAAGCGCGCGTCTGAATGTTGGTATGGAATTATACATATATTTTCATGCTGATGACATATTTGACCAATCACGTTACGCATAGTTTGCTTACATGGTATATGTTCATATTTTTCATCTAATTTTAAAAGTGCATTTGAATCCATTTCAGCTTTAATAAAGTTGTGGCAACAACGCAAATTTTGTTAGCCGCGAAAAAAGTATAAGACGTGCATGCGCTATACTTTTTTCTATACTATTTTTGGAGAGGGGGTCGTTGTGCTCCAGAAAAAAATTTTTATAAAATTTTTTCCACCTACACGGAAAGAACAAAATTACACTGCACATCCTTCCATATTATACTCAGTGTTATATGTGGTGAAAAAACATTTCAGATAATATCAAATATAATCCAAATTATACTAAATTATTTTTGTATTATACTCAGTGTAATCTCCGATTTGACCAAGTAATTTTTCTGGTTATACCACGTAAGATTACACTGGATATAATTTGAATTATACTCAATAGAATCCTAGATTATATAATTTTTTCGAAAATTGTGATATTCAACTTTTTTGTTTTTCAATTTATTTTTGTCAGTCAGAAAACTTTATTCTTATAGTTAAAAAACTTTCGTATTCTAATCATAAGAATACCATTTTTTTATCCATAAGGAAAAATTTCCTAGGTAGAAAAAAACTTTTTTTTTCAATGGGCAAAAGTCACGAGGATTCTACTTTTAAGTCATAAGTTATAACTTATTACATCTTCTTTTTAATTTGATAATGATATATTTGATTATAAAACTCGATTGATCAATATTTTATGGATTGTATGAATGTAGACAATTATTGGTGTTTTCGAACTAAAAACAAAACAGATAAATTTTGAAAATATACATTCAACAAAATGTGATGACAAAAACGAACACTTTTTGATTTGATGATGAAAAGTTGAAAGATGGTTAGGATGATAAAAAAAAAACATTTATTTTTTTGATAGTCAAACTTATTATATCTGATGTTTTTGCAATTAGAATTTTCGTATATACGATTGCCACTGCGTGTTTTGTTTCTCGTGGTTCATCATTATAGACGGTGACTCAGAGACGTGAAACCAGTTTGGCGATGTAGGCTTTTTTCAATGTGACTTTATATAGGATGTTATACAGCAAGTGAGGGTGAAAAAGAAATGAGATAAAAAACGATCTACTTACCGGTAAGAACAAAAAAAGAAGAAAGACATAGTTACCGATATTCGTTGTTGTAGTCTGTATAGACTTCAGTGTCTTGTAGTTTCACGTAAGCCCCCGATAGTCGTAGGAATGATGGCGTGAATAAATCGTCAGTATATCTCCAACGAAAGAAAACTATATACTATGAAAAATATAAAAACAAAGATGATTTGTTTTATAAAGAAGTACGACTCTTTGAAATCTTTCCTATTATAATATTATAAAGTGAACAGACAAAAATATCTAACAAATTTAAAAAGAATCTAACAATAACTTAGTTTGAATGAAATTAACTTAAAATTTTTAATTGACATCGGATCTGAAAAGGGTATAATGATAATTAATTTTTTTATGAAATTCGTTCTTAGCTCCATTATTACAAAATCACAGTGTATTGCAAAATACATTTTTGAACATGTAGATGATCTATATAAAGTGAAAACCCTTAGCAGACAAGTGGCTCACAAAAAAAAGTTAAGTTCGAAATTTATTGCTGATGTTTCTTTGTAAAAATATCTTACAGCATTCGATGAATTAATTAATCGGTTCAAAGCAACCGTTTTAAATGTAAAAAGTAAAAAGTAACATATTCATAGTTATAACTCAAAAAGAAGAAACTTCAAAATAAAGTAACACTAGGAATACCTTTGAAAAGTTGAATCAATCAGTGATTTATCGTCGAAATTAAAAGTCACGGCATTGTCGATTACATAAAAACTGGAATTTTAAACTTTTTTTCAAGAAGTTCTTGAAAAATTTTTACATGCTAGTAATATATTCGTTTACTAAAATAATCTTGTAAGTTAAGAAATAAGCAATAGTGAGTGAAAAAAAGTGAACAAAATTAAATTGGAATTTGAAAAAAAAAATTTATTGAGAACATTTTGTTAAGAATAATTTTTCAAACTACAACTGGAGATAACTCCGAATTATTTCCAAATATCAGCACACAGATAAAATAAGATCCGAACAAAGACAGTTTCACTGTAAAAAAATCGTGCCAAGTCCACGTTCATAAGAATATTAAGAAAAAAAAATTTTATTTCTTTACAAAATGATATAAAATAAAAAATTAAAAAATCCAAGTAACCGATATGGTTGTATATGATTTTCGAAAATTAAAAAAAAATTTTTGTAAATTTAAAAATTAAAAGAAACAATTTTGGAACGTATTTAGTGTGCGTAGTTACGAAATATTTCACTTTTTATGGAATTCCTAAATTGTATCTACTAGGACACTTAAAAAAAAATGAAGTACACAATAACGCACACCAAGTACGTTCCAAAATTATTTCTTTTAATTTTTAAATTTACAAAAATTTTTTTTTAATTTTCGAAAATCATATACAACCATATCGGTTACTTGGATTTTTTAATTTTTTATTTTATATCTTTTTGTAAAGAAATAAAATTTTTTTCTTAATAGTCTTATGAACGTGGACTTGGCACGATTTTTTTACAGTGAAACTGTCTTTGTTCGGATTTCAGTTTTTTTGTAATTATAATAAAAATTGACAATTTTAATTTAATACATTTCCGGTGGCAAACTATCCCCTTTAAGCTATAGTTCATGTAAAAGTTATTCTTGCGCCGCCTGGCGTGTGTAATTGCAAGCTGTCAAATATCTTTTTTTCACTGTAGTTTCCCATCTATTATAAGATTAGCATGCATCGTTATATTATTTAGTCTCTGGCCGTCCGCTTTTTACATAAGAAAAAAGTTAAAATCTAAAAATCTGGGTCGCTATAGTTTGTGCTGATTATTTTTAATAATTTTAAATAGAAATTATAAAGATAATTGATAATAATCAAGTAATACGCGTAATAAAAAGCATGAACTACTATTATAAAATATCATATAAAAAAAAATCAAATTAAATTTGAAAAAAAACTTGTAACCTCAAAAAACGATTCTGCTTACGGTATATACACACTCGGTAGTCTGGCTTGAGAACGGAACTTGGCGCCAGATTCTACCGAATCTGTTGATAATAATCAATCAAAGCTCTCAAATAGTAATTCATGTAATTTGAATAAAAAAAATCTATCAGAAGATAAATAACTACAATCAACATCCAAACAGAATGATTAGTTACGACCTCGAATTTGGAACTGTCTGTAAATTCTGGAATGTCTAGCACAAATTATTTCAATCACAAAAACTATAATTCCAAACGTGACAAGAAACCCGAAGAAATAATTATTAAATATAAATTCGTCATAGTCAAATTCTTCATAATATTCACTTTCTCTTATCTTATTCTTGGTCCTTATTTTTCTATAAATCCTTTTATTCAATATTTTAGAATAATAAGAGTCGGTAATTCCTGATTCTAAAGCTTTTTGCGCCATTTTGTCGAATTTACTTTTCAATGACCAGTTTTTCCTGACCCAATAAACGAGTTGCTTCTTAAAGAACGCCCGTTTCGATAGATACAAGTCATTATACTTAGAAACAACCTCTAATAAGCGATTTCTTTCAAAAACACAAGCTATTGTAGAATTCTTCCTTGTTTTAGTCCAGCATTTCCTTATTTCTGTATGAGTCGTCGAATGAAGATATTTTTTGTCCTCATCAGTAATCCACAACTGTTCATTGATCATGTCATTCTCTAATATGTTCAAATAGAACACATGAAACTTGTTCTGGTAGAGGCCTTTCATCGTTTCGACGTTGCGTCTCAAAGGCTTCGATAAAACGGCGGATATGTGGCCCTGAAATTCAGGAACTATTAAGAATGCAAAGAGGAATCCAAAGAAAAATATAAACTTCATCGCCGGTCGATTGAGTGAAGATTCAAGTGCCATGCTGGTTACTAATCTCATGACGTCCATCAAAGCTTGATGCACGTCATCTCTGTTGATAAAAACCATAGTTATCGCGAACATG
The DNA here is from genome assembly GCF_013202065.1 of Cotesia typhae. NCBI lineage: Eukaryota > Metazoa > Arthropoda > Insecta > Hymenoptera > Braconidae > Cotesia > Cotesia typhae. The sequence goes on from NW_027423774.1 coordinate 15,992,261, forward strand.
ACCAACAGCACGAGTGTCTTAGCCACGAACAATTCATCGCTAGTAACATCGTTGATTACCGTTAGAAAGTCAATCTTTTTGGTCAAGATTGAAAATTGTACTTCGTTAGAATAGTCTGTAATGATATCCTCATATTCATATTTAGTAATACTTATATCCATCCAGTTATTGTATGTAGCCTTGCTTCCAGTGTTCGGTTGAGTTTGGCGTATAAATCAAGTCTAATGTCGGTGTAGCATTAATAAGAACTGATATCTTATATGGTAAAATACATATGATTTCATATTTAAGATTTTTTAGGTAATTATCAGCACTTTTTCTGTAATTGAATGTTGGAGGTGGCTTTGCTTCAAGAATCTTTACAGATTTTATGATTTCACCTTCCAAATGACCTGTCTTATTGAAGATTATACTTTTACAAATCTCAGGATCTAAAAATAAACATAATGAGTTATAATCATGAATACATAACTAGGATAATTAATATTCAAAATACTTTTAGAATATTGCAGACTATAAAGTTTCATTTTTTTGTCATTCTCTCCAAATTTCTCAATCAAAGCCCACGGCTCCGGAGCATAGCTTGCATAAGGATTCAGCGTAAAGACGACCGTCGATTTTTTTTTACTGCACAAGTAATAAACAGACAATAAATCCTGCTTTGACATGAATTCTAGTATTCTTCTAGTACTGATGCAACGTGAGTCGGTGGTGAGAATCAAAAATCGAGATTTTATGTTCCACAACGTCGATATTTGGAGGTTCTCGATAGTCATATTCAGATTACCAATGGACTCAAATGGTAGCACATACGACGGATATGAGGGTAAAAACCCCTTGATCTGTTTATTGAATTTGCGGTCAATTACAATCACCGGAGTCCTATAACGCATTTCCCCGATGTGTTTCCAATATATTTTGTAAATATTCCCAATTTGTTCCGGAAGTATTCCAGGAATTTTCTAGAAGTATTTCGGAAATGTTCCAGAAGTGTACCGGAGATGTTCCGGAAGTATTCCCAATTTATTCTGGAAGTATTCCAGCGATGTTCTATAAATTTGCCGGAGACTTTCCGGAAATGTTCCGGAAGTGTTCCATGAATGTTCCAGAACTATTTCGAGAATATTGCAAAAGTATTCCGGGGATGTTCCGGATTGTCTTATCATAGGAACGTTCCGGACCAGGAACTATTTCGGAACTATTTTTTTTTACACGGGTATTTTGAAAAATATGATGTTTTGAATTTTTTACTAAAATATTAATTTATTTCGGGTATATTATGATTAGTAATTGTAGTGAATCATTTAGAAATGATATCCATTTATGTTGCAGGCAGTGAATTAGACTTAGAATTAAAACACATAATTCGTTGTGTAGTTAAAGTAAAGTAAAAGAGTTGGTAAAAGTAGGTATAAAGACCGCCCACTGGACAAAACAGACTAATACAAACCGCCGCGTAACTCGATAGTACGACGTGATATATTTCCAGCGTCACCGTGTGTGGTATATCGATGTCTTTATTAATGGTCTGGACTTTATAGACCTTGTTCATTAATATTAAGCCCAATAACTTAAGTTGGAAAAAAGAAAGACTTATTATTTCGGGCATAATTGATATACGTGAAAGTGATGTAGTACATGACTATGAATCAGTTTGGAAGTTTGAATCAACTTTGATGAAGATTTCGCGGTGTTTGCTTCGAGGAAAAAATTTTAGGGTGATGAATAGGCATTCGTGGAACTCCATTACACTTTTATAAATCCGTCCTTCCTCGCTTCCTTCTCTACGATGGTTTCTTTAATTCTTGCCAGTATACATATGTGCATTATTTGCTCACATCCATACGCTCATAAATGTATGAGACCTCTACTATACTTATGGACCTTTCAGTACAAAAATTTTGAGAATTGAATAACACGAGAAGAATGTCAGAAAATTTTAAATAAATCAATAGCTGCGGAAATATAATGCGTGAAACTGCAAATCTTTTTCGTGACGCTTTGATACTACAACTACAGATACATGAATATATTCTTCGTCTTCTTGGATTTTTTTCGTAATCCTCAATGAATGCAAGGAATTATTTTGAGGGTGGAATAGGTTCTTTGTATACATTGCATTACATCTATATATATTTGACATTTTTAAACATGTTTTTCATTTCAAAAAAAAAAATTTGTAATAAGTATTATTCACATTTTTCTATTCAATAGTGAAATTTCAACAACTCCAGATAATTTTATTATGATGCTTTGATGTATATGAAAAAAGTTAAACTGACTTTTTTTTATATCGAACGTCAATAACTGGTAAAATTTTTATTTTTAAGTTGATTTCTTTGGAGGTCAGCCTGCCGCAGAGTTTTACGTGACAGCTGTAATGTTTCAATTTATCAAGATGATGAAAAATAGCATCAGCTTGGAAGTTTTTACATATATCGGAATATTTGTTCAGTGGCTGAATAGTAAAAAACATTGTGGGAGTTGGAAAATTTTTTCTATGATAAAAATCAAAATTCATTGAATTTTTCTCAAGTGAGTTTAAAATAATTGTTGATAATTAACTTTTATCGAATGTATCTTAAGGTTTTTACGATTATAATACCTATAATTTAGTTTTTATTTAAAATTAATAGAATTAACTTGATTTTATACTCATATTATCGATTTAAAAAGCAGTATGTCTCTTACGAAAAAAATTTTTTTTTTAAGTACTGGGACAAATTAGTAATTAACTAACTGTTTAAAATAAAACAATTTATTTATACTAATTTTCATCATCTTTTATAGAGCTTAATTTAATTATTATCAAATCTATATAAAATACATGATTATTGGTAACATCTATAGATAAAATTGAATTACATAAGCATTAAAGGTGAATATATTCAAACGTTGTGAGTAGTTAGCGTAGGCGACGCTAGGTGGCTAGAAGAAATTTTTTTTACTCCAGGTAGAGAGCTGACTCTGAGGTATTGATTGCTATTTTTTATTGCTATCTAGTTACTCTGGTTTCCTTTCAAAATATGTATAAATCTTTCGCCTTTTACTAAAGATTTCCGTGGAGGGGAACATCTTGATGAGTCTAAACGATCAATTTTTGAGTGCCCAGTGATAACTGGGTAATAATACAACACAAAATTAATTCTATAGTTCAAAGTTTCGAAGTTCCGTCAAACGTTAAATTAAGAAATTTTAGTTTGCTAGAGAACTATCAATCTAATTTTTAATTAGTATCTACGAAAATAAGAAATTTCGTTTGATTTACACTGATAGAAACATTTTGTTTTTTTTTATTATTTATTTATTTATAGTCGCCTAAACGTTTACACAGAAAAAAAATGTTCTTGAATTAAGTATATATTTTTGAAGACCTTAATATTCTTGATTTAAGAAAATTTTTCTTGATTTAAGGAAATTTTACTTGATTCAAGAATTTTCCGTCTTGATTCAAGACAATTAGCCTCTTCAAAATTATATTCTTGGTTCAAGAATTTTTCTCTTGAATCAAGTTAATTTTTTTTTCTGTGTAAGTCATGAGCGACTACTAACATACAATATTGAATAAATGATTTACATAACTAGATATAACAGATACAGTATTGGATAGGTCGGTAATTCTATATTTTTGGGGTAATTTTTAATTTTTTTAACAATTTTAGTATTTTGTTGAGATCTTTCTCGTCGTTTAAGTTCCTTGACAGTTCCATTGGTGTGGTTAAACGAAGAAATTTCTCTAGAAGATGGTGTATTGTGATGGAGGCCTCGCACCTTGGGCAAAGAAACATTAACTTGAATTAAGACCAATGATTCTTTGATCAAGTAAAATTTATTTAAACTTAAAAAAATTTCTTGGTTTACGAATTTTTCTACTCAAACCAAGACGATAAAGTTCTTCAAAATTGTTTTCTTGATTCAAGTTCATTTATCTTTGTCGTATCGGATATAGCCTCGTAAAACCTCTTACGTCTAATTTAAGTGCCTGATTTAAAAAATTTTAAACAATTTTCAGAATGTGCTTTTCATTAATTTTTATTGAAACTTCACTTAATTATTGTCTTTTTTATTCATTGAATTCCCAAATTAAGATAATTTATTTTAAAGCCAAAAATAATCGTAATAAAGCTATACGTGTGTCGTGTGACTAGAATTTAAATATTTTAATTTCTCAAACAAGAAAAAAAAATTTTTTTATTTGAGGTATTTCGTATTTTTCGTCTAATAATTTATCTCTAAAATTAATTGAATGATACATTTTAAAAAATGTATAGATTTTTATCGATAAAAAATAACTAAAATTCGAGGAAATTTAAAAGAGTAACAGAATATTAATGTTTTAGCCTTAAATATGAATTAGACAGAAATGAATAGTGACCAATCGTCGAAGAGGAAGAATTATACTCGAATCACAAGACACACATCAGATGCCATGAATATAATTTAGGGTGGTTCGTATACACGGTTCTTTACGTTTTGAGAATAGAAGTCGATGCAAGGATGCAATCTGATCCGTCGGGTTACCTGCTCTCGGTAAGTTGGTAGTCGTTTTTAACCGTTTGACATGAATGAGGTGACAGGCATTGTCTCATAATGTTCAGGTGCGTTTTACGCAAACCTTGCCGCTTCGCGTCGCGTCTTCACTTTGATCGTGTATCGCGTATAATATGCATAGAATATAGGTTACAGTTGATATGAGTCTTGTTATTTTATTTTTTATCATTTTTTATAGGAGCTCGAAGCTAGAAGCCAGTATTATGATTATATTATAAACACATGCGTGGCACTTTATAAAAATTTTCTACAATTCGTCATCTCCAAGCTGTTATTTTTCATAATTTAACAAATAAACTACTAAACTATTAAATGTAATGCTAGCTCACCTGGAGTGAGTGATGAGCGCCTGAAATTTAACTGTCTGGATGCGAGAGTTCCATTTTAGTGAGTCAGACCACAGATCACTAGAGTTCGATTAAAATCTCCCAGGAAGTCGCTTCTTAAGCGAGTCAGTCGTATTTTTTATCACCCCATCCATTTTATTGTTTCTGAACGAGATATTAATTTGACTTTATGGATTTATTTAATGTTGTTATTATGATTACTAATAATAATAATAATAATAATAATAATAATAATAATAATAATAATAATAATAATAATAATAATAATAATAATAATAATAATAATAATAATAATAATTGGGAGCATGCACCCCAATTCATCAGTCGCCAGATTATACCTCTCCCGGTCCATCGGTGGGAGAGGTTTGCAGAGTTTGGAGCGGCTTCACGACCGTTTGGTCCTGGGTTTAACTCACGAAGTTGTCAATTTCACTGCAGACGAGGATGACTTTCTTATGCAAATTGTACATAAACATGAAAATGCGCATAAGGGGTCATTCTTGTATAAGGCAGCAATATATGCGGCAAGAACCCTTGGTCTTGGAGAAATAAACGCTCTTATGGAACTCCGAAAGGAGGAATTTAAGAGCGTCATCAGGAACGCCGAGGAAAAACTACTCCTTGGCGAACTGATGGACAAGTCCATGCACAGCGTGTTCTTTAAACACGTGCGTGATCATGGCTTGTCCATCCAGCTGACGTTTTCCTTCTTAAAGTCAGCGGGCCTGATGTCCGAGACTGAAGGGTTCATATTTGCCTGCCAAGATGGTGTCATTAACACTCTTGAGTACCGTAGCAAGGTGCTCCAGGTGCAGCTTCCGGACACGTCCTGTAGGAGGTGTAGACAACATCCGGAGACGCTTATGCACCTTTTGTCGGCATGTCCAGTGCTGGCGAGAGGTGCATATATCCAGCGTCACAATGCTGCCCTGAGAGTACTGTACTACTATCTTCGTCATTGCTACGGTATTGACGTGACACCAGTGCTGCCTTATTTGCCAGGAGATATTCCCCAGGTTGTTGAGAATGACAGTTGCAAAATTTATTGGAACATGCCATTTGCAACAACCCGGCGGATAGATCACAACAAACCTGATATTGTGCTCTTCGACAAGGCCACTCGTGACATTTATGTCATTGAGTTCTCGGCCCCGGCTGAATACAACATCTCAGCCAAAGAAGAGCACAAAAGACAAATATATCAGGATCTCCTGTTTGAAATTGGCAAACTTTACCCAGGTTACCGTGTCAAGCTTGTCGTCCTGATTGTTGGCGTCCTAGGAGGGATGAAACAGTCTTTTGTATCCTCACTTGCCAAAGTTCCAGCTTGCTCATCAAAAGCTGAGTTCTTGGCAGTTAGGATGCAGAAGGCTGTTTTACTTGGTTCTCTCCGTCTCTTAAGGGAAATGACTTTGGCCTGCTGTGATCACTAACCGCCTTGTTGTGCGGAGTGGTCCAGCAGTAACGGATGGAGCTCAGGCTGGGCCCTCGGAGAATCGGACTCCGGGGATAACCCCCTGAGCATTTAATAATAACAATAATAATAATAATAATAATAATAATAATAATAATAATAATAATAATAATAATAATAATAATAATAATAATAATAATAATAATAATAATAATAATAATAATAATAATAATAATAATAATAATAATAATAATAATAATAATAATAATAATAATAATAATAATAATAATAATAATAATAATAATAATAATAATAATAATAATAATAATAATAATAATAATAATAATAATAATAATAATAATAATAATAATAATAATAATAATAATAATAATAATAATAATAATAATAATAATAATAATAATAATAATAATAATAATAATAATAATAATAATAATAATAATAATAATAATAATAATAATAATAATAATAATAATAATAATAATAATAATAATAATAATAATAATAATAATAATAATAATAATAAGCGATGCTTGCTACGTGGCCTCCAAGCGGCGCATCGCGGGAAACGCAGACCATAACATCAGGTCTGTAGGCGAACGACGTAGCCCGTGCAGTGGGCCAACTACCCACTGCATGGAAATAACTGAGTTACCACAAGATACCAACTCAGAAGTGCTCCCCACAACCGGTCCTTTTCGGATGAGGACCATTCATCAGGTGGGAGGAGCACGCCGGACCCGATGAATGATGACGACCCTGGCGCCTTAAGGACTTACTTTAAGTGGACGGAGGAACTGAGAGTCGATCTCTGGTGTGCTACCAACGTAGCGAGCCGGGGGTGAGCGGCTATATGGCCCGGATGCACACTCTTTGGAGTGATATGCATCCGGAGCTAGCGCATTTTACGCCCAAACACCTGCGTAATTATGCCGCTCATCTTCGGCGAAATAGAAGATCGCTTGTGCCGGACAGAAGGCAGTCTAATAGACTTTCCTTTCCGGCGCAACTACACCAAGAGCGACGCCGTTCCTCCTTGGACAACAACAATCCCTTTGTAGGACGGCAAGTAAGTATATCTAAAAAGATAACTTACTCCCAACAACAGCTTGACGCGGTAAACGAAGATCTCCGTGCAAACATCCTCGAGGATTCCACCCTGCTCACTGTGAGCCAGGTTGTGTATGGTGCAGCAGTTTCGGCTTTTCCGAGAGAGAGACAATGTCTCTCGATCGAGGCAAGGTTGAAACAGCGCATCTCACAACTTGGCTTGAAAATTGACATGTCCGGAAACAGGTCTCCCGCATTCAGTGTGTGATTGAGTACGACACAACTCAAACAACATACACGCCCCGAATTCGGCGCATTGCTGCTGAACTTCGGTGGCGTCATCACACACTGAACAAGAGTACTCTTCATGTCATCAAGGAAGAGTCTCTTAATAAATTGCGGGCTCTAGTGGCTGCTAAAAAGTCATTAGAGAAAAGGCTGAAGCGGTTGGTCGACAACTCGTTGTTTCGATCCAGCCCTTCACGGTTTCTGACACCAAAGACCGATGTTACCGGGAATTATCCAACACCTGAGCGGGTGGAAGCTTTTGGACTGAGTTGTATGGAGATCAACCAAACGTGAACGCCAACACTCCAGCTCTGCACGACTTCAAAGTATTCTGTCGGGAACACCGTCGACAGAATGCTGATGAAGAGAGCCCTGCAGTCAGTGTGGATGAAGTTCGTTCAGCTCTAAATGGCAGCAAAAATTGGGCTGCCCCGGGACCAGACGGCATTAATGTCTTTTGGTGGAAGAAGTTTACTTCTACCCACCTCCATCTGGCCCGCATATTTACATCATACATTAGAGCTGACGATCCGATTCCGGACTGGCTTGTAGAAGGGCGAACCGTACTGATACCTAAAAAAGGTGACTTGTCTGACCCTAAGAATTTCAGGCCTATCACCTGCTTGAATGCGGTTTATAAAATTTTTACAAAAATTTTAAATAACCGTATCTTGCAGCAGATAGAGCCTGTATGGCAACAGATATATGAACAACGTGGCAGTAAAGAGGCCTGTCAGGTTGCAAGGAGAACCTGATAGTGGATCGATGCGTCTTACAAGATGCGATCTACTATCAACGCAACCTGTCAATGGCTTGGATTGACTATCGCAAGGCATTTGACTCAACTCCACATGAGTTGATTTTATATCTACTCAAATGCCTGGGAGTCAATCCCGAAATAGTGGAATGTATTCGGCGTACAATGCAGCTCTGGCGAACGCGATTTCACATTGGAAGTGGAAACGCATTGCACGTAACCGGAGTTGTAGAGTACAAACGAGGGGTCTTCCAAGGCGATTCCTTGAGCCCTCTGCTGTTTTGCATTTCACTGCTGCCTATATCTGTTGTTCTCCGTAAAACTCATGGGTACTCTGTGGGGCCTCCGGGTGATCGAAACTATTCGATTACCCATCTGCTTTACATGGATGATCTGAAACTGTATAGCGCTGATAAAGATCATCTACAAGCGGCCCTCAACATCGTAGCAGAGTACACACGAGATGTCGGAATGTCTTTTGGGTTGGACAAGTGTGCGGTCGTACATCTGGCGAGGGGTAAGTGCTCTGATACTGGTGATGATGTCGAATTAGTGGATGGGAGCGTCTTAAGCCAATTAGACGCCGGGGAGTTGTATAGATATCTAGGAATGGAAGAGCACCGCATGCATGCGGTCTCTGAAGTCCGAACAACTCTCCAGAGCGAGTATGTTAGGAGACTCCGGAAAATTTGGTCCTCCGAACTTTCCGGCAAAAACAAAGTCTCAGCTACTAACATGCTCGCTGTCCCAGTCTTACTATACTCTTTCGGTGTCCTGAAATGGACCCGAAAGGATTTACGAGATCTCGACATCAAAACCCGTAAGATCATTAATATGAATCGGAGCATGCACCCCAATTCATCAGTCGCCAGATTATACCTCTCCCGGTCCATCGGTGGGAGAGGTTTGCAGAGTTTGGAGCGGCTTCACGACCGTTTGGTCCTGGGTTTAACACACGAAGTTGTCAATTTCACTGCAGACGAGGATGACTTTCTTATGCAAATTGTACATAAACATGAAAATGCGCATAAGGGGTCATTCTTGTATAAGGCAGCAATATATGCGGCAAGAACCCTTGGTCTTGGAGAAATAAACGCTCTTATGGAACTCCGAAAGGAGGAATTTAAGAGCGTCATCAGAACGCCGAGGAAAAACTACTCCTTGGCGAACTGATGGACAAGTCCATGCACAGCGTGTTCTTTAAACACGTGCGTGATCATGGCTTGTCCATCCAGCTGACGTTTTCCTTCTTAAAGTCAGCGGGCCTGATGTCCGAGACTGAAGGGTTCATATTTGCCTGCCAAGATGGTGTCATTAACACTCTTGAGTACCGTAGCAAGGTGCTCCAGGTGCAGCTTCCGGACACGTCCTGTAGGAGGTGTAGACAACATCCGGAGACGCTTATGCACCTTTTGTCGGCATGTCCAGTGCTGGCGAGAGGTGCATATATCCAGCGTCACAATGCTGCCCTGAGAGTACTGTACTACTATCTTCGTCATTGCTACGGTATTGACGTGACACCAGTGCTGCCTTATTTGCCAGGAGATATTCCCCAGGTTGTTGAGAATGACAGTTGCAAAATTTATTGGAACATGCCAATGACATTTATGTCATTGAGTTCTCGGCCCCGGCTGAATACAACATCTCAGCCAAAGAAGAGCACAAAAGACAAATATATCAGGATCTCCTGTTTGAAATTGGTAAACTTTACCCAGGTTACCGTGTCAAGCTTGTCGTCCTGATTGTTGGCGTCCTAGGAGGGATGAAGCAGTCTTTTGTATCCTCACTTGCCAAAGTTCCAGCTTGCTCATCAAAAGCTGAGTTCTTGGCAGTTAGGATGCAGAAGGCTGTTTTACTTGGTTCTCTCCGTCTCTTAGGGGAAATGACTTTGGCCTGCTGTGATCACTAACCGCCTTGTTGTGCGGAGTGGTCCAGCAGTAACGGATGGAGCTCAGGCTGGGCCCTCGGAGAATCGGACTCCGGGGATAACCCCCCTGAGCATTTAATAACAAAATAATAATAATAATAATAATAATAATAATAATAATAATAATAATAATAATAATAATAATAATAATAATAATAATAATAATAATAATAATAATAATAATAATAATAATAATAATAATAATAATAATAATAATAATAATAATAATAATAATAATAATAATAATAATAATAATAATAATAATAATAATAATAATAATAATAATAATAATAATAATAATAATAATAATAATAATAATAATAATAATAATAATAATAATAATAATAATAATAATAATAATAATAATAATAATAATAATAATAATAATAATAATAATAATAATAATAATAATAATAATAATAATAATAATAATAATAATAATAATAATAATAATAATAAGCTGAACTTCGGTGGCGTCATCACACACTGAACAAGAGTACTCTTCATGTCATCAAGGAAGAGTGTCTTAATAAATTGCGGGCTCTAGTGGCTGCTAAAAAGTCATTAGAGAAAAGGCTGAAGCGGTTGGTCGACAACTCGTTGTTTCGATCCAGCCCTTCACGGTTTCTGACACCAAAGACCGATGTTACCGGGAATTATCCAACACCTGAGCGGGTGGAAGCTTTTTGGACTGAGTTGTATGGAGATCAACCAAACGTGAACGCCAACACTCCAGCTCTGCACGACTTCAAAGTATTCTGTCGGGAACACCGTCGACAGAATGCTGATGAAGAGAGCCCTGCAGTCAGTGTGGATGAAGTTCGTTCAGCTCTAAATGGCAGCAAAAATTGGGCTGCCCCGGGACCAGACGGCATTAATGTCTTTTGGTGGAAGAAGTTTACTTCTACCCACCTCCATTTGGCCCGCATATTTACATCATACATTAGAGCTGACGATCCGATTCCGGACTGGCTTGTAGAAGGGCGAACCGTACTGATACCTAAAAAAGGTGACTTGTCTGACCCTAAGAATTTCAGGCCTATCACCTGCTTGAATGCGGTTTATAAAATTTTTACAAAAATTTTAAATAACCGTATCTTGCAGCAGATAGAGCCTGTATGGCAACAGATATATGAACAACGTGGCACTAAAAGAGGCCTGTCAGGTTGCAAGGAGAACCTGATAGTGGATCGATGCGTCTTACAAGATGCGATCTACTATCAACGCAACCTGTTAATGGCTTGGATTGACTATCGCAAGGCATTTGACTCAACTCCACATGAGTTGATTTTATATCTACTCAAATGCCTGGGAGTCAATCCCGAAATAGTGGAATGCATTCGGCGTACAATGCAGCTCTGGCGAACGCGATTTCACATTGGAAGTGGAAACGCATTGCACGTAACCGGAGTTGTAGAGTACAAACGAGGGGTCTTCCAAGGCGATTCCTTGAGCCCTCTGCTGTTTTGCATTTCACTGCTGCCTATATCTGTTGCTCTCCGTAAAACTCATGGGTACTCTGTGGGGCCTCCGGGTGATCGAAACTATCCGATTACCCATCTGCTTTACATGGATGATCTGAAGCTGTATAGCGCTGATAAAGATCATCTACAAGCGGCCCTCAACATCGTAGCAGAGTACACACGAGATGTCGGAATGTCTTTTGGGTTGGACAAGTGTGCGGTCGTACATCTGGCGAGGGGTAAGTGCTCTGATACTGGTGATGATGTCGAATTAGTGGATGGGAGCGTCTTAAGCCAATTAGACGCCGGGGAGTTGTATAGATATCTAGGAATGGAAGAGCACCGCATGCATGCGGTCTCTGAAGTCCGAACAACTCTCCAGAGTGAGTATGTTAGGAGACTCCGGAAAATTTGGTCCTCCGAACTTTCCGGCAAAAACAAAGTCTCAGCTACTAACATGCTCGCTGTCCCAGTCTTACTATACTCTTTCGGTGTCCTGAAATGGACCCGAAAGGATTTACGAGATCTCGACATCAAAACCCGTAAGATCATTAATATGAATCGGAGCATGCACCCCAATTCATCAGTCGCCAGATTATACCTCTCCCGGTCCATCGGTGGGAGAGGTTTGCAGAGTTTGGAGCGGCTTCACGACCGTTTGGTCCTGGGTTTAACTCACGAAGTTGTCAATTTCACTGCAGACGAGGATGACTTTCTTATGCAAATTGTACATAAACATGAAAATGCGCATAAGGGGTCATTCTTGTATAAGGCAGCAATATATGCGGCAAGAACCCTTGGTCTTGGAGAAATAAACGCTCTTATGGAACTCCGAAAGGAGGAATTTAAGAGCGTCATCAGGAACGCCGAGGAAAAACTACTCCTTGGCGAACTGATGGACAAGTCCATGCACAGCGTGTTCTTTAAACACGTGCGTGATCATGGCTTGTCCATCCAGCTGACGTTTTCCTTCTTAAAGTCAGCGGGCCTGATGTCCGAGACTGAAGGGTTCATATTTGCCTGCCAAGATGGTGTCATTAACACTCTTGAGTACCGTAGCAAGGTGCTCCAGGTGCAGCTTCCGGACACGTCCTGTAGGAGGTGTAGACAACATCCGGAGACGCTTATGCACCTTTTGTCGGCATGTCCAGTGCTGGCGAGAGGTGCATATATCCAGCGTCACAATGCTGCCCTGAGAGTACTGTACTACTATCTTCGTCATTGCTACGGTATTGACGTGACACCAGTGCTGCCTTATTTGCCAGGAGATATTCCCCAGGTTGTTGAGAATGACAGTTGCAAAATTTATTGGAACATGCCAATGACATTTATGTCATTGAGTTCTCGGCCCCGGCTGAATACAACATCTCAGCCAAAGAAGAGCACAAAAGACAAATATATCAGGATCTCCTGTTTGAAATTGGTAAACTTTACCCAGGTTACCGTGTCAAGCTTGTCGTCCTGATTGTTGGCGTCCTAGGAGGGATGAAGCAGTCTTTTGTATCCTCACTTGCCAAAGTTCCAGCTTGCTCATCAAAAGCTGAGTTCTTGGCAGTTAGGATGCAGAAGGCTGTTTTACTTGGTTCTCTCCGTCTCTTAAGGGAAATGACTTTGGCCTGCTGTGATCACTAACCGCCTTGTTGTGCGGAGTGGTCCAGCAGTAACGGACGGAGCTCAGGCTGGGCCCTCGGAGAATCGGACTCCGGGGATAACCCCCCTGAGCATTTAATAACAAAATAATAATAATAATAATAATAATAATAATAATAACATCATTATCAACCTTTTCAAATATTGTGACATACAGTGACTATCGTTAAGAATATTTAGATATTTATATGTATACTTTAGAGGTTAAAAAAACTATGAAAATTCTAGTGAAAACTTAATCACAAACGTATCTGTTGAATTAATTAACAGTAGATAAAAAATAAGTTTTTTAATTTTTTATTAATTAATATTCTGGGATAATACCCTTTTTATTCGAATCTTTTAATATATTACCGCCACATTAGATTCTTACAAAAAGTTTATCTCGCATCTAGAAGCGACTAAATGTTTTTTAAAAACATGGCTATCTTGAAGTTTTTTTCAAATGCAACCATGTTATTTAAGTGTTCATGTCTACTGCAGTAAATTTATAAAAAAATAGAAAGAGCTACTTTTTTATTTTTTTCATGAATATATTTTTTTATTTTAATTATTTTTTCTAATTATTTTCATGAATAATTAAAAGAATTTAATTTAAATTTTACTTTTAATTGAATTGTTTATTTATTTTTCATTTAATCGCAATTTTTTCAATTACTATTGTTTTCTTTCTTACTTTTAGTTTTATACGAAAACAAAAAAAAAATTAAGATATGTATAGTGATTTATTGTATCATATAACATTAGCCTTGAAAATTATTTTTCTTGAACTTAAAAAAATAAGACAAATTATTAATTTAACTTTGTAGAAAACCCACAGAACTCTATAGTTAGACACTTTTTTTAATTTTCAGAGCAGTATTCCGTATAAATTAGAATTTAGTACTGGAATAAATCTAGAAAGACATTTGTAAACAAGTTTTTTAAAATTATTTCGTATCGTATTAGATTTCATCAAATTAAAATTCTCCAGTTGTAAAATTAAATAAATAGCTAAATTTTGTGCATTAAACCTTTAAATATTATGAACGAAGAAACACGATGGCTCTTAGTTAAGATGTGAGTGAAAAACTAAAAATAAGTTGAAATAAGTAGTAGAGGAATTTACTAGAGACCGAAATATAAAAAATAAGAAAGCTAAATAAAGGATATTTTGATATTAAGATGAGATTTGAATATTTTGATTAAGTTTCATGTCGTGTGGATGAATATCAGACTGCATTTTCTGAACAAATATTTTTTTATGCTGTACAGTGAGGACCAGTCATTGTTGATGCTGCTGCTGTTGAGATTTTGTGCTCTCTCTTCTACTATTGTTGTTTTCGCAAGGCGTTATATCGAGAAGAAAAAAATCAAAGAACCAGAAAAGAAGATAAACGAGCATTACTATACGACATTCGAAGTTATAAGACTGCAAAAGTATTTCAGACTTTTTTTTCTGATGCTATAAAATTTATTCGCAATTATTTTTTAGAATTCCAGTATATCCTTTAGTATAAAAAATTACAAAAAAATCCATAAAAATTTTACTTCTGACTCAAATAAAACTCAAATTTTTTGTAAATCTTCATTGCGAATTTTTCAAAAGAATGTGGCTCAAAAAAATTTTTTATCATAGTAAAAAATGTAATTAGACATCAGCAATGTGCTGTGACGACAGAATATGTAAAAAAATAAAATTACTTTTACAATTTATCGGATTTTTTATGCTTTTAATTATTTTGTACAAGTGAAAAAAAATTTATTTTAACTAATAATTCTAAAAAAATCTTGCCTTTTGGACTGAATATTATTTTTAGTACATAAAATTAAAAAAATACCAGAATTTTCAGTGGCTACTTTTCAGAATCAGGCGGCTCTCTTCTCTTTTTTTAAAACTTTTGAAATTTTTTTTTTCTTTATTCATATCAAAATCGTTAAGCTCTGTTTTTTAATACTATATTGTAATAACGTAAGATTTAAAATTCTTGATGATGAATTTATAGTTTTGTATCTTTATGAATCTATGCTAAGAAGTTATAATTTTTATTGAAATATTTAGACACAATGTTAGATATTATCAAAAGAAAATTAAAAAAATTCTCACTGATAATAAATTTTAAATTCAAGTAATTTTTTTTACCCGGACAATGGCATTTTGTTGTACTTGCTCAGGTTTTTCTTAATGAAAAGTAAATATTTTATTTCCAATATGACACATTATTTAATGCTCAAGAAAATATTTATCTTAAGTGATTTCTCGAACATTAAAAATATTGTTTTCCGATCTGTATGTCTAAAAATATATGAGTTAATATAAAAGATAATTGAAAAATAAAAAATGTTGCAGTGGATTAATATTTCCTGTTATTGTATTTATGTTATTGTTGGGTAAAATATAAACAAAGATGTTCATTCTTTAGTAAAAGCTCATTACTCTCCGCAATGTGTACGGGGAAGAGGTTCATTCAGTGTTGTGAATTCTTGCATCACAACAAAATATTTGCTTTCTCGAGATGAGGTTGTTTGTATAGGTGCACAGGGTCCCAAGGTCTCTTGCTTCTTTTCTTCTCAACTCCATATCCCCGAGTTCTTCTTTCTCCCGGCGCGGATCTTTCATCTCCGGTCGGCGTCCTCCTCCTACTGGCATTCCTAAAAACGTTCGCCCAAAACAACACGTGGTCTTTACTTTTGCTCCATAGGATTCACGCTGCTTCCAGCTACGCGGTCTTATGCATTTATTCTTTGTCTCATTCTTTGTTTTTCTCCTATACAGTTATGTGTACAGACATCCTCAAGTACATAAATACGAGATTGTATCAAAAAAAAAATTAATTTTCTTTTCACTTCTTTGATTAAATATTTCAGTTGATAATGTTACGGGAAATATCAGAATTTCAATGAATTTTTTTTTTTTTTCATTTACTTATCATAAAAAAAATTAATAACAATGAGACTTTTAATTTGTAAACAAAATGATTTTCATTTACACAGTAAAAAATTTTGAGTCATTGCGTCAAAAAATTTTATGTTAAAAATTTTTGTGTTAAATATTTAACACTTTTATGTGTAAATTTAACATTTCTTGTGTTAATTTAATACAAAAAAGTGTTAATTATTTCACATCAAAATTTTTTACTGTTTAGTTTTATTAAGTTAAAAAAACAAACCAAGATTTTAATAATTCGTTGTGAAGAAATTTTTAATTTTTTAAAATTACAAGATTTGAATTCAACGAAATTTTATGAAAATTTTTTTATTTATTAGAAAAAAATTAATTCATTTCAGTCAATGATTTTATTTAACTTGGATTACACATTTAGACCTTCTCCGGTGTGAATTTTTTCCATTGACTATTTAAGTCCGATAAGCATCGAATCGCTGAAACTTTGCATTGAATGTTGCAAAATGATGCTAAAGATCATCCCTGCAACTTCCCGCTTCCATACCTAAACACTAAAAATTGCACTAAAGATATTTTTGAGCTCTCTAAGCTGAAAGAGTTAGCTGTTCTATGCTTTTAAGCTCAAAAACCTGATAGAAATTTTACACTTTTCTTAAAATTTTCAAACTGCAATTACTTTTGAATTAATAAACTGATTTTCACGCGGTTGGCAGCATTCGAGGCAGTTTTTCAAATTCTATGATTTACTTCCAAACTCAAATTGATCAGACCAAAAATTTCAGAGTAATTCGAAAAAATCCCTTTTTTCATTTCTTTTATATTTAAATTTCTTAATTATTAATAACGAAAATTTAGACTAAAAATGAATTTTTTATCGAATTGTTTATTCATCGGTCCATTATGAGATATTTTAACTTTTTAACGTTCAAGATTTTGAAATGATAATAAATGTCAATCAATTTGAAAAAGAAAAAGACATTAAGTTGATGTATGGACTCGCCGACATTTTAAAAAAATATTAAACATATTAATTAATATATCGAGTGAATAAATATTTTGAAATAATCTAATTTTTTTCTTTCTGAGTGTTTTTTTTTTACCCCAATTGATCAGTAATTCAATAACAATTAATGTCATAATCATTTATTACATTGACTCGAGTAAGAAACGGTTAACAATTATCCGGACAAAAAAGGCTTTGAGACTAAACTGTTAGACGAAAGCTACAAGAAGAAACATGTGCTCCCACGTGGTGAGGGTAAAAGTGCAACAGTTGTAACATCGTGTGTGGTTGGTTAACACACATGGAAAACCATCAGCTATTGATCTCTAATTCGGGTTAAAGAAAAAGGGGTCCAAAGTAATTCACCTCAAATCACATTAAACGCGACATGTAATTTTTTTTTCGTCACGTTTGCGACAACCTGTAATTTATTTTTTTACGCTCTATGGAGGGTGTGTCGCTCGTGTTGTTCGGCGAAAATAAAAAGAGTTGAATAAAAAAAACCAACAGAATTTACCCTTGAGATATTGGAAACTCTGAAACATCTTGTCACAATTTTATATTTATATTGAGTTTCACATTTTTAATTTTTCGTTTATTTAAATAAAAATTTTGTTTCTTAGTTTTTAAAATGAACATTTTTTTTTTTTCCCAACATACTTGTTCAAATCTTCAAAGAAAAAATAAACTCTCAGTAAGTTTATGAATACAGTAAACTAAACATGTATCTCGTGAATATAAAAAAATTTTAACATCAATTATATAATGTTAGAAGGATGTTATAAATTAAAATACATAGAAATAAAATTCAAAAAATAAATAACACGCAACAGTGATAATTTAAATGTCAGGAATCTTGAAAAAAATTTGAAAAAATGTTGACTGTCAGTCGCCTAGCAGCCAGTACAAATGTTAGTAGTTAAATAATTTGAAGAAGTGGAAGTAAAAGCGATTGAAACAGCATAGGGAACGAGGAAAAATGGATAATTCTAGCGAGTCACTCTGATTGGACAGCACTCTGCTCGACGATGTACATTTTTCGGGGGTGTAAGACAGGTCCAGTATTTTCAACTTGTTTTTCAAGCCGAGCAGGGACAGGGGGAAAGGAGAATGGAGGAGAGTTCTCGGAAGCCAAGATTTATTTTTTTGAAGAGACTCTAATGGTGCACCTAACCAGAGTAAGAGAAACTCTGTCTCTATTCCCTGTCATCTATTCTAAAGTAGCTGAGTTATGAGACTGAGGGTGGCTCCAACGATCCAGGGATCGATTACTTTTTTTTTTCATCTTTTCCGACCTATCGTTCTTTTTCTGACCGATTAACCTAAAGGGTTATTCACTGTGTATTGTCAATGATTGAATTTTTATTTTAATTTAAATTATTGATTAGGTATTGATTGATCTATACATATACTGATATATGAATCTATAAATTTTATATCGACGTTCAAACTAACAAATT
The DNA here is from genome assembly GCF_013202065.1 of Cotesia typhae. NCBI lineage: Eukaryota > Metazoa > Arthropoda > Insecta > Hymenoptera > Braconidae > Cotesia > Cotesia typhae. The sequence goes on from NW_027423774.1 coordinate 16,011,073, forward strand.
ATCGAGCTCCATATAAAAAAAATTCTCTATTTATGTAAAAAAAAAAGAAAAAGTAAATTAGAAGGACGATTTTTAACTAAAAATCAATTCAATATTTAGCATATGCATAATATTTTTGTCTAATAGGTTACTCAAATAATATGTCTTTAAACTATTATTACTATTTGAAAATTTCAAAGAATTACTTTTTAAAAAAATAGGGAGTCAAACAATTTGTTTATTAGAACGTCGATATACATTAATTATTTTGAAAATAAAAAATAATAATTTCACCTCCGAAGCGTATTGAAAATTATTCACTTCACGAATTTTTACATTGTATGGGATTATCCCATAGGCATTGAAGAAAATTAAAAAATAAAACAAATTATCGTTGATTGTCAATTCTTTTTTCTTCTTACTTCTAACTTTTTAAATTGAATATTATTTATGATTCGATTATTTAAAATTAAAAAAAGAATGAATTAAAAATCCAAGCTATTACATCAATATTTGAGGAATGTCACTCGAAATAACTCCTTGAAAATTTTGTTCTTAATTTTTAAAAGTAATTATTGAAAAATAAATAAGGTTTCAAGAAAGTAAAATAAAATAATCTCTATTGAATAATAACTAATTCTGATAATTAATCTTAAAAATTAACGACTTGAGTAATTTTCATTCAACTTTGATAATATTCGAAAAAAATCTTGATACTATAATTATCAATCAATTATTTAGCAAGTGATGGAAAAAATAAGAAATATTAATCTTCAGAATTCTAGAACATTAAGTTAATTAACCGTAAGTGGTAAAGTTTGTGCATGTCTAAATTTCGAACAATTTTCTTTTACTTTGAAAGTAAACAATACTTATTTATCGTTCACGAAGTAGACAGGTTCTCCCAATAATAATTATAAGATTGAAGCTGAAGGTTAATTGTCATTTAATATTAATATAAAAAAAAATGTTATCACTGTACATATCATGATATATAGAATAGTATGACGCAGAGCTGAGCGTGGGAAGCTGCTTTGTAATTTTGAGAGGAAAGGAAGAAAACCGGTTTCCCGCAAAACATTCGACGCTGACGATTCTTACCAAACGTCTCTCTATATGTATATAATACTATATTTACTCAAATAGGACCTGATGGTAGTTAAGTGGAAAAAAAAACACGGCTCGAATAGAAGCGCTTCAACGTCGACTAGCAAAGAAAAACTAATGTTTTCGGAAAAGTCCATATAGACTGCCTTTAACATTGCTGTTATAGTGGATTTGGGTGGCTCATAAGGGGGATGGAAACCTGTTGCCAAAGCTTCTCTCTTCACCCGTCGACATTACATCCTCTTCTTTTTTTATCTCAATCTATCCCGTTTCATTCTTTTATTTTGTTTTACTGTATTCTATTTTACTTTTTTTCCGAATCATACTTATGAACTCGAACAACGTGGAAAAGTTTTTATACTTATCGCTTAGTTTCCGAAAAGAAAATCAAAGCGAATGATGCTGTGGAATGTAAATTGAACGAACAAGATAATTATTGGGTCATTATACATACATTATAAATACAATATATTTATATAGATATATGTATAGAAGTGCGTTTTATGAGCAATGATTATATACTGAGATGTCGATAAAATTTTTTTATTAATAACTGAAATTGATGCAATAAATCGGCATCGAATTAAACTTATTTTAATGTATACGCGAGATCTTGACAACACGATTATAAACTGAGAACATGCCTATCTGTATCTGTGATACTTATAGGTATATACATCTCTTGGATCTCGAAGGTCATCCAGAAATTTTAATTATAATCGATCTTATTATTTATAGATTATCGATAGTCACTAGTTGATTATGAATGCTGTAAAAAATTTCAAGTTCATAAAATCAGTTGCGGCATTTAGTATTTAAGTTAATTTTGTTTTCAAGGGTATGAAGAGATAAATCTTTTGGAATTGTATCACAGAGAGATATTTTTTCTTGTTTTGAAGAGAAGGTATTTTTTAATTTTTGTTGTTCAATAATTAAAGTCCTTCATCAACTTAGTCATTAGCGACCGATTAGCATGGAACTAAATCTTATTATATATAATTTTTCTGTCCGTGTGCATGTTAATGAACCCTTCCTAAATAGCAGGACCGATTTGATGAAATTTTTTTTGTGTGTTTCAGTGAATTCGAGAATGGTTTAGATTCACAATTCAGTCTACTGGAAAATGTTATGAGAATCAATTTAGCAGATAATAATAAATTTAAAAAATTTATTTAACAAATAAATTATGGCAAAAAAAATGAGAACAAAAAATTAATATTTAAAAAATTCAAAAAGTAAAAAATGCAATTTTTCGGAGCAAATTTATTTATTAAAAAAAATTATAATAGTGACAGATAACTTGAATGTCATAAAATGTTTATTTAATTAATTTTTTATTTATAAATTGTTATAACATCTCGGAATGTTTTACATTGGATTTGACAGACAGTGCCGGGATCGCAGTATCGAATGTTCAAAAATATTTTATTTTCATTTCAATGTGTCCCGATAGCCAGCGCTGCAATCAAATTCAAGAAAATTTTGTGTTATTGTGTTAAAATAAATCACGTACTAATCGAAATATTACATTGTAATAACGTTTTAATAAAAATTTTCATTAAAACGGTCCAAACTATTCCGTCTTATTCAAAAAAGTTTCAAATTTTCAAATTTAAGATGTGTGTACAAGACAACATCTGTAGGATCCGCTATTTAGTTACAAACTATCTTATAATATAATTTTACACAAAAGACAAATTACATTTCTTGGTTTAATTTTGTTATAATTATAGTTTAAAGAACTTTTAAACTTTATTGAAATTAATAACAGTGTTGAACCATTCCTGAAGCGAGTTTGGGATGTCAGATGTTCTTCTCGGGTGATTTAGTCTCGTGCATTCCAGCAACCAATGCTTAACAGATGCCAGATCGACGTGACAGAATTGACATCGCAGATAAGGTTGTTTTTTAAAGAGATGTTTGTGCGTGTGTTCAATTCTCACTCTAGCTACTAGATATTGTTCTTCGAAAAAAGTTATTTTCATTATTGAGAAACTCAAATTCTGTATGTTTTGACCCGCACTGTAATGGTTTTTAAAAGAACTTAAAATTGAACACAAAGAAATGAGTAATTGAGAAATTTTGATACTGTAATCAGCAGACGCCTGATTGACGCCTGGCAACAATCTTCGTTGAACTCAGTTCAATCCGAGATCGAACTCAGTTCAACGAAGATTGTCCTCACTACAATCTACATAGAAATAGTTACCATTCGTACATTTTTTCACTATAGATGGAACTAGTTTCCATTCGACATGGAAACCAGTTAAATCTTGTTTTTTCCGTGTACCCCATTTAATTTGAAGGAAATGAATTTAAATATAATAATAAAACTTCACAACCCTTAAACACGGTTCTGATTACCATACAGCGACTCGGTAGCCTACGCTGATAAAAAATGAACCTATTCAAAAGAAAATTTCTTGAACCAATAACATCACCTCGAAGAATTTGATAATTTTGAATGAAGTGGAAAAATGTTTGATCTAAAAAATTATTCTTTATTCAAGTAAATTTAACTTTTCAATTTGATTCAAGATAATCAAATTTTTCATATCGATGTTTTTGGTTCAAGAATTTTTCTCTTGAATCAAGTTAATATTTTTAACAGTGTAGCACTACGCTTTTGAACGGAAGTTGGCATCAGACTACCGACTTTGTGGATTTGTAATTTTTCAACTGCTTTTTTTTTTTTGTAACTTAAACTTATCATAACTTTTTTCCAGCAGTGATTTCATATGTTTTTGCAGTACACAAGAGCTTTGATATGAAGATTACAACATATTTATGATAAGAATTTTGTTAAAAAAATGTTTAATTGTTAGAAACTTTTTTTTGCTATTAATTATTCCAATCAAATGTCATCAATAAATCAACAACAATTTTTGCATCGTGAACTGGTATTATAGTTAAAAAAAAAATTTTTGTTACAAATAATTTTCAAACTTACTCGTTCTCAAAATAATTATAAAAATCGTTCATTTAAAATTATTTTTTTTATTAAATCAACCATACATGTATCTGGTTTAATGTGACAGAATAATATTCTGTTTACTCGAAAATAAAGGTATGGTATAAAATTGCGTACACGCAAGTTATTATTGAATTCACGGAAAGCAATTAAGCTTTCACTTGATTTATTTTCGACATAAATAATTTGGTGAAGTAGTAATTATCGCCCTGAGGCTCAACAGAATCTATCTCTGCGCATTTCTCCCTTTATATACTCACGTGCTTTGCCCAAGAGATGAAAGCATCCGCTCTCTTTGGCGCAGCTAAACTTCCCGCGATAAATTTTAGAAACAATAGAAAATTCTCATGCTAGACAATAGAAGAAATATACTAGCACCGTTGCAAGAAGACGGAAGTGCTTTTTTAAGGTTATTTTCAAAAATAACCCGAATAATATTTTTATCATAAACAACAAAATCGTTTTTTTTAAACTCATTGTATTTTTTTCACAATTTTTGTTCTCTCGATAATGAATATTAAATTCAACATATTATATTGTAGTCCACAAAAATTATCAGATTTTTATAGAAAAATTTGAATAAATGAAAACAGATCTAAAAATCCTGAAATCTTAAATTGTACACTGACAAAAAAATTGACTTGACTTAAGAGCCAAACTTTTGAACCAAGAATACCATTTTGAAGAAAATGATTTTCTTGAGTCAAGAGAATAAATTCCTGAGCTAAGAAATTGTTCCTGTTCTAAAAAAATTTTCTTGAGTCAAGAATTTATTCTCTTGACTCAAGAAAATCATTTTCTTCAAAATGGAATTCTTGGCTCAAGAGTTTGGCTCTTGAGTCAAGTCAATTTTTTTTTTATCAGTGTATAAAGAACCAAAAACCGCTCTCAAATTGTTTATAAATTATAGCTGAACAAATAAATGCAAATGGGAGAAGTTTTTTCTATGAAATATTTGATTTGATGTTTCTAGTATTGACAGATAAAATGTGGAGCTTAGAAAAATGCATAATCTTATTTTTTTTAATTCCACAAACAAATGAACTACCTCTAGTTGAAAAATGATCAAATTGCTTTGAAAATTTAACTGCTCATTTTTGAGATTAAAACAAAAATTTTGAATACTTGTTAGAATTTTTACTAAAGAAATTAATATTAAATAAACACTATTTTTGAATTTTACAATTTATTATTTCAATGCCTTAATTATCCCATCACATACTTTTCTTCGGCTTAAAAAAATCTAGAAATGAATTGCCAGCAAATAAAATGTTTTAACAATTTTTAACATAGTATAAAAAATTAAACAAAAACTTATTAAATCATTTAAAAAATTTTTGTTTGAATTATTACTAAAAAAAAGATCGAAACAGGATTCAAAATAAGCAACAAATTAAAATAAAATGTATTAACTCAATCACAATCTAAAATAGCCTTGGAGTGAATTGTAAAGAAAAACTGGATATTTCACATATAAAATAGTAGATAGCATATAAATTTGTTCATATTTATAATAATTGTCGAATGTTTGTCGGACGTCAATCAACGTCAGTCATACCGATATATAGCTTTCAATCCATCTCTTTGCTACACCATGCGGATAGGATAAAATTCAAGAAAAACGACAAGTTGTCTATCTCGGTGCTTGTAATATCTGAACTGACTATAGTCGCGTGAAACCAGTCTATGAGACTTAATTACGCCAGGGACCCTGGCGCTTGTTTGAGAGTCCAGCTATTTCTCTCTAGGCTCTGGAGCAAGGGGCGTGTCGGTATCTTGCATTTCAAGATGAGAAGACACGTTACTAGGTAACGCGATGCTAGACTTATATCTATTCTATACATATTCTTTAGTTATATATGTACGTATTTTTTCTTTTTTTTACGAAATAATCTCTTCTATTAATCGCAAGCTTTTGTTCTGATAGAACAACTCGACAAGTAGGTGGAGCGAGAATTTGCTCCAGATGCTAAATGTAACAGTTGGCATAATAATTTTTCTCAGAAATTCTTAAGTGAAATAAAAAAAAACTCATTTACATATTGATAAATTTTTGGTGAAATACTAAACGAACTCCAAGTTTGTAAATTACAAAAAAATGCTTTTTTTTTAAGTTGATTTAAAAGAAATTGTCTTAAGCCAAGAAAAATTTTTTAAAGATAATCTGCTGTCTTGCTTCAAGAATTGATGATCTTGGTTTCTATACGCAGAAAAAAAATTAATTTTATTCAAATGAAAAATTTTTGAACGAAGAATATAATTTTGAAGAGGGTAATTGTCTTGAATCAAGACGAAAAAATTTTGAATCAAGTAAAATTTCCTTAAATGAAGAAAAATTGTTTTAAATAAAGAATTTTTCTACTCAAATCAAGAGTATCAAGTTCTTCAAAATTACATACTTGATTCAATAACATTTTTTTTTCTGTGAACACGGAACAATAATAAACGCTGCAACAGTATAAAGTTATCTGGGAGCAACAAGATTTTTATGGTGCAGCAATAGGACTGATCCTATGGGAACAACATGATAAAATCCTTGTGTAATTTATAATAATAATTTGATCAGACGTATGAAAATTTTTTTAGCATCAACGTAACATTAATCAAAAGGTATGATATTAGATAAAACATTTTTTTTAAATTTCATTTTATCAGGATTTAATATCTATTCAAAATTAAAATTTTTTTGAGTTCGAATTTATTTTTATTTTTTTCAAAATTCGAATTTCTCTTAAAAATTATGATTTTTCTTTAGTATTTGAAATTTATTTAAATTTCATAATTTTTATCAATTTTAATATCTCTTCAATCCCGGCAAAAAAAATTATGTACAAGACTTATTTTGATTAAATAAAAATTACTTATATTTATTCACTATGGTACTTAGAGTAATAGAAACGAAATTTTACTCCAAATACATTCCCGACTGCATGCAGTGTAAAATTGCTGAAAATGAACGTTATTTAAAATTTTTAATTTATCTTGTAGCTCCCACAGAAAAAATGCTGTTGCTCTCACAGGATTGCATCCTGTTGTAGTACCTATTTTTTGATGTGTAAATTCTTGGATTAAGATCTTTTTAATGATTTGTATCATTAATTGCTAATATTGTTAGTTGATTTAAAACAATATTATGTATCTTCATGTAATACATTTAAATTATTCATGCAAGAAAAACTTTTTTCAACTCAAATAATTTTTTTTTCTGGTTGAGAAATTTATATTTTTAGTGAAAGTAAAAGTTTTATCGCTTAAAATTTTATTAGCTTATGCTAAAACTGCGGAATTTTTATTTAAGAAAACTATATTTTTGCTTCAATAAATTAAAAAAAATATTTAAAATTATTTTTTACCATACAAAATTTTTACCATGCAGCCAACACAATTATTTAGTTTTAGCGACATACTTTGAACAAGACAGTATTATTTACGACAAATAATATTGTGTTCTAATCCAAAAGAAACAAATTTTTGAAAAATTTTACATAAGACACTTACTTATTTGTCAGAGAGTCAAACTCGTGAATGTAGATTTTTCTGCTTCTCATTTAAGAATTATAATTTATAGATTAAAAAATAGTGAAATTTAGAAGAAAATGATTTTTTCTGAATCAAAAAAAAATTTTTTTTAAGTGAGAAAAGTGTCAAACTTATTAGAAAATGTCCCACACAATTACAATAAACTTATTAAAGTATCTGTTTTGTATATATCCTTTCTTTGGGACGGATGATTTAAATTTTATACCTAGAAACAATCAATAAAAAATATCAACAAAAAAGTTTACCTTCAAATTAAACGATTTCTTATTTTTTTTTTTTTTTTTTTTTATTTAAATTTGTAAATCACAAAGAAAAAGCAATTAACAATATAATCAATCGTAATTATTTGGTATTATAAAAAATACATTTGTTAAATCTATCCTGTCATTACTTATCAAGTCAAGTATAAATCATTGTATCACATATTACTGTGTCTGGATCAAAGAACAGGTTGTATTTATAGACTCAATCACATACATGACGTTGATGCAACTTTTTACCACCATTCGTTTACTTGTAATGCAATACAACCTTTCAACTTAAGCAAATTTTGATCAATTAAATAAATATAAATAGCATTCGATTCTTAGGATTAAGTTATTAATTTTTTTTTATCTGATACTTTTTCATGTTTGTTCTGTCGTGTAATCTTTCATTTTCATCGGCTTTTAAAGAATACATTGTCCAAGTAAAATAATCTTTTCTTTTTTTCTTACCTACAGATGCCTTCTGATAAGATATCCATTTATTTGGTAAATCTAATAGGCTTAACGGAATATCCTTAAGAAAATAAATTATTTTTTTATCTTATGTTCAACTTGGGAAACACGTTTTTCGAAGAAAGAAAAAAAAGTTTTTTTTGTTTTAAAATTTCAGATTGTTTTTCATTTGTAAATTAAATTTATATCGATAATTTTTAGACTCTAACGCTTTTTAATTTGAAAAATCTAAGAAAAAATGCAGTCACTGAAATTTAGTCTTACACCTGCAAAGGATCAGTAGCATCATTGAAATTATATATTTGCTCATAAGACTTGAGGATATAATCATTTTTCATCCTTATCAGATTTTAAAATATAATTAATATAAATAAACCACAGGTAGTTGTCTGGTAATGTTTGACATTACTCTATTTTTGATTAAGCAAAGAAACAAATAAGGATTAATTGATGTTCATAAAAATTTCTTTCTATTTCGATTTTTTTTTTTAATAAATACATTAAAAAGTTTATACTAGGACAAAATGTTTGTAGTTTTTTATTTTGTAGTACATAAATTTCGATTTTGTTGTTATTAAATCGATGAAGGCAATTACATTCATTGTTCACTTTTTCACATAAAAAATGACAAATAGTTTCGAACTAACCCAAAAAAATCCCTAACGTACCACTCCCAACAGTTAAAGTCGGCGATATGACCACAGCAGTTAAAACCGACTCAAACAATTAATTAAAAAAAAAAAAAAAAAATTTCGAACTAAATTAAAGTTTAATATTTTATAAATGTTAGAATCAATAAAAATAAGGGGAGAGAAAGTTAATATTACTTTGCATTTTCGTAAACTGACCTCATTAACTTTATTAAAAATAAACTCAATAATGCAAGAAATATACAAAATCTAATTTTGTACCAAAATTTTGACAATTTAAATTTCTCGATGAGTCTTATCATTGGATCAGCTAGTTATCATTTTAAACTAAAAATTAAGAATTCTAATTTTTAAAGAATTCTCTAAAATTTTCATAAACATTTATTCAAGTATTTTATCTTACTTTTTCTTATGCTTCATCTCATCTCCTGTATTGCAAGTCACCTTTACACTTAAACATATGTTAATCATCCCGATAAAAATTAAAGATACCTCTGAGTATTTTTCAATTACTCACTTTTTTAAAGTGCTTAACTTCAAAAATTCCAAACTTAAGATCTGAATAAATGTGATGAGTATTAAAAATGAAATCAGCTCTTCAAAATTTCTATAGGGTAGAATATTTACCATAAATGCATAAAAGACATATACATATGTTTTTAGTAGGTATGACTAATTCAGGATATTTCTCTTTTTTTTACCCTACGTGATTTCATTGAATATTAGTTGGATCACGATCAGCACCTTCAGACTTCGAATAAACCTTATTTTATTAAATTAATGTCCAATTGAAGATTTCAATTCAATATAAAATTTTAGCACATGATTTTTCTTGATCTTTTAAATAAATAAAAGTAAAAATAACTTTAAATAAGTTTTGATTAATTTAATAAATGTAATTTTAACGTACGTTTTTTCCACAATGAAAAATAATCATACGAAAATAATTTTACCAGTCATGTACTCCAATTATAACTGGCTTTTCATCTATAATGATACGTTTTGATCTGGAAGATGCTCAACGAAGCTAGAAATTAAATTCATATTTCAACCTTGAAGCCGGCTCATCAGCTTGATGGATCATCAGCGGCCTGGTGAAAAAAAAAAAAAAAGAATATGAGTGGAAGAATAAGTCCAGAGAGATGGACCAGCTAAAATAATAACTAAAATAGTGGCAGAGGTCATCGTCAGTTTTGAGACGTGGATGAACGTAATGGAATGAGTATAAGATAGAAGTCATACAACGACTGAACCATAGATATATATATATATATATATATATATATATATATATATATATATATATATATATATATATATATATATATATATACAGAATGAAAAAATTAGAGAATGGGATAGAGGAAGAACAAGCAAATTATGGCGATCGAGACAGCAGCACGAAGATCGTGCAGTCTTGGGACATAAGATTAGCTGGAGGTTGATGCAGGGTCAGATTCATGCTCATGTACTACCAACTCCTAGTTTCAGCTAACACAATTTTCACATGTCTTAGTTAAATATTTCTAATTAAAATTAATAATCTTCTGCAGAAACCAATTTTCGAGATCACGATAATTACTTGCTATCGATTATGGTTCATAAATTTGTACAAATCAATTGAAAATTGATACGTTGAAGCTTCAAGTTAGTAGTGATTGAAATTATATACTATATTTTTTGACAACCAGGACTTGTGACTTGCAACTGCATTCCACAGCGAAGAATACACTATAGTGTAGTGTAGACAACAGACAAAACAAAAAGCAGAGAACTGAAAGAGAAGAGTACGACGAAAAAGAAGAAGAATAAGAAGAAGTTTACCGCTAATGCGTTTCCTTAATGAACGTTTTCTTTGTCTCGAACAAACACCAAGGTCCTTACAGACTGATCTGTCCGGTGCCCAACTCGCAAAATAATTTTGCACTCGACAACATGGAATTTCTCGTCAACTACTCCCTCACAATGAAACTAATCACTCGGCATTGTCACTATTATCAATTGAATTTTAGACATTTTTTAGCTCTGTAATGATAAATTTTATTTTGCTAAATTAAGACTTGTTTATACATTTTGAATTTTGAAAATTTTTAATTTTCTCGAAAGCTGTTATTGACATAATATTAAAAAAAAATGTTCTTTTAAAACAACTTTAGAATTTCTAGTTAAATCGATTTTTGGGATTCAATCACATTTTTTGAGTTCGAAAAACTATGAAAAATGCCGGAAAAAACAAAATTAAAATAAGATTATTAATTCGAAATGTATGGTTAATTATAATATCGAATATTTTTTTGCAAAAACGAAGATATTGGAATTGATCGATTTTAAATTGACTATATTAGTTCTTATGTTTAAAAAACGATATCGAACGACGAATTTAGTTTAAAACCGAACAACTCGTTTGAAAGATATTACTGACCAAAAATTTTGTAAATTAGAAGTCTCCGGTAAAATGAAAAAATTTTTATTCAAATACATTAAAGTATATTTCTACAGATATTGAAGTAATTGCACAAAATTTTTTTAAAATGATAATGTTATAAATTTTCTTAGAATTAACTGTAATTTAGAAATAACTAATTGCTGCCACGTGAAATTTTTTAGACAGCTGAGAAATTAAGAGCAATTGCCGTGTTGCCTCGAAGTAAATTGACTCCAGTAAATTTTATAGTAACTTCAGTAAAAATATTACATTTTACTGTCATTTTTAATATTCAAATAGTAAAAAATCATTATTCATCCTATTAATTTTTCACATTCATTCTATTACCGGTATACATTTTATTTGTGAATAATTATTGAGAGAATTGTAATTAGATTCTGGGATTGCAGAGCGTTTTACGATTACTGTGATTCCTACGTTAATTTTTAGAGAAAATTTCTTTCTCTGTATTATTTGTAATTAATTTCTTTCATTTGAAGTATTAAAATTGATTTTTAACTTTCCATTTTAAATATTAATAATTCTCAAAAATAGGATGTTATTTGTTTTATTTGAATATCTTCTTTTTATGACAAATAGATGACTGATTTCTCATTCTTTAAAATAATAATTATTGATTTTAATTTAAAATGAGCACAAGGACTGACGTCCAAAATAGAGGGAAAATACTTTAGTTTAATAAATTAAAAAAAAATATATATGTACAAATAAATTTGTTTAAAATTGAATATAATAAAATTTTGAAATATTTTTCTGATACAACTTTTCAGATTTTTAATCTCGAAAGACTGTTTTTTTTTTTTTTTTTTTTTTTAAATGTTATTAGAAAATGATATTAAATTTAAAGGGACTGTAAACGGATAAATGAGATGAATCAACTAAACAACAGTAAAGTCTCCTCTATAGCAATTCTTATCATTAGGGTAGCTGTTAAAATATTCAAAAGTAACCACGGCTATAGCCACATTAGACTCTGATGCTATTGAAAATAAATGGGTGCTATTCTCTCAACCCGAGAGCTTGAATACTTGAGCTAGTTAAATTTTAATTATATCCGTCAGGTGCGACACCCAAGCTCCGACGACGTTAAATAGATACTCATACTATCTTCTCTTTCATCTCATCTTTTCTCGCTTCGCTTACCCTTTTTACTACCTTCTTTAATGGTGGCATACTGACACAGAAGAGTTTGTAATATTAACGACTATTCTGGACCAACTATTGTAAAAATAGTATTTAAATGCTACATAAGAAGAATTATTTTTTAATGTTTCTTTATAATTTTTTGATATAAACAATATACCATTTAATAATAATCGAAAATATTCTAAACCATAAACACCTTGAATGTTCCCGTTATTTAAACTTCTTGTTACAACATTGTCTTTATCCAAGTCAAATTTTGAGTAAGTACCAACTGTACTGAATTTATCGAAGATTTCTTGTATTTTTACTTGTTTTTTTTTCTTTTAGCAAAGTCACGCATTGTACCATTAGGTAATCTCTGTACTCGAGAATGTAACAATAAATTTTGCCAATGTGAATTAACAATTTGTGAATCTGCATTGGTTGTACCATGCATATCTTTTACCATTAAGCCATTTAGATTTTCCAATGAAAAGCATGAATGCGACCACAATGGTCCCAATGATTTTACTTTATCACTGACGTGTAATAGTATATGATTATTTATTGAACAGAATTTTAGATCATATAAATCTGGAAATAGTTTGACGAACAATTGTAAATTTTTTTTACTGGTATTTATCATCGTTTGAGTTATTACATTTGCGTTTAGCATCACAATAGAAGTTGCTAAAAGCATATAGTGACTGAAATACTCAGGTGTCATTATATCTGATAAAATAGGAACCAAGTAATAAAAGAACCAATTTTTATATTCTGATGCTTTCCAAGTGGCAAAATTATCAATAGTATTGAATCGATGAACGAACCGTGGAACTTGGATATTTTTAAATTTGTCTTTAACTACATCAATTACTTGCCTGAGAGAAAATGGACTTGAACTATATTCTGCATCAAACTATAAATGCATTAATTTTTTTACATTGCCTTCGTAAATACAATGCATCGAGTCGATTGCATTACCAACAATAAAATTAGGCATGACTTTAGACAGAGCGCAAGGTCCTTTAACGCCTTTAATTACTTTTTCAAAGCAACAGCTTTGTCTGCATAATGTAAGACACTTGTTAAACTACGTAGAGGTGCATTCGGTTGATATTTATAAATGTGAGTATGTCCACCTGTATTGAGCTTCAAAGTTTCACCGGGGTTTTCACAGTCAACACAACCATACTCGCCGTTAAATAACATCATGTTTAACACTGCAGCTTTCGCTGGAAGATCAGCCGTACCAGTCAGTAAAACAGCTTTAACAGTCCTCAATGCATTAAGATCGTGTATATAAAGCTGTTTTCCTTCATACAAACTTTGGAATTCCAAATAAAATTTATCTATATATAGATTATAGTCTGGCTTTACCAATCCAAACCACAGTCCAGCTAAGATTGTATTTTCTTTTAAGATTCTTTTGTGATAAGGTAATTCATTTATTCTTATATAAAAAGGAGTTAGGCTATATTTGGAAGATTTGAATGGTGATACTCCATCAATGTACCAGGTAAGTGAAATGTTGCATGGACTCGCAAAAAATCCATTTCTCCAGTATTTTTGATATAAAGTACCATCGTTAATATCTTCAACAGAAGTATTACTTGTTTTCTGCCGATGAAAACGATGTTGAAGCTGATCGAAAAAACCCGGTCGGCGAAATAGTTCTTGTAGCTGATCAAAAATAGATAATTGCAAGAAATATGCAACCTCCTTATGACCACAACTGCACTTTTCATCTTCAGTCATTAAATTATTAAGACAGTTAACGCAATAGTAATGTTTGAGTGCTTCAGCTTTGGACACATATTTATTAAAAATATGTAAATTATTTTTCTATAAGCCTTCAGAGGGACAGTGGAATTTTACGACTTCCATGACATCAGAAATACATGACTGTGTCATGTTGTGTTTCAGTAGCAATCATCAGATTGATAAAATCATCAAATTACTTTGTTCAACATTCATAACTGATCCTCTATAAAGTGGTATCAACAAACGATCCGCATCATTTATATTTTCTGCATCATCATTATTACTAATATTAGGATTGTCTCCAATATTGTCCAAAATCCTTGAATCTTCACTTTCTGCAGAGATCGAAGAATCGGCATTATTAGATGAATTATTTGGAGTAATTTCATTACTGCTATCATCAAAGGTCGAATTTTCTGATGATGAACTCTCGCTGGAATTCGATGGATTCGGATGGTCTGACGAATTATTTATATTTGATGTATCATTATCTAATTCAGGATTTGTGATCTGCAGAAAGTCTTCAGCAGTTTTGGTTTGTTCTGACTCGTAACTAAAAATTTAAGGAAAAAATTATGTCAAACAACATGCCAATAGGACTCCAAATGTTTGTTTTTTTTACACCTACGAAAATGACATGCAATTAATAAAAAAATAACTTACAGTTTTTCGTGCTTATTTTCATCACTCTTTTCGACAGATTTCATGTACTTATATCTTGCTCCTTGACTTTGTTCTCTAAGTTGTTTTCTCATATTGAAAATTTATAATATTGCTATTTGTGTCATTGACTATTGTTGACAAAACAAGTGTCTGAAAAATTTCTCATTTTCATTTTATCAATAATAGCATTATAAATATTATTAATAAAAATTAAGATTATAACAGGCCGTACTTACCAAAATTGTTGTTGTTTTTTAGAAAAAATTAATAAAATTATTTCATTCACCAAGGCTGCACTCTATCTTTGTTTTAGGTTATCTAATCTCAAGCGCTCCAAAATCTGGAGATAAATCTCCAGTACTATGATATAACATTTTATATTTTATTTATTAATAATAACAAATTTTTTTATCGAATTCTTTTATTTAAATTAGTAATAAGTTGTATTAGTTAAAATATTTTTTTTTTTTTAAAGTTGTAAACTTTATAAAGTTCCCTGATAGCCAGCGCTTTCTCAGTAAGTGTTGACTTCCAGCAGTTACGGTTAATTTATACATCAAGTGGGCGGTAATTCTTCTTTCAACAACACTTGTAAGCAAATTGACGTAAATCTACGGCCGCAACTTGAATACAAGTTAACAATCAAACTTGTAGTTAAATTTCCTTTCAACTTTACTACAATTTGAAGGAAATACTTGTATAGCAAGTTTTGACGTCTATTTGCAGAGTAAGTTATAGGTAACTAATAGGTAATCGCTCGCTTTGCCAACTCTTTCCGTCAAGTTTGCTTCAAATTGCGGACGCAGATTGACAGTAAGTTATAGGTAAGGTGGCTATCAGGGTTGTGTTTATAAAGCTGACATAAATAGTCGATAAACTAGTGAATATATTAAGCTGAGTTTTCTTGTCTGCAATCGGTAAAGAAGATGGTACCCAATCATGCGGTCTTATTAAAAATTGACCAATAGCGTTGAGCATTGCTCTCTCAGATGACCAATAGTGTAAGAGTATCATAATTGTGTCGACATTGTGCGTATAACGTCTACAATATACTACGCATAACATCTACAATATACTAAGCGTCGATTTTGTTCTCTACAGCTCTTCATTTAATTTTATTTTCATTTGATACATTTGATAAAGATTTAAATCATGAGATTTGCTCTGATATATTGGATTTTGGACAAAAAGTCTGATGTAATAGCTATCTCGAAAATTCCTGCGCGTGATCGACACGAAGGAGGTCTAACCTCACTCGAATGGACGGATAAAACAACTAATGTAACTATGAAGCATTCAGCGAGAGTTTTGAAAATGGGTTGTAAGTATTATTGAAATTATTTTTATGTATAAAAACAGGTGATTAATTAAACAAAAATATTCTTTTTAATAAAAGGTAAGAGATCTGATTTAGAAAAATTAGCAGTTGATGATGTCGGTTGTATTATTGATCCAAAAATACAAAAATCATACACTAAAGATGTATTGGACAAGAAAAAGGAATTACAAAATAAAAAAACAAAAAATAAGAGTGCAGTTAACCAAAAACAAAACCGTAGTGAATCCCTTCTAAAAAAAGCTTCGATTTTTAATAGCTTAAAAACTCAAAGTCCATCTGAATTAACTTCAGATGCGGTTGATCCTCTCCAAAATTGTACCAGATCATCTGATGGGGAATCAAGTAGTGAAGATGATAAGGAAGATAAAGAAAACGATACAATTGCTAATGAATTGGAAAGTCCACCTATATGTATGTAAACTTTCAGTAAATCTATTGAAGCTTAAAAGATTTTATTAAAAACAATATAATTTTTGTTGGAAAAAAATCATTTTTGTTAATCAAAAAACGATTTTTGGTGAAAAAAAAATTTTTGATGAAAAAGAAATAATTTTTGTTGAAAAACAATAATTTTTGTAGAAAAACAAAGTTTAATTGCTTAAAGCTTAATTGCTATAGTTTATTTATTTTAATATTAATAATTGAATTTTTTTTACTATTATAGTTTCTTGCTTTATTATTATTATAATCATAGTTATTAATGTTACCGTAATGATTATGTTTATAGATAATTTTATAAAATTACAATTTTATATTAAATTATTGCTAGCAAATATATTTTTTTTTTAATTTTAGTGCCTCATGAATTCATGGATGGTATGAGACGTATAATGTGCTATTTTGAAGGTATTCACCAAAGACAAAATACATCAACAAATGAACTTCAGACAAATCAGGTATGAATAAAAGTCATTTGTAAGTAATTTGAAAATATTTTGCTATCGATTTATAGATCGTTATTACATAACTATGTTTAATAATTTATCAATGATATTTACAGGTCATTAAGTGCATTAATACAGCTAGTCCAAATAAAGTAATATTGACCTTAACTATTTAATATTTTTTCCAGTAATTACTTTTAATACACTGATAGAAAGATTCACTTGTTTAAAAAAATATTTGTTAATAGTTAACAAATAATTTATTAGAGACTACTTTTTAGTATTAAACAAATATTTCTTAGTATTTAAAATGATTTATTTGTATTTAATAAATCTGATATTCCTTTATTAAATATTAATAAATCTTTATAAATACTAAGAAATATTTATTAAGGACTAACAAGTGGTCTCTAATGAATGATTTGTTAAATATTAACAAATATTTTTAACTATAAACAAATCCTTCTATCAGTGTACCAACGCATTTCTTCCATTATTCACAGGTCGAAATTTTCGAAGGCTCAAATTGTTATATACGTAAAGAAAGATTTGAATCTATTCTGCGCCGCCACGGAGAAAAAAAAGATTGGAAAAAAATTATTACGGAGATCTTAGTCGAATTATATGGAAATAATCTACAATTTTATTCAGCTAAAGGTTGTAAAGGATCTCTTGGAGTCTATTGGCGTCTAAGCGACGCGATTAAAGGTAGATATCGTAAAATTAAATTTATGACGTAAGATTATGATGATTTCATATTAATAAATTTATAATTTTAGATTTAATTTAAATAAAGTTGGCCATTCCTATCACATCAAAAATGTTTTCCAAACATATAAATAACGTTTGCTGTAACCGGAAGTTAAAATATAAAGGAGCGAGTCCTTCAACTTCGAGATCTTCTACAAAACGATCAATGACTACATCGAATAATTCTAATAAATTATCTAAACGACCCAAGAAATTGGAATTCTTTCAGCCAAATCACACTTCAACTCCATTTGATGAAACTATTTCTTCGGAGCTACCTGGAGCTAAAGATTTCTTTGCTCAATCACCTGCATCTAAGTCGTCAGATTATTCTACACAGTCGCCGTTACATGATCATCAGGTTAACTCTCCATCGCCATCAAGAATTGAAACTCCAGTTTACCGTCCTCAGCCACCTCCAACTACTCCTTCGAACTATTCGACACAACCACCAAGCAGTGAAACTCCAGGTTACCGTCCTCAGCCACCTCCAACTACAACTTCGACCTATTTTACACAGCCACCAAGTAGTAAAAATCCAGGTTACCGTCCTCAGCCACCTCCAACTACGACTTTGAGCTACTCTTCAGTATCAGCCAGAATTGAACATCAGAGTTATTTTTCTCAACCACTTGGAACTGCTGCTCCAAATTACTCTCCAATATCATCCAGTGTTAATACGATTCCAGTTTACTGTACTCAATCACCAAATGACTTACCTCCAGTTAATTGGCCAGCTGCACGAGGAAATGTGTACTGGCAAAATTATTCTGATAATACGCCGAACCAGCATCCGCACTCACATCAGAATCAAGATGAATCATTTAATGCTTCCAACATTTTTTCAACTTTTGAATATTTATAATAACTATTTTTTTAATTACTATTATTATTATTATTATTATTATTATTATTATTATAGCTGTGGTTAATAATTATTCCTATCATTAATTATATGTTACTAATTATAAGTATTTTTTAAATTTGCATTGTAACTGTTTAATTTTGTTTTATTCTGACTTTAATGTAACTTTTTTTGTCTTAAATCTGAATAAAATATATTTCAATTGAATTAATTTTGACTTAAATGAAACTTTTTTTAACTTAAATCTAATTAAAATGCATTTAAATCGACGCAATTTTGACTTAAATGTGGCTTTTTTGTCTTAAATCGATCCTAACTAAGCCACAAAAAGTCAAATCTAAGTCAACTGTTATGGAAATTTTATACTGACTAAAAAAATTAACTTAGTTGAAATTTGAAGGATTTTGACTTAAATTTTAAGTCATAATTAAGATTTTTTTTCGACCCGGGCAGATTTATTATAAAAAAATGATAGTAAATTAATCTCGTACAAAAAAATATCCATTAGTTCAAAAGCACATAGATATCATATACTATACGTGTGACTGATGGATTGATAAAAATAGATTACACCATTTAATTCTCTTGCACTATTATTCTAGTAATCATCAACATCAATCGCAGATGATAGACCATAGATATCCGTACAAGTTTTATGAACCATTTCGATTTGTGTTATGATTAGCGCAGAATTATGTCAAGCCTTATCATCGTTTGCAATTTCGCAGAATCATCAATTACAGAATAATTCTACTGCCATAGAGATCAGTTACAAGCTTAATTCTTACGAATAATGAAGTTTTTTTTCATTCTGATTTTAGTGTTTAAAAATTTTCATGTTTCTTTAGTTTCTTGTTTTGAAATAAGTGTTTTAAAATGGGATCAAAAGATTAATAATTTCGTCCTGATCATGAACAAATCTGATCCTCAAGAAGTTGAAGAGAGAAATATTAGAGTTGTACAATCTCGATTGTTAGAAATACATAATTTTCAAAAAGCACCTATTAGGATAGGATATTTTGAGGTAGAGTCAAATAATAACATGTATATATATTTTTTTGGCTAAATAAATAATGATAAGTGTAACTTTTTTTCAATAATTATAAATCAGTTTAAAATTAGGAAAAACCAATAATGATAACGTATGATAATGGCACGAAAATTACTGGAATTGTAGGAGAAATATGGAACACCTTATCAGAACACTTGAATTTTACGTAAGTAAATATAACTGTTCTTTCAAAGGATAGGAAGTACATAAAATTGAATGTCTGTAGGCTTGTACTGGTTAAAAGTGAAACGGAAATTTTTTCCAAACTAAGGGGAGATGTTATAGATGGTGTATTGGGTTTACTTGTCAGTAATAGTGTCGACATTATTCCTAATGCATTAATGTTCCCACCAAATTCGTCGATAGCAACTTCTATATCACCGTATTGGGATGATACGTAAGTTAATAGAAGTATATTTAAAAATAATAAAACAATTGTACGATCAATAATCGCTAAGTTGAAAAATAATTTTGCTTCAAGTTTTCAAATGTTTACCATAATTATTTTCAATAGAACATAAAATTAGTTAATTTTTTGTCTTAGTATTGATATTTAAAGGGTACAAATTGAAAATTTTCATTTTCCATTTAAATAACATGAAAAAAATATTAATAGTATATTACACACCTAGTGAAGTAAAGTAAGAAATGTCTCAGATCAGATGTAATGGCCAAGGCGAAGCCGAGGTCAACAGACATGTGATCTGAGACATTTCTTACTTTACTTCCCTCGGTGTGTAATATACTATTGAATTTTATATCTTGTTTTAGAAGCAACTTGGCTAGCTTAATACATATTTTTTGAGAAATGGAATACTCTACGCAAAAGGTCTTTGATTATTTTTCGATAAATTTACTTTTTCAAAAGTTATTCCAGGTTAAAATTAAACATATCCTAAATTGCCAGATTTTCTTTTATTAATAATAGATATTAATAATGATAATTATCAGAAAAATTATTATTGCTTAGATACAAAATTTCAATCTATTTCGAAGAACATTCAATTTTAGCTGGTAGAAAAAACTTATCACACCATTTTTACCAAGTTGTCAATATAATTAGTAATAACTTTTGAAATTAGTAATTTCGAAAATTATTGTAAGTAGCTTGTAAGACAAGGCGTATAATTTCAAAGCTTAGTGGTATATTGTGCAACTAGTGTGGCAATCGATAATACCACATTAGTTGCAGATGCTAATTTTCGGTACAAATGTGGATTTGGAGAATGTGGAGATAAATTCTAGTGCCAAGTTAGGTTCCAAACGCAAAGCCTCCCCCGTCCCCCGCTAATACCTGGGGCAAAGCAGAAGAAAGTAAATTCCACTTATTATCGTAAAAAAACGTCACAAACTTTAAAGTGAATATCGTAAAATCGAGATTGTCTAAATCGCCAAGAACGTCCGAATGATATACAATATTTTTTGTCATTATTGCTCAGAAGATTCAATTTAAGAGGAATAAAAAACTAATAATCATAAGCTTAGTATTATTTGATCTCCAATTCAATGAATTATACGTAAAGAGTAAATAAGCGCTATTCAACTATTAGCGCTATTCAAGTTATCAACGATATTTCAAAATTTAACTATTGTCTCGACTTATGTTTGCATCTAGCTTAAGGATATTTGTCCATTCAGAATATTCATCAAACAAATCATGGTTACTCAAAATATTTTCGTTGAATGTACTGTTATTCATAATTTTAATAATGATGATATTCAGTGCTTTGGGATTCATCTTAGAAAATTTTAACAATCAAACGAAAACTCAAAAAAAAATTTCTGGGATTCAAGACCACATATTTTATACATTTGCTGCATTTTGTTCTCAAGGTATGTAATAAGTACTGATTGTTTCAATAAAGAATCGTAACAAAACAATTTTCAAATTGAAAAATTTTATTTTCAGGTTCATTCCAAAAACAGCACAATAATTATAAAGTATTTGAGTTTTCTCGGAGAATTTTTACTTGGTTTCTTTTGTTCACTGTTAGCTCACATTTGATTTCATTGATGACAAATACTGAAGTGAAACCACCATTCAAAGACTTCGTTGGTCTTCTGGTTAAAACTAAATATAAAATATTACTTCTTGAAGGATCGATAGTTGACGAAAAATTTCAGGTAATAAACTTCAACGAAATGTAAGAACACTATTTTTATTAAAATTAAAACTCTATTGACTCTAAATTGGAGTCAATTAAATAGAATTTGATTTTCAATTTTCAAATATAAAATTTTAAGAGACAAATTTTTTTTCAGTTGGTTCTGAAACAACTCTCACAGTTTAACTTATTTAAAAGATTTCAGCCACGTATGCTCTACGTAAAGTCAAACGCAGAAATATATAAAAAAATCTGTGATGGCAAAGATAGTGGATACGCAGTCATCGAAACACTCACCAAACGATATTCTAAAGAAATGAAAATGTGTAAATTGGAACCCACTGGTAAATCTGTCGAAAAATCGTGGTCTGCAGCTATAATTGCAATCGGCCATAAATATAAACGTTCTTTTGATATTGGGTATGAGTAATAATTTTTAACTTCTTGCTATGAGAATCAATAATTTTCAAAAACTGAGGGGTTACTAGTTTCATTACAATTTTCGAAAATTCAGTTCTCATTACCTTTTCCCGTTACAAGGTCCTAGGGAGCTGTATTGATTGTTTTACGAGGATGTCACAATGTGTGTGTGCGTGTTTTTTTAACGACAACCGATCGGAACGTAATCTTAACTTCAAAATACTACATTGATTACCACAAACAGCATCGAAATCGATTGATTCATTTAAGAATTATTGTTTATTGTTGAAAAATTTCGAAAGAAGTGTTTTTTTTTCACATATATGTAAGCTGTAGCTTCAAAATTATTCGTCAAGTTATGTAGCTGGTAATAAGTAATCTTCATGAGCTAATGAAATCGTGTTAAATGCTTTAAACTAGATTAAAATTAAGATTAAAATCGGATTTTTAGTTCAAGAGACATTGTCAAAAAAATAAAAAAAAAAAAGTTTTTTTTTGCGCATAACTTCCCCATTTCTGGTCGCATCATTTTACAGTTAAGGTGTAATCTTTTTGAACTCTTGAAAAACTGTTGAATATCGCAATTTGAAATTTAAAAAAAATTGTTTTATAAAATTTTATGGTAGATATGCTTTGAAAAATACATTCATTTCTATA
Source organism: Cotesia typhae (assembly GCF_013202065.1). Lineage (NCBI taxonomy): Eukaryota > Metazoa > Arthropoda > Insecta > Hymenoptera > Braconidae > Cotesia > Cotesia typhae. The sequence goes on from NW_027423774.1 coordinate 16,034,108, forward strand.
AACATTTTTGGGGCAACATAACAAATGGTTAGGGTCGTTACAATCATCGTCAAATAAAAACATGTCCCTAAAAAAAAAAAAAAAAAAAAAAATAATAATAAAAAATTGTAATAAAATAAGGTTGACTCTTTGCAAGCCATCCTTGAAATTTCTCATGATTTTTGAGTTCAAATCATTCAAAACCAGACACACTTAATAGTAATTAAGCTTTTCAAACTCGAAAAAATGATTGTAAAACGATTTTTTCTTCAAGCTCAAAAATCGAGTAAGTGTAGAAAAATTTTTAAGTTCTTACAGATAGATGCATTTTTTGAAATTCTTGAACTACAATATCTTCAAATGATTAGGAAAATTTTGATGCGACTTACGACTTTAGTTACAGCTTACCGAAACGTTGAGATCTGTAAAAAACTCAATTGACATAATTTCACTGATAGAAGGATTTGTTTATAGTTAAAAATATTTGTTAATATTTAATAAATCATTTATTAGAGACCATTTTTTAGTATGAAATAAATATTTCTTAATATTTAAAATGATTTATTTGTATTTAATAAATCTGATATTCATTTATTAAATATTAATAAATCTTTTTAAATACTAAGAAATATTTATTTAATACTAAAAAGTGGTCTCTAATAAATGATTTATTAAATATTAACAAATATTTTTAACTATAAACAAATCCTTCTATCAGTGTTGGATTATAAACTACTTCCAATTTTTGGAAATTAAAACTTTCAGTGATTTGATTGTAAAATGTTAAAGTCTTGGAATGTTTGAAATGTTATCCTGGTTTATTTTGTTTGTCCATTTGATTAAAAATGTAATTTTTTTTTTTCAGGATTATGAGATTACGCGAAACTGGAATTTTATCAAGATTGAAAAAATACTTAACCCGTGCAGATCACGAAATCTTAGAGTCCAATCCAACGATTATCGAATTACAACATGTCTATGGGTTATTTATTATTTTATTATTGGGAAGCTCTGTTTCAGTTATTATTCTTATGGGTGAAAACATTTTTTTTTGGTGCTATAAACGAAAAAAAAATTTTAAATTAAAGCAATCGATAGGGAAAAAACGTTCGAAGAAGTTACGAAGAAAGGATGGAATTAAAAAAGAAACCATATAAATCACACAAAATAAACTATTCGTGAGTTTGCCTAATAAATATAAATGTAATTGTACGCCTCAAGACATGAAGCGTTTAAATTTTGGTATAACTCTCAACTTGTCAAAGTCAAGTATGTGTCTCAATTTCTATCACAGCTATAAATTTATACTTCACGGTAGGATGACAAAAGGAATATGTAGGAGTACATGTGCAAGCGGAACTGATTTCAAAAATATATTCTCTCGTATTTATTATATGAAGAAAAAAAAATTAAAATATGTCATTTAGTTTATTCGTATTTATCTTCTTCGTGAATACTTTAGCTACCTAGTATTTCGTGTGTTGACAGTGCTTTTATAATTTTTTTTTTTTTTATTAGCTTCTGAATAATCATAAGTAGCCTTGGATTTTAAATGAGTGCACAGTTTGATATTGATTACTAATAATCAGGGCCTGGAAGTTGGGGCCAACAATTAAACTTAAAAATAGAGCAAATTTAAATTAATAATCACAACCGAAATGACGATCGCGAGCAAGTTCAAGCGCTTAAATACTATACTATATTTTAAGCATAAAATGTCAAAATAAAAATGAGGTTGGCATCAAAACACGTGGGCTTGAACAAGACAATCTGACATCAACGACAAAACTATAGAATAAAAATCACAAGTACAGGATAATGTGAAATATTTACAAATGTTTCATGAAATTTCAGATAATTTTTAGCAAAAGTCTGTCTTATTTTTTTTGTCTTATTTTTTCTGTTTTATTTTTTCTGTCTAATTTTTTTGTCTTATTTTTTTGGTCTTATTTTTTTGTCATTTCTTTGTCTTATTTTTTTTGTCATATTGTTTGTCTTATTTTTTTGTATTATTTCTTTGTCTTATTTTTTTGTCTTAGTTTCTTTATTTGTTTTCTCTTATTTTTTTTTGTCTTATTTCTTTGTCTTAGTTTTCTTGATTGAGATCATTTTGTAAATTTTTTTGGGCTTGACTAGGCAAAAAATCATCTAATACTTTTTTTGTAGAGAACATTTTGCTCTATAATTACCACCGAAGACTTGAGCTTAAATCGATCAGCAGGAAAAAATTAAAATGTAAAACCTAATTTTTTAGTAATTTTCAAGTTTTTAACCGAAATTATTATGTAACATTTTTTGAGCTTCTCTGAGCCAAAAATATTTCGAGATTATTTTGTAGAGAATATGTTTTTCTATATTTACCAGCAAAAAGTTAAGCCAAATAGAAAAAAGTGTAAAAATATAAAAATTATATTTTTTATAAATTTCAAGTATTTGACCGGAATTATTTTAAGTCAACTATTTTTTTTTATCTACTGTTGTCTACCACAGAAGTATTAAAATCCGCTTCTAAAACTTTGCTCCTCTTTCGTCTAGCCTAAATCTGTACGCGGAGACTTTTGCTAAAAATTATCTGAAATTTGATGAAACATTTGTAAATATTTCACATTATCCTGTACTTGTGATTTTTATTCTATAGTTTTGTCGTTGATGTCAGATTGTATTGTTCAAGCCCACGTGTTTTGATGCCAACCTCATTTTTATTTTGACATTTTATGCTTAAAATATAGTATAGTATTTAAGCGCTTGAACTTGCTCGCGATCGTCATTTCGGTTGTGATTATTAATTTAAATTTGCTCTATTTTTAAGTTTAATTGTTGGCCCTAACTTCCAGGCCCTGCTAATAATTAATAAAAAACTTAAATAGACTATTTGGTGCAACTAAAATCTCCTCATTTGAGCAAAGAATACCGCGAAAAATTTGAACTTAAAATTAGGGAAAGGTAGCCTAAAGCGGGTATCTCGTCCAAAGTGGGTAGGTGCTGTTTTATTGTGACATTGAGTGCGAATGTCAAAGTATACATTTGTAGTGATCATGGGAAAACTCCTGAGTATTTGAAAGCTCTGATGGGGTATTCGAATTTTGACAGAAAGTAACAAAATACAAAATAAAGAAATTGCTAAATTTGTTAAAATTACGAATGGAATGTGTCATCAGATGATTCGAACACTATTACACTTGTGATAATATTAATGAAACCATATTATTTTGGTACCACTTAACTCTAAAGGACGATACAAATTCGGACGGTTCCCTTTGTATTTTTGATTTTACAATTGTTTAGCAAAAAATCGTGTACTGGGGCAAAATGGGTACCTACTTACGCTGCTCTGATTCAATTCTATATTTATTTTGTCATACAATATTATCAAGTAATGCGTAAATATAAGAAAAAATTGGAAATACATGCTTGATTGAAAACTTATTATCAATTTCAATAGAAAAATGTTTATTTTGCTTAAAATTAATAAAATAAAAATAAGATCATTATTTCAATGATTGCAGTGCTTAAAAATCTTTTTTTCATGTTAGCTAAATACATAATTTTATTATCACAATTAGTTTTATCATTAGATTCATCCATATGTAGTGCTTATCCGCTTTGGGCTAAAGGGTAGGGCAAAGCGAGTTTTTAAACAGTTTTTATTTTTTTTTGATAAAAAATTCTTAGGCCCAAACTAAGACAATATTCCTATCTAATATTGAAGTTCGATCACTAATATGTCGGAAAGAATAATATTTGTTAGTAAGTCGAAGAAAAACTAAAACTTCTAGGCCTTCTTCGTTAGCTTACCCGCTTTAGACCACCCTCCCCTACCTCTTAATATATCTAATTATTTATATAAATATAAATAACACCATAAAATCTTAAGAAATATCAATTTTTTGTATCTTTATTGTAATTAATAATTGAGAGTAATAAATTTTTTCTGTATTAATTTATAAAAAACTTCATTGTTTTGATAAAAATTGAATAGAAAAAAAAATACATAACTAAAAAGTTTAAAAGCAAATAATTTGTTTTGAGGATAAATAGATTGAAAAAGTATTATTTAATAGACTGTCTTCTGATATGAACGTATATTGATGTTTACATTAAACGGGAAGGCAAGAGAGGAGAGATGAACCATTAGCGTTGATGTCAACGTTGTCCTTTATAGCTTTCGAGACATCTTCCTTGCATTTCTGTACATCTCTGGGTCGCATCGTGTTTCACATTCTCATCTTGACGTCCTCAAGTCTCTTACTCCTTTCTCGGCCGCATTTACACTTATACCCCTGCACCGAGAATCTCACCCTGTTAGTCTCGACTCACACTCAGCTAGTGTCCTTCTTCTTTCCATTTGTATTCTCTCTCTTTTATATGTCTTGACACCCCTACGTGCTTACGTATAACAATCAAGCCCCCGCTAGATATCTCCATATGGCACTTACTGAGCTCAGGGTGTTCTCCACTCTGTTGCATCTCGATTCAACCGATGGGAATTTCCCGTGTGTATTCTCGCGAGTCCGACTAAAAGGAGTTGTTGAGTCCTTTCAGAGAATTACGTTCGATCGAGGTGACTTAACTCCCTAGTCTCTTAATGCATATTTGCGGTCTCTCGTTGGACACACATTCCACCTTACTACGTGAACCCACGAATCCCTTTCAATTAAAAGTATACTGTTACAATAATGTCTTTCCGCTAAATTTGTTTCTGCACATTTAATCATTTAATATCGGTAATTACTTACCCTCGATGCACTTCTCGGTATATCTATTTTTATTTTTGTTTAAATACCGTTTTAATTACCCTCCAGTTTCTGTATTAAGGTATTCTATTATTATTTTTTTTTTAAGCTGTTGACTTACATTTTACACCCTATTACATACTTTAGTGGTTATGCACGCATAAAAATAGAGTTATCGATTTCATCATATTAACTTGTTGCTGAAAGTGATAATATATCGATACTGTCATTCTAATACGTCGTATCCCACATTTAGAAAATTTTACAGCAGACAGTAAGAACGGTTCATTTTTAACATTGATTAAATGGGATTCAACGGATGAAAATATTTATTTAAAAATTATTTAATTATTATATTTATTTAAAAATTACTTCAAGAACTATAAAGATTTCGGACTAAAAATCGAATTGTAGCTTCATAATCGATAGCACTTTGTAGCTAAATTAAAAAAGTTTATTAAAAATATTTATAATTGAAGATAACCAGTTTTTTTTTCTCGATTTATCACAAATGCAAAGATACCCTTTTAAAATTCAACTCCTCATTTGATCTTTGAATTTTTAATATGACTTGCATAATATTGTTGTGATTCTATTTTTCAAAAAAACTCAAATTTTGTGGGATACGACGTATTAGAATGGCAGTATCGATATGTTAAATTGGTATAATAAATAAATAAATTCTCTATCATAAAAATAGCGAAATTATATACCATTCAACAAGCTTTAATCTATTAAAGTATTAATTTAAAAAAAATAATCTATTAAAATTTCTCAAATGAAAACACACTTAGAATTTTCTTAATTTCCAAAGCAGAAAGTTGGAAAACAAAAATAAAATATTTTTAGTAAATTATTACATTTCTAATATTTTTATGATGACTTTAAAAAAAAAAATACTGATTAATATGTTGACTCGTCATAATTCAGATTAAGTTTATTTAAATGAAAATATTCTTAATTACAAATAAGTCAAAAATTTATAAATCAGATAATTTAGTCTATTAATGGAAATTTATTTTTTTTTTATTAAAAGCTAATCAAAATACATTAAAATTACAAACAAATATTTTTGTTGCACTAAAGTTATTAAGTGTCTATATTTGAATTAAATAAATTTTGAATAATTTTTACGGTTACATAAAGATATATTTGGCTGAAGGTTGACCTAAGTTGAATTATTTTTCATAACAGCAAAATAGATTTGGAAGAAACAAGTGGTGTTATTGAGTAGTTAATGTTGAGGAAATAATTAGGTACTGTAACAGTAATTTAATACAGTACAAAATAAAAATAGCATGAATTTATTGAGGATCACTGGAGTTTGGAGTAACTCAACTCATTCTGGGGATGGTCACCCTCATTGGACTACAAAATGTTGTAGCTAGAGGCGGCGAAGGGAATAGCCAGAGATAGGGGCAGTAAAAGTAAGAGAGAGAAGCAAACGAGAAGGAGAATTGTGGGTGGCAAGAGGCTGTAAGGGTAGACTCTAAAGTCCAACGAAGGGGAGCTACGGCTACGTCAAGGCAACGGGAAAATTTACGCCTGCTGGTGAATTCCTACAGGGCCTCATATCACACGTATAAGACACCAACACAAGTAAACAATGGTTTTTCCAAGTTCTCCCACGTTCGTTCAATACAGGGGTGTACCTAAATTTTCAGTATGCCCAACAAATTAAGATTATTGATTTTTGTGAAAACTCTTTAACTTTAATTAATTATAAAAAGTTCAAATCTTAAATTCTGAGAATAATTTTGAGCTAATAGTACTTATTTCACTTTAATAAATAATAAATGGTATTATTGGCTTTTGAAATAAAACGAAAAAGATAAAAAATTAGTGTTGCCTTAAAAAATTCATGAAAAAAAGAAACAAAAAAAAATACGTAATTGTAAATAGATAAAATTAATTTTAATTTTATCACTAATAAGATAATTTTTTTCTACATTATCAATGGATTTAAATGATATTTTCAACAATCGAGTATATTTATGCTTTTTATTTTCTTGATATCTACTTTCCTATCATACAATTGTAATATGAGCTTAATAAAAGCGTTTGAAATAAATATCCTTGAAAAAAAAATAAATCTCCTAAAAGTGACATTTGTCAAAAGATAATTGATGGTGCAGTGGATAATTAGTTACAAAATGAAAATTATTAATAGCTATACAAAGATTTGGTATTATGAATTAGACAAGAATAAATCTGTCATTCGCTTTGTCGCATTTTGGATCGATCTTCTTGAGCTCAAGTTAAGGCACCTCTTGCTAGATTTCTAGCTTCTATCCGTACCGTCAGAATTTCTAGACGTCAGAATGACAAAATAGAGGAAGACCAAGAAGAGAGAGGGAGAGAGATAAGAGAAGGAAAGAGAAGATAGGATGAACAAGAGAGCACTGGTCTGTCGACTTTGATTTAGTATTCAGGCAACGTCGATGAGTTGTACACACAACGTCCAAGCCACCGGTGCGGACAGAGTACCAACTCCTGAAAGGACTTCTTCGGCAATCAACACTGGTCCACAGACCTTGTTTGTCTTTGCGCGTGATTGGCGCCTTGGACTGACATGCCAACCAGCTCCTGGACCGATTGCTGTTCCACACTCTTCCTCTTTCTCTCTCTATTTCTATATATATTCATGTCCTTCGCACTCTCACTCTCCTTCACAATCTCCGTTCCATAGTTTCCTTGTGTGTTATATTATGTGCGTGAGCTTCAAGCTTCGTCTGTCGATCGACCCCCTTTCTCTACGTGAGGTCCTTCCATATCAAGCATAGGCATGTGGAAAATCAATTTGCTTACATCAACAAAATTGGATCAAATATTTTTTTATTATTATAATATTTTTATTTCCACTAAATTTCATCTACAGATGTATAGATATATAAATATTTTTGTCTATCGCATTCTTGCGCAAATATTTAGTTGTTTTAAAATTAATGTATTCATTGATATAATTTCCGGTATTTTTTTTTATCAATTTCAAATTATTTAATACTAGCTTATACCCGCGGCTTCGCCCACGTTGAAGCTCTTAGATAAATATCAAAGATCATTACATTCCAATAGAATCGAATCAATGTGATTCTAATTTTTTGACAAACAATTTTTTTATTGTTCGTAAAAAATGATTTTGAACTTCTCGCTAAGAAAATTGAAAATTTTCAAAAGTTGGGAAGTTAGAGGTTTTACCCCGTTTTTCGAAAATCAAGTTTTCAACGGATGTCAACATTTTGAGGTCCTAGAAAGCTTTTCCGAATGTTTCCAAAATGATTTCCGTACGTCTGTATGTGTGTGTGTGTGTGTGTGTACGGCCGTATATAAACTTCTAATAACTTTTCAACGGCTCGACCGATTTCATCGCGGTTGGCACCATTCGAAAGGGCTTGTCCAAACTTAGATTTGGACTATAATTTGGACCGATTCGAACCAGTAGATTTTGAGAAACCTCAAAAAAACTGCAAAAAAATTTTTTTTCAAATGTGGTTTTTTTGAAATAACTTTGAAACGGCTTTATCGATCGATTCCAAAAACTAATCAGCTCTTAACTGAAAAAAACCACATCGATTGTCACTAGAACGGTTGAAATCGGTTAATTCGTTCGTGAGTTATCGTTAACGGAAAAAATCGTTTTTTCGGAATTACTTTAAAATTCCTTGTTCGATCAATTTAAACGTAAAGGTTCTTCACGAGGCTTTAAAAACTGCGTTGAATGCTATTCACCACATAACAATCGGTTCATTTATTCAAAAATTTTTACGGTTTAAAAATTCGAAAAATAGTGTTTTAAACTTCTAGCAGATTTTTGAGCTCGGAGAGCTCAAAATGATACGAAAATATTTTTTTTTGAGCTCGAAGAGCTCTAAAGCGTAAAAAATGCCGTTTTGTGCGCTTAAGTATGAAATGAACGGGAAATTGCAGGGATGGCCTTTAGGGTCAACCGTTTTCCTAATTTTTTTTTTTTTTTTTAATAAAAAGTATCCTATGTTACTTCTGATACTTCCAAGAATATGTGCACAAAGTTTCATGGTAATCAGTTCAGTGGTTTTTAAAAAAATTGTCTAAATTGACAAATATTCCAAAATCAAATGAAAAAAACAAATATATTGATTTTAAGTCTACGAATAACACTTCGATCAAGTTTGAAGATTAACAAAATTACAATTAATCAAGCCGTAAAATACAAGTTGTATAAAAGATTTAAGGTAGCTAGAGATAATGTTATTATTCGAGTTTAGGACTAAGTTAAGATCATAGAATCAAGAAAGTGGATTAGATTAGATTAGACTACTTCTCGGCACTGGGAAATTTTACCTATTCGATCGTTGCACTTGAGTGGTGGGGTGGTTGTTGGTTATAGAGCTAACTTAGAACCTAACTTATCCTACAAGACATTGGAAAGAATTCGGCTTACGTCAAGATTCGAACCCACGCCTGTGGCCAGTCCTGATATACGACGTCTGGAATTGAAATTGTGTAATAGTATATTACACACTGAGGGAAGTAAAGTAAGAAATGTCTCAGATCACATGTAATTGTTGGCCGAGGCGAAGCCGAGGTCAACAAACATGTGATCTGAGGCTTTCTTATTTACTTCCCGAGGAGTGTATGCTATTTTTTTGCTCGACGAAGGCAGAAAATGGCAATTTCGTTTAGCGCAGCGAGCCGAAATTTGACGCTTTCTGCCCGTCGAGCAAAAAAAGTAGTTGTACATAGAAAATAACCAGTAGTGCAATTAAGGAAGATATTTGTAAATACAAACAAACGAATAAGTTTACATTTCTTATTGTGAAAATTATAGAAGGACATAAAAACGGGAATTAAATACTTGAATAAAAGTTGGTTGGAAATTACGCAGTTCTCTGTCCTTTAGTTACAGTGTTTGGATTAGTGACAGTGCCACGTGCTCTTAGTATTGTGAACCCGAGTAAAAATGAAATTTTTGTTTTTTACGAAAACACAATAAATTTCGTTCGACCGCCGCATCACTGCTGCACTACCGCCGTTTGGTGGACTATTATACCGCACGCTAAAAATGTACTCACCCTAGCATCGCTGCACGACCGCTGCACCACCGCCGCACCAATTCTAAATCCACTTTCACCAATTCTAAAACCAATTTCACAAAAAAATGGCATCGTAATTAATGTATTAGGCAATAATTAATTAATAAATAATCTGACTAGAAATTTTAATAAAAGACCTATAGTCCAACCTCCTTTTATTCAAATGCTTAATATTGGAACAAAAAAATTTTTTTAAATCAGGCCTCGAAGAGCTCAAACATGTCACAGAAGTGCAATTTTAAGATCTTAGATATGAAATTAGCGGGAAGTTGCAGGGATGGTCTTTAAGGTCAACACACACACACACTCACGCGCGCGCAGATTTACAAACACCATTGCGGGAATAGTCAGGGAAGCTCCCTAGGATCTCAAAACGTCGAGATCTTATGAAAACTCAATTTTCGAAAAACGGGATAAAACCAAAAACTTCCCGATTTTTGAAAATTTTCAATTTTCATAGCGGGAAGTTAAAAAAGACAAATCTAAAATATCAACTTAAGGAAAATAATTTTGCTTATGATGATTTTTAACCCTTCTGTGATGTGTTTTATATTTACAATTATAAATATTAGTTTGTAATTTGTGTAACTACATAAAATTGACAGAATATACTTATTATATACATACTAGTCTAAGTTTAATAAAATCAATCTGGCAATAACTTAATTGAACACGGAATTATTTCACATATTACTGAATCAATAAATAAAATATAAAGTAAATAATGTAAAAATTGAGTTGTTGGAATGTAATTTATAATTAATTTTTTTTTTTGCAGTTTTATTTTCTTTTACAAAAATCATGATTACATGTTCCCAGAAATTTTCTTAGCATAATTAAATTTTTTTTTATGTTAAAAATTGATTTCACTTCCTTTTTTTCATTAGATGCGAATAACTGAAGATTAACAATGTATTTTTAAGTTTTATAAGATTTTTTTATTTGTAAAAAAAATTTTTTTTCAAAGCATAAAACTTTAAAAGAATTGCACAATTTTTCATCAACAACAAGGTACATAGATATATAAGAAAGTTGAGCATGAAACGATATTGGAAGGCATCTCTTCTGTGTTCTGGCAGGGTGGTGAATGTATTTCGCTTGTCCAAAGCTTACTTCGTGAATATTCCAAGCTCTAAAAGCTTCTTTCCTCTTGCTCTGTTCTTCACCAGCTCGTCAGCATGTTCTCTCTTCTTGCCATATCCGTAAGCTACGAAGGGTCCATCACGTCCATAACAAGCTCTCTCTATCCACCTAGGCCTCGCGAACGATGTTGAGTCTCTTACAGAGTGAAGGAGGAGGAGGAGTGTAGTACGAGATGGCAAGAAACTTGCGAGGGTGAGAAAGGGAGAGTGTGTCTGTATGCTAGGTAAATTCGGCGTAACGGGGTGGGACAGCCAAGAGTTTTAGAGAAAGAGGAGGGTGAGACAAAAGGGTGCGAGGGAAGGAAAGGAGAGGATGAGGATGGAAATGAAAGAGAACGAGAGCAAGGGAGAAGAGATCCCTTCGGCTTTGGGGGTGGGTTGAGTGATCGATTGCTACACACGTTTCGTCCACCATACTAGCTTGGACTCTGGATACTCTTCCTATCCTTTAAAGTCGTTCCTGATGTGCTCTCGGATATTACCGAATCATCCCTTGCGTATCTAAGTTTCAATTATAAACTTAATCCCGTCTTGTGATCAATCGAGCCGTCCTCGAAATTGCTATCAAAATTATAATCTGAAGAAACATCAGCTTTTCAAATATTTCAATCATACTGTTAACATTTATTTTTACAAATATTACTTTATCAATAAACAATATTTAATTTATTGACAATTATAAAAGATGTCGAAAATTTTATAATTTAACTACGTATCTCGATTTTTTAATGTTGATAAATGCAGACGAAAAATTAATAATATAATATAATATTTATTTGTATTTCACCAGGACACAATCCTCAATACAAAATTTTACATTAGAGTTAGGTTGAGGAGTAAAAACAATAATTAAATTGGATTGAAAAAATAAAATAAAAATAGAAATAAAATATATAAAGATAAATATTTATAAAAATAAAAATTAAATGCAAAAATTCGTGATATAATTAAAATTAGTACAATATTTGTGTAATAAAATTCGATTGATAAAAAATTATTTTTAAACAATAATTAAATTTTTTTAAATCAATTTCTATGTTTCCTCAAAATGTATCATATTTAAGATACAAAATTGCTTTTGAAAATCATCAATATGTATCAATAATATGAATTTTTATATGTCTACTAGATAAAAATTAAAAATATTGTTCAGACAACAATTTCTTTGCTCTCATTTAACCATCAATTTTTGAAATAATTTCATGTAGACCTAGAACATTTAAAATTACGAGCTTAATTTCAAAATTAGCGAAAATTAATGCTGAATGAGGTTTAACGTTTAACTTACAAAAATGTTGTTTTACTCTTTCAACCCAACTTTGAAAATTAGTTAAATTTCTGAAATCATCATTCAATTAAGTCTTGTTAAAATATTTCAATTAAACATAATTTTCCTTAATTGTATAGATCTAAAATTAATTTTTTCGATTGAATTATCAATTATAAGGTTAAGGAAACTATAAAATTTGATTCATGCTTAAACTTTAGTTTAAAGAACATATTCCGACTTAAATTTTTACAACCATTTTCTATCTTATTTCAAAAGTTGTCATTTTTAAAGTATGAGGTAGCGTCAGAAAATGTACGAAATAAAAATAAAAAAAAAAAAACAATCAACATCTCGTCTTATTAATGTTCGTTTCAGAATCAAACAAAAAAGACACTGCAGTCTTTAAAAATTGTATATTACAAACTATTTGTTTGTTAAAGGAGGTTTAAAATGGACAGGCATGTCATTGGATGTGATAATTTGGGATATTGAGAGAAATCTGCGTGTGCGTAGTGAATCGATTCTTGTCTCATATGACAGAGTTTTAGCTGGGATGTCTTTCACCAGATTTAGACCTTAATTGGATTTATGAGTCGATAAAATGGCTCTTTGCTGTCAAATGACTCCCGAAGTAAACAAAAGATTATTAAAATTTATTACAGTCTAATTTAAAATAACCAGTATTTGTTGAATGTGTTCAATACTTCATAATTTAGTTTGGTATTATAGTTGATTAGAAAACAATATATTTTTATTTGTTTAAAAGATTTTTTTAAAATTAACAACTAAAATAATTAAGTAAACTAGAATCGATAAAATTTTGATTTTTAAAATATTTGATTGTAAATTTTCTTATAATAATTCATTCACTAAAAAATTAATTTTTTCTATCGTCGTAATAAACAAAAATCCTCTATTTTTTTGACAAACATTGACCATTTTTTTTACACAGAAAAAAAAATTTACTTGAATTAAGTAAATAATTTTGAAGAATTTCATCTTCTTGACTTGAGTAAAAAAATTCTTGAACTAAGAAATTATTCAGGGTCTACGTAAATTTTACTTGATTCAAGAATTTTTCGTCTTAATCCAAGACAATAAAACTCTTCAAAATTATTTTCTTGGTTTAAGAATTTTTCTCTTGATTCAAGTTAATTTTTTTTCTGTGTAGAAAGTATCACTAGTTATCAAATTGTTAATTATTTAAAACATATGTTAGAATAAACATTTTATTTTTTTTTCATCATAATAATTTTTTTAATTTATCATACTTATCTTCGAATAAAATCGCCTTCAAAAATATTAATAGTTGTTATTGACTAACTATAAGTCCTGTTATAAGACAAGCTTGACGAATAATGAATTATGGTAAAGTAGATGCTGTTAATTTGGGTTCTTGTGGAATCATTGACAGCTTGACTAATTGCAACAGTATGAAAACGCTTGAGTTGAGTGGTTAGCCAAGTTCAAGAACATGTTTAAAAATATTACTAACTTGAGTTTCACTTTTATGAAGTGACTAGACTACCGCCTAGATTGAAGTGCACTCTCTAAGTTATATTATTTTTGTAACTTATTCTTTTTGGCTCTTTACTAGAGGGTAATAAAAAACATCCTGTCTCAGTTAAAAATGAGCAAATATGGTGACCACACATGTGCTCCTGGCATGTTTATTGGATGGGACCGAATTTCCATGTTGCCCATAAGGGATTTCAAGGGAAAAAAAAACAGAATTGTTTATGTTGATCATGGTCATTTTTATTTATTTATTTATTTTTTTTTTTTAAAGTAAAGCATTAGTTTTATAGCCCCTAGTCAAAATGTAAATATTATTTTATTATTTTTATTCAAAAGTATATTTTTTAATGGAGTTTGTAATAGTGATGCAGCACTGCTGAACAGACTTGATGTGAATTATCAATAAGCTTGAACTTCTTCCACAACTAATTATCGAAGAGTGCGAGTTTCCTAAAATTGCTATCCTTCGTCTGGCTGTGCTTCCTGCATAAATGATGCGAAAGACGAGATGTCGTAATTTAAGGCTGAAATTCACTCGTAATATGCGACTCTAACATTGAGCGTATATGTCTTATTAAGTAAAATCTGATAATGTGATTATAATTCTATCAATGTTTTATGATTTAAGAATATTCTATTTCACGTACAATTGAAAAATTTTCACGGGTGCGTATATTTGGCATCGATTTTTTGAAAATTGATGGATGGGTCTTTTAAAATTTTTACAATATTCAAATAATACTGAGTTTTAATTTTCTAAGTTTATTACAATATCAAGTAATATTTTTTTCACTTTTTGATAACTTTAATTTCACATGTGGGTAATTCTATGCCAAATCAAATAACACAAAAGTAATGCAAAATTAAAAATTTTAGATTTTTCAATTTTATTTGTTTTAATACCTCAAACATTATTATGGTTACAGAAATTGGCTTAAATCCATTTTATAAAGTAACACGTAAGGCAACAAATAACAAAATTATTTAAAAAAATTTTAGAAAAATGGAAGATTAGCAAAACAAAAAATCGTAAGTTGACATTAAATATTTGCTACATTAGTTTTGTAAAATGAATTCAACTGATTTTTTAAATAAGATTTTTTTTTTCAGAGTATAAATTTTTAAATTTACCGCAAATTTCGAAAATCGTCACAGAAGTGACGTAAAACAATACGACATCCGACCATCAACTTTTTAGAAGACGATATTATTAAGTCTTTATTAAAATTCTGATGTAGGATCTCAAAACTAATTCATATTTGTGTCAAAGTGTGAATTTCAATCTTAAATTAATTTTGAATCAGAATTTTTTTTGCACGCGTATTCCTACGATGATGACTGCATGTCTGTCTGTGTGAAAGAAAAAAAAATAATATTAACAGCTCATGATGTGCTGAAGTGGTCACCCAAACAAGGTTTAATTAAGCTCAATACTGCTTAACTTTAGTATAAGGAGACAAGAACTAGTTGTTTTTTTTTTTTTTTATTGTTTTTATAATAATATACTATTATTTTTTTAATAAAGGTTGTATACTTTCGGTAAATACAACTCGGTTTCGGTTAATAACTTAATTATTTATGATTTCAATTGCAATTAGCGAAAAAAAAAGCTACTTTATTATCAGTATAATATTTTTAAGTTGAAATGGCCTTCGGAGAGGAAAATGTAGGAAAACTCATCTGTGCTCGTAGCTTTTGTGTCAAGAACTGGTGGTTCTATAACATAGTATCACCGTTGAACAATGTATGCAATTAGTTTCTAGATATATTTGTTGGTGAATAGAAAGATAATTTTCTATAAAAATTATTAATAAAAAAAGGCGCGCGCCTTTTTAGACCAACAATAATTTCTTAGCTCAAAAATTTATTCTCTTGACTCAAGAAAATCATTTTCTTCAAAATGGGATTCTTGGTTCAAGAGTTTGGCTCTTGAGTCAAGTCAATTTTTTTATCAGTGCGTATGTGTCGGTGATGAGATTTTAATAATAATATCTTAATTTCTATTAAATCACATAATATCAATAGTAATGATAATTACTGTAGCTATCAAGGTTCGTATCTCTTCGTTAAAAAAAAAGTTTCAATAAAATATTTGCTGAGAGAAAAAATGTGTTATCTGCACTTTTTAAAATACGATTTATTAGACGAGACAGCTAATTTACTATGTTAATAAAATTCGTTGAGATAATTCAAGATAAACGTAGTTAGCAAAATACATTTAGCAAAAATAGAAAACACGCAATATGTAGTTTGCGCTTGCAGTATAGCATGGAAACTAAAGCATGCTATGCAATTAAATATAATTTTCATATATAAATCAATAACCATTGATTGTTAAAGCTCCTTTATGTGTGACCTTGTACTAAATAAAGAATAAAAAATTATCGAAAATCATCCAGTTATCTACTTGGAAAATGTATGAATAAAATAAAAAGGAATGTTTATCTATGCACATAAATTTTAAGATTTTTATCGATGTATCTCATCGAAAAATTGTACATTCGTTTTTAGTGACATCTGTCCTCTATTTTACGGAAAGAAATTATCCATAACATTCCTTTTTAGTTAGCTAGCGGTTCATTGCAATATGTATACTTACACTGGTATATAAATTTACTTTCTTTTGAGAAGTTGGAGTGGATTAAGTTACGGGTATAAAGAAAAGCCAGTTGAACAAAGATGCCGGTAGTTTCGGTGGTTGAAGTACCGTATGAATCTCAAGGGAATCATGAACCCTTGGATTTGTTTTGGACATCGACGATTTTTACTTTAAAACTCCTTATATATATTTCGCTTACTTCTAACAGAGTCACTGGGTCTGAGCTCTTGTATAAGATATCTCAGCAGGTTTTATTCAAGATCTTCTTATCTTAGTTTTACTTATTTTTATACGTTCACATGTATTCTCTTTTTTAAGCTTCCTAGTTCTTTTCAAATAAAATTGAAAATAAAATAAAAAACAACTTTTATTTCGACCTATATTTTTAGAAATAACCTATTCATTCATATCAATATCAATAGTATATTTGTACTCATAGTGATGCAAAAATTAAAAAAATTTTTTTATCGTTAAGGAGGACAAAAAAATTTTTTTGATGCAACAATGCATGCGATTGTAAGTTAGAAATTTTAGATTAAAAAATTATAAAATTATAGAGATTACATCTCATTGTCATTAAATAATTTACAAATCATTTAATGAATCTCGATATTACTCTGCAATGATTTGGTATTAAAAGCTCAAAATTTTAAAAAATTTATTTTTTGACGTAGAGAAAAATTTTTCAAAACTTTAGAATGATTGGCGAAAGTCATTTCTTAAATATGATTTTATTCGATGAAATGACCAATACATAAAAATCATTTTAATGAAAACAATATTTCTGTAATAAACATTTTCAAAATTATACTGTCCTTTTTTTCAGTGGGAAATTAAAATATTTTGTCATTGTACGCCTCATAAGCGAAGCGAATGAGGTGGTGTACTACTCTCGCCTTACAAAAATCAAGTGATTTTTTGAACTAAAATACTTTCTATTCATTTTCTATCGCACTTGTAGAATAATATTTACACATAAATGTCATTGAAAAATACTAGTTCCATCACTTATGAAATTTTTAAAAGACATTTTGCTTTTTAAATAAATAAAAAAATTGTTAAAAAAAAGTATTTTGTGGACGTCCGTATGTCTGATGTATGTATGGAAACTGGCGTGGTCGCGATAACTTCCGAAAAACTTAACTAATCAAGTCCATTTTTTTATACACTTTAGTATTATCCAAAACTAATTCCTTTCGAAGATCATGGTCTAATTCAGTGTAGTTTAATTATAATTAGCAATAAACTAAAACCCACTAATCGTTTGCATGTTTAAATATCTATATTTATATCTATGTAAATAAAGTTCGTTTACAACACATGTGCAGCACCTTTCTTTTCTGGGTAGACAATAGCGCGAAAAATTTAAAAGTATTTGTATTTTATTTTAATCAATTTTATTTTTGATATTATATTATATTTTGATATTTGTATACTTACTGAATAGAAAAATTTTATTGAGTATGATTTTTTAATATTTTTACTCATTAAATTCACCATACATTCAAGTAAACAGGTGGCACGTTGAAAATTATTCACACCAACTAACGATAAATGAAGAACTGCATCTTTTCAAACTGACTTCTCTCCAAATAGCATGTATGGTAGCCCTCCTTTCATATTAAATTTTTTAACTTTTTTTTAACCTAAATAGAAAGCAGAAAAAAACTCTGATTTATTATTTAAAATTATTCAAAAACTTCATTTATGAGCATCAAAGAGATAAAATTAATAAAATTAGACTGCAAACAATTTTAACCTAGCATAAATTCTGGAAGAGTTACGTATTAAACAATTATGAGAAAACTTTATTATAAATCAACAAAATAAATAACATTTCTTTTAATTGGGTTAATTGAGTTTCAAAGTTTAAAAATTAAAGTTAATTTTCTCTTATTTCTATAATCATTATACATGCGACCTAAAAAAAAAATCAAGTCAATTTTTTTCCCACGCTTTTTATTAACTTCACTTGTATGTTTGTTTTTAAGTTTGCTTGAATGATTGTAACCGACTCCTTTAAACGGTCAGATTTCATTCAAACTTTGTACATTTATTGAGGACCAATGACATTACACTAATTCGATAAGATTATTCATTATTCAATTAGCAAAATAAGATTTTTGTGAGTTTATATAAATTTTATCTATAGTCTATAAGGCAGGGGTTGATGTTAATTTTAATTTCCAATCATTGTCTTTAACCGATTTTTCTAATATTAACAAATTTTCGAATACTTAACAGAATTTCAATTTAACAAAACAAATAATAGTTTAAAAACCAAAAAAACGCGCTTTTATAAATAAACCAAACTAAAAAATAGAAAATAAATTTGAATTAAGAATAGTGTAAAAAATTTTAATAAATATAAATTAATAGTAGTGTAAATAAGAAAAAAATGTATTTTATTTTAAAAAAAGCGTGAGGTGCTTTTTAAAATATTATCGAAATGACAATCCTTCATCTCAAAAATCTGTCAATAAAATATTTATAACTATTGACACCATGCACCCTACGCTTTTTTTTCAAATAAAATACATTTTTTTCTTATTTACTCTATTATTAATTTATATTTATCAAAATTTTTTACACTATTCTTGATTAAAATTTATTTTCTATTTTTTAGTTTGGTTTTCTATAAAAAGCGAGTTTTTTAGTTTTTTTAAACTATCATTTATTTTAATTTGTCAAGTGAATATTCATATCTCATTTCAATTGTGAACCATTAATTATCAATGAAAAATTTTAGACGATCATTTACTTTCTCCATGCTCATGTTTTTTTAATTCCTTGCTGTGCCGTAACGAAAATCTAGACAAAACAGTAAAAAAAAGAAGATTTTAAGCCAGGTAAGTCTTCTCCTGTTCGTATCACTTTCATTTTTACCTTGGGTCACAGTACGATAGTACATGTTCTTTTTAAATATTTTAATAATACTTGAATGTAGCGATACAGAAATTTTGTGTGCGCAAAATAGAAATTCTCAATTTAGCAATTTTTTATTTTCAAAGTTTAGATGCTTGTAAACCGATTGTTAAATTTGATAAATTACTGCATATATTCAAATAAAATAATAAAAACATCGTGACATAAAATTTTTAGGAAATACATCATTCTTAACATGCAAAAAAAAATAAAATAAAATAAATGAAGAAATAGTGATTAACGACCTTACTTTTAAATCTAGTTGAAAATGCATGAAAGAATAGAATAGCGTAAACAAGAGTGTTACCAAGAATTTGAAGGCATTTTTCGACAGAGAAGCTTTACTGAATACAGCCGTATATTTAGCATGGATTTTCGACGACAGTAAAACCGTCACGATTTCCCATCCGTGCGATTGTGTTGAACAGTCGGAGAACGTTATTGTTCGGGCATGGAAAGACGCAGCGGGTGGTATAAGCATCAGTAAATTTGCTTTGGTGTAGACAAGGGCCTAGAGAGGCAAGAGAGGAAAAAGGAAGTTGAGGGGGTGGAAATGCGTTGAAGGTTAAACTGAACCTTTTTCATAGTGCCGAAACTGAGTAGAACGCTTTCTAGTCTATACCCAGTACATAATGCTGGATACTATATTTCAGCCAATGTATACATTTATATACTATTATTCCTCAAAGAATAAAAATAATAATGTTAACAAATTATTCGATTATGTAATTCAGTTTTTCGGAATATTTTTAGCCTTTAAATTTTTTAAAGAATCTTTTTAAATTTTATTTTTGCTTTCTAATTCTAAGTTGGTATACGCATATTACACTAATATTATCATCTGTAATATTTTTTACACACTGAGAAAATGAAAAAATTAAGTCCAAACGAGGATTTTTTGATTGAAGAAAGTGTTGAAATAAATAATTTGGTATATTGATATTCTGATAGTAAAATATAAAATGAATAGCTTCACTTGAATTACTTAAGGACGTTCATAAACAAGAAAAAAAGACACCAATAGATTATGGCTATTGCTTTCTATCTCACGCACTATAGCTGTCTCTCTTTACAGACTATCGCTCATTTACTTCCACCACGTAAAATGTCGAAAGTCACTAACTTTAAACATTTTTTATAAAAAAACGAATACCGCTCGTTTATGTTATTTTTGATAAAAAAAATACTTGATACATCTTCAATTAATGATTCTCAGTTTTTTAAAACAATCCTAAGAAAAGTATGATTGATATACTTAATAAAAAACGTTCGCTTGAACGTTGGTCAGCACAGGGTTTGTAGGTAAAATATACAAATTTTAAATGCTAATATTCCAAAATTTAGTGCCGCAAGGACTATCTAGAAATATTCGTGCGAAGAGAGGATACTTATGAGTCTAAGTACTCAAAATTTAAAGAAACGGTTTTTTCTTGGAACATCCTTAAAAATTGATTTTATCAATTTGATTACAATGCTTCAGACAAGAAACTCCAGTCTCTAAAATTTTCAAAAATATATGCTCTTATACCACAAATATACATTATCTATGGTCCTATTTTCTTTCTCTGTACAGATTGGTAACACATCAACTATTTTTTTAATATTAACAACTCAAATATCTGATTTAACTGTTTGAAATAATTCATTGACAAAAAATTTTTCGTTTTGAAATCGGAATATTGAAATTTTCAATCATTTTCTTACTCAAAAAATTCTGTTTCTGATGGACTATAAGTAAAAGAGTAAGGAATTTTCACATTTTTAATTCAAGATTTTTCCGAGTGTATACTTATGTTTTGTAAATTGTTTGCATGATCTATGATTTATGCAATTTCCTTTCTATCAGTTAAACAATTATCGCTAATGCCATTGTAGCAACATAAAAAATATGAGAACAATTTTAATTTTTAGAAATTAATTTCCACTATTTGTACTTCAAATTTGCAATCAATTTTTTTGGTTGATTATTTGAATCACTCAACATCATTTAAAAGTATAGAATTTTGAAACTAATCAATTCTTCAAATTATTCTATCAATTGTTTATTAGCATTCGTGCAGTAAAATTTTTCCTTTGATAAAACAATTTGACTCGACTTAGTAAAATAAAACAATAATAATAATTAAATAATCTAATGTTAAACTAAAAAATTTAAAACATTTACAATACAAATATTTTTTAGAATGAAAAAAAAAATGATGCAGCTATTAATTACGTATGCATGTATTATCCTCATTAACTACCATTTTGGTAGGCACTTGTACATGATATCTTAGTCTGATCAGGACTAGCAAGGTGTAAAAATGAAAGAAATTTAGGGACTGACGTTGGGAAAGGTTATAATTTGAAACCCTGGAAATATTGTTTGGGCGTTCGAGTCGCCAGACTCCCATGGAGCCTGGCGCCTATTTATAGACCTTGGATAAAAGAACAATATACAATATCCATGTATATACACTTTTTTAGAAAATTACTCAAATTTTATTCCCGTAAAAATTTTTTAAAACTTTTCATTTCAATAGATATTCCAAGCGTTGAAAATTGAAATAAATATGCTAACAATACGACGTTGTAAATAACAAATAATTTATTGAGAAAAATTTCAGTTAATAAACTTATTGTATTCACAAAATTTCATAGATGTGCATAATGTACGTATGAAACAAAGAATTCAGAAAATTTTTTTGTGAAATAACAACTTTGTATGTATACACAAATAAAATCTGAATCGCGGGGAAAAAAATGTGTTTGATCTACTAACACGTCGTTACATTTCTAGAATTCTAGTTTACAAAGGAATAGAAATTGTGTATTTACTACAATTATAACTATAGTTTGGATAGCCACAAGTTGGGGTGAACGAAGGACAGCGTCAAACTGTACTACACATTATACTAATCTTAACGACAATAAATGCCGTATTAAGGCAACTTTGCTTTTAGATTATCTTAATATTACGTGATTAAATAGATTTTATCAAATCACAAATAATACATCATTTTGACATATTTTATTTATTAAGGACGTTTCAAGAAAAAAACCGTTTCCTTAAAATTTTTTGAAATAGTCCTCGCGGCACTAAATATTGAAATATTAGCATTCAAAATTTGTATATTTTACATACAAACCCTATGCTGACCGATGTTCAAGCTAAAGTTTTATTAAGTATCAATCGTATTTTTCTTAGGATTATATAAAATCTATTACACAATTAACTTTTGTAAAGATGATGTATTTTTTTTTGTTTTCAATAGAGAAAAATTATATTTAGAATTTAGAATTTGGTTTATTAATTAATGCCAAGGCTCAAGCCAAATGGCAATGTCAATACATAGTAAATAAGATTAAGAAGAGTAGATAAATACAATCGTGAGTACATAAAATAATAAAAATGATTAACAATAGTAGATGATTCCAATTTATCAGATAATGATTAATTTGAAGTAAATAGTAAATTTATTTCAATGAGTTCAATCACTATCTCAGATTCAAAAACCCGAGAATTCTACTTTTCACTCATCAAAATTCAATAGAAAATTATAGACTTGATTTTTAAAAATTTCTAAGCTAGAAGAAGTAAAAATTTCAGCATGTAATTCTTCCCAAAGTCTTATCACTGTCACCACAAAGGATTTCTGTAACTAAGTATAAGTAAAGTGGGGTAGTTTGAAAGAGGTGTGTTTTTTTGCAGCTAATCTATCCGAGCGGCGAACATCAATCTCTTCAATAAACAAGTCTCGTAAGTACTCGGGTTTCTCGATTTCCAAGAGTTTATATAGACAGCAAAGGACATAATAAAAGCGGCGATATTTAACTGCTAGCCAACCCAGCTTTTGGCGGGGAGGGCTGATATGCTCATCTTTT
The DNA here is from genome assembly GCF_013202065.1 of Cotesia typhae. Taxonomy (NCBI): domain Eukaryota; kingdom Metazoa; phylum Arthropoda; class Insecta; order Hymenoptera; family Braconidae; genus Cotesia; species Cotesia typhae. The sequence goes on from NW_027423774.1 coordinate 16,057,210, forward strand.
TTAAGATTGAAGATAAATCTAATCGACTTCACTGCACGCTGTAGTCTTAGGTCATTTTCAGATGTCGAGTCAATTAGAACAACTAAACAGTAATCAAGTAGAGGTAGGATAGTTGCAGTCACCAAAAGTTTTCTTATGTCAGTAGTGTAGATGTTTTTCCGGGTTTTGAGGCTAGGAAGGGCAAAGTTTATTTTTCTTGTTTTTTACAAAATATGATTATGCCAAGATAAATAAGTTTACTTTGTAGACTGCTTGATATTTTTAGTACGTTTTAAAATTTATGTACTTATTTATCAAGATATTTTTATTCGCATTATTATACATAGATTTTTATGTTTTATAAGTTTCATTAAAAGTTTTTTTTTTTATCATAAAACCAACTCCTACAGAAGAATAAAAAAGTAGAGAATATTTTTTACAAAATTTTAATTTTTACAATTTTTTACGTTTTTCTTTAGTTTATTTTTTTGAATAAGTCAAATATTTTCTCCATTTGTGCACTGAAAAAAAAAAAAATTTACCGTAATTCAAGAGTAAAATCTTAAGCCCAAAAATCATTTTGAAGAGCTTCATCGTCTTGATTTAAGTAAAAAAATTTTTGTGCCAAGAAATTTTTGTTGATTTAAGTAAATTTTGCTTGATTCAAGAACATTTTGTCTTCAAGCCAATAAAATTCTCTAAAATGATTTTCTTCGTTCAAGGATTTTTTTTTTCAATCAAGTTAATTGTTTTTGTGTGCTACTACAGACTGTATAGAGAAGAACACTCTTTTTTCCCGAAAAATGAATAAAAAAGTTAAAATGCATGACTGTTAAAATCCGTGATTAATTGTTATTATCTATTCACAGTTATCTCTTGAAACATTTTAACAAACCGAAATCTCAGCGATATATAACTACATACTTTAACGTCAAGCCGGTCCTCTAGAGAGCAAGAAAGAAAATTGTCAAGAAAAGTTATCTCTACAGTTGTAGGTATATACATGTATAGCAGCAGCAGTTTCTGAGTAGGAATCTATCACCAGTTATCTCAGAATCTCCAAGGCCCGAAATGGATTCATTAACGTCCAGCTTCATTAGCATCCCCGCAGGGTGTACTAGAGGATAAGGAGAATGGCAGATGGGTGAAGGGAGAAGTGAGAAGGGAAAAGGGTGGAGAAGAACGACACTAAAGGGCAAAGGCCGTTATGTCATGTATATTATGCTCTATATAGGCCATATATATATGTCAGTGTGTAATCTACATTGATAATAGAGTGCGCATGTGGATAAACTTTAACCATAAATGTATAATACATAGAATTATAACTAACACTCATCTTAAGGTTTATCCGATTTAATAATTCGTTATATTAAAAACAGTGAAGAGTTTTGGCCATAAATACCTCAGCCTCGATTTTTGACATGAATTGCAGAAGCTTTGTTCTTAACACTCCAGGAGGTCCCTTCACTCTACTGAGTTTTATTTCTTTCAAGAAATAGCTGTCTCACTTTCATACTCGCTATCTCTCCCGTTTATTTTCTTTATCCAACTTATGCTATCTGGACGTTCTGCACCTTGCAACAGAAGATATTCCACCACGTCAAGTCCCGATGACTGTTCCGGTCTGTCGGTGCGGAAACCCTCTGCATCTCTCTATGTGATTAGATTTACGAGTGAAAGGGTCGAAAGATAGATAAAAAAGAAAAGTAAAAAAATGTAAAGCAAAAAACTGACAGGTAAATTGTCAGGAAATTTTTTTTCGATTGGCTGTGTCGATATTTAAGCGCATCTTTTTATTGATATAATAAACTATTACATTGTAATATATTATACTCGATATAATATATATTTTTGAATTAAATTCAATATTATTATTATTATTATTATTTATTTATTTTTTTTTTCAATTTATTTATATTTTTTTTTTTTTCAATGTTTAATTTTTTTGTATCAAATATATCAGTGAAAAAAAATCTATATATGTAGTTTATTGAATAAATATTAGGAGATGAACAAGAATTTTTAAGTTTTATCAGATTGGGGAAAATTGTAGATTCTAATAATAGTTTAAAAAAAAAAAAAAAAAAAAAAAAAAAAAACAGAATAATATTGAAGGAGTAAAGTTTGTTATCTTGAATCCCCGAGATTTTTTATAAGATTAGAATCTCTACTCGACGAACCACTCTAGTGAATCCGGTCCTAAATCTCTCATCGTCTAGTTTCACTTTTTTTAGTTTTTAAACTCTAATTTTATTTCATTTTTAGTTTAAAAGATCGATAATGGGACGTTTTGGAATAAATTTATGCACTATTTCCAATCTATAACGAGATCTGCGGAGCATATTGCAGTGCTTGATGTGTGGATATTTGTCAAAATGGAAATTTTACCCTTAACATACCTTATTGAAAATCATAAACCATCAATATTTCATTAAAATTACAAAATGGCGCTCGAACAGGGACCTGAGTAGTTTTCCGAGGTAACGAGGACCGGGAACCGTGAATTTATTTTTAGTTTACCGACGCAAGATGAATAAAAAGCCGGTGGAGGGATCCCACTCGTGGTTGTGGTCTCTCAAAAAGGCGGCAGTTATAAAAGAACTCCACAAATACCGCGTGACGTTCGAACCCACGGCGACATTACCCGAGTTACGATTCTTACTACGCACCGAGTTAACGAAAACGCGAACAGCCAATGCAGGCCGCGCCGGACGATACGATCAGCTGCTGATCGACCTCGACCGATCCGAAGCTGAGCTCGATAACCTCGAAAGCGGAGATGAGGGCCTACCAGAGGCCGATCCGGCGGAGGAGGACGATCCTCACCCCGACGAAGGCCGCGGTGGCGACGATCAGTCACCTGAGGAAGAAAGTATGAGACAAAGAGAAGAAGAGTTGCGTGTCGAGATCGAGATGGAGGAGCGCAACCGAATAGAGAGGGAGAGAAGAACACGAGAAGAGCGAGAGCTCCGAGAACGCGAAACAGGACGAAGACAAGCGGAGCGAGAACAAACCGAGCGAGCCGAACAACAACTGCGAGAGCGGTTACGACAAGAAATACGAACACGACTCTTGCGCGTGGAAGTAGAGCGACGAGATTACGAAGCTCAACTCGAGGCGAGAGAGGCACGAGGAGGACGCGAGACCGGAATGCGAGCTAGGGAAGAGCAAAGACAACGGGAACGACTACGCGAGGAAATAATGGACGAGGAAGTCGAGCCCCGACGACGAGAGGTCGGAAATCGACACTCAAGACACACAGACGCCGGGGGTGCCCAACCCAGCGTGAGCTCCTCGAACCAGGGGACGCCGAGTCGCTACCGACAGTCAATACTGGTGGAAGACTCAATGGAACTCCGAAAACGAGACTTGGTGCGGAAATGGGGCGTCATATTCAAAGGAGAACGCGACCTCCTAGATTTTCTGGAACGCCTGGAGGAATTAGCAGAAAGTTATGATTACGACATGAACGACCTGGTGCCATGCATCCCAATATTGCTGCGTGAAAAGGCCCTCCTATGGTATCGGAACAACAGGAGGGACTGGGTCTCCTGGGAAGATTTCGTTTCAGACCTCAAGGCATTTTACCTACCCCCAGGCCTGGAACTAGAATTGGAAGAGCAGATCCGGAACCGGGTCCAAGGAGCAACCGAGACTGCCGCAGAATACGCCACTCGTCTGCAGACCCTGATGCGCAGACACGGCCAGATGTCGGACACGGCCCGCCTCACCCGGCTGTATCATAACATGAGACCCGAATACCGACGTTATATGAAACGCACGGAATTTAATGGTGTTCCGGAACTTCTACGCCTCGCAGGCGAGTTCGAACAACTCGTCACACAAGAAAAAGCCACCCCGGTCAAAGAAACCAAACAAACGGCTCGTCACCCTCCACACACGGCACGAAAACTGATCAACACCGCTGAACCCGATCCCATCCAGATTTTCGAGTACAACTGGCTAGAGCACTGTTGGAGATGTCGCCAAAAAGGACACACACGCGAGCGGAATGTACAAATCAATGGGTAAAATTTTGTATGCGGTGCGGGAAATTGGGGACGTTGTCGCGCGATTGCCCATGCCCAAGGCAGGGAAATGCCGCGAGGACCGGAACACGCTCCCAAAGCCGGCCCGCGACCCCCCAGGGAGCGCTAAACACAAATGCGAACCGCGCGGCGAGTCTCCCCGAACCGAAAGCAGGCAGTTCCAACCCACCGCGATAAAGTCGGGCGATAAACGACCGTTTGCCGAGATCAGACTCGGAAACATAAAAATTCAGGCCTTGATGGACACCGGAGCAACGGCATCGCTGATCTCGTAGCGAGTCTGGGATTTCATCCGCGAAAGTAAACTATACACCGAACACAACCCCACGCCGACGCGGGGCTCAACGCTAGGAAATCACCTGCTGGTGTCAGCGGGAATAGTCTGGGCTACAGTACAAGAGAACAACTGCTCTTACACATTACCATTTCACGTCATGCCCACATACAACAATGACATGCTGCTGGGCATAGACAACCTGGCGAAGCTAGGCTATCAGTTGCTACGCAGAGTCGAAACCTTTAACTCGCTGAACCTCGAGGATGAGTTAGAGGCGGCTCGCAGAAAAATAGAGACGTGGCTCTGCCTAGATAACGAAACAATAGGTTTGACCCGGTGGGCAAAGCATAAAATAAAACTAAAACCGGGGACCGAACCAGTGAAGACGCGCTACTTCCCAAAAAACCCGAAAATGATGCAAATAATGAATGAGGAAGTGGATAAAATGCTAAAGGATGGAATCATCGAGCCATCAAATAGTCCCTGGAACTCACCGGTCGTGTTAGTCCGGAAGAAAGACCGAAACTATCGTTTCTGCGTCGATTTTCGCAAGATCAACGACGTAACCGAGAAGGATGCATTCCCGATACCCCACGTGAACGCATCCTTGGACAAATTGAGGAAAGCAAAGCTTATCAGCACCATTGACTTGAAGAGCGGTTACTGGCAGATACCACTGGAGGAAGAAAGCAAGCCGATAACTGCTTTCACGATTCCCGGACGTGGACTATTCCAGTTCCGCGTAATGCCTTTCGGATTACATTCCGCGCCCGCAACGTTTCAACGCGTGATGTACGAAGTACTAGGCGCAGACCTCGAAACCCATGTCGTGGTTTATCTGGATGACATTATCATCGTCAGCGAAACGCTGCCCGAGCACATGGAGATCCTAGACAAAGTCATGACACGCCTCCGCGCCGCGAGCCTGAAACTGAACCCCGAGAAATCTCACTTTCTCAAACAAAGTACCGTGTACTTGGGGCATGTCATTGATGAACAGGGAATCAGAACGGACCCCGAGAAAGTGCGAGCCATATCCGAGATTGAACCACCGAGAAACACTAAAGAATTACGTCAATTTTTGGGAATGATCTCTTGGTATAGGCGATTCATTCCCAACTGCGCAGACTTGACGAAACCATTGTCTTCCCTCCTACAAAAGAAGAAGCGGTGGAGATGGGAAGCCCCAGAGCAAGCCGCATTCGACACCCTGAAAGCCTGTTTAAAATCAGACCCAGTCTTGGTCCCCCTGATTTTACGAAGCGTTTCGTGCTACAAACGGACGCAAGCGACGTCGGAATAGGCGCGGTCTTGACACAGAACCACGATGCCGGTGAAAAGTCGTCGCATACGCGAGCCGAAGCTTGAACAAAGCCGAACGAAATTACAGCGTGACCGAGAAGGAATGTCTCGCGGTAGTGTGGGCAATACAAAAATGAGACCGTACCTCGAAGGATACGAATTCACGGTCATCACGGACCATCAGTCATTGAAATGGCTCCGGTCAATCGACAGTCCGAGTGGTCGCATAGCTAGATGGAGCCTGTATTTGCAACAATATGATTTTAACGTAGTATACAGAAAAGGAAAATGGAACAAAGTAGCCGACGCTTTGTCACGTAGTCAATCGGAAAATACGGAGAGTGAGGAAACCGAAGATCACGATACTGAGTTAGTGATCAACGCATTGATTCTGGGGGACTCATGGTACGAGCGGATTAAAAAGGGCGTCGAAAACGACCCACAGAAGTACCCGGAATATTGCATAAAGAATGATCTCCTCTATCGGCATTCGTATCACAGCCTCGATTATACGGACCGAGGAGAGGTGTGGAAATTATGCATTCCGGAGGCAGGCAGACGACGGGTACTGCTCGAGAATCACGATGCGCCGACCGGCGGACATGGAGGAATGGCGAAAACTATCGCAAGGATCTCGCGAAGTTACTATTGGCCAAGAATGCGCGCCGATATCACGGAGCATGTCAGACAATGCATCAAATGCCAGGCATACAAGCCTTCACAGCAACCACCATCAGCCCAAATGGGGACAATCCCTGCCGTGAGGCCATGGTCCGTCGTGTCTGCAGATGTAATAGGGCCCAAACCGAGATCCTCGCGAGGAATGTGTTATTTGGTAGTATTCCAGGATAAATTCACCAAATGGATCGAAGTACAACCTTTGCGACAGCAAACAGCCGCCGCGATCGCTTCCGCGTTGAGAGAACGGGTCCTATTGCGTTTTGGGAGAGTAGAGACGGTAATCACCGACAACGGCACCCCTTTGTAAGTAAGGAATTTACCTCCTTACTACAACAATTCGGGGTTCAACACGTCAGAACCCCCTTATACGCCTCAATGTAACCCAGTCGAACGAACGAACCGCGTGATAGGAACAATGATAGCCCAGTTCGTGGGAAAAACCAGAGAAATTGGGACAAGCAGGTTCCAGAATTTGTCTTCGCCTACAACACGGCGAAACACGACGCCACGGAATTTTCGCCCGCATATTTAAACTATGGCCGCGAGATATACCCCCTGTATCGATAAAGTCTCAGGCCGAGCGAGGAAAAAGCGACGTATATAACCCGCATCGGGCAGCCAAGGCCCTGGAAGAGATCATGGAGCTAGTCAAGGTGAACCTGGCCCAGGCCTATGGGAAGCAAGCCAAATATTATAATCGGAAGCGAGGTTCTTGGCAACCAGCTCTTGGAGAACTGGTCTGTAAAAGAGAACACCACTTGTCCTCCGCAATGGACCATTTTTCGGCCAAACTCGCAGAAAAATTTGCCACTGGTTTCACCGTGACCGGAATCGTCGGACCCTCAGTATATGAGGTCACCAAGGAAGATAAAACCTTCACCGTGCACATTAAGGACCTCAAACCCTTTCACCGTGAACCTGACCGAGAATTTCACCGTGAACCTGACCGAGAATTTCACCGTGAACCTGACCGAGAATTTAACCGAGAATCTGACCGAGAAGTTAACCGTGAAACTGACCGAGAATTTAACCGGGAATCTAACCATGAACCTAGCAGGGTAAAGCCTAACCTGAAAGAGTCGAGTCAGGATTACTTAGACCGAGGACATTTTGATCTCGAACCCGAACCAAGTGTGGGTGAACTTCTGGAACCACGACGGGTAACCCGATCCATGTCCAGGAAAGCCAAAGTAATGGTTGACACCGGAGAACCAGGTTGAGACCAGATTAAAAAAATGAACTGACCAGCCAAAAATTCCTGTGTTGCGGTTGTTTCAAAACATTTGCTGTCTTTTCCCTTTTAATCTCATTACGAGATCGTTTAAATTTGGTTTTGTTTAAATCGTTATTAATAAAAATATTTTGGTTTAACCTGTAAATTAACGGAAGTTTGACAGCCTAGTCCTCTGCTGCTACCTATTAAAATACTCGTAGCGACGAAGGGAGAGTTTGGAGTACGGCACTCAAGCCTGGAATGATTTTGTAAACCGCGCAAACCGTGAGATTGTTTTGATTTTTTTTTAGATGCAGTCAACCACCGAGCAGTACACCATGGAAGAGGAAATCTGGCTGATGGAGGAGATGCTCCGACAACCACCTCAACTCATTCTCACTCCGCTCCACCAGACACCAACCACGGACCCCGCAATCACAGTGCCAGACCAACGTGAGGGGCCGGATATCCGAGTAAAGGATATTCGGGAAACAAAACACCGAATATGCCTTCACCGAATGCACGAGCCGTACGACCCAGCCAAACCGGGTTTCGTTAGGCCTGACCGACCTGCCAAGGATGGGACCAGTATAGCCAAACCAGGAACGAAGAAGGTCACCCATGGGCCTTTCCAGCCCAGGAGGAAGGCACGAGTTTTAATAAGGCCGCCCACAGCTAGCCTGGTGAAATTGGTCAGCCGACCAGAAAAGTCAAGCACCAGCCAAGCCGAGCCCATTACCGAGTCGGCAGAAGTCGCCAAACCAGGCCCACCCACACCGAGCAGTTCCCAGTTGGCAGCCAAACAGCGAGAAAAATTGGAAGAGCTTTTCGGGACCACTCCCCCTCAGGGCAGGACTTCGCCCCCGAAAAGGACACCGACCTGCACCAATAACAGCGGCAGTAATGCCACGGATGGCAACACCACGATCAACCCGGGCCCACGTCGTCGCAGTCCCCAGATGATAGCAGCATCGTCATCCGGGACGGCGGCGTGGCTCAGCTACGACGACGCCTCCTGGCTACGAGAGTACCCGGATCACTTCCCCGATCAACCGGGAGACTTATTCTCGGCACCAAAGACGAGCCAGACATCCTTGGAACGGCTTTTAGCTTCTTTGACACCTCTGTGTAAGGTAAAAGGGGAACAAGTGGCGAAACGACGCACCGTCACGGCGTACGACGAAGAGTTACACCTCTTCAAGGTCACCCGGCACCCGAAATTCGTGAAACCCCGGATCAAGCCGACGGGGAAGACGGCCCAGCAGCTGTTGGAGACGCTGAAGAAAAGAGGCCAGCCAAGCTCTCCTCTTTTCTTTCCGAGGAAGGAGGGGTGTGACATACGAGCGAATAGGAGCGAGTGAGACGGTGAGAGTGAGCGCGTAGACGGCGACCACGAAGGAGCGAGGGAGTCAGCGAAGCGACAGTTGGAATACCTACTCTTCACTCGATACTAAGCCGGCCGGAACCGGCGGAAAGAGATTATTTTCTTTTATCAATTTGAGTGTATTTATTAGTTAACGAAGTATTATTATTATTATCAAGACATGTACTGAGTTATTTGGTATAACATTTATTTCGTTATCCACGGATATATTATTTTTTTGTCAATTATCGGACTTAACTATTATTGTTTTTTGTTGTTAGTGCGAAAAATTGCCTAAACATTTATCGAAATAATTATTTTGGACAAGCATAATAAATAGCCAAAATAATTACTAGAATGATTCTCCATTCCTAGCTCGTGATCATACTTCTGTAGTTAAAATTAATTTAATTATCCTTGCGAATTATTCTAAGTCCCGAGAAAATTTGTATGAGAACTCGGCGGATAGATATGGAATGAGAGAAATGACGATTATTATTAAGAGAAAATTACTTTGTAAAAGAAATTTTGGCTAAGTCCCGAACCAAATTTAGTATGGGAAGTTGACGAATGGATAAAGAATGAGCGAACTGCCGATCAAAATGTAAAATAAAATTGAAATCGGAAATAAAACTTAGAATTTGGCGAAACGGATGGATAGAGAATGAAAGGAAGCCGAAGAAAATGCTAGTTTGTAAATACAAAATAGATGGCAAAAACGATCATTTGATTTCGTGGGAAGTGACTGGTCGGGAAGATAATAAAGCCGGAAAATTGAGGGCGATTGGAACCAGTCTCCTAGTGAAGTTCTCCAAGAGAAGACCATTCTTTGGACAACGAGAAGGAAACACTCTACCTGGAGTCTGACCAGGACCAAGGTAAGTGAGTTCAAATTCACGGGAGACGTTTGGGATTCCCCGCACCGAGGCCTTCTGCGGAGGTGCGGCAGGTGAACTTAGACGAGTAGGTGGGGGCGAGACGGAGACCATCCGCTCACCCTCTGGGAGGAAAGGGACCGAGTAGGGCGTGGGGATTGTCGACCAGACATCCCCATTAGCAACCGGGGCAATCAGAGCTTCGAGTTTAGTCCGCGTTTTTTTGTTTTGTTTTAGGAGACGGGATCCGCGAAACCGCGAATGTTTGAGTAATTGTAAAGGTAGTAGTAGAGGACTATTTGTGTTATTTTTTTTTTCTATTTCCTTGACTTATAAATTGTTAATAAAGATTCGTTTTTTTTGATGACTATAAATTTTGGTTACCTTTTTTTTTGTTTCTCCTGGACTCCGGCGAGTGATAGATCTGAGCAAAAAGGGGGCCGTAAATTGGTAGAGATCAAAACTCGTACTCCCAGGGAAAATCCTAACTCGCGCACGGCGCGATCAAAATATAACTCGTTACAATTTGATAAATAAAAAATTTTATAGGATTTTAGTACAAAATTAAATATCTCCTTAAAATTGTAACTTTATGTATTCTTGGTCAAAAAATTCAAAAAAAGAATACTGTCGATAAATTATTACAAAAAATTTTTTTTTCTGTGTAAATTTATTTTTTTTTATTTTTTACTTGGGTTTTAAATTTTTATAAATGAATTTTTCTGAACTAATGTGATTTTTTAATGCTTGTCAAAAATAGAAAAATTTGAATAAGAAATTCTTGAAAACATATTTTTTTTAAAATTTGTCCTGCAGTTGTATAATATATGGAAATATTAAAAATGTTCTGTAAATATTTCAGATTTTAGATCATACAGGTCACTGCGGAGCTGATTCTCACCAAGTATTTTCTATTGAAGTTTTAGTTCGTCTAAGGTGCTATGATTAAACAGGTGAATTTTTTTTTCTCAGTCTAGAAGATAATAAAAAAGTTCGAATGTTATTGAAGTCAAAAAATCTTAATTTTAAATCAGGAAAAAATTTTCTGTATAAATTAGAAACTGATAAAAACATAAAATATGCACGGAAAAAATTAAACTGTAATATTCACTCGGATTCCGGTTAGTTTTTATAGTTTCAAACAGTGAAGCGGACATCGGGGTGGCAAAAATGTAAATATTACAGAACTTAATGTAGAAAGTATAAAAGCCACAATTTATAATTTAATATCCAAAATAAGTAATTAGTAGTTGTCACTATAGTAAATAACGACTCTTATCTTTAAAAATTACAGTTTCAAACAGTAAAATTTGCCATGTCAATATATAGTCCATATTATGAAGAGAAGGGGAACTCAGATGAAAGAGAAGGGGGTCTCACTCTGGGAGAATTTAATATGTCAAACAGTAAAAATTATACTTTTAAAATATACATTTTACCAGTCTAAGCAAGTCAATAATTACAGTTTGATTTTTAGCGTTGCGTTTAAAATTTACCATTTTACTTTGTAAATATTGACGTTGCTTGTATTAGAAATTTACTAACTTTATTCTATACTTTTTACATATCATAACAACATTTTTTAGGTACGAAATGATAAATATTAAAGTCTGAATTGTTAATTATTATACTTTAACATTTTAGACATTTACATGGCGAATATTACTGTTTGAAATAGTATTTTCTTCCATGTAAAGAGTAAATTGTAAGGTTTAAATTGTAAATATTACAATGTGAATAGTAAAATCATGATTTTACTGTTTGAAGTGGTAATTTTTAGCAGTTGATCATTACTTATTATAAATCGATTGTTATTTATTACAGTTTATTTTTTTCCGTGTGCATATCATTGCAGTTCTAAATTGCTCATAATTATCTATAATTTTAATGAGCAATAAATTTAATTGTTTTCACTGGAAACTTATCATAAGTTAGTTATCTGTTCATAAGAAATGTGTAGAGAATTTGAATTTTACTTAAATTATTGTTAATTTTAAATTATGTTCAAATTAAAATTATTGTTAATAATTATTAAAAAGAACTCCAGTTTTACGGTGAAAAAGTTAAAAATTCACAAGTCAGCATAGATTTATTTAAGTGATTTAAGAAAATAAATAATGTAGTTAAAAGTAAAAAAAAACAAAAAGTAAAGCATTCAGCTTAAGTCTTAGCGACAACTTAAACTAATAGAAAAATTTTCAGTGACAATAAACTTTAAAAGTTCTTTTCTTGGAGAAAAATTTAAAATCCAGCAGCGTAAACTTATAATCCCCTGCGCGTACAAATATTGTAAAATTATAAGCTAAAAATACAATAGACCACTTCTACAATCTTCTTGTAGCTAGTTAAGCTCTAAAATTTTATGAAGTACGAGTAGAAGTAAAGACTTAGTACAGTAAATATCTGTTTATTAGTGAAATATGCGGGTAGTCATAAATCAATCCAAAAATGTCCTTGGAGCTAAAATTTTACTTAGTTAAACTCAAACTTTTAAATAATGTAAGCACTGAAAATATTATTTATGACATCTTCCTTCAGAAACCTTACTGCTGTTTTGTGGTTGTGTTTATCTTGGATTATATAGTATGGTTTATGGTAGAACCATGCCAAAGTACCATGCCATGTTTAAATTGAATTTTGAAAAACTTTTTTTTCGATCTAATCAGTTCATAAATACTACATAATGGTAGAAGAATTTATTCACTGTAAATAAATTTGTTTATTCGTAAATAACTTATTCATTTATTAAATTTTTATAATTATTTTTCAACGTTTAATAATATTCATATTAATATTTAAAAAATATTAATACTAATAGTTAAAAATTTTTAGAGCGAATATGTCTTATTGTTTACGATACACTAATTATTTTCTTTATTTATTGCAACTATTTTTTTACTAATTATTTTTGTTTGTTTAAATAAAAAATTATCAGTTTTATTGATCAAATGAAACTCTATTATCTATATTGAAGTTATGGGATTATAAAAAATATCAAAATAAAATTTTTACGCACTTTTTTAAATGGTTTAAATAAATGATTATTAACAGTTAATAAAGTTGCGTTTAATAAACGACTAAATTGTGTTTTTAATTATGAATTAATATTTGCAAACTGTTAATAAATATTTATTGAATATTTATTGGTTTTTTATTTTATTCAAGACTTTTTCTATGAAAATTTCTTTCATGAGGTCTGTTTTCAATAAATAATTATTTGTTAAATTATCTAATAAAATAAATCATTCAATAACAGTTACTAAAGTTTATTAAATATTAAGGACGTTCCGAGAAAAAATCGTTTTCTTAAAATTTTTTTGAAATTTTGAGTACTTATACTCATAAGTATCCTCTATATGCAGGAATTTTTTTAAATAGTCTTTGCTGTACTAAATTTTAAAATATTAGCATTCAAAATTTGTATATTGTACATACAAACCCTATGCTAACCGACGTTCAAGCGAACGTTTTATTAAATATCAATCGTACTTTTCTTAGGATTGTTTTAAAAAACTGAGAATCATTAATTGAAGATATATCAAGTATTTTTTATCAAAAATAACACAAACGAGCGGTATTCGTTTTTTTATAAATAATGTTTGAAGTTAGTGACTTTCAATATTTTACGTGAGTGGAAGTAAGTGAGCGATAGTCAATAAAGAGAGGCAGCACTGATGCGTAAGAAAGAAACCGATAGCCATGACCTATTAGTGTCTTTTTCTTGTCTATGAACGTCCTTAATGAATCTAGACAAAACAAAATTCACCAATTTAAAATTTATATTTCTACTTGATCGTGTATAAATTTTACAAATGAAAATAAAATATATAATCGAATTTAACGTGAATGAAACGGTCGGAAAAAATGGTATGTGATGTGAAGGCACATATGCGTATATGCAAGAATAGAGTAATCGTTATAGTTATAAGTTACAGTAGTATAACCAAAGATGTCACGCTTTTGAATAATTTCAAAATGTGTTCCCCTTAACCGAATTTGCTTATGTAATACGCATTGGCATCACAGGTATGCATATGACGTAAATATATATGTATACCTACGAAAAATAGTCTCAAGTTTCTTCTTAGTTCTGTGGATCGACATCCTTCATCCGGTTCTCCGTTGGGGATCTGCATTTGAATAGCAAACTCTGACGATTCATGGCTCATGGCGCGAGCGCGGGTTTTCTCGCCGCGAAATCGCGGCAACCCTTTTTCACCTCACCGGCAACGAGCCAGGATAATCCGGTACGTGACACAATAATGTTTAAGTAACTGACGAGCCTCCAGGCTCTACTGGGATGCTCTAATTCCATTCCACCAGATTCACTATTTTTGTGCATACATTATAACAGTTAAATTTAGATATCTCTCCCTCTCCCTCTCTTTATATATATACTATATGTATACTAGTAATAAAGAGAAAAAGGAGACCTCCTACTGGACTTACATGTGCTCTATAATTCTCACAATCCATTTAATTCATGGTCAGATGATATGGCTCTCAAAGTATGTGTATTTTTATACAATTGTACTGCCAAGTGTAGAGTCGTGCTGATTTTATTGTGAAAGTAACTCTCTATAAAGGTTTTTAAAAATCTTACATGTTAAAATTTTTATAAAAATAAATTTGATAAATTAGAAAAATATTGTACAAAATAATTAAATTGCAATTTTAATGACAAAAATAACAATTACTATATTTAAAAATCATCATTTTCATTCACAGTAAAAAATTTTGCGTCATTTCGTCAAAAGATTTTGTGTTAAACATTTAGCACTTTTATGTGTAAATTTAACATTTATTGTGTTAAATTAACACAAAAAAGTGTTAAATATTTATTTGACGTAAAATTTTGCGTCAAATAAATATTTGGATTGACGCAAAATTTTTTACTGTGTAAAAACAAATTCTTTTATATATTAGAAAAATAATCGTAGTAAATTGACGAAGTATAACTTGGATCACCTGTCGTAAAAATACATCTAGTTGTGTATGTACATAAAGTAATAACAAATTTAAACTTGTCATCCACATGTGGATGGTTAATTAGAATTTATTAGAATTAGTTAATTAGAATCTATTTTTATGTAAATTTTTAACTCTTACTTGAAGGTTGCAAGGATAGAATGGGGAAGAGCAAAAAGGAAGCTCAGAGAATTAATGCTGAAAATTTAGTAAACATGAAATTCCTTAAATTAACAATAAATCATTTTTCTTCTTATTTTTCGAAAACAATGTATGTATGTGCTTTGACTTCACCTGTCGTAGTGAATTCTCCAAAACTTAATATAATATTACTTCACTGAATATAATATTACTTTCTAGTTTAAAATACCATTTACAAGTTTAATTGAAACAGCTCAAATATAACATTTGGCTCTTATTTTGATTAGAAAAAAATTGTAGAATTTTTTTTGTATCAAATTTGGCAATGAGTTATATTGACGGTCTCAGGAAGACCCCAGTTTCAACATGATTCTGAAATTAGCTGACTTAAAAAAATTTTTTCATTAATTAAATTAGAAGCAAAATAATATTTTTAAAAAATTGCACATATAGTTTTTCTTATCTTCTATATTTAAAATTTTATTTTTTTATTTTTTTGTGATAACTTTTTTAACAAGAAAAATCCTAAATATTCTCAGATTTCTACTATTTTCATACTTATCTTTCAACAACGAAATATTTATCAAGTCACAGTTAAAAAAAAGTTTCAAAAACAGGAAAATTACAAACGTATTCACGTTACATATATGAAATTGATATCATTTTTCATAATCCATAAAATATATTTTTTTTTGTGACTATATTACGCTTTTCTTACTCATTTTTGTAATGATAATAACTTGTACTATAAATGATAGAAATTTTTCTAGCATATATATGGAAAGTTTTCATGTTTCAAATGATAATTTAATGATTTACATTCAAACAATATTTTCATGTGCAATAATTTAGTATTTATTTTTTTCTAATTGCAATTATTTATACAAACTTTATTTATTGCATTCAGATTCATCATTCTCAGTTGCGCAATATTCAAAATTTTCACCAAAAAATTCGAGGAAAAATAGATTTATTTCAACTTTTTCTTCTGCATAAAATTACTAGAGTCAATATTAAACAAGCATTTTTCAACTTTGAAAACAAAGTTTTATTCCAATTATCTTATACATATTGTGTTCTAGTTTCCCGTACAGACTTGATACCTGTCCAAATAATAATAAATGTTTTGATCACAACAAAAGATATAACGCTCGTAGAAAAAAAGAAATTAGCATTTTTTATCTCACGGTTGGATGTAATATTTCAAAGTCAGTGACAACCTTGCACTTTCTTAATAAAAATTTTCATTGATTAACGCTTGCAGCTCGTATACGCACATATCTATTCATACATATTTTATAAAATAATAAAGAAGTAAAATAAATAGAGTTGAAAGCAATAGTGGATGAAACCAGTGAAGATTCGATGGTACAAGTGCTTTCGTTGCAGGTCATAAATCCATCTATCTCAACAAAAGAACCGTTGTAAAAAACGACTAGACCAATTTTAAATATTTCTTTCTCTTTCTCATTCTTTTATCCATTCGCATATATACATACAATCATCTCAGGCTTTTGATAAATATGCCTAAGAACCCTTTTTTAGCCGATGCACACCGGAGCCCCAAGTTATATAGGCGTGTCGCAACTAAATCTGTGTAATCCCGCATATGCTTCCCATGAATATGCATCTGCGAGCTCCGAGTTTAATACGATTTGATTCATGATCGGTTCTTTTAGTGTATAGACTAAACTTTCTTAACATTCATAATAATAAAATATATATCTTCTAAAAAATTATCACCTTTTTAAAATATTTACTCATACTTTAATGTTTATAAATTTCTAGGTAATAATAATTTCTCTTTTTATAAAATTAATTTATATACACTTGTTAATACATTTTTAGAGATATTAAAAACTATTTTTTTTCTGATTCTTTAAATATTTTTGTATTGGTCACTCATAAAAATTGAAAAAGAATCGTTTTTTTGTAGAGCTTTTTACCGAAAAATTTTGAAAAACTTGTGATAGAAAATTTATAAAAGATTGTGATATTAAACCACCCATCATTTTTTTTTTATGCAACTAGAAATTTGAATAGCGCGCTCCTAAATTTTAACCAATAATGAATCGTGGCCCGTTTTTTGCGAGTTTCGGTCTTTGACTAACCTGAAGACTTTCATCTAATTTAATTTAGAGGATTATTGGTCGCTGGGACATAGATGATCAGTGGCGATAAGATCGTTTTTCATTTAATCCTGGACGTGCCAGTCGAAAATTGACTAAGATAGAATGAAAAGAAATCAAATCGAACTTAAATGAGCGCGCATAGACTTAGATGTAAATTTTTTTTCTGGGATGTATCTTTAAATTTAGGTAAAATTATAGCTGGAAAAAATTTTTCGCTCAGAAATCTGTAAACTACAATTTTTTAACTTGAAAAAAATTTTTTTGGACTTGGTTGCGACGATCTTTCTCTCTCTCTCAAATATAGCATTTTAAAAATCACTAAACAATTTCCGATAATTTAAACTATTGTAATTTTCGAAAAAAAAAAATTTACATTTAATTAACGAATAGACTTTTATTATCAACAATCGTTAGAAAGAGTTTGAATGAAAAAATAAAAAATCTATTATTGTGTTGATGCAGGTGTACAAACGATTCAAAATTAAAGAAGCCCGAAAAATCCAGAGTAAATAATCGGTGACTTCAAAGGGGTTTAAAAAAATATTTAATTTACAGTAGTGAACTCGAAAGTCAATAAATTGTAATTTAATAACCAACTCAAAATTTTTGATACTTTTTTAAAAGAACTAAAAATTAAAACCACCATTCAGTATTATATTTATTTTATGATGTTCTCGAAAAGATAATTTTTTAAGCTTCTGAAAATTCAGCCATCCTTGAGGATCTTATAGAGCCTTTTAAGAAACTCTAAATTACGGAAAAAAAAGTATGGTACAGGCATACGGAGAGTACAAGAGAGTCTCAGATAGGAGGGAGGCATAAAACCCAAAAGCGAAACGTTATAAATTGCTTTATTGCTATCCCGGTATTTTTCACAAACTCGACGAAGTAAAGTTGTCGAAGCTATTTTACTGGCTCGATCGTAAATTTTATAGCTTCTTTACTGTACGCTAAGAGCTACGAAACAAAGTAGTTTTCTTTGCTCACTCACAAAATTTCTTCTCAGTTCCTTAGCTGCAACTTTGTTAAATTATTATATAGCATCCGGTATTTATTTTCCTGCTGTTAAACCGGATTTTTTATTATTACTTATCTCACAATACAATCAAGGGGATTTTTTAAGTTTTTGTTTAATTTTAAAGCATACATTTTTTTTCATGGTAGTATTTTCAGAAATTTTCGTTTGTTTGCTTTGAAGAATTATACATGTGTCAAGAATTATTATAATACTCCCAAGAGATGAAAAGTATAAATAATTTTTGGATTTCTGTTGGATAAAATTAAATCTTAGTATTTTATAAAACTTTTAATTTAATTTTTTTACAATATTTGTTAAATATTAATTTAAGTATTAATATTGAATTTTTTGTTCATAAAAATATGAATCACACTATTGGTTGAATAAATATATTATATTCATATTGAACTCAAATTTTGTATGGGAACAATCGAGACTAAAAGACTTGTAAAGTTTAAAATTTTCCATAAAAATTTATTTATTTATTTTAAACAAGAACAAAACTTATTCACCAATACTTTGGTGATTTTATCAAGCTTGTTTTAACCTTTGCATAATTTAGAAATAATAATAATAAAAAAAAATTAACTACAATCAAAATAAAAATCAACAATATAATTGATAACATAATATAAATCAAATCTGGCTATTATTATCAAAATGATAATAATATTTGCCTGAATTTTTTTCTGAAACGTATTAAATTTTACGTTTTGTTTTTTGGCTCAAAATATACATTACCATTTGTTTGACAGACGTACAACAAAACATACGTCTCTTCAATCAGCAAATACAATGATAAACTGCAAATAATAGAGTTCAAAAGAAATAACAGTACATTGATTTTGACCGCATATTTAATTGTTTTGAAAGAAGAAAACACCTGTGCCATAGGTCAGATGAATAGCCTCGGTCACTTCCCATATCAGGGGTAACCAGGTTAATCCCCGATTGACCCAAAGTACAGGTTGGTCCGGTATATAACATACCTGCAAAAGGGAAGAAAAAAAAGGAAGAAGGGATTCCGGTCCGGCACGCGACCAGCCAAATCGGGGTAGTGACAAAAAGGTACCCTCGGCCGATCACATACGTGTATGTATGTGAAATGTGAAGTGAGTGCCAAGTTGCTCTTGCTCTCCTTAACATAAACCTTAGAGTGAGAACCCAAGGTCCAATGATCCTTGTTCTCACTCTTTCATTCACTTTTTCAGTTTATACTTAACTTGTTTTGTTCTCTTTTATCTTTCCTCTTTCCTCTTGTCGGGTTCCTATCCATCCGACAACTTCCTCGTGCCTGTACTGGGATCTGGGATGAAACGACAGGTAGCCGATGCATCCGGATACAATGCCAAGACCTTGTTGGAATTCACGAGGGAAACACCTAGTTAATGAGCTTTTATGTTTTTTGTTACACTATAAAACAAAATAATTGCTCTCATCAAATAAATTTTTATTTGCTTTCTTGGTACTCTACAAGCGTAGGATACTCAAAAATTTTATGGAATGATTAAGTGATCGTCATTCTGATCGCCAATATAAGTACGCGGTAATAAAAGAAAAAACGATTTTTTTAGTCGTATTTATGAAATAGATCACAAAAAGTTTATTGAATAAAAAAAAATCCAAGGTTATGAGAGACTTGAGCTTGAGAGCAAGAGGATAAGATTTACCTCAGATGTAGGTCGCTCGATTCAAGAATTCTGAGGATATCCTGTTCATAGATCGCACATAAGTGAATATAGCGAGATCAAATAAATATAAAAAAAAAATAATGCTTAGAGAGTTGTGAATGAAATTCTCAAACCTGCCAATGCCCTGTTATATGTACGGTGTACGGTGTGCACTTGCGCTGTACCGCCCAGGGTGACACCTTCTTCCGGCTGAATGATCTTCAAATTCAATTGTACATGTAAGTAATACTGTCTTTTTTGGGGTTCGGTATTTTATGCGCAACAGTAAAACTCGTGTCACTTAATGCAAATTTTGTTAGTTTCAACTTTCATAATTTTATGTTGCTATTTAAGATTTATAATATATTATTTGAAAATTTTACACTCGGTTTTGAATAAATAGAATATGTTTCCGTTCAAGATATTTTTATTGATCAATGAATAAAATTTTTGTATTTTAACAAAAAAATTATGGTGTATAATAAACGTAAAAAACATAAACTTAATTTCGAAAAAAAACCTTTAAATCAAAGAATAATTTTGGAGAATTTTATAGCCGTGAATTGAGCAAAAAATTTTTTAAACTGAAAATTTTTCTTAGTTTTAGTTAATTTTTTTGGTTTAAGATTCTTGCCATTGGATCAAATTATTTTTTTATTAGAACGAGGATGTTTTAAAGGACTTGTGAATATTTTATTGTTTTATTTAGATTTCACTGTTGAAAAATAAAACAATTTTTGAGATTAAACATTGTTTGAATTATTTTTTAAACGAATCGAGCAATTTACTCCAAATCCAAGTTCGTAAAAAGTTACTGAGAATTTTTAAAACAAAAATTAAAGTTTTTGAAAAGTCTTCGAAACACTTTGATATTTTTTAAATGTAAAGAAGTATCAGAATTATACTGTTTTAATAAAAGATATCTTTTAAAAATTCCTTATACATCGAGTTTTTTTAACTTTATGAATTTTGTGTATTTGTGAATAAATTCAGTTAAAGTCAATAACAGGTATAATTGAAGAACTGTTTTGATTTATCAAAATTTTCATGTTCGAAAAAATTTTTTTAGCGTAGTGATTCCGGAGTGAATCTGGATTTTAAACTGCAAAACATTCGAGTACGAAGTTCTTGTACTATTTATTATCATATTAAATATTTATTATCATATAAATTTGAATGTATAATATATATTGTATGTATTAATATAATTTGGAAGGCCGCAAGGGGCTAAGACTCCATGGTCTAAAAATAAAAAGATAATAAAAATAATAATAAATTCAATTTTTATTTACACTCATCGAGATGAGCTTATATATCAGTAAAAATATAATTAGTTGACAAGATAGACTGTCATTTCTTAATGATTGACATTTTCGCAGATATAAGCTCATTCCGATGTTATCGAGACCTTGTATTTAAATGCCCACGAGAATTGTTCAAATTTTTCATGTATATATTTATGAAATATATAAAATAGAAAAGAACAAAAACTAGAAAAAATAAAAAAAATTTTTTTTTTTTTTTCCCAATAATCTGAATTCAAAAAAATTTGAATTAAAAAAAAAATTTCGATTTTGATTTGCATAAAAAAAAAGTTTAAAATTAAATTTTGACAGAAATTAAAAAGCGGTTTATTAATTGTAATTTTTTAAATCTCTAATTACGCATTTTACAATTTTTAAACGACTCAGAACAATTTTTTTATATTAAGTCATTAAAAGAAATAGAATGTTTACTTATAGAAAATTTCTTATAGTGTGTAGTAACTTGAAAACAAGGTATTGATTTTTTTGTATGTGTAATTTAAATACGTACAAACAAATGTTGTATTTAATAGATCCATCTATCACGAAAAATTCGTCAATTTCTACTTTCTCGTAATCGTGCAATAGCGCATACCTATCCCTACTCTCGTAACATACTTGTACTTGCTTATCTGGCTTGAACTACATTGAAAGCGAGAAAGTCGAAGTGAGATAGTTTTAGTTTATTATTCGTGATCTGTTCTATTAAAACATCATACCCGTGCAGGTGCGATGGTGGTGTAATGGTCAGCATAGTTGCCTTCCAAGCAGTTGATCCGGGTTCGATTCCCGGCCATCGCACATTTTTGCTTTTTACAGCAAAGTTGACGTAAAAAATTTTCTAAAACATTAACTTAAAATTTTTGTACTTTTAAAATAACATATACCATTTCTTAAAATTATTTTTATTTTTACTCTAAAAAACTTATCGACTTAAACTAAAAAAAAATAGATTATATGTTTAATAATATCACGACAAAAAGTCAATTATAAATATTTTAAGTAGAAGAAAGTATCAATTAAGTAAATTTCATAAGTTTTCTTTTTTTATTATAATAATTCGTATTGAATTAAAAAAAAAAAATTAATTTAATTTTTAGTTTGTATTTATCATTTTTTTTTTTTTTTTTTTTTTCAGAGAATTTATATGTATACAAAATTGTACGTTTCACGTCTATCAAGATTTGTCCAAAATTCGGTCGTGGACGGATCTAACAATAATAGAGCATCCATTATACTTTGATTTCTGTAAAACGTATAGATTGCTTTTAACCAGACGTGAAGCTGCATCAACCCCTGCCCGCGGTGAAAAGAAACTTCCCGAGTATAATGTGTAATATTGTGGACGGTAAACTGTAGTGGTGCTCTGTCATAGGGGATAGAGGCCGGTGTACACATTTTGGGAAAGCCAGAAAGGATTCCGTGGGAAAGAAGGGTGCAATAAGCAAGAGTTAGATTTCAAAAAAAAAAAAAAAGTTTAAAAGAAGAAGGTAGACCACGATTCAAAGGGGAAGTTCGAGGGGGCATAAAGCGGCTGTCACGATTCTCGCAAATTTTCACGCTTTTACGAAGAAAAGTGACGATATTACCTTAGCGATTTTATACTGCCAAGTTATTATATTTCAAAAATGTAATTTATAAAATGGGTAAGACCTTTAGATGGTTACCATAAAGAAAGAGAACGGAAAAGGGTTGAGAAAAGATTAAAGGATTAAAAAGGGATTTTAGGGTGACTTTAGGTCATGTGATCGTGATTTTGATAAAGAACCACAACGAAATAAATTTTTAAAATCAAGAAAAAAAAACCTTAACAAGTTCTAAATGGACAGGTACTTTAGCTATTGATGTGAACCTTTTCAAAGGGTTAAATTCAATTTTTTTTCATAGTTTAATTTCACTAGAAAAATCAATTATGATTTATTTTTTAATTTATCGAACCCTTTACCTCAACTCTTTTATCCGTAATTATTTCTAATTCTCACAAAGTAAAAAATTACTTGCTTGATAATTTTGTCGAAACGCTTTTGGGTTAGTTGTATGTTATAGCAGAAAAATTTTAATAAATGCTATAGAAAATCAAAAATCCATTATTATAGTAATTTTCAAGGTTCGACGTTCCCTAATTTAGTACACATGGAAAAAATATTACTTTTAACTATTTTAATTCCATAGGTACAACATGCACATTGAATAAAATAATTCATTTTATTAAGAAAAAAATTTTTAAACAAAAAAAATCATTTTGAAGAATTTTATATAGTCTTGAACCAAGACGAAAAATTCTTGAATCAAATAGAATTAACTTCAATTAAGAAAAATTTATAATATTAAGAATTTTTTTACTTTACTGAAGGTAAGAAATTCTTCAAGAGTATTTTCTTGGCTCAATATTTTAATTTCATTAATTGAGATAATTTTTTTTTTTCAGTATCTATATTAATTGGTAGAGTACTAGCCTTGTTCTCATAGAAGAATTTTTCAGAAAGTAATGAACTAGATTTATTTATCAATTTTTTCATATACATCCCAACAGCCGAAGGGCCATCAACAGGGCTACAGAAAAGTTACAATAGGGTCACAAAAATTTATTAAAATTTTATTTAGAAAAGTTTATCTGAAATCAATATAATTATAAAGCATTAAAAATACATACTCATGCTCTATACCTCGAATTTCATAACAAAAACTCCGTAAGTTACTAAATCGTGTATGTATAATGACGTCTTACATGGAATTCTCCTCGAATTATGCTAAAATCATTGACAAAATAATGAGATTAAAATGTTAGATAATTTTTAAATGGATGATACTGACCCAAGTCGAACTTCTATTTTTTAACTATCACTAGAATTCAAATTTGCGCGCGCAAGCGCGCGCCTTACTATAGCGTTTGCATATATTTTCATGCTCATGATATATTCGACCAATCACGTTACGAATAGTTTGATGCCACATACATTTCATCTCAATTTTATATAAGGACTATATATAATTGAAAAAATGCATTCAGTAATTTAAAAGTTAAAATCTTGGATATTAAACACTTTCTATTTCAAAATTTGTGCAGAGATGAAGATTAACTCGAACTTTTCAGCATTTCAACTATCATAATTCAACAGTAATTTAATAATATATGCTTCAATTGTTTTCAATTATGAAAAATTGAAACCTTAACATTCATCAATTTTTAAAAATGATTAAAATTTGATTTTTTGAAAATCGAATAAGTTTTTATTTTTAATTAGCCGAAAATTAAAATATATACAAGAATTTATGACTCATTTAATTTTTTTCAGCTCAAAACAAGTCAAATTAAATAAATATTTATTTCGAAATATTTTATTATA
Organism: Cotesia typhae; assembly: GCF_013202065.1. Taxonomy (NCBI): domain Eukaryota; kingdom Metazoa; phylum Arthropoda; class Insecta; order Hymenoptera; family Braconidae; genus Cotesia; species Cotesia typhae. The sequence goes on from NW_027423774.1 coordinate 16,081,532, forward strand.
AGATATGATTGTATTATCAATTATTGCATTGATTTATTTCGTTCTCGATCATTTATTTGCGGCATAATTAACAACTTTTTGATGATAGTTCTATGATTTATTTTTATAACTAATAACTTTTTTTCCGTGAACTCGTTTCATTCCTTATGGCAGCAAGATCATTTTCAAGTTCATAGACGTAATTCCGGGCTTAGCTGTCGAATCTATTGATCATATAATATTAAATCATGTGAGAAATTTAATTATGCATGAATGATTTTCTTACCCCAATTCCAAACAGAGAAAGTGTCGCAACTCGAAAAAAAAAAAAAATGTTAATAATTTGTGAGTTTCAGGAAAACGATCCTTCACATTTCTAACGCATGCTTCGATTTGTAACGGTTCTCGTATTACAAGAAGCTGTTTAAGTTACATGTGAATAAATCGCAGATGATATTTCCACTTAGGTGGTCATTTGATAGCCATAAATTTCCATATTTGTATATCTAAAGCTTTTATAATTTTATTACATCATTTTTTCCGGCAACTAGCTAAAAAATATACTACAATTTTTATTATAAACTCAACATTGAATAAGTAGAAATTCTAGTTCCTGTATCTCAAGTTTAATCTGACTTAAATCTTTCATGAAAAAATTTATTGTCACCCAATAATAAAGAAAACGTGATAGCTTTCCTAGTATAAAAAAATCATTTCTTGTGTATAGTATACAGTTTATTCTATACTATATAATACCGTGGATAATAAAATGAAAAAGCTTATATATACTATAGTTTTGTGTAAAAAAATTGTATGTGATCATTGTAAAAAATTTTAGAGTTGAAATGTGTCACGTGCTAATGTAAGAGACTTCTTGTCCTTGACAAAAAGACACGGATGAATATCATAAACGCTTACTTGAGTACTACGCGCACCTACACGTGTAGTCACGTGTGCACTCGGCACTATTCATATTATATATAACTACTATACCCATACTTATTCAATGGTTGCGAAGTAAAGGAAATAGAATCAAAGTTGAGGAATTCTCTACATACGTCGAGTCCATTGTCCGAGGTAATTCTCTTTATCTTGGTTTCTTGGATGTTTGGAAGCTTCATTCTAGATTATAGAATCTGTTGAGCAGCTGATTGGGACTTTCTTAATATGGATTACACATATGGCTCGGTTATGTTATGATCGAGAACCGAGTAAGCCTCAAGAAAGGGATGGAGAAAAAAATATTTGACAGAAGAATTGTTATAGCAAGATGACTGTCATCTGTTTGCAATTTTTAATTTTTCAAAATTACTGTCATTAATAATCCATTATGTTGAATAAAAAACAGTTTGGAAAATTTTTAAGTACACGCTTCATGGCGCTCATTAAATTTTTTACAAATAAATTATACCTTCGATTTTTAAAGTAAAATAAAAATAAGAAAGATAAAAATACTCTTGATAATTTTGAGAAAAAAAACGAAATTGTAAAAAAAATCTCCATTCAATTTTAAATGTTTAGCGGCATTTTTGACTAGTGAGAAAACTGAAGCACCTGCGCAGTAACTATCAATTAGCTTATCGAGAGTGCCCATTTGCGGCCCAAGATTATATACTTCATTAAGTCACACAGATTTATGAAAGATCAGTTGATTTTAGTTTTTTATTAAATATAGTTGAACAACATCAAATAAGACAAATTTTTTCACTAAAGTACAACTTAGGGAGATTCTGAAACTAATTAAAAAAAAAAAGGTGTGAATACATTAAATGTTTTGGCAGCTAAAGTGTTTTCAAGCAGAATAAATACTTACAGACTAATTTACGTCTATTATGCGATTTTATTTTAATCAATTTTTTCGTAATAAACAATAATATGTTAATGGAAGTCCTTGAAATGCTTAAATTTCAAATTTCTACAAGTAAAATATGAATGTAATAGAAGGGATTGGAATCAAGAGAAATGCTTGAACTTGACAAGTTGAGAATATTGCACAAGCTTAAACGCTTCGCGTTATGAAGTGTGAAAAAAAATTCGAACTGAAATAAAGTTATTTTATCATCATAAATTACTAAATTTATTCTTAAATTGTACAGCAGAGTACTGATCAGTAAATTTAAAATGAATAATCGTTTATGTTTTTTTTTTATGAATAAAAAATTTTTTCATTTTTCTCAACAAACCTTTTTTATGGGTCAATTTTAAGTATTTATGTGTTGAATTTATTTAATAGAGTACTTGGTAGAGTGTAGAAGAAAAGATAGGGTGGATCGTGGGCGGGTAGAAGGGTGAAAGGTGGCAACCTGTTGAGTCAGACAATATCGCGTTTTTACTAATGCCCTGGTATCCTGTAACCAGAGTAAAGCAGATCCCCAAATGAATCGCTAATAAAAAGGGATCGTTACATTTTTAGTAACCCTGCGGAACTAGATTCTACCAAGCGTTAAATAACGAATTATCTCATTGTTAAATTTTAAATATGCCTCGATAAATTTTTTGTCGGTGATTTTAAATAATCAGAGTCTGGGCCCAACTTCTCTTTTTTTTTTTTTTTTTTTTTTTTTCGAGGAGTTGGAAAAAAATATAAACAGTAAGTAAAATTGGTGACTTTGAATTTTGTTCGATCTCGAAGATAAAAAGTAAAAGTATTAAAGTTAAAATTTAGCATCATGTCGAGTTTAAATGCATCATCGCATTCTTCATTCTTCTGTCTTGACAACAAAGGATCCTTAAAATCCTTAATCTCTCCATTCGTTTTTCAAGGAGATGACTTGTCGATATTTTCAACTTTATCCTCTAACCAATTCTACGAATCAACTTTGTTTGAATTATTTTATTATATAGACATAAAAACTCCGTGTACTATTATTTTGACCTCTGATTGTTGAGTTAATGAAACTTGACATATATTTTTATTTTACAAAAAAAAATTTTACAAAGTTGTAAATTTTCAGGTACAACACTTGAAAGCATCGTCAGATCAAGTAATTACTTGACCGATACAAAAATATATCAGTTCCAAAAGCTCGAATAACATGAAATTTTTTTTTTTTTAATAATCTCAACATTATTCAATTGATTGATTTCAAAATTGGATCAGAAACAAATCTTTTAGAATTCTAGTCGGATGATTGCAATTAGTGGCTTTGATCTAGAGAATTTGAGAAAAAATTAAATTATATAACTCATGATTTGTATATATATGTATATATATATATATATATATATATATATATATATATATATATAAAGCAGGGTGGACGTGTTTTTCTCTTGCTCTGATTTTTACATATTTTGGAGTGTCTAAACATTAATCTAGACTATTAAATTTTGTACTGTCATATTTAGTAATTTTTTGTGTATTTGTCAACAACGTCATAAATATCACCCAACTTGTGTCAAGTTAAGATACAGCATTGAATCATCAGCAGAAGCTGTGGAATTTGTTAAAGCAGGATGTCCATTTTGTTCGGAGAAGACATCAGTGAATATGTTGGCTAACCTGGAGAAACATTTATCGAATCGCAGGCGCTGACGGATGAACTGTCTATTTCTGGTCTTGATGAAACGGTGGATGAAGATCTTAAGAAAGCTGTTCAGAAATTATTTATTCTAACAGACACTGCAGCTGATCAAAAATAAAGTTTGTTCGTCGAATAGGTAAACCAATTGAGCAGAATACACGCTATGCGAAGCAGAAACAACGAGATGTACTTGTTAAATTTACAACTAAAGAAACTGCAGACCATATTGTTGGTAAGATGAAGAATATGGTTATTCCTGGTAATAGATTAATAGGAGGTGATGATGTCTCATCACAACCTATTCGTGTACATCGCAGACACCCATCAGCATTGTATAAATTCCGACAGCAGGTCCTAAAAACTTATTCTAAATTAATTCCAAAAAATGTTTGGATAGCTGGTGCAGCGGTTTACGTTAGGTTTTCGTCAGAGAAGCCACCGCTGAGATTATTACCTTCATCTGGCATGGAAGTTTTAAGGAAGAATTTGCAATAACTAGTGCCCACTCATTCATCGCCAAATTCAAATCCAAATGTATCGACTTTCTCAACATCAGTGAATCGGCAGCCACTGAATATTTGTCATGTTAACATTCGTTCGCTCAACAGTAATTTCTGTTTATTTAAAGAATTTTTCAGAACACATTCATTTGATATTATAGCTGTGAGTGAAACATGGTTAAACTTTAATATGTCTGATGCTCAGTTCAAACTTCCATCATTTACTTTATTTAGAAATGATCGTACCAACAGAACTGGTGGAGGTGTCGCATTATATATTAGGAATACACTTACATCTAAATTCGTATTGAGTTCAACTTATCTTCCGAATCATCCGGAATATCTCTTCTTGGAAGTATGGCACACTAGAAGACAAAAAATCTTGATTGGAGTAGCATACAATCCTCCAACGTCGGAGTCTTTAAATCTGCTGGAGGCGGATCTAGATGATATCATGCCGCACTATAAGCATGTTATACTTATTGGTGATTTCAACATTAATATGAATTCAGCAAGTTTAAAATCGGACTGTTTAATGGAATTCTGTAGATGCTTGGGACTTCATTTACTGGATTATGGTAATACTCATCATACTGCTCACAGTGATTCATGGATTGATCATTGTTTGGTCAGTGATCGGGATTTAGTTCTAAATACTAGGCAATCTTCAGAACCATTTCTTGCGGATCATGATCTCATATCATTACAATATGATTACAATATACCATCCGCTGGTCGAAGAAGAATATGGTGCAGAAATTGGGCTCGAATTGATGAAACTAATCTTCAAAGACTCTGTTTGGATCAAGATCTCTCGGACATCGATAGTGCAGTATCTGTAGACAATATGAATGAATGTTTGCATCAACATCTGAGAGAGGTTATAGAAGCAATGGCGCCGATCAGAGAGACTGTCATTCGGGATCAACCGGCACCATGGATCAACCAGGACATCAGAACTCTTCAGCGTCGCCGTTCAAAGCTCTATAGGATCTACAGAAGATCGGGATTTGCTTTTAAAGAGTATGCTAATCTGCGAAAAGTAATTAAATGTAGAATTCTGGAAGCTAAGAAAAACTATTTTGTTCATCGTTTTAGTAACTGTAAAAATGCGAAATCTTATTGGAATGATTTCAGGAATTTAGGATTGGTTAAAAGTACAGAGTCCAATGCTTATCATGATATTGATATAGACGAATTAAATAATTATTTTGTGTCAGTGGGGAGTTCATTTTCGGGCATTATCGATTACAATTACATTAGCAGATGTTTAATTAGATATGAGACTACTTTTGAATTTAAAAAACTTGATTGTGATGTTGTAAAGAAGGGAATCATGAGACTAACCTCCAGCTCGAAGGGCCCTGATGGTTTTGATATAAAGACATACAAAATTCTAATACCTTACTTTCTAGAGTCTATTACTGATCTGTTTAATTGATCACCTTCTTCAGGAAACTTCCCTTCTATCTGGAAACAATCTTATGTATTACCTATACCTAAAATTCGCACTCCAACTGAGTTTTCAGACTACAGGCCAATATCATTAACTTGTACATTATCGAAATCATTAGAAAGATGTGTTCATGATCAAATTTTGAATTATTTAACTGTTAATGGGATTATTGATGATTACCAAACTGGTTTTAGGGAAGGTCTAAATACACAGGACGCTATTCTGAGATTATGTGATGATATTAGGTTAGGCATTGAAAATACAATGATTACTATTGCTGTATTTTTTGATTTCAGTAAAGCATTTGACTCTATTGTGCATGAGGTTCTAGTATTTAAATTAAAAGCTATGGGTTTTGGAGATTTGGCTATTGAATGGATTGAGTCATATTTAAAAAATAGATTACAAGCAATACGTATTGATAACATTGGTATATCACAATGGAAAGAAATACTTAAGTGGTGTTCCACAGGGCAGTGTCCTTGGACCACTACTCTACTCCATCTATGTTGTAGACTTGGGTGGTTTGCTTAAACGCTGCAAACACATGTTTTATGCGGATGATTTAGTGGCTTACTTGACATGTAAACCTTGTGATATCAATAGTTCTGTGAGAACTCTTAATGAGGAAATTTCTGTAATATTAGAATGGTGTACTAAAAATGGTCTGAAACTAAACCCGAATAAGAGCAAGGCTGTGATTTTTGGATCGGCACAGAAATTGGCTGATGTTCATCGTGAAGTAATTCCGAATACTGTTGTTAATGATACTGTTATAGATTATTGTAAATCAGTTAAATATCTAGGAATTATACTTGAAGACACTTTAACGTGGTCTTTACAAATTACTGATATCTGTAAGCGTAGCATGCGAGTACTTGCTCAATTAAAAATGAATGGAGATGTTTTTTCGTTGCCGATTAGAAAAAGACTAGTTACTACTCTTATTTTCCCAATTTTCGATTACTGTGCAGCTGTTTATACTGATATTACTGGTCAGCAACAGATCAGACTTCAGAGAAAATTAAATGCTTGTGTACGGTATATTGTTAAAATATCTAAGTATGAACATGTCACTCAGTATTATGCCGACCTCCGTTGGCTGACAATTGGTTCCAGACGTAAATTTTTCTTATCATATCTTATTTATAAAGCATTGTATCTTAATCAAAATCCTCTAATTAAGCGAGATAAAAATTCTTGAGCCTCGTCTACGCCGAGGCGACATTCGTCAAGACTACCTTGAGTTGCCTCTTTATCACTTTGCAAAATATGAAAAATCATTCTTGATATCTGCGATTAAAACTTGGAATCAATTGCAAGCTTGCTGTACAAGGTTGTCAACGTTTACAGAATTTCGAACTGCCTGTTATCAATACTTTTTAGAAAATAATAGATTATAATATTAAAACATTGCTATTGTGTGCGTTTTGGTGATGATTGAGTGATGCGATATATTATATTATGTTATACATATTATATTGTATTTTATGCGATATAACTGCTTTATATATTATATAATTATATGTAAATTTTTGTATCAATTATGGATGGCCGCAAGGGGTTTCGACTCCATGGCCAATTAAATAAATAATAATAATAATAATAATAATGATTTTACCAAGCCCATAACCTATTAAAGAAATCCTCTTTAAAACTTTAAACTTAACTTAAAAATTATTTAAAAAATAGTTATTGTAATTTAATAATCCAAATGTAACGAATAATTTAAATTATTACTATACACATTTTTCAAACTAAGACACTCAATTTACAAAAAAAAAATCCATGTGATCATTAACGGAATTCCAGTTAAAAAATTGAAATATCAATAAAAAACGGCTCCATATATATTAAAATTTATGAACTGTTCGATGAAAATTGGATTCACTTCAAAGGCCATTATGAACATACAACACATGTACATCTTTTATCTGCGTAAACACAATGAAGTTCAATAAATTTATTTCAACAAAAGCAGTACGCTATATAAATAAAAGCAAAGTAGTTTAAATAAACTTTTAAGTGTAAGTATAAATTAAATTCATTTGTCCATGAAGATGAAGAAATAATCGGGATGATAGGCGAAGTTGAGAGTAAAAAGATCGAGCTGATGCATTATCGGCATGTTTTCTTCAATGGACAAACAAGGGTTCACTAAGCGAGTCGAGATGACAGTGAGTTTAAGATGTGTGTGTACATACATACATTGAATATACTTTTGAAGGAGCATTCGACGTAAGCGCTCCAGTGAGCGGATAGTATATAGTAGCATCTGCCTTCATGAGATGATACTCCTCTTATTTCTTACTCTTTCTCGTACTTACTACGTACTTTGCTCCTACTTCTGACACTAGTTAAACTCAGCCGAGTTTTTATTATATACGTGTCCTGTATGTGTACGACTACCATACACAGACTATGACGAGGATGTATTGTTGTTTCACGGTATGTTAAAGTGAGATGAAGAAAATACAGTACACAAGTTTAGGCCCGATACGACACAACTATATACTTTGTTAAGTTTAGCTGGAAAGTTTGCGCTTCCCAGGCTCGGAAGATACACCTGGTCCCTCTCTTACATTATAGAGCCTAAACTCGATCTCTTTACTCAGTGCACGGCGTCGCTTTCGTCTTCTTACTCTCACTTACTCACTGTTATTTATATTACTCATCTGTGGTAGTAGACATGCTTTCCTAAACCTGAATAGGCACAGCCCAGAGCTAAATCTCAATAGATTCCCGCAGAGCCCATCCCGTCCTCTAACATAGATAGGACCAGCATAAGCAGTAGAAGTAGAGATTTATCTCACTGCACGCTCTTCGGCTCGTCGCTCGTATCTAATGTCAACGCTTTTCTGAAATTCTATTTTCCTGATCTAGACTGCGAGATCATCTACCATCTACCATCTAGAATCTACCGGATGCACTCGCGGCGACGCTCTCTAGGAAATCAATTCCTGTAAATGAGTTCCGAGGGAAGCTACTACTTTTTTTCTTTCATTCAACACACACATCTCTTTATGACTGTATATATTTATCGCTTTAAAATGAATGTAAAGTGGAGTAGAATAATGAAGGAAGAAAAGAAAGATCTATTTTATTTTGATATTGTAATGAGAAAATAGGCATGAGTTATGATTGACCGTTTAATAATTTGGTAATTTTTTTAATTAGGAAAAAAAGAGAATAATTCGGCTTTGAAATTTTTGATTAAAAATTAGCGATGCTTAATTTTAGCAGAAATCAATAATATATTCAAGTCAAAGTGATTAAGTAATTTGAAATAGAGCTTAAGAGATTTTTATTAACTTAGAATGGTTTTTTAAAATAGAAAATTTTCAAAGACGTTTTAAAAAAAATTATGTTTTTGTAATTTTTTATATTTATAAGACTTTTTTTAAAATTAAAATAATATCAATTTTAATAAAATTATTTTGCTTAGAAATGTAGGACATGTAGGACAGGCAAATATTTAAATTTTAAACAAGATACTGAGAAACTTTTTGATCAAGTAATTATTGAATAGTCAATCGTGAAACTTGGCAGGAGTACGTAAATAATAGTCTTTCGTAAATTAATATACTTTCATGTAGGCCGCAAGAGAGTGGTAAAAGTAAATTGTCTAGTTTAATTTTTTAAGCAGTGTTTAGAGTATTTAGTCAGTCTGATAACCTCCTTCAGTGCATATTACATGTGTTTCAAATTAACAAACCTATATATTCAATTGGCATTTGTTGTCACTGCCATTCAGTTGTTAATAAATTGCATTTTGGTACAGATGTGAGCATTAATGCCAAGGTTAAAAATGAATTAACTCTCATGCATTTTTAACCCAAGCATTAATGCTTACGTCTGTACCCTATATGTCGTGATGTTATAACTTTTTCAGCATTATTAAACTGAGCTATCAATATTATCATGAAATTTTGAATTCTAGAAATAAAATGTATTTAAAATGCTTATTTAGACATCCCGTGTAAAAAAAATTCTGAGAGCAGATTTTTGAAATTTGGTTCTCGAATTTGTTATGAAAATTAATTCTTAGACGATTTTATGACTTTCTAACCGCTACATTTTTGAGTACGCTCTTTTTAAATTGAATTTGAAATTGTTGAAAACTTATTATCAGACAACTTTAAGACTTTTTTAAGATGCTCCGTTCTAATGTTCCGGGGCTCTGTCGCTGTTAGCTCATCTTAAAATGGTCTCAAAAAATTTTTTTTACACTTTTTCACGGCGATTTTAAGATTTTTTTGAGACTATTTTAAGATTTTTTAAGACTATTTCAAGACTCTAATAATTTTCCGGAGCTGTCGCTGTGATATCGTCTTATTTTCATAAAAAATTCGAAAACCAAATTTCAAAAATCTGCTCTCGGAATTTTTTTTTGGCATCTTAAAAACTTCTTAAAATAGTCTTGGTTTGTGTCACGTTTAAGATCTTAAACAAACAACAATTTTAAGCCGATTTTTTTACACGGAATTCCAATTTAAAAATAGGAATTTAAATAATATGCTATTATTCTACACAAAATTTATCCTAGCTTAAGTTTGGGTTAGAATTTGAAATTGCAAAAAAAACATCTGATGTCACGGTTTCTTATTGGGATTGTTATAAGTACGCCAGTGATGACAATTGAATCCCATAATCTCAAAAATAACTCGAAATATTAGAATTTATTAAAATCACTTTGAATTTTTTCTTGGCATTTTTTTTTTGTAGCATATAGTGTTCAATAAGTAAAAAATTCTTGAAATTATTAACTCATTTAGAATATTTTTGGTAAAAATTAGAAATAAAAAATTTTTAAAAACACGGAAAAAATGAGAAACATCTGTCACAGAAAATTGTGTTTTGTATAAGCAACATTATCATAAATTCTTTATTAATTCTAACCCAATAGAATTCAATAAAAAAATTTTAAATTAATAAATTTCACAATTGGGCCATTTTTACGACGATTCGATCGTAAATTTTGTATAAAGAAAGTTTATTATTATCGTTACAACAATTTGATTTTGTAACATTTTAAAGGGATGATTTGTACTTTCAGAACTTCTAAAATATCCTTGATATAAATATCGTTCGTCAATATTTTTTAAATTTATGAAAGTGTACTCGATTAACCCTACACCGATACTTAATATTAAATTGAAAGAATAAAATTTGTGATATTAAAACATTTTTTGTTTTACAGTGATTTTTACATCAATTTAAATTATTTCGTTTTTTTTTTTAAATTTAATTACTCATTTATAAATAAAAAATAATTGTTGTATATTTTTTAACCGGCAAACTTTAAAAGTTAACAGCCTGTTTCATAACACTGAGATAATTTAACATTAACAACTAATTTGTAATGTTCTTCAGTTTATAATTAATTAATTACCATCAAAAAATAAAGGTGATTATTTATTGTATACGAGTATTAAGTTGTAAATGTCTGGTTAGCTGAATAATATATCTTGGTTAAATATCATAAAATATAAGAAATTATAAAATTAATTGGCGTAATAATTTTAAGTCAGTTTTTTTATCATACATGTTTGCATGTAGTATTCGAGATACATAAAATAAAAATTCAGTGATTTCACTTGTTGCCCGAAATCAATCCGATTGCACAAGATACTCGATTTCATATATTATTTTTCTTTGTTCGAATGAGTTATAAAATTTAATCATCTGCTATAAATCTAAATATTTTTATTGAGAGAATAATTTGGTAAGTGCAATTGAGTTCAGCTAAGGAAGAGTTGGGTATGTGAGGAGTAAGGAGTGAGGAGTGAGAAGTAATAATGATAATGTATTACTACTATATCAACTAAAGATGGATTATACGATACTGGCTCATTATAGTATTATATAGTAAATGATGTAGAGGGAGGAGAACCATCTGGTGTTGCTCTTGTATACGTAACAGAACCGTAGAGAATCAAACGTCTGCTCTTAGAGCGAAAACGCCTGGGAACGGAACTTCACTTGTTCCAAATTAATGCTCAATGTGGAGTAAGTTGTACCTTATTATACTAAATACAATTCTCCTGAGATTCTTAAGTCACCCAATCATATAATTAATTTGCATTATGCCGTGTGATTGCTACGATTAGATGAAATTTGTGCATCTTATTCTAATACAAATTTGATCACATCCAAATTATATCGCGTTCCAAATGCCATAAGGGCGTATACCGGCAAAAGGTCCCGGTGAAAAGCCATAAGGGCGCATAAAAAATTTTTTTTCGGGAATCGACGTAGTTTTGTCCGAAATGTGAAGAAATGCTAAAAAAATTTTTTTTACGCCCTTATGGCTCCCGGGATCCACCTCGGATGCCATAAGGGCGTATAATAAAAATTCTGTTTTTTTTTCTAAGTCCAAAAAAATTTTTAGTTTAAAGAAAAAAATTTTTTTTGCATTTCTGCACATTTCATATAAAAATACGTTGGTTCCCAAAAAAAAAATTTTTTTTATATGCCCTTATGGCATCCGACGTAGGTCCCGGGAGCCACAAGGGCGTAAAAAATTATTTTTTTTTGGGAATTAATGAAAGGGAAAGGGAAAAAAAACAGAATTTTTATTATACGCCCTTGTGGTTCCTGGGTGCCATAAGGGCGTACAATTTTTCTACGCCCTTATGGCATCTGTAACAAGAAATGTACACCAAAAATGGTTTACTCTTAGGTGGAAAAATATTATTATTTTTCTTGAAAAAAGTTGAAGTTCATGACATTTAACGTAAGAGGTAAATTTAAACCAAGAAACTTTCCAGGAAGATCTAAGTTATTTTAGAACAAAAAAAAATTTTTAGTTCTCTTCATTCAATCATCGACTCAAAACAATAAGGCTTTCGATGAAGAATCTTTTCTTTCTGTACATACGAATAAGAATTTTAGATTTTTCAAAATATATATTCACATATAACTATTTATGTATTTCCTTTTAGGAAGTATGCATTGACAAATAATGTATCAGAAGAATGGAGAGCAAAACGTTCCCCTCAAGAAAATTCAGATAAAAATTGTAAAAAATCACCGCATCTAATCTTGTTTCCTCGGTTTATTCAATCGTTTGGTAAACAAAGAAAAAAATTTTAGGGGTTCTGTTGGTCCGTTTTTCTCTGCGCCCCTTCTTTCTTTTATTTTTGTCCATTTATGATCATATATGGACTCAAAAATATTCACGGTTAATAAATTAGAATATTTTTTATGTATCGAACAATGGAATAAAACAATAAAACATCAAATTTGAAAGTTAAAATTTTGATTGAAATTTAATATAACTGGCTAATGATGTTAAGCTCTGAGATTCAATTAAATTTAAAAATACATACTTACATCATTGTTGAAAATTTTCATTGTAAATCTTATAGAATTGTATTTGTACTTTTTTATTGAAGGGTTTTGATCATTAATTTTCCTGTAGATACACAAAAGAGCAGTTAAAAAATCACAATTTTCTATAGTAATATATAACATATAAACCTGTAAAAATTATTATCCACAGTTGTAGCTAATAAAAAAGTTGTGGGAAAATTTAACTTTTCATTTTGCGTTAGAATTTCTCATATAATAAATGTTGTTATACAAAATGTCATCATTTATCAGTAGTAAACTGTCTTTGTTTTGTTTAAGCTCCGGTTTATTATGGCTGGGCTTTTACAAAATTTCTTAAAATTATAACAATCGTAAAAAAAATGTCTGGCTCTGATAACCGCAGGATCTGATGTATAGTTGACTGGAAACTCGTTCGGAATTGAGGATGTTGATGACTCAGGTTGGTACGTCGGCTGGTACGTCTGATGAAGGGAGGTTCAACTCTTCCTCGGAGGTATCTGACTCGATCTCTGGTCTGGACTGCGTTAATATGCTCGTTCAATAATTTCCTAGGAATCGAATCTCACATTGTAATTGATTTGCAAGAATTGTCTTGAATAGTAGAGATAAGAATCAAGTGGACTGTATGATACGGAAAGAAGTAAGTTAGCAGTTCTCGAGGTTCCTCTGGTTGTAAGGCAGAGGGACCCAAAAGGCCAGGTAGTGTTTAGGTGGACTTTCTAGAGGCGGTTCAGTCAGAGCGAGGGCTGCTGAACGAAAACCTTCCAGTTCCGTCCTGAAGAGTAGGTACGAAGCATTGCTCCAGAGGCGGTTCAGTCAGAGCGGAGGCTGCTGAACGAAAACCTTCCAGATCATCAATGCGGACTCAGAAAGTGAGGAATAGCGTTCCAGAGGCGGTTCAGTCAGAGCGAGGGCTGCTGAACGAAAACCTTCCAGATAACTCGGTATTGTATGTACGAAGCATTGCTCCAGAGGCGATTCAGTCAGAGCGGAGGCTGCTGAACGAAAACCTTCCGGATCATCAATACGGACTCAGAAAATAAGGAATAGCATTCCAGAGGCGGTTCAGTCAGAACGAGGGCTGCTGAACGAAACCTTCCAGATAACTCGTGCATAGATAATTGAATACATTGTTCCGTAAGCGGTTCAAGACGTTCGAGAGCCTGAACGATAAACTTACAGATAAACAATGATTTTGAAAGAGATAGCGTGCATTTTAGAATAATGAATAAATGAATTGAGTGCGTACCTTTTAGTATTTTTATGCAATAAAAATACTATACCAAATTACGTTTAGCGAAACTGCTCCTTGATGAAAGATTATTGAAAGCCGGATGATATTTCTGGAAGCTGGTGGGCTCGTTGGCTGCTAGTCGGGTTGTATGGATGGACAATTGTATCTCTTTTGGTCAGCTTGCAGATCGAGAATGTTATTGGCACGTTTGAACTTACACAAAACCACTTGACGATTTGAACGCTAAAGGAAACTGGTGTGTGAACCTTTTATTGATTGATTAAGAGTTGCTATGGTTGACTTTCGGATTGCGAACTTGATGGGAATTGACGTAGCTGTCGCTAGGAAAGATCCTTTTGGACTGACGCTTTTGGACGTATATAGTGTACACAAGAGTACGGAGACTCTTTTCATTTTATTATTGGTGGGATAGTTCCGAGAAATATTATTAAGAAAAGTACGTTGACAAAAATATTACATATATAAAAAAAAAAGGGAAAGTCGCAACGGAAAATATTCGAATGTGAACCAGATGAGCGTTCGGGTTACGAAGAGAACAAGAGGTTGCATTTATACGACCTCAACGGCCAGAGAGTCATAAAAGTAGGTACTTGAGTCTAGCGACCCGCATGCAGGCATCCAAAACTCAGGAGAAAATAAAGATATTTTTAACTTTACATTTATTTTGAAGGCAAAATAATATTTTAGAAAATATTCAATTTGAGTAAATTGGTTAAAAAATTATAACTTATGAATTTAGCTGATAATTAAGGCTGAGGCTATTCGGACACTGTAGCGTGAATTTTAGCATGGCAAATAATTTGTAATATTCACGCTAGCTTCACGCGGAACTCACTCACAGTGTCCGAATATACAGTCCGGATAATTAAACAGTCTTTGAATTTTTTAAATTTGATAAGTTTTACCAGTAGTGTCTACTGCTGTCTTTTATTCTAAACTAATAGATTAGAATTTCTATACACCGAGAGCGCATAATGTAAATTGCAGATTATAAACAATTTTAACAATGATTAATTTTTGTCTAATAAAAATAAAGAAATTGGGAAAAAAATTATAATATTATTTTTAGAGAAAACTAAAAATTTACTTTTGTCAATACATTAAAATTATCAATAATTTTACGATTTATACATTCCTTTTTTAATGTTCACATAGGAAATTTTTTCTTGATTTTTTCAAACACAATAAATATAAAAATTTGTTTTTAAATTTTAGTGTGAATCTTCTAAAATTTCACATACTTGTTTTCAATTTTTTTTTTATAATTTGAAATGTATGTAACATCTAAAAATTTGTAAATCTATTTTTCAAGTTTTACAAATTATTAAGAATATTTAAAAAATAAAAAAAAATATATAACAGTCTATAAAGAATCAATAATGTATCGGAATTTGTCTTATAAAAAATATAATTAATAATAAGTGTAGTAATAAGTAAACACCTATGACTTTTACTCTGATTTATGAACGTGACAAAACGGCGTAGAATTAAGTTGAAGGGAAAAAATGCTGGCAAGGGAAAAAATAGCTTCACCATCACTATCACTCGATCTTTTTTTTTCCCGTGGGATTACACGGGGACATAGTAACTGTGAAGATTATATCACACCTATTTGTGTGAACACATATACAAGCTTGTCGCAACCATTAACTTAATATCTCTTTAACAAACAGTATATATGTAGTATATAGAATATAGAATAAAGAATATACCACCAACTTTTCTGTGAATATAATAAAGCTTTCTTCAACTTTTTTACACGTGACCTACCTTACTTTTTATCAATGTGTTTGAATTATAGCCTAGATTTACACCCAGTTCAATCAACATAATATGTAAAAAAATTATAGGAAAATAATAATATTATTTCATTTGACTGTTAAAAAACTATTTTTTTTTTGTTAATTATGTAAAGATTAAAAATTTTTAATTTGTATATTTAAGATTTAACGAGCACAATTTCTTAAAATAATGTACTTTTAAGGGAAAGTGAAAAAACCTGCACCGTCACGTTTATTTTAAATGCGCACTGTTCAAGAATCAAAAAACGTGAGGATGCAACTCATTACAACAGCTGTCTTTACATTTGTAGTGTGGGAAAATTTACTCGACACATCGATAGAGATGCTCTCTGAAAAGACTAAATAAAATATTCAATCTGCTTTAGATAAATTAGAGTTTTTAAATCCAGGTGTACAATCAATAAACTGGCGGTTCTTCAAATATAAATATGGATAACAAATATAAGAGGAATTGATTTTTTAATAAATTACTTTTAATGGTCAATAGATATAATGTAAAGTTAAGCCGATGATTTATAAGACAACTGAGGCCGAAGTTTATTTGATAGTCATTTCAGTAGAAGTTACAAATTATTAATTTTTTAAAATGATTATTCGTTTTTAGTAAAAAACAGTTTACTTTTGTAGGATTTTGCTGACATTAGCGACCAAAAATTAGGCAAAATTATAGTGAGAATCAATTTTAATATTCCAGTAGAATATGAATTCTACTTAAAAGGTTTAATATTTTGTATTGATGTAGAAGATGTCATAGCAAGTTTTTGGAGCTTAGCGCAATATTGGAAATTTTAGAATGCTGATAATAAATGCAAATCATAAGCGTAATTATAATTAACTGAGTATTAATAAATGCAATTATAAAAAGTCACTCTAAAATTTTTATTAAGGGATCACACTGGCTTGTAACTTTTGAAAAAATAATTATTTTTTTTACATTTTTTGTAAATACATATATTTAGAAGAACAGTGTTAAAATTCCGGCGTGATCGGACTACTGCGACAATATTATTTTACAAAGTTTATGTGAATTTTTGAGTGAAAGAAAATCAAATTTTTAGACAGCCTGAAGAGATTTTGTGTGATGCTGGCATCACTGATTGACTTTAAGTAAATTTTTTTTTCTTTATGTAAATGATATCTTCGGAACAACTGACCTATAATAGTTTCTGTGTCAAAAAATAATGAATATTTGCTTTTTTTCGAGTGCTGAAACCAAAATAATCCCTTGATGAATTTATAACAGTTAATCCGACAGAGATTGAATGATAGTAATTGCTTAAAAATATTCAATTTATAACTTAGCTATTTCTAATACCGGAATTCGATTTGAAATTCGTTCTTTAGAAGTTATTACGAATAACATAAAGAAGAATTGCTTGATTTTTTTTTCGTTAGATTTATCTAAACTTAATTATTTTAACTAGAATTTGAACGTGAAGGTTTGATCTAAATAATGTAAAAAGTAAATACTTCATTATGTAGATTTATAGATTTTTTTAATTCATTAACTATAATCCTTAAATATCTAAACACTTTATTTATTATATAGTGTTAACAATTATAATCCACTTATCATTTGTATTACACTAGATTTTAATTTGCGTGCATCTGAATATAGAGTTTGCGTATAACTTCATGCTTATGATAGGGTAGAAGTACCGTTTGTGGCCATTGTACTATTTATGGCCATTTATTGTTCAACTAAACGATAGAAATTAATTTATATTAATAAACTATCAAAAACTCGATTTATTTTAATATAAATTTTTTAAAACTTAACAAAAATATGGTTATAATATTATGATTTTTTATAAATTAATTTAAATGTTAACTGTCTAAAAATGGTGCTAATGGTGCAAATACATTTAATCTCAATTTTATTGTAGGATTTTTTTTATTGAGTAATCTTTTTCAAATTTTCATTTGTTAAGTACAAATATACTTCTCTAATAAAAGTATAAGGTAATTTTAAACAATAATATAGAACATAATCCAAAAATTCCTCAACCTTTTCTACTAACTTAATTCTACGTTGAGCTTTTACTAGCTTATAATAAATTATACCACCATATATAGGATATAAATTTAGCAATTCATCTTTATCTACAATACTATCAATATTAGTATACTTTAAACGAATCGCTAAAGAATGAAAACTTTTATGCAAAACTTCAAAAAATACTAGATTGCTTGTACCTATCTTATCATTTTTCAGTCTTTCAACTTCGATGAGACATTCAATGTGAAAATCATCAAATTTATTTTCAACTGATTTGATATTTTTCTGACAAACATAAATACCAGCTTGTTTTAGTTTAACAATATGATGTTTTACATAATCTAATAACTCACCATCTTTAGCCACTTCGACAGCTAGTTGATTATTTTCATCTACACTATTAATCTCAACGCCAGCATCGAGCAGAACGTTAAGATTCTGAATAGCTGAGTTTGTGCGACTTCGTCTCCAACTCTTCATAAGAAAATGATGAAATACGGGATCCACTAATTTTTTATCAGTCATATAAGTATCAATAGTATCTAAATCTAATGTTAATAGATACTCAACTGTCTCGACACTTTTGTTCAATGCTGTTGCAAAGAAGATTGAAGAGTCATAAATAGCACCGTACGCTAATAATATGTCTATAATTTCAAAATTATCGTGACGACAAGCAAACATGATAGGAGTGAATACTGATTTTAATGGTAGATTAGGATTAGCATTATTTTTTAGCAACAACTCAACGATATTTATGAATTCCCTATCAGCGGCAAAAATTAATGCATTGAAATTTTCGGAGCCTGATTCTGTAGTTACAGCATTAACATCAGCTCCCTTTTCAATCAAATATTTGACTACATCGAAAAAGCCTTCCTTTGCAGCATGAATCAGTGGTGGCGTGGACCATTCAAAAGTTGGTGAATTAACATCGGCTCCAGATTTACATAATTTTTTAACTAAATTCAAATTTCCCGTTTTTGCGGCTACTTCCAAAACAGTTCCTTGGTGTGGAATACTGATATTTAGATTTGCGTTCGAATTGATCACATAATCTAACAATTCTTCATTATTGTATTCGATAGCTAAATGAGCTAAAGCAGTTGGATATTCATGATACTGAGGTGTGCAGATGAAAATGCTATTGATGTTGATGTTCGATGTAGTGCTTAATATATTCTCAACACCGGCAACATTTAAATTTGATAATTCAATTTGAGCGCAAGGATCAGCACCATTATTCACCAGCATTAATATCGGCGATATTATCACGTCCATAAGTAGTTGCAATAACTACTGCAGTATGACCCCAGTTTTTTTTCGTGGTTGTGATAGCATGAATGTCAGCTCCATTTTCAACTAAGCTTTTGGCGACATCTAAATGACCGTGCATCACAGCCTCAATAAGTGGCGTGACAAAATTTTTATTCATTTGTGCATTAACATTAGCGCCAGCCTGAATTAATTTTTCAACCATTTTTAAGTTTCCCCATGATGCAACTAAATGTAAAGCAGTTCCAAATCCTGGAACATGGACGTTCAGATCTACGTTGGAATTTATTAAATAATCCAATACTTCTTCATTATTCTTAAAGAGTGCATATTGAACTAAAGTAGTTTTAAATTCGATACCATTCGGACTTTTTTGAATAATCATACCGCTGATATCAAAGTTCGGGTATTTCACTAGTAAATTTTCGATATCGGCAATGGTTATATTTCCAGTTTCGAAGTTTAAAAAATTAGCCATTTTATGATAGTAATATTAGCTTGCGAAGCTGCAGTTATCTGAAAACAAAGTAAAAACAAATTTTTAACCTTCCATTTTCAAATTGATTTTTTTTAAATTGGTATTTCACTTAAGGACGTTCATAGGCAAGAAAAAGACACCAATAGATTATGGCAATCGCTTTCTTTCTCACGCACTATAGCTGTCTCTCTTTATAGACTATCCCTCACTTACTTCCACTCAGGTAAAATATCGAAAGTCATTAACTTCAAACATTTTTTATAAAGAAATGAGTACCGCTCGTTTATGTTATTTTTGATAAAAAATACTTGATATATCTTGAATTAATGATTCTCAGTTTTTTTAAACAACCCTAAGAAAAGTGTGATTGATATTTGATAAAACGTTCGCTTGAACGTCGGTCAGCATAGGGTTTGTATGTAAAATATACAAATTTGAAATGTTAATATTTCAAAATTTAGTGCCGCAAGGACTATTTAAAAAAATTCCTGTATATAGAGGATACTTATTAGTATAAGTACTCAAAATTTCAAAAAAAATTTTAAGGAAACGGTTTTTTCTTGAAACGTTCTTAAATTTGTGTTCATGGCGTAACTTTATAATAATTGTTTTCAATAAATCATTATATTTTTCATTTTGTATCAATTTTTTTTCGTTACATCAAGTTTTGAAGTTGATGTAAATTCTCATGAACTGTTAATGAAATCTATTTCCTGAACTAAAGTTTCAGACAAACTTAAAAATAATCTTCTTCAATTAATTCAGAAATAGTTGTCATTAAACTTTTTTTAAGCAATAAGTAATTTCATATCAATTACTTTTCTTTCTAAATAAATTTCAATGAAAAAAAATTTAGGAATTTTTTTACTACACGAAAAAAAAATGATTTTAATTTTGTGTTATGGTGGTACTATTTTCTGCTCAGTGGTATAGTATATGCTGTTTTTAGCAGAAAATGTATATAGATGTAATACATAGGATACGAATTTAGAGCCACGTGTTCATCAAAATTTAAAATCACTTCTCTTTCCGTGAAAACTAACTTAAATAACTCGAACTTTAAATAACAATAGTACATTATTTCAAATCACAGTAACTACAAAATTTTGAGAATGTTTCTTTTTTTATTTCTCTCAATAATTTTTTATTGATATTTGGTCTATGTATGAACCGAATTTTTGATTAACCTAAAGTGTTAATTTTTTGCTTACAAGACTAATTTTTGAATATTTAATAAATATAAGTTACTGTGTTTCAAAATCAGGCAGTCGTAAATATTCAGTGATTTATAGAGTATTAAAGCCAACCACAATCAAAATTTTCTTTGAATATAATTCATCCATTAGCAAACTATTTTTCGTTATTTTATTATGAAAATGTAAGTATAGTATAAAAGTAATCATCAATTTTACTTACTGAATAAAACAAACTTGATTTTTTTTTGTCTAAATCAAGATATTTCGATTTTCGTATAGGTTATATTCACAATAAATCCAAAAATGCACTTGCCACGATGAAGAGAAGACACTAACTGTAGGAGGGGAACGATTCCAGAAAAATTTTTATTATAGGAACTCTATAGTAGTTAGTTAGTTGTAAAAAGTTCCAGTAGGTTAACGTATTCTTATGGTAACAATACCGTTTGGCTCCTGAAACTCAACGTCGTTGAGCTCTGAGAGCTAAAAGTTGTTTACCTCTCACAACTCTACAGTATCGTTCTGAGACTATAACAAATTTTTGACGGTCTACTTAAGACGCCATCTAACTAAAAATATTTATGACAATAAAGTTAGCAGTCACTAGAGAATTAAAAAATTTTTTTTAACAAAAAAATTTATTCCAAGAAATTATTTTTTGAAAATTGCGTTTTTAATTTTTTAAAATTTCTACACGTCAATTTTTTTGATTTTTTTTTTGACATAATTTATTTGCTTAAAAAAAATTCTGAAAACTATTAAATATCTGCTAAATTTATTATCACTAGAATTCAAATTTGCGCGCGCAAGCGCGCGCCTTACTGTAGCGTTTGTATATATTTTCATGCTTATGAAATATTCGACCAATCACGTTACGAATAGTTTGCTTACATGATATATTTTCATATTTTTCATCTAAATTATAAAAGTGGGATCTAAATTATAAAAGTGGATAAAAATTTGTATATTTTCTATCGTACATATTTTTTGGTTTAAAATTTATAAATATAAAGTAAAAGACCCAGTTATTGACACTTGCAATTTATAAAAATTAATTTAGCTGATATTTGATAGTTTCAAAGCTTTATGGAATAAATAAATTATAGCAAAAAAAAAAATTAGAATAATAAAATTGACATTAACAATTTTTAAAAAATTAAAAATGCAATTTTTTTAAAATAACTTTTTTATAAATTTTTTTTTGTTAACAGAAATTAAAAATTTTCAACTGACAGCTAACTTTAATATCGCTTGCAATGTTATTGTAATTAAAGAAATAAATTGTTCTTAAAAAAACCAACTATCTTAAAATTTATAATTCAAAAATTATATTTATTAATTTATTAGAGTAGCCCAGAAATAGTCCAATCAGGAAATTTGCTAATGTTAATTTCGAAGTATATATCCCGTGTAAAAAAAAATTGTCCCAAGCTTGGGACATCCAAACGTGACACAATTTGGGACATCTTAGAAGTAAACAGAAATTTTAAAATAGTGCATTTAAATAATTTTTCATCAATTTTACGTATTTTTTTGAAAATTTTCAGAATAATTCTTCAATTTTACGACAACTTTACTACAATTTTAAACGTTTATTAAATGATTTAAGAAAAAAAATTTATTTTTGCGCAGCTGTAAATTTATCTAGGAATTGATGGATAAAACATTTATTGACCATTTTTGGGACAATTTAAGGACAATTTTAGAACGTTTTAAGACATTTTGGGACATTTCAAAAATATTTTTAGAACTTTTTTAAGATATTTTTAAGACAATTTTGAACGTTTTTTAAATGATTTTAAGAAAGACAAATTATTTTTGCACGGTTATAGATTTATCGTAAGATTAATGGATGAAAATTTTTAGGACAATTTTAGGACATCTTTGGGACTTTTTTGAAACAAATTTCGGACATTTTTGCAACAACTTTGGAACAATTTTAGGACATTTTAAAAATATTTTCAGAACAATTTTTAACATTTTTAAAATGATTTAAAGAAAGACAATTTATTATTGCACGGTCATGGATTTATCGTAACATTAATGAATGAAAATTTTTAGGACAATTTTGGAACAATTTTGGGACAATTTTAGGACATTTTTGGACATTTTTGAGACATTTTTAGCATATTTTTTAAATATTTTGAGGACAGTTTTAAACGTTTTTCAAATGATTTTAAGTCAATTGTTTTTTACACGGTTGTAGATAAATTCTAAAAATATTTTAAGAATGTCCTAAAAATGTCTTAAAATCGTCCCAAAATTGTACTTAAACTGTTCCAAAAATGTTCAATAAATGTTTTATCCATCAATTTCTAGACAGATCTACAGCTGTGCAAAAATAAATTATTTTTTCTTAAATCATTTAATAAACGTTTAAAATTGAAGTATTCCGAAAATTTTCAAAAATATCCGTAAAATTGACGACAAATTACTTAAATGCACTATTTTAAAATTTCTGGTTATTTTTAAGATGTCCCAAAATTGTCCCAAATTGTGTTACGTTTGGATATCCCAAGCTTGAGACATTTTTGGGACAATTTTTTTTTACACGGAATGTCATTTTGGGCTAAAAAAAATTTTTTTTTACCTCCGTATATATGTTGTAATTTTAATCTAATCATTTTTGAACAAAAATAGATGTAACAACATGAAGTATAGATGTATTAATATTTAATAATTTAACAGAAATAACCATCAATATTGAAATCTTAAATTTGAAACAACGATCAGATAATTGAATTCCGTGATTAAAATATATAATATATTATAAATTATAATAAATAAATGATGATTTTATGGATATCATCAGAGAATGAATATCTACAACGGCGATTTATATTCGGTAGACAAATATAATATGTATAGTAGTTATATTAGTATACTTTCAGTATAGTTGGCTCCGCATCCAAGAAATTGGGTCCCACAGCCTTGAATATACGAGAGGAACATATGGTCCATGAGTAGTGAGAGATGAACACAACATTAACTACAAGACTGAAACTCGTAATCTCACAATATATCACAGGATGCGTTAGCGCATCCAGCTATTTAAAAGACGACATCGCCATCTCAAAGCAATAAACTGGACGGGTTAATCCGATGTACTTTAGTTTTTCCAAAGTATATTATACTACACCGTTTTATATTATAGTGTATAGGTGCTCTTGTTTGTAACATCCAAGTGAGAGATTATTTTTATTTCACACGCTCCTACGTTCTTGACTGCCAATTAAGTTATCCTGTTAGAAAATATTTATCCCTTATTCTTATTATATTCTATATATTATAATGTGTTTTATATCTACTTATAAATATTGTATGAAAAGGATTTGAGGTTGGTGGTTGGATTACTATAATTACAAAGAATAATTATTATGCATAAAAGATTTTAATTTGGATGTATCAATTATTTATTAATTAGCTATCATTTTGAAATCGTATGAACATTTGTACATGTGTTTTGCATCATGAGGTACTTGTGTATGGCATCGTCAAAATACATAATTCACAATGTTTTCATACATCGTTTTTATTTTATTTAACTTTATTGTTTCTATATATTGATCATTAATTATCTATTTTTTCATTTATTATATTTTAATTTTAATAACATTAATTTATCGTTATTATTATTATTCTTATTCTTTTTTTTATTCGTTATTAAATTGTGGCGGCAGTGATTTTATATTGCGTATGAAAAATAACTTTAGTGATGCATTTATTTATCGACAATTAAATTTTCAAACTTATATAATAAAAGAGAGTGGTAATACATTTATTCATAATTTGAGAAGCTTTTTTAAAAATTAGGTCAATTTAAAAACTTTTAAGGATTTCTCGATATTATTTTATCGATCCGAAATTTGAATTTTTTTGTTTACAATTATTTTTTGCATCAAAAATTACACAGAAACAAAGAAAGTCTTGAGTCAAGCGTAAATTTTTTTAAATCAAGAAATCTTAAAGAAGATTGAAAACTTTTTGAATGAAGTTAAAATTTCTTGAACAAAGTTTAATTTTTTTAAGCCAATAAAATTTCTTTTTGCTCCAAAATAACTTCGGTCTTTCTTACAATTTTCTTGGTTCAAGAAATTATTTTTTCTGTGTGCATGTATTCTACAAATCAGAGTCGTTATTTTAATTTCTAGAGTTTCAAAACTACTTTGAATGTTGGAAAACTTTTTAGTAATTATTGAAGTAACAATTTCAAAAAATATTTCATTTTTCAACATATTTCTTTTTTTTTAAAACGAAAAATTTCAATTTATAAATTCAATACAAAATTTTAGAATCGCAATTCTTCACGTCATTTAAAATAAAAATTTCCGTTTCTTCTCCTTTGCATTCTTTTAAAATTAGCTCGAATTTTGAATAATAGATAAAATTTTGGTTGCAGAAAATTTGAAAATAGCTTTAAAAAAAATCGACCTGATTCTAAAAAGCTCTTAAAATGAAAATTCTAATATATTCCAAAAGAACTATTAAAAGTGAAAAAGTTATTTAGCACCACTCTCTTGAACAATTATTGAAATTACCAAAAATCATGAAAAAAATATTATTACTTATAACGACATTAATACGTGCTATTGACATACAAATACAAAGTACGTGCAATGAATAATTGATACACTTAATTGATCAATAACGTCAGAAATACATCGAGTTATGTCCGAAATGTTTGAACTAATTATAAGCAACTTCGACTTAGAAATTTGATTAACATTAATATTTATATTTATTTTTTAGATTTTTACACTTAATTTTTCGCTTTGACGTATTATCGACACAATTAAGTCCGTCATTTATAATAGTGGACGAGACTGATGTTATCTGAGTGCCATTTATGAAACTATAATACTAGCCGCCACGCAGCTCGTTGATTGGCATCTCTTATATTATATCATTATTATCATTATTATTATTATTTTCTTTTTATTTTCATTCATTTTAATTTGAATATATTAATAATATATAATATAATACGTATCCCAATAGAACAATTCGTTCACCACGAATTAAAAAAACATTGAAATTTAGCTAAAAGACGCATAGTATAGTGTAATAAACTAACCCTAACATCATGGTTTTTATCAATAAATTATTTTTAAATTAATTGTAAATCGCTCAATATTGCTTAATTGTCAGGTAGATATTGCCTAAAACTAGTAATAGTAACAAAGAATGTTAAGACTGGACTTATGTTACGGGTAACATTATTATTCAAATATATATAATAAATAAAAATGTATAAATCTCAGATGGCTTAGATTTTTTTTCATCAATTCTGTAAAACGTAATATTACTTTATTATTATTTAAAATTATTTTAGCCAAGATTTCAACACTTTTATTAAATTACGAATGCCCATCATTACCTTGCATAAGAACTCCACTTACACTATTTTATATTTTATGAAATAAAACTTTATTAAGTTCATCAAGTTTCACATTATTTTATATAAATTTTATTTTTTGTTTGTCGACGTGTCGCCATAAATTATATCTTATTAAATAAAATTAAAAATATAGTAAAAAAATTTATATAGGTCATTTCATATCAAATCACCTGAATTTTATAAGTGATTTTAAAAATAAAAATTGCATCGTTTGAAAATTGAAAAATCTGTTACATTTTTTGATATCATAATTTTCTAGTTAATAATTTATTCATAATTTAAAATTATTTTGTCTTTTACGTACACGGAAAGAATAAGATGACACTGGATATCATCTCAGATTATACTGAGTGAAAAAAAATTTCAGATAGTAGCTGGTATAATCCAGATTACAATGAGCATAATCCAGATTACAATGAATATAATCCAAATTATAATGAGTATAATCCAGATTACAATGAGTATAATCCAGATATCACGCAGTATAATCTGAATTTTTTCTAGCTACTATCTGAAATTTTTTTTGACCATAAATATTACTGAGTATAATCTGGGATGATATCCAGTGTCATTTTGTTCTTTCCGTGCATATGTAATTAAAAATTAATTTTTTTTGTCATAAGTTTCACTAAAAATTTATTAAATTGAGATAAAAAATAAAAGTTTTTTTAAAGCTAAACAATCATTTTGAAGTTACTCTTTCAAAAAAAAAAAAAAATAAAATTTGTGTTTAAAATACAAAAAAAAATCAAGGACAAAAATTTTTATAAATTAGAAACAAAATGATATTAATATGAAATGACGCATATATTAATATTAAATAAAAGGAATAAAGGAAAATCATAAATAAATAATCATAATTATATAAGTTTGAAATAAAATATATTTATAAAAACAGAATTAAACGCATGTAAAATAATACAAATTGTATAATTATACAAAACCACATATTTTTCTCTATAACTATCGTGTTTCCGATTATTGAGACGGTTTTATTTTTATACATTAACAAAAACCATTAAATCACTAATCATTAAAATTAACTGAAATTAATTTATTTATTTAATTAACTATAAATAGTAATTATTTCTATGTTTACCATGAATTCAAAAATTTACAATTATTAAAAGTATTTTTTTTTTTTTTTCGTTACGTATAATTATGGCACGAGTGAAAATAGAAAACTGTTATCATTTTTATTTTCATAATTAGTCCGTCTAAATTATAGTACTCCGAAAAAAAAAATTGTTCAATAAAAAAAATTTATAAAATTTACAAAAAAAAATAATACAATATAATAATATGACGAACTTACAATACTATACAGTGTTATGAATTCATGGTAAAAATTAAATATAATAATGCCCTCAATAATTAAATTACATCGGACAATTGAAGAAAAATTAAAACAAATAGAAACATTATATTTTGGCACAACCAATGGTAGTTTGGTACTATGTATTAAATATAAAATCTTCACTTTATTTTTATTTATTTTTATCTTTTTTTGTGACATTTAAATGCTGGTCGTTTATATAATATATATATTTATATAAATATAATATTAAACAAATCGATTTTTAATTTTTCTTCTCACAATTCAATTTATCATTTTTTTTTATTTAGATTTATTAACGCGTATTTTTTATTTATCATCACGCATTACGCAATAATAAAATCCTATAATTTGTTCTTCATACGAATTTAAATGCCCGTATTATGCATCCCGATAAAATGTTATTATCATTGTTAAATCTAATAAAAATTGCTTCGCACAATTATCTTTCCGATGTTACTATATTATTATCATCATCGTCATCATCATTATTATTACTATTTTATTTTTTTCTATTAATAATTTCATTTTATTATTCTTTTATATAAAAAAACATCTTAATTATTGATATGAATTAAAAATATGTATCGATTGTGTTGATCTTAATTAACTCTTATTTTTTATTATTATTATTAATATTTAATAAAACTGAGTATACAGTAATACTGTTTGATATGTCTCTAATGTACGTCAATCTATTTATATTAGATTTATTTATTTTCACATCTATTTTAATAACTCTTAATGAAACAATAATCGGCGGGCGATCAAACTTATTTGTCTATAGTACATCAAAAGAAAAATCAATCAATTTAAAATTTCGGGTTTTAAATTTATAACTAACTAAAATAATTGTGATGCTTTATCAGCGATGAGTGATGATTAATTATTCTGATTAAATTTGATTAAGAATGAATTAAAGTTTGTATAAAAAAAATCACAATTCGCCCTTACGATATACTTTTTTTTTATTTTTTTAAATTTATCATACTTTTTTGTTATATTATTTTATTATTATTGCATTGGCTTTTAATCATTTTACTCTCCTTTCTTTCTTCAATAATTCCTGAACTCTGAGGTAGTCTGTTCTGGGACTTTATGTATTAAAAATGGCAAGAGACTATAAATTCATTTGTCTTTTAATAAAATAAGTTTTAAAATAAAACTGTTATTTACAATAATCAAATCTCGTCTCAAATAAATAAATCTGTTGTGGCGGAAAAAAAAAAAAATTAACAAATCATGTAACGAAGACGAGATTGACACTATTAATTAATAATTAATAATAAAAATTATAACTACAATATACTAATAATAATAATAAAAATAAGCCGAAAGAATTGTTTAAAAACTAAATTACAAATTTTAAAATTTAATCAAATAATATAAATTTAATAAAACAAACTTAATGACTGCAGGAAAAACAAGTGAGCATTGAAAAATATCGACTTGTAAACAACAACGAGACAAACTGATATCGAACAATTACAATAAACGTAACAATGCCTGCTATTTTCATTAGTTTTAAATATAAACAATCAAGTAATATTATTTTATCAGCCGATAATCAAATAACAATTAACATAAACAATTGTGCATTTTACTATGGTAAGTTTTATTTATTGTTTATTACTTTATTCACATGGCCCTGTTGAGTTCTCGAGGATTCATTAAAAAAATTTTACTACACATGTTATATATATTATTCTGATAAATGTGATGAGATTCATTTTTAAAAACATAAAAAATTTTTTTTTTATTAATTTATTTGTTTTCCTTCGAGATACTCACATGTTGTTACTTAGGCTAAGTTAGGTCACAAAAAAAGAGAGTTCAATGTATATAATGTGAAAACATACAAAACAGCTGCTCATTGCCGTACAGCGGAATGTATATGTTGAATACTCTGTTAAAATGTTATATATGTGTTTATAAATAAAAGAGATATAAATTGAAGCTAAAATAATTACGAAAATAAATTTTTTTACAATAAATTATTTTAATATAAATATATAATATTTTTATCTATGTAACAAAATTTTTTTTTATTTTTTTGTTTGACAACATACGCTAACAAGCAACCGTTTTGGTATTTTAAATATTTTTTTTTTAATTTCTCTTTTTTTGCCCTATATACGCTATAAAATACGAGTATTATGAGTTCAATTTCATAATCTGTTTCTAATAGATCACATTATTTCAATAATTACAATAATAATATGAATAATAATATTATTAATTAATAATATATGCCTATACAATTAAAGTATTTTGTACAGTCGATAAGCTTCGAAGGTTTAATATCATCAATTCAATATCTATATTATTCATTCAATCATTTATTTAATTTATTTAGTTATTTATTTAATCATTTATATCTGTGATTCACATTTATTTTAAAATCATATTGAGCTGATACAAATCCTGTAACTATATTTATTTTATTTCATTTCTGGATTTTATTACTCAAAAATATAATTATTTAATTATATTTTGTTTAATTCATTTGTGAATACAGTATTTTCTGCCAAGTCTAATTTATAACTTTTTTTTTTGCTTTTTAATTTCATTTTATACCACAAAAAGTAAAAAATAATACTCTTAAGTAGACGATAAATAAATATTGAGCATTAAAAATTGTTATAAATAAAGCTTACGGCCGTGGCAACTGAGTACGACTTATCATTGAAAAATCATCAGGGATTTTTCGACGATAACTGATACAACAAGTAGTTGCAACAACACGGTCGTAAGTAACAATAATTTTCCAGAGTTGACCGAAATTAAATTTAAAATAAATAACAGTGTAAAAAATTTGAATTTGAAAATATAAAAAATATTAAACCAATTAAATAAATAATACCTACAACAACGATGATCGATGATCTCTGGTAGACTTGTGGCGATCAACAAAAAGGTCTATCGTAGATGTATATTTTTGTTGTTGTTGTTTTTTTTATTGTGGGTCTGAACGTGTTTCATCATGTGGTCCTTCCTGATGAATCCCTTGCCGCAATTACTGCAGACAAAAGGTTTTTCGCCGGTGTGGAGGCACATGTGCCGCCTGAGGTCTGTCTTGTGATTGAACTGCTTTGGGCAAATCTCGCACTTGTATGGTTTGTCTCCAGCATGCTTTCGCAGGTGCTCCGCGTGCAAATTCTCAAGGGGAAACCTCTTGCCGCACTGACTACATTTAAAAGGCTTTTCGCCCGAGTGGAAGCTCTTGTTGTGTTGCGTCAAGTAACAGGCTTTATTAAAATTCTTGTTGCACTTGATACACATGTGTAAACCATCATGCGAAATGTAATTTGAGTCAGTACTGGTAACTTGATGTTCTTTAGTGGTCTCCAATACTGGGGCAACAACTTTTTTTTTTCTACCTCTGGTACTTTGTTTTCCGACGTTTGGATTTATCTCTTCCTTACCCTCATAGTGAGGAAGTTTCTTGTTGTTGGCTTCCGAAAGTTGCTGGTGATTTTGATACACAGTACTATTAGGATTATGCAAGATTTGCTGATAGTGTTTCAAGACGTCATCAGAATTTTGTTGTTGTTGGTGATGATGATCAATAGTCATCAGAGACTCGTATCTCGGTGGTGAATTGTATGTATCGTAAATGGCGTTTTCTGAGCTGAATGACCTGTTTTGAGGAACGTCGTCCTCTGGTCTTAGCCCCCCCACGTTAATGGCCTGCGGTTGATTTGGGCCAACTATATAATCAACTACGTTGAATTGAAAAAAGGTCTGCTTCTGCAGAGGCCTTGGATGATTAATCGTAGCGAATCCGGGCAATTGTGACTCGTGAAGATTTGATTGACTGGTTACTTCATTACCAATAATAGTTTGCTGGTTGATAGAGTCCAGCAGACCCGGGATGCTGGTAGTAGTTGTAACGTGGGGGGGCAAATCGTTTGGGTACGGCTGATGAGGCATCGAAGTACCCCCCATTGGCGGTGAACCCATTGGCGGGACTCCCACCATCATGGGGGACGGGGAATTCATGTGTTGGGATCCCATTGACGAAGGGGAATTCAGGTGGTGCGGTGGCGGCGGTGGTTGCATGGGTGATATGGGCGAACTCATGGAGTGGTGGACCGACATTTGCGGGGGTGAACCTATTGACAGGTGGTGGTGCTGCCCCAATTGGGGCGACGGGGAACCCATTTGCTGGTGGTGGTGGTGGTGGTGGTGGTGGTGGTGGTGGTGCCCTGAGATTGAGGACTGGGTTGGGGAACTGAGCCCCGCACCCCCCATTGACGGGCCCATGTGAGCCGTTGTAGATGTCGGTTGCTGGGATCCCTGGTGCTGTGGTTGCTGCTGGGGTGGCTGTTGGGTCGGCAACATTGTTGCCGAAGAGTCGCTGCTGTTGCTGTTGGTGCTGCTGTTGCTGGAATGGTTGGTGGTGTAGAGGTTGGTGGGCGTGTGGAGCAGGCCCCTCGCCGCCTCGCCCGAGGGACCTGCCATCAAGTTTGGGGGACTCGCTGAAGTTGACAGTTCCGGTGATCTCGAAGATCCTCCGCCCCCTCCACTACCCCTGTTAGAGGGATTTCCATTACTATCTCTGCCAGGATGGTGATGGACACTGATAGGCATGTTCGCTGGATCTGGTTGGTTGCTCTGTTTCACCGCATTTTTGTGTAACGTGGTGTTGTAATGCCGCTTTAAATGTCCCGAACTGGTGAACCACTTGTTGCACGCTGTACAGTTGTAGGTCTTTGGTCTACGTGCCTCGTTACTTTTCCACGATTGATTAGCTGCCAGTGGTTTTTGAGGCTGCTGCAATAAATTCCCCGGCAGTGGGTGTCCAGGCATTGGTTGAGTACTTGTGATAATCGGTGATCCGGCATGACGCGATGGTTCCACTGGCATATGTTGCCCGCGCATGAATGTACTCTGGTCTGGTATGGGCGACACACTGTCCATAGGACCTAGTGGTGACATACCTGGGTGATACTCATGAGGTTGACCAGGAGGCCAGCCGAGCATGGAGCTCACCGAGTGAGGAGGATTCCTCGGATGTTGTATCGGGTGCTGTTGTTGTTGCTGCTGATGTTGTTGCTGGAGTATCTGCATTTCTTGATGCTGGTGAATCCTCATAAGCTCTTCCTCATAACGATGAGTTTGAACTTTATGCGAATCAAGATCCAGAATCTCCGCCTGCTCTTCAACTTCTTGTTTTGCTTCTGCCTTGACACTAACACCGCCTCTGCCGTAGTCGAAGCTCGTTTGAGAGGAAGGTTGCGGCTGTTGATTATTCTGTGAAGGTGATGTATGCAATGACTGTTGTTGCGACTGCTGGGGGCTTCCACCGAGCTGCTGATACTGCTGTTGTCCTGGATACGCGCTCGGCGAGGCCGGATGATTAGCATGTACATGCTCAGCTAGTTGGTTGGTGTCCTCAAATACTCCCCCGCACTTTTCACATTGCAGTGGGCTGCGCGGACTCGTCGAACTCACCGAGTTAGCCCGATCACCCGGATAATGATGTGGATGTTGATACGGATGATACCTTGCGGCATAATTGCTGCCGGTGTTGTTTGTTGCATCGTCGTGGGTAGGTGAGTAATGGTGTCCTGGGATCATATAAGCATGTTCGTTATGCATAAAGTAACTCGTTTCGCTAAACATCGGTGTTGGAAAGTGATTATAACTTTGCACACCGGGTGGTGGTTGCTGCTGAGACGAGGTAGCCGTCTGAGCAGTTTGTTGTTGTTGCTGCTGCTGCTGCTGTTGTTGCTGCTGCTGCTGCTGTTGTTGCTGTTGTTGCTGTTGATGTTGAGCAGACGTAGGATTAGACGACGGAGGTCGCGTTGAGGATTCACTAGAATCTGCTGGCGCAGTTATACTCTCGCGCTTAACATGACTATTATGGTTTCCAGCTTTGCTGTTATTGTTATTACTCTCCTCCTGTTGAGCTTGCATGGCCCACTGACTCAACAGATTCTCGTGGTGATAACGTAAATGCACCTCAAGACTTTTGTCGCTCTCGAAGGTTAGTCTACAGTCTTTACAGTAATGCTCTGAATTTGAGCTGCCACCATACTGCTGCTGCTGTTGCTCCACACTCGTCATTTCACTCATATTGTCTTTTTACAGTTCCGTTTATTTAAGAGGCCCGTATCCGAGCCGACCGGCGCTGTCACAAACACCTTATATTGTTTATATATGGAGTATATTATTAATATCACAGTTCACAACGAAATAATCCTTACACCAATAAACAAAAAAAAATGAAACAAAAAAAAATAAAGTACTTTACGTTCTACATTTATCATATGATCGCACGATATTCATCCATTAATGTCCACAGTAACAACGCCACATTCGATCGAACAGTGGTTTCAGCGGATACGGACGGCATCATTCTTGGGTCCGCGTGTTCGACTCTCACCCGGTACCACTTAACGTTATCGCTCGCGGATTTCAGCTATTCCAAAATAGCCGTACGATAAGTTACTAAATGTTTAAAATAAAATAAATAAATAATAAAACTGTGTAATTTAACGTATTACATAATTACAATCTTAACTTCAAATACTTGTCGACACTTTCATTACTTCCAGGTATTTTAGTCAGATTGTCCGTGTTTATAAATTTAATAATTAAATAAAATAAACAGTCACAGATAAAAATCACAATTTTTAATCACTTTCAATAATTTTTGCATTTAAATAATAACTAAGCCACTAGTATTGTATTTTTTAATTGTTTAATTAAACAAAAAAATTAACAGTGCATACTGGGCCGGTAATCACGCGTTGTCTCAACAACCAACTGTTATGATAGGAATCGCGCAATACTGAACAAGGACAAGACTAAGAATAAGAACTAGGGAATAGAATAATAATAAGAGGAAGAAGAGGAATCTCCTTGACTGTCTTTTCAACTCCCGCGCTCGTAAACAACCGACGAAACTCGCGCACTCTCCCTGTAGTATTAACTTCCCCACTTAGTGTTATTTCCTTCTCTTTCTCTTTATCGTTATCTTTATCTGGATTCTATCCTCCCCCTCGTTTACTTTTGGTCGAAACCAAGTTTGTCAATCGTAAACTCTCACGTACTTCGAGATCCGCGTTGCACGAACGCCGGCACTGTTCTGTCGGTTGGAATTCCAGACTTTCGAGTCGTCGGGCTCACACCAAGGCACTGACTACTCGGTGCCCCCTTGTCCTTCTTACCCCTCGCCGGCACTTGTTTCCCCACCCTTCGAGGCGACCGACCAGAGACTCGAGACAGCCAACCAAATTTGAGATGCTGAGCGCTCCTTGTCCCCACTCCCGGACTTCTTACCCCTACCGAGAAATTTCGTCACTGATGCCACGACGCTCAGAGAATCCTACAGGACTTTGCTCATTCTCATTACATTTTTCTGCCTCATCCTCATCCCATTGTCTCTCCACTCACTATTCACTATTCACTTGCATTATTTTACCCTCATGTCGTTTACTAGCTTATAATAACTCAAAATTTATTCTCTGTTAATTACTAATGACTGGAATATTGTATCTTCTTCTTTTTTTTTTTTTTTTTTTTTTAATTACTTTTAAGTGGATCATTAGTGCTAATATGTACATTAGAGTGACAGACTATAGAAAAATTAAATTAAATATTAAAAGACAATAGAAACCTTGGAAATTTGAAATATTGATTGAGAAAATTTTTAAATTATTAATTGCAGTTTATAAACTTAGGTTTTTACATATAGATTTGTCATATACAAAATTTCTTAATGCTTATTAATTAAGACATGATTATTTTTATGAGTTGTCAATTTTTTTTATACATAAATTTTAAAAAACAATAATAAAAAAATAAACCTTTATAAATTGGAAAAAAAAAAAAATATCTATAAATTTTTAAATTAATTTTTTATTATATATTTTTTTAGTGCAAGTGTAATAAGCAAGAAATAGTATTTTAAATAAATAAAAATTAAATTGATGAAAAACCTAAAAATAAATTTAAAAATTTTTCAGGGTCACATTTTTTTCATAATTTTTATGACATTTTATTAATAAGGTAAATTAAAGTTTAATTAATTTTCTACCGGTGCATATTTTTATTTAGTGTTTTAAGTTAATTTAAATATTATTTTGCAATGAATAAATTATCAGAATTTTATTTTTTTTCAAATTTTTTCATAAATTATAAAATCATCTGTAAACGTACACTTTCAATGATATTTGAGGTATCATAAATATCAATGAGATATAGGTATCTAAAAATTTATCCGAATTGTCCGACAATATTTCAATGAACGTCTAGTTTTTTTTTAACTTTAGTAAAATTGTGATCAACAAATTAATTTACACAAATGCATTTTACATTACTGTGAAATCTACAGAAATAAGTTTTAATTTTCTAAAATAAGAATTATTTACGAGTTGAGAATTATTTATGATTTCTAAGAAAAAAAGGTAATAAATCAATTAGGATAAAGTGAACAAGTTTTCCTGAACAATGACTTTTATTATTTAGTATTTTTCTTTTATTTTCTCAACCATTGATGCAATAGAGATCATAAATTTATTCTTTAAACTTATCATTCAATTTAACAATGAAATATTATCAGGATGTCATATAATCTTAAAAATTTCCGTAAGCATTTAAAAAAAAACCCAAAATAATATACCCATGCACATAATATTGCTCTAAGTCTCAAATAGATAAATTTAGATTTAAAAATAAGTATTCTGCATATGTACTTTGCAATTACAGACAATGAGCGTGTATATTAAGCGTGTCTTGTCTATTTTAAGAATAGACGTCACCAAAGGTATTAACAATAGTTCAGAGGGCTAACAAGAAAGATACATTACAGTATTATAGGCTTTTCTTCGATCCTCATTATACTAATTCGGAAAAAATGTTACATAATTACTTAGATACTTAAATAGCAAATTCTTTTATCTTAAGACTAAAATTTTAATTATCTTTAAAATTTATTTTTAAATAAAATTTCCATTAATTAAAATAGACCAGTAGTAGTTTTTTTTTATTGTTCTTATTATAATTATTAAATCAGAACAACTAATTTTTTTTTATTTTATATAAAACAATTTTTGTCGATTTTATATGTAACCATTAAAATATTTAAAATCTAACATATTTAAATTCAGTTTCTAAAATCTTATCAGCGACAATAGTAAGATATATTTGTAACAAAAGAGAACACAAATAAATTAAACATATACTTGGGTGAATATATATTGATCGTAAAAGTTGATTGAAACTTTCTAAAATGAATGAGACGTGCCGTGCACCGATGGCGACCCCAACGAAATAAGAGTAAAGAAACAATCTCCTTTGCAAGTCCTGCTATTGGTATTTGAGTTTATTTAATTTTCATTGCCATAAGGCTTCAAGCATATAATGGTATATATAACATGACTACTAAGGAAAACGATCATAACTGAGCCCTGTGACGAATCAGCCTAACTACTGCAAAGTGATTTTATGTGTCTTGGTCAATTCACTTGCTATTCGCCGTATAGCGTGTTATATGCACCCCACACTGTTTATACATAAAACAAACTTCAATTTTTAATACTTTTTTTGCACATATTTATTTGCGGTTCGTTTATCATTTGGCTTTGCATTGGCTATATTTTAAATTGTTAATCGGAAGCGAATTTAAGACAAATGTTTACGCAAACTATACACTATTTATTTATGATATTGCACAGTGACAGAATAGATAAGCTCGAATAACCTGTTAATGTATCTTTGACATTTTTTTTTATAAAACTTTATGGAAAGGCTTTTTTTATAATTTTATAGCATGAAAATACAGTGAAGTTTCTTCAACTGCAACTGAGAGGGGTCCTAAATTCTAAGAATTGAAATTAGAGAGTACACAGCAGTAGACTAGCTCCTCTACTACATTCCAGTACAAAATGGTGGGGGTACAATAGTGAGTTGGAGTTAGAGAATTGGGGAAACTCCATATTAGTATTAGTTATTTTAAAATCTCTCAAAAAACCAATTTCGTATTTATATTGCATTTAAAGAAATTCATTTAATTATTAAATTGAATTTAGAATGTATGTATATAATGATTTTTTTACATTGTACAGCATTATCAGAACTGCACTCTTACAATATTCGGATCACTTTTACTGTGTTCAAATTTTTTCCTGCATTCGAATTTTTATAATAACTGCGTATTTTTTTGCGGCTGTGGACCGATTTGTGCATCCTGTACTGCATTTACCTTATTCCTCACCTCTTTCTAATGGCTGTTGGAATAGTGACATGGGGAAACCACAGAGAAAACCCATGCCAGTACAAGTCGGCTACCGGAGCGACCCCCGACGGTTGGCGTTGGAACTATTCAAAATCAACCGTCGGGGCTCGAACCCTTGCCCCACGACATGATGTAAAAACGAACTAATAATATAATGACTTAGCCCACTCGGCCATCCTGCCGCTTAATTTAGAATGTGTAAATAAATTGCATCGTATTCAAAAATTTTCCGAAAAAAGTATCTATCATCGAAAATGAGCGATTAATACCTGTCTGACCTGGTAAGTTTTCCATAATTGTTTTTTAATGCTAATTTATCGAAAAAAAATATAGCTAGTGAAATAAAAATCAAACTGATTAATAATCAACAATGTAAAATAGATGATTGTCTTGTAAGTTTGTAAAAAAATAGTTTAAAAAGAAGTGTACCTATAAATACATTGAATAAATAATAACCCATTATCCTACTACACAGCCAATGACCCGAGTAATAGTTAATATAAGACTATAAGATAAGCTATAATGATAACAGAGACACCGACAACGCACAGCCTTCGACGCTATTATATGGGATAAAAAACTCTCAGTAACCTTGCATTTTTTTCGTGGCAACTTTTTTATCCGCTTTGCAAAACCAAGCCCCAGACTTTATACTGGTATACTTTGCATACAGAATAAACGTCATTCCCCTTCCCTCCAGTCTTTAACTCGCGTTCACCCATGAATATGTTTATCGTGTTGCACTGTAACCACACATCTCATTCTATTTTTCTTTTCTCTTCTTTAATCGCCAGTCAAATGAACGAAAAAAAAGTCAACACACCGTGTGTGGGCAACACGCTTAGTCGTTAATAAGCGAATCAGTTTAATGGAATAGCAAAGTCTCGATGACAGATTGAACGAGGTCGCCAATTTTTTATTTTATTTCATTTAATACGCGAGATTATATTTAAATCTCTGAGAAAAATTGTCTTCTTCTCAGACAGGATGGAATACTAGGGCTCTCTTACGCCGATTTTTTAAAAAACTTCTTTCAATATTTTATAAACTTTATTAGATTGATTCATTCGTTATTTTATACATACAAACTTTATTATGGGTCATTTCTTCTAACATTTATAGACATTTTTAATGAACCAATGCTAATTATAAATTGTTTTTAAGTTTAGCAATAATTTAATTTCGGTAAGTGAATTAATTATGAAAATACTTTATTATAAACATTTTTTTACAAGATAAAAGTTAATTAAAAAATCGAGTTAATATTTGAATAAGTAAGTCATTCTTCAACTTATATATGCGCATAAATATTAAAATAATATTTTTTATTTTTACTTGGTGTTCTTTTTATAAATATTTATCTTCAACGCACTCGATTAAATTCTTCCTTGTTGAATTTCAAGAATTTCTAATTAAAGTTTTATAGTATTCAATTTAATCATAGAATTGTTCATATGTTAATTTAAAAATTAAATTTAATTTTTATAAAAATTATATTTGAAATTAGTGTCCTTTTGTGGGTCTATACTTATGGAAAATTATTATTAATAAATTTAAGAAGAAATAAAACTAAATATAAGCCCAAATTTCAGACAAAATTGAGTTTAGTTTATAGTTTATTATACATTTATGCTATTCACTAGATAGTTTAAATTTAGTGCTCAACAGTTTAATGAATATCATTGCATTTATATCCATATTCATTAATTTTGTTTAGATGTATCTGAACTTATATTAGTTATTGTTATTGTTATTATTCTCCAAAGTTTCATATTTTGAATTTCATCTATTCAGATTTTATAATATACTAAACTAATATTGCTGTACCTATAAAATGTATTATCATAAATTTGACCATTTTTTATTTTATTAATTTTTATTTGAGAAACAATTTTTATACTTTATTATTAATACTATATAAAAGGATGATTAAACCCATATCATTATATACGGTTCCGCGGCTAGATAACCGCGGACAAAATAACCAAATAATAAAATAACCGGACGACAAAATATTATAATCAAAATATTTTCCCATCAAAACACACACAATCCATGAAAAAAAGGTACATCTAAATAACAAGCTTCGTTTAATGGCCTATTTTCGAAAAAACACACACAAAAACCATTCTAAAAGGGCGCAACACGATTACCCACGTTGGTGTTGCTCTAATATCGAATAAACACACACAAAAATATCATATAAATTTAAAAATTATTGTAAGTGATTAATTATAAAATCTTATGTTCTGGATATTTTGTCTAAGGTTTTTTTGTTTAAGGTTTTTTTGTTACGGCTCCATTATATACAGCGCCAGTTTGGAGTGAAGTTTCTCAAACAAACATAAACAAATTAAAATATTAGAAACTAAGATACTTAAAATGATAGTTAATGCAAAAATACGAACATCTAATAAAAAACTATTTAACAATTTTAAAATAAAACAAATTACAAATGTCATCGAAGAACAAACAAAAAATTCTTATACAATAAGAATCAATCACCGTAGTATTCTAAGGAACTTACTGTAAGACAAAATAAAAAATATACTTTTCAAAATAAAATATTAACTACCCAATATCCTAACTCCAAAAGACAAATAGCATATAAAGCTAATATCTTTGGGCATAATGTAACTATTAGTAGTTTATAAATTATATATAAGTAAAAAAACTTTATCTAGTGGTTTTTTTCAAATTTTTTCCACGCAAATTATAATATAAACAATTAAAAAATTAAAAGAAAGAAAAATTTAAATTCAATTTTAAGTGTACCAAAACGGAACGGGAAGAATTAAATAATAAGAAACAAAATATGTACTGTTCTATTTTTGTACTATGATGAAATCATAAATAACGAACTTTTGAAACTGACAAAACTAAAATATTACCTCTACCCATTATAACGAATAATAAAAAAATCAAATGATAACATTATGTTTAAAATATAGATTGTTAAAAACTATAAATTAAAATACTTTGAAAAAATAAAAAATGATTTATGTTTGACTCGTACTTTACTTGAGGTTAAATTTTTAAATCATGAAAATGTTTCGCGTCATATTTTTACATTACCGTTGGCATTAAGAAGAGCAAAAAAGTCGTAGAATTTAAAATGAGTTTCTTGTGCACTTTAATAGGACTGATACATTGATAAAAGAGAACTTAATTAAAGAGCAAACATTTTGAACCAATTGAAGGAAATCATTTTTTTAAGTCAATTAGAAATTTGAATAGCGCGCTACGCGCGCACCTAAATTTGAACCAATAATGAATCGTGGCCCGATTTTTTCGAGTTTCGACCTTTGACTAACTTCAAGACTATCATGTATTTTAGCCAAAATTTATTACATAACTTTAAAATTCCTTTTTTTTCTTCAAAGTGTCCTTTCAGAACACGAGCCAGACAATAATATTATATAATATTATATAGCGCTCTCTACTGTCCCAAACACTTTAAGCTTATTTTCTTCCAAAACAGTACTGAGTACTGTACAAAATAGTAATCAATGCTGTTTTTTTTCTCCGTGAAATGTCGCTTAAAATATCACATTGTAAAGATTTTCTACAATATAAAAAATTTAAGTTAATAACTAAGTTTCCATCCTCGTACATATCTGACACATTCTAAGTACCCGTAAATACTTCTTTTTTTATGAATTTTTGTGATTATCTACGAAGTTTTATTATACTCATTTAAACATCCTAATTATAAATTATCCATCAAGTTAAAAAAATATGAATAAATAATTTAACCAATGATTAAAATTTACATATACAACTTATAAACTACGTATAAATATTAATTTTTTATTTTGATAAGATTTTTTTCCAACGAAAAATATAATATCTTTTCTCTTTGGCTTTATTTTCGTGATTTAATTTTCAGCAAACATTTTTTGAATATCACACGTCAGATCTTTAGATGAGATTGAAAGTCACGTATAGGGATAGGAATAGGGATAGGGAGGGTGAATATGAAGTCGAGAACGAAACAGCGAGGAGGAAGGCAGAGAAAAATAAAAAAGAGTGAGAATAAGTGAGAGGGTAAAGAAGATTTTGTGTCAGATTGAATGAAGCTAAGCAACACCCAGCCGCCTCAAGATTTCTCGCTCTCTTTCTCTCTTTCAGCTTATTCACCCCCTTAAGCACTTTCTCGAGGTGGACATCGAGCTGACCGTGCCACTATCAGCCAGATATTCGCTGGCGTGGCGTTTGCGCCCCATTTTATTAAGGAAATCCGAGCGTCAACTCATCCTATTTTTTTGCTCTCTCTTTATATTTGGCATGATCTTGGACACCCAAAAAAAGAACTGCCTGGATTATTCGTGACATGTGCGATTCTTTGCTCTCATATGTTTACTGCATACAGAATTTTTAATCATTTTCTTTCTTCAATCTTGAACAGATTTTTAAAATTTTTTGCTTGGAAAAAAATTATATATATATATATATATATATATATATATATATATATATATATATATATATATATATATATATATATATTTTGTTTTATTTAAAATGCTTAAATAAAACGTCTCAAAGAAAAAGTGAGGCAATTTAAATAATTAAGAAATAGGTTTTTCATTTTAAAAAATTGTTAAAAATGTAGTAATAGCTATAAAGAGATTGAGCTAAAAGGCTAAGACAGTTGACGCAGTAAATTGATTAAAATTTTAATCATTTTACTTGGACGCGACGTGATTTTTGCATATTATCTTTGTCTCATTGATTAGCCTGCATTTTCTCTGCTCTGACTTTACATAATGCTCATTTCTATATTCTGACAGTTCTGTCGGTCTTGTAGATTGCTACCTTTTTTGACAACTACTGATTTAGACTGTAGCCTTATGAAAAAAATTTATGTCAAAAATAATTGTTGGAATTTTAAAAATATATTTAATATGAATGAATAATATATGTAACTATAAAAAATATTTGTAGAAAAAATATGTTTAATACTTGAGGAGCTAATTTGACAAACTATTAAATAATAAAGACTTTTATTAAATCTTATTTAATCTTTTTCTAATCTTAGATCTTCTAATAACAATCTTATACTTCTTTAGATAATCAATACGTATGCAAAATATAATTATCATTAAAAGAACATCATGTGAGCTGAGAGCTCTCTGAAAACAGAAAAAAAAGTGATGTTAATCTTATTGATCATATAGAGATAACTAAGTGACGCGTATTAACTATTTAAAAACGACTAGATCGTCTTTCAGCTCCTCAACTCAATCTAGATAATGTACAAGAATATAAATATAATTTCTTACATATTTGAATAGAAAATAGCTCAGGTTTATAATAATCATTCATTTCAAAGTTATTGCGGTTTGAAAATTCGATCAGACTTCTATCAGACTTTTATTTTTCATAAAATTTTTATTAAAACTCTCATAAACGTACTGTATTAAATAATATTTAACTGTATGTTATACAGGGTGATTCAGAATGACCTTCACAGGGGAAAACTGTAGATAGAGGAGTCGATTCTAAGAATAAAGTTCCTTAGTCGCTTTTCGATATTTTCAATAGTTTTTGAGTTATTCAAAATGTAAATTGACCAATCACAGACAAGCTTTAGAAATTAAAAAAAAATAAAAAAGAATAATAAATAAGTTAAGTAACACTGCCACAGCAGACTTCAAGTTAAATGATATTTATTTAATTTGAAAAGTTCGATTTCTCACAGAAAAAAAAACAAAACATGCAATTACAACCTAGAACGTATTTGTATATTTTTTTTTATCTTTTCCTTTTCACAGAAAACATTATTGACTTAAGATGATGCAATTATTAAAAATATAACTTCCGGAGAATTGACAAAATAAATTACGTATTTTTAAATACGTCTCGCTGAATATCTCGCTGGACGTCTCGCCGGACATCTCGCTGGCCGTCTCGCTGAGAGTCTCGCAAATATGCTATGACATACATCAAGCGCTTAGCGAAGTCCTGAGCGAGACCGAGCAAGCAAAATCAAAGATTTTTCAATAATTATTTTATGTATTGTCTATATCTATATTTTTGTCTGTTTGAAATTGCTATTATTTCAGTAAGACAATTTTATTAGTTAAAATTTTTTTATTTATTCTTGGTTGAAGTTTATATATTTAAAAATACATAATTTATTTTGTCAATTCTCCGGAAGTTATATTTTTAATAATTGCATCATCTTAAATCAATAATGTTTTCTGTGAAAAGGAAAAGATAAAAAAATATATATATATAAATACGTTCTAGGTTGTAATTGCATGTTTTGTTTTTTTTTCTGTGAGAAATCAAACTTTTCAAATTAAATAAATATCATTTAACTTGAAGTCTGCTGTGGCAGTGTTACTTAACTTATTTATTATTCTTTTTTATTTTTTTTTTTAATTTCTAGAGCTTGTCTGTGATTGGTCAATTTACATTTTGAATAACTCAAAAACTATTGAGAATATCGAAAAGCGACTAAGGAACTTTATTCATAGAATCGTCTCCTCTATCTACAGTTTCCCGCTGTGAAGGTCATTCTGAATCACCCTGTATTCTATATTTATTTTTCCCAGGTTTCTTAATCACTTTTTTATCATCATATCAACAAAAATTTTCAATTCTAACACTTTAAGTGTCCTGACACTTACGACATCTCAGTGGATTAGTGCAAAAAATTATATGTTACAGAAGTTTGTATAAAATTTTCTATTCAAAAGTATGAAGAAACATAAAAATATTACTTTTGTATTATAATTATAAATTTTGAAAAATCTTCAAACATAAAATTTTTTTTATTCTAATAAGAGATGAAAAATTCATATCAATTTCCTGTCTTGCAGAAGTGGGATTTCTGATCAACGATAAATAGAGTTAACTTAATTTTTTTTTCCATAACCTTACAATTTTTATAAAAATGCAATTTTCAAAAAATTTTTATGCTTCATTCACAGCAATTTTTTGCAAAAAAAAATTTATACCTTTTTCTGTTAGTTTATCCATAATTAATATGTTAAAAAACCGGTGATGTTAGCCGACTGGTCTAAGGCGCAAGGCCTATAGAGCACTCGGGACTGGCTCACCGGCCAGGCGTGGGTTCGAATCCCAAGCTGGTCTTAGAAA
Source organism: Cotesia typhae (assembly GCF_013202065.1). Taxonomy (NCBI): domain Eukaryota; kingdom Metazoa; phylum Arthropoda; class Insecta; order Hymenoptera; family Braconidae; genus Cotesia; species Cotesia typhae. The sequence goes on from NW_027423774.1 coordinate 16,126,421, forward strand.
CCATCTTGGTTGATATTCGACCCTCGCCTCTTAGATTTAAGATTTTCACAGCCCAAAAAGACCCCAACGTACCACTCCCAACAGTTAAAGTCGGCGATATGATCATAGCAGTTAAAACCGACTTTAAATAATAACCAAAAAAAAAAAAAAAATGTTAAAAATACATGTATCTCCCCAAGTGGAAAAATATTATAATGTCATTATAATGATTTTCGCATTATAATGTCATTATAATGATTTGCGCATTATAACGTCATTATAATGCGTGTCAAAAATATTTATTATTCCAAAATTTCTCATAAAAAATCTAAAAAATACCAAAAACTCTGCTTTAAGATAATTAAGTTTGAGCTGGAAACAGTCATAGCGAGAGACGTCAATTGATAACTTAAAAATAAAATTTTCTGAAGGATCAGGAACTCAGCACTAAGACGTTTTTTCCATAAGCTTTACTTAAACGATTAAATCAAAGAAGGTTTACTCAAATTTCACAAAAAAATTGTACAACGATTCGGGAACACTGCGCCAAAATATTTTTTCTTGACCTTGAAACGCTGAAATTTGAGCTAAATTAATTTATTAATTAATAATTATTATATCGTCTTGAATTTTTATAATAACTGTTTATTGAAAAACAAGAAAAAGAACTCAAACTTAATTATCTTAACACAGAGTTTTTGGTATTTTTGACATTTTTGATAGGAAGTTTCGGAAAAATAAATATTTTTGACACGCATTATAATGACATTATAATGCGCAAATCCTTATAATGACATTATAATATTTTTCCACTTAGGTTGTGTTTATTCGAAAATAATCCCACAAGAGGTAGCTGCTTTTAAAATATCTTTAGAAAAAGAACATCAAATGTTACAGAAAACAAGTATACACTTCGGTATCAAATTTTCTGTTGACAAATTAAAAAAAAAAAAAGTATAATAACCGGGTTTATGTGAATCTATTGAAAATATATTGAGAAATCGTGAAAGACGATCGGTGGTCCCAGACTAGAGCAATTAAAAAACTTATACATAATGTAGACAAGAAGTCGACACGTGCTGTTGTGTATGACGTGTGAGCGAAAGGCTCATATGCGAACATGTAATATAGCCTGTGGTCAGAAGCGAATGGACGATGAAAACTAGAATTGTATGAAATTAGAGCCCTTCTTATGGTAATTAGACCACTGTATGATTGGTAGGTTGCCAGTCATAAAACACGATGGCTTTTTATAATAGAAATAGATTTTCACTTTACATATCAACTCGAAAATAAATTTATTCTTTATTCATGCGTAATATTTTTATTCAAAATTATTTTCAATCTTTTGTAATTTTTTAATATGGTAATTCACTCGTATCGTGACTCGATTTTACTTAGAGCTTTGATGTTCCAATCTCACTTCATTACATATTATAATTGTAAATGAGCTTGAGTTTTAAATTATAAATAAATAATAATACTCCGTAGTATATATTTCATATGGCGATTTAAAATCTATGCGATCTTTGATACTCGAGTCAAGGTGGAAGCTTGACATTAATTCAACACATACTGACTTTGAAGGTCATTTACCAAAAATACTAACCCAAATAATGACTACTTGATTGTATGTACATTTCTTTACTGTTATATGTAATTATATGTATAAAAAAAAATCTATCCGTTTCTTATTGATGACAACTTTATGATAAAACAACACATAAAAAACAAATTTCTTGCGCCAAGAAAATTTTAAGGAAGACAAAAGTTATTTTGGAGCAAGAAGAAATTTTCTTAGTTCAAGAAAATTTTTTTGACTCAAGAAATTTTTACTTCAGTCAAGAATTTTTTTTCAGTGAAGGTCATTTCTTCATTATGTATCTAGCGATAGAGCATTTTCAAATGCAGCCTAAATACTTATCCTGATAAATTGATGATCGGTGAGAATGATATGAAACCTTGAAAAGGCTCAAATTCAAATTAAGACTTTTGCAATGATACTAAATGTCTCTAAAAAAACTGATTTTATCCCATGCCCCGGGTAAAAAAGATTAAATATAATTATATATACTTATACATGATTATATATGAAAAATCGCCCTATAGAATTATATAGAATTAGATATAATTATGTAGAATTCTCTCTAAATTCGCGGGAACCGAACCGTAGACCTGACGCTTGAAAGACTAATTTTTTACCTGTTTACCTACGAGACAGGGTTTGTAATAACTCCAAGTAATGCAATCGTATACATGATCGATGCATAAAGAACAGAATTTTGTTTCAAATTTGTAAATTATTATCTATTTGTCGGAAATTTTCTTAGCTAAAGAAATAAAAAATTTTCTCACAGTAACTTTCTTGTCGGAAAAAAGTTTTCTTGATCTGGAAAAAAAAACAATTTCAGATGGACAACTTAAGAATTTTTATCCAAAGTTGTTTTTTCTTAAACTAGAATTTGAATTTACGCGCGCAAGCGCGCGCCTGAATATAGAGTTTGCATATATTTTCATGCTTATGATATATTCGACCAATCACATTACGAATAAGTTGATGCCTCATATATCCATTTCTATTTTATATTGGGATCGAGAAAACTTTTTTTTAACAAGAAAGTTACTGTGAGAAAAATTTTAATATCTTCAGCTAAGAAATTGTTAGAGAAATGAAGAAATAAAGTTGTTAAAAATTTTCAACGAATCAATTTCTTGTTAAAAAATGCTCATTGTTTTCAAAAGAAATTTTTTTTCTCAATGTAAAACTATTTTTCTTATTTTCACGATAAAGAGAATGGAAGTAAATTTTACTTTTAACGGATTATGCGATTGAAATCGATCTCGTGGTAATTAAAGGAGCTTATCGATTCTCTATTTCTGTTACAGTGTAAGCTTGATGGAACTAGAATTAAAGTTTAAAAAAAAAGAGTTAGTTCAAGTAGTTTCATAAGTAACTTTAAAACATTAAATATCATCGATTTCAAAATTTGCCTGTACAGTAAATCTGATGAAACGACATTATGAGTATATGTAGTATATCAGACAATAAATATTACATTTGTCCCATTAAAAAATTCAACACTAAAAATTTCCGAAAAATATAAATTAGATTTTCAATAATTCATATCAAATGTCAAAAAAATAAAATATTTTGAAGAAATTAAAATCAAATTTATTAGTTACTGGTTTTGTTGACTTTATAAATTCAAAAAATTATAAAAATAAATTCTTTTTTACTTTACAATAATTAAATCATACACAGAAAGAAAAATTTCTTGACTGGAGAACAAAATTCTTGGCTCAAGAAAATTTTCGGGTGCCTGAAAGAAGACCGAAGTTGTGTTGGTCGAAGTAAAAATTTTTCTTGAAATTCTATTCTTGGTCGAAGTAATTTTTTCTTAATTCAAATTACCGTAAATACGATACAATAAATTTTTATATCTGATCAAGATTTTTAAAAACTTTAGGGAAGCAGCGCGACCTACTTCAGCTGAGAAAAAAATTTTTTCACTTTGAGAAAATTTTTCTCTTAAATATTTGATACCCATTTTATACTATAGTCTAGTCGACAAGTTGAAAATGGTACAAAATAGAGATACTGCTCTTAAAATTACGTGCGATAGCTCATTGCATCTGGAATGACGTCTAGAAAAATGTGCTAAAAGCGTGTATTAGCACATAAAAAATTGCAAAAGTTATAAACAATTAAAGATGAAAAAAAAATGGCATTTCGTTTTTTGCCAATATTTCATAAACCATTAATATTTAAGAAAGTTCAAAAAAAGATTCTGAAAGAGGAGGAAATTTCCAATAAAAACTCCTAACTCCCGGAACTCTATCTCCATTATTTATAATTTTAATTTAACACTGAAAATAGGTCCGCGCGCGACATTTTTAGGTTGCGCGCGCGGCGTCAAAAGCGAGTACGGCACATTATTTAATTTATTTAAGGTATTGAATATTTTTTTTTTAATTTGAAAAAATTATGGTGTATTTTGAACATTATAAATAATTCATTCCCGTTGGAAATTTTACTTAAAGTTAATTTTTCAACAAGTTAAACAATTGTTAACTAACGAAATTTTCTCGAACTACCGTCTTAATTGTAAGTGAAAAAAAATGTTTAAATAATGGTCGTAAAAAATTTTCGCTTCGTAGAGCCTTTCTTACATACATACTTAACAAGATCGTGCCATAAAAGTTAAAAAAATATTTATACTTTGTTTATAACATTTTTTTTACTTAAACAAAAACTTAAAAATCCAAGTAATGTTGTTAAAAAAATTTTTTTTTTCTAAATCATCGTATTATCGTTTTTTTATTAATACAAGATATTAATTGATTTGCAAAAAAAAATTTTCCCGCCATTTGTTGATAAATTTTTTATAAACAAATTGATTAAATCAATATTTAAAAAAAATTTTTTTTCACGACTTTATTACACTATAAATATTATGATTTTTAAAAAAAAATTTTTTCCTTAATAACAATTTTTAATTGTTTATAATCGTTTTTTTTTATATTTCTATTGTTTAAATAATTAGTTAAGAAATTATTTTTTTTCTAAAAATCATAATTGACAGTCCTCTATAAAGTAACAAAAGAAAAAATTTTTTTTATCAACAATTCTATTGTTTATTAACTTATCAATTTGTTATAAACAAATTTTCAACTTTTTTTTAATTTTTTTCTAAAACTTCTAAAATTAACAAAAACAACTATATATAACAAAGTATAAAAAAAATTTTTTTTAATTTTTTATTGTAATTTTAAAAAACACGTGTTACAAAAGTTGCAGCGGCTGCTTCGTTTGTCTACTAAATAACTGAAATAACTTTTAAACTATTAGAGATACGAAAATAAACATTCTAGTCGATTTTATAAATAGTTAAACGATCTTTTAAATGAATTATTCAAAAAAATTTTAGTTATTACTAATTTATTGTTACGCGCATTTGTTTATAGAAACTTATATTTTTTTCGATGTTTTTTGAACTTTCGTGACTCATAACTTTTTAAATAATGCAGATACGGTTACAGACCTTCAAGACTATTTTGTCAAGTAATAAAATATATAAACGTTATAATTTTAAAAATTTTGATCATCATTAATATTACTTTTATTATTATTGATTTAGAATTATTGATGATTTAGAAAAAAAAAATTTTTTTTAACAACATTACTTGGATTTTTAAGTTTTTGTTTAAGTAAAAAAAATGTTATAAACAAAGTATAAATATTTTTTTAACTTTTATGGCACGATCTTGTTAAGTATGTATGTAAGAAAGGCTCTACGAAGCGAAAATTTTTTACGACCATTATTTAATCATTTTTTTTTCACTTACAATTAAGACGGTAGTTCGAGAAAATTTCGTTAGTTAACAATTGTTTAAGTTGTTGAAAAATTAACTTTAAGTAAAATTTCCAACGGGAATGAATTATTTATAGTGTTCAAAATACACCATAATTTTTTCAAATTAAAAAAAAAATATTCAATACCTTAAATAAATTAATTAATGTGCCGTACTCGCTTTTGATGCCGCGCGCGCAACCTAAAAATGTCGCGCGCGGACCTATTTTCAGCGTTAAATTAAAATTATAAATAATGGAGATAGAGTTCCGGGAGTTACGAGTTTTTTATTGGAAATTTCCTCCTCTTTCAGAATCTTTTTTTGAAATTTCTTAAATATTAATAGTTTATGAAATATTGGCAAAAAATGAAATGCCATTTTTTTTTCATCTTTAATTGGTTATAACTTTTGCAATTTTTTATGTGCTAATACACGCTTTTAGCACATTTTTCTAGACGTCATTCCGGATGCAATGAGCTATCGCACGTAATTTTAAGAGCAGTATCTCTATTTTGTACCATTTTCAACTTGTCGACTAGACTACTATTTTAGCGTGCAATTATAAATATTGAATGAAAAACATGATTTAATATTATTTGATTTTCCCATTTGACATGTTAATCAATAAAAATATTAATGAAAATTTATTATCAAGATATTTAATCTTTTGGAGCAAGAGAGAAATTTTCTCAAGACAAGAAAATTTACTTTTATCAAGAACAAAATTTTTTGGAGCAAGAGGCTGAATTTTTTCAAAACAAAAAGATTCTCTTGACTTGAATAAATTTTCTTGGATCAAGATACGTACTTCTTAAAGCAAGAAAATTAATTTTGTTGGATTAAGTGAAATTTCTTGTGTCAAAAAAAAATTTTTATGAAAGTTCATGAACATAGCAATGCAATTAAATTACTTAAAATTTTAATTCAACTTTGAATCAAAATTGCGCCTAATTTCATGCAGAAATCTTTTAATCTTATATATTAGTCTCAGAAGTAAGTTATTAAATCAAGTCTGCATGGTTGAAAAACTAAAACTAGTCTAACTGCATCCTGACGTCACCCACGATGTGCGATTTGCCTTAACCTTGAGCGCAGCTTCTTTTGTTTCACAGCATTCGGCACAATTAAAGTTCGTTAGTGCGTTTCCGTTGGATTAACCGGTATTCGTCTTGCACGCTGAAGAATAAATAAAAACCAACAACTTGTAGATGTAGAAGAGAGCGAAGACGCAGACGAAGAGAAAAAGAAGAGATGATAGGAAGAATGAAGTGGATAACAGAGATGAGGAAAAGAAAAGAAGAAGAGGTATAAGACAAGAGAAAAAAATCTTCTCATTCGGTCGTTTGATTACTGAAAGATATTAAAAAAGAAAATAAGAAAAAAGTAAAACAACACGAGTGTATCGCTGTTGAGAAGCGTCGAGATACGAGGCGGTATCTCGCTTCTGCATTTGTCTCTCTTTTTTCGTTAAACTATTCTTCTTTCTTTATTTAACTTATGTATACCACGCACACTGGTGTATTCCTTCATTCCCTTTCATCGTCTTTATAGATATCTAGTGTCGTATAGATAGATGTGTCTCTCTTTAGCCAGTCATAGCCGCTTAGTTCCATCTTTATTCCTTTTTCATCGCAGCCCGAAAGAAATAATTCAAACTGCGAAAACCTATAATTTTTAGCTCGACCCCATAAAAGATATTATCTTTTGAAAAACTAGAAATAATATTAATTATTATTAATATTATCGATTGTAAATATAGAAAATATCTCTCAATATACAATACAGAATTAATTTATTACACATATTTCACTGTAAAATTATATATTGTGAGATTTTCAAAAGTCACTTTTTTATTTTATTAGGATACATAAATTTAAAAGGTTTAGAAATGTTATATTTAATAAGCTTCATATAAAAAATTAATTGACCTTTCTCATTTTTAATTTAAAATGTATCAATAAAAAGTTAAAAAATTGCACATGAAGATACATTTTTTAAAGCAAGTTTTCACGCTGTTGCATTAAAAAAAAAAATTAACTTGAATCAAGAGTAAAATTCTTAAACCAAGAAAATAATTTTGAAGAAATTCATTGTCTTGAATCAAGACAAAAAATTCATAAATCAAATAAAATGTACTTAAACCAAGTGAAATTTCTTAGTTGAAGAATTTTTAACTCAAACCAAGAAGATGAAATTCTTCAAAATTATTTACTTGATTCAAGTAAATTTTTTTTTCTGTGTGGGTAAAGATCTTAGTTATCGATTGTGGCCAAGTATCTGTTTTTTCCATCTTTCGGAATTTGAAAAAAATTTTTGAGTTTAATGATGAAATAAATTTTTCTTGGTTTAGTGTCATTTGGGCAAATGTGCGCAGCGGGAAAGAGTGTGCAATCCCATATTTGGGACTCAAATGACTCGCTCCACATGAACCTAAGTGAATTTTAATAGATTGAAATATTTTTTATCTTGATAATTCATTACAATGAAACTCTTCAAAATTATTTTCTTGGTTGAAAAATCTTCTTTTTTAGTATGTATTAATAGAAACTGATTGAAATTTATTGTTAGGGGAGGGGGGGGGGCAAATGGGGTACTTAAGAAACCGTTATGTTTTCAAGGACTTAAATATGCTGATATTTCTCGTTTTCACTTGTAATTAAAGGAAAATAATCAAATTTCAAGTTGCCGTAGAAAAAAAATTTTTTTTTTTGCGGGCAAAATGGGGTACCCCTCGATGATATAAGATTACTAATATATTTATAACAACATGAAGTTCATAAATAATAATTTTTTTTTAATAATTTACGTAAAACAAATCACTATTAACATTAATAATACATGCAGAAACGAAAAACAATTATTTTTTCAATATTTTTATCACATAAAGTTATATTATCAAATTTTTCCATTTAAATATTTAAAATTCTTAATACGCTAGAAAATAATTTCAAAAATAAAATTGTTTAAAGAAAATTTTTTTTATGATGATTATTTAAAATTTTGCATTTACTCTGTTTTTAATTTAGCGCTAATTTTAAATATGTTTATTTACTTTACCGCTAATGGCGCTCCATTCATGATTACCCCATACAGTGGCGTAGAATGAATTATATTTTTAAATTTCTAACCGCAACGTGTAACTGACATATTGTTTTTGTTTACTTCGAAACTTGTTTACATTGTGAACTTCAATGAACTGTGATAGTTGATAAAAAAATTAGGAATACGGTAGATCCTGAAGGCCATCCGTTCAACTTCCCGCTAATTCCATTCCTAGGTGCATAAAACTGCACTAATGATGTTTTTGAGCTCTTCGAGCTCAAAAATACAATTCATGTGTTATTTTGAGCTCTTCGAGCTTAAAAGTCTGATAGAAGTATCATAGAACAATATTCTTTAAATTTTCCAACCGCACTAACTTTTCAATAAATCAACCGATTTTCACGCGGTTGGCAGAATTTGACGCAATTTTTTTAGTTTCATGATGAATCTTCAAGTTTGAATTGATAAAACTAGAAAATTTGGAGTAATTCCAAAAAAACACTTTTTTTGGTTTTTTTTTGTTCATGATATTTCTTGAACGAATTGATCAATTTTGACCGGCTTGACGGCGATCGACGTAATTTTTTCATGCTAATAGCTGATTAGTTTTTGAAATCGATTAGTGCAGCCGTTCAAAAGTTATTCCAAAAAAATGTCGGAGTTATGTTAAAAAACACTTGTTTTCAAATCTTTTATTGACAATATCTTTCGAATTAATCAACCGATTTCCATGTTTTTGGCGGCGATCAACGCGATTTATTATGCTCTAAAAATTATTCTATATCATTAAAAACGATCCGAGAAGAAATAACGAAGTTATGTCAAAAAACACTTTTTTCGATTTTCTTTCGTTCACGATATCTCTTGAACGAATCAACCGATTTTGACCGGATTAGCGACGATCGGCGTGGATTTTCAAGCTTAAAGGCAGATTAATTTTTAAAGTTGATCGATACAGCTGTTTAAAAGATATTTCAAAAAAACCACTTTCAAAAATGATTTTTTTCTTATTTTTTTTGAGATTTTTCAAGATTTCTTAAAATCTATCGGACCGGATCGGTTCAAATTATCAGGAAATCTAAGTTCGAGGGAACTCTTTAGAACGCCGTTTAGTTCGTTCCGATCGGTTCAGTCGTTCACACACAAACACAAACACACACACACACACACACAGGCATAGTGACAACATCGCGGGAGTAGTCAGGGAAGCTTCCTGTGACCTTCAAACGTCGAGATCTGATGAAAACTCGATTTTTGCAAAACGGGGTGAAAGCAATAACTTTCCAATTTTTGAAAATCTGAGATTTTTAGCGGGAAGTTAAAAAAATAAAATATGGTGCGCAAGTACAAACGTACAACTAATAAACAAAGCTGGGATCCAATTTCGATGACTAATGCTATTCAAGCTGTCTGTGATGGAGAAATGGGTTATAAGGTTGCTGCTCAAAGATTTGGAGTTCCTCAAACGACTTTAGAACGTCGTGTTGCAATTTACCGACAAAACCCAGGTATGGAAATAGCTGTTGCTAAAGGTTTTTTTATTAAAAAATCCATGTAAAATTTATGACACTGAAGTTAGCAGACGTCTGAAAATTTTTTATTTTTTTTATTAATTAAATTACAATTAAAAAGATATTCCTAAAAAATTGCACTTATAGTTTTTAAAGTTTTTTATGATGATAAATTTAGCAGATATTTAATAATATTTAGAATTTTTTTTTACGTCCGTAAAGTTAGAAAGGTGAAGTCGGCAGAATCACTCGTTTTATATCTCAAAATTTAGTGCTCATTTAGTGCTAATTTAGGGCTGATAACAGATATTTGGTGCTGTGATAGGGAGACTAAAAATGAGAACACTACTAACTTTTCATTAAGCTAGCAGTGTACCATTCGTGACCGTGCTATGATGTAGTTGGAGCGAGAAGCACATCTGCTAATAATTTAGTGCTCAATTAGTGCTGCCTGTACAAGCAAACAGATTTTTCAAAAAAACATTTTTTCAATTTTTAAGTATAGATAACTGCTGACATAACGATACGAGCAATCATAGAGCTGGAAGATGACTTTAAAATCGGTATTGGTAAAATTGAAAAGAATTACTAATTAGTGCTAAATTAATGCTACCGGTGAACCCAGAAAAATTTTTAGAAAAATCATTTTTCAACTGCCCGCTAAAAAAATCGAAGATTTTCAATAATCGAAAAGTTATAGGTATTATTCTGTATTGCAAATATCGAGTTTTCATCAGATCTCATCGTTATAAGGTCACAGGAAACGACCCTAGCAATGGAGCTGCTGTGTGTGTTAAAAAAATTTTTTTTTTTTCAAATCGACTACTGCTAGTATAACGACGCTAGCAGCTTTAAGAGCTAGAAGAAGACTCTAAAACGGAAACTGATGGAATTAAAAGACGTCACCATTTAGTGCTCAATTAGTGCTGCCAGTACAGCAAAGGATTTTTGAAAAATAAATTTTTTTTTATTTTTTTTCAAATCCACTACTGCTGGTATAATGACGTTAGCAGCCTTAAGAGATAGAGAGAGACTTTAAAACGGAAACTAATGGAATTGAAAGACGTCACTATTTAGCGCTGAATTAGTATTGTCATTGTAGTAAAGGAGTTTTGAAAAATAAATTTTTTTTTGGTTTTCTTTTTCAAATTTACTACTGCTTGTATAACGACGTCAACAGTCTTAAGAGCGAGAAGAAGACTATATATGGCAATAATTACATATTTAAACGTAAGAACTAATCCTTTTTTACACTAATATTTGTGTGGCCTCCATAATGTTCGTCATGACTTCACGCTTACAAATTTATTATGACAGTCGAATTGAAATTTCTGTTAAATATAATTAAACTATGCTAAAAATTGATTATACTGCATTCAACGGACAGTTTACAATTTTTTTTAATTTTTTTACCAATTAAATTATTATGAAAATAATTCGAAAACCTTCTTACCCAGCATGATACCCCTACACAGATGAAAAAATTATCTTGACCTAAAAGAATAAACTTCAAACCAAAGAAATAATTTTGAAGTGTGTTAATGTCTTGAACCAAGGTAGAGAAATTTTGAATCGAGTGAAAATTTATTGGATCAAAGATTATTTTTTTATATGTGTAGATCTTTCCGATATCCACACTTGTTGCTCGCTAATGTAAGCTTAGCAGTATATTGTTGAACTGGATGAGCTGAACAAATCGACATCGATGATTTTTGAGCTCAATGTAGAGATCTTTACATTTAGTAAGCTTTACAATATTCACATGATGTAAGATCACCCAATAGAATTTATAATTATTTTTGAATAAATTACAGGAATTATTTAAGAACGACTGTTTTTCAAAATTTTTAAGACTTAATTGAACTACATACCATAAAATTAGATTATAAATCTTTAAAATGTGGACCAAATAAGGTATTAATAATAATTATATTATCATTGTATTTACTGCTAAGCTTACATTAGCGAGCAACAAGTGTGGATAGCGGAAAGATCTACACATATAAAAAAATAATCTTTGATCCAATAAATTTTTACTCGATTCAAAATTTCTCTACCTTGGTTCAAGACATTAAAACACTTCAAAATTATTTCTTTGGTTTGAAGTTTATTCTTTTAGGTCAAGATAATTTTTTCATCTGTGTAGGGGTATCATGCTGGGTAAGAAGGTTTTCGAATTATTTTCATAATAATTTAATTGGTAAAAAAATTAAAAAAAATTGTAAACTGTCCGTTGAATGCAGTATAATCAATTTTTAGCATAGCTTAATTACATTTAACAGAAATTTCAATTCGACTGTCATAATAAATTTGTAAGCGTGAAGTCATGAAGAACATTATGGAGGCCACACAAATATTAGTGTAAAAAAGGATTAGTTCTTACGTTTAAATATGTAATTATTGCCATATATAGTCTTCTTCTCGCTCTTAAGACTGTTGACGTCGTTATACAAGCAGTAGTAAATTTGAAAAAGAAAACCAAAAAAAAATTTATTTTTCAAAACTCCTTTACTACAATGACAATACGAATTCAGCGCTAAATAGTGACGTCTTTCAATTCCATTAGTTTCCGTTTTAAAGTCTCTCTCTATCTCTTAAGGCTGCTAACGTCATTATACTAACAGTAGTGGATTTGAAAAAAAATAAAAAAAAATTATTTTTCAAAAATCCTTTGCTGTACTGACAGCACTAATTGAGCACTAAATGGTGACGTCTTTCAATTCCATTAGTTTCCGTTTTAAAGTCTCTCTCTATCTCTTAAGGCTGCTAACGTCATTATACTAGCAGTAGTGGATTTGAAAAAAAATAAAAAAAAATTATTTTTCAAAAATCCTTTGCTGTACTGACAGCACTAATTGAGCACTAAATGGTGACGTCTTTTAATTCCATTAGTTTCCGTTTTAGAGTCTTCTTCTAGCTCTTAAGGCTGCTAGTGTTGTTATACTAGCAGTAGTGGATTTGAAAAAAAATAAAAAAAAATTTATTTTTAAAAAATCTTTTGCTGTACTGGCAGCAGTAATTGAGCACTAAATGGTAACGTCTTTTAATTCCATCAGTTTCCGTTTTAGAGTCTTCTTCTAGCTCTTAAAGCTGCTAGCGTCGTTATACTAGCAGTAGTCGATTTGAAAAAAAAAAATTTTTTTAACACACACAGCAGCTCCATTGCTAGGGTCGTTTCCTGTGACCTTATAACGATGAGATCTGATGAAAACTCGATATTTGCAATACAGAATAATACCTATAACTTTTCGATTATTGAAAATCTTCGATTTTTTTAGCGGGCAGTTGAAAAATGATTTTTCTAAAAATTTTTCTGGGTTCACCGGTAGCATTAATTTAGCACTAATTAGTAACTCTTTTCAATTTTACCAATACCGATTTTAAAGTCATCTTCCAGCTCTATGATTGCTCGTATCGTTATGTCAGCAGTTATCTATACTTAAAAATTGAAAAAATGTTTTTTTGAAAAATCTGTTTGCTTGTACAGGCAGCACTAATTGAGCACTAAATTATTAGCAGATGTGCTTCTCGCTCCAACTACATCATAGCACGGTCACGAATGGTACACTGCTAGCTTAATGAAAAGTTAGCAGTGTTCTCATTTTTAGTCCCCCTATCACAGCACCAAATATCTGTTATCAGCCCTAAATTAGCACTAAATGAGCACTAAATTTTGAGATATAAAACGAGTGATTCTGCCGACTTCACCTTTCTAACTTTACGGACGTTTTTTTTTTAACAAATAAATTATGACAAAAAAAAACAATATAAAAAAAATTGACATTTAGAAGTTTTAAAAAATTAAAAATGCAATTTTTTTTTAATAATTTTTAGGAGTAAATTTTCTTGTTACAAAAAATTAAAAAATTTTCTAGTGACTGCTAACTTTAATGTCATTAATATGAAATGTCAAATTGGAAAAATTAATATATATGTGGAGTTTATCAGTGATTACCTGTGAAAAGTTTCAGTAAATTTGTATTAATAAGTTCATTGTTTGTAATTTATAGTTGTTTTTTAATTTTAACGTGCGATTTTCAGTGGTTATTTGATTAACAATTGTTGCTTTCGCTAAATTTTGTTTTATTATTTAATAAAATGCTGTTAGCAATGAAAAAAAATACTTGGTATTCAATATTATCAAATTTGAAAATATCAAAATTTCACCAAATTTTTGGGGTACCCCATTTTGCCCCCCGCCCCTATATCTGTGTGCAAAAAATCAGGAAACTGTTGAGTCAATCGATTTTTTTTTTTTCGGTAAAGGTTACTGATTTTTTGGGTTGAGTCTATCGAAAAAAAATCGATTGAGTTAACCGAATGCCGATCGGTAGACTCTACCGATTATTTTTTTCCGTGTATAGTTTGAACCCTTTATAGAAGAGTGTACGAGGATTGAATCGGATTTTTTTTGTTACATGAACGCATTACAATTAGTTATGTACATGATTATGTTAATGATTGATAAAAGTATAGTTTGATACTAAAAGAATGAAAAATAGATTATTTTTAGATTAAAAAATGCTATATAATTATTAACAACAAGATTTATTAAAAGGTCTAAAAAATACGAAGAAACCTGTAATTAATAATACGCTATGATAAAAAAAGAATAATTTCTATATTTAAAGATTTAAAATACAAATCAAGTTAAATAATCATTAGAAAAAAGAGTTCTTTCTTTTGTGTACTTTACTGGGAAATCGATCTGCTATCGGACGTTTTGTTTACAAGATTGTTTACAAGATGGCTAAATATCCAAAAATCTAAGTCAATAACGATGAGCTTCTACTTTGTAAACAATAACTCCTGAGTAGGTCATTCAAGCCTTACCATCCTTAACTAGCTAAGGATGGATTTCTTGACAAGCTTAATAATCATTTCCTTTCAATAATGAGTAATGATCTTATAATTACACTGACAAAAAAAAACTTTTTCTTACTACGCTGGTCGAAAGTACGGAGTTCCGGCGGCGATTTTATGGCAGAAAGCCTCACATTTATGCCGTGGTCGAGTCACGCATACGCTCTACGACGGGGAGCCGAAAAAATGTATTCATGCACTGACAACAAAACACGAGGCGGCAGAAAGTCCGAAAATCGGTAGTCGCGCTCATTCTATTGCTTATGTATACAAACCTAACCTTACTTATGATTGTTATGAATGTATCTGTTTTGTTATGTGTCAATGATTTTAGGTTGAAATTAAATTAGTTACAGAAAATGAATATTTATTTTAATGAAATGAGACTTGTTAAATATTTAAATTATAAGAAAAAAAACGAGAAATATTTTTTATTGTGATAGATATTTTCAAATAAATAAATTCATTATTGAACAAAAAATTATTTGAAAAAATACAAACAGATTTTTTTCTTAATTTTTTTTTCTATGCATTTTATGATTATTATTTCATTTTTCTGTTTTTTTTTTTTTTTATATTCTTAAAATCAGAGTTAATTTACAATATATTTATAACTTTAAATTTAATTAATTAAATTAAGATCTTTTTTCAAAAGAAAGTAGTAATATGATTGATTATATATTAATATCTTTATTGACAGGTGTATTTGATGCCTAAATCAGAATTTTTTTTGCAATAATTATTTAGAATCTCATATGACTTGTAGAGTTTATCTTATAAGTTTTCATCTTTTGCTTTGATATTTTCTAAAATTCAAGAAATTAGCTGCATGTGTTATAAAATTCGACTACTCTAAAGTTTATTAGAAAATTATTAATATTTATCATACATGATGTATTAGTATTCCTTATTATCCCTCATAGTTAACTATTAGACTGGAGAGTATATTTACAAAAGGATGGCAGGTTGAAGAGTGTATCTTACACAACTATAAGGACCGAAGTAAGTATTAGTCTAAAAAATAAAAATAAAAATAGGGGTGAGTCCGGTGTATTGTTTTGGAAACAATACGTACTCTACAGAGTTGGGTGTTCCTAAAATCTAATGTATTATGCGACTTATGAGTCAGCGTAGGAAAACCCGAAGCAAAGTGCGTTATACGATATAGTGTTGTAGTATACGAAAATTTATGCATTAACTTCATTGTGATGTATAGTTAACCTAGGTAGAAATGCTTTTGCCTTATATAGATGCAAGCCTGTATACATAAGTCTAATAGAAAAAAATTATCCTCATAGACTTACGTTTTATGATGAGGGCTTTCTAATATATTACCGTGATGTTATCTATTGTTCACGAGCATTGCTAAGTATTCATATAGATGCTCAGTCACTTATACTTAGAGTTGTTATTATATTTTACAAACTATTGTCCGTAATTACTTTATTGCTGTCATTTTCTGATTAGGCTAAGATAATGGTCTGAAAAGTTGTTTACTTTCTGGCTAGCCTGGGCTTTGGAATTTCTAAGAACTGTACTGTAGTTTGCAGTACAATATACACTGAAAGCGTACATTTGTGAGTATTTAAATAGAAAATTTTTCATACTAATGCACAGGGCCAATGAGTTGGTGTTTTAAGGTTAGCGGTAAATTTTAAGATTGATAATATTACCACAGAAATATGTTCAGATCGTACACAATTTCAGATATGATTTGGTATACTAGACTGAAGTTGCTGACTGAAAGCGGAACACGGATTCGGACTGTAAATATTTGAAATTGAGTCCTCAAAAGTATGAGATTAAGTGCGCCAGCGACAAAATAAAATATTTGTGTAATATTAAATTACCGTTGCTGTCAACAAGCGTATTTCGCTCAACTAATTATCCCATCGGCAAAAAATGTTCAATAAAAATTTAAAGACAAAATTCAATACAATATTGAAGACAAAATTCAAGACAAATTTCAATACAACATTGGAGACAAAATTCAATAAAAATTTAAAGACAAAGTTTAAGACAAATTTCAAGACAAAATCCAATAAAAATTTAAAGACAAAATTCAATACAATATTGAAGACAAAATTCAAAACAAATTTTAAGACAAAGTTCCGCATTCAGTCAGCAACGTCTGTCTAGTATACCAAGTCATCTGAAATTGTATACGATCTGAACATATTTCTGTGGTAATATTATCAATCTTAAAATTTACCGCTAACCTTAAAACACCAACTCTTTGGCCCTGCTAATAAGATATAATTCTTTTGCTCACTTTATTAATTATGTGGTGAGTAACTTATATTAAACGTTTCGTCAGTTAGAACAACATACCTGATAATATGGAGGGTAGAGATCGATACCTCTTTAAAACGTAAATATTTTTACTAACAAATTTTAAACTGCCATACACGCACCGGATATCCAGGTAGTAATAATCGGAACGACTCCCAAAATTTGGAGTTTGATGTAAACTCACATTCTCAACCTTGGACTGGAATTAATCATTTCCTTTTTTTGAAAATGATTGATTTTCATTATGAGATGTTAAAAATTAAATTCATGTTTTATAGAAATAATCACGCTAAGAAATAAATAGTATTTTGACACAAATTGACGGAAAAATGCGTATAAACGTTGTTAGTATACGAACTTTTACGATGTAAAATTGTAAATTTTAAAATGTAAAATTATAGTAGATATTGATATAGCCTGATATGGGATCACGATGTGGTAATTATCATTTTTCCTTTAATTTTCCTTCCATGGATGTGTCTAAATTTATTTACTATAACTAGAAACTATATCATAAACGTGTATTTTTTTCGGAACCCTTTTTATTCATAATAATAATTTCTGAAATAAGTCAGAAGAAAATTTTTGTAATTATTCAAAATTTTGATTATTTTTTTATTCAGAATTTTTATATTAACAAAATTTTTTCTTTAATTTTTATAAATTTAGAGTTCTCTGCCTACATACAATTTATTAATTCTATTTTTTTCATATTTACAGTTTTTGAAAGCCCTAGCGGCTCAGGCACCACCGTCAAAACTCCGAGTAAACTTGACTGAAACTCGGAGTATCAATGGAGTTTAAGCAGCGTTGTGGCAAAGGAAACGCGGAGTTTCGTGAGCAGTTGCGACACGAAATTTTGGTGGAATTTTGTCGGAGTTTTTATCGAGTATTATACGTGTTTTAACAGAGTTTTCACGGAGTACTGCCGGTTTTCTCACGGAGTATCATCGGCGTTCTCACGGAGTATTTACGAAGTTTTGCTGATGTTTTTACGGAGTATCCACGGTGTTTTGTTGGTATTTTTTTCCAACATGTAATTAAGATAATAAAAAGTAATGAAGAAATAATGAATGTACATTGTTTTTTAATCTTCTCGAAATTATATTAATAATATTTAAAAAAATAAATATTTAAATAAAATAAAAAAAAAAAAACTGGTCTCTGTGGGATTCTCGAACATGATATCTCATGATTCGAAGTCCGGCACGTTACTAACTAATCCAAGTCGAATTTATAAGTTTATGGCTTTTTCGTTTTATTTAGATTAAGTTGATGTAATCACGGGAAAAATGGTTAAGTCCTATCGCAATACTATAAACTCGAAATTTGTATTGTACGACATGTCAAGATAAATTATAAGTATAATGCTTATACGTGTTAGTATAGCTTGTAACTTTCTTCTCAACGTTTGATCAATTATTTATTAATATCTATTACATATAACTAAGAATTGAAATAAATTAGTCATTTTTAAAATAAAAACTCTCCGAGAATACTATAGAAAAATTCCGCTAGAATACTGGTGATACTCCGTGCATACTCCACGAAAACTCCACCAATACTCCATGAATTCTCAGCAGATACTCCGTGAGAACACCGACAATATTCCGTGAATACTCTATTAAAACACTTGGACTACTCCAAGAAAAACCCGACAGAACGCCGTTAAAATCTTGTGTCGTGACTGCGCACAATACTCCGCGTTACCTCCGCTAAAACACCGTCTAAACTCCGTCAGTATAGCGAGAAAACTCTATGACGGAGTATACTCTGCAGAAACTCCGTGTTTCTTTCGAGTTTTCACCGGGTCATCAATACAGTTAGGGAGAGATTATTGTAAATGTAGCAAATTATTTTTAGCATTTTTATCAATATTCTTTATTTCAATGAATCTTATAATTAAAGATTTTCGTTTAATTAGTTAAACTCACATTTAATTACGAATTTTATTTACATGTTTTTTTATTTCATACTAGCTTTTTAAATAATCAGAAATAAATACCACATCGTACATACATTACAACACTGTAAATCCAAGTGTTTTAAGACTACAAATGAGCATTTAAGATAGGAAATTAAAACACGTGGAAGTGTTTTAAAAGTGACTACAATGCTTCAAGATATGAACAAAACACTTTGTGTGTTTTATTAAAACACTTGTATTTACAGTGAAGTCAAGCTAATTAAAACGTTCAAAGTTTTTCTAATGTTACTCTGTAGTATTTTTGGATCATTATAGCCACACTTTATAAATATTTTTTAGTAAAAAAATTTTCGCTTTAGTTTTAAACGATTTAAATGATTACTTGCTAATAGCAGTATTTTCAGAATGATTTTCATAAAAACTGCCGATGAGCGGCTTTGGACTAGCCCAATCGAGAAGAAAATAGATACTATTACAAAATTCCAAACTTTATTTTGCGAGAAATTTTAGAAGCTTTATCGAAATTGTTTACAAGTTATTTAGGCAGTGAAAATATTCATCGTAGTATACTAGTTATAGTTTTGCAGGGTGAAAAAAGACTAAAATTTTGACACACAAAACATAGAATATACTTTGCAGTAACAGTTGTTGTTAATTATATGCTAGACAGTCGACTTTAATGTTATAATGTTTCATATTGAAAATGAAAATCTTGTTCGAAGTAAAATTTTGAAAATACATTTATGCTAGGAACAAGAAGAATTTTTACACAATCATCTTTCAATCGCTCGTTTATAACATGAAATACTGAACCAAATAAACATTTTTATTCAATTATTTTTTGCGATCATTGTCAGAGTTGTTATATTGTTATGTATTTGAAAAGAGACTCGAGATTGATATTACAAGATTGTATAAAGTCATTTTCTTCTCTATATAGTCATCAATCACAAAGCTTCAGAAACTCAAACTAAACTCGTTATACCCCCCAAGAGCGATGTAAGCCTTGCCGATTGGTTCCGACACAGACATGGACATTGAGACAGTTTCAGGAAATCCAGAATGCTTACTAAACATGTTAAAAAATTTTAACTTTAAGAATGATTGTGAGAAAATTTAGTTATATAGCCGTAGAAATGAAATCGTATTTTTTCAATACGAATGCCTATTGCTGAAATGATTAATAGTATTGAAAGTTTTTGCTTAATACAGTGGTTTTTTAACCATATGCCTCACTTTATTTTCCTTTTTTTATTTTTTATGATTTGTAAAGCTCAATTGTAGCCAAAAGCAACCGCACTAGTCCTTAATCTTTCCATAATAATAAACGTATCCACGTAAGTCTGGGTTGACTTTTATAATTTACAATATTCATAATATGAAAGAGATGATTTAGCTATATTTCTCGAAGGTGAACTTGTCATGGTTATATTCAAAACATACGACAGTTGAAAGATGAGATCATATTTACAGTAATAAATTTTTTCGTTAATTTACTTTTAACAGACTCTAAGATCTTAATATCGATAAAAATTCACTTTTGATTTAAATTAAGATATTTTAAATTAATTGTCTTTATAAAAAATTATATTATCAATAATCTGCATTGTAATTCTTTGTGTCACGCTAATTAAAAAAATAAGTAAGACTGATGTTTATGACGGAGGTTGGCAAAAAAAAAAAATTTTATTTTTTATTTTTTAATTACTTGTTACTATTTTTTTTTAGTTTTGAAAAATGAATTTAAAGAAATTTTTTTTTTTTTAATGGAAAAACGGTTTAGATTAAGAAAGTTGGGATCGAATATAAATTTCCGGCAAATCGAAAAAAAGTTGAATGAAACAATAGCAAAAAAGTTTGGAAAATCCAAAAGTGGACGCCTCATAACGCTCATTCATTTTTTAATAAATAAATAAATTGTATAATTGATTTTAAAAAAATAATAATAATAATTAAGTAATTTCTTACCGAGTATTTTTTATGTTTTTTTTTTCTTAATTACCACATTTTTCAACTTTCTGCTTTGAAATTTTAATGATGTTCAAAAGTAGAGATTAATAGATTTCAGTCCGACCATTTTCGGCTGGGCGTACAGCTACGCGCGCGCGCGCGTGTGTGTGTGTGTGTGTGTGTGTGTACATATGAATAAAATTTGGTCGTATGACGTCTTGAAAACGAATCAACCGATCGTGATGTGTCTTTGATCTGAGTAGATTTTGAAATCAATCGATCAAGCCGTTTCAAACATATTTAAAATGTATTTTTAAGTCAAGAGGAGTCTGTATAGTATATGTCAGTATAATATACTATTGTTGAGGTAGTTGTTGCATCTCAATAAAAAATTAAGAAATTTTTTTTGAAGAAATTTTTTTTTTATTTTTTAATCAACTCAATTTTCGCAGTGATTCCACGACAGAGTCAATGTATGCAGTCGTATTCACTTGTAAGCAAATTGCATAACCGAACAGGAGAGGGCGTTTTATTGAAATCATAAACGATGGGCGGAGAATTTAAAAATTTCAAATAAAATACGTATGCCATGTTGATTTTACCTAACTTTTGTTAAACGTATCATAAAATAATATTTCATTAATTACATTTATGCATTTTATAGGTTGACTTACTTATATATGTTGAAACATTAAAAGGATGTTCATGTATCCTGAAAAAATTTGGGGTACTCAATGACGCGCGCCAAGTACGATAAAAAAATTTTTTCTTAATTTTTAAATTTTCAACAAATTTTTTTCAATTTTTTCAACATTATGACGGTTTCTTGGTATTTTTTTGTATAGAATGAAAATTATTGTAACGAGTCTTATTTTTTTTGCAAAGTGCAGATGTTATTGAGATGAGTTTTATGAACGTGGACTTGGCGCAATTTTTTACAGTGAAACTGTTTTTGTTCGGATTTCATATCTTTTTGTTAAGTGTAATTTTTTACTCGCCTCTTAATTTTAAAATTGAACTTTTCCCGCGCAAAATTAGAAATATGTAAATAAATTAATTAATGCAGGTAAAGCTATTATCATATAAAAGGTTATTTGTTCGTTAATTTTGAAAATCAAATCCTAACAAAAAAATTAAAATTCTGTTTCTCTCATAGTAGCTAGTAGCATTAAAAAACTTAACGTGACTGACCCGTGTAAACTCTTCGGTTTCAATCAATTAACTAACTTATCAATGGGGATTTTAAATTTTTTATGTATATATAGTTAAAGTTTAACATTTTTTTGAATTAAAAAAGTTGTTAATCTAGATTTAATGCTCTACTACACATTAATTTAACAATAACAATAATTATTTTGGTATTGATAAACAATGATAATGATACTTTTAACATCAATTTATCATTACCGATATAATAAATTTCATTTTTGTAATGATTATTATTGTTATTGTTACAATGACATTATTGTTAATAAAGGGGAGAATGCATCATACGCATAATTGTAATACCTATGGCCTAAAAATTACAATTATTTGAAATCCGCTCGATTGAATAACAATGCCACCTACAGGCAACGACTACAAAGTCGTAGAATGTGTACACTATCCAATGAGAATTGCCTAAATCTTGAACTGCTGGCCTGAAGGAAGAAAGTAAAACTCAAACAATCTTTAGCCTGTTGTGTATTTAGTCTAGTTAATAAATGAAATTCAATAGAAAGAATAGGTTTGAAAACCATCCACATATGAAGTTGTTTGATAGTTTGTTCTAGAAATTTTGTATTTATAAAGTATTTTAACATTCTTAATTTCAAAATTAAATTTTTCCCGCGCAAAATTGAAAATTCATAAATGAATAAATTAATGCAGGCAAAGCTATTCTGATATGATAGGTTGTTTATTCGTTAATTTTGATAATCAAATCCTAATAAAAAAATTGAAATTCTGTTTCTCTCATAGTAGCTAGTAGCATTAAAAAACTTAACGTGACTAATCCGCGTAAACTCCGCGGTTAAAAGCGATTAACTATCTTATTAATAGGGATTTTACATTTTTATTTATATACAGTAAAAATTTTAACATTTTTTTGAATTAAAAAAGTTGTTGATTTGGATTTAATACTCTAATACACATTAATTTAATAATAACAATAATTTATTCAGTAATAATAATGATAATGATATTTTTAACCTCAATTTGGTATTACCGATATAATTATACCCAGTAAACAATATGATGTCTTTAAAGGTTCTTGATGAACTCCTACCCAGTAAACAATATGATGTCTTTAAAGGTTCTTGATGAACTCCTATTTAAGATTTGGACGTCGTAATTTTTAACGGAATGGTGTCTCTAAGACGTCTTGAGGACGTCGAATGCGCCACTTTAAGAGTAATATAAGACTTCCACAAATATTCTCAAAGAGATCTTTTTTCTGAGTTCAAAAAAAAAAAGTGCTTACAGAAGTTAGAATTAGAAAGTCTTTTTGAGTTCAAAAATAAGATGTCTTGCAGAAATCCGAATTAAGAGCTCTTTACGACTTCAAATAAAAGAGTACTTATAGTAGTCAGAATTGAGAGCTCTTTCTGATTTCATACAGAAAATTTGCAGAATATTATTATTATAAATTAATAAATATTATTTATTCATGCTATAAATTTATTAATATTAATTGTTAAATTATTATTGTTGTTATGTAATACTCATAATAATTATAATAATAATATTGATTTTCAGTCATTTTGTGACTTAATTTAACTAATTTTTATCATTTAGTCGCCATCCTTTCGTCCACGAAGTCAGTATTTTTTTGATACTCCTTGACAAACAAGATGCATGTAATCCACTGGAAATTGAGACACCATACCAACACCAATATCTTCAAAATCTGATTTTCCTAAATGATGATCTTCATTTAAACGATTTATAAAATTCGAGTCAGTGCGTAATGGTGCATTCATATCAAGAAATAACATTCGATGGTCACTATATTCTCCTTCTTGAATGCACTTACCGCAACCATAAAAACCACCATGACCTTTTGTGTAGGTTACAAAAGCTCTCGCTGGTGAATCACAAATAACAGCCCTTATAATTACTTTAAATTTATGACTATCATACTCGAAACCTTCCTCTCTCAGATTTTTGTACTCATTAATGAAATCTTTAAGAAATTCATTACAGTCATTTGGTTTGTTCAGTCCATGGTATATACCAATAACGAATGGTACAGAGACTTTTGGAAAAATTTCTCCCAGTATAGGATACAGTTGTCGTTTTGAACTCTTCGATATTGGCAAACCATCAATGTGTATACTAATCTGGATAATATCTGTAATCTGTTTTATATCGACAATTTTTAATTGATCAATTAATCCTTTTTCAGTCCATAGTGGAAATATTCTCCTGGTGCAACCTCACGAATAGTAGTATCTGTAGGAGTATCAATTAAGTACGACTGTCATTTGGAAGACTTTTTAACTCTTCTATTGACTCCACATTTCTAATAATTTTTAGTAAAGCACTTGATCCAGCTTGAGTAATGTTAAATTCGCATTTCCATTGAGCTAATTGTTTGGTTAAAGGAATTGGTACTTCGATATCACAATTATTATTATTATTATTATAAGTGATAGAAGTTGTAGTAGTTGTTGCTGTTACTGTTGATGTTGTTTTTGTTGTTGTACAATGAGAGTTATCATTATTATCTGTGTAAGTCTTTAAAGAGATATCGGTTACGGTATTATCTAAATGAATTGACTGTAAACTGAAATCATCACTGTCATAATTATTGTCGTTGTTCATTACACTGTTATTAATAACTGGATCATTATCAAACGAAGTATCAACCGATGCTTTTGCACATGCAGTCTCCTAAATTGCCTGCTCACAGCGTTTTTTCAATCTTCGATTTTTCTGACTCTTAGACAGTTCACTGAATTTTTTTCTTTCAGACATCTTGAGAAAAAAATATTTTAAATTAAAAAAGAATCATAATTTATATTTATTTTTTGGATAAATGTATACGTTACCTTTAAAATCGAATGATTTCTCAAATTTATCACTGATAAAAACATGAAATATCATACATAGTCAAATATTAATTAGCTAAGAATATGCACTTACATTATTTTTAGAACTTCTAATTTACAAATTACGAAATCACTGGTTATAAATAATTAATTGATTTCACTAAATTAAAGTTTTGCAATTCGACGCTGAATGTAAACAGAAAACGTACCATACACTTATAGGTTATATTAAAACAGAGATAAAAAATAAAAATAAAATTTCTATCGTTGTGCGCATGCGCCAATACAATTCAATCCTACCTCAGCAAAAAGACCTCTGAAAGAGTTCATATTCATGACATCTTACGAAGTCAGAAAAAAGACCTCTTAAAAAGCTCAGATTATTGATGTCTTATGAGTTCAGTAAGTAAACTACTTGAAGAGCTCATATTTTGTAAGTCTTACAAAGTTTGTCAAAAGATTTCCTGTCGACTTCTTGATTAAGAGTTCTGATTGATGAATTCGTTAAGACATCATATTTAGACTTCTTATGGACGTCTTTGAAAAGACTTCTTCCAGAAGTCTTTCTGATTTGGATGCTGACTGGGTAATTTCAGTCTCATAATTTTTATTATTAGTGTTATTGTTATTATGACATTGTTGTAAGTAAATGACACAATACACCATGCGCATAATTGTAAGACTTTTCACCTAAAGATTACAATTATTTGAAATCCACTTGATTGGATAACAATGCAACCTATCGGCAATGACCACAAAATCATAGAATGGTACACTATCTAATGGGAATAACCTTTGATTATGATTGTTCATGTACAAAAAACCTTTGTTCCAACTTCAAATTGTTTATTTCTTGTTTAATTAACATTTTTAATAAGCTGAATATTAGTATTCTAAATATTTGCACTGCGCATGCGTCAACTTTACGTTTAGACTTTCAGCGCGGACTTTTGAAAATTATATTGACCAGCACAGTGATTAGAGTAAGTGTATTTTTCTTGTAATTTCAATTATAGAGGTCACAGGACAAAAGGGCAACGTGTAGTTTTTAATAATTTTATAATAAGTTTTATTTTAATAAAGTATTGAAATTTTTGTTAATTGTTATGGATTTCTTTTTTTTTTTTTTTTTTTTAATACTTCGTAGTATTCATGAAAATAAAATTGATGAAAATAAAAAAAAATGTACATGCATTGATTAACAATTCTCTCGATATTTTTAAAAATTTAGAATGAAATGAATATTTATTAGTTACTTATTTATTTACTTAATGACATTGATATTGGCTGACGTCTAACAATTTTTTTAATTATTTGAATTAATTAAATAGTAATTCCTAAAAAATTACACCCGTAAATTTTTTAATTTTTACACATGAGATGTGCTTGTCACTATAATTTTCAAAAGACCGCGCTAAAAGTCTATATACGTAAAGTTGACGCATGCGCAGTGCAAATATTTAGAATGCATACATACAGCTAATTAAAAATGTTAATTAAACAACAAATAAAAAATGTGGAGTAGGAACAAATGTTAAATATACATGAACAATCAAAAATAGAGGCTTGATGACCCAAATTGCTACCAAAATATTAAAAAATGCGACAGGGGGGCTAACTTAAAGGTACATTATTAATAAATTCTTTTTAAAATAAATAAATGGAGAACGATCAAATGTTGAGAGTGAATAATAAAGAACAAACGAAAAGCTGAAAACGTGATAGAAAAAAAAAATCAAAAATTAAAAGAAAAAAATTTGGGGTTCTAACTTCAGTGAGCTATCCCGTTGAATCTACAGTTTATGTAGAAATAATTCCAGTGCACTCTGGTGGTTGTAGATGCAAGATGTGAATTAACTTTTTTCAGTGTAGTTGCGTATCTATAGTAAGATTACTACACATTTTTATTTTATCTAGTCTGTGGCGGTGACTTTTCTCCATGAAAAAAAAGTCAGGATCGAAATTTCTGGGCTTACTATAGTTTGTGCTGATAAAATTTAATAATTTTAAGTGAATTAAATGTTATAATTGATTATAATGAATTAATATCAGTAAAATAGAGTATGACTTACTTTTATGATATATCATTTTGGAAAAAGGAGTACCATATAATTAAATAAAATTTTGCAACCTCGAAATACCATTCTGCTTACAGTAAACGCAGTCGGTAGTCTGACGCTCTATTTACAACGGAATTTTTGAACGGAACTTGGCGCTAGATTCTACCGAATCTGTGGATGACAACGTAGGTAGTGACATCTGAAAGCGACTAAAAATATTACACTGATTTTTAAATGTAGTCTAAAAATATGAAACATTGGAAATTAGATTTTTAGTTAAGAAGTGTTTCTATGCAGAGATTTTTGAATAAAAAAATTTAATTTAAACAGTTATATTCAACGTTGTCTGAATCGAAATAATTCTGATTTATAAAAATAAATCATTTTTTCATAAAAAAATTTCTCCCTAGCACTTTTGCTATTGAAAAATGAAAAGATGAATTTAATTTTTTAATTTTTATATTTTTGTAATAAAAAGATAATTTTTATTTTTCATTTTTATTTCTGTGATAAGAAGAATATTTATCATTCAAAATAAAATATAAACTTATTTCACGAAAAATATAAGTATGAAATAAAGAATAGTTTATATTGATGAACTAAATTATCAATTAGAAGCTTTCCATTTCAGATAAATTTTAAAAGAAAATTAAGTAACTTTGAAATTTTTTATAATTAAGAAAATTGTAAATTTGAATTTAATAATTCAATGATTAATGATTTAATAACAATCATGATAAGAATAGAGATAAATATTTTTATTCCTATTATTTTTGTCATTAATTTAGTATTACCATTATTATTATTTTCAGTATTATCGTTACTATTATTATTATTATTATACGGCTCCGTATACATGCGAAGTTTTTCGAGTAAAATTTGAATTTCCCGGGAATTTATATTGCTCCGTACACATCCGGAGCCGTATCGTTCATTTGCCGTACCTTTAGGCACATTCAATTTGAATTTATTAATTTATAATACTTTCTCTATAAAAGTTTAAAGTAAATCAAAGCAATTAAATAAGAAGGTAATTGTAAGCGAATCACCGTAGTTCATTAGAACATATGTATGTGAGTCCCTTCAAGATTGGAGTTTACTTGAAGCTACAGTATATGTAGAAAGAATTCCAGCGCATCCTGGCGAGTGTAGATCCAAGCTGCGAAATATCTTTTTTTAACTGTAGTTTCCCATCTATCGAAGGATTACTATGCATTCTCGAATTATTTAGTCTGTGGCAGATCACTTTGCCCATCGAAAAAAAGTCAGGATCGAAATTTTTGCGTTGCTATAGTTTGTGCTGATTAAATTTAATAATATTAAGCAGATTAATTGTTATAATTGCATATAATCAATTAATATCAGGAAAATAAGGTATGAACTACCGTTATAATACTAATTTAAGGAAAAAAAGGACCGTAGAATTAAAAATAAATTTGCAACCTCTAAAAAACGTGATGCTTACAGTAAACACAGTCGGTAGTCTGGCGCTCCGTTTACAACGCAATTTTTGAACGGAACTTGGCGCCAGATTCTACCGAATCTGTGGAACAGTTAGTTAAGTGGGAATAGCTACAGTAGCATTACAGTATGGCTCAGCAATATTTTTTTTTCCGTGTGTGGTTATGTTATAGTCCACTGAATTTACTCTTAACCGTTGAGAGAAGTAATTTGCTAGTAGAATTTTATTGTTCCATTTTATGCAAAAAAATCCGTAAATTACGAAAATAATAATTAGAAAGCTGAACTCCCCCGGGATTTTTAAATAAATAAAAAAATAACACTCGGGTCGCTAAGACACGGTATATTTTCTTCAAATATCTTATTTATATTAATGTAAAGCCCTATTAATATTATAACTGAGTTAAAAGGTGAAAAATTCTGAATCTGAATGAATAAAAATAAGCCCCTGCAGTTTATAATATTCGCGTAAAAAATTAATGAAATAAAAAAAAATTATTTGTTTACGTTTCATTACACGGTCGGTAAAAACACTATGGAAACTGAGGTGGTGGCGCGCGCAAGCCCGGACACAGTGATTTTCATATACTGCAATTTAAAATGTTCTTAACGTTGAGTAACATTGAAATTTAACTGATTATAAAATAATTTGTCATAATAATAATGATAATAATAATAATAATAATAATAATAATAATAATTCTCCGTACAAACATCCTGGAAGATTCCACCCTGCTCACTGTGAGTCAGGTTGTGTATGGTGCAACGGTCTCAGCTTCTCCGAGAGAGAGACATTGTCTCTCGATCGAGGCAAGGTTGAAACAGCGCATCTCACAACTTGGCTTGAAAATTGACATATCGCGGAAACAGGTCTCCCGCATTCAGTGTGTGATTGAGTTCGACACAACTCAAAGAACATACACGCCCTGAATTCGGCGCATTGCTGCTGAACTTCGGTGGCGTCATCGCACACTGAACAAGAGTACTCTTCTTGTCATCAAGGAAGTCTCTTAATAAATTGCGGGCTCTAGTGGCTGCTAAAAAGTCATTAGAGAAAAGGCTGAAGCGGTTGATCGACAACGCACTGTTTCGATCCAGCCCCTCACGCTTCCTGACACCAAAGACCGATGTTACCGGGAATTATCCAACACCTGAGCGGGTGGAAGCTTTTTGGACTGAGTTGTATGGAGATCAACCAAACGTGAACGCCAACACTCCAGCTCTGCACGACTTCAAAGTATTCTGTCGGGAACACCGTCGACAGAATGCTGATGAAGAGAGCCCTGCAGTCAGTGTGGATGAAGTTCGTTCAGCTCTAAATGGCAGCAAAAATTGGGCTGCCCCGGGACCAGATGGCATTAATGTCTTCTGGTGGAAGAAGTTTACTTCTACCCACCTCCATCTGGCCCGCATATTTACATCATACATTAGAGCTGACGATCCGATTCCGGACTGGCTTGTAGAAGGGCGAATCGTACTGATACCTAAAAAAGGTGACTTGTCTGACCCTAAGAATTTCAGGCCTATCACCTGCTTGAATGCGGTTTATAAAATTTTTACAAAAATTTTAAATAACCGTATCTTGCAGCAAATAGAGCCTGGATGGCATCAGATATATGAACAACGTGGCAGTAAAAGAGGCCTGTCAGGTTGCAAGGAGAACCTGATAGTGGATCGATGCGTCTTACAAGATGCGATCAACTATCAACGCAACCTGTCAATGGCTTGGATTGACTATCGCAAGGCATTTGACTCAACTCCACATGAGTTGATTTTATATCTACTCAAATGCCTGGGAGTCAATCCGGAAATAGTGGAATGCATTCGGCGTACAATGCAGCTCTGGCGAACGCGTTTTCACATTGGAAGTGGACACGCATTACACATAACCGGAGTTGTAGAGTATAAACGGGGGGTCTTCCAAGGCGATTCCTTGAGCCCTCTGCTGATTTGCATTTCACTGCTGCCTATATCTGTTGCACTCCGTAAAACTCATAGGTACTCTGTGGGCCCTCCGGGTGATCGAAACTATTCGATCACCCATCTGCTTTACATGAATGATCTAAAGCTCTATAGTGCTGATAAAGATCATCTACAAGCGGCCCTCAACATCGTAGCAGAGTACACACGAGATGTCGGAATGTCTTTTGGGTTGGATAAGTGTGCGGTCGTACATCTGGCGAAGGGTAAGTGCTCTGATACGGGGGATGATGTCGAGTTAGTAGATGGGAGCGTCTTAAGACAATTAGACGCCGGAGAGTTGTATAGATACCTAGGAATGGAAGAGCACCGTATGCATGCGGTCTCTGAAGTCCGAGCAACTCTCCAGAGCGAGTATGTTAGGAGACTCCGGAAAATTTGGTCCTCCGAACTTTCCGGCAAAAATAAAGTCTCAGCTACTAATATGCTCGCTTTCCCAGTCTTACTATACTCTTTCGGTGTCCTGAAATGGGCCCGAAAGGATTTACGCGATCTTGACATTAAAACCCGTAAGATCATTAATATGAATCGGAGCATGCACCCCAATTCATCTGTCGCCAGATTATACCTCTCTTGGTCCATCGGTGGGAGAGGTTTGCAGAGTTTGGAGCGGCTTCACGACCGTTTGGTCCTGGGTTTAACACACGAAGTTGTCAATTTCACTGCAGACGAGGATGACTTTCTTATGCAAATTGTACATAAACATGAAAATGAACATAAGGGGTCATTCTAGTATAAGGCAGCAATATATGCGGCAAGAACCCTTGGTCTTGGAGAAATAAACGCTCTTATGGAACTCCGAAAGGAGGAATTTAAGAGCGTCATCAGGAACACCGAGGAAAAACTACTCCTTGGCGAACTGATGGACAAGTCCATGCACAGCGTGTTCTTTAAACACGTGCGTGATCATGGCTTGTCCACCCAGCTGACGTTTTCCTTCTTAAAGTCAACTGGCCTGATGTCCGAGACTGAAGGGTTCATATTTGCCTGCCAAGATGGTGTCATTAACACTCTTGAGTACCGTAGCAAGGTGCTCCAGGTGCAGCTACCGGACACTTCCTGTAGGAGGTGTAGACAACATCCGGAGACGCTTATGCACCTTTTGTCGGCATGTCCAGTGCTGGCGAGAGGTGCATATATCCAGCGTCACAATGCTGCCCTGAGAGTACTGTACTACTATCTTCGTCATTGCTACGGCATTGCTGATTCAAAATGGGTTCGGTAATTTTCATACCGAATGTCTCCGTGAAGTTCAAAAATTCAAAAACGATAAAATAGGTTCAAGTAATTTATGATTTTATACACTTCTACATAAAAGTTCTCATTTTTGTTGTATTCGCTTGAAAAATATTCATATTGATAAGGTTTTATGGGGAAAAAAATTATTTGATGAGTATCCTAATTATGCTGGTATGGTTTTATTCAAACTATATCGAATTAAATATAGAATTCGTTTGATCAGAAAAGTTGAAGGCTTTTTAGATTATATTTTTAACTATCGTTTACACCTGCCGTATACTTTTATTAGAGAGTTATATTTCTATTTAACAAACAAAAATTTGATACAATTGGCATTAGATTTTCCGTATACGAATCGATAATTGTAACAACAAACTTTTTTAAAAAAAATTAACATAATAATCAGATTCACATGTTTAGTAATTGAACTTTTAACTGTGATTTAAATTTAAAAATCAAATTAAATACATTTTAAACAAAAATTCTGTCCGTTATTATTTCATACACCCATCACTAATTCTTCATTTTCCAATACTTAAGCACAGATTAAAATAAGATAATTTTAGATCGATCCAAGTATACTTTTAATTTTTTGTAAATAAAAAAAATTTGAGTGATTCGAGTTATTCTTTTTAATAACTTATAAATATACTTAAAATAGCTATATGTCTCGTTAAAATTTATAGTTTCTAATAACTAAATATGATACTTAAAAAAATTTTTTTTTTGACCGGTGATCTGTGCGAACCATTTTTATTTTGTATGTTAGCAGAAAAAGCTTAGAACATCAGAAATATTTTATTAATGCAATAGAAAAAAATATATTTTTCTTAACGTGTATTGATGGACCCTCTCATCAATTGATTGAATACCTTATGGTAGAGCCGATCATAAAGTCGATCTGTTCACGTCAGATAGTTGAATTTATTTTCGTGATTTATGTGCATTACATGTTTCTTATAGCGTTTACAATAATATATTTTAAAGAATATACTTGTAAATAGATGGACTTTCAATTTAAGCATAAATTGTTATAGGACATTTTTTCCTATTGTTTTTTTTGTTTTTTGATAATTTTCTTATAGCAACTAGAAATTTTAATGTAAAACTTATTGAACCCTCATTGGGACCACACATATGCGGCCCTCATTGGACAATCCCTCTTGGGGCTCAATGGGGAAATCTCCATCAAAACCCAATCTAAATTTTTAAAGAAAAAATGTCATGATTTTCGAAAAAACTAAATTTAGGATCCAATAATTTTTGGATGAGAAATTCAAAGAAACATTTGTAAACGATTTCAAAGTGGTAAATTGAAAAACTGATAATAGTTTTTCATTTTCACGTTGGGCATTCCCACTTTGATGTCACATGAATCCCATCTGAAGAATTGACAATAAATATACTTCGGGATTATTTTGATTGGGATTTCCCACTTGGGTTTTTCATTGGGTCATCATTGAAATTTCTCTATTGGGCATGCTCTATTGAAATCCAGTGGGGCCCATATGGATACCTTAAGTATTTCCGATATAATTTCTAGTCTGGTAGTTAAGTGTATTTTAAAAATGACAACAATTTCAGAAGAGAAAATATTGATCTAGAAAAATTCGTATATTCGATCAATAATTTTTTCCAATCCATAATTATAATCTTGCATAATTGTTATTGAGTCGAGGGATGTAATGAATCATGACTATTGAACACACTGCAAGTATGAAGGTAAGAGAAGATGTAAGTATGGCAGCTTGATTAATTAAATAACGTAATGGATAACACAGTGATTATATAGGAGAATGAAACCGGAGTTGCTTTTACCTATCGGAAGCGTCCATCAGCAACACAGCATCCCTGAGGCATTGTTTCGCCTCGATATGTCCGAACCTTCTAGCGGACATAAAAGGTATTATTTAGTGATGTGATGATGGTTTCTCCATAGGAAGGAGTAAGAAACCTATCACCTCTGTGTTTAGTAGATATAATATTCGTAAATCAGCGGATTTATTAGTTTCCGTTAAAATTATATGTGGTCAGGGTCAGCAGTGTAACTATTCACTCCACATTTTGAGTCAAATTTCAAAAGAATGAGGTTATTTATGCATTACATTATTGGTCAGAGTAATGATCATATTCAGGTATAACATACATAATAATAAGATTTTTCAGAAATTCTTGAATAAATCTTTAAAATGAATAAATCATTATAATCATCAAAAATTTAGGAAAATCTAAAAATGCACGACTCATAATGCTCATTTGATTGTAAAAAAAAAAAATAGAAAAAAGAATTTTATGATTTTTTTTTAAATTTTATTTATTGGATTTATATGCCAAGGCTTAGCTGGGCAAGGTTATTCAACGCAATGTAGGCCTTGCGAGAAAGCTGCGACACATGGACATCCCAAATAAGATTATTAGCCAAATTAATACTCAGATGTTTGGTTGTACTAACCTAGGGAATGATGTTTCCATGCACAACGATTTGAGGCAATTGTCAATTATCAAGCAATTTAAGCTAACGTTTACCACCCAGAATCATGACTTTGGTCATTTTAAAGTTTATCTCAAGATTATGTTTCCTGGTCCAGTCTGCAATGGCTTGGGCATCAGCAGTCAGCTCAGCAGCTGAATCATTTAGTCTGGAGAGCTTGAAATGGAAATAAGCCCACTTATCATCCCCAAAAAGACCATATTTTGCGGTATCTTAGTCGTTTTACTACAACATTAATTGCAAACAAAAATAGGATAGGACCTAAGACAGAACCTTGTGGAACTCTTGACGTGGTACTTTCTGGTTTTGATGGGATGTTTAAATTATTGACAACCGTTTGAGTCCTGCCTGAGAGATGAGTGAAACCAATAGATAGATTTAATCGAAATCCCATTTCAAATAGAGTGATAAGCAGCACTTCCGAATTGAGATAATCAAAGGCTTTTGAAAAGTCAAATAATAATAGAAACGTAAGGTCATCATGATCAATCGCTCGACGAATGTCATCAGTTAGTCGGAGTAGTGCAGCTTGGGTGCTATGGTATTTCCGAAAGCCTGATTGATGTTCAACCAGCAAGTTGTTTTTCTCAAGGTAGATTATTAGTTGATTTGCAATAATGCGTTCAAATACTTTGGCAACATGCGATAGATTAGCAATGAGTCTGGTGTCAGACATAGTCTTCGGCGGAGTTGTTTTAGTTAACGGCACGATGAAGACCGACTTCCAGGCTTCAAGGAAAATAGCCAGGTCTAACGAGTGTTTGAACAGAGTCGTCAGAAAGAGGGAAATCTGTGCAAAGTGATCTTTCAGCCACTTGAGATTCAAACTATCCGGACTGTTGGCAGATGATTTTGCCAACGATAGGTGGAGACTTTTAGTTACATCAACAATCTCGATCTTGGCCCAACTAAACTTCCAGTTAACTTCGGAGTGGTATCGAGACGGAATGCTGGTTACCAAGTCATTGGTACAAGACGGATATTTGGTGAAGGTACTTGCATAGAAGTTGTTCAATTGCTCAGCATCCGAATGATCAAGAAGGGAAGACTATCTAGATTTAACAATACCCAACCTTTTCAATTCGATCCAGACATTGGATCCAGGAACCTCATTGGTCTAACCATTTTTAAGGTAATCATCCCATGCAGTATTAAGTTCGAATTTTAATTCTCTTCTCAAGTTTTTGAACAGCATCAGCAGATTAGGATCGCCAGTCTTACGGGCTTGCTTGTAGATGGCATCACGATTTTATAATTCTAACTTAAGTTCATTGGTCAGCCAAGGATTTTTCGGACGATTTAACTTTCGCACTCAAAAAGGAGCAAAATCATCGAGAGAATTTGTAATGGATGTAATGAAATACGAAGTCAATTCGTTGGAATCTAATGAGTCAACATCAATATTACGGAGATCAAGTCGCTGACTGAGTGATTGGGATAAAGCCAGATGATCACGCTTTCTAAAATCTCTGAACTTTATAGATCTTACATTACATTTTGGCTGAGGAACTTTGTAGTCACTTTATTGTTTTATAAAAAAAGGTTGTTTGTTTTCTTATTAACGATGTAAATGGGAATTCAAATTGGATCTCAAATGAGAGATTTAAGCCGCTGTTGAGGCGTTAAAAATGACAGTTCTGGAAAGAAAAACAAGAAAAATTAAACCTTTGAGGTGCTATTGAAACGCTAAGTTTCAATTCAGGAGATACCTAAACAAGCATCATACGGAAAAACAAAATTCGAAAAATTACATTATAAATAGCAATAAGTGTCTCGTCGTATTCAAAACTAGAGAAATTATAGTTCGAAATAACATTTTTCTAAAGTAAAACTTTAAATGTTAATTTTCAGAGCTTTCAATGTATATTTTACATTCTACAATGTTATTCTTATAAAATCTGTAATAATTACAATCTGAAACTGTAATTTTTGTAGTTTTCATCACGGAGCACCACGTTACATTATATACTGTAATTTTTCGAGTTTTCTTTTTTCCGTGCATCAGTATGTAGAACAGTTTGATTTTTCTTCTGATGAAAAATTCGAACAATAGTATACATATTACTTCCGTAGGTATACTCATGTTCACTAGGTCGGAAAAGTTGCAAACCTTTATCTATAAAATGTTTATTATTCGGATAACGCCCTTTTATATGTTACTCGGTCTATTTTATCCGTCTAGTCTCTTATTCTTTTTATTCCCAAGTTATACTACAGTAACATGAGTACTAAACTACCCCACACTAACCATACCAAGGCAAGTTGGTTTCCTCTATGAATAAGCGAAGCTCTAGCCCAATTCCCTCTAACGCTAATTTATCTTAATTACATTCTAGGCGCGTTGGCATGTTCCAGCGGCTTTGAGCGTATGCGAACGTGACGCGCGATTTACTCGTGTATATATAAGCATCTGTGTGTACGTGTATACAACCGAGTGAGTTACATACATGTGTGGACTTTCACGCGTGTATATACATAACATATATTAAAGCAGTGTGTACATGCGCGCGGTTTAATCTTTACGTCGCGAATATTCTACAGTCCGGTAC
Organism: Cotesia typhae; assembly: GCF_013202065.1. Lineage (NCBI taxonomy): Eukaryota > Metazoa > Arthropoda > Insecta > Hymenoptera > Braconidae > Cotesia > Cotesia typhae. The sequence continues at coordinate 16,163,148 of NW_027423774.1, forward strand.
AGAGCGTGGATTCACTCAGAATAAGGGTGGAAAGCGAGCGAGATAGATGCCGAGTAAAAGACTGCTAGTAAAGAAGAAGAAAAAGACAAGAGTCTCAATCGATTTGCGATTCTCGCAGAGGGCCTGGTCAAGCGTCTCACGTTATTCGCATGTTGCCCAGAAAGTACCGTCAATATATACTTCACACTGAATACAAAAAAAAAAAAAAATTAGAAAAAATAGTCTTTATCAGACACAAGCGATATTTTTTACCTTTGTGTTTTATAAGCGTGTATACATTATCTTGTAAGCAAATAAAATGATTTACATATTAATATTATTTTATGCAAACAAGACTGTAGAAGCAAATATATACTTATTAGAGAGACAATATTATTTGATTTTTACTTTTACTCTTTAAAGTTTTAATAAAATGTTATCAAAACAAATTTCTATAATTCTATAAGTTCCAATTTTAGATTCTTTAGTAGAAATGTTCAAGTTTTCACTCGATTAAATCTAGTACGTGGCTAACGATGATGTCTAGTAACTGGCCAACAAAACTAGGCAAAAACTAGAAATTGCGCCATCTGCAACTAAATGGTAAACATTGATCACACTGATGTTATACTTATACTAAATGCTAACAAATTTTAAATAGCTCGTTAATTAATCCAAAATTAATTTGATTTTACTTTTGTATATTCTTACTACAGTCAATTTGCTTTCTAAATTCGGAACTTTCACAAACATGAAACTTACTAAGATTTTGAATTAAAATGTTGATTTTGAGACTTAATTTTTTTATTATTGTTAACTCGGATTGTAATAAAATATTCGGTAAACTCTAAAGTATGGATACGAACAAATTTAATTTAATTAAAAAAAGATTAATAATATTGTTGCATCAAAAACTTCAAGGTCCGTAGATAGACTATTGGAGAAAGGTTTTTTGTTCGTATTTGTGTATTTTACCGAGGTTTAATACTATAGTGTGAATATGGCAATCACCATGTTTATCCCAACTAAAATTTTCCTTTATGCGAAAACCTTTTTCTCCAATAATTGATCTACGGACCTTGAGAAACTTATAACAGTGCATTTTTGAACATACTACTGAATAAATTTCTTTGCTTTCCTATAAATTGTATTTTAAACATTTTTCATGAATTTTTTGATTACATTAATTTATTTTTAATTAGTTTCCGTTAAATTTAGAAAACAAATTTCACATACGAAAATCCTTGTCCTGTGATTTCAAATTAACCTTGACTCAACCAAAGTTGTATCCAAGTGATCAGGTATTTGGATGTCCCACACTCTGTGAGAGTGAACTGGGGCAAAAGGAAGCTTGATTCTCAGTGGTCGAGCTGCTTCTTATCTTGCATTCTCTTGGTGGCGTCTGAAAACATCTTCTGACGCAGATCGCGGGTCATTTGGCCAGGAAGTCACTTTACCTGGCCAAGGTTTCTCTGTTTCAAACTTTTTAAGCACAACCAGAGAATTTCACACCTGATACTTGGAATTTTTACTCTTTTACATTTCATAATAATGCTAATCACTAATTGATCCATTTTTCTGATGTGTGAAAATATATTAAATAAATGAATTACTCTCAACTTTGAAACGTACTTAAATTAATAATTCGATCTTTTGTTTTGCAAGCAAATACTTTGAACTTTATCAACGCTTCTACGTGACTTGAAAAAAATGCATATTTTTTTTCATTAAAAAAAAAAAAACAAAATTATTGATAAATTTTAGTAAATTCAATTAATTTTTTTCACTGATTTTAATCTTAAGAGAAACTTTTCAAAATAAAAAATTGCAAAAGCTTTTGAATTCTTATAAATGAATCTTTTTCTTGATTTATAGTGAAAGTTGTGATTTCATCTACTTTTAATTAATTATGACACATGATTCTTATACTCATAGACTTGATGGTAATATATAACTGTAATACTTATTTAAATAGGAGAAGTTGAGAAATTTTCGAATTGAACATAGATAATTCCTCGAGATGGAGAGAATTAAGGATATTACTTACATGCGTATATATGTATGCCTATAGATATATACACATGTAGAACAAAACTTGACTCTAATAACCTGGGACCGTTTATCTTGAGATTGAGCATTAGGATTCGGCGCGGGAGAAGAGCCTTGCCGGGCAAAGATAAGGGATAATTTCTGGGTAACCAAGAGGGGGTCAAAACTAGCCGTAGCTCATCTCCGTAGCAGCTCATTCTCCTTTCTGTATATGTCTGTATGCGTATATACATATTATACACGTATATATTAGTTTACTCGGGGTTGCAACTTGGGCAAGCAGCTCTTGAAGGTACTGGTGTGTAGCGACCCCCGTGGCGAAAGTCGTTTCCACGATCTTAGTTCAAGCTTCGCTACCCTTCATCTCTCTCATCCAACTCGCCGAGTTAGCCTAACCTGGTAAAGCATCTCCAGACTTTGGTCGACATGCAAATTAGGATTTTGTGGTATCACAAACCACTTCAATATAATTAACCGCGTACGTTTTTTGCATGTGCTCTCAAGTTTGCTGCTTTACTGAAACTATCAAGATTAATCTTTTATATTACTTACATCAGTAAACTTTTATTTTACTAGTTTTTAATTCTTTAATAATAATTATTTATTACTAAAAGATAACTTTGCGATAGTTTGGTTGATATTGATCAAACAGCATCATGTCATGTCAAAAAAAAAAAATTGACAAAATTGAAAGTAAATTTTTTTATTTAAGTCAACTTAATATTTGTTGAAAATGATAAATTATAATATTATAAATGATAAATCATAGATATAGAATATTTATAAAAAATTATGTGTGAACATGTCAAGCCATATATGGGCTTATCAGACTGAATCGGTAATTTATTTCACAGGAAGTTCAAGTAAGATACCCGCGGGTAATAAGGCCTAAGTGATAGAAATGCTATTTAAAATAACTGCTTCCACTAAAGACTTTTCTAGTTGAAGTGTCTAGCATAGACATGATATTTCATGGCTAATGTATTAATTTAAAAATTAATGATACATTGCAATAATTAAATGCAATAGTTTAGATTTTTTTCAAAATCTCCCTTAGCTAGGCCTTATTACCCGTCGGTACCTTATACTTTTTACATAAAAACCCTAAATGGCTGTATATCGATCGACGCTTTGAAGGTGACGAAAAACAAAGTAGATGCCATCGTTTTCTATCGGCAATGGCTGATACAGTTGTCATGGTAAGATTACTTCAGTTTAAATTCATTTCATTTTGAAGAAATCAGGCAATTGTTAAATAAAATATATTTAATACTGAAAATTTATGCTTAAAAGCATTCAATATCAATCATCACTGTTTCGACTTTCATTTCGCGAAGTCGTTAGGAAATAGCAGGTTTATTAATGAACATTAAAAAGTCGTAATATTATTGAGATTATTGATAGAATAAAAAAGAAAGTAAACAGAAAGTCGAAAAAATTGAGATGCGAAAGAAAATAATAATAAAAATTAATGTCTAATTATATTTTTATAATTAATTATAATCATTTTATAGCTCAAAAAATATTTTTTTGTACCTTGCAGATGGTAGGATATTTTATTATTCAGTTTTATTAAGTTATAAACCGATCCTGAAGAATCAGTCACGCAACTTATAAAAAAACGATCGATAATTTCAAAAAGATTTATCGTATCAGTTTCCGTTTTTTTCTCATTTTCATCAATAAACCGACATAAAATAGTGACTATCTCTTATTAGTGTTTTTACTAAAGAATTTACTGTCAATTATTTCCTTTATTAGGCTATAAATTTTCAGTAATAGTCTGAAAATAGAACATAAATGTTGATTGCTTCTACTTTTTCAGTAATTTGTGGGTTAAAATTTTTGGATTTTGTTTATTATAATATTGAAAGTTTTGAAAACTAAACGAGAGAAATAAATAAAATGAATAAATAACTTTAATCATGAAATTATAAATAATAGAGAACTAGCGATATTTCTTCATTGACCTTAAAAGCTAAGTTCTAAAACAAGGTGGATCTGCCGCAAGAGACCTTTAAACTCTCCCTCAACATCCATTTCAGGGTTAAGGTGCTAATACGAAGGGTCACAAGAGTTACCTTGACTTGTCGTAACTTCCGATACTACAAAATATTTTGTATTACTCAATAAGTAAAACAGAGAAAGAGAGTGAGGATCAAAAGTATTATTTATTGCAATAATAAAACGCAATACCAGTAAAAAAAATTAATGATATGCTCACATAATATGACTTATATAACCAATTTTCAGAATAGGACAGATCAGGTCACGAAAAATTTTTTAACGAGTATTCAAATTTAATTAAAAATTCTAAAAATTTATGAATGTTGATTTAGAGGTTTAAAGTACAATATATTTTTCTTACAGATGTGTGGATATACACATTGGATTTTATCTATCAATTTCAGACTACACTCGGCGACTTTCATCATGGGCATCTGAAATTGAAAAGACGAAAAAAAGAAGAAATGAGATAAATCCAAACGCGTTTATTTACGAATAGAACCTACTTGAGAATCTACTTGGACGTTTTTTTAACAAACTGTATATGTAGTAGTTGAATTTTCGCGTGTTACGGACAGTAGTAGATGTATGTAGTAAGAACCCCTTCATCTCAACGTCCAGCCAACACCCTCTTGTTAGCCATTGGCGTCGCAAAGATACCAATCTTATCAAATATTTACTTTAACTAATCTACATAAATTTACCCTCCTAGCACTCATTACCATTACCATAATATTAACTCCTTCTTTAACACCAACAAAAAACATCTTACATCTTTAATATGAATGCAAACATCTACTTTGTATCACAATAAAAAGGAAATATATAAATGAATATTTTGCATGGTTTAGGCGTGAGCGCGGAGGATGTGCTCTGCCGCTTGACAATAGAATAGTTATCGATTTTGACACGTTAAATCGTATCTAAAATTCAATGTACGCGCTTAAATTGTGGAATAAGAGCTCTATTTAAACGATAAATATATAGTAAACAGGTTTTATTTATTGAGATGTGTCCCCAAGAAAAATAAGTCATTATATTGACCAGAACTACGTATAGTTTATGCGTGAATTTTTGGTCATGCTTTTACATAAAAGCATGTGTACACATCAAGGGTATTGTAAAGTAACTTCTTATGCCTATAAAGTTTGTACTTTCGAAAGATTATGTATAAACATATAACCATAAGACTAGATAAGTTATAAAGTATTTGAAATAAACAGCATGCTGTACATCTGGAGCAGGCAAGTAAGAAATGTCTCAGATCATATGTTTATTGGCCTCGGCTTCGCCTCGGACAACAATTACGTGTGATCTGAGACATTCCTTATTTTACTGTCCTAGACGTGTAATACACTATTCTTACGAAAAATATTGGAAACTTTTCAGACAAAAACTATATCAAAATGTAAGTTTTTTATATTAATGTTCCATAGGTGATGATTCACCAATTTCTATTTTCTATTTTACAATATCGGAAATTTATCTTTTACTTTGAAATTTTGTAACTCGAAAACGAATCGGTACATAAGGATAATCAAAGAATCTTTTTGTAGATAATTGATGCTTCATAATAAAAAAAAAAAAAAAAAAAAAAAAAAAAAAACTCGATTAAAATGAATCAAAATTATCATTATGAGGTTATATCTTATATTTCATTTATAGATTTTCATGAACGTCCCGAAATCAATTTATTTAACTCAAATAACTAATATTTTTAACTTTTAAATTAAATAAATGCCCGACTGATCCGTACAAATGATGAAATGCAGCAAATAAAATGCACCAAACAGTTTTCAAAAAATTAAATTGTTTGAAATTAAGAAAAACAAATCTTGAAAAAATGCTTTGTTTAAGAATTTTTAGCTTATAGACAAATGATTTTTAAATATTTATTATTTATTATTAAAATTTGATTATTCTTCGACATGCTTAAATAAAACGTACTGTTAAAAGTGATTTGAATTATTTTTTTAATCTATATTTTACGAGAAAATCAACAATTTAAAAAAATTAAGAAGTTATTGGTTTCACCGAGGGTGCCATTACAAAATATTTTTGATTTTTTTTCCCCAGAAAAACCCTTTTTTCTATTTTCAACTTCCGGCTAAGAAAATTGAAAATTTTTCACTAAAGGGAAGTTATTGATTTCGGTCCGATTTTTGAAAGTCGAGTTTTCATTGGATCTCCACGTTTTGAGGACCTAGGAAGCCATTCTGACTATTCCCGCCGAGCTGTCCGGCCGTGTGTGTGTAAATAAATTTTTGTCGTACGGATTCTCAAAAACAAATCAATCGATTGAATTCTACAGCACGTCATCCAAAAGGGCTTATCAAAACTTAGATTTGATAGTGAATCCATCGAGCCTACATAGTTAATTTCGACACTACATTATATACAAAATATTATTTGCAACGTACACTGACGCTTTAGAACGTAGCGTTGAAAATTTACTTCTAATTAAATTAAATATATTTTTTTTTTCAATAAACAGCTCCTAAAAATTGTGGAAAATTCAAAACAATATAATTTTTTTGATAAAAAGATGATTTTCAAAATTTTTAGTATTTTAAATTTCTTCCATATTCTCAGAAACTCAAATTCGGTATATTTCAATTGATCGAAAAAAATATTTACACACATGTACGTGTACAATGTAGAGACGTATATATCCTGACTACGAATGTTCCCTGATCACGATCCTTTCAGACCGATTAGTGTCGCCCATGGAAAGAAATACGACGGTCCAATCGACAGTACATTTACTTGGTGAATGCTTAAAATATTCATGAAACTTCTTAAAACTCCTAGCTACGCCACTGGCTCTGGTCCACCCTTGGTCAAGAGTACGTAGGGGTGAAAACCGGTGAGTGAGCCAGTAGAGAAAATCTTATAGGCTGGTAGTGAAACGCTTGGATACACACAAGCAAAATGATAAAAAAATAAAAAGTAAAATAAGAAAAAAAAAAGCTAGAGGAAGAAAAGAGGAAATAGCGGATAAAAGAAAAACGAGTTAGAAGAGAGAAGTGACAGTGGATGCCTGCGTATCTGAGAAGGATGAATAGCACAACCAGGCCTTATTTTCAACAACCCCACAAGTCCGAGGGTAGTGAAAGTGGAAAATGTAAGTTTGGACGAATATATATGGATACATGGATACACGTACTCATACTCAGACACGCAAGCGCGTCTTGAGCTTGAGCGTCTCTTGAAATTGGGGAACAGTAGAATGGGATGAGGACCAAAAAGTAGCCTTGTCCAGCTACACTGCCAGTCCTGTATACTCTTGGGAGAATTGGAGCTTTGAAAAGTTACTGGAGCAAGTGAGATAATATGTCGGTGGGGTGCGGTAATTTCAAAGTGGGAAAGATAGAGAGATGAAATATCAGAGTGTGCAGAAGGAGGAAGATGATGATGATGAAGAAGAAGAAGAAGAAGAAGAAAGGATGTAAAGCTCTATCTCCTGCACTTCTAACTAACATGTATTTTGCATAAAGCTTACATTACTTGAATTACAATGCTCCGACGCTGTCTCATCCCTCCAAGTGGTGAGATGGTGCCATGTAAATTGCTTCTGGAGCCACACTAGTTTGGGATTGTAGATGCTGTGCTATGGGATGAGGGTGGCCTTCTGAGTAAAGTAGACATGGTCATGTGTTGGTTATGTGTTATGTGGGTGTAGACGTAAAGACGATAGTTACTTGGACGCTCAATGATATGAGTATGCGAGCGGAGCTATTTCTCCACAAGTGAACACTATTTTGGACAGACCCTCCATCCCATCTACTGTGTACACTGCACACACTGGTTGCTAGTCTATGGTCTGTCTTCTATGTTCATCTTCTTTGTCTATCTCATTGTTATTCTCCTGCTCCGTCTTTTTCACTCATCTGCATGGCTATTGGGAAAACGAAGACACAGAGAACCGAATTTAGCGATAGCGATGAGCGCGAGCTGAAACCAAGTTATGTTGATCCACAACCCCGGTGTGACCAAGGGTTGGTCAAGCTCAAGAGAAATTCATTACCTCGGTCATTCCAGCGCGTTATCGCATCCAGATATAATTGATGGGTGAGTGGCCAGAGGTCACATCAGCTACCGATTCATGCAATACCCTGGAGCCTAGGCCTCCAATCAACCCCACCGACGTTCAGTTATTTATTTATTGATGTTGCGTGCTCCAACCCTTTATTTTACTCCGTGATATTTCGCATAATTGACAATCAACCTACTTAAATTTATATTACGGGTATTATTCTTGCTATCGAATTACTGCTGCCTTAACTAGAAAACCAGCCAGCTATTATTTTCAAGTTAATTAATCTTTTCATTATCTTTAAAATAGTTCTATTATGTTTCATGACATTTTTTAGCTTTTACAGTGGGGTGACTTGACATTTTATTTTTTTTTTGTTTTTAGTAACTGAGTATTTGGATATTGAAGATGATTTTTCGTAGTTTGAAATTTCTTTGCTGAAATAAGAAAACTTTACTCCACACTTTGTAATACGAAGATAAAAGAAATATTTTCTGAAAAGTTTTACTAATAGAAGCAAATTCTATTAAAAAAAAAATAATTTTAATATAAATTTTTGGAATTAAAAAATCATCAGAATGAAACTTCAACTTTTGATTAAAAATCTTAATGTGACGCATTGAATTTTCGACATTCCTGTATTTTAATTATTTACGTTCCACGTAAAAAATGGAACTATTGAAAAAAAAAAAAAAAAAGGTGTGTGTGTACGTATGTACACGCGTTAGAAGTTATACTTCTTTGGCGTCTGAAGAAAAATTTTAAAAAACAAAACTGCAGTAAATATCGAAGAAAAATGTTAAAATCAATCAACAAGATTTTATTTAAGTAAAAATAGCTATACAGTAAATATATACTATCATAAATTATCATGTGAATATAGATAGACAAATACGCAGAGTAAGCAGGTACTGGGGCTTTTATCTTAGATGTATTTATCTCATTTAGTCGCTAGATAGTATTCATGAAAAAAAATTTCAAGTATTGCCAAATTTTGTAAAGTTTTATTCCTATCTTACATAGCTAAACAGAAATAATAAGAAGAAATAATGTTCTTATTATTTTAAAGAGTTTCAAATAAACCTGACAAAGGTAAGAATGCAAACTCTTTAAAAACATTTATTTATGCTTAAGAATAACTACGAGGATTGTTTGTTAAAAAAAGAATATTGAAGAGAACAATAAAGCATTTGTAGTTGAGATAAAAATTGTTACTTCGGACAAACTGAAAAACATCTTCACGAATGTTAAATCTCCCCAAGGACACGTTTTGTCATTTTTCCCAAAGTAGTTTTTTTACGTGTATGTGTATGTGTCTTTGTCTTGTTTTTTTTTCTTCATGCTTTTTCATCCTATCTTCTCACACCCAACTTCCTTCAAAAGTCCGCACGTATGTACAAGCACGCACGTACCCCATACAAATATATGCGCACGCGCGGACTTTCTTACTCATCCGATCTGACGATCCACGTCCAAGATAATAACATCAGATGTGGGTGCGCGTGAGTTTAAGATAATTTCAATTTTCAAATTTACAGTCGGTAATTTATGAGCTTAACCATCCAATTTTTTCGTATTGTGTTCGTCGACAGTAGAGAATAATATCATAATAATAACAATAAAAATTATGATAATCATAGGAATAAGAAAAGATGCAAAGTAATTGAGATTAAGAAGATGACATTATAAAGAACTGTAAAACTGCGAGTAGTTGCCTGATAGTTGAGTGTAAATCACAGGAATATGAGAACGACCTGGAAGGTCTCTCTGAGAGGATAAGTCGAGGATTATCGATGGACATCCACGAGATCAACGACCCGCGGTCTTTTGACCCTTAAGAAAGGGAAGAATAAAAGGACTTTCAAGATATACCCAAGCGGAAACCAATAACTCTTCTTCCCCTCTCCGTGTTATCGATGAGCGATAACATTTGCGTCAGATAGAAAAGCAAATGTCTTAAGATCTTAACCAGAAGAATAAAATTATACTTTCTGTTATACTAGGAAAAGTCGGAAGTTAATTCAGAGTGAATTTTAACTCTTATCAATTGAAGTACCGAAGTCAAGAAATAAAACACTTTGCATTCAAAGTAAGTCTGAATTTTTTTTTTTTTTTTCAGCGGATTGCGGATTGAATATGGGTTTTGATTCGAAAAATATCCGAGTATGACGTTAGTAGAATACAATAAATTTTTATGGAACTGAAACGAGTTTCGAAGGCCAAATACTTTAAACAAATTATTTGAAGTTTAAGTTTGGAAATATTTTTCCAATCAACTTTACTTTTTTAAAATATTGAACTAAATTTTGATAAAGATAATTTTTTTTCTAAGCATAGTTTAAAAATCATTCCGTAAAAAATAGAAAATGATAATTTATCAAATCCCTACGTTTAAATAATTACATTAATGTTACTGAAAAATCATCTGACACTTCGCAATTTTCTTAATAAATAAATAGTAAAGAGAATTTGTCAAAAAATCCTACTTCTAGAAAAAAAAAATATTGATGCAATTTTTGTATATATTAAAATACGCATTTAGTAATATTTAAACCAATAACAACCATTTTTTATTTTCATCGAATAAAAAAAAACAAAAATTCTCTCTACGAATTTTCATTGGATACGATTACTATTACTATTCTATAAACAAAATAAAATTGAAAAACTATTATTAGATGTAGCAGGCAACTATTCCGTCACATATTTTAAGGCATTTTCACTTTTCGTTTCAAGATATTTCTCTATTCTACCGGCAACAGTTTTGTCCAATAAATCTCGATCTAACTTGTCCAAGTTACCGTGTTTTCTTCACATACACAGTAAATATATAACATGTATGTAAGTGAAAGTATAAAATTTTTAAAGCAACAAAAAATATACAGCTACCGGTAAGTGGATTTTGGTTTCTTTTTTTTTTTTGCACATTCAAGATTAATTCATAGTTTAGTAGAGTGAGAAATAGAAAAGTAAAAAAAATAGTATATATTATACAAAATCTAATAAAAAAAATTGAGTCTCGCTTTTTTTTTACAGTTATTATTAATTTTTTCTAATAAAATAAAGTTCTCTTTATTAGCAAGTCGAACAAAAATTTTATCTAAAAAAATTTTTTATTTATTACTCTTCTTTTAATCCGTAGCAATCCGAATAAGCATATCCTGAAGATAACGACACAAATAGTTCTTTTAGGTAAAGCAAAAATCATTGCATTAGAAATAGATTTGTTATCTGAATGACGTTTTTCATATATCCCTTGAACTCACGCAACATCCAAGAGGTTGAGTAGTGATTTGCGGGAAATCATGCGTGTAATAAAATGTTAATCAAAGTTAACCGTAAAAATTTTGAATTACCAGCAAAATTACCAGCAAAATTTTAGGTAAAAATGTTTTAGGTAAAAAACTTTTATTATTACTTCAAATAGATATTTAAAATAGTATTTGTGAAATATCTATTAAATTGATGCTTACTTTAATTAGGAATATGATTAATGAGTCTGAACAAATTACGTCACATTCGGCTAATCTTGATTAATTTACGACAACAGATTTATATTTTCGACAAAATTTTTTATTTATAAGAACAGATGGTTGTTATCTCATTAAATAAATACACCTTAAAATTTTTCAATTCAAAGACGGTTCCCGAGAACTTTACATGGTCGAGTGAATGTAAAATGACGGTATAAAACTTTTGTGGTGTGAAAGTTTTCCTTTTATTATATTTGTCGCACGATGTTATCCATTTCTTAAGGACATTTTGTGCCACTAAGGATAATTTTCCACACTAATTTTTTATCAGTCCGTTTATAAGCATTTTTGGCTCTTATATGGTTTGAAGTGGTCATATATACATAGATACATCTACACTGAAAAAAAAATTAATTTGAATCAAGAGAAAAATTCTTGAACGAAGAAAATGATTTTGAAAAGTTCCATTGTCTTGAATCAAAACGAAAAATTCTTGAATCAAGAAAAATTTAATTAAACTAAGAAAATTTTCTTAGTTTAAGAATTTTTCTACTCAAATCAAGAAGATGAAGTTCTTCAAAATTATTTACTTGATTCAAGTAAATTTTTTTTTTCTGTGTGATTTTTCATGTACTTCTATATTATCCTAGCCCGAGAGTCATAAAGATGCATTAATAACTATTCTTGCTAGTTTTACACTTTAACTGATGATTACATCGACAATTTCAAAATGATTTTTAACAAACTACTTGAAAATTTTTATATAATTCCGTGTAATTCTTCCGGGATGTTTTTCCGTCATATATTTATAAATAATCGCCGGAAAAATAGAAGGTGTCATTGACTTATGGAAAAATGTTTTCGAAGAAACATCAGGTGCATCTTATAACCAGATACATAGATGTAGATAAGTGTTGTGAAACAGGGATTCATAGACGGGGAGAGGGAGGTAAATTTGTTGGAACGTGTGAGAGGAGAATATAGGCGACATGTTGGCATGTATGGTAAATTTATTTATTTGACTGAGGACACTGTGGAGGAGTAAGCGAAAGCTTGGTGTGCTGGCGTCCAGGTTAGAATCCAGGGAGAGCGAGTGGATGCTGAGGCTGAGGCTGGAGGAGGCTAGAGGCTAGAGGCTACTTTGTATGTATACATGCTGACATCTTACCCACCCTTCTGAGCTGGTGGTCGGAAAACCAGCGGGGGACGGGGATGCGAATAGAAGCAGGCAGAGGCAAGAAAGGGGTGGTCGGCGAGATCAATACTGGCACCCCCTGGACCAGAGCCATCTCCATCCTTTCCTTCCATCTCGGCCCCGGGTGGCTCACGTGTGTGAGCACCGGACCTCTTAGAATCAGCAACCTCCGAAAACTGGAGCCCTTGCTCCTCACCTCTTCATCTCCTCGCTCACCCTCTTCCACCCTCGACGTTACTCTGCTCTACTCTGGTGTTTCTCTGGCTCTACGCTGCCTTCACTTTGGCTCTACATACTCCTCTATCCACATACAGTGCTATACACGCAGCCTTAACGTTCACAACCTTAACGTTCACAATCCACCCTCTTGCCGGTATCTCTCATCCACTCTCTCACTGTCTCGTCCTCATACTCTCTCTCCTCCTCCGCTTAATATCTACATATATGTAGAGTTGCTTTAAACCGATGTGCTCGTATTAGGAAGCCACCGCCGTAGCTGCTGCTGCTGCAGCAACGTCATTTCTCTTCTTCTTTCCTCTATATCGTCCTTTCGCGTTCACACACTGAGATAACGCTTTGCGAACCACCCGAGAGAAGAGAATGGCCTCGACGTAATCGCTAAGTCCGCCCGGGACTCTCACACGATAAATATTCAAAACACTCCGGGAAAACCCGGGCTTCCTTCCTCTCTCTTTCTTTCTTCACATATTTTTATTTTGCCTACTCTCTTTTACTTATTTCTTTAATTTATCCCATTCCCCATCCTCATTATAATTTTTCATCTGTCTTTTCGTTTTTGTTAATTTTGTACTTTCAGATTAAATTGGATCTCTGAAAGTTTCGGTTTCTTTTAGATAGTTTAAAATTTTTTATGAAAATTGATGCAAAATTTGGGTTAGAAAATCATTAGGATTTTAAAAAACAATGAACTAATAATTTTTTTATTTTTTGGAATTTTGTTACACTGAAAAAATTTTTTTTTAAAATTACTTATAGTAATCGTAGGGCGGATGATACAACCTAATCATTTGTCGGTGAGATAATTTTAAACTTTTTTTCATCAAATTTTACCATAGTTTTCGGTAAAATTTGATGAAGTCTACCATAAAATATATGAATTTTTTCGTAATTTTCAGCATTGCGAAATTTATTTCAAAAATGGTAGTAAATGAAAGGGCTCCATTATGTCCCATGATTACAATAGATTTCACGGTAATTTTTAGAGAAAATTTCGTTCCGTGTTTAATAAAATAATTTATACTCCAAGAGTTATGGATTGTTCGTTTGTTGGTTTGTTCGTTGATTAAATTGAAAACAAATGTCAGATATGGTCCTTTGGGGAGTCGAAAAAATTATATTGATATTGACAATTGATTAGATAATAATTTCCATTAACGAAATGAATTTATTAGTTAACACAAAAAACTTAAGTAATAAATACATTTTTAACTAAAATTTTAATCAAAAAAACACTGAGTTATTATGATGAACTGAAATCCAAAAGTATTGTTTGTTATAATATATAAAAATATTTAACATGGAATAAAAATTTCAACCGTTCATTTTTTTTAATACAAATTACAATAGTAAAAATTTTTTTATTTTACACACAGAAAGAAAAAAAGTCTCTTGAGTCAAGCGTAAATTAAATTAAGAAAATCTTAAGGAAGACTGAAAATTTTTTGAATAAAGTTAAAATTTCTTGAATAAAGTTAAATTTTTTCAAGCTAAGAAAATTTCTTCTTGGTCCAAAATAACTTCGATCTTCCTTATAATTTTCTTGGATCAAGAAATTTTTTTTTCTGTGCAGAAATAATAGATGTGTCAAAAACATATGAGTTCAACCTTGAATCAGATTTCAAGAGCAACTGAAAAATTAAATAGTTTTAAAAGTTTTTTGATCGAATATCCGTTGTCACAGTGAATAATTCATAATCCATAGAAAGGTTGCTTCTTTGCGATATTTAATCTGATGTGAAACAAAGTTTGTCTGGTTTCATAGTGGTAACATGATCAAGTAGTTATACCAAATTTAATGCTATCAATTTTATGAAGTGGATAAAATGATGTTGGTCGACCGAGTTTTGTCAAGTTAGAAGAATTTTTATCCAGCCGTAGATCAGGGAGATGAAGCAGCTTATATTTTTTTTTTATTTTCGGTAAATAATTGCTGAAGTGGATGCGATTATAGCTATCTACTGACGTTTTTCAGCTTCTAAAGATCATATTATAACAATTTAATAAAAACAACAGTAATCATAATCATAATCAATTAACCAAGACAAGATTATTCTCTTGCGAGTTTTGACAGTATTGAAGCACGCTCTCAGTATCAGTGGGAAGAAACGTTATGAAATATTCTGAAGACTAATCGTTTGTCTAACCGTGCTTAAGACAAAAAATCTGGCCAACGTTTCTAGCGAAGATGATTGGCCGTTGGTCGTCATCCACTCATCGCCGGCCGAGGATTTTTGCATCACAATTAATTCACCAGCTTAATAGCCTCCATTCGAGCCACCTGGCGCGGCCACTGGTCTCTAGGACAATGAGACACAAGGCGTCATCTCAGTTCTCATTGGGGATCAAGCTAAGAGTATCCCAAAATGACCTGTATCTCGTGACAGGACACACAGCATCCGCATTCCCTATCATCCTCGAAAGGCTAAGGGGTTCGAGCCTGAGAATTTTCAAAGAAGAATCATCACTTGGGGTTGTCGTTTACCCGGAACAATTCAATGTCCAACATAATTAGCATAATTAACTTATATCAACATCAAACATACGTTTATTGTTGTTATTATAGTTAGAATTATTCTATTGTAAATCGAAATATTTATAACTAGAAAAAATCGCATTAGGTATTGTTTATTACAGAAAGAAATTTTTTTCATTGAAAGAAGAGAATATTGATTAGGAAAACGAAAATTATCGTGGTTGAAGTAAACTTTTTTCTCTCATCTTTGTTATATATTTTCAATATTTTATTTTGTGGATTAAATTTCTTCTGCTCCAAATGGATATTCAAAATTTATTTGAATATATTCCAATACTACAAAAAAAATTTTTTTTTTTTTTGATTGAAAATGTTCATATCTCTGAAAAAAAAAAAAAAAAACCTAAAACATTTTATGACATTTTAATCAAAATTGATAAAAATAAATTCAAGCTAATAACCGGTGGAGTTAATCGAGCATTCTACGGTGCATGGCCTATAAAGCACTTGGACTGACTCACCGGCCAGGCATGGGTTCGAATCCTAAGCTGGTTTCAGAAACTATCCCGTCCAAAAAAAAATTCTGATTCAACATGAATTTAATATTGAAATTCATATTTTGACACAAATATGAATTAGTTTTGAGATCAATCCAAATTTGAAATTAGAACTTCCGATATTGCTTCATAATTTTAATAAAGACTTAAGAATACTTTCTGTATAAAATTTATCCTAAATATTATTAAATCTTTATTAAAATTCTGAATCAGGATTGAAGGTTCTACAGGCGTGCTAATTTCTATCTACAAATCAATTTCAAATTTAGATTGATCTCAAGACTAATTCATATTTGTGTCAAAATATGAATTTTAATATTAAATTCATTCTGAATCCGAATTTTTGTTTGCGCGGCTAACTTGGTTGAGATTCGACCCTTGACGCGTAGGTTAAGATTTTCACAACCCAAAAAGATCCCAACGTACCACTCCCAACAGTTAAAGTCGGCGATATAACCACAGCAGTTAAAACCGACTCTAAATAATAATTAAAGAAAAAAAAAATTAATAGTGACACTTTGTTCTCAAAATCATACCAAATTTTCATTTTGTGAAATTTTTTTCATAGCTTCGGATTCCCTTTCAGAGTCAATAATGACCCGTTCTCGTAACCATGATAATTTAAAGATAAAATTGAATAATTCAAAAAAATTGTGCAACTTTCCTACTTATATAACTTTCTTAAAAAAATTTTCATCTTGGTAGCACTTTATTTTATTTTATTTCGATAGGTTTGATAAGATAAAAAAAACATCTACTCTGCATTTCCAGCACGATTATAGTCCATATTTATTCCTAAATTTTTTCCGTGTACACTTTTTTTTTTAATGTTGAATATAATTGAATTGTCTTGTGAACGTATAAAACCGAGTTAAATTTTATTATGGAAGTATAATAACTTAAAATTACTTAGAATCAATCAACAATCACTCGGTTCATTTCGTGATGTAGAAAATCGTTGGATCGTGATGGAGCTTTCGTTGATGATAATAATGAAACGTCTTGATCATTAAAGGTATGAGAAACAAAGATATCACGAAAGAAAAAAAAATATAAATAACGTAATAAATAAGACTTGTAGGGAAATAAAAAAAAAATAAAAAAAAAACGAAATAGAAAAAATAAGACGCGAATCAATTGCAATCTTTTCCGGAGCACAAACCGATTAAAACAATGATCGGCCTCGAGACTTGACCTCACGTTCGTCGTTCGGTTTGCTGACCCCATCGGTCTCCACGATTACACGCTTGTCAACATTAATGACAGTATAATGATCTCGCGGCTTAGATCCACGTGAGGTGACGACCGGCTAGCAGATTTATATGACTGATGGTCAGCGCGCGACCACTGGACACCGTACGCTCTTAGGGGACAAAATACCCCTATATACTTATGTTTCTACTTACACATTTCTCTTTTATAATATGTACACACTTGAATCTCTTATACTAATCCTGATTAATTGTTGAACACATGTGCTACGAGCTACACTTAAAAGAGATATTCAAATAAATTTTTTGCTTATGTTAAAATGAATAATAATAATGTTGTATCACGTCACATAAGATTTGAATTTCATTCACAGTTGTGAAAAAATTACTGAAATCTTATTCAGAGCCAAATAAGTCTGACAATCTTAGTTGTGCGATCCTCATAACTTTTATCAAATTTTTTTATAAACGTAAATTGTATATCATTTTACAACTCATTATTGTTATAGAACAAAAAAGTTTATTTTTCTCGATAACTGCTCGAGAGAAATTGCCTTATTAAATTTTATAAAAAGAGCCAATACCTCTGATGTTAGGTAAAATATCAAAAATTTGGTTTTTCAATTCTATTAAATTTTAGAATATTTCACAGATTTTTATGAAATTTAAGGCGATTTTATAAAATTTCAGTACCGAAATTTTATTAAGTTTGTGAGATTTCATGAAACCACATAGAATATTATGAATTTGAATAAAATGATTAATGGAAAAAAAATGTTCTCATTTTAAGTATTACACGACTTGATATGTCCATATTATAACATTTGATATGTCTATACATGGCTTGGTTATACACTAGTCACAAAAATTAAAGGATATAAAAAAAACTCGAAATTTTTAGGTGATTTTCAACGAGCTGTAACTCCGAGGAAAGTGATCGTACAGCAAAAAAAAAGAAAAGTAAATTGTAGTTCCAAGTGTCTAGTTGTCAGATATGACCATGAAAATTTTTTATCATGTTTGGGTCTGGAAAAATCCTAAGAAAACTACAAAAAAAAAATTTCCGAATTTTTTCTCGTCTTAAAAAAGGTCTACGGGCTTCAAAAAAATGTTTTCCATTATTTCGCTGAAAAACTTTTTTAGAAAATTTAATGCCCTTCAATTTGACGTAATCAAAAAACCTGTACAATGATTTGCCGTGGAGTGATCGTCAGTCAAAGCAAAAAAGTACTTTTTCACTTCGACAATCAATAACTCTGGAAATAATAATCGTATAGGAAATCGAAGGACGGTTTTGAAAACTCAACAAAATTGTCTATAAGAAATTGTGAATAGCTTTTGTCAAAAAAATTTTTTTTGAATTGAAAACTTTAACTGAAAAAACGACAAAAATTCGCATAATGAAGGATATTTGGATAACTTGGTATAACTTTGGGCAAAATGGATGAACAAAGGATATCGTTGGTAATTTTTCAACCTCCAAGTGTCCCCTAAAATCCCTGAAAAATTCAAAGCGCTGCGATATTTTTTTCATAGTGCCCCGAAGCTTCAAATTCTTTGTTTTTGCAAAATTCACCATTATGAGCAATTTTTCGATTTTTATTCATTTCTTCAGAGAGAAAAAAATTTTTTTTTCTCAAAAATCTATATTTTTTCAAAAAAGTAATCTCTTTAATTCAAGGTAGTGTCAAAAGCTTTTCTAATGTTAGTTTTTAGTTTAAAAAATTACTGAATTAAATATTATTTAATATAATATGTTAATTTGTATGTGATTGACTTACATATTCCCAGAAAAAGTTGAAAATTAAAAAATTACAAGAATCTATTTTTTTGCTCAAATTAGAGAACTATTTTAATAAATTACTGTGAGGGTGATTCTGAAACTAATAAAAAAAAAAAAAATAAGAAAAATGGTATTAATACCGAATACTTTGGCAGCTAGAGTGGTTATAAACAGCATTCATGAGCATAATCTAATTAACGTACATAATAATTTTCTTTTCAATAAGTTTTTTGATACAATGAACGAGATGATTTTTTTTTTTGAAGCAACAAGTATATACTTCGAGTTTTTGGGGTATTTATAAACTTTTGTTGTCTTACAAATGCAATATGAATATAATGAAAGTGAATAAAAGTAAGAGAATTGGCTTTCACAAGTTGAGAGTGATGAACTTCAAATGTTTTCTGCTGTTAGCGTGCAATCTATGAAGTCTCTTTAATTTTTTTAATAGTGAGAGTACAATAAAAGATGTAAAAAATAAATTATTTTTACTATAACGAGTCAATAATGATACTTTCAAGTAATTATGTGATATTTTATTCGAACTTTCTGATGTAAAAATATTTATTTATGCAAAAAAATCCGGTAATAATTAAGTGGAACATAAACTCATTCATCAAAATAAGATAGTATTTATTGTATTATAATCTTATAAATTATCTCAATAAACGTATATGAAATGTTAATATTTAATCAGCATTAATAAAAAATAATTATAGTAAGTTTAGTTTTATAATTATTCATATGGTCTAGAATGTTAATAGTGATAAAAAATGCAAACAAAGAAACGGTTGGTCCTCGGCAAATTGATGACTTATGCAAGCACACAAATGATGTCACCTCGTTAATTAACATTCACGACACGAACTTGGTGAATTCTGAGTCTGCAGATATGCACTCTTGGTGATTTATTACATATACTAAAGACTTATACATTTAGATATTGTCGTGAATAAAAAATAATTAACAGAAGTAAATGTTATAAGAATAATAATAAAAAATTTTACCTGGTTTTATATCCGCCCAAATATATATGTGATGCTAAAAAACCCAGACACTCTTTAAATTATTGTGCAAGTTAAATGATTTAGCCTCAATTAGCTCAGCAATTTGGACTTTAAATTAACTTGATTTCATTATAAATTAATCAATAACATTTAAGACATATACGGGAAATACAAATACCAATACCAACCATGCACTCGAATAATATTAACAAAAAATATTGTTAAGTTAAACTAATCATCAAGTTAATTAATCTTCTGAAGGACTTCAACATACCAATTAAATTCATATTATTACAACCGATATACTATATTAAAAAAATATTTGATAGTGATACCTAAATTATTGTGTTTTAGTTGTAAAAAAAAAAATGTGGATACAAAAAATAAGAGTCAGATCATTTCAAAATGCATTGACTAAGCTAAGAGGAAATTTAAATTTCATAAGTAAATTTTGAATAAAACTTTTCCTTTTTTAGTACACAGAAAAAAAATTTACTTGAATTGAGTAAATAATTTTGAAGAATTTCATCTTTTTGGTTTGAATTAAAAAATTGTTAAACTAAGAAATTTTTCTTGGCTTAAGTAAATTTTACATGATTCAAGAATTTTTTGCTTGATTGAAGTTAATTTTTTTTCAGTGCAGTCTTATTCATAAAAATAAATTACAAAAAAATTTCGTTTTAACTTAATTAAAAAAGAATTTTTTAAAGTTGAATCAAGAAAACTCGGATAGAAAATCGTATGATTTCGTGGTTGGATAACAATTTTTTGTTAATTTTCAAGTAATAAAAAAAAGGATTGGTAGTTTTTTCAAGTTGGATTATTTTATTCTCTTAATACTAAAACAATTCCTCAGAATTGACGCTTATTTCACAATAAAAGACAGTTAAGACAATGAAGCTTTTCTGAAAAGTTAATTTAAAAAAAAAAAATCGTCTGTACGCTTTTCTGATCAATTTATTAGTTTGAATGTTATTAAATATTTATTTTCACCGAAAATTTTCACTTTTTTTTTGTGTTTTTACACTAAAGTTAGTACGATCTTGAAAAAAATTTTTAATTTGATCTAAAAAAATAAAGAAACACTCATGTAGGTGTTATTTAAATATTTAAACCATAGTTATGTACTGTAAATTTTCGATATTGACCCAACCAATTAAAAAATTAGCTAAATTAGTTAAATACAAAAAATTTTAATGAAGAATACAATTTCCAAACTTAGCAATAAAAATTTCAAACTAAATAAAATTTACTTAGTCAAATAAAAATTTGTCCCTTAAAAAACTTTTCTGCAGATTCTAAGAAAAATAAATTTTTTTAAATTATTTTCTTGACCGAAGATTTTTTCTCTTGAATATATTTAATTTTTCATCCAGTGGATAGTTACAGGAAAATTTTGAAAAACAATGGCAGTGCTATTGTTGCTCAGATACCCTAAAAATATCTATTAAACGAATAAAATAATGACCTTTGTAAAATCACAAAGTCAGAAAATTTTAAGAAGTTATTTCCTGCGTGTACCTTGAGTCGCCGTTGTCCAAGACGGAATTAAGTTACCGACTACCCCTTCCTCGAGGAATTCAGCGAGGGAGAATAATATATATGTACAAATTCTATAAGGATACACGCACGTAATGTATAAGGAGAAGGGTGAAGAGGAAGAGACCGAGGGTCACGCATGGGCGTTGCCCAGGACCTATCCGA
Organism: Cotesia typhae; assembly: GCF_013202065.1. Taxonomy (NCBI): domain Eukaryota; kingdom Metazoa; phylum Arthropoda; class Insecta; order Hymenoptera; family Braconidae; genus Cotesia; species Cotesia typhae. Next base: position 16,184,862 of record NW_027423774.1, read on the forward strand.
TTTCACCGTCAACCAGATCGCTTCATCTTTATCTTTTATTTTTCTTCTTTTAAATAGAATAGATCCTTGCTTGCCTACAACAGGAGCCCATGGTCATTTGCTTTTTTTTTTTTTGCTTTTATATCCTCATCGTTTGCAGGTAATACTCTGGTTCGTTACGCACGCCATTGATTACAGAAACGACCGGTAGCCACACACTCACCGTCTTCACTATCCTTCCTGATGTGCGTTACATGTTATATTGTATTCTCTTCTTTATCTAGCTCCTACTATTATATATATATATATATATATATATATATATATGTTTGTCTATTGGATGTTTTGGGGACAGTAGATAGAAACCTGTTTAAATAGTGGAAAACATCAATATAGATTAAATTACATTAATATTTCTGTGAACTATAATTTTTTTTTTAACTTTTCACACAATTTTTTATCGACTGTATGGTATGAGACCAGTTATGTAATAGATGTTTCGAGGACCTATAACTTTGTTCAAGTATCGACTACTATGGGGACAGCTATACTGAACATATCAATATAGTCTATATTTTAAGGACATTTGTCTGGTGACTGTTTTGAAAATGCTGATGCTCTGATTTTTTCAATTTTCTGTACATATTTATAGTAATTATTGCTCATATAATTTATAAAATTGGTAGTTTTAAACACAAGTTACTATTTTTTTTCTTTTTTATAAAAATGAGAGATAATCTAAGATATCTAAGAACAATGTATGTCTGGTTATCTAATACTTCAAAGCACTCATAAATGTTTCAAGGGAAATAAATTATGCTTTAAACGTCAATCGAATTATATTACATACAAAAGAATATTTAATTGATTCAAACGAAAAATAATTGAATTACATCAAATTATTGAATTAAGATAATAATCTTGAAGAATTTATTAATTTAAATGAAAACAGAAAATTTTGGATTCAACTAAAATTTATTTAGAGTCACAAAACATTTCCAAATTCAAAAATTTGTCTACTTCAATCAAGACAATGAAATTCTTCAAAATAATTTTTTTTAATTAAAGGAATGTATATTTTATATATTGTATATTTTTCCGAAAATGGGTAAAGAAAAAACAAATGTCTGGCAGAGACCTCATACCAAACGTTGTAAGTACAAACCAATGTCTTCATAATGACTGTTCCATAGAATGAAAATGTCTCCATAGTTTTCTAATGTCCTCATAGTATACAAACAGTAAAATTTACAGATTACCGTATATTTCACCGCTTGTATACCAATGTCCTCATAACGACTGTTCCATAGAATGAAAATGTCTCCATAGTTGTCGGATGTCCTCATAGTATACAAACAGTAAAATTTACAAATTACCGTATATTTCACCGGTTATATACTATGAGGACATCAGACAACTATGGAGACATTTTCATTTTATGGAACAGTCATTATGAGGACATTAGTTTAATTTACTGAACGTATTAATATAGTCTATACTTTGAGGACATTTGTATGGTCACTACTTTGAAAATGCTTGTATTCTGAGTTTTTCAATTTCTACGTACATATTTATAGCAATTACTTCTCATATAATTCATAAAATCGATGGTTTTAAACATAAGTTACTATTTTTTTGTCTTTTTATAAAAATGAGAGATAATCTAAGAAAGTTAAGAAAAATGTATGCATACCTAATACTTTACATCAATCATGAATGTATCAAGGAAAATAAATTATTCCTTAAGCGACAAAAAAATCATATTACATACAAAAGAATGATTAATTGCCTCAAGCGAAAAATTATTGAATTCAGATAACAATTTTAAAGAGTTTATTGATTTGAATGAAGACAAAAATTCTTAATTCAACTAAAATTGACTTGAGTTACAAAACATTTCCAAGTTAAAAAATTTATCTACTTCAATCAAGACAATGAAATTCTTCAAAATGATTTTTTTAATTAAAGAAATTTTTTTTTTTTTCAACCAAGTTCATATTTTTTTTTATAAATTCAATTTAATTTTAAACAAGTGATAAAGTACTATTCACGTGTTTTATTTTATTTTCCTCATTTTTGTAAATTTTTCCGAAAATGGGTAAAGAAAAAACAAATGTCTGGCAGAAACCCCATACCAAACGTTGCAAGTATAAACCAATGTCCTCATAATGACTGTTCTATAGAATGAAAATGTCTCCATAGTTTTCTAATGTCCTCATAGTATACAAACAGTAAAATTTACAGATTACCGTATATTTCACCGCTTGTATACCAATGTCCTCATAATGACTGTTCCATAGAATGAAAATGTCTCCATAGTTGTCTGATGTTCTTATAGTATACGAACGATATAATGTACAGATTACCGTATGTTTTATCGCTTGTGTACTATGAGGACATCAGACAACTATGGAGATATTTTTTTTCTATGGAACAGTCATTATGAGGACATTGGTTTATACTTGTAACGGTTTGTATGAAAACTTTGGAAGACATTTGTTTTCCTTTTCCTTCATGTCCAATAAAACACACTCTTCAAACACAAATAAGGAAAATTTCGTACAACTAACGTGGATCAATAAAATTTTTTTTAATTCCTCATATTAACCGTTACAAGCACATACCAATGTCCTCATAACGACTGTTCCATTGAATGAAAATGTTTCGATAGTTCCCCGATGTTCTCATAGTGTACAAACAGTGAAATTTATATATCTTTGTTTACTTCATTTATACTTACAATATCCTTGGCGTGGATTGTTATAAAATTTATTAACACCAATGGACTCAAGAATAACTTATTTATCATTTAATAGTTTAGATGACTTTATTAGAATTTTCTGTACTAACAAAAAAATACATGAGATATTGATTTTTATCTGATAAGAAAGAAAATAATAGCGAACTAAAATTGAGACAATAGTAATGAGTACAATTATGAGTAGCACTGTCTATTATTTTTGAAAATACAAAAATAACGGTTCGTATCTATACGAAAACTAGAAAATTAAAATTTAATAATTCCATAACGAAAAATACATTCTTTATGCATTTTAGATTTTTTAAAAACAAAGTATAAAATTGTTTAACTTTAACATTAAATAATAACTAGTATGATGAAATCTTTGTAATCTAATTTATAAGTCCGGAGACTTATCATAGAGTTTTTAAAAATAAGAAAAATAACATAAATGAAAACGAAAAATTAACAATTCATTTTGTTTTTGTATGTATGTAGCCATGATCTCATTTGTGGAACAGAACGTCCTTTGAAACAATCATGTGCATTTATCAATTCTTGCATCTCTTTTCCTGACGGTACATTCCCATTTTCTAAATGTCTCTTAAAAGCTGATAAAACAGTCGACTTTGCTTCATCTGTCCAAGTTTTCGGCCTTGAATCATCAGATCTTATAGACGATTGATTGATACGAGACTGAACACTGAATCTCGAAGTATCAGGTCCATAAACTGAGTCACTTTGTGAAACATTTGGTTCACTGATTGTGACACGTGATGTGCTTGGCTCAGCTTCATCATCTGTTGAATCATCACTGGTATCATGAAAACCTTGTACCATCTGGAGAATCTTGGACATTTTTACAATGTCAGTAGCAGCCACTGGTTGTCGATATATTTTTTGTGAATGTCCTCATGATGGCCCATGAAATTAGCAAGGTCTGTAACCTGATTGCCTTCTAGATTCAAATTGATGCATCTAGTAGCAACGTGCTTTCGCAACTGGGTTCCGCGAAGGAGGTCCGGAAAATCAGCACCACATTTTGCTGCATGTTGTCTTAACAAATAACACGCGCCTAAATGTTTATGCCGATCCTTGTCGATAGATGGCATTCCAAAGAAGTACTCATTTTTACGCGATACGTGAGCATCTTTGCGGTACGTGAGAATTAAATCCATGCATTTTTTAGATTATCATCAACCAAAACTGGAACAGTTCGATTACGTTTTCCACGAATTTCAAAGCGCATGTACCTCTTCGCTAATGCTTTTCCTTCTGGGGTCAAGGTCTCATAAATTTCTCTATCAGCCATGTCATTGATACCGCGACAGCTCTGAAAATATTTTACGTACAGCCGCTCTATTTCACCAGGGCGACGTCGATTGAAAACTAGCAATGACAATAAGGTCATTTCAGCCAGCTTTTTCCACGATTCAAAAGAAAATTTGACCTGCAATTCTTGAAAATATTTATTTCTTTCATCGACAAGGTACTTATAGAGCTTTTGAATGTCCTTCGTACTGGGAAGAATTACTTCCTTCGTTCTGAAATGCTGTGTTTGTGTTTCTGTTACTATCCTGTTGATGCTGGTTCCATAGTCTTCTTCAAGTAGCTTAAGAAAATCTTCAACCTTTTTTGATTCTCTATTTTTTCTTTTTTAATACATTCAGATCTCAAAATTTCTCCAACCTTTTTCAACAAAGTTCTCAAAGTTGATCCAACCGCTGGATGCAGAAAGGTTTTTGTTTCTGGAAGGAAAACAGCAACTTTTTGACAGCTTCAATTAAGAAGTCATAGTGACGGGGCTGGAATATGTCTGTAAAGCTTGTAATACGCGGGTTTAGTGATTTGATTGCTATAAGTAGTCGTCCCAATAACCGCAATCTGGCTCTTACCATTTGAAAAAGATGCTGATTAGTACCATACTGCTCGCATTGTTTGTTGGCAAAAACTATCAGCAACTCGTCGTACCTGATAGACCGAACTACCTCATCCTCGCGGAGATATGGAAATATATGTTTCCTTACATCAGCATTGGCTCTCTCATGAAGTCTTGCACTTACTTTCTTTCCTTTTACTAAAATAATTCTTTGGGCTTTTGAATTCTGTTTTGTGCACTTACGCCAATGATGGCGAATGACAAGCCTTGAATATTGACCCTTGCAGTTACCACATGCGATGAAGTCTTCAGCTTTTTTTTCTCTATGTGCAGCTGGACGTCGACACACAATTAATTTTCCACTGTTGAATTGGCGATCAGTGTTGTAAACATGATCACCATTTTTTCTAATAATAGAAATAATCTGTTTTCTTTCTTGGCTTTTTACGGATAGAGCCATAAATTTTTTTACTTCTTCTTGGTCGTGATGTTTTAATTGCAAGTGTCGAGCAATTTTGGCCTGAAATTTTTTGCAAAATAAACAGAAATGTTTTTTTGCTGTGCATGATGTTGGGTCCACCGATAATTCCCTGTCATCTGGAGCAGACGCTTTCGAATTTTGGTCAACAGTAATTGTATCATTCAAAAAATCAGCAAACGTCTGTTCTGTTCTTAAATCTGCATCAAGTTCATCGTCATCTTGAAATTCACAATTCTCGTCGTATTCTGATTCCTCATCACTATTAGACTCCTCATCACTATCAGGCTCATACTCATCTGCATCGTCTCCTGATTCACCAAAATATGATTCAACTCCTCTTGCAGCTTTGTTTTCTTCTACTGGTTCTTTATCTTCATTTTCTTTCACTTCTTGCTCTTTTTCTTCTTTCTGCTTTCTTTTCTTCATTTTTGTTTCTAAATTTTGAAGACCAGAATTAGTAACATCACATTTTCTTTTTCCTTTCTTTGGTAATTTTATGGACACCTCTTCCTCGGAAACAATCTTTGGCTTCATTTTTTTTTACTGTTGTCTTTCTCAGGTTCTTTATTCATAGTAATTTTAGTCTTTTCTGTCATTCGAGCAATAGTTCGTCCATTGGTTCCGTGAGAATTTGCTATTTCTTGTTCTAAAGCATGACATTTAAGTGAATTAACTTCATTGTTAATTGAAGAAAATTTTGAAATTTCGTTATTCAATTTGAGCACTTGACTAAGTTGAGAAATTTCCAAATTCAGGTCGAGGAGAGAATGGTTGATTGGTTCTTCAGTAAGTTCTATGAACGAAACTTGTATAGGATCCTGAGGGGTGACGTCGTAAATTTCATGAAGTTCGTTACAATTTTCTGGAAGATCAGATTCGCGAACAGTATGTGTTTTGTCACAGTCAGAAGATTCTATCGTTTGCTCATTACTCATCTCAGATAAATTAACTAAGATTTTTGCTCCTGTTGATGATTGATCAATAGAAAATTTTGACACCAACTGACCTGTTGATAATAATTTAGAGAATTAGAAAATGTCTACAAAGAGAAAAACAATATCAAGAATGTTGTATGTATTACCTTGGCATTTTTGTTGCACATCTGAATGAGATGAATTCAGTAGACTGAGATTTTGCTGCACATCGTTGATAAATATCAATTGTTCTGTTGCTTGAAGTTCCGGGGAATCATGTGAAATTAGAAACTCAGATGTTCTAGGGCCACTAACAGCGTTTAATAAATTTGTACCATGATCGATGCTTGAATTAATTATACATAATTTTTTATGGATGTTCAGATATTTTATGCTATTTTCCTTTTGCCCCGCATCTGATGAAGATGTGACTACAAGATTAAAACTCTCCTTTAGTGTACTGTTAAAAATTGGATTTCCTATTGCTTGAAGTATTAAAAATTGGATGCTGGTTCAAAAATTGGAGGATCTGATTGTAGAAATTTATGAATAGTGACTGATAAACTTTTATCTTCAACAATATTTGATTGAATTATATCCGTCTTTGCAAGCATTTTGAACCCTTCAATACAACGGTTTTTTTGTTCTGCATGAAAATTAGATGGTGAAAATTTTGAAGAATCACTAGGGGCATCAGAACTTATAACCTTTGATGGAGAATATTCATCATCGGATATTGGTGGAATTTCATCATCAACAGAGTCTTTAGTCATTGACTTCAACATAGATTCTTGGGATGTGTTTTCTTCGTTCACTGTAACCTTTGGTGGAGAACTTCTATCAGCAGATATTGGTGAAATTTTATCATCAGGAGGGTCTTTAGCCATTGACTTTAAAGTAGATTCCTGAGTCGTGTTATCATCGTTCACTATAATCTTTGGTGGAGAAAATTCATCAGGAGATATTGGAGGAATTTCACAATCAGGAGGATCTTTAGCCATTGACTTTAACATAGATTCCTGGGACGTGTTTTCGTCATTCACTGTAAATTGTAATGCTATAAAAAGTTCTCAGGTTATAAACATTATAATCAAAATTTTAATTACCTCGTTTCATTCGCTTGAATCGTGGCTGTTTCAAAACAAATTTTTTAACATTTGTATCTTGATCAAAATCCAAGCATTGAATTAGGTTATCGGATAGTGATTTTTGTAAGAGATTTTCATCAATAAATAGTACATGCCCTTTTACATCTTTTAAAAAATCTTTTGAAACTTGAGAGAATGATTTTGCTGGGATATTTTCTAACTGCCAAATGCCCTGCATGTAGTTAGTTTTTCCATTAATGTTTTCCACGATTCCAGTCAAAATCGTTTTATCATCTAAAGAGAAAGACAAAAAATTTAGTTGGACATGACAATGATTGAACAAAAAAAAAAAATAAAAATGATAATACATAGAAAGTAAGAAAAATAAATTTTACTTACCACAAATCGCCATAACACGGGCTGCATATTTTTTATTATCACTATATTTCACCATGCACTTTTTGCGAACAGTGGAAACATTTTTTAGTGGACAAACATACCAAATTTCATCTTGATAAAGCACTAAAACGTACATAGTGAATAATGATACAAGAGCTGTTAATATTTTTAATTATATCATCAATTTTCGATATCCTTCCTATGATGAGTTAAAACAAAGAGTTGACGCCATATTAATGCGTCATTATTATTTAATGGCAGGGGTACCAGTGAATTCCATAAAGTTAATTAGAGAGATGGTATAATACCGTCGATCAAGTATGAATCAGAGTTATCGACAGAGCTCGAATTGACTTCACATTACAAACAATAAACGAATTTCTTCCAAAGTCCTCATACAAATCGTTGCAAGTACAAACCAATGTCCTCATAACGACTGTTCCATAGAATGAAAATGTCTCCATAGTTTTCTAATGTCCTCATAGTATACAAACAGTAAAATTTACAAATTACCGTATATTTCACCGGTTATATACTATGAGGACATCAGACAACTATGGAGACATTTTCATTTTATGGAACAGTCATTATGAGGACATTAGTTTAATTTACTGAACGTATTAATATAGTCTATACTTTGAGGACATTTGTATGGTCACTACTTTGAAAATGCTTGTATTCTGATTTTTTCAATTTCTACGTACATATTTATAGCAATTACTTCTCATATAATTCATAAAATCGATGGTTTTAAACATAAGTTACTATTTTTTTTTTGTCTTTTTATAAAAATGAGAGATAATCTAAGAAAGTTAAGAAAATGTATATACATACCTAATACTTCACATCAATCATGAATGTATCAGGGAAAATAAATTATTCCTTAAGCGACAAAAATCATATTACATACAAAAGAATGTTTAATTGCCTCAAGCGAAAAATTATTGAATTCAGATAACAATTCTAAAGAGTTTATTGATTTGAATGAAGACAAAAAATTCTTAATTCAACTAAAATTGACTTGAGTTACAAAACATTTCCAAGTTAAAAAATTTATCTACTTCAATCAAGACAATGAAATTCTTCAAAATGATTTTTTTTAATTAACGAAATTTTTTTTTTTTTTCAACCAAGTCCATATTTTTTTTTTTTAAATTCAATTTAATTTTAAACAAGTGATAAAGTACTATTCGCGTGTTTTATGTTATTTTCCTCATTTTTGTATATTTTTCCGAAAATGGGTAAAGAAAAAACAAATGTCTGGCAGAAACCCCATACCAAACGTTGCAAGTATAAACCAATGTCCTCATAATGACTGTTCCATAGAATGAAAATGTCTCCATAGTTGTCTGATGTTCTCATAGTATACAAACGATAAAATGTACAGATTACCGTATGTTTCATCGCTTGTGTACAATGAGGAGATCAGACAACTATGGAGATATTTTTTTCTATGGTACAGTCATTATGAGGATATTGGTTTGTACTGTAACGGTTTGTATGAAAACTTTGAAAGAAATTTGTGTTTTTACTTCATGTCTAATAAAATACACTCTCCAAGTATAGATGAGGGAAATTTTGTGTAACTTATGTAGATAAGAAAATATCTCTCAAAGTTCTCATACGATCTGTTAGAAGAACAAACCGATATAAATATTTGTAATTTTTCCTTTCAGCTTAATAGTTTTTTAATAATTATTTGTCATCGATTTTGTGAAAATTACTACACACATTTTAAAATGATTAATTTCTAATAATAATAGCATTTATTTTTATATCAATTTATGAAATTAATAAACACGATCGTTTTTTAAATTAATCAAATGAACAAAAATTTTTTTGAATCGTTGATATTTAATCTTCGTAATCGATTCAAAACGTGGCCAATAAATTTTATTTGTTTGTTGTCAATTCTAATATTGACCGTGTTTACAATTTGCTGTAATCAGTCGACAAAACTTAAAAAAATGTCATGAACAATCATTATAACCAAACATACTTTATAAATGACGAACAAAATAAATTAATCGTAACAACTTTTAAGAATCATTACGTGTTTTTACCTTGTATTTAATACCTTCGACTAATCAACGTCTGTCCTTAAATCATACTTTTGGTGATTAAATATTATGGGGACACTGTCCCGGTTTACACCTATCAGTAATGCTGTCCTTAATTAAACCTTTATATTGACGGTGTATACTTTGAAGACAGTCCTCGAAGTATACAAAATATGAAAAGAATTATGAGGACTGTCTTCAAAATAGCCATATGTCCTCAAATAATACTTTATATAAGATAAAATGGTCTTATAATAACCAATAGACAAATATATATATATATATATATATATATATATATATATATATATATATATATAGCTACGTCAATTCTTTGGTAGTTTTTAAAGCTTAAGAAAAAAATATTTCGGACTTGCGGCACGTGCGACCCGATGTATAAAAGCTATGAGCTATGACCATCGCCCGAGATGTACGTTAGGACCTTTTGTTAAGTATATTCTCAATTCATTTATTTAAAAAGATACCTATATGCATGATGCATGATGTATAGAATGTAATTGTTAAAAGAGAGGTGGTGGTGAGCAGAACCACGAGAGGTTAATCGAGGGAGGGATCCCAATACCAAGAAGCGTGTAAGTACCAGGGAGAGAATAAAATCCTATAAGTGTGGACATGCGTGCTTCTAACGGATATGCAAATCTTTATAAATTTTTACGGGATGGCGAACGGACATTTTACGCTTCTTATCGAGTTCTTCAAACATTCGCTTAACACTTCTAACGTTTTATTCGATAAGGATACTTTCGATAAAGCTGATAGAAAATAAACCCAAATTTTGATAATTTTTATGATTATTGTGACAGTAATTATAGTGATATTGATATGAAATTCGGCAGAATATGATAAGATTTTTATAAGATAAAAAAAAAAGAAAAATAGAAGTATTTAGTAAAAAATTAATTTTGTAATCAGAGCTTAAGAAAAAAGATTTCAATGTTATTAAATGATAGAAGGATTTTTTACTATTTGATGAATTTTAGTAACTGTCAACAATTTATTATTTGATACTAGATGATTTCATAAATATTTATGAGTATTATTTATCAACCGATAGTGAACATTTGTTTAGATTCCTGAACAAAAAAAAAAGAGGAAACAAATTATTCTTTGACATTTTTTATAATCTTATATTTTCAATAAATAATATCATTAATAATTTTCGCATAAAAATAGAGAAAATGAAATTTTCTTCAAAATAGTATTTTTGGTTTAAGATTTTTTCTCTTGAATCAAAAATTAACTTTTTCATTAGTTTAGTTGAATTAATTCAACCTGATAATTATGTTTGTTCAAGAAATATTAAAGCTGTTGAAAATCGATTTAATTATTTTTTGCAGTGAATGTAACCAAGACGTTGGAAAATTAAAAAGTGATAAGATAGTTACAAACAATATAGGATCTTATTGTGATGAATGTTTTGAATCTCTTGGTAATTGTTTGAGAATTTTAAATATTTTTTAAAAAATGTAATTGAAAGAAAATAAATAACGAATCAAAAAAATCGTTTTGAATAATTGCATTGTCTTAATTTGTGTAGAAAAATTTTTAACTGAGAAACATTAAATAATTTTTTAAATATAAATAAATAGAAATTTTTAAATATTTATTTTTTTTCCTTAAATTATTTTACTTTACGGCTAATTAATAATACCCATCATTTAAATAATTAATAATACGCTTTTTAGTGGATTTTCATGTTTACAAAAATTTTGAGTTGATTGAAAATCGTTGATAAAATTTGGAAAATTTTAATTTTTTTCATTAAATTTGAAATTTTTCTTTCAAAATTAATGAGAATTAACTTAGCACATATTTAATAATTTTAAAAATTTTATAACAAATAAACTATGGCAAAAAAAATAAGAATAAAAAAATTGACTTCTAGAAATTAGAAAAAATAAAAAATGCAATTTTTTTAAAATAATTATTTGAAACAAATCTTTTTGTTAAATAAAATTAAAAAATTGTGAAGTGGCTGCTAACTTGAGTGTTATTCAAAATTATTCTGATTTAAATAAACAAAAAGAAAAATATGTGAAATATATGATCGTTCAAAAGAAAATTAAAAATGACATTTTTATCGATTCAAAAGTTACGGACTTGTTTCTAAATAATTACCAAATTTTTTTACGTTTGATCGACTAAAAATTCAATCAAATAATTTGAATTTAATCATATAAAAATGATTAAATAGTTTAAATCTTATTTTTAATTGTAACAGTTTTTGATACATAAAACAACTATCACAGCATTATTTTTGTAACAAATGAGTGTGTTAATAAAAATTCATCAGATTACAAAAACGCATAGTCATTGATAGAAACAAGTCTATCTTCCTAGATGTCATCAACACAGAGTGGTCATCTGAATGGAATCTTATACACATTTGTATACAGGTGTCATTATACTTAAAATCCCCCCAGGACTCTTGTATCTTTCAGTGGACAACGGCATCCTCAGGCTGGACCCACACGAGTAGCACGTGCCTTTGGTCAATTCTATCCGTTTGAATGACCGACCGAGATCAAGTTTTTTTTAGTCTCGCATCCCCTTAATACTTTCTACATTCGTTCTACTATAAAAATAATATTTCACATACGTAAAATGAATCATTATACGGTTGTCATATTCCTGTCTACATCTATCGAATTATTAAAAAACAATGAAAAAAAAGTTCAGACAAACGATCAGCCAGAACATTTTTCATACTTGGCACCTATGTTAAATCGTGAATTATTTTTTTAGCAATATCTCAACCCGCTCGTGTTAAAAATGAGCACGTGTCATGTATTATGTGAATAAACTAAGCGACCGGTTTCTTTTTACATTTTTTCATTCTATACCATCAATGACCAATGGTCATTCAACTTTACCAGTCCAATAAATACCACTTTCAATCCAGAAATTTTACTTACGAACACAAACTAAATTTAACTTATGTTTTTTCTGTGTTGGCTAAATAGTATTGAGTATGGTTAGTTCGTAGGTCAAAATTCAACTATGGACCTACGAGAGGGTTCCGATCCAGTCATTAAAAATCGTAATGTCGATTCAGAACCAACATTTAAACCAATGACGGCTCAATGAATTCATTGACCTGCTAAATTATCATAAGCATTAATAATAGTACCTAGCAACCCGCAGTCACTTGGTGCACAAAAAAAAATTTACTTGAATATAGTAAATAAATTTGAAGAATTTCATCTTCTTGGTTTGAGTTGAAAAATTCTTAAACTAAGAAATTTTACTTGATTTACGTACATTTTATTTGATTGGAGAATTTTTTGTCTTGATTTAAGACAATGAGCTTCTTCAAAATTATTTTCTTGGTTCAAAAATTTCACTCTTGATCCAAGTTTATTTTTTCAGTGTGAGCGCTGTAAATTATGAATTATGAACAAAAACATTCTGACTTAACGATTTTTCGATATTTCTAATTACATTATGTTTATAGTTTGGGTATTTGTGAAATAAATTTAAAAAATAATATTGCTATGACAAAATCCATTAAAAATAATTTAATGGACAAATGCAATAGCCACAAACACATGTAATCAACAAACTATTCAGAACTGCTGAAAGGACTTGGCTGATTAAAAATTTATCCTGATTTAAGAGATATATTTTTAACCAAAAATACAATTTTCAAGAAGACGATTTTCTTCAGTCGAAAAAATTGTTGGATCAAAATTTTTCCATTGAATCAAGTTAAATTTTTTATTAGTGTTAACACAAAAAATTGACTATTGCTAAAAAATACATAACATTATGAAAAGGAACAAAATTCGGATCAAGACTTATCTAATCATACCAAAGTTAATTATAAAATCCCTCTAAAAATATAAATATACTCGTCGGACAATATGATCGTTATTCTCTTAATTATTTAGATTATCAACGTTTTGTATTATAAATTGTATACTTAGAGCATTCAATGAGACAAGTATTGTATAATGTTTTTATTAGAAAGTCTGAAACTATCGAACGCTGGAGGCTTGTATTTGATTTTATCAATCAAAAAATATCAAATATCACAAATCTAATGAGTTTTACCATCAACATTTTTTACTGTTATACACAATAAATTAATATATCATTTTTAATTTTATTTTAAATTATTTTTAATCATTACAGTAAAATTTTTGTTTTTATAATAAATTTGTTGAACTTGGAAAAAAAATTAAATAAATCGATAAAACAATTATTAAAAAAAAATTACTTTTGATTTTTGATCTGAAATAGGTGATTATTATTCTTCAATCATAATTTAACAAAACAAAATTTTTAGTCTCCTGAGACTCTGTACAGGCATCTGAAACACTTTTAGCTACAGGCTAAAATTGATGAATGTATGAATTTTTTTTATGTAGGTTAGACGCTCTTATAGAGACAGAGATTAACTCTAAACTCACAGATAGTAGACAGAATGACACGCTAATATGTATCAAGTTCGGTATGATTAATTGATTACTGCCACTTCAATGTTGTTTTTAAATTACATTCTGAAACATATCAATAATGTGACGTCAAAATAATGTAATACAATGAGTAATTATATAATAACTAAATAATTACATAACAATGTTTGTTCTTCAATTACGCCCAAATAATTTTAATGGAAACTCTTTTCATCGTAGTATATATACTGAAAAAAATAATAATAAATACCCAAAATAATCTAACAAAAAAATAAAAAAAAACTGCGATAATATAATTAGTAAAACAGTAAAAGAACGCAGAATTTATCTAACCACAGTATCATTAAGTGCCTTCAAAACTATTCAGGTTTTTAAAATTTTTTGAACATTTATGTCGACATGCATAAAATTTTATTTCAGTAAAACAAAGAGACCATGGAAGAATCTCTAGATTTGTACCAAAAATTTCAATTAATTAAAAATTATAATATTGATTTATCATTTCTTTATTTCATTACGAATTTTTGGATCATTGTAATCATCACCAATTTTGTAATTATACGTAATATTTTTTCCTTGCAAAAATTAACAAAATTGCGGCCTCAGGAAATTTTCATCTAGATTTTCGGGAAAAAATCAACAGTTAATTGGTCAAAAAAATTGAAATTTTTGAAAAAAAAAATCCTTCGGTCAGGCCCAAAATGATCTATTTATAAAACTAAGTTTTTTATCCGATTGATTTTAGATGAATCTCCAAGGACGTATGATAGTCACCGCAAGGACGTTTTTTTTGGAACTGGGTCAACACAAACATCTATAACTTTAGGAATTATAAATTTTTTTTTTTCCAATTTTCGTGACTTAAAGTCAAAACATTGTGTAATAATGCAATATTATTACTTTTATAAAATAACATGATTTAGTAGCAAAAAAAAAAATTACTGAAAATTCTTTCTTTTGTGTCTCTGACTACCCCTAACCCCGTAATAAAATTTACAAATTGTATGCCATTGATATTAGTCAATTAAAAACTTCTTACCCTTTACCTGCCAATAAGATATCAAAACGCAATTATTAAGTTTCTTCTATTTAGTTCTATTATTGGACGATTCGCGATTTCAACTCACCCAAATTTTTATGCATAATATAATCCACATTTCAAGACTAAACATTCAAATCAATTGGGACAAAATTTAAATAAAAAAAGCATGACAGAAAAAATGGTACTTTCGAATGAAGATCCAAGAAATTGATATAACTGTATTTTTAATTACGCATACAAAAAAATTTCTTTAACAAAACGAAGACCACGATGAGCATATTGACAAAGTTCTAAAACAGCAAAATAACGTAATCAGTTAATTTGTGTCCATCGGACCTTTTGAAATATGATATGACCTAGTGACATTTAAAAAAAATCCCAACTGACCATTTATATAAGAAGCTAAAGTGCGATAACAAATGTACGGCTTACCGCATATATGTTATAAGTCACCATGACGAGCATAACTCGTCACCCTCGGACAAGCATATGCTTATGACAATGACCGCCGTTGAGTGGCTATCTTGAAAAAACATATTAATCAAACGACACCAAGTAGCAAAGTACTCGAGAGCTATCAACACATATGGGACATATCACACGTGCTGCAAAGCATAAACGACTTAAGCTCGGATATTTTTCAAAGGATTTGTATCAAGCAAAGTCTATTGAATCATCCTGTCAAAAAGTTTAACGACTGTTTCTGGACACTTACCGTATTTTTTTTCCACAATGCTTATTCTTATTATCGCAACCTCTGTGACTGTAGGCAAATATCATCTGTAAATTGGAAGCTAAGCTAACCGTCAAATTGGATTTCATTTAGGTGATGTGAATATCTTAGCAGGCAGCTCTAGCTTCTGTGGTGGCAAAGGCTGGCAGGGGAATATGTGCCAATAATGCCGTTGAGGATCTTTTCATCGATGAGATGCAAAGTTCCCGCGAAAAAATATCAATCACTGGGGCGCGGATAAATACGACACATTAGATTTATTTTTATAATGTATGCGAAAAAGGATATAATATAATATAATATAAGGTACGTATCAAGAGCATCGGAGACGAATCAATGGGAGTAGGACTACTATAGACTTATGTACCTGCTCTGATGCCGATAATACACACTAGTTATGCCTGAGATCGGTAATCCTGTAAGCCTTGCACTTGGACGAGTTCCGCGATCGAATACTAACACAGAAAAGAGAAAAGAGTGAGACAGGCCAACGGTTTTGCATTGATTCCAGGTCATGCCATAACATTTCCTTGTAAATCCTGGGCCTTGGCTATAAATCGGTACGTTACGGGGTGAAAAAGAAAGGGGAGACAACTGTATGGAGGGAAAAATAGCATTGAGAGGGAGAGACTGAGAATTATAATGTTAAAAGGATGCCACCTATATTATAGACCGTAGTGTAGCGGACCTTTGAAAAGCTCTCTTAAAGGGGAGAAATTAAAATGTAAAAGGGATGATGTGCGTGAAAAACCCAACCCGATCGCCTCTTTACTCTCACTCTTTACAAAGCAAGGGATTTTATAGGGAAATTAAAATTAACAGGCAGTGGGGAGGGGGATCTGTGGAAGGAAATAGATGGGGTCCCGCACTCTGAGCTAAGTGTAAACCATAAGGAGTACATGTATACTGTCAGGGACCTCCGGGATAAGTCATCTAGAGATATGTATATTTTATCTTTATGTGTACTTTTTGAAAACAGAATAAGTTTTTCATATCAGACTTAATTTTATAAAAATTATATGATTGATGAAATTGATATTAGTTTTCAGAAATGTTAAATACTTTTGACAATGGTTCATTAATTTATTTATTTTTCATGTTAAAAATTTGGTGAATTTGTCTCAAGACTAATTTGATCTTTAATTTTCTATTTGAAACAACTATGATTATATAGTTTTTCAATATTTTGCTAAAGTGTTTGAAAAACAAAAAAAAAGTCAAATTTCATGAATTTTTTTTCGAGTAAAAAGATAAATATGAAAATGAATTTGAGGTAAATATTTCTAGAAAAATTTTTAATTTGTGATATTATAGTTGCAAAAAGAATTTCCTAAATTAGTGTTAAAAATATAAAGAATTTTCTGAAAAATTAATTCATTATGAAGCAGTTTGTTTCAAAATATGGACATAAGAATAAAATTCATCAGACTAAATTTTTTTTTCACTGGATGAGAGCTTCAAATTTTAACATTTAACATCTTGTTCATAAGATTGTTAATTTAAAAAATTCATGAAGTTATTACTTTCAGCTTGATTTTTAAAATTGAGTTATTAGCTAACGTTTTAAGGTTTAAGAATATGTATTTTTCGAATATAGAAGAGTTGAATATTTAAATGTGTGCGCGGGCGTTTGTAAATTTTAAATAATTTTTTGAATTTAATGCCGAACTAAGAGCACTTAAAGGACTTATTCTATTTCTATGTCATGGAAGTTTTACATTCATAAAAAGAATGAAAAAATTTCAAACTAAAATCGGCTCTAATTGAACAAAAAAAATGTTTTAATGCATAAAACATTTTTAATTTGTTACAATCATATTGTAGATCAATCATTTTAATACAAGCAACATTTTTAAAACTGATTTAAAAATAATCCCAAGTACATATTCATCTCGTGCAAAGAATTTAACGATACTAACTATATTACTATGGTTATCTAGAAGTTATAAAAGATTGTGTCGATGAAAAAAAAACTGCTGATTTTAAATAAAAAATTATTAACAAAGAATAGTAAAATTTTAAAATGTAGAAAAAAACATTTTTTGAACTAGAGCGCATGAAACAGTACAAAGTTGTAAAGTTAATTTTGAAAATGTTTTTTTCGTTTCGTGCTTTTTAAAAATAATAACTGACGTATCCTTTCATTGATACGTAATTTTAAAATTATATTAAATCTTACTGTAAAGGTTCAAATATTAATAAAATTTGTCAAAAACTAAAAAATTGACACAACCACGCAGGCATCTCGATAATTTGGAAATATTTTTAATAATCTAAATCAATCTTATGACAAAAAAAAGTGAAGCAAAAGAGGAAGCTAGAGAAAAAAAGAACAGAAGGGTACATGCTCAGTATAGATACAGGTGATCTTGTACCGTGAGAACATTCCCACAGCATCCCCCGGACGAGTCACCCCTTCTCATCCTTTCACTGTATACTCAACAATCTCTATCTTTTTCTTGTTCTTGATCGTCAGGTTAGAGCTATTTCGATATCCGGTGTATTCCTTTACTTCCATGAGTGTATCCATAAGGTGCTATAGTGCTAAAAGACCCCCCTGACCAAATAAGTTCAACCCCTGCTTGTGATCGGTCCGGACTATAATAGGAAACGGTTAGGGGCATAATTCTTCCGGGTTGCAGAAGATATTTTTACTGGTACATAAGAGAATCCGCATGAGCAACAGAGCGACGGGATATCATTGTCCTAGATACGGAAAACTGACAACTGTAGAATGCCAAGTGAATAGGAAGCTCAGCTGGATGATTCATGTCATTTCGCTCGTCTTGCTGTAACTTATTTTTATATTTTTAAACCGTCGCGATACTGTCATGCTTTTGGTTTATTCCAAATTACTTTATTATCTACATTTAAAGACTTAAGTCTTTTTTTTCAGCTAATTGAAAACACCAATAAGATGCCCGTATAAAAAAAATCGTCTTAAAATTATCGTTTGTTTAAGGTCTTAAACGTGACACAAACCAAGATTATTTTAAGACTTTTTTAAGACCCAAAAAAAAAAAAAATTCCGAGAGCAGATTTGTGAAATTCGGTTCTCGAATTTGTTATGAAAATAAGACGATATCATAGCGACAGCTGCGGAAAATTATTATAGAGAGTCTTAAAATAGTCTCAAAATCGTCTTAAAAAAATCTTAAAATAGTCTTAAAAAAGTTTTAAAAAAATTTTTCAAGACCATTTTAAGATGGAGCTAACAGTGACAGAGCCCCGGAACATTAAAACGGCGCGTCTTAAAAAAGTCTTAAAATTGTCCGATAATAAGTTTTCAACAATTTCAAATTCAATTTAAAAAAAGCGTACTCAAAAATGTAGTGGTTAGAAAGTCGTAAAATCGTCTAAAAATTAATTTTCATCACAAATTCGAGAACCAAATTTCAAAAATCTGCTTTCAGAATTTTTTTTTGGCGTCTCAAAAAAGTCTTGGTTTGTGTCACGTTTAAGATCTTAAACAAACGACAATTTTAAGACAATTTTTTTTTACACGGGTGATGACAATAACAAATTGTTGAAAAATTTTAATTCTTACCTGAAAATAATTTTCTCTCAAATCAAATAAGATAAATTTATTGAACAAGATAAATAATATTAGGCATGTTAAAAATTTTGTACAAAGACATTAGACCATACTCGAAAAGTTATGTACGAAATGTTTTCTATTGAACTAAACTTTAGTTATAGAGATCATCAGTTAGCACTAAATTAAAAAATTATTATTTGTAAGTTTAATTAAAAATTTCTAACTCTTTACTATTATAAAAATTATTAAAAAACAAAGTAGCAAAAAAGATAGTCAAAAGCAATTAAAATTAACAATTTCTTGTTATCAGTCGTGTGATTTATGTCTATGGGTGAAGACGTGTAATCTACAAATTCTAGCAATTTGAAACTTTATTAATTACCTTTTATTAACGAATGAGCTTCGGCTATTTTTTATAGGCTAATAGCACTGAACGAGTGTCATCGGCCCATAAAAAAAAAGGCCATTCGGCAGCCGAAATGGAAGTAGATTTCATAAATAGCGAATTCTAATTATATATATATATATATATATATATATATATATATATATATATATATATATATATATATATATATATATATATATATATATATATATATTAATAATAATTTATTTATTTATTAATTATACATAATGACTTAAAATTTTTACATTTAAGAATTTTTTATTAACAATATTTTAATCCAAATTTTTAACATTATATTGTAACATCATGAAATAAATTGTCGATTTTTAAACATTTTTAATCTCAATAATTCGTAATTTATTAAACTTAATAAATTTTTTTTTTTTTTTTTTTTTTTTTTTATTAAGTGGAGTAAGGTTAGATGAAGTGAGGTAAGGTAAGGTAAAGTAAGCCCAAATAGATGATCATGTACCAGTATATGATCACTCCATGTATTTGTATACATATATACACAAATATAGGTATACAAATACATGAAGTGATCGTATACTGGTAAGGTAAGAGCCTCAGTATATGATCACTCCATGTATTTGTATACTTATATTTGTGAATATAGATATACAAATACATGGAGTGATCATCTACTGGTACGTGATCAAATACTAGGGCTCGTACCTTACGTGATCATATATACAGTAAAAATTATAAACATACACTAAAAAAAATTTTTATTTCACCGAGAATACTAAATTTTTCATTTACTCGAGTTTTATTGATTTAAAAAAACTGGTATTCATAAACTTAATATGCCACGCTTTATCATAAGGCTAGTTTTATAACAGTAAGTAAACGGCACTCTTATAGATAGAATAAAGAAACATTTACTTGCTAAAAAAAAAATTTTTTTTCAGTGTAATAAAATTTTTGAATAAACAATAAAAAATGAATTGAATTGCAAAATTTATAAAAAAGATGATTAAAAAAAAAAAGTAACCAAAATAAGAGACATAAAAAAAAAGAAATTAGATTAAAAAATAAATAAAAAACAAATACAATTTTATTCACGAAAATGACAAATACTAATTCAGGAATCGTCACGTTTTCAATACAGATTAATTTTGTGCTCTTATATTGATAAATTCTATTCCATACTGTTAAGAATTGATAACAATCAAATTTGAATGTGATGCAATGAAAATAAATGATAAACCAAATTATTAATAAATATATAGCAATAAATAAAAAAAAAATTCTTGAGTTGTATTAGTCATTTTGCCATGGTATAGACCTACTGGGGACCCGCCATGTAAAAGAAAGGGAACGCATCATTCAACACAGTACCCCAAGGGTGATGTGGAAATCTGTGTCATGACAGATTGACCGACGTACAAATATAATAAAAAGTTACTTATCAGTACAATACAAGTTGTAAATTAGAAAAATTCAGTAGAATTTAGGATATAACTATAAAGAAATCCACTAATAAAAAAAAAAAAATAAATAAATAAATAAATAAAATAAAAAAAAAAAAATTAGAAAAACGGTTGACCCTTAAGGTCATCCCTGCAACTTCCCGCCAATTCTAGACCTAAACGCTTGAAATTGCACTTATGACGTTTTTGAGCTCTCCGAGCTCATAAATACAATTTGTATGTTATTTTGGCTCTCCAAGCTCAAAATATAGCTTTTGTATGCTTTTGAGCTCTTCGAGCACAAAAGTTTGATAGATATTTTGATAAACCACTATTTTTGGAATTTTCAAATCGCAATAACTTTTGAATGAACGAACCGATTTTTACGTGGTTGGTGGCAATCGTCGCAGTTTTTTAAGCTCCATAATGAATTTTTAAGTTCAAATTCATAAAACTAAAAATTTCGGAGTTATTCCGAAAAAACGCTTTTTTCGGTTTTCATTCGTCAACGATAACTCACGAACAAATCAACCGATTATGACCGGACTGACGGCGATCAACGTGGTTTTTTGATGTTAAGTGCTAATTAGTTTTTGGAAATGATTGATGGAGCCGTTTAGGAGTTATTAAAAAAAAACCACTTTGAAAAAAATTGTATTTTTCATTTTTTTTGAGATTTCTCGAAATCTATCGGTCCGAATCGGTCCAATTTATATTCGACATCTAAGTTTGGTCAAGCCCCTTCGAATGGCACCAACCGAGATCAAATCGGTCCAGCCGTTCAAAAGTTATAAGAGGTTTACATATATCCACACACACAAACACACACACACACACACGCGCACGCACACCCAGCCATACAGACACCCTCGCTAGAGAAGTCAGGGAAACTTCCTGACACCTTAAAACGTCGAGATCTGATAAAAACTCGATTTTTGAAAAACGGGGTAAGAACAATAACGTCCCGATTTTTGAATATCTTCGATTTTCTTAGCGGGAAGTTAAGAAATTTGGACGCGTTATACTTATTAATAAAAAAATAAAAACGACGGCAAGAGTAAAATTTCATTAAAAATCTACAGACGAAGAGGTTAGTTTGAGTTGAGGAGAATGAATTGGTATGAAAATTGAAGCTCATTAAATGGGCTTTAATACAAAATTTACAAAAATTAAATAAGTTATTTCATTCAAAAGTTATACGCGAAAGAATCTGCCAGAAAATGAGTTTTTATGATTTTGAAAATTTTAAAACCCTGTAATTTCTGAACTACTTGACCGATTGAGCTCATCTTTGAACTTGGCCTTAATTTTCGTCTGAAAAATAAGTATGTTGAGTTTGGAAAAGATCCATGATGAATTGGAGACGCAATCGTCCGGATAAGCCGCGTTATATCGTATATATGTATATATATATATATATATATATATATATATATATATATATATATATATATATATATATATATATATATATATATATATATATATATATATATAAATACATACATATATAAATTTTTGAACTAATGGTATTTTCTGAATCAGCTTGACGAACTGAGTCAGAAAATAGTAAAATTTTTCGAAAGTTGCGTCATGAGGACAAATGCAATAGTTAGATTTCTATGAAATCTACTAAAAACTGGTGACAATGATTTCGCTATCTAGCTCAAAGAATGAATGTGGTGTGATTAATAATATTTTTAACAGTCAAATATTGGAATGATGATATTTTCCGATAATATAATGTCACATATGTTGATTTGCTTCGTCATTTTTTTCCATGATGCTTGTAAAAATATTATTTTTTTTAATCATCTAAATTGAATTTACTGGAGCCGACGATTCGAATTAGCTTCAGAAAGCTGTTTTTAGGATGACGACGTTTTGAATGATTGTGGTTTTTCACGTGTGAAGTAATTTCTGAATCATTTCCAATTTCTTGGCGTCTACTATTATGATGCGTTTCACTCATCGTGATTACACTGTAAATCCAAGTGTTTTAACAAAACATACTTAAAGTGTTTTGTTCCTATCTTGAAGTATTGTAGTCATTTTTAAAACACTTCCACGTGTTTTAATTTCTTATGTTAAATGCCCATTTGTAGTCACTTTTAAAACACTTGGATTTACAGTGTAGTGAAGAATGGCTTAAAAGTAAAAAAAAAAATTAATAAAAATAGTTCGATTTACAAATTTTTTGATTTTTCACGAATTCTTTTCTTCAAAAAATTGTAACTTGTATAATCGACGTTTTTTAATTCACTATCAATTTTTAGTACTTCAGTAATTGTCTGATAAATTTAATTTATCTGCCAAATTATTACATGAAAAAAAAATAGAATCGAAATATCATACCTTTTTTTTATTTTAGCAGTATTTCTTTTAAAATATCTACAATGAACGGAGCGTCCCGACAATTTTTTTACCATAAAATGATATTTTTTGTCAACTCTTTTAGTCGTTGTGATTTTTTGCATGCATTGAAAAAAAGTATTTGTAGTAAAGCAATTGGTCCTAAAATAATTATTTTGATTACTTTACCACTTTTGCAATATTTGAATTATAAAAAATCAATAGTTACAATTCAATAATACAATACCTGCACTTTTCGTAAATTTTATAATTGTTAAAATGATTTAAGCATCGTTGGCACATTAAGTTAACCATAACAAACATCTTTGTTTTAAATGTACCCGTGCAATTAATTTTCACAAAATCAGATCGAGTTTCGTCTGCAGTCATTATATCTACACTTCGACAATTTAACATAAAAAGTGAGATTATTGTATAAAACATGAGAATTTTTAAACTCATTTTACATGCAGTATAGCGTAACTTTTACACTCATGAAATAATAAGATTATTCACTTTTGTAACACTAAAAAAAAAAAAAAAAAAAAAAAAAAAGTAATTAAGCAACAAAACTAATTTCTTACTTATGCAGATGCGTAAATTTATCAAATTTCGTAATATTTGCCGCAGGAATATAATGGATTGTAAAAAATTTAATTACATCGATTGCAATGTACTAGGGATAAGAATCTATCTAATGATAGTGAATTGAATAAAAAAACAGAAGAAACAAGTCCAATAACATTTTATTGCCTGTTTCATTTAGAAGATATAAAAAATAATTTTGCAACTTGAGAATTCATATTACTTATAATTTTTTTTACCAATAACATTCAAAAATATTTACATTGCAAAAATCAACCTAGACCAAACTCAAGTAAATATCAAATTTAAGAAGATATTCACTAAATTTTATTCGTGTTTGTAGAATTTTATAGAGTGATTAAAATCGACTGTAAGTTCGTTTCAATTTTTTTTTTGTGTAATATTATTATTTACAAATATCTAAAAAAATTCAATGAAAGATATAATTACAAAAAGAACTTATAAAATTAACTACAATATTTTACAATTGAGTGAAGAAAAATATATTGATAGAAAAATCAACTTTACTCAAGAGTTGTAATCTTGAATCAAGAATACCATTCTGAAGAAAATGATTTTCTTGAGTCAAGAGAATAAATTCTTGAGTTAAGAAATTATTCTTGATCTAAGAAAATTTTTCTTGTCTCAAGAATTTATTCTCTTGACTCAAGAAAATCATTTTCTTCGAAATGGTATGGTCTTGAGTCAAGTTGATTTTTTTTATCAGTGAATGCAATCATTATTTTGAATGGTATTAAATTGTGACTCACCACTGTGCAACGGAAAATTTTGGATTACCTTTTACCACCTATTGACTACCACGATACAATTGACTTCTCTTTTACCAGATTAAAAAAAATTTTTTTTTTCATTTATTCCAATTAATATAAAAGTAAGAAAATTTTGTTATGCTAATAGCAGTTAAATAGTAACAATTCAGTTTAAATTAATTAAAAATTTAGCATACAATCTGGATATTTTATAATTATCCATGCGTTTTTTTGTAAGTATGCTATTGATAGTGTTTATAACAATATATTGTCTGCAGAACGACGACGTTGATACGCACATAAAAATTCAGTCACTCAACCTTTATAGTAGTATAAAAAATGATCAAATTATAGTATATTTAGAAAAGTGGCCAATCTGTGATTAATAGATTGAATCAACTCAACAACGTAGTTTTTATACGTTATCGGGCAAAATTTTTAATTACAAAAGGTTTTTTATTCTTTCATTATTAGATATCAAAAACAATGTAGATATAAAAATATATTTAGTGTACACATTTTACGAGTCAAAGTATCCGGTAATAACTTTTAAAACGTACGCCAATTAAAAAGTGTATCTTTCCACATGAATGTCACAACTATTACAGAATTAACTTGACATATAATCTGCAATTGTATATTCACGCCCATTTTGACTTATTCATTGACCCACAAAGCTTATTGTCCGGTTTTCATCTGGACCTCTGACCAAAGAACAGGTCCAGCGTGCGCTCATTCCAGTGGTTACTTTGCTTCTGTTCTATTGTTGGGTTTTTGTATTGAATCGCATAGTAATATTTAAAAAAGAAAAAAAAAGACAGGAAAAAACTAAAAAATGACACGCTTTATTATTTAGAACCCAATTATAAATAAAGAATCATTTAAATATTAACAAATTAAAAAATTTTTGGCTTTTTTAGATTTATTTTTAGATTTATGATTTAATATTTCCACGTCATGCATTTAATTTTTTAATACTCAAAATTTACAATACTATGTATCTGCATAACGTTACCTTAATCAAAAGTTGCAAAAAACGAACCAAATTTTTTTTTGGAAATTGAAAAATTCATATTTTTGAAAAAAATAAAAACACTTTTCTAAAAATTTCAGGATTTTTCAAGATTAGTACAAGGTATTTAATAAAAAAAATTCAGTCAAAATTTTATAACTGCGAACTTCATTTTTAACGATTTTCAAAATTTCAAAATTTGACAAATTTGTCATTTTTCGGAAATTTTTTGCAAAGTATTTTTTTTTTTTTCAATATCCCTAAGTGTCTCCTTTTAAACAAACAAAAGGCGATTCCTGTATCTATAATAGCGTTCGAGATATTACAATAAGAAAATTGAAAAACTGTAAAAATTGTAAAATTTTGAATTTTTAAATGCGAAAATTTGCATATCTTTCGAAAAAAAATTTTTTTTTTTCCTTTGGCAGAACTTTGATATATGATAAAAAAAAACTTCTGACCAAAATTTGTCTAAATCGAAAGTGGTCGATTCCAACTATTTGTCGATTTGACATGGAATGACCCATATTGTTTTTGATTTATCAGTCTTCTTAAATTAAGGGTCGATTAGAATAAAAAAAAAGATTTACTGTACGTTATAGAAAGAAAATTAATAAAAAAAATTCAATACTTTAAGTCAAAAATGTATATTCAAAAAAATTGACTGTCTTAAAAATTCACTTTTGACATTTATTTAAATTCTACGCAGATGGAAATCATTTAGTGAGCTTAACACTCTCATGCAATGCGAGAAGTTAATTACAAATGACAAAGAAGCATGCACTCAGGATTCTCCAAGGAACACTGTTTACAAAAAATGTTACTCACAATTAAATAAATAATTATTGAGTCATGATTTTCGGATCCGCTCTGAGCATTGATTATACAAACCGAATAAAAAAATAATCATGTTAATTAATTGCGTTCTTCGAGAGTGATGGTGTCAACACCATGCACCGAAATTATAAATCAAACTTCGTGAAATTTTCTTTTAATTAATTTTTTATATAAAATTTTCTATTAATCAACATTAAAGTGTATGAAAGTTGTTCATTAACGTTTTATCTTTATTTCGATATTTACAAACGATATTTATATTAAAATCAACCAGTTTTCATTTTTAATTTAAGTATCGCTTTTGAGGCACGGAATTCTATTAAAATAAATCCGTATATATTGAAACGGTCATTTACATTCTATATGAATGGGTAGCCCGATAAACATGTGTAAACTATATCTCTGGGAAAATTTTCAGCGACCGTCAAAATCAGTGGACAGGTAGTCCTTCATAAGCGTAAAAGTATTCTACAGGAAGCGTTAGAATATCGGTTGTGAAACTTGTTAGTTCAAGTGTCGGGATAGAAAAAACTCAAAACCTTGATACTTGAAACATCTACATTGATACAAATACATTATTACAGCGATTATAATCATAAATAATACAATAGTGATGCACATTATATCAGTTATGAATCTTAATCCTTTTTTGTACCTTATAACGACACAATTTTTGTTAACCCCGGAAGTAATAAAAATCTGTTAGCAAAATCGGGATGATTACCAATCTAGATTGCAATCATTTGATGTAACAGCCATGAATACACGATCAGATAGAATGAAAAGAAATGAAATGAAATGAGTCGTGGCATGGGTCACCATCAGGGTCACCCGTGGGATCCTCGGGTCATCAGAGTCGTGGACCTGTCGTGGCACAAACCGGAAAACAAACTTGTGGCGATCGAATTATAAAAACTATATTCACTAAGAGCCAGTTTTACAAGAAAAACTCATCGGTTAATCATCAAAGAGGATCGTTAGCACGCGCGCTCTTTTTATATCTCCATGTCATATATTATATACCTGCCGCAGGATTCAGGAATTAAATGTAGAACTTGCACCATGAAATACAACGTTTGATATCAGTTATATATTTAATACTTGATTCTACCTGGTCCAGTTTTCGAAGTTAGGCGATCAAGTCGTTACAACAAGTTTCCGAAAACTCATCGAAAGAATGACCGTTGGGTCGTAGGCCGTTTAGGTCATAGGCTGACCGTCATCGCGTGTACATCCAGTTCAACCGGTGATTCTCTATTCTGGTAAACATCAAAAGTGGACGATGATGAATCCCAGTGCCAGCAAAGGCTAGTTTAGTTGTTAGCTGTTGATTCAATGATACGGGCACGCTTCAAAGTACTTTTTGATCGTTCATTTATTTTTGTTGTAAGGATAAATAGAAATATATAACAAATGTCGAAAGATCTGGTTAATGGTCTGGTCAGTCTGGTCATGTGTCGACGGATTATAAGGTGAAGTCCAGCTAATGGTGATCTTGACCCGTGAGATACACACGAGCGTGTAATGCACTAAAAAACTTCGTGTTCTTCTTGCTCAAAGGTAAAACGCACCCCAAAAAATAAACACACCGTAAAAGAAGATATGTGGCTGTAAATATATTATAAATTACTTCGAATTTATGATCATTGCCCTTGTGGTTATTATAAGTTTGTTAGAGGATATTTTTTTTGCACGCAGTAGAAAATTTTTTTTCAAAAATAAGTAGAAATATATGTTGATCTTGTTTTAACAAAAAATTTATAATTTATTTGTGCTAAAAAAAAAAATTTACGATTCATATCAATTTTTGCATATTGAAATGTCACATAAAAAATGCTATTCCAAACTTTATTTCATGCTGCCTTGAAAAACAGAGGAAATAATCTACTTAAAGCAAATTAGAATTATTTTAAACTAGAAAAAATTTACAATTTACATCCACTGAAAAAAAAAATAAATCTGAAAAACGGTTGACCGACAGGCCATCTCTGTAACTTCTCGTCTTTTTCAAGCTTGAAAGGCTCGGAAATCTTCCTATTAGTTGATTTTTGAGCTCTCTAAGCTAGTAAATAACAATGGAACTCTTCAAAATTATTTTCCAAGTTCGAGATTTTTTTTCTCTTCAAAAATATAATTAATAATTTTATCAGTATAAGTAATCTGTGGACAAAGAAGAAATGATTCAGAAAACAGTTTCGTTTTGAAGTCTTATCTCTAAATATGTCAAATAGTTAGGTACTCATAAGACCAACTTTATAATTTATAAATAAGACATAATATCTCAATTCCATAAAATGCATATTATAAATTATCATAAAATGAACAGTTTACATTTTATTACATACATAATTTCACTAGCTTTCTTACGTAATAAGAAGAAATGCTTGGCTGCACAGTTTTTCTAAGTTCGTGAAAAAATGTTTTTCCACTTTCAGAGAATAAACTCTAGTTTAAACAAAACATTTACATAACTTTCAATTCGATGATTTTTCTATCAGAAACTTGTGCAAGATTTTTCTTTTCACCCAGCTTAAAGTTTGTTTTTATCCATTTAAAGTCTGGATTATTATTTTAAAACCCGAGTGGTTTTAATTAGAAAGATAATATTTGAAGTTGAGATTTTCTTACTGTGAAAGTTATCACTCTGATGAATAATACGTCAATTGCAGAATCCAACTATGATCGAGGTGAGATACAGAGTTTGAATTACTTAAAAGTTGGCAAAGATTTTTATAAAGTTTTAAACTTTTACAACGCTATTTTTCCGGCAATTCCGTATGTACTTTTTATAAAAACACGAATAGCATTAATTAATTCAATTAAAAATCCAATCAATAGAAATTTACATATTTGATTTAGACTTTATTTCTTGTTCGTTTCCCTCTTCTTTTGCTTACTCTCGAGATCAGATTAGCAGACACCAAGAAAAAATTTTCTGATATGTTCATATATGTCTTAATATAGTCTGATGTGCCTATATATGATTTTTCGATCCACAGTTGTTTTAAAAATCACGGAGTGAGGGCTCATGATCACTAAATTGTCTTCTTTCAATAGAAGTAAGTTTAAGGTAGAAAATTTCAAAATAAAAATCATTTTTGTTACTTACCTAAGAAGCTTATTTGAGATTGGCTTTTAGTTTAATAAACTACCAAATTAATTTACGTGATTATTTTTATAAAAAGTATCATTGATTTTTTTACTCTCACATATTTTCTGATATGGCCATATATGACTAAATCGAGTAATAAATGGACAGATATAAAAATTTGCTATATCATAAAATTTTTTCACTCTACCTTTACCTTATTTTAAGGCATTGTACTAACTGATGATCTCGATCATAAAGACTAATATATAAAAGCAAAGGGTTGAAGAATCAAAGCGATTGAGGAAGACAACATAGCATTGAAGCAGTAGACAATGGAGTTGAAGGTAAACATGATAGTGGTTGAAAGCTAGGCGCCTCAAGGAGTATAAATACAGTCTATCGATATCTCTCTGTATGGTACATACATGCTGGTGGATGCGCAGCTGTTTTCTCAAAGCAAGGGGGTACATGATGTTAGTGGATGAGAAGAGAAGTAAAGGATGAGCCGGATAGGAACTTGGTGGGAACACTGAGAGTCAGACACTGCTTCTTACGCTGCACGGGACTGATCTCGTTGGTGTGACGTAATCGTTCCTCTCAAAGCAGCTGTGGCTTCTGACCGAGCTAACCCAAGATTGATTGCAAGATTAGTCTAAGTATTCGGCTCCAGAGGGGTTTACGTCAATGTGCGTAGAGGAATCTAGGCGGGAACGATCGACGAGGGGAATACTAGTCTGCGCTATTCCAATAAACAAAATTCTTCTACACACATACATACGATCTACGATCTACGTCTACATTCTAACCCTTTTTAATGTTTTCTACTATTCTACTTGTTTTTCTGCCTCTTGCTGATTTATGTTGACTTTAAGGACAGACATTAGTATCACTAAATACTTGCATGAATCTTACTTACTTTTAGATTTAGCTAGTTTTTTTATATTTTCAAAATCAGGGTCATTTTTGAATGTTTAGTATCGGCAAAGATATTTCATTGTAACTAATTAAAAGTTGATGTTAAAATTTTTGTGATAAATGAATCACAACTTTCAACTTGGATTTAATTGATCTAAGACAAATTATATTTACCAAGAATATAATTTTGAATGAAACCAGTTAGCTGTCTTGCTTTGATAATTTATTTTTTTTTTGGTTTGAAATTCTTGAATTTGGATCTTGATATTTCCAATCGATAATATTACGACTTGGTTCAAAAGGACGTTATCTTCAATTGATACAATCAGATATTTAAACCAATAAATTCTCTTTAACTTAAAATAATTCAGTTTTATTTTGAGAACTTTAAATTTTCGATTTAATAAATAGTTTTGTCGTTTAAAATTCTAACAGCTTATACCGAAGAAATGAAATTTTTAGTTTCGCAATTTCGAAATATATATTTAAGGCTTATTTTTAATGATACAAATAGTAGCAGAGATCCGATGATTTTTTGATTTTAGCTGCTTACTTTGAAAAAATCCCGTGTAAAAAAAAATCGTCTTAAAATTATCGTTTGTTTAAGATTTATAGACGATTGTACGAATTTCTAACCGCTTCATTTTTGAGTACGCTCTTTTTAAATTGAATTTAAAATTGTTGAAAACTTTTTATCGGACAATTTTAAGACTTTTTTAAGACGCTCCGTTTTAACGTTCCGGGGCTCTGTCGCTGTTAGCTCATCTTAAAATCGTCTCGAAAAAATTTTTTAAGATTTTTGTGAGCCTACTTTAAGATTTTTTAAGATTTTTTTTAAACTATTTTAAGATTTTTTTAAGACGACTTTTAGATTATTTCAAGACTATTTAAAGACTCTATAATAATTTTCCGGAACTGACGCTGTGATATTGTCTTATTTTCATAACAAATTCGAGAACCAAATTTCTAAAATCTGCTCTCAGAATTTTTTTTTTGGCGTCTTAAAATAGTCTTGGTTTGTGTCACGTTTAATATCTTAAACAAACGACAATTTTAAAACGATTTTTTTTTACACGAGTATATGTGGTTCCTGATTAAAAATAATTACGGGCTTTGTTAGAGTGAAACTCTTCTTAGAATCTGGAAAATTTTCTACTTAGTCAAGAGTGATAATTTATTTAACCAATAGTTATCAAGATTATTGCTGTATTTTTTTATATGAGATTTTATTAAATGAGATAATAATTGAATTTTTCTCGATAACAGCTGACAAAAATACGTGCACTGTTGGAAAAATTTAATAACAATAAATTCTATTATTTGGGCACAATTTATTGACTTATCGAATGTAAATACTTTTTTGGAAGAAAAGTACATTTATTGTAAAAAAAAAAAGCTTATATAATAACAAACTTCTTTCTATCAATGTAAAAATACATAATATAATTCTTTGATAAAATAATATTTATATCAGAAATAAAATTTTTTTAATTAATTATTTTTTCCAAGAAACAATATGTGCTTGAGTCATGCACGTTAAGATTTACCAAACTTTTTTTTATGAACATACAGATTATTTAAATAGGAGTATGTTCAGCTTTAAAAATAATTTAAGAAAAAAATTAAACAGTAAATATTATTTCTGCTCTCATGCTTTACTTGCTTTGTCATTCTCAGCGGTATATCTGTAAAAGAACCGAAAATTAAGAAACAAAGTAAATTTGGAAAGACTAATTGTTGAAAATTCTCGAAGTGAAATGGTGCAGCAAATGGATACGCCAGACAGGGCTTAAGGAAAATTATATTTGACATTCGAAATGGTTATCAATTTTGACAGGTACACTAACAAATGGTCCTCTACTTCCTTGAAATAATAGAGCCCGCACGCATAATTATGTGTACAAGACATTAATGCACTAAAGCATAACTTCCAAGAAGTTGAATAAATAAAATTATTATTTATTATGTTAAGATGTTATGAATAAAAATAAATAAACTTTTATTAGCAATTTATGATGCTGCGAAGAATAAATATGTATATGTAAAAGAAATATTGGTATATATAAATAAATTTTGACAAAATGCACAGAGTTAAAAAGAATAAGAATGAGAAAGGAGGCTCTTTGTAAGGATGCATTGTATAGACCACACAGGGATTTTTTTGGCTGTCGCTTCTAACAAATAACAGTAGACCCGAGGACCGAGAACGATGCATTTTTTCGGGGATTTTCACGAGTAACCAGCAACCAAGATGTGCTTTGGAGAAATGAACCTGTTGCGGATGTTTATGAGTGACATTAACATACTTTGTTGGCATGCTGTGGTTGTGCCAGTGTTACTGTTACAGACTCTTTCGTTCCGACACCTACGGGCGCTACCGCAGGATTGGGTTGTCGGTTGTACACTCGATCCTCGTTGGGAGAGGGAACAACCCACTGAACGAGGAGAGACTAAAAAAAACATTTGATGCACTTGTTGCATGCCCACGTATACTTCATCAGCGCTCACGCCGATTCTTCCTATTATTTCACTACCGCAATCTTTTGCACCAAAGAAAGTTTTTTTTTTTTATTTTTTTTTTTAATGAAAAAAATTCCTGGTTAGCAATTATTTTGAAACAAAGAGTTTTTCTTTTGATTGTTCAATCTTCAAATGATTTTTTTACTAAAATGTTAAAGATTTTTATGATACAATAAAAAGAATTTTGATCACAAGAGTGAGTATTAATTTTTATTTTTAATAATTAAAGAAAAATTAGTGTTCGTAATATCAAAAAATAATATTGATTTGTTTCAAAATTTTATACATTTTACACAAATAATCCAAAAAATTTTTTATAAATTTGAGGATTTTTTACCTTGTTAACAATTCGGTGTATTAAAGAAACAATTCATCAACTGAAAGGTTTTTTTATTACTTTTTAATGCGAAATAATTATTTGTTAGAATTAAAATTGATCTGATTGTATATAATAATTACAAAAAAAATTAATTCGATTCTAGAAATAAATTATTAACCAAAAACATCATTTTGAAGAGTTAGATGATTTTTTGAATCAAGAAAATTAACCGTTAAACTAAAAAAGTTTGGAAAATCTAAAAGTGCACCACTCATAATGCTCATTTAATTATGAAATATCCTCTAAATTAAAATACATGAACGTCTTGAAGTTACACTGTTAAAAATGTTTGTAAAATTACAATCATTTTACAAAACAAAGGTTGAGTAAAATTACAAATCGATGTTTACCACTGCGAAATTATGAAACAATTCTAGTAATTTTCCAAAAGATGTCAGGAAACTTAGTAGGATGTGTTGTAATTTTACGATTTTAATGTAAAAATCCTACTTGTATTGTAATTTTACAGAACTGTTTGTCGAATTTCATGAAAAAAATTTTAGATTTACAAACATTATTTGTAATTTGGTTTACTAGAAATTTTTATAAAATCACAAAAGAAAGTTGTAATAGAAATTACAATAGGGTCATTGAAAATTTAGTAATTTTCTTTGTGATATTCAAATTTTGATTGTGAAATTATATCATGAATTGTAATTTCACCAACAATTATTATTTTTTTTAATGTGTGTGATAATTTTACAAGACTTTGCTGAATTACTTTAAAAATGTCTTATATTTGCAAACATTTTTTATAATTTTATTTACTAGAATTTTTTTGGTTTTCACGAACTAAAGTTGTAATATGAATTACAATGACGACTTTAAAAATTTAATACTTTTTTTTGTATTATTCAATTTTCGATTGTACAATTACTTTGTGAATTGTAATTTTGTCGAAAATTTTTATTTTTTCAATGATCTCAGCAATTGTACGAGACTATTTACTGAGATTTTATAGAAAACTTTTCATATTAACAAACGTTTCTTGAAATTTTATTTCCGAGAAGAAAAATTACAAAAAAAAATGTACCGAAAATTTATTTATTTATTACAATGGAGATATTAAAAATTCTTTTCATAACAAAGAATTATCTAAAAACTTAAATTAAATTATGCAAAAATATTTCATTATGTAATTTCGATTTTTTTTTCATGATCAATAATGTCGATTTGCTTAATTTTCATTGAACTATTTAAATTCAATAACATTTTTTAGAATTCCGACTTATTTTGAGCGATTCAACAAAATCTGCAAATATTTAAAATTCATTTCAAATCCTGTATATAAAAAAAACAATATTAATTTTTTCTGATGACAAACTCTTTTCTGAAAAAAATGGGTCCAAAGTTGGTGGGCGAGTCTGTTAGATTCTTTGAGCAAAAAAAAACTCAGTTACAAACTTTTAATTTTTTATTCTAGATATTTTGTTCATAAAAATATTCATTTTAGAAAAATAACGTATTTTATTTTATTAGTTTTTAAACGTGAAAAAAACATTTAAGGCACATTTGTGCAGCTAGAACAAGAAAGCCTGTAAAGGCTTGATTTTATGACTTTAGGTACTTGAGTTGACAAAGGACTCCTCATTTTACTATGTGCAGTATAACCAAATATTACGGTCTTAGTTAAAAAGAAAAATATGTGTTTCACTAAGGACAATACAGAGGGTTAGACTTCACAATATAGTATGTTATACATTTAGAGAAGTAAAAAGTAAGAAATGTCTCAGATCACATGTAATTGGTGGCCGAGGCGAAGCCGAAGTAACAAACGTGTGATCTGAGGCTTTTTTATTTACTTTCCGTGAAGTGTATACTATTTTTTTATCAGGCGAAGCGTCAACTTTGTTTCGCGCATCGTGACGAAAGTTGCCACTTTCCGCTGAGAGGGCAAAAAAAATAGTTTTAAGCATAGTGTAGGTAACATATAGTAATAGGTTTTAACATTATAGTCTATTTGCGACTAAACTCTGTCAGTAAGTAACGACATTTCTCTCAATAAATTTTTTATTATTCATAAAAAATAATATAGAAAATCATTTCAATAATTAAAATCTTATTATTCAATTTTATTTAAATAATGTTATGAAAAAAAAATTATTTATACGTTGAGAGAGCATTCAAATTGCATACTAGCCGCTAGCGACAGATATGTTTAAGGGGGATAGCCACTGTGACGCTGGAAAAAATAGGCAATTTTCGGGAATTTTTTTTACTAGGATAATAAAGGAATTTGGGGATCGGGTTTTTTTTGTTTTATAAAGTATATGTTGAGGATAATTCTCCTAAATTTTTATTCAAAAATATTTTGTTATCACAAAGTTATAAACATTTTTGTAGAGCACCAAAAAAATTTCCCCCTCCATTGCCGGTACTGTAACTCAAAAACGGATTATCTGAAACAAAAAAACCAAACGGCATTTTAATCTATAGGAATGTCGCTATCGTCGCACGTAGGGGATTTTGAAAATTTTGATTTGAGAAAAAATGGCGCCATATTGAAAATTTTTTCGTCTTTTTCCTCATTTTTTTGGACTCAAACAGCCTTAAAAATCTTAAAAATTAAAATTTTCAAAATCCCCTACGTGCGACGATAGCCACTAAGTAGACGAATACGGGGAAACAAAAAAATTGAGAATCGGTTCATATTTACGAAAGTTACAGTACCGGAAAGTTTGAAAAAGTCGTTTTGAGAAAAACGCGAGTAAAGTTTTAAGAAGATTCTCGCAACTTTAAAATCTAGTCTTTCACAAAATATTCATACTCACATCAAACTATCAAGTCCTGGGCCATATGAGGGTTCTTCCTCCTTATCTTTAGTATTGACCTTGACTTTTTTATTTTTTTACTGGCCGTTTCCATGCGGCTTTCAGCAGCTTTAACCCGAGTAGCGTCGCGCTCAGCGCAGTATGAGTAGAGTGTTGGTCCTACTTTAACATCGAGATTCTCTAATATCTTCAGAGTTGCTAGAGCCCCATCATTGAATGTAATTGTTGAAATATATAAAGCTATTTCAACAATAAGGGAATAAGAAGAATTTGTTTTTGGGGCGAGCTGCCACACTAATGCATTGAAGCTTTCATTATTATTTTGTGTAAACCCACCGACACATCGTTCCAATAACTCTGGATTCGATAGATCTTCATAAATCGGTATTAAAGCTTCCGCAATATCTGCAGGAAGTGGTGGTTTTTCAACTAATGAGTCCAAAGTATTTGTTGCCACAGCTTTTTGAAATTGACACCACGAATTTGCACCTTCAGGACAAAGAAAATGCTGCGGATCTTCGGGTGATGAAAACTTGTGATAAAATGTTTGCCAAATAGCATTATACATCTCATCAACATCATTAGAATGACGTCTGATTGCTAAACCATAATACTTTGTAAATTCATTAATTGCTTTGTCCGTTAATCGACCTTTCCCACCTAAACTTTTCTGTGTATTTTCTTCTTTTCCTGTTTTTGTCTTCTTGTTAGTTCGTTGCTTCTTCAAAGCCCTTAGTCGACTGCCCATTCGTTTTTGCACGTGATTAATACATTCCTTTTTTTTTTTATCTTCACCATGTCCCCATACGGTTTAGCATCACAAATATTTTTATACGTTTTAGTGTCACCATCACCTATATAGTTTACATACTTAACGTTATGTAATAACTCTGATCGCATAAACATCTCTTTTATTCCATCTACCTCCATTTGTCCAGAAGAATTTTCATGGTTTATTGGACAGTCTAGAGCATGGTCTTGCATAAATTGATCGTATTCAGCTGTTCCTTTTTTGAGCTCATTAGCGCACACATCTTACAATAACTGGATTTCATACTTACATCTACGATTTTGCCAGTGAAGTAACCAATTAGAGAAGATATACCAAATGAAGATTTAAACCCTCTTTTCTTCCAACTACCGTCACCGGAGACAGAAATTCCAGGAATGTCATTGGATTTTAAATGCTTGCAGGTTTCTTGGATTTCTTCTTTAGCAGCTTTTTTCAACACTAAATCACAACAGTTTCTAGCTGCATTTCTGATTTGTGTGACCAGACGATCGTAAAAGCTATGGAACATTGGTCGTGGTAAATCCATGAAAGCACAAAATCTTTCAGCTCCAGATAACCCAATACCAATTATCCGCATTGCAAAGATGAAACGGCGATTAATTTCATACGCATTCTTGATGAGTGGACATGAATTTATCAAAACTGGATCACATTTTTGCAATTCACAACTAGTTTAAAACCTAATCCTCGAATACTTGTCTCAGTAAAGTTTACATCACCACCACACTTTTTACACGATACACAGCCACTTAGTAAATTAAATATCGAAAAAAATTTATAATTTTGTAGCTAATACTCGAATCAATTGTACAATCAGATTTTTGTGATAATTTCCTCTTGGAAGCACTATCACGTCGTTGAGAGCCAGTATTTTTTCAGTTTCATATCTGTTGAGCGGTCGATTAAATTTTTCCTGTCGTTTGGCAGTTTTCTTTCGTTTTTAATAACTTTACTTTGTTTACGATCCATTATTTAACAAATTTTTTTGTTAAATAAACAAAAAAAAAAAAGATCAGAAGATTAAAAAAAAAATAAGTAAGTAAACAATAACGAGTACACTAAGAAACTCAATAAATTAAAGAACGAGTGTGTATTCATACAAAACAACTAAACTTAACTGTCAAACTAAACTTAAAAGTCAAATAATTGTAACGGTTGACAATCGTGAGGGAAAACAATCGCCAACCCGTACGAATCAAAGACGGAGCGAGCAGGCGACGTTTTCGTCGAAGCGCCGCGCGTAAAACGGTCAATCGACGCGCTCTTATAAAAATGACTATAACTCGAAAACTATTCGGAATTTTTCTATAAAATTTGAAATACATAATTTTGAATATATAAACTTCAGTTTAATGAAAAAAAAAAAAAATTTTTTTTTCCGAAATTTTACAGTGGCTATCCCCCTTAATTTTAAAAACCCAATCATATCACCCAGTGTCAAATTTATTTTGGGTAAATGACTCGAACACACCACAGTCTAGTACGTGTTTTAAATCTGTTCGTTTTTTTGTCATATTACCACGATATTCTCACTCACAAAAACGACAGCAGTATGGACTTATAACAAATACTGGACTATATATTACGCACTATTCAGTACAGTGTTTGTTTGTGGTGTCGTACAGTACAGAATGCACGCTTTAACATGTTTCCTCCTACCCCTTTTTTTTTGACAGAAGAAAATCTTGACACTAAGACGTCTTATGAGAAACGAACTAATCCACATTCAATCGCATTTTGACACCCATCAGGTTTACGTCATTTTCAACTCAACAAAGTCATTGAATTCTTTTTGTAATAGTTCAAAGCGACCTTACGTTTTCAGTAATTTGTAACATAAAGTGAAACTGAGGTGATTAAAAATTAAAATTTATGTGGTGATAGTAATTATAATCTTACTACGACCCAGGATAAAAGTTTCTGTGATAACTATAATTACAATAGATCAGGACTGAGGATAAAAAATTATTGTTTCTACAATCGGCATCAAGTAAGTTTAATAAATTTATTTTAATATTGATTAGTAAATAACTTTTTAAATTTTGGTTTCTAATTATGTATTTGGTATCGTCTACCCTAAGGAAATCGAGGGAACGTTGGAGACAATTCAACGGTGAGTGCTTAAAAATTTTATTGAAATTTGACTTTCAACTCTTCTGCATAAATATTTTTTCATTTGACTTCTATCTAAAAACTTTAAGTTTAAGTTTCTCGAAAAAAAATGTCATAAAAATCTTTAAGTTATTACTTGATATTGGTAAGTTTGTGAATTTAGCTTGACATTATAGAATTAGCATTAAGACGTTTTTTAAGAGAAAAATTTCATCTTACTCAATTTCCCTTTGTTACTTATTTCGTCTGAATTTTCAATCTTTTAAAAATTATGTTATTCCGTTTATTTTGTTGTTTATATGAAATTAATTTATCACTTAATTTAAATTTCAGAATATTTCTCGAAATTTGTCCTTCAAAAGGTACAAAACGGGGTGGGAACCGAAAGGCAACAAATGTTTATCCTAAAGTTATCAAGTTGATCACGATGATTGAACCGTATACTACAGAGTATACTAAAGAGTAACTGCATCAACACATGACGACTGCTCTACTGTCACTATTTAATATTTATTACTTCTCTATTATATGACTTCTTATATTATTAAACCATTGTATTATTACGGAGCTAATTTCTATAAAAATAATAATATTATTATTTATATTTTATGATACTACATTACATAAAATAATTAGTTAATATTAGTTGTAATGAAATGTGATCTCAATTACTGATATTTTATAAAAATTTATTTTTTATGAGAATAACGAGATCATTTTATACTACAAACGATATCTGTAATGTGTGAAATTGCTGACTTATGCTTGATAGCTTTAAGTATGTCTTGAAATAAAAGTCATGAATATTTATAATTTTATTAAACTGAGTTTTTAATAAATGTACCTTATTTTAAATTAACTGAATACTTTTTATTTCGGTGGTTACATAAATATAAAACACGCGTATTGAAAAATTGCAAATGTCTTTCTTATATTAACGGAAATCTAGTTAAAAAAAAAAAAAAAAAAAAAAAAAAAAAAATAAGACTCGACTGTACAAATATTTTATAATTTTCCGAAATTTAAGCAAAATGAATTGAGTATAGTTAAAATACAGTATTTTATAATTACCACACATTTTTAATATTTATTTATTGAGCTAAATTACAACATTCATATTGCAATATTACTAAAAAAATTTTGGATAAATTTTTAGTAAAATTACAACAAATGTTGAGTAATTTTCATCAATTTTTGGTAAATAGTTAGTAAATTTACTGCAAATTTTCTGTAATATTCTTAAATATAGATGGAATGAATGCATAGTATAAGTATATTACTTCATTCTAAAATTACTAAACATCTTGGGTATCATTTGATTAGTAAAATTACAATACGTGTTAGGAATTTTACTAAACTTTTTTTCAGTGAAAGTTTAGTAAATTTCAACAAATATGTTGTAATTTTCTTATATTAAATTACACTAAATAGTATAGTAAATTTACAAAACTGAGTTTTAAAATTACTAAACATCTTGGGTATCATTTGATTAGTAAAATTACAATACGTGTTAGGAATTTTACTAAACTTTTTTTCAGTAAAAGTTTAGTAAATTTCAACAAATATGTTGTAATTTTCTTATATTAAATTATACTAAATAGTATAGTAAATTTACAAAACTGAGTTTTAAAATTATTAAATCGTGGTGCGTAATTACTTCCAACACATTTTTTGTAAAAATACAATAGAAATTTTTAACAGTGTAGTCAAAGGTCGAAACTCGCAAAAAACGGACCACGATTCATTATTGGTTAAAGTTTAGGCGTAGCGCACTATTCGATTTTCTAGTTAACAAAATAAAGAATGTGAAAAAGATATAGATAAAACAGCTGAAATAGCACGATAGTGCGAAAGCGCCGCTAGTGGGATAAATGTACACAATATATATAGCTACACAATCTTCTGATTTTCGTTTTATTTTATTAATTTTAAGTAAACAACACTGAACTACCTAGCCATTCGCATTCGGTGACCTACAATTCTCTCAAAGAATTAAAAAAAAAAAAGGTTAACCCAATTAATTAATTTTTACGCAAGTTACAATGTTTCCGGGGTTTCATACATGACGGACAGGAAATATTTTAAACCTATTTTGATGTTTTTTTCCGTTTCTATTGCACTAAATTAATTTTTAAAAAATATGGAATTAATCTCCATTAAATAATCTTGACAATAGTATCCAAAATATTTTGATTCCGTAAACTAACAGGGCTATAATAATAAAAATAGTTGCCAAAATGAGGCGAAAAAAATTTTTAGATCGTAAAGCACTCTCTGATGCTTCGCATTATGCAATCGTGCAAAATTATTCTTGATTCAAGTAAGTTTTTATTGATTAAGGAACTTTTTTATTCAAAAATTCGTAATAAATTTCAACTAGCCAACAATTATGTGGTTGCCAAGTTCATTTCATAACACTCAGTAGAGATTCTGAATAGATGAGTGAAGTGAAATAATTTGAAACGTTTTGAAATTTTAAAGGCTACTTAAAATTTCAAGTAGTAAACAAAAAGCAAAATAATTGGTATAAAAAATTTTGTACGAATATTTTTGCACCTATGTAAATGAATTGGCCCAAAAATGAAAACTATATCTTGCATCAAGTTCTTTAAATTCATAATCTCGTTTTAAAGGGAAAATTATTATAGGTACTGTATTCCAAATTTTGAATATTTCTAACGTTCAAAATGTTGTGAGCAAAAAAAAAAAAAATTTTTTTAATTTTCTAAAACTTTTTCCTAATAAAAATATCGTGTACCAAAAATTAAAATAGACTTGAAAACAACATTCAAGATTTTATAATACCGAGTAAAACTGATTGTCAGAATTAAGGTGAATTTTCACAATAAACACTTTGTTACTGCTAAATAAATTTTTGACCATAAATTTTAAAATTTACCTCATATTCATTAAATTTAAAAGTTCTTGTCACTGGTTATTAATGATCAAAAGATTTGATGATCGGTAAATGATATTTAGAATAAATCAAAAGTTAAGTCATTTACTACTAAGTCTGTTAGCGTAATTTTTATCACGTTTTTCCTATTGCAGCTGTTTCATTGAAATAATATATATATATATTTATTTATTTATTGTCTGTCTTGGACTAAGTGAAAAGAGCCAAGCTGTGAAAATAATTACATCTCGAAAGACAGAAAGTAAGAGAAGAGAAAAAAACGGTTCCCAGGATTCGAATGGCATCGTCTGTCTCTTATAAAGGGAAGATTGTTTGGGGGGAGGATTGGATGAACGCTACACGGCAGAAAAAATAAGAGTTTGAGTAAGAGAGAGAGAAAAGAACGAAAAAAGTAAAGGAGGGGCTACATTGAACTCGAGACGATGCGAGAGTAACACCAAACGCTTTATAAGGGGAGATATACCTCTGCATCTGCCCCTTCGTTGTAATGATATCTGCCCAAGAGAAAAAAATTTATTGAACGCGACACTTGGCCATCAATTTACCTCATAAATGGAATTTCGTACTAGCACTTTCAAACGTGATGTATCGCACCATTTTGGAGTATCATATCAATCCATGTGACCAATACATTTGATAACTGTATTCATACATGAGACTTTTATATTTTTAATTTATTGAGCGCGGATATTATTATTTAAGCTGTTGAAAACAGTAATTACTAACAGAAATTAGACAAAGAAAAAGGGATATTGCTTTTTTTTTTTTTTTAATTTTCATCAAAGATTCTCCGTGGAAAAAAATATATAAGATTTCATTTCATCAAACATATAGGCAAATACACAAAAAAATTAAACTCTCATATATATTTAATCTTTCATGTATTTTTATTGAAATCGTGCATAAACAATTTTTCAGACGCTTGTCTGTATTTTTATATATTATATTTTTTTCGTGGAGGGAAAGAGACAGTTTAGTTAAGATTGATAATTATACTTAAAAAAAAAACCTCGATTTTTGGTCTTTAATTGGAAATCTTCAAATTCTACATACTAATAGCCAGCACAGACCCAGAAACAGAAAAAAAATTATAGGAAAAATTACAACTATCTTGTCGTAATCACGCAGAAAAAAAAATTTACTTGAATTAAAAATAATTTCGAAGTACATCATATTCTTGGTTTGAGTAGAAAAATTTTTAAACTAAGAAAATTTTCTTGGTTTAATTAAGTTTTTCTTGATTCAAGAATTTTTCGTCTTGATTCAAGAAGATGAAACTTTTCAAAATTATTTTCTTGGTTCAAGAATTTTTCACTTGATTCAAGTTAATTTTTTTTTTCTGTGCACAAAAACTATTCGAGTGTAATTATTATTTTGATTCTATAATTCTTAACTTCCAACATTTCAATTAAAAAATACATTCCATAAGTCGTTTTATAATTTTAGATACGTAAGATTGAATTTGACTTTGGTTTTAAAATTATACAAATTGAATCCATTATTATTTTTCTAGCATTGAATTTCACAGAATAAATTTATTGATAAAAGTAAATTATGCTAAGAATATGTTAGCAAAATTTGTACTGTTTCTGACCCAATCGAGAAACGCATCGTAATCATTAAAACTTAGCATCGAGTATGAGCATATTAATTTTAGAGTAATTACTCGCATGGGAAATTTACTAAATTACTTGTAAGTAATATTTAAAAAAAAAAAGTCTTTTATTACTACACTGATTAATTATTTCAGATAGTTATGATTAGATTCCATTGAACATTCAAACGTTCTATTAAATTAAAAATAAATATCAATATGTCCCTATTCCTGTGTTTCGTGTATCCAGACCACCAAAAATATGACAAACAAAGAATTTACAAACTTACTTTATTCAATAGTCGTAAGTAGGTAATTACCCAATAATTTGACAAAGGAAAAAATTATTTTCACATTAAGGTAGTTCTACTCTACTCAAAAACTGATAGAAAAATCTATCTACATCTGCAGTGTGGAAGAGACCAAAGAATTTCATTCAACTTCGAAGAATTTCACTATTAAAGAAATAATTTATAAAATGGTTATAAACACACAGAACGATAGAATAAATTAGTTGAAAGAGAAAAATAAAATTTTATTCAATAATCAAATTGTTTTGATGTGGACTTAATAATCTTTAATAGCTGTAATCGAAAGTTACTCAACTAATTATTTCGGTGACATGACGCATAAGATGATAAATCAGCTATCGTAGAATCAGAAAAAGAAATAAATAAAATATTTATATCCGTATAAAACTTTTTAACAAGTCTTAATCTCCATGATCGACAAAAACACGGAAATTCCTTTCTTCTGTGCATATATTTACGCAGCGGATTTATAAATGTATAAAAAAATTAACTTTAAACAAGCAATAAAACCATCAGATATATTTAACATTAAAACTCTTAGTTAAGGTAATTAAATGCTGCT
Organism: Cotesia typhae; assembly: GCF_013202065.1. Lineage (NCBI taxonomy): Eukaryota > Metazoa > Arthropoda > Insecta > Hymenoptera > Braconidae > Cotesia > Cotesia typhae. Next base: position 16,229,496 of record NW_027423774.1, read on the forward strand.
TTAGAGATAGTTTATTTTTAAAAGGATTGAAAATATTCGATGTTTACTTTATAATGAAACGTCGATCTGAAAATTCGAGAGTGGGAGGAGTGAAAAAAATTTTATGTATATACAAAGTTCTCATGCTGAGACTCATTATTTATTATTTTATTTTTCGTTCTCTTTCCGCTAAATCTAAAAAAATTTACTTAATTAATCCACTCATCTCATAAATTGCTTTTATATACATATATCTTGATACAGTTTATTTTAAATATCTGGAAAAAAATATATCTCTCGAATAAAACATAAATTATTTATTTAAATTGAAAGCATAGAGAGGGAGAGATGGATGATTATTTTTCTCAAGCTAATTCTTTGAACATGCAGATCGTAGAAAACAGATTAGTCGATAGAGAAACTCGAGATCTTCGAAGACTAGAAATTCGATATCTATAGGCACATATTTTAAATGACGATTCAACAAAATAAAGTATAGTACAAAATACCAGAGGTCTCTTTAACGCCGTATATACCCTATAATTACACAAAAATAGTCGTGTCAGCGTCAGCCGTTTTCCATATACATCCAAAGATTCGAAGGAAGAATTTTTGTAAATAAGTGTACGTCGCATATATATCAAATTCGATGATACCTGTCTGTCTCTAACTACAAATTAAAAAAATGAAGATGATGAGCATTAGTTTTTAAATTACACACATCTCAGTTTTCAGATATCTCTTGTCGTTTACATATATAACGTATATCTAAGTTTAAAAACTTTTAGTAGTCTCTTATTTGGCGCTTAAGGATCGATAACCGTTTAAAGAACAGAAAAAGGATGATACTCGATATTCGCTGAAGAACAACGGTAAAGGATCCCAAACAAAAGCATTTGAATTTAATTATATATATGTACTATGATATACAACATATAACGGAACAAATACTTCAGTTAGGATTCGGTTACTAATATTATTATTATTATTATTATTATTATTATTATTATTATTATTATTATTGTTATTGCATTTAAAAAATTAACATTCTTAATAAACTTTTCATTTCAAGAATTATTTAATTATACATATGATAAAAAAATCAGAGAACCGGATTTTATAACTTGATATAATGAGTTTGAAAAATTTTGTAAGATGTTGCATCATTAACTTTAATGAGTTTATTTTTTTACTATTCCATCTGAAAAATTAAATTGTTAATGAATTTTATAATTTTTTTTTATATAATTATGAAATAATAAGAACACCCATGGAGTATTTTGTTTCACATTATCGAGAAAAAATTGATTTATTTCTTAAAACAAGAAAAAAAAAAGGGTGCGTGTACTTATGTACACGTGTAAGAAGTTATACTTCTTTGGCATAATAATTTTAATAGTTTTTTAATACTTTTAACATTTAAAAAAAAATAGTTTTTGATTGTATGCAAATAATTAATTACAATAAAATAATCCAAGACTGGAAAAGGAGTTATTATAGTCAATAAAGTTCAGTTTACATTTGAAAAATTAAATAAATAAATATTTATTATTATTCTCTTACATTAAGTGTAACATAAATTCTATTATTATTCGAATGTTGTTTTTAAATTATGTTTATTATTATTAATTATTAATTATTTTATTATATTATTCACTCAATTTAATAATAAATATTAGAAATTAATATTTAAATTTGATGTTCAATTTTAATTTTTTATCATAAATTTTTCACTTAATGTTTTATTAAATTTATTGCTTTTTTTTTTTTTAAATATTAAATAATTAATAATAAATATTTAACGTTAATAATTTAATAATATTTAGTATGAATTATATTAAATAATAATTTTGTCATTTATATTACTAAATAATACATACAGATAGAGTTAATCTAAATTGTATTGGAGCACTTAGGAAGGTTGATGAGCATAGTTTTTTCACAAATATTTTCTAATATTAATTAGTATTGATTTAAATATTTAATTCAAATCACTTCTGATTATAACACGTGTTTTAAATGTAGAAACTCAAAGCATGTGGATAAATAATATAAATATAAATACACAGTGAACACAAGCGGCGTGCGTGCCAACATGCGCCACTAATAGAGGTTCTATTTCTATTTTGTTGGTAGCATTTTTTCCTCAACTTAATGAGCGATTTAGTGGGCAACTTCATTTCTGTTAATTTTGTGTCACGGTGTGCGCGCGCATCGTAAAATTTCACTCTCATCAATTTTTCATAACGCGCCTAAAGAAGTATAACTTCAAAAAATATTCTGTCAAGACAAAGCCCCCTCTTTAAGTCAGGCATTATGAATTTTTTTATCCACTATGAATACAATTGAGAGAAAGATATTTGAATGGTCACTTTGCTGTCATCAAACTAAAAAAATTTAGGCGATTTACCGAGTACAGATATCCGTATATATAAGCTAAAACGACCCTCGATATTTTATATTTTGGTCTCATTTTACTAAAAGCTGATCATATTTCATTCATGATTCTCACTTTTACAGTCTATTCGTACAATACTCTCTCCATCCTTACATACGCAATAATTTTTTTCCTTCATTCTCCAGTTTATTTAGTATCTTTCAAACCTTAGATGTATTATCGAACTGTAACCTGACTTCTTATGACATATCTGGATTGGGGATGTAATTTTTTTTCAATACTTAAATTCAATTTTTAAATACCGAAAAAAACTCTAGCAACGCATCTATATGGGCGAAGTACGTATAGAGACACGGTCATTTGTCCGCAAATTTAACCAAAAATAGAGCGACTCACCTATTTACTTTATGCGTCATCTGAAAACGATAAAAAATTTTTTTTATCATTTCTATTGTACCTATCATTTCTAGTCTACCAATCTATTCGCACCCCAATGGAAGTTTTTTAATGTAGGAAATTTACCACTGAATCTAGAAAAAATATTTACGGTATTACGGAGGAATAATATATGGTACAAGGATCAAATAGCATGACCTAAAATGAGGAGCGTGGAAATTCGGAATTCTAGTGCATTCGTAACGGACTTGTCTGCACGCGTAGACTTTTCATACAAATGAATTCAAAACTCGTAATCTGCCTCTTAAAAATTCATTTTCAATAGATTAAGGATTAAGTTACTTGCAGATTTTAATTTTTTAAGATAGTAGAAAAAAAGGCATTTAGTTACATCCGACATGGCAAGATAAATTTCGAAATATTTTTTGGACAGAAATGAAGATACAGTTATATTTAAATCATATTATAAAAAATTTACCCAAATAATTTTTGAAAATTTTTTTCAATCAAGAACATATATAAAACTTAACGCTATCGTGAAACCTTGATAAGCAAAACTCGAAGAGGTTAAAATTTTTTTCGTACACAGAAAAAAAAATTTATTGACTGGAGAACAAAATTCTTGGTTCAAGAAAATTTTCGGATGCCTGAAGGAAGACCGAAGTTGTGTTGGCCGAAGTAAAAATTTTTCTTGAAATTCTATTCTTGGTAGAAGTAATTTTTTCTTGATTCAAATTATCATAAATACTTGATACAATAAATTTTTATATTTGATCAAGATTTTTAGATTTTAGGGAAGCAACGCCACCTAATTTAGCTGAGAAAAAAATTTTCTCACCTTGAGAACATTTTTCTCTTGAATATTTGATACCCATTTTATATTATTTTGGCGTGCAATTAATCATATTGAATAAAAAAAATGATTTAATATTATTTGATCTTCCCACACTGAAAAAAAAAATTTGCTATCATAACCAAAGTCAGGATTACGCAGCTATTTGTTATGATAACAAAACTATCTTGGTTAACGTAACAAAGTAACATTTGTTGTGGTAAGTAAAGTGAAGTTGCTGTTTTAACAAATAGTATGTGCTAAGGAAATTTTTTGAATACTCTCGAAACATAAATTTGTGAAAATTTACTTGAATAAATGAATATTCACTTTTTCCAAGTGCCAATCGAACCACTAGTGATTCAAAGTGGTTTGATTGGCACTTGTAAATAGTAAATATTCACTTATTCAAGTGCATTTTCACTAATTCATGTTTAGAGAGTACGCATAGAATTTTTTCCATCTGATACATTTCTAAGGCTGATAGTCAGTAGAGGAATTAGGGGCACGAAGGCCCCCCTGGGGCACGACGGCCCCCCTCAAAAAAATTTTTTTATATGAATTTTTGGGGAGGGGGCCGTTGTGCCCCAGAAAAAAAAATGGTTTTTCTTCGATTTTTTGCAAAATTTCGACTGATTTGTTCGAAATAGATGGAAAGTAAATATATTTGATGGTTTAAAGCCACAAAAAGGAAAAATCGGCTTAGGGGGGCCTTCGTGTCCCAGGCCCCCCTATTAATTTTAGTTGTAAACGTGATACTTAGCTCAATTTAGACAGATAGTTATTTTTCAGATAAAAATTGTAGACAATTATATAATCATTACATAATCAATTTCGGGAACTTGGAAAATAGTAAAAATAATTAAAAATATGCTGTATGGCATATTAAAAAAAAAATTATCATCTGATTATCAATGTCGACGTTCCGGAAATTGTTTATTTATTTATGAAACATGGATTAGAATCTACAGAGTAATGGTGAACAAAGTTTTCTGAGTTACTTTTATATTAATTTAATAATTTTTGTTTTACATAACATTTATTGTAAGTTCAATACTAATAAATATATAAACATACATACAAACATATCTAACAATTAATTATAGTACAATACGTATTTTTTAAAAGTTAACAAACATGATATTTTAAAACAATGAAATTTTCATTATTAACTGAGGTATAAATGTAGAGAGGAAATGGGTCAAGTAAGTCTTTAACATTGACAAATATAATTTTCTCATCGGTTTTTACTTCGTATGCCCATACATGTTCATTAAACCCTAATAGGTCAATACTTTTGCATGCAAAAACTAATTCATTACGATCATGAAGACTGATGATCAATTCAATTAAAGCAAATGTTGGGCAGAGATCTTTCGTTCCAGTAAGTAGAACCATATTTTGGGTATATTTAATACTTTTATATTCTACCCATCGAAAAAAACTTTTTTGGAATTATTTAATGCTTCATTTGAACAATTATACTTCGACCATGTTTTAGAATCAATTTTCATTTTAATACCAGTAATTTTTTCATCTGTAATAGATCTATTTGTCAAAAAACGATAATTTAAATTTAGTTGGTGCTTTATCGCGATAGATTTACAAATATTTACGCGAGATTTATTAATTGATGCCGGTACTGTTAAATTTGTATGCTTAGATTCAGCTCTGATTGATGATAAATGTGAGCAAGGACCACTTTCTTCACACGTTTTCTCGTAGTGAAGAGAAATATGGCCCTTTGGTTTCATAGATTTACCGGTCAATTCCTTATACAGCTGCCAGTGTCTGATTACAGTGGTATCAAATGCATTTATTTGATCATTTGTAATTTTTTAGCTAAAATAAAATCAAATATTTCTCGCAAAATAACATATAATTGCCAGTAAAGGGTTATCTTTCGACACTAAATCTCCAATGATTATTCCCAATAATCTAACAAACGTGGTTAACTCTGAAGCTGTCATTTTTAATTTATTATTTTTGCTCAAATCATCATCTCTAATAAATGGAGGTTTGTTTAGGGAATCAATAGGCCCATAATCAAAAACTGCTAATCTTTCATTCAATTCCGATACAGAAAACTCATAATATTCACTATTTTGTGAAGTAATTGCACTTAAAATTTCTATTAAATCATCATGAGCTATCCCTTCTCTAAAGTCATACATTTCGTCGACAGAAAAATTTTCTACGGCATGGAATGAAGCTGAATTAAATACACATTTTTCTCGTATACCTGTTAGCGTAATATTGTTTGTTTTAAGGTCTGTCTCGTAGTTTTGTACAGTTCGAGTCAATTCAGGGGATAAAACAATGGTATGTTGACATGTATTTTTGTCCATTTTACAAAATCGACAATAATAAGTTGCATAAAACGATTCAGTAAAGCCTAAAAGACCATGTAAGCCAAGGTTATCTCCTTGGATGAGACCCAACACAAAATAAACATGTTTTTCACCTTGATTTGTTAAAATTTTAATTCCTTTTTCTTCCAAAAATTTTATTTCCTTAATGAGCGGGCGGTAAATGCGAAATGTTCGATTTTTTTTATTTTTATTTAAACGAATCCAACTGTCATACAATAAAACAAGGAAATAATTTTCTAATTTTGACCGGCATTCTGATGATAAACATGGAATTGATGCGTAAATGGGCATAATCTTTCCTGATCGAGAGCCTAGAGGATTATTAACTTCCACGTCATCACCAGATAAAAAATATGGTATCACAATATCATCATCTTTGTATTCAGATCGTTTTTTAGCCCATGATTTACACTGAATATAGTTTTCAATTACTGCTTCATTATTTTTAAGTTGTTCCATATAATTTACCGTGTCAGTTAAAGCATTAGGTTGCTGAAAAAAATTTTTGAACGTTGCACGTAATGGTATAAATTGTCCACATATGTCAATCATTTTACCCTTAGAGCCTTTTTTTGATTTTGAAATAACATAAGCACGATCAATAATGTACGATTTCGGTTTTACATAAAAACCTGATTTTTCAAAATACTTTAACCGTCGATGCTCTGTATCTAAATCCGCAAAAGTATGTTTTATATCATCAAACATTTTTTTAATTACATTAATATCTTTATCGGAACAGTTTGAATTAATAAGAGTATTTTCTACTTTTGATTCTAATATACCTATAAAAGAATCACCCAAGAAAACCTTAATATCATCGATAATAGATTGAACAATATTTTTAGACAAGCGAAGATTAGCGTACAAGTTTGCTATAAGTTCTACTGCTGCTTTATTAAGGGCAGTTTTAAAATCATTCGCTGAAAAACCCGGATTATTTGTATTTTGCTGAAAGTTACTCTGAGTATTACTATCATAATTTAGATTTTCCCTATTAGAAAATTCTCGAGTTTCATTCATCAAATTAATATTTATATCATTTACAACTAATGAGTTCAACTGGCAATCATGTATTCTCTGTAAATGTTTTTGAAAGAATCTTTTGTGCTAAAAGTTGAGTAACAATTCAATTCTCCACAATTGTATACATTTTTACATCTGGATGTTGTTCAACGATATGAAAAATGAGTGTATTAATACAATCAATTTGAATTGAACAAATACTGCAAGTAGGCATTTTAAATTAAGTAATTATGTTGCTAACTAACTAATTATAAACATTTACGGAACTGTAAAATTAAACCATCAATGAAATGCAACTGATTTTAACTTAATAATTAAACTTAATTTTAGGGAGTAAAATGTTTGTACTCTCCAATCAATGTTTCGACGCTTATATAATGGCTGTTGTATGTGTCATCATATGGCAAACCCCAAAGAACTATTTGGAAAAACTGCCATATTGGTGCCGATTCAGGGGGGTAAATTGCGTTGAGAGCGAAAATACACTTAAAAAGCAAAAAAAAAGCTTCTAATAGAGAATTAACTTCATAACGATAGTCTGCATGCAAATAGAGGAAGATTTGAGAAATGTTTTCAATTGGACCCACAACAACAATGAATGGTTGTAAAGTACACTTGTATTGAGCAAGCTTGTCGACTTTTCTTGTCACTATTGCTTCAATGTTGCCAACAACCTATGAAAAATTTTAATTTTATTATAAAGAAATATAAATAAAATAAAACCTCAAATCACGTAAATGTCAAGTCGAATGTTCAACAGAATAAATTTTTCTGACCATTCATTTTTCCTACAACAAAATCATATAAAATAAATATTATCTGAAAATTAATTGGTTATTTTTACTCTCAAATTAATATAAAGAAACATCAAATTTATTGTAGAGAACAGATTGGAAGTAAAAAAATTAATTTGGAAAACTTAAATTAATGTTTTTGAATCGAATAGATATAAGTTTTCCAATAGAATAAAATTGAACCAGTAAATATTTCGCAATCAGAGGAATTTTCATTCAATTCATGTTAAACTTTTCAATTTTACTAAATTAACTTCTGCATGAACATTCAAGTGGAAATTCACTAAAATATTTGTTAAATAAATATTATTAATATTAAACTTACTGATACTTGTAATACGAATCCTCTTCGCATTTCTTCGTGAGTTGGACGAAAATGTTTAATAATTTTTTTATTTTGGATTGCATTACAAACACCGAATAATAAGGCCAAATGAGTTAAAATAAACGCGGTTTTTTCGTCTAAATAAATAAAGAAAATTATATAAAGTAATATACTTTACGACCTTTTAATTTTACAGCTTGTTTGAATTAGATAGATTTTATGTACACTTACTTTCACTTATGTCAGTAACAGAATCATAAAAATATCCCTATCGATCAATTTTTATATAAAAATTGTTCCACTTTTCTCCAATTTTCCGTTGCAATCTGGTCTCGATCAGGATATAAAGTATCAAAATCTTGTTTAAGCTAAAAAATTATATTTTTTAATATAAATTATTCCCTTCCATCAGAGCAAGAGTCGGAGAAAAAAAAATAAACAGAAAGAAACATTAATTGTTTTAACAGCAACATTATTATATTCAAAAAAATTTTTTGAATTAAAATATGTTTAAGGCATTTTGTTCGTTATATAATAAACAAATTAGGTTGATTGGAGCTAAAAAATATAGAACTAAGGATATAATTTCCACGAATATGTTTCTGTCAAATAAAACAAAAAGAAATTTCGAAATAACAATTTGTATTTAATATGAGTTGATTTTAAATTATTCAAGAACTTTTTCACTTGATTTAATAAAGTTAAGTTCTTTGAGATTATATACCAAATTTTTTCTTGTAAATCGATTGACTTATTTTATTTCTATTGAAAGATGTCTAATGAGAAATTTTTATTATTCTGTTTAGTAGTTAGTTTTTAATCATATTTACATTGAAAAAATTATTGTTTTATCAAATAAAATGAATACGACTATAAAAATTTCTATCGCTAATTAATGTATTTAATAATACGTAATAAACTAATGAATAATATTTCTCAAAAAATCGCATTGAAATCATAAGCCACATATAAATCTGTTAATTTGCTCGAAAAGTATCTTCGTTGAATAGTTTTTGAAAGTGTTTTTAAATAAATTAAAATTTTTTGTAAGTCTTGTAAATTTCAAATTTTTTCAACGATCTATTAAAAAGCTCAATTATATAAAAATAGATGTAATATGGAAAATTCTGATCTAATAAACCGCAAAAAGTTTCAAAAATAGCGAGCAATTTCATTTAATTTCTTAATTTTACGTTAATAAATTATCTTAAGTTAAATTATAAATAACAGCGCATTTGGCATACCAATAAATAGCCTCTATCATCTTTGAAAGCGAAAAATTCAGACAAATAATTATAAATTTCAAAATCATAGTTTTATAAAAGATTTCTTCTTTCATCGAAAGTAGCTTTCCAAAGCACTAAAAATTCATTTAAAGGTACATCGAGGTCTTTCAAAGATTCTAAAGTTATAGTCGAGCCATCATTTTCACTTTCTACACTTTCGTTATCTATAGTAAAAAAAATATTTTTATTAACTTTTGAAAGAACAATCAAAATATTCATTATTAAAATATAGATCGGAAATTTTGTACACAGAAAGAAAGATTAATTTCAACCGAGAAAATTTAAAAATTCGCTGAAAGATCTAAGGTTACTTGAAGCCAAAACAATAGGGGAGGGTGGGGCAGGACGGCCCACCTAAGCCGGTTTTTATTTGTTGTGGCTTTCAAGTTTTTCTTTTCTTTTACAATAATAATCTAACGCGGTTAAGTAAGAAACCCACATTTTGAAAAATCTCACGTGAGATTGGGGGATGGGGGAGGGGGTTGAATAAAATCTCACGATATCTTACCAAGGGGGAGGGAGGGTCTGAAATTTCAAAAAAACACCTCACGTAATTAATGAACGCCCCCTTACCAAATGTACAGTACCGATAATTACATTTATGAATATTGTGAGGATTGATTTATAATAATTCTAAATGATAAATCTCACTCCCACAGGGGGTTGCAGGGGTGAATGTCAACAATAAAAATTGTAAATTTTCGACATTAGTTCTTACACACTTGCAATTTGGTAGAAATCTTCATGTATAATCTTCGTGTCAAATTCAGCTAAGAATTGATCTTATTAATTAAATTCCAACCTCAATCAAAATTGTAGGGGTGTTAATAACGAATAATTCTTATTTCCAAACAATAGTTTTATACAAGTATATTTCATATGCAGGATGTGTCAGAGAGATGAGTAGAATAGAAAAATTGTTGTTGTTTATAAATTAGAACTTTTTGAAACATGAAATCTAGAACATGTCATTCAATTTTTAGGATGATCCTGAAGGTCTTAATAATTGTTATTTTTCTTTTAAATAAAGAATTTGTTATTGTTATTCACAATTTTTTCGAATGGTCTATTTCGCCCTAAATCTATAAAATCAGCTGAAAAATATGATTTTTACTTCATTAATCATGATTAGATTATAAAGTTATAAGAAAACTTCTTCTTAAAACTTTTCAGTGGCTCATTTTGCCTTTGTTTTCACACGTAGGGCTAACAATTCATCAATAACCCGAATTTGTCGTGATTAAAAAAAAAAAAATTTTTGGTCAATTTTTGAGGTGGGCCGTCTTGCCCCACCTGGGCCGTCCTCCCCCTACCCTCCCCTAGTTCATAACACAAAAAAACTTTTCTTGAATATCAAAAAAATTATACTTTCACCGAAATTTGTTTGATTGATTAGAACAATTCCTTAATTAAGAAAGTTTATATACATCAAATAATTTTTTTTCTGTGTAAAATTTTCTTGATAATATACAATACAATCTTAAACTTTTTCTTACGAAATTTTCTTATTACCTTCATTTCTCTTACGCTTATTTTTGTTAATGGAAATCAAACCAAGCTTAATCATTTCCCGTCTCGTATTTGACCATCGTCGGTATAATTTGCCATGGCCAGCTACAAACTGTCCGTTCTCAGTAATAAAAATGTACGTCAGCTATTATTACAATTAATTCAAAGTTTTATTGAACAATCTTATTAGATCTTCAAAAAAATATTTTCTTCTTAAAAAATATAAGACCCTAACGAACCTTGTTTTCTTTGGGAAAAAGCTCTACAATGGCCTCAGCTATTTCTATGAAACGTTTTCCTGATATGCTGCAAAAATTACAAAATTTACGAGAATTCGAATCGAATTAAAAGGTAAGTTTTACTCAAAAAAAAAGCCTAAACAATAGTTAAAACTTAAGACCCTACATGCAACTTCTTGCTATATTCAAATGGTCTAAAAATTTCATAGCAATTAATTTTTTAAATCGCTAAACTTTTTAAGATCTTTGGAAAGCGTTTTTTAATTTTTTTGAGTAATTTAAATGTTACCTCTTAAGAAGAAATGAATGTTACTTGACACAAAAGAGTATAATTTGATTTACTGACCATTTGTCAAGGCTACTTTTGATTTCATCATCAATAATTATGTCGACGAGTTTATTCCGATCGTGTTCAGTGAGACCTTCATAATTTTTTTTACGTTTTGGATTTTTTTTATATGAAGCAAGAACTTTTTTACCAAAACTGGATTTTTTTAAAAGCTCTTCTAGTGTCTATTGATAACATACAGTGAAAAATTAATAATCAATAGAATAAATAAATCACGCATATTATGACTCTCTTATCTAAAGTAAAGCAAAAAATCTCTCAAATGAAAAATTTTGGTTTCATTAGATAAATTTAAAGGTATAAAATTTACGTACTCAACGCTAAGCCTTAAGTTAAATGTTAAAAGTATAAGTAAAATTATGGGGTAATACCATCGATTCACTAAATAAAATAGGTCTCTGATTTTCTCGCGGATTTTGGGGGATAGGACTCTCATCACTCGGATCAGAATCCAAATCAGCAGGCCGTGGATCATCTGATGCACATAGCAGATGATTTGAGTAATATCAATAGTCTTTTTTAAAATTAGAACGAGTATCCCTGATTAAGAAATCTAATTTGAAATAATTTAAAATGATTTGAAATGATTCAAATGCATCGGATTTTAATACTATATAGATCTACAGTTAACATGAAAGTAATCATTTCAAATCATCTTTCTGAATCAGGGATAAACAAATTACCATTCAATGGAGTATTTATTTCATCCACGAAGGAAGTGGAAATGAGTTCTGTTGGAGCAAGCGAAAGACTAGACGCACTAAAATCACGCTGGTGACTCTGTTTCTGTGATAATAAATTCAATTAAGTATTTCAATTTATTGTAAACCTTAAATTAATTAAGGAAAACGCATCAAATTTTCAATCTAAAATTTCTGAATGAAAAAATTTTTGTCAGTGTAAAAATATTAATACATGACATCTAAACGAATAATAACAATTAATTATTAACGCTTAACCTTAGCTGAAGATTCTTCCAAATTAGTATTACTAACAAGATTTTTTAAATTATTTCGGAATTTGATTTGCTCGCCTAGTGATAAATTTAATTGTTTTAAAATATAGTCATCAACGGAAGGCAGAAGGTCAACTGTAATCTCTTGACCTGTGGATATTGTTAAAATTAATTGTTTTTCAATTAAATATTTACAAAAAAGTTATTGATTTTACATTCGATACAGAAAAAAATATTATCTAAGTCCAAAAAATGATTGACAACCGTGAAAATTTTCTTTATAGAGTAAAAGTTTTTAAATTTCACAAAATATTTAAATTTATCAATTTGTTAAACATTTTTTTCTGTGAATAAATTTTTAATTATTTTTTATTACAAATGGTGAAAACCTTTCATATTGATACTAACCAATGAACTTGTTGATTGATTCGTCACTTATCCCCCAATTTCTTAACAAATCATACATTTCTTCATTGTCCATTTAAATTGTAATTTTAATCAAACTTGAATAACTATGCATACAGTAAATTATAATTTGATCACTTCCTTTTTATCTCTTAAATAAATAAAATAACTTGGTAACCAAGAATATGAAATGTTAATAAAACCTGATTTATTATTTTGCCTAATACATGTCATTTGTTTCAACGGCAACTTCATTTTACTTGCCACAACAAATATTATTTCGTTGCGTTGACCAAGATGGATTTGTTATCTCAACAAATAACTGCGTAATCCTAACTTTTGTTACAATAGCAAATTTTTTTTTTCAGTGCATTTGACATGTTAATAACTAAAAATATTATGTCTACTGTCCCTACTACGAAGTGTTTGGCAACAAAATTCTAAACCGGACAAACTTAATTAATTTTTATGTAAAAAAATGTGAGGAATTCAATGGTGCTATTTGCCAAACTGCATGAGTAACAGCAAATTAGTTATTAACAAAAAGGTGTGCAAATCGATGCTAGGTCATACTTTAATCGCTATTTATATTATAGTTAATAAAGATGATTGCCTGAAATATTTTTTTTGACAAGCCCCATTATTGGTTCATACCAACCAACCATTTTTTTTATAAAAATCAATTAATTATTAGTCCAAAATAATTAATAAACTTTTACAAGCGAATGCTAACAGCTGAGTGAGTTACCGACGCAGTCCGCGCAGCTCCGAGCGACTGGCGGTGATGCGCGCGCAACTGTTTCGTTCAAATTACCTTTCTAGGTGATGTCTGATAAAAATAATTTAACGTGATAATAATTATTTAAGTATAAAAATAACTACGAAAAAACCATTTATACTAACTTATACTATAATTAACTATTTGCAATATTATAATGTTTTTAACGTCGTCATTAAAAACAAATTAAAATATATTGTAGCCTTTTGTCAAATTAAAATCAGATCTTAGATGTCTAAGTTTCCTGGTATATGTAAGTATAAATGATTTTTTTTCCAGTAATATTTACTGATAAAAATAACAGTAAAATATATAAAATCAATTAACCTGCATTACCTCCTTGAATTAACAACATCAAAATTAAATATAGACATATTTGGCCTTATCATAAAATTTTTTCACGGTTTGATATTAACAATCCTTTCATCTCATTTGGCATTTTATCAATTCTTATTGAAATGATTTTCTATGAAAAATGATTTTTTTTATCAAGAACTTGAGAAAAAATTTTTAAATAGATTGATAAAAAATAACCGTTGGTCACTTGAAAAATCTACCTGAATTACACCGAAAAAAGGATCTAAAAGACTTTTATCCTTTTAAATACAACCGACATGTCTTTATAGAGAATCCTTTGCCTGAGGAAAGAATAAAATAATCAGGTCAGTGTCGGTTGCAGGTCAAAGTTCGGCCAATCGGCAGCCGGACGATCCCTTCAAGTGGAAGGAAGTCTGAAAAAAATGATAAAATGGCTTTACGCCCGATAAACACAAATTAAAATTCGCGCATGGTCCCAGATGATTTGCTGAGTGGGGTTGAATTCGGACGAATGAGAAGACGAACAATCTAAATGCATCTACAGAGTATATAATATCTAGGACACCTTAATACCTAGGTCCGAGTTCGTTGGCTTTGCCTTTCTTGTGTCCCGTGTCCTATGTCTTGGTGTCGTGGTGTCTCTTGTCTCTTCTACTATGTAGCGTACATATTCAAGTATTCTAGAGCTCGGCCAGAGCTCTTTAGATGTCCGTTGTAAAATTGGACTCTATGAGGATTAAGGGCTGTAGGTATTACCCAAATTCACTGGCATGCAGTTCATACAGATTTGAATATCAATCCTAGAGTGAAAAGGATCGCTTGAGGGTGAATCCAGAGTTGTTTTTCAGTGACCCTGATTTTAAACGTTATCCGTTATCTTTTGGTAGACGATTAAAACTGCTGTGCTTTATTGGAATAGCTATAGATTTAATATTTGGCTTACACCAGAACGTATTGAAGTTTATTAAAGAATAATCTATAAACTATATTAGCTAGAGACCGACAAAACGCGGTTTATAAAGTTTAGCTTGAAAGTAGCAGGAAGTTCCAGCGGTAGTCTGCAAGTTGTATGTTTATTTGCAACTTTGCAAAGTTGTATTATTATTTGATTAAAGTTTTTTTGAGGTGATAAGAAATTTTGCAATCCGTCAAAAATGGTATTTTTATTTTTTTTTTCTTATTAGTCAATGAAATATCAAAAAAAGTTAGACTTTTGACAATTATTATTTTATTATTGTTAAATTTATTGCCAAAAATAATATAATGCATCATAAAATTAAAAAGAAAATTAGGAAAACGGTTGACCCTGAAGGTCATCCCTGCAACTTCCCGTTACTTTCGTAATTAAGTGCTCAAAATTGCGCTTATTACGTTTTTGAACTCGAAGAGCTCAAAAAAAAATAATTTTCATGTAGCTTTCCTAGCTCAAAAGTCTGATAGAAGTTTAATAAAACACAATTTTTTGAATTTTCAAACCGCAATAACTTTCGAATGAATGAACCGATTTTCACGCGGTTGGCGGCATTCGACGCAGTTCTTCAAATTCTATGATACTTTTTTATACACAAATTTATAAGACATTTATAAGAAATTTCGGTGCAATTCGAAAAAAATGCTTTTATTCGATTTCTTTCGTCAACGACAACTCACGAACAAATCAACCGATTTTGACCGGCTTGGTGGCAATCGACGTGGTTTTTTAATTATAAGAGCTGATTAGTTTTTGGAATTGATCGATGTAGTCGTTTAAAAGTTACTAAAAAAAAAACTTGGTTTGAAAAAATTTTTTTTTCGTAGTTTTTTAAGATTCCTCATAATCTACCAGTCGAAATCAGTCCAAATTGTATTCAAAATCTAAGTTTGGTCCAGCCCTTTCAAATGACACCAACCGCAATCAAATCGGCCAAGCCGTTCAAAAGTTATGAGAGGTTTACATACATACACACACATACATACATACATGAATACAGACACCATCGCGGGAATAGTCAGGGAAGCTTCCTAGGACCTCAAAACGTCAAGATCTGATGAAAACTCGATTTTCGGAAAACGGGGTAAAAACAATAACTTCAAGATTTTTGAAAATTTTCAATTTTCTTAGCGGGAAGTCAAAAATAATTTTCAAGCCAAAAATAAATACAATATTCCAATCTAATCAAAGACTGCTTTCAAAAATGTTTAATTTCTCATAAGAAAATTCTCATGCACTTAAATCATCTAATTAACCATTTATGTAGTTCATTAATATAAATTAAATATGTAAATCTTACAGATTTTTATTAATTTTTACAGAGTTTTATTTCGAAAAAAAAGTAATTAAAAATAAATATTAGAGTTATTGTTACAGGACATCCTGCTGTAAATCTATCAAGCTGAATGTTTTCTTTTTATAATAATAGATCACAAAAAATAATAGTTTATGTACGGTAGAGCCAAAACTTCTTTATAAGAAAGAGGAAACAATAAAGAATGAAGAATATTAAAAAGTAGATGAAAAAAAAAAAGAAAAATAAAAATAGTAAATCCATCGAATAATAACGGGACATTGTCGGACCCTAAAATCAAAATACAAGAACCTATCATTTTTACTTTTTTTTCTCTTTTCTTTCAACTAATATGTATATGTACATACATATATATATATATATATATATATATATATATATATATATATATATATATATATATATATATATATATATATATATATATATACGTCTAGTGAAAGAGCAGTTACAAGAATACAAGTGTGGCTCACCACGTAATCGGAGTAGAAATACCAACAGGAGAGTAAAAGAAAGATCTTTGGACGTGATGGTCTGCGCTTCTTGTACTCTGGTTCAAAAAGTATCTCGATCGATCCTTTGCGCAACTTATTTCCAAGAAAAACGTCTTGTAGCGAACAAAATGGACGTCGGTAAAACGACAAAGAAATAACTGCCAATGGGCAAACTAGAAAGTAATATTCCCGCGATCTGGTGGCGCGAAGTGTGGGACTATATGCCTGTATCGTCCAATATTATATTATTAAAGTCCCTTTAGTGAGCTCGTAGATTCAGCAATAATTCAATTAGCCGAAAGAATTCAGTAAGGTGGACACCATTATTCAAGCCTGATGTACCTACTACGCGAGCAACCGATGTTGTATTGGACGGGAATAAATTAACCTCTACACTTTGACTGCTTCTCTTTTCCTCTGTGCACTTTTTTTTAATCTCTGTTTTTTTTTTAATCTTTTTTTTCCTATTGCTGTTGCTAAGGCATAAATTAGAAAGAACAATGCTGTCCCAAAAAAAAAAAACGGACATGAGTCTATATGTGCACATTGACGCATGAACGCACCGTCAGTAGTTAGTGTAGCACCAAATAAATAAAAAGTATTACACATACATACATTGTCCGGCAAATGGACGTTACGTTGCAAATTTTGCATCTGATGGATGAAATATGTATACTGGCCACAACGTGGCCTCCTGAACAATTAAAATTCTTCAATGTATAGTGTTACGGACTTTTTAAAAGTGAATATAGTATAAAAGGCACAGGGTTTTGCTTACAAGGCCCAAAGGGTTGCGTTTCAATTTCGGTGTGAACCGTTATATTGCAATGTCCACAGCCAAAGCATTCGGACATTTTTCAACTGTTTGCGATCTTACTAGAGTTCAACCATATATTTTCTCAAGCTATCAAATTATTTAAATTTTATGCTGCCAAATATATTTAGTTTCAATTTAGAAGCAATTACATTCTCTTTTGACAGTATAAATTCACCATAAAAATACTCAATGTTTCTATTTATAATTTCTTATGTTTGTTAAACATTAATTCTACCATGCAAATACTGATTTGTATAAATAAAAAATTACTGTCGGAAAATTTTTTCATGAAATAAACTTTACATTATTTTCAGTTGTATAATTCTTTTGTAAATTGTGACCAAAAAAACTTGAAGTTTTAATAATTAAGTTTTTTGAAAATAATCTGCTTCAGTGTACAGAAAAACAAAAAACAAAAAGTTTTTTTTTTTAAAGGGTTAATTTTGCTGCGTTTTTTTTAATCAGTTTACTTCAGTATTTTAAAATTAAAATAATAAATAAATTGCATGTATTTTATCCTATCGACTGATTTCGAGAAAAATCGACTTTTTAACTTACAAAACGCCATTTTCAAGTATAGTTAAATTATTGGTACATTAGTGCTAGCATTCTTCGGAATTGACAAGGAAGACACTAAATATTACTCATTCTTTCGAAGAAGATTTGATGTGTCAATTAACCTTTTGTATCAATAGCAATTCACAGATATTAAAAAATATAAGCTTGTGTATCAAACAACATCATAACGACGGTCTCATTTCAAAACACGGTAACTCAAGAATTCTGTCAGCTCATTCTTTCGGTATTGCTGTAATTTTTATCTAAAGTGAATAATCTATTTTTTTCTTAAATAATTTTTATTAATCTATATTTTCTAATGAATTTTGCTATCGTTCAAGGTATGGAGCTATAAAAAACGTCAAAGAAGAATAATTATACTCACTTTTTACTTAAGAGTCCTACACAGAAAAAAAAATTAATTTGAATCAAGAGAAAAATTCTTAAACCAAGAAAATAATTTTGAAGAGTTTCATTGCTTGGATCAAGACAGAAAATTCTTTAATTAAGTTAAATTTACTTGAATCAAGAAAAATTTCTTAGTTTAAGAATTTTTCTACTCAAATCAAAAACATGAAATTCTTCAAAATTATTTACTTAATTCAGATAAATTTTTTTTTTCTGTGTAATAAACGTTCATTAGCAGTTAATATTAATTAGCTGTTCATAAATATTTATAAGCTATGAATTATCAATAGTTAATAAAACTTATTGAAAATATTATCAAATCTTCCTTTCAGTGCACTTTTTAAGCTTTGAAATAAATCAGCAAAATTATCTTTTATTTTAATAAATATCATAACAACAACTGATCAAACAGAAACTTGTATTGTAAGAATTCAGTAAGCTTTATCATCAATTGATTAAAAAATAAACTCAATTAATAAATCGATTACTTCTGTTTATCCCAATGCGTTTATTATACCATTACTTATCTACAATTAAAGGATGCTAAAAACGATTGAACTTGGTGTAACTGACAACTTTAATTTTCAGACTCAACGTTAAAAAGATCCAAAGAAAGAAAATAATATGTAAATAAATTAAAGGTGTATTTCTATAAAAAGAACATAAATAAAATAACAATACATGTTAAAATCAACTTAGTTTTTTGAAGTCGTAAAGAATGACGTCGATCAACTTGGAGAATCGTAAGGTCCGAGAGGGCAGAATGGAAGGTGTTTCCGGAAGGCAGATAAACCGGTACGGCCCGTGCCTGGGTCGGGAACTGACAGTCAACCCGGTTTGATCGGCTCGCGCTTCTTCCGTGTTGCGACCGTTCGGGGTTATTCTCGCATACGTCCGATGACCGGGTCACGGTAAGGGTCAGTGATGTCCGACCGATGACCTGGTCCACCCCCCATATACAATTATAAATGCGTTAAACTTACCCCTTTACAAGATAATATTTAAATCGAGCTGAATGTATAAATCGTACTGACACTGCCGGTCATCCAGCGCACCGTCCGGTGCATCGTTCATCAAGGGTTGCCACTCATACACATTTTATTGCGTGTATTTTCACTTATAAATCCTCAAAGGGACACCGAGAAACCCCTTAGAGAGCTGTCTGCTTCCGTCTGTGTATAGACATATCACTAGGGTCTCTTGTATGAGGGCCTTTTACTTATTTTTTTCTTCCCTTACCATTTTGATATATACCAGAAGAAACAACAAAATATATATATAATGTACGAAGAGGGACACTACAACCTATGAAATCGGACAATGAGAAATTAGATACATGCCGTTGGATAGCCAGCTTTAGTACGTGCAAACTGTAGTACGCAAGTCGTATATTTCACTCACACTTGCCTTTACGTCTGACTAAATTTTTTTTGCTAACTAAATTCGTTAGAATTGTATTCGTCCTGTATATTATTGCGTACTTGTGAATTCTTTAGGTATTAAGTGTTGACCCTTCTTCCCCTTTTTCATGAATTAGTATGACGATTCAAAAAGTTCTCTTAAATATTTTAGTAATAAACTTTAATGAAATTCGGTAATAACATTCCCCCCGGATAATTTAAATGAAATGATTCAGTGCTTTACGTATGAAAAAACTTTTTATAAAATTGAGTCTTTTTTTTGGTTCTAAATCTTCAACTTTCAAAATTCAGTTAAAAATTTTTAGACGAAAGTTGGTTCTTAGAACAATTATAGTTTGAAATGATTTTAGTCTAGACTATGTTGTTTTAATGTATTTAGTATAGTTCAACTTTTCTCCGCGAGATGGCAAGTTTTCTCGCATGTAAGTACTTATCCTTCGTTCCCTTATATGCTTGTTCTGAAAACTTTTATTTTCTCTTATTAAAATAACGAAATTAAAAACTAAAATTAATTTTTAAATAATTCGTAAATTTATGTCTGAAAGTTTTATTTTTTTTTGCTTACATGCCAATTGTATCGAGTTTGGAGCATTGCTGTGAATCCTTAATAAATGCTTTCTTTTTCTTTTAATTTGAGAGTGGTTTCAATTGAAAGTACAGCGATAGTAGTAATGTAGGAATTAATTTTTTAGTTTTATATAAGGGGGAGCAAAACTAATTACCTGAAGAAAATGCTTAGTTTTCGGAGATCCAATCATATTAGATCTTTGTCTTCTCAATTCTATTCAAAGAGAATAAAAAAAATTTTCAGCTGCTAATAAATAAAAAAATTTTTATAGAGTACCCCTAAAAAAGTAAAAAAATTTTTTTTTTGCCAAAAGTTGCACAAAAAAAATTTTTGTTCTTTAAAAAAACAATTTTTTTTTTAAATCTTAAAGTTCAGAGCGGTATTTACATCTATCGTTGATATAATATTTAAAGCTTTGGGGTACTTTATTTCGACCCCCTCCCTTTATCCTCCCAGGTGGAAAAATATTATAATGTCATTATAATGATTTGCGCAGTATAATGACGTTATAACGTCATTATAATGCATGTCAAAAATATTTATTTTTCCAAAATTTCCCATTAAAAATCTAAAAAATACCAAAAACTTTGCTTTAAGATAATTAAGTTTGAGCTGGAAACAGTCATAGTGAGATAGGTCAATTGATAATTTAAAAATAAAATTTTCTGAAGAATCAGGAACTCAGCACTAAAACGTTTTTTCCATAAGCTTTACTTAAACGATTAAATCAAAGGAGGTTTACTCAAATTTCACAAAAAAATTGTATAACAATTCGGGAACACTGCGCCAAAATATTTTTTCTTGACCTTGAAACGGTGAAATTTGAGCTAAATTAATTTATTAATTAATAATTATTGTATCGTCTTGAATTTTTATAATAACTGTTTATTGAAAAACAAGAAAAAGAACTCAAATGTTATCTTAACACAGAGTTTTTGGTATTGTTGACATTTTTGATGGGAAGTTTCGGAAAAAAAAAAATATTTTTGACACGCATTATAATGACATTATAATGCGCAAATCATTATAATGACATTATAATATTTTTTCACCTGGGCTCTACCTAAAAGTAAATGATGTATTTCTTTTGCACAACAAGCAGATCATAAAAAAAAGCCACGAGTTCTCCAACTATCTATACGGCGTCTAGAAATTTTTTTTTTAATGGGTAGCCAAAAGTTGAAACCATTGATATTTTTTTCGAAAGTTATCAAATGTGCATCGTCTATTTTTTAGTAGATTTCATAGAAATCTAACTATTGCATTGGTCCTCATGACGGAACTTTTGAAAAATTTTGCTATATTTCGACTATACTCGTCGAGCTGAGTCGGAAAATGCATATGGTTCAAAAGTTTATATATGTATGTATATATATATCAGATATAACGCGGCTTGTCACGATGATAGCGTCGCCAATTTACGTCGGATCTTTACCAAACTCAACATAATTATTCTACAGATAGATACCGAAGTCAAGTTCGTAGATGAGCTTAATCGGTCAAGTAATTTAGAAATGCCAGGATTTTGAAATTTTCAAAATCATAAAAATTTATATTTCTTCACTTTCTTGCTCGAATAACTCTTGAATGGAATAACTTGTTGAAATTCTGTTAATTGCATCTGAAAGCTCTTCAAATAAGCTTTAATTTAAGTACCATAACATATGAGTAGGTCTAAAATTATTCAGAGATGCCAGGATTCCAAAATTCTAAAATTCTAAAAATTCATATATTTTCACTTTCTAACTTGAATAACTTTTGAATGGGATAACTTATTGAAATTCTGTAAAATGCATCTGAAAGCTCTTTAAATAAGCTTCAATTTGAGTACCATACTATATGTTTTATTTCAAAAGTAGGTCCTATTCCGCTATACCAAATATGAAATTTGCTGTTGCACTCGTTTTACCAAACGTCATCCAAAACTTATCGTTGTGGTTTGAAAATTTAAAAAATCGTTCTCTGTGAAACCTTCATCAGACTTATGAGCTCGAAGAGCTCAAAAAGATAGAAAAGTTATCTCTTTCAGCTCCAAGAAATATTTTCAGTTTCTCAATTAAATTGATCATACACAGATTTCCACATCACCCATGAGGTACTGTGCAAGTGAATGCGTTCCCATTCTTTTACATGGCGGGTCCCCTTTAGGCCTAAACCATGGCAAATCATCAACATAAATTTGTAATTCTACTTTGATGTAATAGTTCACAATTCCTGATTAAGAATACCGATTGATAAGAATTTACAAGTGATCACTATATGCAAAGTGTATATCTGTATATACAAACAAATGATTTGACAATATTTTTAGAGAGGGATATTTCAAATGTTTCTATGTTTCCTAAAAAAAATATTGTCAAATCATTTGTTTGTATATTGAGACAAAGAAAAAAGTATTGAAAAGTATTGGTTTTCTAGTCAATCTAATACTTTTAAATACTTTTTTCTTTGTCTTAATACTTTTTTTTTTATTTAGGGTTATTATTATTACTTCTTAATTTCTATTAAGCTAAATTTAGAAAATTTCAAACACATGTAAGTTTATTTTTCATGTAAAACTGATAGTTTTCTCTCTTTATGTTGATGATTTTAATTCAAAATTTGTATCTTTTATTCATTATCTATTTTTTTCATCATATTTTTTCTTATTTTTTTTTTTTTAATTTTTTTCTAATATTTCTTTATTTCTGCAATTTTATTTTTTTTGGTATGATATAATCTCAATATAAGACATATTTATTTGGTTATCAACATAGTTCTTACGTGTTAATGAATTTATTTAGACTATAAATTCTTTGGTCCTCAACTTTCCGTCGTTAAAGCAATAGCATCTTAGGATAATAAAAATATTTCAAAATCTAATTATATTATGTGCCATGCTCCAGTCTGTAATGGTCATCGATATATGTATGTCGTTTTTTTTTTATTATTTATTTTCTTGTAGATATCTTCTCTAGTACCAAGACAATATAGTTAAAATTCAATTAATTAATTAATTAACTAACGCTTAATTAATATTATTTTTCATTGAATATTTTAAATTTCTAAGTATGCTGGTACACAAAAAAAGACTTATGATCCTAAGGTGGAAATTGAACAATAAAGCTCATCTTAGAACATGGCCTTCGTATTTATCTGTAGAATAAGTACGTTAAGTTTAAAAATGATCCATAATGAGTTAGAAACGATAATTTCGTATTCAATCCAAGTAATTTTTAGATTTTTACATTCATTTTCATGAAATCTACTTCCATTTCGGCTGCCGAATGGCCTTTTTTATTGTACAATCAATGATAAAAAAATAATAATAATTATCACTTAAACATATGTCGTATTGATTTTAAATATTTGATTAATTCCTCGACTTTTCCCAATTTTCATCCATAAAATTAATTATACATCACAAAGACTTCTGCAGGATTTTATTCTCTTTGTTGTATTTATCATTTGATTACATTGTTCTGCTTAAGTATGATATAAAATAATTACATTTTGAAAGAATGTGATTTACCGAGGAAATTATGAACCAATTCAAATGCAAATACAATAAAAGATGTGTTTTTAAAATTCGTTTGTCAGATTTTCTCCTCTTTGCATATATGTATACGTTCGTTAGACTATAATTCAATTCAGTTGCCTGGAAGATATTTTTAGGGCTAGTCTGATTTTTTTAGTATTTTTGTTTTTTTCCTCTTCTTCTTTTCAACGTCCAGTAGCAATTGGATCACCTAGTCGTCAGGAGGAAGATAGAACACAAGAAGGTGCAAGGATAAAGACCTGCTTGGTTGACCGAGTTTGAGAAGGGTCACCTTCCGGGATAAACGTAATCTTCATGGTCTTCAAGCAACAAATTTTCTATCAATGTATCTTAACAAAATTATGATTTTATTTTTATGAAAATCAGATATGGTTAAAATAATACTCTACTTGTTTCGCAACCTATGGAAAACTTTACGCGTGAAAAAATTGTCCAGTATGGCTAATTTTCAAATCTCACCATAATGACCTGATAGAACAACAACTCATGGTCTGCTCTCATCGTAAATGACTATTGTATGCTTTATGTGAAAATAAAAACATAATTTTTTGTAAATTTTCATTTTTAATGGAATTGCAGTTAGATAAGGAAACTATTTTTTTATCTGCTAGGGTCATAAAAATTATTATTTACTATTCGACCCAGATGAACCGATAAATATTTTTAAAATAATCTCTATTAAAAAAAAAATGTACCTCAAATTCTAAAGAAAAAAAAATTATATAAATAAAATAAATGTATGCAATTAGTTGTAAAAATATAAAATTATTGATGAATAATTAAATTCTATTTGTTATAAAATAAAAATGTCGGACGTTGAGTCCGACATAACATCTGCATCAACTAACGTCATGTTAAACAAAAATTAATTTAGTGGTAGATTTAACTAGAAACCGATCGATAAGTTTCTTAATAGATTAAAAAAATGATCTTTTCTTCTATCTAAGGAGACGATTTTGCGATCATGTGCGCTCTGTCGGAAATTGTCAATACTACTGTTGTTCAAAAAATTATATTTAACAATATCAGACTAGAAAAAGGTAGATCATTTTTGACGGATAGAGAATATTCGAAAACATGTTTCTTCATTCCTTCTTTATCGAATATAAGCATGTAGAAGAGGTTATCGGAAGAAGCGTGGAATTTAATAATTATGTATTATTAAGCTATAATCATGGAACATAATTTTGTTAGCACCCTAATACCTGATTCATAGGTTATTCAACTTAAATGATCACCATGATAGGAACGGAATAGAGTTTAAAATGTAGGGAATCACCTACCTTTGTTTTAACGGCATCATAATAATAAGAATTTCAGTCCAAATTATAAGGTCCTAAAAACTATCTTTTAGAATTTTATAAATTACCGATACTAGTGATTAGACCTAAATATAGAAGCAGCAAATGATTAAATTTTTTCATATTTTCAATTATAGCTACTATATAGCTTACAGAAGAATAATTTTTATTATAAATAATCTTTTAAATTCTTAATAAAATGAAAATGATCGTTCGAAAATTTTTGTCCCTAAAAATTGAAACTTCAAGCAAATCATTGATTTTTCCATACTCAATAACATCTATCAACTAATTTTGCCAAAATTAGTGAATTTTTATCGTTTTTTAGGAACTAAAAATTTTTTTTTTATTATTTCGAGTTTTCATTATTACAATGTAATTTCTTAAATAATAGAAGTTGAATATTTCAACCAAGAAAATAACGATTAAGGGCCAATTCGCAAAGCAAAAAATTATGAAATAAATTGATAAGTAGTAAACTTTTTAAAATGGGCCATTGAAATTAATTTGTTTCTTGATGAAGTAATATCCAAATATCTGACTTTCTTACAATAACAAGACAAACGAATAACTTTGTTTGAGTTAAGTATAAACTATTTTTATACATTAGAGCGATGCTTCAGAAAACAAAATATTTTCACAATATCATTAAAAACACAAATTCTCATCTAATGAAAATTTTATTAATAGTAATGTTTTTCTCAGGTTGTCCAGTCTTTCTTCCTGTATGATCATACAATTCATTATCAGAGTAAATTTTATATTTCAACACAAAATTTAATTTTTTAATTTCTTCCCGATGTCTCATTGATATCAACATTAGATCAGCATCTCTTGCATTTGTAATTTCGTTATTCAGAGTGATTACCCGGTTAACAAAAGTTGACAATCGACTAATTGTTGTTCAATGGTTTTCGTCAAGTTTACTTTAAATTTATAATTTGCAACAATAAGACTTGAACTTACTCGGTGAGTTGACGTCAAGCTATGCTTAGAAATAGAAGAATAGTTTACTTGAAAATTGCACTCAAGTTGATGGTAAGTTGATAGTGCTTCGTTCATAAGTACAACTGTTGCTGTATTGTTGCCGTCAACTTGATGACTTATTTCAGCCGTACATTTCCGTCATATTTCCGATAATATGACTCACTGAGTATGCTCGACAGATAAATCTCTGGTGTTGATGTCAAAACAATTTCTACACTATCGATGGCTGATATCGCCTTAAAAGCACATATCCAGATAAGATATATCTACTTTTTTAGCATGTTATCAAATGTTGTCTACCTCAATAACAACTTGATAGAAAATTGACATCTATCTGTCAATGCAATTTGGTGCCAATCTGAGAAGCAAATTAGTGGCAAGCGGACTGAAAAAGTTAGAACGCAATATTCGCTTGTACGTTGCAGAAACTACCGTATTTCTTATTTTACAAAAAAAAAAAAAAATGGATAACTCAAACTGAACCAGAATATCGAACACGGGTGGCTATTTGAACGTAGACTGACAGCAGATTTCGGCTTTTCAACTTTCGCAATCAGTTTGCAATCAATCTGCGCCTCACATGGATACCAAACTTCGTTAGCAGATTAGCGTCAATCTTACAGCAATATTTGAAAAATCTGAATCTGCTGTCAACTTGACTTCCGATTGACATTAACCATTGAATAGCAACTTCTATGCTACAACTTTGATTATTGGGGTTGTTATGTTTCTATTTCAAGTATCCAGAGCGATCTTAACTGGAACTTGTCATCAATCTGCATCTATAATGTGAAGCAAACTTAACATTAGAAGTTGGAAAAAAAAGCGTGTCAGTTAACTTGGCAGTAAGTTGCTCTACAATTTGACATAAAAATTTAACGTGCAAGTTCTTTTAGTGAAGTTGAAGTGAAGTTGACCGAAAAGGTTAAATAAAAGGAAAGTAAAGCAGTCAGGGTAGAATTTAAAATTAGTTTAAAGTGATTTCTTTATCTATAAGACTTACTATTGTAGAAAAATAGGAATCGATTTGGCAGCAACAATTAAAGAGACCAGGTTCTCACAATTGATCTCTGTTAACAAAAAGGCATCAATTTGATGGATTTTTTTATTTAACCATTTATCGATAATACGGAATTATATTATTTTATGTTTCAATTTGATGTCATTTTGACTTCTTGTCTGGATGCGTTGGTAAATGGTCGGTAGGCGCTAAAAGAGCCGACGCAAGTACTGTATACAAACTGCCCAGTTAGCACAGGTTGACTATTACAATTAACCCTGATAGCCAAGTTGATCACCACTTTCCCGCAACTTGTCACTAAGTGGACAGCAAATCTTGAAAATGCACTCGGTTGATGTCAATTTGTTCACCAAGTTGTCAGCAAAAACTGCTTCTGAAACTTTTTCACATCAAGTTGGCGAGAAGTTTCTCAAGAAATTGGGCGACAAATTGCGGCAATAGATTGGTCTTCTTTTTCTCAGAAACTTGTAGCTAATTTGATGCCAACAATTACAAATTCGGAACTTGACCGCAAGTTGTCGCTAAATTGGTGGCAACTATCTGACACCAACTTTGTTGGTCTGAAACTGGCTATCAGGGAAGTTGATGTTCAATGGGTTACGTCAACTTTACGTTTACTTAGCCTCAACCTTTGCATTTGCAACAGTTTCTGATAATTTGACTTTAACCTATGCATTAAGTTAACGTAAATCTATTGCCGGAATTTCCCGAAAGGTTCGCTCAAAGGTAACGCGAAGTTGCAGAAAGTTGACGTTAACTTCACGTCATCAGTCATAAGTATTACTATTGCTCTACTGTTAGCGTAAACATTATGTCAAATTCCGGTTGCAGGTTTACGTGAACTTCGTTTCGCTTGTGCTAGCTGGGTGACTGAATTGTTCTACTCAAATCAAGAATATTGAGCTCTTCAAAAATATATACTTGATTCAAGAACATTTTTTTTTCTGTGTGCTACAATTGAGTTACAGACTTATGATTGCACATTTTGATAAGACTTTTAATTCAAATTTGAAGAAATCATCAATCTTATTATAGATTTTTAATGGTTACTTACTCTTATAATTTAATCATGTTTAAATAATGTTTTGAAAGATAATTCAATAATGAAGCGACTTCAATTTGAATAAAAATATTATTTTTACTTGCGTCACAATGATGTATGAAAAGCAGGTAAAAATCAATGTTTTTATAAATATCTTAATGGAAGTTCGAACGAACTTTTTTAACATGCTTTTATTAACTTCACCTGTATGTTTGTATGTTTGTATGTTTGTATGTTTGTTTGTAACTCTCCTTTGCATAAAGAGACTACCATAATGATATTATTTAAATTTTGATTATTATCAACCTAGAACCCAGGTGATGACCTTCCTAGTCATCCTCTGATGACCATCCCGAAGTTATATCTCGAAACCAGGTGTTTTCCTCCGTAGGTTTTCATCGGGAATGGCACAGATAAACCCGTACATCAACCCGGAATCCTCTGATGACCATCCCGAAGTTATATCTCGAAGCTATTTGTAATCTTTCTAGATCATTCCAGAAATTTCTAGACTTTTCAGGAACATTCCATACCGATTCCAGCCGTTGCACACGATTTGGAATCTTTCTAGATCATTCCAGAAATTTCTAGACTTTTCTAGAACATTCCATACCGATTTCAGCCGTTGCACACGATTTGGAATCTTTCTAGATCATTCCAGAAATTTCTAGACTTTTCTAGAACATTCCATACCGATTTCAGCCGTTGCACACGATTTGGAATCTTTCTAGATCATTCCAGAAATTTCTAGACTTTTCTGGAACATTCCATACCGATTTCAGTTGATCATGCAGTCATTTATCTGGGCTCTCGGCTGTTTGCTGCGGGACAAGCATACGTAGCACTCAGCCGATGCAGATCTTTGGACGGGATTCGAATTGAGGACCTTGATTGCTCCAAGTTGACGGGTAAAACCGTATGTAACAGCGAAGCATTAGATGAAATGGAACGACTAAGAAATAATTCATAATAAATATAGTTTAAAAAAACTAAAAAAACACGCTTTTAAAGAATATTTTGAACTAAAAAGTTAAAAATAAATATAGTTAAAAAAAACTAAAGAACACGCTTTTATAAATAATATCGAACTAAAAAGTGGAAAATAATTTTAAAAATAAACTCAAAAAAGTAGTATATAAAAAATACTAGCAGAACTGAGAGAAAAGCGTGGGGCGCTCGATATATGAAAATTATGGCACAAGGCGCCCCACGCTTTTCTCTCAGTTCTGCTAGTATTTTTTATATACTACTTTTTTGAGTTTATTTTTAAAATTATTTTCCACTTTTTAGTTCGATATTATTTATAAAAGCGTGTTCTTTAGTTTTTTTTAACTATATTTATTTTATTCAAAAAGAATTTATCTATTTCAGATGTAATTCGCCAATGTATTAATCCGGAAGAATATGATCATGCTATTGTTATCCATAATGTTGGATCAACTGGTGATTTAAGTCAGTCGACCACTGAAATGAAGGATTTTCGTGTTTGGGAAAAAATGTATGATTTGAATGTATTCTCATCAGCTGTTTTAAACTCAGTATTCATGGAAATATTCAATGACAAAGTTAAAGCTAAAAAGTTAGTTATTAATATGACTTCTATTGCCGCTAAATTGCCAGCAAAGTCAGGTGCATATTATTCGTCTACAAAAGCTGCACGTGAAATGTATTTTAAGGTAATTATTCGGTTTATTTTTTAAATTATGTTCCATCAATTTACTAATTATAACATTGAAAAATGTGATTACTTAGAAATGTGATTTGGTTCTCAGGTCTTTGCTCAAGAGTTTCCAGAAGTCAACGTTTTGAATTTTTCTCCGTATCTCACTGAAACTCATTTGTTGAAAGAGCTAGATGGAATAAGAAGAACTACACAACTGCCTATTTTTTCAATGATATCACGACTTGCAGGATTGATATTAACACCGAAACAAGTAGCTGATCGTCTTGTTGAAATTATACGGGGTCAAAAGTATAAGTCAGGCGACTTTGTCGATTACTATGACCCACTAACTTCTACAATACTTTTGACAGGTCAACAGTTGCATCTAATATAAAAATTGAAATTAAAAAAAAAATAATTATTATATTTCCATTCTTCAATTAACTATTGGGGAAAAATCAAAATTTCTTTTCAAAAAATAAAAATTATTCGTTTATTAATTTTGAAATAATCTCATAAAAATATTATTTTTTTGACATAAGTTTCGAAACAGTTCAAGTATACATGCATTTTATGATCATCGTCATAAGAACGGAAAAAAAAATTTGAAAAATCCCAAAGTAAACGACTAAATGCTCATTTGATGGTTAAAAAAAAAAAATAAGGAAAATGGCTGGCCTTTAAGGTCATCTCTGCAACTTCCCGTTAATTCCATACCTAAGCGTTCGACATTTTACTTGTTTTGTTTTTGAGTTCTTCAAGTTCAAAAATATAATTGTTGTGTTATTTTGAGTTCTCCGAGCTCAGAAATCTGATAAAAAGTTTGTAGAACACTATTTTTTTAATTTTCAAACCGCAATAATATTTGAATGAATTCAGGCTTGAAAATTCAAAAAATAGTGTTTTATCAAACTTCCATCAGACTTTTAAGCTCAACGAGTTCAAAAGTATAGTAAAGCTATCTCTCTGAGCTCGGAGAGCTCAAAATAATACACAAACTGTATTTTTGAGCTATAAGAGCTCAAAAACGTCTTAAGTGCAATTTCAAGCGCCGAGGTATGGAATTAGCGGGAAGTTACCGGGATGGCCTTTAGGGTCAACCGTTTTCCAATTTTTTTTTTAATAGTTTCCTCAGGATTTCTCCAGACCTGAACATGATAAAGAATTTTCATGGTCTTGTTTGAAAAATAGACACTTGGAGCTACAATTTGATTTTTTTTTGCTGTACGATCATTTTCTTCAGAGTTACAGTTCGTTGAAAATTCCTCATAAATTTAGGATTTTTTTTACATCCCTTAATTTTTGTGACTAGTACAAAACGTATTATGACAAAAAATTCTCAAAATTGCGTTATAAAACCGGCTACAACAGCTAGATTTTGAAATAAATCTGAGTAAAAGATATACTACAATATTTTTAACCATGTATCGTTATTATCGAATTGTCAGTGTATACCTACTTATATAACTCGCATAATGATAAATAATGTAAATAATTTTTCTTTATTCTAAATTTTATTCAATTAAATATAAATATTTGGTTCCAATATTTTTTTTACTTCCGTCACAAAACAGAAGAAAATAATAAAGGAAAAAAATTATCTTATTATCATGCTTTAACGAAAGTAAAGAAAACAATACTTTTTAGTAAGTGCATTAATAGCTTACAGAGTTTATCGATTCAGTTAAAATGGGTCCAGAGTTATTCTTGATTGGTAAATTATTTGTGTTGATAACTGGCGCAAGTAAAGGAATTGGCCGTGAATTTGCTATTACATTCTCTAAAATAGCAGAACGCGATTCACACTTTTTATTGATAGCACGTAATAAAACTGGATTGCGAGAAACAATGAGTAAAATGAGCACCGATGTCAATGTTGATTACGTCAGTGTGGATTTATCTTTAGTGAAAGCTGATCATTTGGAAGGTAATATGATGATTATGTTAATGGTGTGAACGAAATGTCCAATTTCGTTAACAACTTGCTCACACTTTTTAAATTCTTTTCTAGATATAATTAGAAAACGTATTAATCCGGATGAATATGATCATGCAATTATAATTCATAATGTTGGAACATCTGGTGATTTAAGTCAGTTGACCAATGAAACGAATAATTTCCGTGTTTGGGAAAAAATGTATGATTTGAACGTGTTTTCGCCAGCCGTTTTAAACTCAGTGTTCATGGAAATATTCAACGATAATGTCAAAGCTAAGAAGTTGGTTATTAACATGAGTTCTCTGGCTGCTAAAATACCTTTATCATCGATGGGATATTATTGTTCTGCAAAAGCTGCACGTGAAATGTATTTTAGGGTAATTATGAATTTTATTTTTCTAAATTATCTTCAATCAGTTTACTAATCATAACATTGAAAAATGTGATTACTAAAAAATGTAATTTGGTTCTCAGGTCTTTGCTAAAGAGTTTCCACAAGTCAACGTTTTGAATTATTCACCGTTTCTCACCGAGACTGATCTGTTAAAAGCGCAGGGAAGCATTAACAGAACTACAGAACTTCCTGAATTAATACACTTAGCGCGACTAGTAGGATTAACAATAACGCCTAGTCAAGCAGCTCATCGTCTTGTTGAAATTATACGAGGTCAAATGTACGAATCAGGCGACTTTGTTGATTACTATGACCCACTAACAATGATACTACTTTCGGCAAATGAAGAATTGCATATTTTAGAAAAATTGAGATTTTTAAACGCTGAGGAAAAAATTTCCCTTGTCCAATCAGTTATTGGAGAGAACTCGAAGTTTCTTTTGGAAAAATCAAAACCAAAAGTAAATTTAGGGATATTGTAATTAAAAATATTATTTTTGCATCATAAGTTTGAAAACATTTAGAAAAATCTAAGCAATCACATGTTATAATTCTCGATCAATTTTTGATGAAAATAATAAAATATTATAATAGAAGTGCCCAAAAATTAAATTCTTACCCTATACAACATGATACTTATGCCGATACATATATATCATGTCTCTCAGTTAAATCTCTTACTTTTCAGCTGTTATTAAATAAAATAAATTATTCTAAAAATTATTTCAATGCTAGTAATCAACGTTACTTTTTTAGGTATTTTTCTCTTAAAAATCAATTTCGTTCGTAATAATTATTACACTCTGTGCATGCACACTGTAAATCCAAGTGTTTCAACAAAACACACTTAAAGTGTTATATTATTGATCAATATTTTTAACTTTACGCTAAGAAAAATCATTGATTTTACCCCGTTTTTTTTTTTTTCGAAAATCGAGTTTTGATCTATTCTCAACGTTCTAAGGTCTTAGTGGAGTGAAGACGGGAAGGAGAAAAAAAACAACCCGACAAGAAGACATTGTGACTGGAGCTCATCGAGGAAACCACGAGAAGATAACAAAGACTAAAGTAAATAACGTTTCCTTACTACGGTAAAACGGATCGTGATTATCGCGATCCATGATACCTTCAGCACCATCACGCATAACCAAGTCTGAAACTTTCGAATGGATTTATTTACAATTTTTGTGATGAAATAGTGATAATTGCATAAATTAGTTAATTAATATTATCAGCGATATGGATGATTGGGTTGTT
Organism: Cotesia typhae; assembly: GCF_013202065.1. NCBI lineage: Eukaryota > Metazoa > Arthropoda > Insecta > Hymenoptera > Braconidae > Cotesia > Cotesia typhae. The sequence continues at coordinate 16,263,150 of NW_027423774.1, forward strand.
TTTACTCGAATGAAATCTTGAAAAAATGTTCGATTTTTGAAGGTAAATAAAGAAATCAATCTTCGTATGTTAACTGTGTCAATGCTGTGTCCGTGGTTATTATTAAATAAATAAAATTTTTGTTTCAAAAAAAGTCTTTTTCAGCATGGATGATTTGATCCCATTCTATTTTATAACAAAATATGTTATTGTATGATTTTGTATGACCTTCAGGGTCAAATGTTTTTCTAATTTTTTGTTTGTTTTTGTTTTATTTCAACGTTATTATTTTATTTCATTTTTTTCATTCCACCTTAATAACTGTTTATTGGGTGAAAAACCTACATTGAAATTATAAAATGGGCAAAACGCTATTTTTCAACCGTAACAGTAAGCGTAAAGATACCGCTTTTCTCGCATGAATAATAAAAATTAAATTGTAATTCTTGTTTAAATTTTGTAAATGGCAATAATTGTAAAGCATAATATGTGTAGATTTATTTTGTTTTGTCAATGTACGTTAAAATTAAATTCAAAAATTAATAATTATGTCTAAATATCAACAAAAGACAACCGCACTGTTTTCATTTCATCTTTCTGAGTTTCCAGTCTAGTAGTTGAAAAATACCAGGACCAAAAAAAAAATCAAAATTAATTTATGTCTAAAATTTGGATGCAACAGTACAATTACACGGTACTAATGGCATTAAAAAGTAATTTTGCAAGCAAAAAATAATTACTATTATTTATTAATATAAGTGATCATAATAATCGACGAAATCACCCGACTTATATTTTTGACCTCTTATGATTCGAAGCAGACCTTGAGCAGCTTGAATGGCCATTAATATTTTTCCGCTTCGTCGTGCTTTCTTTGTTAATTCAACCGCTTCTGTAGTTCTATTTATTTTTTCTATAGATCTTATTAGATCTGTGTCGACAATATACGGTGAATAATTTAAAACGTTGACGGATGGAAACTCTTTAGCAAAAACCTAAGAAACACATTATAATTCAAGATTACCTTATTTTTTAACGTAACAGTCAGTTAGCTGATGAAATAATTTCAATAATGAACTCAATAATTACTTTGAAATACATTTCACGTGCAGCTTTTGCAGAACAGTAATAACCGAGAGATTGTAGTGGCATTGTACTGAGAACAGAAGACATATTAATGACCAACTTCTTAGCTCTGACATTGTTATTGAATATTTTCATGAATACTGAGTTCAAAACAGCTGGTGAAAACACGTTCAAATCATACATTTTTTCCCAAACACGGAAATTATCCATTTCATTGGTCAACTGATTTAAATCACCAGATGTTCCAACATTATGGATAATGATGGCACGATCATATTCATTCGGATTGATACGACTTCTGATAATGTCTGGAAAATAATAATGAAAATATCAGAAAGTAATTAACGAAATTGGACATAAATATTAATTTCATACTGTTAAAACGGAATACTATTACCTTCTAACTGATCAGCTTGTGCTAAAGATAAATCCAGGCTTACATAATCAACATTGACACGATTACTCATTTGGCTAACTGTTTCTTGCAATCCAGTTTCATTACGAGCTATCAACAAAAAGTGTGAACCTCTATCTGCTACTCGAGAAAATGTAATGGCGAATTGACGCCCTATCCCCTTACTTGCACCAGTTATTAAAATAAATAATTTGCCTACCAAGAAAAACTCTGGACCCATATTTACCAAATTGATGAACTTTGTGAGTTGTTGATACACTTATTAATAGTTACTATAATTAATTACTTCCGTTGAGGCATAGTAAAAAACGTGCAATTTTTTCCGCTTAATATATGTTTTGGCGATGCCCGTTAAAATAATGTTCGATTTCATTTATTTATTTTGCTCATTAAGCACAACATACAGTAATTTTCACAGCTGTAATATTCATGTTCTCTGTGTCATTCAAATTAGTGAGTCTTACAAGTTATTTTAACATTTATTTGTTTCAAATATTGTGACTTAAATAAAAGTCATATGAATGTCAAATCGGCTTACAAAACATTCAAATATTTATTTTAAATGATAGGAACCACTGGAAAATATATGAAAATGATAAATCATGAAACAGTGCAATTTGTTCAGTCTTTTTCGCTTCAAGCATTTAGAGAAATTCGGGTTATCGGGGATCCGATGCTACGGGTAATAGAGCAAGTGAATCAAATTTACTTAAGCCAAGAAGAATTTCTCAGTTCAAAAATTTTTTCTTGAATCAAGTTTATTTTTTGTTTTAACTTCCCGCTAAAAAATAAAAATATTTTATCATGTGACTATCCTGGAGACAAAATTTTTCTTATACTCTTAATAATATTAATGATAGGATTACAATTAATTCAATTCTAATGGAACCATCAAATAATGGTTCATTATTTTATCTTGTAAAATAAATATTAAAAATTGATAATAAGACTTTTTTAGTAACCCAAATCTTGGATGATTACTATTTTGATAATCATACTCAATCATACAAAGTAATGAATAACAGCTCTAATATTTGGAAATTGTTATCATATATGGATTTAAACGATTGTGTTATCACTCATTTTAATATTTTAAAGAGAAAAATGTACATAACTGAAATATGGATGTAAATGAAGGATTTAATTTGTGACGTGGATTGTTTAATTAGGGTACTAGGAGTTATTGTTATTTTTATTAATCACTTAAAATTTAATAGAAATAATTATTATGACGATTATTTATTAATTTTCATTATAGTATTATTTAGATAATAATATTATTATAATATTGTTATTGAAGGTTTGATTAATTTAGAATTTTGAAGAGTGTGAGAAATTATTTTGCAGCCAAGCGAGTTTATCAAGCAAAAGAATATAATTGTAACAGAATTTAAAAAAATGGGAAAATATTCTAAGTCCCAAGCCGATTTAGTATGGAAAAGAAATTATTTTAAAGAATAAATACTTAAAAATTTGGCTGACGGAATGGATAGATAATGAAAGAATGAAGATTAAAATAGAAAATAATTATGAGTGTTTCGACTAAATTATTTTGCGGAAAATAAAAACTTAGAAATTTTCTAAAGGGGAGTGTTACATGGGAACTAGGGTGTGTTTTGTAGACCGCGTTTTTGAGTTTGGAACCGTGAATACCGTCGTGTATTTTTGAAAAAGAAGGTTCTGTTGTATTAGTTTATTTTGCTTATATTGTTTATATTGTTTATTGATTTTGAACCGTGTTATCGATTTTGAACCGCGAATATGTGTGTAAAGAGTGTTCTTATGTATTGTTTATTTTGTTTAATTTGATTATATTGTTTATATTGTTGATTAACATGATCAGGTCATTAAATAGATTTTCTTTTTTTGATTTCTTAATTAAATTGAAGTGTTTTGTTTATATATATTGTTATTTTGAATACAATCCCCGTTTATGACCCTGGACTTCGGTGAGTAAATTTCGAGCCAAGGATATAGATTTAGATTAATTAATTAGTTGTTTAAAAACGTGAAAAATTACCCCTTACAAATTATATAAATTTACATTATTTTTTCTTTCAGAATTTTCACAATCTGAGATGATTACAGTTACCATCCTCGATTATAACAGTAACAACTTTTAATAATCACAATTATCATTTTCGATAATAATCGTTACTATAATTAATAATAATTATTATAATTGTCAATGATACCTCCTATTATTTTGTTACTAATTAATTTTATTACCGTTTCAGATAGTAGAGTTAATGTCGAATTCGATCCCGGCACGCACCAATATTTTTCAGTGAAAAAATATGTGCGTTACGTTGCCAGCCTCTGGAAGTGGCAGAGATAGCCGGGTGGCACACGCCTGACTTTGGCGATCACCCAGTTAACTAACAACTTGAATGGGTGACCAATCTAGTCGGCGTTGGCTAGCGCGAGGGATCTCTGCACACTAGGAGAGGGGCCTAATGCTCCAGTAGTCGATAAAGAAGAGTTTCTTATCAATCACTGTAGACTTAGCCCAGCTCCGACTGTACTATCATGGGTTTTCTCTGTGGTTTTCCCATGTTACTGTTCCAACAGCCTGAGAAGTGAGGTTCAGGGCAAATGCGCTACAGGAAGCACAAGTCAGTCCACAGCCGCAAAATAAAAGTAGAGGGAGTGTCGGGTGGGACTTGCTGAGGTCCAAAAAACGAAGAAGAGCACGTAAAGCGTAAATGCTAGGAGAAAGGGCAGAGATCAGCCTTGTATAAACCGAGAAAGGTGTACAAGCAAAAAGCAATTCTTCTTCTTCTTCTAGTAAAGTTAATATTATTATATAGTAGGTAGTATAATTAATTTTTCTCAGTGCATTTAATAATAGATTGATTATGTATTCACGTTTGCTTTACATTATTATTGATGCAGAAAATTTGAACATTTTGCATTAAAATGTTGCCGAGTTTCATTGTATGTCAAAGAATACACTGAACGTCATTATTTCTTTATCCTCGTTTGTAATTTCAAGAAGTGCTTTATATTGGTTTGATGGAAAATTATCTGTATAATCATTTGCTGGAAAGACAAAACCTTCATTTCTGTATACACCCTAAAAATATTTAGCAAAAATTAATAACTATCAATGATTGATACAAGCAAGCTTACATAAATTGTATAAATTGATTAAACCGGATGGAAATAAAAGTTCAATGAGTAACCTGATACTAACCATATACTAAGTAATTAAAAGTAGAAAAAGTTTAAATTGATATATCTCAATTATCAAATTCAATCTATTTTAATTGTGATTTAAAAGATAAAATCTTACATCATAATTCGTGGTGAAAAAATTTTTGAATTCAGAATTTTCTTTAAAATTGTTGATTAAGGGCCAATAATTGCAATAGTTAAGTTAAGAATCAGAGTGATAATTTCCAAATAACAATCGATTCAATATTAAATAGTAAGGAATGTATCCAAATTATTTACGGCTAAAAATGCACTTTACAATTGTAAAATTTCTTTCAATTAAAAAATTTTATTGCTTCAAACCAAGACTCAGTTTTTTTACCGTAAAAACTGATATCTTTCAACTGATCTTTTTTACGGATTTATTCTAGGAATAATAAAAAAAGGAATGATTCTTATATCAACACTTTTATGAATTATAATTATTCAAATATTTTCAACAAATGATTAAAATTAAAGTTTTACCGGTTTAGGTGGGCAATTATCTTCAGTAAACCCGAACACGCTCATTATACATCCCAATGCAAAGTCCAACATTTCACAAAAGGGTATTCGTACTTCGATTCCAGAGTCAATGACGTATTCACCCATTGATGCGTCTTTTAATGTAAAATATCCCTAAAAGTCGCAAATCTGTTAGTTAATTTCATAACACGTCAATATTAATTGATAAAGCATTTTAAAACTATCGAAAAGTGAAAAGTTTCGATAAAAATATTTAGCAAATAGCTTAATAAAGCAATAAGCCTAGAAAAAATTTTGGATTGTTAAAAAAATTGTAAGATGATTATTTTTTTAACTTCCCGCTAAGAAAATTGAAAATTTTCAAAAATCGAGTTCTCATCAGATCTTGATGTTTTGAGGTCCTAGGAAGCTAGCCTGACTATTCCCGCGATGATGTCCGTATGTATGTATGTATGTATGTATGTATGTATGTATGTATGTATGTATGTATGTATGTATGTATGTATGTATGTATGTATGTATGTATGTATGTATGTATGTATGTATGTATGTATGTATGTATGCATGCATGCATGCATGTATGTATGTGTATGTTTTTTGATGTTCATGTTTTTAAATGACATGTTTATCAAAATTATTAAAAAAAATATAATTTAGGTAAGTATGAGCTAGGTACTAGAGTGAAAATGATTTTATATGAAAATTGAAGCTTATTTCATTAGCTCCCACATGCTTTTTACATAAATTAAAGAGCATTCAATTTTCTAAAAGTTCTTTTGAAGGAAACAATCAAAAAAATTTTTTGAAGTCCGTAGACCTTTTTTTAGATGAAAAAAAATTTGGAAAATTTTTTTTTTGTGCTTTTATTACGATTATACTCTGGTCCGAAGCATGATAAAAAATTTTTATGGTTATATCTAAAAACTAGATACCTGGAGCTATAATTTGTTTTTTTTTGTTTTGCTGTACGATCATTTTCCTCGGAGTTACTGTTTGTTGAAAATCACTCAAAAATTTGGAATTTTTTTTATATCCCTTAATTTTTGTGACTAGTGTATTAGGCGTCGCTTGAGTTAATAATAATTGAAATAAATATAGTCAATTGCTGTGAATATTTGTTAGACATATTTCATAGTACACAGATACCACACAAACATAATCGAATAATTTTTTTGTAACAAAATTTGCTTATGATAATACCATTAGCCTTATAGTGTTTCGTACAAGCATCTTGCGAATTCTTTTACAGCATCCCGTGCATCAGCTCTCTCTGAAAGTATTAATTACATGAAGTAATAACATGAAATAAGTATACTAAGCTAAATAAAATTTATTCAACTTATAATATGTCATCAGTGTCATCATTATCATTCTGAAACAATTTTTACTAATTACTCTTTCAGTTAAGTTGAAAAAAATGTATAAACAAATAAGAAAGTGATAAATGTGATTACACGTTTAATGAAATTCTATTAATACACAGAAAAAAAAATTTACTTGAGTTAAGTAAATAATTTTGAAGAACTTTATCTTTTTGGTTTGAGTAGAAAAATTCTTAAATTTTTCTTGATTTAAGAATTTTTCGTCTTGGTTCAAGGCAATGAAACTTTTCAAAATTATTTTCTTGGTTCAAGAATTTTTCACTTGATTCAAATTAATTTTTTTTCTGTGGAGAGAATTCTCTATAAATCTAGAAGTAATAAAAATGAATTAAGGTAACTTGTCAAAAACCGTAGATTTTTTTAATAACGCATGCTTTATATGAATAATAGAAGCGAATATTAAAAAAAATTTCTGACATTCCAAAAGACGTACTGATGAACTAATTTCATAAAATAAGTATTGTTTGAATATAGCCATAATCAATTCGCTGTAGTTTTAAGTTAATTAAAAAAAAAAAAATTACCTTTTTCAGCACACTTTTACACCTTCAACAACAATAAAAATTAGTTGGAGTGTAAATATTATAGAACTTCAAAATTGATATTAAAATTATCAGCTTAAATTTTGCAATCAATTTTTACGATGACCTTAAATAGAGTGATTGCATATGCATACATGTGTAACGACGAAAATATTTGTTTTTTGAACAATAATTCAAATTGTAAGAAAAAAAATTTTTTTTTCTGCAAATAGAAATGTTCGATCAATAATAGTCATACATTTCAATAATTACTTATTAAAGCGTCACTTTACTATGATGTGTAATTTCTCAATTTGTTTTTAAAGAGAATTCTTAACACATTTCTGTAACGAATTATGGATAGTTTTTGTTAAATATTCATGGATGTAAAATTCTTACAAGATTAAATTGCTGAATGAAAATGATGAAATAAATAGGCGCAAATTCGGGGTATTACAAGTTTATTAGATGGCAAGGATAATTAGAAATATTAACATTATAAATATACATAAGTAAATATAAAATAGACCGCTTCGGTACGAGGGCTAAAGCCAGACTGACTCATTCGTTTTTACAATAAAGTAATTATAATAAGGCCCTTGGTATTTATATGACTCATTATCGATGAGCTCATGTCTTTCGTACCCTCAACACCTCCCCTCGAAAACATGAGTGAGTACAGCGATTTTTCGCACCACTCAACCCTTTCGTTAAGACATCAGCTGGCATTTTCTCTGTACATAGGTATTTTAAATGTATTACGTTATTTTCACATAATTCACGGATAAAGTGATGTCTCACATCGATATGTTTAGTTCGGGGGTGATAACTGTTGTTTTGTGCGAGCTTTATCGCGCCCTGACTATCATTTAGTATAGTTACACATTCATCTTGAATATCTATACTTTTTAAAACATGACGTAGGTACAGTGCTTCCTTGGAAGCTTCCGAAATCACCATATATTCGGCTTCGAGACTAGATAATGCTACTGTGCGTTGTTTACGTGCTTCCCAGCTGATAGGACCACCAGCGAATATAAACGCGTAGCCGGAGTACGACCTTCGATCAACAATATCTGAGCTCCAATCTGCGTCTACGACACCAAATAATGGGATATTTGTACGTTCATACATAATACCGCACTCAATGGTACCTTTCAAGTATCGTAGAACTCTTTTAGCGGCTTTCCAGTGACTTTCATCGTAATTTGTATTAAATTGACTCAAGTAATTAACAGTATAAGCAATGTCGGGTCTAGTCATTACGGATAAATATAATAATGCGCCTATTAAACTTTGATAAGGATATTGACTCATTATATTTGTATTAACATGTTTGGGTTTTTCTAATTTACAATTTTTCTCAATCGGTGTTAGTGCTTCTCTACATTTATTCATACCGAAACGCTCTAATAATTTTTCTATGTACGACCTTTGACTCATACACACTCTCTTGTCTTTATCGCGTGAAAATTCAATACCTAAGCAATTATTTATTTCCCCCAAATCTTTCATTTCAAATGACCTTGCTAGCTCTCGTTTTACTTCACATAACCATTCGTTATCGTTAGTTGCAAAAATCATATCATCTACATATATACCGATTAACATTATTTTATTTTCTTTACGCGGTATAAACATACACGGTTTTTGTGGTATTAATTCGAAATTTAATCTTTTTAATTCGTCTACTAATCTCTTATGCCATGCTAAACCTGATTGCCGTAAACCATACAACGCTTTCTTTAATAAACAAACCGAATTATTATTTTTATCTATGGCTTTTATCCATCGCTCGGCTGTTTCAATAATTCCCTTATCGCGAATAACACTACCACTCGATCCTACTTTATCATTATTTATTAGCTTAATTAATACTTTACGTAGTTGATCAGGAACTTCCATGTAAACCGTTTCTTCGAGGCTACCATTTAAATATGCAGTAACAACGTCCATTTGATGCATCTCTAAACCTAGCTCTGCTGAAATGGCTGCTAACAATCTCACCGACGTTGACCTCATTACCGGAGAATATGTTTCATAGAAATCCTCCCCTGGTCGTTGTGAGCAACCCTTTGCGATCAGGCGAGCTTTCTTTCTTCCTGTATTTTTCGTACAGAGGACAAGACGATTCCCGATCACTTTTCTTTTCTTTGGACGTGTGGTGATTTCCCAAGTGACATTCTTTATTTGTGCTAGAAATTCGTCTTCCAGAGCTAATTTCCATTGGTCGGCATCTTCAGACTCCATTGCATCTTTCCATGTTATTGGGTCCTGCACTGCGAGATTTGTAATAAATGCGTCGTCATCTTCCGACATCATTACGTCGATCTCATCTTCTTCACTGCTAGTATCTGTATCTATTTCTTGAGCTACATCACGATATTGCTTACGTGGTCTTCCCACTGACCCCGTACGTACTATTCTTGGTCTGCCACGGCCTCTCTTTGGGGGGTCAATTATTTCATTCCAAGTTATAGTTGTTCCTCTTTTGCGCAACATTCGTGTGTTTTCAGGTATTGCTTCTGAAATCGGTTCACTTGCAGATCTCTTCATTAATCTTCTTCCTCTGCTTGCCTTACAGAACTTTCTGTCTGTCAAGTCTTCTCCTGTTATGACAGTTTCGAATTCGACATCAAAATTATTTTCTGTGCATTCATTTTTATCATATATTTCTTTATATTCATTTTCGTATACTGGCTTATCTAAGAATCTGACATCACGGCTTATCACCAGCTTATTTGTCTTCAATAGATGCACTCTGTAGGCTTTTGAGTTTTTGTCGTAGCCCATTAATATTCCTTCCTCGGCTCTTGAGTCAAATTTCCCCTTATTTGCTCTTTTGTCTTTCACAAATACTTTACAACCGAAGGTTTTGATGTATGCGACGGTAGGAGTTTTTCCTTTCCATTGGCTAAATGGTACCTGTCCTTTCAGCGCTGCAGTTGGGCACCGATTTCGAATGTAGCAAGCTGTATTAATAGCTTCTGCCCAAAAAGCTGGTGGGACGCCTGCTTGACTCATCATACATCTGGCCATTTCCACTAAGGTGCGATTCATCCTTTTGGCAATACCGTTTTGCTGTGGGGTATATGGTGTTGTCAACCTTCTCTGAATACCACATGATCTTAAATATGTGTCGAATTCTTCATTTACGTATTCACGTCCGTTATCGGACTGTAAAGCTTTTATTTTTTTATTCGTGAAATTTTCCACCTCAGCCTTGTATTCCTTGAATGTCTTGAGTATTTCACTTTTGTTTTTCACAAAATACGAGGGCTAAATCCAGACTGACTCATTCGTCTTTACAATAAAGTAATTATAATAAGGCCCTTAGGTATTTATATGACTCATTATCGATGAGCTCATGTCTTTCGTACCCTCAACAGAAAAGATAGATTGTTTGAACAGCTTCTCGAACTAACTTGGCAAAATTTGTTTTAACAATCAATGGAGATTCTGCGTTTTTCACAGCAGATGATTCTGTGACAGCACTTGATTCGGTATCATTAACAGGTAACTAAAAAAATAACTTTTTCTTCATACCTCGGTCGAAAGTACGTACTTTCCTCTCTAATGGCAGGAAAGAAAGTTTAACATTAACTCCCTGTGAGAAGTACACGCGCGCCCTCTGTAACGGCGGGAGGAAAGAATTTCTCATGCGTAATTACACCTGTAACTAGGGACTGTTTATTCCATCACTATAGCAAATTCTTAACCGCTGTAATTTCTATTGCTACCTCTAACCTTAAAAATATTTATCAATGTTGTTTTGTCATCTGTTAAATAAGAAAAATTTCTGAAAATAATGTTCCTACCAGTAAACTATCATCAGAATATTCATCTAAAAATTTTAATTTGAATAATCAAGTTATGAATTATCAAAACTGTATACTCAGTGGAGATATAATTTTGAACTGCTCCAATATCAAGTTTGAAAACTGTGTTTTTTTTTGGAAGGATTATTAATAATTGCGATCATTCAAGAGAAAATTGAAACGATTAAAAAAAATGCAATAAGAGTTTTTCGCTTATAATATGTTTCGTTTGATAAATTTTATAATAACTAATATAGTTTGTTCATGTTAAACTAATGAAAATAAATACATCTTTGAAAAAATGAAATTAATTTATTTTTAAAAAATATGACCAGACTTGACTCTTCGAATGTATTTGATGCCTGCCCCCACGACCAGCAGCACTCGCTTCGCTCGTGCCGCAAATGTCAGGGCAGGCATCAAGACATACTTATCTGCACTTGAAGTTAAAAAAAGTAAAATTAATAACGTACTTTCGACCGGCTATGAAGAAAAATCGTATACACTACACAGGCCAAAAGTTGAAATCTCGGTCCTGCGCGTCATGGTGCCCTCGGCTTCGCCTCGGGCATCATGACGCGCAGGGCCGAAAATTCAACTTTCGGCCCTAGTAGTGTAATATACTATTAATCACTGAATCTTTCTACCAGAATAAAATGTATGAATGTTAAAATTTAAAATTGATTCAATTACTGCACAGCAAACGGTGAACAGAAGAAAGAAGGCAAAAATTGCAAGACCCATTTTCATATAATTTATCATTTTTTTAATAGTTTCTTTTTTTTTTTCGGAAATGCTCTAAAGAATGAAATTGACTTTATATAGAGTACTTCCCTTTCTTAAATGATAGCAAAGCAAGGGTTCGAAATTCTAGAATTTTTCTTAACTCGCTAGAAATTATTTGTAATGAAAACTTCAAGCAAAGCAAAAGAGGTGATTTAGTTGCTAAGTGATTCACTTTTTATGAGACAGATAAAAAAGTAAGTTAAAAATTATTTTACTACTTAATGTCTTGAAAATTTAAAACTATTTTTCTCGATATTACGTTTTTATGATATTTCCAGTTGTTGATGCTAAAAGAGCATGGATTTTTTTTTTTTTTATAATAATAAGTTTAGAAATAATAATAATGTAAAAATTCTTAAAAAAAAAAAAAAATAGGAAGACGGTTGATTGTGAAGGCCATTTCTGCAACTTCCTGCTAAGTCAATACCTAAACGTTCAGAATTCCACTGATTTTATTTTTAAGCTTTTTGAGGATAATTCCTGTTATTTTGAGCTATCTGAGCTCAAAAAGATAGCGATTCTATGCTTTTGAGCTTGGAGAACTCAAAAGTCTGATGAGGCTTAGATACAATACCATTTTTGGAATTTTCAAACTACGATAACTTTTGAATGGATCAACTGATTTTCCCTTAGTTGGAAGCGATCGATGTTAATTTTTAAGTTCTATCAAAGATTCAAAATGATAAAAATAGATCTGATAAAAAAATTTTGGAGTTATTTTGAAGAATAATTTTTTTTTGAATTTTTTGTTTTCAGTATCTTACGAACGAATCAACCGATTTTGACAGAACTGGCGGAAATTGACGAGGTTTTTTAAGTTTAAGAGCGGATTAGTTTTTGAAATCGATCGGTAAAGCCACTTAGACGTTATTACAAAAAAAAAACCATTTTTTGAAAACTTTATTTTTGAAATTTCTTAAAGTCTAGTGAACCGAATCGATTCAAATTTTCACGAAATTTAATGGTAGTGATACTCTTTAGATCGCAACTAATCTCGATCCGATCGGTTAAGCCATTGTAACAAAAGTTATTATAGAATTTAAAACTCGATTTTCGAAAATTATGGTAAAACCAATAACTTCCCAACTTTTGAAAATTTTTAATTTTTTTTAGCGGGAAGTTAAAAATAAAAAATAGATTGTTTTTGATCATTTCTTTCTTTTGAACTAAGATAGGCAGTGACATTGATAACAATAAATATCAATTATTCATTTTTGTAAGAAAGCCACGTGAATGTTATACTGATTGGACATTGAAAGTTACAATTAATATTAGCTAGAATAATCACATGAGTTAAAGGAATATGCCAATTCGATGGAATTTGTAATTTGTGGAAGTTAAAACAATACTATAATCGAATTTCAAGTCTAGATCTATAAAAATACAATTTTATAAAGCGCCCAGCAAATCGGGCGAGTAACAGCTAATATTTATTGTATGAAAAAAAAAAAAAAATCATGTTTAAGAAACGACTTTTTCAACTATTAACAAACATTACTTAACTAAGGCTCATTGAAAAATCATTTGTTAAATATTGACAAATCTTCTTTAACACTAAGAAATTCTTCTATCAGTGTCAATAATTAGAAGAATCTACAAAGATTTATTTTCGCGCTATAACGACTTCTTAGTTGATCAAATAAAATAAAATTTTTTTATATTTAATGGGAAAAAATGCATTATCTATTTGAAATTATTTAATCTTCAAGGTAACATGATTAAAAAGAACTGATGTTTTTGTTGATTAATATTTACTGATGTTAGTAAGAAAATGACTCAGAATATTTTTATTGGACAGTAAAAGAAGAATTTAACAACTTTCCGTAAGCATGAAAGTTATAGTCAGAATTATCAATGTCATCTTGTGAGTTATCGGATATCGAAATAAGTAGCTCGTAGCATCTGTTTGAAAATGGTTAAGAAAAACCTACGATTAATACTTCAATTTTCTTACTATTTAAAATTCATTCTTAATTTGAATGTGACTTAGAATTTGTGTAAAATTTTTCTCATTTACATTCTTTTAATACTATACCTAAATCCTTTATGTACCGTAAATATTTCATTTTTTATCGCCTCTTCAGTCTCTGATATCTATTAACTATTGATTAATAAATTTTAAATTAAGTTTGCCAAAAAAGTTTCACTTCTGAAATGTGTGCTCTGTACATGCGCTCTTTTTTTTTTATTTACTCTTCTAGCAACAAATAAATACTGAGTGACTCACTTTTTATAAAACAACCCTGATAGCCAACGCTTTCTTAGAAAATAATTTTCTAACAGTTACAGTTAATTTAACATCAAATCGGCAATAATTCTCCACTGAATATGGCTGTAATTTAAATACAAGTTAACAATCAAACTTGTGGTAAAATTTCCTCTTAAGTTTACTAAAACTTGACTGAAATACTTGTACAGCAAGTCGATATCAAATTGCAGAATAACTTGTAGGCAACTTAACTCAAATTGCTTGCTTTGCTAACTCTTTCCGTCAAGTTGGCTTCAAATTACGGCAGTAGATTGACGGCAAGTTTCAGTTCAAGGTGGCTATCAGGAAATGCTCCTCAACATAATAATTGTTCGTAATCTGACCATCGTCAAAATTGATAGTCTCATAACCATTTATCGACAATGTTTGCCTCAGACTGACTCCAAATTCCTCAACAGATCGATGTCAGTTTGCTACACTTTGCTACCAATTAATGACGGTAAGTCGGTAAATTTTTTAAGAAACTTATCGTTAACTTAATAACAAAAAAGTTTCGGGGCAGTTTTTATTGATAACATGATAAACAAATTGGTGCCAACTGAGTTAATTTCTCATACTTGCTGTCAACTTGATGACAAGTTGCGGCAGTAAATTGACAGCAAGTTGCGATCAACTCGACTATTGATCGGTAACAATGTGTCCGTTTGGTAATATCTCAAGTCAACAATTTTTTTAAATGAGTTGAGAAAATTGACGCACACAACATCAAGTCGCTCAAATCACAACAATTAGTTTTTCTGTGTTGTTCATCATAATCAGCTGACCTCATAATCGTAAAATAATAACAAATAATAATAATAAGCACAATACACTTGTTGGAGTAGAAATAACCTTTGGGGCCAATTAGCCTCGCTCAGCTGTGGAGTTACCAGTGTGTAATCATGGCCTGTACTCTAAAAACAACTAAATTTGGTATTTACTGTCATTTTTAATTACTAATTACTTATTTCTTTATGTAAACAATATTTAACTGTTATATATAACATTTTATTTAATATTTGACTCTACTATGTCCAATATTTCATCATAATGTTATCATATTGCCAATTACCCTCTGCGTGCTATTTAAAATCATAAATTCATTATTATATTAATCATAACATATTTATTGCATCCATCATTATGTAACAGTTCAAAGTACACTTAAAGATTTTATTCGACATTACTTGGTGTTACGTTCTCGCAAATTTTAAATATAATTTAAAATTAATTAATTAATTAATACTTCAATTAATTAATTATTAATCGAAGTATTTCGAAACAGAAATACCTTGAGAGAAGAAATTTGTGAAACGTCAACTCAGCCCAGTAGACTAAACAGTCTACGTTGTGGGATTTCGACTGCGTTCGACTGCGTTCGACTGCGTTCGAATGTTCTTAAGGATAGCCTGAGATGGAACTTTGCTAAAATTCTGTATAAAAAACCCATTGTAATTATTATTCAAAGAGCATTCTGTCTCCAGACTTCTTCTGGAGCAGTCAGTCCGAGGACTTAGTAGAGGAGCAATCTCTGCTGATCCGAGGCTGAACCTGCCAATTCCTTTTTAATAAATCTATTTCATTGTTAATCAATTAAAATGGATACTTATTAAAACCTTAACCCAGGGTTAAGAGAGCTTACCAGCGTTCCACCCTGGTTCCTTTACCTAGAGCGCTAGCCAGCGTTCAGGTATCCTATCCTCTAAATATCCTAACTATTACCCCCAGGGAGTGAGCGCTTATTAGCTGTTCTACCCTGGTGAATTCGCCTAGAGCGCTAGTCAGCAATCAGGCACTCTATTTATCACCTACCTGAAGGCAGGTGAATTAAAAGTAATATCAAAAACTTATAAATTAAATTTTAAAAAGTACTTCGCGGAGGAATCAGTGACATGACCCACCTGGAGTCTATCGATTTCCTAATGATGTCAAAATCTGGACTTAAGTTATTTAAAAATTAATTACCAAAAATTCGGGAACGTAACACTTGGATTACATAAATTTTTCTTTAAAATCAGCCATCTAATTAAAAATTTTTGATGTTTAAAAATTTATTTTTTCTATTTACAGTTAAACAAATCCAACAACTATCTAAAAGATCATTTTCTGAATCATCATTTCCGAAAATAACAACTCACTACACAGTGGTACCTCGAGAAAACGATCCAAGATGGAAAGGTAATTAAAATTTTAAAAAATTTTAATTAATATGATATACAAAAAAAATGATTCGCAGACGTAAATATGGAGCGATACGTCGACGAAACAGACATTCTGATTGTCGGCGGAGGACCTGCTGGACTTTCAGCAGCAATTAGAGCTAAAAAACTAGCGGAGGAATCCGGGCGTGATTTACGTGTCACATTAATTGAGAAAGCAAGTACCGTAGGCAGTCATATACTCAGTGGAGCTTGCATTGATCCAGTCGCCTTGAATGAATTAATTCCCAACTGGCAAGAACTCGGTGCGCCTCTAAAAACACCAGTTACTGAGGATAAATTTGCATTGTTGACGGAAAAGGGTCGCATACCGATTCCCATTGTCAAAGGAATGCCTATGTACAATCACGGAAACTATATTGTCAGGTACTGTTGATGATTAAACTTTATTAGCTAATAAAGCGATACTGAATTGCTTTGAAGAAAAATTAGAAATTAAGTTCTCGGAAAAAATAACTGAAAATTAATAACCAATCTTATTTATATTGATCTTTTTCGATAATGTCGGTTGAAACAAAATTGTTAGGAAATTTATTTATTTATTTATTTATTATTTCCAGCATACAGGTTTACAGAGATGCAAGAGCATCTGAACATAGAGCTAGATATTACAAAATTATCCTATATTTTACAAAATATTTAAAAATATATCGCGTTCCGTTGGGTAAAACGAAAAAAACAATCAGATAGTTATTTTTCCCTTAATTTTTTTATAGAATGTGTTTGTGCCACAAATGCATACTCCGTGAGACCTATTTTTAAGCGTGTCAATTTCTGTATGTAGATCAATTTTAAACTATGGATTTTAGTTGAATCTTCTTTTAAGGAGTTTTAAGAAACATATTTCACCTGTATCTATTTTTGTCATTATAATTTTGTTTGAAAAAAAAAAAAAAAAAAAAAAAACTTAAAATTCGGTCTGACGGTTTTAATTTCAATAAAATTAAAAAAATAAACATTTTTCTCTTCGTTCTTTCGCATACAATTATCTTCTAAAGATTTCAATAAAAAATATGCATTTCAACATTCTACCATAAAAATTGTCAGAACAATAAAATCGCTCCTACAAAATTTTTTCCATGAAAGTAAATGTAAGTCATAAAATAAAACAAATTAAAAAATTACAAAAAAAGGATAAATTTGAGACAATATCTATAGTATACTAGCATTAGTGGTATCAATCATTCAACAGAATCAGTAACTCCACGAAAAAAATCGCAATTTCAATGTAATAAGACTCAACAGTCTAAATAAAAAATTTCACCCTAATCGAATTCATATTTCCGTCTAACCTAATTATTGTAAACATCAATGGCTAATGTAAACATATTTTAAATTTAGATTAGGACACGTAGTATCGTGGTTGGGCGAGCAAGCAGAGGCAGCAGGTGTTGAATTATACGCTGGTTATGCAGGATCAGAAGTTATATATCACCAAGACGGCTCAGTGAAGGGTGTAGCAACTAATGACGTCGGCATAGCCAAAGATGGCTCACCAAAAGAGACATTCGAACGTGGGATGGAGCTTCACGCCAAGTGCACTATCTTCGCCGAAGGCTGTCACGGGCACCTGACAAAACAGGTGTCGCAAAGATTAAATCTGCGATCAGATTGCGAGCCCCAGAGCTACGGTATCGGACTGAAAGAGGTAATCCGATTTAAAACCGAGCAAACAGTCTCATCCTGATCGGGTATTTATAAATCTAATCCTTTAATTAAGTGATAAACCAACTACCTAGGTCTTTGTTTTATTTTACCATATTTGTCTTAGTTACCCGGATTGTTTTAGTTGTCTTGGTCAGATCGGTGTCTGCTAAATGCCAGTGATTGATGTGCTTTTAGGTATGGGAAATAAATCCAGAAAAACATCGTCCTGGCGCAGTTGAACACACAGTAGGTTGGCCGCTTGATAAAAACACCTACGGTGGCTCCTTTTTGTATCATTTAAAGGACGAGACGCCATTAGTGGCTGTTGGATTCGTTATTGGACTGGATTACACTAATCCATACTTGCATCCTTTCAAAGAATTTCAAAGATTCAAGCAGCATCCGGCCATACGTCCAACGTTTGAGGGTGGAAAGAGGTAGTTAATTTATATTTGTCGTTAATTAAACGCATAGACCTAAATAATTTAATTAAGACACCACTAAAGGGCACTTAAAAACATAATAGGATAGCTTACGGTGCGCGAGCTCTAGTGGAAGGCGGTTTTCAGTGCATACCAAAGCTTCAATTCCCGGGCGGGTGTTTAGTCGGCTGCACTGCGGGATTTCTCAATGTACCCAAGATCAAGGGCGTACATAATGCCATGAAAAGCGGTATGCTTGCAGCTGAGAGCGCCGTCGAAGCGATAATTGGGGCAGAGACCACTACTCCAACGGCTCTTGGTCTCGAACCCAAGACTTACACCGATAAAATAAAAAACAGCTGGATTTGGAGTGAGCTTAAAGCTGTGAGGAATTTCCGACCTAGCTTTCACTCCAGTTTGGGATTGTATGGAGGTCTCGTGTACGGAGGCTTCTCGATGCTAACAAGAGGCAAAGAACCCTGGACCCTCTCTCACGGCGGTCCTGATCACGCTAAGTTGAAGCCGGCGTCTCAGTCCACTCCAATTGAATATCCAAAGCCAGATAATCAAGTGTCCTTCGATTTACTTTCGTCTGTTGCACTCACTGGAACTAATCATGAGGCGGACCAACCACCTCATTTAACTCTTCGTGACGACACTGTTCCGGTTAAAAATAACCTCAAGGTTTACGATGGACCTGAGGGACGTTTCTGCCCTGCTGGTAAGTAAAATGTTATATCCTTTTTTTTCTTTTTTTTTTTCAACTTTATTAATCGTGGTGCATTTTCTCGGGTAGTTTTAGAAGACATTGACTTTACGATGTCATTTTCTCGACTATTCGACCTCTTTCGTCGTGTTCCTTTGGATCTTACATTTAAATTCGTGCCCTCGAGCGTGATTTAAATTAGCACTTTAATGAGTTGTTTTTTCGCTAAAAAATAAAAAAAAATAAAGGTTAAAGTGACCCCACTAACTTGATAGCTGGAGATGGGGTTATGGAGATTTTTTTACGTCGGATCCAGCTCGTTTAGATTCGGTTAAAAAAATTGAAATGGAGTGAAGAGGTAAAATTTGATGACCAAGTTTTTTTACAGTTTGATGATAAGTCGGATTTACGAGCACGAGAACGTCAATTAACGAGTATTCAAGAAAATTTTATTTTTTTTCTAGTCTTATTTAAAGAAAAAAAAATTAATAAAATGAAAAGTGAAAGAATAGTTTTCCGAGACGTACATGAATTGAGTTGAGTAATTTTCTATTCGAGGAAAACTGTTTTACTTGAACAATCATTTATTTTTCGTAGGGGATTGAAACTAAAAGAAACAAAAATTCTGGATGAAAGGGTGAAAAAGACAGACTGAGAAAGAGTTTTTTTGAGAGGATGGGAAAGAGAAAGGGATACTAACCAGTCAGTTTTATCGTTCCCATTAATCACTCTGTCGATAGCCGTTTATTCGCGCGAATAGAATCACCGGTAGTCAGTCGATTGCTCGCGACAGTTCCAGGTATTATTCCAGAGACAGATTGTTCGACATTTAGAATTGCTTCTCACAAATCAATTGTTTTTAAAAATAAAATTATTTTAAGTTTCAATCGCTTATTCAACATTGTATCGTTTCATTTTTTAATTAAAATTATCTTTTCACGGGTTCATTTTTAAATGATAAAAGCTAGAAATTTATTTTTATTTTTTAAGTTATATAAAAATTAATTTTATTAAAAAACAATTATTTTTTTAAATTAATATTTTTTTGGTTTTTTTAAATTTACAACAACTAAATTGAATTTTGTACGATCTCGCGAGAATCAATCCTCTTTATTTATTTTTATATTTATTATCACACAATACCCCGAGGAATTAACTTACAATATAGCGTTTGATAAAAATTTATAGATAAAAAAAATATATAAATTTGAAAAGCAAATAAACAAAATTCATGCAAAAATAAATAAAACATTTGAATTTGAATTCACAAGAGGTCATGTATGCATTGCGGACAAATAAATAAAAGTTATAACGTTATGTTACATAATTACGTAGTTAGCTGGAATCGTAAGTAGCGTATCACAAAAATAAGATTTAGAAAATTACATTAAGAATGTATGAAAAAAAAAAAAAAATAAAGCTTTAAAGGTAAATCAGTAAATAAACTGTGAGAGTTTAAAAGGTGCGGAAAATCGTTAGGTAGATAAAACTGCGTTATATTGCTTTATGGTTAGTATCCGTATTGTTACACTTACCTTACATACTGTTTGTCTTTTATATTTAAATGTACCATACCAGAGAAACGAGACTTTCTCATTCGAAAGAGGAGACACCAAAGAAAAATCTCTCACCACATGTGTCTCTTTGTATCTCATTATCACATGATGTGAGGAAAAAATGAAGAAAAATAATAGGAACCGAAAAAGGAAAAATGTCTCGAGTGTACGTTTGCACACACGTTTGCGTGACATTTTGCAATTGCAAAGCTTTTCGAGTTAGATAAGACCACCAGGAGACTTGCAAACGAGCAAAATCTTCTTAATGTTTCAAAGTTTACAAGTTTCTCTTTGGGCTTTTGTAGCCCATACATACATATTACATATATTATAATATATTTATTTTACCTTAGGCCTTTATTAACCCTCATGTTCAACTTTTTAAATGTGATAAAAGATCAAATTAGCTTTCAAATAATCGCGTATTAGCATTAACAAAATGTTTTTTTTTTTTTTTTTTTTTTTTTTTTTAAATCTTACTCTTATTTAAAAATATTCAGCTCTTTTATAAGTCAGGAAATTAACTCTTGAATCAATAAATTATAACTCTTGGATGAGCAGAAAATAATTCATTCAAGAAATTTTACTCTCCGATGAAGCACTTTATTATTTTCAAACAAGTTATCTGTATTTTTTTTTAACAATTCCTTCTTATTGGATAAATACTAACAGTTACATTTGTTCTAATTAATTTTTTTAATATTTTTACATTTTTTTTCTGTTCGGCATCGATAGAATAATTAAAATTAACAAAAAAAAAAAAAAATGATTAATATTTGAATTTTTCGAACTTTCACAATTTTGTCAAACTTAATTGCACACAAAATTATGAAAATTTGTAGTATCGATTGATTTCTTTTCTTTTTGATGCTGAATATAAAAAAATGTTAAAAATGATCTCATTTCTAGTAAATTTTCAGATAATGAACAGAAAAAAAAAATTAGGTTCATTCAAGAAAAATTTTCTTGAACTACGAAAATTCGAAAGAAGAAAGTCGATTTAATTGCTTCAAGAATTTTTTTCTTGGTTCCTAAATTCTTGCTTTCAAATCTGTGTATGCTTGGTTCGAAAGTGCATGTTTTTAACTGAATATAATCTAATTCTCAAACTAAGAAAACATTTTTTTTTTTTGGGATAAATAAAAATTTCAACACCAAATAGCGCTTCGGATAACAACAGCTGTATAGCCGTAGTGCATACATAAATACAATTTTTCTGGAAAAAAAAAAAAAAAAAAAATCGAATGTAATTAATAACTACACCTGGTGTCATAAAATTTCAAGATATTAAACAATAACTAGCTTCTTATAAATGGAAAATTTTTCATTAAATAAAATGACCCAGAGAGTCTTTACTTTTATATAGAAAAGTGTACTCGGAAAACATATTTTTACTCATTTTTAGAATTTTATTCACAGATCCGCTGCAACAAAGAATAAAAACATAATTAATAAGTCAAAATCTTTTTGAAACTTATTGAAGCAACAATTTTGCTTTTATGAATGTAAAGATATTACTTTTTACAACCGAGAAACTACTACTCTAAACAAAAATTTGAAATTCTTGACAGAAAATGAAATTATTTGCTAATTTCAATACAATTTGAACCAAGTCACTGTAGTTAATAGGGTGGGTCAAAAAAATCGAATAATTTATTTTTGACTTTATACTCTGAAAAATAGGTTCGTAGACACCTAAAAAGAATTCTCTCCAAGTATAAGCTCTTAATTATAACGGGAAGGTCCTCCGCTTTGCGGGTTTCTATTTTTTTCGAATAATCAGATAAAAAAATTTATATCTCGCTTCCAACTGCTTGGAAAAATATTCCGTGGCATAGATTTTGTGAGAAATTGAATGCTTTACAAAAAGGTCTCTTATGACTTTTTCAAAAATTCAACCGATTAAAAGATATTCATAGTTGAAGTTTGGCTATTTTAAGGAAAATATTCGTTTTTATTATGAATTTTATAAGTCGATGAAAAAAATTATTTCGGATTGCGGAACTCATGATTTTGTAGGAAATTTACTGCTCTACAAAAATGGTCTCTTATGATTTTTTGATTAAGTGAAGCCGTTACGAGATATTCATCGTCAAACATTAACGAATATCAATATTTCCAGTTTTTGATCAATAATTCGATAAATTTTAATTTAAACTATGAGTTTCAGGAAAATTTACATAAATTTGAGTTTCGATCGATAAAGAAATGTTATAAACAATTTTTTAATATTGTTTTCAGTCTTGAGCTTGTTTGATTGCATTAAAACAAGAAATTAGAGCATTTTTTTCGACATATAGCCAATGATTAGTTTAATTTGAAGTGAATGACATATTTCTTTGTCAAATTTAATATGAAAAGTATTGAATCAAGTGAGAAACAACCAGTATTTAACTTTTTTATAGATAAATTTTTTATTGAATTATCAATTGCAATATAATTGTCTATATTTTTAACATAACAGTACGCTACTACTATAAATAATTTCTTTTATTACAATTTGGGAATGTTTTTGATGTTCTTTGACAACTTGCAATAAGTACTGGAATTGTTCTTCATTTTTTGTCAAGCATTGATTATATTCACTGACTAATGCAACAGCTCGCTCTGCTGAATCATTGACAACTTTTAGTTGTTGAAAGTATTCTTTATTTTCGAGATAACTCTCATTAGTAGGCCATAATTCAACATCGACATCAAGAAAGTCATACGGTAGATCGAAGATTTTGAAAAGATTTAATGACTTTTTAGACACAAAGTCACTCAGAGTTCTCTGCGCCAATGAATTCAAATCTTTTTAGCAATTACAAATCTTTTAGCTTTAGAATCTGTACCTTCACGAGTATTAACAGCTTTAACAATACTTTTTTACTTCTAATGGAACGCCATCGTCAAACAGTGATAAAATGGCAAGTTCATCGCTCAAATACCATAAGTGCGAAATCATTTTTTCACACGTAGCTGAAGAAATCAAAGGATTGATATGTTTGTACTCCAATAAATTTTTCATAAACTGCAAGTCATGATAAGCAGCAGTTGTTGCAGAAGTTGATGAAAACCAAGCTTTTAAATACAATGTGACTATAAAAATACAGAAATGACGAAGACCATGCAATTCTTTCTGAGAGAGTTTGAATTCATCTCTGAATAGATACATTTTCAAACTATAAATGGCCTTAGCCATCCATCTAGCATGATGAACAGCACCAGGACGTTTGAAAGAAATCTTTTCTTGAGGCATTTCTCCAAGGAAAATCAATGATAATTCCAATAATTCTTTATCTAACTTATTATAACATTTCTTTATCGATCGAAACTCAAATTTATGTAAATTTTCCTGAAACTCATAGTTTAAATTAAAATTTATCGAATTATTGATCAAAAACTGGAAATATTGATATTCGTTAATGTTTGACGATGAATATCTCGTAACGGCTTCACTTAATCAAAAAATCATAAGAGACCATTTTTGTAGAGCAGTAAATTTCCTACAAAATCATGAGTTCCGCAATCCGAAATAATTTTTTTCATCGACTTATAAAATTCATAATAAAAACGAATATTTTCCTTAAAATAGCCAAACTTCAACTATGAATATCTTTTAATCGGTTGAATTTTTGAAAAAGTCATAAGAGACCTTTTTTGTAAAGCATTCAATTTCTCACAAAATCTATGCCACGGAATATTTTTCCAAGCAGTTGGAAGCGAGATATAAATTTTTTTATCTGATTATTCGAAAAAAATAGAAACCCGCAAAGCGGAGGACCTTCCCGTTATAATTAAGAGCTTATACTTGGAGAGAATTCTTTTTAGGTGTCTACGAACCTATTTTTCAGAGTATAAAATCAAAAATAAATTATTCGATTTTTTTGACCCACCCTAGTAGTTAAGAGACCAAGATAATAAATTTCTAAAGCTTAAATGTTTTTTTTTTTTGAGTAGAGCTTTTCTGCCAATATATATGAATTTTTTCTATCTAAATTTATCAACAGAAAAGATAGTGAAACGAATAATTTTCATAAATCAATTACATTTTTGACGAATCACCAGCAGTCTGATGAAAAAAAAGAACAATAAAAAAAAACAAAAAAAGAGAAAATAGCGACTAAAGAGATGTGACAATGGCAATAAATCGCACCGACTCCTAACTCGATCCGTCGCTACCCAATATGGTTGCTCGTATTCGGTATAAAATGAACGCGAAGCGACAATTTATTCCATGGAATCCCGTGAGACCGAGTGGTGGTAGAGAGAGTACAGAAAGAGTACAGAGTACAGAGAAAAGCCAACCCTCGGAAGTTTCTCGATTCGCTTCCTCCTTACAGTTAACCTTTTTTTTTTATTTTTTCTCTTATTCCTCTTCCCTTTACTTTCGCTTTGCTTAGCTTTCTTTTTTCCTCAGTCGTGCTCTTTCTCACTAGAGGTCTTTGTCTCTCTGGCTTTCCATATCCTCCCCTACATTCAACATCCTATCTCCCTTCAGTTCCCTTCCCCTTAAATTCGCTATCATGCTTACTCGCGTTTGGTTTTGGTATTCGTCCGGGCAATTGTCCTTCTCTTCGCGCCGGGAGTATCGACCGGTGTGTCCTTGAACCTGTGAGTGGCCCGGACGAACCCCGCACGGCTAGACGACCCCGGACCAAGTAAAAGCACCAGCCCCTCACAACTTTACTACCATCATAAGACTCATCCACTCGTACTGCTTTGCTCATCTTTATCTTCACTTTCATGTGTATCTTCTTCTTCTTCTTCTTCTTCTTCTTCTTCTTCTTCTTCTTCTTCTTCTTCTTTTTCTTCTTCTTCTTCTTTTTCTTCTTCCTTCTCTTCCTACTTTTACATTCTATTTTAACTCAAGCTTTATAGATTCCATGGTCTTGCGTTGGGTCTGAGTATCAGTTATGATCCTTCCCTACCCAACTACTGTTTTTGATCTCCTCCAGAATTTTACCTCATACCATTTACTACCCATCCTTTTCTATCTCTTCCTTCTTCAGGATCTTCAACTTTTCGATACGATACCTGGTGAGTTAATTGCTTTAACGTCTAAGAATCCAGTACGACCGAAGAATATTTTAAGGATTTAAATCTTTTTTTTTTGGTTCCTTTCCTTTTCTTTTTATTTGTAATACCTTGTCTGTAATTTCACACGATACCCACTTACATCCGCATTTAATTTCAATCCAACTCAATTTTCTTATGGTACGCGACTTGAAAGACTACGCTTCTCGTAATTAGATTTATATTTAATCCCGCGGCTGTTAGTGCCAAACCGAAAAATACATTTTCATTCAATAGATTTAATTAAAAACAGAAATGCAAAAGAGATTTGTTTTAATACATTACTGCTTCAATAGTCAATTTATAAAAATAAACATTGATAATAATAATAACAATAATGGTCATATGAAATATAATAATAAATCGTCGGATAATTTCCACCGGAGAAATCGGTGAATTTTAACCTCAACAATTTCGTGATGCTCTATTCTATTTTGCCCATCGAGCAAAATTCTCGAAACTCTTGTACCCACAAATCACCGGCACGCGAGAGGAAGAAAGGGATGAAAATTACTGTGGATCGCTTGCAACCCGTTATTGTGTTCCATTGTTACCGTGCCAGACGACGCGATCACTCTTCCATTTCTCTTTAAATTTTTTTTACATTTTTTCAATGAAACTTTTATTTTTATTCACGATAAAAAAATACATCAATTGGTTGACCCTTCAGTTCAAGAATTTCACGCTTCGTATAGTTTTTTAATATTCTTTCCTCAGTAAAAGAACAAGAACAATAAATGCTACTTTTTTTTTTTCTACTCAATTTTCAAATAATTTCTTCGATGTTAATTTTTGCTTACTCTCTAGATTCAATCCTCACTGTTAAGCGACAAAAATTTAATACTTTAAACACTACTACGTGTTTTCAATTTTACATTTTATTACGGCTTACGATAATATATGGAGACAGTTAACTTCCCGACTGGCTAAAATAATTGTTTTTTTTTTTTTTTTTTTTTTTAATTGAAAAGCTCGAACAGTTTTACACTGATAAGTTAATCAACACTATTTAATTTGTAGTAAAATAAGGCCTATTCGCAAGGTTTTTTAAAAATTTAATTTTGTATTTGTTTATGGTGAAAATTACCATTATTCCATTATATTTTATAGCTAATGTATTAATTTTAAAATTAATGATCCATTGCAATAATTAAATGCAATATTTTCGATTTTTTTCAAAATCTCCCGTAGTTAGTCCTTATTAGGCCTTATTACCCACCGGTACCTTAATCAACAATGTACTCACCATTTTTTAATCTATTACCGCTAACAACGGCCATCATTCTAAAACAAAATAAATCAAGAAATTTTTATTTAAATAAATTCAAAAATTCTTACAAACATTTAGTTCCTGCAATTCCCTCGAAGCAATATTCCTTGAATACAAAAAATTTTTAAACTACATACGTCAAATACAAACAGTTTGAAAAACTCTGTAATTTTTTTATAAAACTATTGAAATCAAAGGGAAATCAGTTTTATTTCAGCTTTGTAAATTCACGGTAATTATACAATATATTTCAAAAATAAATGAGTTTATGTTTTTGTTCATTCATTACTTTCCAATACAAAAGAAATGTTTTCGTTTTTGTACTATGAGCTTTGCCATAAAAATGTAGTTAAAATGTTTGATACAAAAATAAAAAATATTTCAATCCTCGAGTTTAATTATTATTATACTATTAATTAATAAAATAACTGATTGTTGATTGCATTTAATCAATAAATCCACACAGAACAGAGAGTATTTCCTGAGGGATGTTATTTGAGCATAACGACATGAACGCCGGCTGGGTCTTTGTAAATTCGGTCGTTATACTTTGCTGTCGATAACCCAAGTATACACAGTCAGCTCACACCCTCCATTCAAGGAAACGACGTCTCGTCTCGTCTGGTCTGGCAGTGCTAAGAGGTAAAGGTGCGGCATAAGGAAACAACCCTCTGGGTATGCTTTCTCTTGCTTTCTTTATGCTATGCCGCTCGTTTCGACTGCCGTGTGTATTAATATAAAGGAAAGGAAAGGAAAAGGTAGCGGGTCTGCCACCAAGCTTTAACGTAAATGCTATCGCGTAGCTACAGAGAAGGAATGCTAAAGATGAAAAGCAAAAGAGAAAGAAGAAGAAAGTATAAGCAAATACATGAGAGCATGAAAAGACGGAGCTCTTATTGGGGTTAGCTACAAGGAAGTAAGTCAGTTCAATTCCCAAAAACTATCAAAATAAAATATCAAGGGGAAAATTTCCCAACGTAATCTGATATGTCTTTACATGGGAATATAATAAAATTTGATATGACCACATATGGCGTGATATGAAAATTAGTCGATCTTTTTTGATATGGTCTAAAATGACTTGATAGGCCCATTAATAATTTTTCGATCAGAAGTCGTGTTGGAAATCTTGAACAAAGGGCGGATGATTTCTAAATTGTTATTTTACACAAGAGTTAATTTAGAAGTGATAATTTCTAAAATATATTCAAAAAAGGATTTGTTAATATTTGATGAGCTTAATTAACTGTTAACAGATGATTTTGTTAATTTAATAAATATTTATTAGCAGTTAACTAAATCGTTTATTACACAAAATTTAATAGCTGTTGATAAATATTTCTATTAACTGTTATTAATAATTTTTTCAAACCCTCGCGTAAAAGGTAAATGTAAAAAATTTATTTTGACACTTTTTATATCCTCATAACTTCAATAGAAAATTCCATTAGATCAGATACATTAATAGTTTTCTTATAAGAAAGTAGAGAAAATAAAATGAATAATAAAACTACATGGCGAAAAGAACATAAGGATTTTTCTTTTTTTTTGCATTTATCACTAAAATTTATGTAACTTAATTTAATAATTACAAATTTACATAACAATTTTCTCATTCGAGCAATTTCAGATAATTTAAAAGTAAAACAGTGATATACAGTCGGCTTGTGATAAAAAAATTCGAGGAAATTTTTTTTTAATTTTGCCTTACGTTTCGAAAAAAATAAAAATCCAACAGATTATGGACGGTGTGTCTTAAATTGCGATAACTTTTTCGAAAATTGACTTATCGGGACGTTTTTTTCTTTAAAAATTTTTTTATTAAATGTTTTTTTTTTTTGGGAAAAAATAGAAAAAAATTATTCGAACCTATCTTCATCGTTATTTTTTAGATTTTCCGAAAAAACTCCGAATTTCTCGATGATAAACATTTTTAACTCCTTTTTTCTATCTTTCATATGAAACTTTCACATTTTCTACCAATATCCTGAAAATTTCAGAATGGTGTTTATTCAATTTCTATTTTTTTTCAACTGAAAAAAAAAATTTTTTTTTATGTCATAAATGAATTTTTTCTATGTCACATGGATATTTCTATCATGTTAACATTGGAAAAATTACTATGTTAACATTGGAAAAATAGGAAAAATCCCTATGTTTTTTTTTCGCCGTGTATGGTTGTAATTAGGTACAAACATTTTTTTTAATGGGTAAATTTTGAAAATGATTAGTGTATTTCACTAAAAAAAAAAAATCGTTGATAGTTGAAAAAATATTTAGTTACATTTGATGAATGAACAAATTGTTCCCGAATAAATAAATTTATTAACAATCAATAAATTCTTCTATTAGTGTAAAAATAATTTTTTTTTTATTTTCTATAGAGCTTATCTGACATTATCTTTAGTTTAATCAATTACCAAACCATTTTTTGTTCGAAAAAAAAAAAAAAAAAAAAAAAAAAACAATAACTGACATACACATTTCTAGAATAAATAAAAAATCATTATTTTACTTTTATATATATTCAAATTTGGCCACATATGACCAGATCAGACCATATATAATCATGCATAAAAATTTTTTCTCGGACAGAAAGAGGTCCATAGGAATGTTTTTTTTCTTTTATCAGTTACTGGTCTTTTAGCAAGCGAATGTATATGCTTGTATGAATTTTTGCTTAGATGAGTGTGGGTGTGGGTATGAGAGTCTTGAGCGGAAAATGTTTAAGAGTCTTGAGTACAGAATGTGTTCTCATCTAAAATCTAGAGTGTGTAGTGTGAAGGAGAATCTAGAATGCAAAAAGAATGGAGAATAAAAGTGTAAAAGTGTGAATACCAAAGAGATGACTGTACTCGGTAAATTGTTATTCACTTGGTTGACACTTTAGAAGAGACGTGAGAGTACCAGTAATTCGAAAAATTCATACTGCTAAAGTGTATAACGAAAAAGGAAAAAAAAAGATAAATATGTAAACTAACGTATAGGTGTGATGTAAAGTTTGTGTGTATCATATGGAGAATAGAGGGAGTAAACAGGTATGAAAATAAATTTACTCGGAAAATTCGTTTTAAATTGGTTGCCAGACATTTTACTTTCACGGGGTGGTCTGAGAGAGATCGAAATAGGCCGGATGAATCGCTGAGAAGTGGAAAGAGAGAGAAAAAGAGATGGTGGCGGGGATAGACGGAGAAGTGAAACTGTACTGTACTAAGAGAGTTTACAGTCTGGACGTTAGCGTCTACTGGGAGTGGAGTAGGTACTCGTGGGAGTCATACGTGCATACCAGGTACCACGAACTCCGGTCAGCCATGAATAGTGAATGCAATCGAGAGTTAGTCAGACACTCAATGTACTCATTCTACTGTAGATACATAGATACACTAGCACTACTAAATTGTACAGTAAAACATTGAGAATCATCTGCGGGAAATGCAGTTTGATATATTGATGTCACTTAATACTTCTTGGAGTTACTGCTAATAGTTATCATAATAACAATTTTCAATTTTTGTTTTGTTTTTTTCCATGTTCCAGTTTTTGTTTTAATGTGTCTTTTAATTGGAAGATTATTGAGGTTTAAAAAAAATTGATATCTATTAGAGTAATGTTGTTTTTTAGTATTATTTTTACTAAAAATAATTGATTGTTAAAAAGATTAAAAATAGCTTTGAGAAAAAAAGTATACGTCACTAAAATTTTGTATTTTTGTGGTGAAACTTTTGAAGCAAAAATTGATTCTGATTTTGTCATTCAATGATACAATTTAATTGATAATTACGGCCATATTGCTTAAAGAAAATTATTGTGGGTGTTTTGCATTCTTTTAATACTACCGTAGTAGAGAGTAATTAATCAATCTCGAATTTTGGGAATTGAATGAAACATTTTAGAAAGGAAAAACTTTGAACTACACTTTTAATACTTTTATGTGTAAATTTAACATTTATTGTGTTAAATTAACACTAAAAAGTGTTAAATATTTAAATTAAAAATTTTTAACACAAAATTTTTTGACGCATTGACATAAAATTTTTTACTGTGTAGTTGCATTTGACGTATGCAATTAAAATGCTTTTGTAGTATTACATTACAAGTTTGTAATAACTTCGTAACAAACAAGATTTATAAATATAATAATTTAATAATAGTTTTAAGTAATATTAAAATGAGATTATTTTCAAGTTATAAAAGTTTGAACTCCATTTGTTTTATAATATGGAGAATGTTTACTGTTTTTTTTTTCTTTGTTTTTATTCATGTTTTAGGTCGAAAAAAAATCTATTTAATTAAAAAAATAATTTTTAGGTACTTCCTGAAAAGTTATTATTTTACAGAAATGTATTCCAGATCTAAAATGTACCTTCTTCTGGCGAACAATATTTTGAACACTTTTCACTACCTAAAATCCAAAAATTACTTTTTGGACGTCTCAACATCTTCATGAACCATAGCTTATCAAAAAATTTCATTATTACTAACATTTCTTATTGAGAAGCACCAAAATTTAACAATAACGTAGAGTTTACTCACACCGATACATGCAAATAAATTTAACGGTAACTTGTAATACCAATACATTGATAATTATAAAAATTCTCGATTCTATTTTTTTTTTGTCATTCTGTTTTGCAGCCGACTAAGTACGATGTTGGAAAAAAATGCTTGGTTGTGGTGCTGCACCAGAAATATCAGTCGGATTCCAATCTTTCCATATACGTTATGTGTAAAGTGAAAAACCTGGTCGATCTGAATTTGCGAAAATTACCTTCAAGGGTATGCTTACATCGACTATGCACTGAAAAAAAAAATTAACTTGAATCAGGAGAAAAATTCGTGAACGAAGAAAATAATTTTGAAGAGTTTCATTGTCTTGAATCAAGACAAAAAATTCTTGAACTAGGTAAAATTTACTTAAATCAAGAAAAATTTTTTAGTTTAAGAATTTTTTTACTCAAATCAAGAAGATGAAATTCTTGAAAATAATTTACTTGATTCAAGTAAATTTTTTCTTCTGTGTGGGATCTCGTAGGTCGTTATACTAAAGAGTAAGACGAAAATTTTCAATTTTAGAAATGAAAAGTTAAAAATTGATTCCTTAGTCGTCGCAAAAGTGAACTCAGTGGCCTAAATATTCTGTTCAAATGAATTTTTATTTTATTTGCAATAATAGATGTAAATCCCATCTTGCATCAGTCGGATTTACTCGAAATCTTATTTATAAAATGAAAACTCGTAAATATATCAAGACACAAAGAATATCGAAGACATAAGATAAATATGACTTAAATTATAAAAATAGTCACCTGGTAGAAAATCTGGTCTTATCTTCGGTGCCCTTTAGCACACGTTTTAGATAAACCGCAGTTTTCGAAAGTAAGATATTCAACCAAACGGGAACGACACAGCAGTAAAACGTTCATCCGTGCACGTCTGTCACTGAGCTTAAGAAGCTTAGACGATCCATCTCGGATGTACGACTAAGACCGGACGATACAAATGGAGTGAACACCACCAAGAGCATACAATACTTCCTCACCCTTATCTCTTCTCCTCGCCTTACTGTACAACTCTTCATCTTTGAGTAGCCCCTCCAGTTTGCCCCCTCGTCCATCCACTTTTCTTTTTACCCTTTGCCCCTTATTTCGTTGAGACAGGAGATTGAATTTTCTCCGTGGGAAATAAAGTAGCACGGCTTATTTCCTCGAAAGCTTTATCTGATCTTTGCTTCGTGGATTTTCACTTTGAAATAATAACAAGAGAGTACCTATTTCGGTGCCTCTGCTCAAAGTAACAAAAGCACGCTGCAAAAGAAATATGACTAAAAAAAACATTAAAATATAATATAGGATAAGAAAACCACCGGCTTCATTTAATTTTTAAATTCACTGCCACTGCTACTCTAACAAAAAATAAATAAAGTTTAAAACATTTTACTAATAAGCCGGGATTTTTTTGTTAGACTTATTACTTTAAAAACATATTTTACTGCTTAAACAATTTTTTGTATTTCTTACTAGTTGGCGGTTGGCTCTTTCAATTTCTTCCCGGCTATTTACGTACAGAGACGCTACACAGTAAATAATTTTTCCTTTAAGCTAACACAAAATGTTCTGTTGATAATTAATTTAAAAGACTTCATTTTTTTGTCAAAAAAAAAAAAAAACTATTCTAAGAATTATAAAATGTTAAATGTTTGACATATACATTTTAATTAAGATACCGGCGGGTAATAAGGCCTAGCTAATGGAGATTTTGAAAAAAATCGAAAATATTGCATTTAATCATTGCAATGTATCATTAATTTGTAAATGAATACATTAGCCTTAAAATATAATGAAGTAATGGTAATTTTTACCATCAACAAACTCAAAATTAAATTTTTTGAAAAACCTTGCGAATAGGCCTTATTTTACTACGGTAGGGTAATAAGGCCTGCGGGTTATACATACTGGAAATAGTTATACTATACTTGATAAAATTAGTATTAGAGATCAATAATCACTTAAATTGAGCAAAAATACTTTTTAAGATGTTGATAAAAATTAAAACAATAATTTTAAGTTATTGAATGTAAAATTATAAAAAATGTTTACCACTTACTCAAATCGTTTTTTAGGAATTCTTCTGTGCTACTTTAGCATATGACGAATGATGAAATATAGAAGACAAGGAATGTTGTATCGGGACTCTATAAACTTGTAGCGACGTTACTATGCTAGACGCTTCTACCAGAGAAGTCTTTAGGGGAAGCGGTTATTTTAAATAGCATTTCTATCACTTAGTCCTTATTACCCGCGGATACCTTTAATACGAACTTTTTCTAACACAATAGCGAAAAATATGTTACCACTCAAGATTAGTTACCTTAGAAGTAAGATAAAAAATGCAGCTGAAACACACAAAAGCTTTCAGTTAAATTTTTTTCCCTTAGAATCTTCAATTCATGAGAAAAATTAAAGACAGATAGTAAAAAAATAAATGAATGAAATATATGTAAGAAAAAAAAAAAAACGAGTAAGACGTGAATGCCAACGATTAATTTCATTTGGTTTCTTATTCCACTCAAGTAACTATTTTAATTTTTTTTTTATTTTTATATTGTACTAAACTTTTTTGTTTTATAACGCGTTTACTCGAGTACACGATGGAAGAGTAAGTTAAGAGGAAATTCAAGAAAATTACGTGGTTAACAGAACGTGATGGTTCAGATGAGAATGCTAGCCGAAGATACAACGGCATTGTTGAGAGTTTGAGAAAATGATGTTGGAAAAATTTTATATCACGCAGTATGAAGTTGCACAGTATTAACTTGAGGAAATAGATTGTTCAATTGTTATAATTTATTATCAAATATTTTTTTATTATAAGACAGAGATTACATTTATTATTATAACAATTATTATTATTATTATATTCGCTGTGTGCTGTAGTTATATTTACGTTTAATGTGATGTAACATGTGTATGTTTACTGTTATTTTGTAGGAGTATATGAGTACGTACCATTGGAAACCGGGGATGGCCAGAGGCTACAGATCAACGCTACCAACTGTATACACTGCAAGACATGTGATATTAAGGATCCGAGTCAGAACATCAACTGGGTGGTGCCTGAAGGCGGAGGTGGACCTGCTTACAATGGCATGTGAGAATTCAACATCATTTTTCTTTGATTCTTTTTATTTTTATTCTACGTCTATACTCTCATTCTTACTACTATCCATTTATTACTTTTTACGTCTTCCATTATATTAATACAATTACAATAACGATAATTTTCATTAATAGAAGATGATAATCATCATTATAATCACGTTATTTAAGTCCATGGGCTGGTTTTTTAAGCTTTAATGAAAGCCTATCGATTTTTCAAAGATTTGATAGAGAATGAAAAAATTTTTATTATGAAATTAAATTTTAGAAAATTGTTAATTAATTTTTGTACAAAAAAAGAACATATGTTTAATTAGTTTTTTAACTTGAGTTTAAAATTATATTGACAATTGTAACTGTAGAAAATTGAATATAAAAGTTTATTGAACATTCGGTGTTCGAGCAATTTATTATATAGGAAAAATACGTGGCTTTATTGGATTTAATTTTTAACAGGGTAAATGAGGTTATTACTGCGGTTAGAGGTGTAGAACTTACTTCAAAAGCAAT
Organism: Cotesia typhae; assembly: GCF_013202065.1. Taxonomy (NCBI): domain Eukaryota; kingdom Metazoa; phylum Arthropoda; class Insecta; order Hymenoptera; family Braconidae; genus Cotesia; species Cotesia typhae. Next base: position 16,298,109 of record NW_027423774.1, read on the forward strand.
CGTTCAAGTTTTATTTTAAGATTTCGTTAAATTTGTTTCTTAACTTTTTTTTAAATGAAGTTTTCAAATTTTTGTAACCCATTGAAATAGAAAATATAAAAAATTAGAACGATTTTTTTCTAGAGGGGTGTATTTGAAAATAAATATTTTTTTTTTTTTGATTTTAATGATGAAATCATTACACTAATAAAGACAAATAAAATTGAAGCAAGAAAATTATTTTAAACAAAATCGGTTTCGTTTTTTCAATCTAAGCGCTTGGTTTTGAAGGTTTGAGATTAAAATTTTTGTATCTATTGTCTATAATTATTGTGAGTTGATTCAAAATTATATTCTCTTAGATCGCAAAAATTAAATTCTTCACTCAAAAGCAATTTTCTGACAAAATGTACCCTGATAGCTACCTTTTCTTCTTTTTTTGAAACTTAAAAATGTTATTTAATTAAAAAAAAAGTCTCTATTAAAAAAAAATAAAAGCTTTTGTTTCAATAAATTATGAAATGTATACTAGACTTTCTTTCAATTGCTTTGTTGATAAATAATATATTTTGATAAATAATCATGGTGATTGTCCAAAAATTCTCTTGAAAGAATTAAGGAAGCTTAATATTTCAAATCAAGGATTGAATTTTAGAGAAAATTTGTTTTTTTAATAAAAGAACCTTTTTTATTAAATTATATGAATAATTTAGTTAAAACAAAAAAAAATGCAGTAATACCTATATTTACCCTACACTATCGATAAGTATTTTTATAACTAGTAATTTTTAATGATATTGTGCAAGCCAACCAATGCAAGACTGTAGTAAAAAATTTTAAAACAAGATACATTCATTGTCCAACGTATCTTTTGTTACGAATTGTATCTTTTTATGCCTTGAAAAAGTGAAAAATTTTATATATTTTATGTAAATAAATTTATGAAGCAAAAAATTTGTTGAAAATTTTATAAATATTATATATTTCATAACTCATGAGTTTATTTTATTAATTGTTTCCTATTGTTTACTTACCCACGCAAATTACTAATGATTCAGAGTATTTTGAGTTTGTTAAATTAAGTAAGCTAGTATGAAAGTTTACGTTCAAAACAAACAAGTTGTAGCAAGCTCACAATTTAGATTTATCAATAATTTCTACCCACTTAGGTAATAAATATATTCCATTTAAATTAAATTATACTGTATGAGAGATCGGGTCACGAGTGGTGGTTTTAAACTAGAGCTCACAAGTTTACCGGCATTTAAGCTCTTTTGAACAGTATTTATCGGATACTTTCAACATTTCGAAAATACAAGTTTATTTATTTACTCGAGTGTACAAAATGTACATACAATACACCAGTAAACACCTATAAATCGCTCGTTCATACACTAAATTCTTCTACAATATCATTTGAAGTACATATGATATTACATCGGAAAACATAATTTAACGGTAGAAAAATGAGATTACAATTTTTTACTTTTCGCCTTATCATTTTTTGTTGATAGATAAAGATTCAAGCGCCTCAGTAAAACGATTAAAGTACTTTACTGTCACTAAAAATCAATTTTTTAAAGCAACTTGTGAAAATATTTGTTTAATATCAAAGCTGAAATCTTGAATCAAGAACACCATTTTGAAGAAAATGATTTTCTTGAGTCAAGAGAATAAATTCTTGAAACAAACAAATTTTCCTCGATCAAGAATAATTTCTTAACTCAAGAATTCATTCTCTTGACTAAAAAAAATCATATTCTTCAAAATGATATTCTTGGTTCAAAGTTTTGGCTCTTGAGTCAAGTCAATTTTTTTATCAGTATACTTGAAATAATTCATTTATTGGAAGTCTCACGAACACGAGTCAGTAAATTAATGAGAAACGAAAAAAACATTATGATAATTGAAAAAACACAAAAAAATCCAATTATTCTTAATTTTTAAAAAACATAAGTACTAATTTACCGATTTATATGCAAGAAATTTTTCATGAATAAATTATTTCAAGTAAAAATATATATTTTGCGTATAAATAATTGTTGAAGAGTACTCAACATATTAAAATACTTAAAAAAAGAAAAAAAAACATATTTTCTTCATCTATAATTATTAGTATACTAAATTGCATTAAAATAATCAATTTTTATTAGTTTTTTTTTTTCGTTAAAAATCAGTGATTCAGTTAATTCTTAATTTAAACTTGAATAATCGTAAGCCAATTAAAACTAAAATGCTTAATTATTATATATTAAATATATATAATCGGGATAAAACGTAATAGGCGATTTAGTATAACCCACACACGTTATTAGTTCCACTTGAAACGTGTACGTTTTCTCGCTTTGATTTACTGGCGTTGATTTTCTCCTTTCATCATGGATGACCGGTCACTAAAGACCCGACCCGGATGTACTACCCTGGATCCTTGTAGTAATGACGTCAATCAAAGCAACATTGCTACTCTTATTGACAGCAATATACTTGCTTTTCTACTCGGATAATGCTACAGTGCCTAGATATAAATAGAGGGCGGCTTATTAGATAACACGAGTATCTCAGATCGAACTACTTAGAGTTATTATAACGCCAATTACATCACTAGTCACAGGGTTTAACGAGTGACAGGAGTGCCTCATAACACTAAACATTAAACATAAATAATAATAATAATAATAATAATAATAATAATAATAATAATAATAATACACAGAAAAAAAATTTACTCGAATCAAGTAAATAATTTTGAAGAATTTCATCTTCTTGATTTTAGTCAAAAATTCTTTAACTATGAAATTTTTCTTAGTTTAAGCAAATTTTATTCAATTCAAGAATTTTTCATCTCGACTCAAGACAATGAAACTCCTCAAAATTATTTTCTTGGATCAAGAATTTTTCTCTTTAAGTCAATTTTTTTTTCAGTGTAAAAATAATAATAATAATAATAATTATTATTATTATTATTATTATTATTATTATTATTATTATTATTATTATTATTATTATTATTATTATTATATCATTAATAATAATATACATAAAATTATATTAACAAAGAAAGATGATTAAAGTATGAGGGTGCGTCATCGTCATCAGGTAACGTAATTTCATCAATGTCTCGATCAACTCGTATCAATACGCCCTCCTGAGAATGTAATCAAATGTAATGGTCTATCTGCAATTTTGATAGGGTCGTAAAACACATTTTATTCTGTACATTCAGTGTACACACACATACATATAACATGCAAGGTTACATTTTATTGATACCTGAATAAAAATAAAGTTAAGGGTCATGTATTTAGACCTTGGGTAGTAACAATAACAGCATACATATATATATATTTTTTTTTATCTATTTCTTGACCAAATTCCAATGGTTTTCGAGGATTTTCATTACCGCCATCGGAGTAATATATCCTCTAGCCGTAAAAATTTTTAGTCCAAGAAAATATTTTTTTTTTATGGTGATGATGATTGATGATAACATAAAAAAATGGGATCCACTATCACTTTGTATTTTTGTTTTCTGTGTGTAAACTGTTTGACACATTTTATCCGCAGTTTGTATAAAAAAAAATTGTGGTCATCCCGAAGGCTGATTGCAGCTGAAAAGTAAAAGTATGAACGAGAACGAGGGTGTCTTTGTGTTGCTATCAAAATTGGTACCGCCCTAGTGTGATGTATACTATATAACTCGAGAAGTAAAATCGGTGGATGATTGAAGGGGATGTGACTCGTATTGGCGGAAATAAAATGCATGAGGGTTGACAATGCGGATTAAAGATCCATCAGTTCAGGGCCAAATGTCCGTCGTATCACACACAACAAAGAATCCTCGTCTCATTGGTATACTGTCATTAAAAAAAAGTTGTGTGAGTTGGTTTATTGTTAACCACTCGAGTTTCTTTGTTAGATGACTCTAAAGAGGTTTCTTCCGATTGTTGACGCTGTTATTAGGGGTTATTTTTAATTCAAATGTTTTATGGCTAGGTCGATATTTATTATATTCTAATTTAGTTTAGTTGTGACAGGTGTAACTTGACTCTGTTTATTTTTTTGTGTTTTTTTTTTTTTTTTTTTTTTTATTCAATAATACTGTTGAGAAGGTCTTCTATTTATTTTTATTTATTTTACTTTCTTGCTTTTTAATGACAATGTAATTTTCTTTTGTCAAACATTGTTGTCTTTTATTCGACTCCGTAATTGTATGAATATTTTATTGCAAATATATTCTTTAAGAATTTTTATTTGCGGCAAATTCAAGCACAATATGATACAAAGTAAAAAGGTTAACAATGCAAAGAGAAACGAAATTAACAATTTAGACGAAGAATAACTTTTTCTTTGATCTCTTGATGAAAAAAAAAAACATTTATCAATTTAATCTAGACATAAAATAATTTTTTTTCAGAAAATAACATTTTTCAAATAGTCTTAAGCCGCTGTACACAGAAAATTTTGCCATATTATGTTTTATTTAATTTTCACTGAAAAAAAAAAAAAAAAAAAAAAAAAAATGCTCTCAAAGATTAAAAAAAAAATGGTATGTGTACTTATGTAAACACGTCAAAAGTTATACTTCTTTGGCGTAAAAAAAAAAAAAAAATTGCAAAAATGATCGAAGAAAAATGTTAAAAACAATTAAAAAGATTTTATACCGTATATACATAAAATCATTAATTATTGTATGAATTTAATTCAATATTATTTAAGATTTATCTTAATCAACTAATTTTTGAGTTGAAAAGTATCAATAGTTTACAATTGATAATTATAAGATATTTTAATTATTTATTTAACTAAAGAACCCACTGAAGAATGGATAATGTGCTATGGATGCAATTTATGGGCACATGAAGAATGCAGTGATGGTCAAAGCACAAGCAAAGGGTTCCTCTGTGATTTATGTGGAGATTAATTCAAATTTGTTCTCTATTTATTATTTATTTTTTACTTATTTGCTATCAAATTACTCATCTACGTACTGTTCAAGATGATTTTATTTAAAAATTTTAATTTCCTTAGTTAAAAATAAGTTGAAACTGTTTATATATGTTAAATTATTCTACTCGTTACTATTTAATATGAACTGTCCGTAATTACCCCACCGCTGTCCAGGATTACCCCACAGATTTGAAAGGATCACGAAAATGACACTTTTCTTTTTTTGACAAAAAAATTACTTAATTTTCAAATTCAATTAAACGTTATAATTAAAATTAATAAATAAAAACTTTATCTTTGTTATTAATCAATTAATTAACGGAATTTTTGTTATACTCGCTCCAAAAGTTCAACTTTTGAGCGCTGGGTGGCGTCCGTAAAGGGACTCTTTTCTAGAGACTCTACCATACCGTCTTTTTTTCACGGCCTAGGCCGTGAAGTTTTACCCCCTCCTTTTTTTACGAACTTTTCGAATACACCCTTACGAAATTGAGAGAGATTGTAAAAAAAAAGTTACATTCTAGTGTACCGACCAATGATTGTGAGTAAATTTTAAACAGTTGCTATTGAGTGGCACTTACTATTTAATAAGTATTTCTCTGCTGGCACTTTATTATGAAGCGGACCTAATGTTAATAAAATAACAACCACGTCATAAATAAATATTAATAAAAAGATAATTAATATAAAATTAAGTTTTGTTGCCCTTGTGAAACTTCATAAAATTTAAATATGTCATTATTTGCCTCCTATCCCTCAAAAGTTAAACTTATAAAGCGATAATAACAAAAAATATTGTATGTCATTCGGCCGTTAAGTGGCGATTTTGATAACGACTTTTTTTCGATATTCGCTTTAATGATTGTGACTTGAATGTTCGAAAACGATCGTAAATTTCCGTTATCGGCTACGCCTCGGACGTTAAAATTAGGCCCGTTTCGAACCTTCCGCCGCAAACCTTAAGCTCATATCGAAATATCGTCGCTGTCAGAAAACCGCCACTTCACGGCCTTATGAGATGAATATCTATTTTATTTAGTATTTTTAATATTTACTTTTTTCCTTACGTGTCCGTAATTACCCCACTCTCCCCTATTAGATGAAAAATACTATAATATGCTGATGAGATGTAAAGAATTCTTGTAGCTTTTATGATAATTTTATTTCAGTTGATAAGAACAAACTACTTAAATTGTGAGTAAATTTTTATTTCTATCCGGAAATTTCCTTTCTATGTCATGGTAGTCGAATGGAGCTTTTTGAATTTAAAGTAAGAAAAATGATAACGATGTATTTTTTAGCGACAATACGATGATCCCTTGAATGTAATAAAATATAAGGTTAAATTTAAAAGAAATCTTGAAAAAAATAATAAAATAGACGGCAGACTGTAAACTTAGAAAGTACTTTTAAACTTTTGCTGAAAAGTCCTTCTCTAGCCTCTCGAAGCAGACTGTAATAAAGTCTTTCTTTTCACATTCCGGATACTTGAAAGAGATACCGAAATTGGTTGAGACTTGTAGAGATTCAAAACAATGCCGCGTATTCATAGGAAATTCGAAGAAACTTAAGGGTACAATGTATACAGAGTGACTACATATATATTTAATAGCGAGTGAGTATAAAGTACAAGAAAGGGATGAAGTGAAATAGGAAAAAGTGAGAAGGAAAATGTATTTCGCTTAAATTCGATTCCTCTTTCTCGTGTAAATATATTCAAAAACTACGCTCTCTTAGTCTCTCGGATATTTATGGAAGATTTTCGGCTCGCTGGAGCAAATTACGAGCTAGAGAAACTAAATCAACCTCCTATTATTTTCAGTAAAGTATTGTGGCACTTTAACTGGGAGTTTGTTATTTACTTTAACTTCCGAGTAAATAGAGTAATCAAACCAACTAAAGTTTCTTGTATTATGATTTTCACTATTTTACACCAACCTGACACCGTCAAATAGTCTCTTTATATATCATAACTCGTAACAATTTACTGCTTAGTTACAATAAAAAAAAAAAAAATAGAAAAAAAATAATAGCAAACGACACTCCAGCAGCCACTCCGTCGGTAGATTGAGACCATAAATTCACCGGGAATACTGTCTTGTTCGTGCGCGATGATAAAATTCGCCAAAGGAAATGAGTAAAAAAAAATATTAAAAATTCCTAGCTTCTCTGTTTGACTCTTTTTGGCTTTTTTACAATCATAAACAGCAATTTATATCAAGTGCTTAAGTACAAGTATAAGTATATATATATTTTAAAAAAAGTAAATCCAATAATTCAAGGAGGTTCCGTTGCATCAGCAAAAGTACATCCATAAAACTAAAATAATAGAGCAAGTAGCTTTATCAAGTTGAATAAACGACACATTCAATTTATGTTCCTTCTACCCAGCGACAATTGTCTTCTACTCTTTCAGATTTAGCTAAATTCCCTTTCCTTTCTCTCATTTTTTTTTCTTTTTTATTATTATTCTTCTCCAATCCCAATCGCCCAACTTTTCACCTTCATCTTTTTAGACTCGGCAATCCCCCAGCAGAGTTTCAGTATTTCTTTGTTCCTCGGCGAATATACGGGATCATATGGAGCGGAAGGGATCGCGACTTTCTAAAACGACTAGCTAAGTGCGGATCAGATTGTTCGAATTGTTTGTTAAGCTAGAGAGATTTTTCTCGTTTAAAGAGTTTATGAGCAACTCAAGAGATAGGAATTTCTTTTATTCTTTTATTCAGCTAAATTACTCAAGTGTCACAAACATGATAACAATCATCTTCAACTTGCTGATAATCACATTCACCATATATGTTTTTTACAAACAAATTACGAACATCATATCAAATCTTTCTAGTATGTAATGTTCTACGGAAAACAATTTGAAAAATCTGAAGACTAACACTTTACTTTGTTCATTAAATTTGTTTACCTGGAAAACTGATAAAAAAAAAAAAAAAACTACAAACAATGGTAAAAAACAAGTATTTCTTGATAACATGTGATTTTTTAATAACTACAAAAATTGTGACGTTTATAGTTTTAAATATTTCGCGGTATTCCCTACTCAAGTAAAAAAAAATATTAATCAACTGATTAACAGAACCTATCAGTGGTTTAATTTGGAGGATTTTTGAGGTTGTTCTCAGATGATCTTAATTGGTCATTTCCGAAATAGTGGCAATTTAAAATTTTTAAAAATTCAAACTACTACACTTTTGTTGGTTGGTCTTAAAATTATTTTTGATCGCGATAATTTGTCGAATTTTTAAACAATACATTTGAAAGCTTATACATTATGCTTTCATTTCTTTTTCTACTTTTTTTTCTCGATCAAAAATTAATTATCTTTTTACCTGTGAAATTGAATTGATGATTCTGCGATTTCTTTGTAACTCCTCGAAATCTACTTTGTCTTTTTCACCAATTGTAATTAAACTATTGAGAATCAGGTAGCCATTTGTAATAGGGCCAGATATCGAATATTTAGGTAGCTAGAATTATTACAAACAGGATAGATACACACATTAAACTAGTTAAGATCCATTCTAAATATTTTATACTGAACAGCCCATGTGAAAAAAAAATCGTCTTAAAATTGTCGGTTGTTTAAGATCTTGAACGTGACACAAACCAAGATTATTTTAAGACTTTTTTAAGACGCCAAAAAAATTCTGAAAGCAGATTTTTGAAATTTGGTTCTTGAATTTGTTATGAAAATTAATTTTTAAACGATTTTACGACTTTTTAAATGCTACTTTCTTAAAAGAAATCAGTGAAATTTCACTGGTTCACCAGGTTCACTGGTGAATCAGTGAAGTTCACTGGTTGAATCAGTAAACAAAATATCTGCGCGCGTGCGCGTTGTTATGTCCACTGGTTAAATCAATGGAAATCCACTGATTCACCAGTGAATTTATCATTCACTGGTTGAGTCAGTGGAATTCCACTGATTTCTTTAAGAGAGTACATTTTTGAGTACGCTCTTTTTAAATTGAATTTAAAATTGTTGAAAACTTATTATCGGACAATTTTGAGACTTTTTTAAGACGCTCCGTTTTAATGTTCCGGGGCTCTGTCGCTGTTAGCTCATCTCAAAATCGTCTCGAAAAATTTTTTAATACTATTTTAAGATTTTTTACGACTATTTTAAGATTTTTTTAAAACTATTTTAAGATTTTTTTAAGACAATTTTTAGACTATTTTAAGACTCTCAACAATAATTTTCCGGAGCTCTCGCTGTGATTTCGTTTTATTTTCATAACAAATTCGAGATTTAAATTTAAAAAATCTGCTCTCGGAATTTTTTTTGACGTCTTAAAAAAGTCTTAAAATAGTCTTGGTTTGTGTCACTTATAAGATCTTAAACAAACGACAATTTTAAGACGATTTTTTTTACACGGGAGAATAAAGTATTTTTTTTATAATTCCGGAGTACTTACACTTTATTTTTTTCTAATATTCATAAACTTTTATTATTTAGAAGTAAAAAATGATTATAATAAACGCGATTAAAACTAAAAAATAACTCAACCTTGACAAGTTGAAATTAATGCACAGTTTCCAGAATTTTACGCTGTGGAGTGTGTAAAAGCAAAAAAAGTAGCAAATTCCATTAATAAGCTAAAGAGAAAATGTAAAAGAGTGAGAAAATAAGAGGCGTCACTAAGAGTATCATAAAGATTTCCGTATGTTTCTTTGTTTCGTCAGGTAGAAGCTGTTTATTCTTGTCTGATCGCATCTTGAATCCCATTCCTAAGTTATAAGACACTTTTGCTTTCTTAGTCTACACGACAGGTCGTTGCTTTCGCCGTCCTGCATCCCTGTCTCTGGCATAGTTTCCTCCACAGCAAACCATATCCAAGGCGGTCTTTACTCTTGCTCCTTTATAAAGCAGATCCTTACGACGGGGCTGGGGTTGTTGCCGTTACCATCCTCATAGTCATAGTTGTCGCAGTTGTCGTAGTCGCCGTAGGTGAGAGAGAAGGACGGAGCGAATAAGGGAGAGAGTGGTTCCCGGGCCACGATGTGTCGTCATGGTAACCGGGAGCCCATTGCCAATCAACGGGAGGGTTGCACTCGTACGTGCGTTTACCCGCGCTCCTGGGTAGGTAACCAGTACATTCTCTATTCTGGTGGACGGCTGATTTCCCACAAACACCGGACACTGTTGCTTCGTAACCAAAACTACATTTACCAGCTTCTGTTACTGTTACTTCAATAAACTTGTACTTTCTTAAATCCCATTATTTACGCCTCCAAAAAATCCATCCTCCCGCTCACTCAATCTGCATAATACTTTTCGATTCATCAAACTCTTTTAGAGAAAATGAATAAATTCATGAATTTTTCCACAAGCATCTACTTGCATTGCAAATTACTATTCTCTTAATGAATCACTGCTTACCACTTTTCACCGTTAAAAAACTTGCTGAATTATTTATCTCGACCCCAAATTAAAGCTGTATATCTATTTATCCAGCCAGCCCGATTGACCCTTTTTGAGATAAACATAGATGTAATTAAATAACATCCTAGTGCTGCAATTAGTGCTGCAGCATTAAGCTAATTACAGATTTTATAAAGTTTCTATCGAAATTGGCAAAGACCATATAGAGGAAAATTATATAATAGTTAAGCCTAAAATTAGCGATGAAGCTTGTCACTACAGATGATGCACTTCCAATTAACTATCACTAGTGTGCAGCAAACCGAATTGCCCTAGTGGAAGCCATATCGTCGATGGACCGATATAAATCCGGTTAATGGACTTGTCAAAGTTGTTTCTCTTTGACGTTGCTCCAACCTACCTATCTGTGTTAACTACTTCATAAAAATTATACTACTCAGGCAATTATACTCAAATCGACAATCTACATCCGATTTCAAAGCACCATATCTGATTACTACACTATATGAATTCAATTTAAAAGTTACTATCTATTCAATAATTCCAGCCAATAATCACACTAATAACTAATAATAGTTACCGTTACAGTTGCAGTAACAGTTGCTATAAAATTGAATTGAATGAAACTTGGACAATGAAAGGTTTGAATTGAAAGGTTTCGAGTGTGCAAGGATATAATATTAATGGTAAATGCTCATAATCTGACAGTTTAGATCTCATTGAGAATTGAGACAGACTGTTGAGCTGCTATTGCTGCCCAAGCTTTCGCTATAAGCTGTATTAGTATACATTGAATTGACCACATTTGCATTCGAATGATGTCCTACCAACTGCTCGACCCAGAAGCCGCCTATTAAGGATACTAAATAGAGTAAAGGTATGTAGGATGGCTGAGTAACAAGCTAAGCATACCTCCAACATTGAACAGTTAATTCCCTCATCTATATTTAAATATCTGGGTTATTATCGCATTCATCTACGACTGAACATACGCACACGATATTATTATGATTTTGACTTTATGAAAAAGCTTATCTTTGGATATTTGTGGGTAAATTTTAATCAGGCATGAATATATGAAAGCAAAATATCATGTGATATAATAGTTAATAGATAATACAGATATGTTGTACGATTAGAGGATAAAAGCTCGGAAAACGGTACTTTGAATGGGGAAATCAGCTTTCGTCAAATATCCGGTGGTTTTGTTACAAATCAATGGAATTAATGATTTAGAGCACTGCCAGCTGATAGAATGGATTGGGTTGAGTCGAGTTGAGCTGCTTCTACAGAATTACACCATTACAAATACGTATGCAAATGTGTATTATGTATAATGGTCATTGCACTACATACTACATACTACACGGCTATTGCTATTGAACTTGCTGATGGATTGCTGTGTTTAGCGGGTCATCAAGGGTCACAAGTCATTACTTATTACGTGACCATTACTTTGACTAATGGTTGAGTACCACTTGAAACTGGGATACCGAATTCACGTGGTCAAACAAGAGATAAATTCACACATTTTAACTTTAAGTAAATCCTATTCATTCTACTGGGACGATTAATTGATTATGAAACTATAGTTTAGCTCTTGCGTTATTAATGGATCACGTGATGATGTTTAACAATGAAAATTTGTCTTTAATTATTTTCTAACGCGAAACACGATACATTGGTTTTCGAGTTTTAAGATCTTAATTCAATAAGTTCAAATACTTAAGATTTGAACTTATTGAATTGATTGATAATGTTTTGAGCTTCTTTAGTAAAATTATAATTTAAAAATCAGAAATACAATAGAAAATATGATTATCAATAAAATCAAAATTGAAAATTGTGAGACAACGATATCTACTTAAAATCGGGAAAAGTGAAATTCCCAAAATCGATCAATTGCATAATATAAAAAGTGAGAAAACGTAAAAAAAATTTTTTTTTCGAATAACGTAAAATTTTACTGGTAGCTTAATTTTAATTAATGTTTACTGTGAAAAAATTTTTTTCAATTTTAAAAGAATCCATTAATTTTATCACGGATCATTGTGTGATTGGAAAGTAAACTAATTATATTTAAATATTTATTAAAATCGATTTTTATTATTAGGACGAATGATTTTGAAAATTTTTGTCACTGAATGGATTAAAAATTTATGCAGATTCGAACTGTAATATAGGCTCTTTTGGATACTATTGAAACTGATTTAGACTCGATTGTTAAAAATTGAAGAAGTAAATAATTAGAGTGGAAGTACCGGTTTTGGCCATCTTAGGACCATTTTTGGCCACTTGATATTTTAGTGCATTTGTAAAAAATTTACCTATTCAAGTAGAATTTTTATAGAATTTATGAATTAATACATTTATACGAATTGAATTCATAAAGTCTTGCGCTTATAGAAATATTTATACAATAATTTGAAAATAAAGTCGCCAAAAAAGGTACACTGGCCACAAACGGTACTTCTACCCTATCCTGAATTAAATAGGGGGCAAAAAAATGATTGCCCACAGGTAATAAATTTTTTTTTTTAGATTTTGTTTATTTTATGCCAAGGCACAGGCCAAATAGCAATTTCAAGTACAGACATATTACATATGATTAGATATATGAGGTTATAAACGTGAGCACATAATAGATTTTTTTGCCCTCCGGGCGGAAAGTGGCAACTTTCGTCCCGCTACGCTAAACAAAGTTGCCGCTTTCCGCCTTCGTCGGACAAAAAAATAGTATACAGCCCTTGGAAAGTAAAAAAGAAAACCTCAGATCACATGTTTGTCGACCTCGGCTTCGCCTCGGCCAACAATTACATGTGATCTGAGGCTTTTCTTATTTTCCTTCCCAAGGGGTGTAATATACTATTTTCTCCTCCCTAGGCCAAAAGTTCGACTTTTTTCCCGCTAATCCGGGAAAAAAGTGGCACATTTTTTCTGTAGGGAAAAAAGTTTGCGCATGCGCACTAGTATCTGCTTCAGTCACGGTCGTATACAACACCGTGGTTTTAACTATTATGTTTCTAACCCTTTTTTCCATTATTTTATATGTACTTCATGTTGTTAATCCTAGTGGTGCAATAAATTACAAGTGATTTCATAATTTTAAAAATATTAATTAAGAAAAAGTGTGTTATAAAAATGAGTTCTTCCGATAGCTCTATTTCAAATGATGATGATGACAATATGAATATTGATCAAGAGGCTCAAGCAATAACAAATGAATTAGTTGCCAAAAATCAGCACCGGCATATCATCTTTGCTACAAAAATTTTTAGACTGGAAAACACACAAAAACATTAACGAGATATCTGAAAACGTGTTGCTCGTTTATTTCAGTGAGTTGTCAAAAACATTAAAACCATCTACGCTGTGGAGTAGATGGTCAATGTTAAAAACCGAGCTTAACCTCAATCATTCAATAGACATAAACACATTTCACAAACTGAAAACTTTCATGAAAAATATCAACAAAGGGTTTCACCCAAAAAATCCCAAGTGTTAACACTGTCTCAGATCAAAATCTTTCTCGTTGACGCTTCTGATGATATTTATTTGGCTATGAAGGTAAGTTATAAAATAATGAATATAAAAAATAGATATTTTTCTGAGTAATGTTCAAATAATGATATAAAATTCAAGATATATACAATTAAATACATGTAAATTATTTACAATTTTTTTATATACAAATAAATATATACTAAGATTATTTTTTATTACAGGTGATACTCATTTTTGGATTTTGCGGGGCGTTAAGATCAGGTGAATATTGTAGTATCAAAACTAATGATGTTAAAGACACTGGAACTCAGTTCATTGTTACCATACGCGATACAAAAATTATTATCCACGTTCTTTCGTCATCATGGATGAATACAGCGATAAAATTCGCCAGTACGTAGCTTTACGACCCGATAATTTGAACACTGACAGATTTTTTATACTGTACGACAAAGGAGCATGCAAACGTCAAGCGATGGGTAAAAATACAGTATCAGAAGTACCAAAAAAATTGCTGAGTTTTTGAAGTTGCCAAATGCCTCTAGCTACACCGGACATTGCTTCAGACGTACCTCAGCAACGTTACTTGCAAATGCTGGCGCAAATCTTACAACACTTAAACAGCATGGTGGCTGGAGATCAAGTACCGTTGCTGAAGGGTACATTGAGAACTCGTTATATAATAAATCGAAAATTTTCAATCAAATTGTAAACTCAGAAAATACACGATTTACTATACAGAATTATTCTATGGACACGATAACAAGTACTTCAAAGCAAAATGAATTGAGACCTTCAACTTCTGCACAACCGACTGAATCGCTAGCTACACCAAAGTATTCGTGCAAAGAAAATATTGCACCAAAAAACAAACAAGAATCACATCAATCATTACCGGACTATCATACTGAACTACGAGCTGTAAATGACATCGTATGGGACGAAGATTTTGATAATGTCGAGTCTAATAATGATTTGTCTCCAGTACCAGGCTTAAATTTAAATTCACAAGCTGCAAATCATTCAAAAAAATTATCAGCAAGAGAAAAAACTTCTGACAATTCAGCTTCATCTACTGAATCTGAAGAAGACCTTAACATGAACTGTCCAACAGTAACTATTAAAAAGTGTAAAATTACCAATCTTACTATTAATTATACCAAATAATATTATAATAATTAAAATATTATTGCAATTACTAGTATTATTATAATTACTTATTACTATTACGCTATAAACTAAGTAAATGATATAATTGTTGATTAATATTATCACTATTGTTAATTTCACAATTAAACTTAAATAAAGTGAATTATTTCAAAATATTTTAAATTTAAAAACTGTTGTTTTGAGTGGGGGGGCTCCGCCCCCCCAACCCCCCGGCCGGGGCTTCGCCCCTGGACCGCGCCGGGGCTTCGCCCCGGACCCCTTTTCGTTTGTCTAACCTAGCTTTATTTTTCGATATTTAATTACGAACTTTTGGCCTGGTGGGAGAAAAAATAGTATGTGCACCACGGGAAAAATAGTAGTACATTTTCTCCCGCGTGTTTGCCACCCTCGCCTTCGGCTCGGGTGGCAATTTCACACGCGGGAGAAAATGTACTACTTTTTTCCCTAGGGGCACAATGTACTATATAGAAGTGGATTATTGCTTTCAATGATACAATAAAAATTAAAAATACATTAAAGTGAAATATACCGTAAAAACTAAAAAATATAACGAAGAAATACAGTGTGAAGATCTGACTTGATTCGACTTGATTTGTAGTCGCTCTGATTCAACTAATAATATTAAGATAGTAATAAATAATAATTAAATAAATAATAGTTGTCTAAAAATACAATTTCCATTAAAATTATAATGTTAAAGTTCAATTGATAATATGTATTATTTTCTTAAATTAAAAAATTTATGTTGAAAAAAGTACTTTTTATTTACAGGAACAATAAAAATTACTATGCTTGAAGTATTTTATCAATTCGGTTCTCTGGATTTCGTATTAACAGTTTGAAATAGTCAAAATTTTGACATTTACTGTTTTCTGTTTACTATATAAATCGATTAATTACTTATACTACTTTCATTAAAAGTAATAATTTTACTTAGTAAAAAAAATTTTTTTTCCCACCGGGCGTAAAGCGTCAACTTTAGCCCCGCTGCGCTAAACGAAGTTGCCGCTTTCCGCCTTCGTCGGAGAAAAAAAAAGTATACACTCCTCGGGAAGTAAAGTAAGAAATGTCTCAGATCACATGCAATTGTAAGCCGAGGCGAAGCCGGCTTTCTTACTTTACTTCCCTAGGGGTGTAATATACTATTATCATTTCATTAAAAAAATTTTCATGTTAAATATTCAAACTCTAGTGTATTAATTATTAAACAATCTATCAGAAAATCTTGAATATCCACTGTTACGTTCTCGTAAATTTTAAATTTATTTAAAGTTTTATAAATCTGTTTTAAAAATCATTAAATAATTATTTAAATCATTTAATTATTATCCGAGGTATTTCGTAACGGAAATACCTCGAGATAACAGATTTATAGAACGTCAACGCAGTCTAGTAGACTAAACAGTCTACGTTGTGGGTTTTGGACTGCGTTGATGTTCTCATAGGGTAACCTGAGGAATCTCTGCTGATCCAAGGCTGAACCTGCCAATTCCTTTTTAATAAATCTATTTAATTGTCAATCGATTAAAATGGGTACTTATTAAAACCTTCAACCAGGGTTGAGAGCGCTTATCAGCGTTTCACCCTGGTTCCTTTACCTCGAGCGCTAGCCAGCGTTCGGGTATCCTATCCAAAAATATCCTAACTATTACCCCCAGGGTAAGAGCGCTTATTAGCTGTTCTCACCCTGGTGAAATTGCCCAGAACGCTAGCCAGCGTTCAGGCACTCTACCCATTCCCCTTCATTATCTACCTGTAGTAGGGTGATTCAAAAAAAAAGAATATTTTTTTTTTCGTTTGGTACTCTGAAAAATAGGTTCCTAGACACCTCTAAGAAAGCCTTTCCAAGCATGAGTTCTTAATTGTAACGGGAAGGTCCTCCTTCTTACAGTTTTCTATTTTTTCTTATTATCAGATAGAAAAATTTATATCTCGCTTCCAACTACTTGAAAAAATATCTTGTTCCTTAGATTTTGTAGGAAATTGAATGCTCTACAAAAAAGGTCTCTTACGATTTTTTCGTAAACCCAACCGTTTAAAAGATATTAACGGTTAAAGTTTGATTATTTTTGGGAAAATTTTTTATTTCTTATGAATTTTATAACTCAATGAAAAAAATCATTATGAATGATGAAACTCATAGTTTTGTAGGAAATTTACTGCTCTATAAAAATGGTCTCTTATGATTTTTCGATCAAGTTGAGCGTTTACGAGATATTCATCGTCAAACATCAATGCATATCAATTTTTCTAGTTTTTGATCAATAATTCGAAAAATTTCAATTTATTCTGTGAGTTTCAAGGAAATTTAGACAAATTTGAGTTTCTATGAATAGAAATATGTTATGAACTATTTTTTTAATTAGTTTTTTTAGTCTTGGACATGTTTGATTACATTAAAACAAAAAATTAGTGCATTTTTTTAAATATATAATTCAATTTAGTGTGTTTCACATGTGTTTCACTTTTTTATCGAAGAATTTATTTATTTAATTATCAACTGCCATATAATTTTCAATATTTTCAACATAACGGTACACTTTTACTGTAAATAATTTCCTCTATTGCAGTTTGGGTAGTTTTTTCGATGTTCTTTGATAATTTGCAATAAGTATTGGAATTGCTCTTCATTTTTGTCAAGCATTGATTATACTCACTAACTAATGCAACAGCTCGTTCTGCTGAATCATTAACAACTTTCAATAGGTTAAAGTATTCTTTATTTTCAATGTAACTGTCATTAGTAGGCCACGATTCAATATCTTTATCAAGGAAGTCATATGGTAAATCAAAGATTTTAAAGAGATTTAAAGAGACTTTTTAGAAACAAAGTCACTCAGACTTTTTGCGTTAATGAATTCAAATCGTTTTTATCAATTATAAATTTTTAGCTTTAGAATCTGTACCGTTACGAGTATTAACAGCTCCAACAATATTTTTTTACTTCCAATGAAACGGTATCGTCAAATAATGATAAAATGGCAAGTTCATCACTTAAATACCATAAATGCAAAATCATTTTTTCACAAGTTGCTGAAGAAATCAATGAATTGATATTTTTGTACTCGAATAAATTTTTCAAAAACTGCAAGTCATGATTAGCAGCAGTTGTTGCAGAAGTTGATGAAAATCAAGCTTTTAAATACAGTGTAACTATAAATATACAAATTTGCCGAAGACCGTCCAATTCTTTATTAGAAAGTTTAAATTCATTTCTGAATAGAAACATTTTTAAACTGTAAATTGCCTTCGCCATCCACCTAGCATGATGAATTGCACCAGGACGTTTGAAAAAATTTCTTCTTGAGGCATTTCTCCAAGGAAAATCAACGACAATTCCAACAATTCTTTATAGTCATCTCGGGGTTGTAGTAACTATCAAAAACAATTAAAAATTTGTCAGAAACAAGAAAATTTTTTTCTTAAAATCGCAGTTAAATCATACCTGTAAGGATTGTGCAATTAAACTAGATATTTCATTTTTTTATCCAAAATGATATCAGCAACAACAGTATCTTCAATTCCAGATTTATAATTAGTTTTATTTATTTCATCCCATGATTTTTAAATCTTCCGAACATTGGTACGTTTGGCCCAGATGACACAGGCCAATATACTTCAAATGCACTTCTCAATATGATCTCAAAAATGTGGTGACGACATGGTAACCAGATTAACTCTCTTCCCAAAGTCTTTTCAATTGCCTTACATGTACCGTTATGAATTCCTGTATAAAGAAAATAGATAACTATCGTTAAATTTAATATTTTCAACAAATTGTAGATTATATTTAAAATCCAAATGAGTAAATAATTCTCAATAATTTCAAAAGTGAAATTCAGTAAGCAATAAAAATTAAACTAGAACGTTAATAATTAAATATTTTTAGATTAAATTATCATTGATAAGTTACCTGTATTAACTGCCGTCGTGTCAAAACACATCGCCTTAACATAATTAGTAATACCCCATTCACTCAATGTCGATAAAATGGCTGATGTTTGATTGTCTGCCGTCCCAGAATTCATTTTTGGAACCCCAAGTAATTGTTCGGTACCAAATGCAGTTAAAATAACTGGTAGCCGTTCCACAGATTTTGATCCAACAAGGTCATTCAGCATTTTTCCGTCCCAATGCACAACGTATTTATCGTGTGTCTTAAAGTTGTCATTAAGTCCTTTAGCAATGTCTTCTCTTTGAAGCATACGAGCTCGTTGAATTGAACTATTACTGAGCGTTGTATCTTCAATTTTAATACCTACTGCTAGTAAAACCGGAGCAATAATAAACATCGCATTTCTACTGCTGACATTAGCTCGGTCGAGTCCAAAAATGACTTCAGGAGTTAAGACATCAAGTTTTGCTCGTTTTGTCGGAATTGGAGGTTCATACTCTGAATCAGATCCAAAATTTGTAACTCCACTTAATGTATACGTAGAGAACGACTCTGATTTTTCACTTGGAACAATCGCATGACTGGTAGACGGTTGATCTAAGTCTGGAATAAGATCTGTTTTATAAATTAAACGAAGAAAATGTATAGAATTTATTCATTTTGATGACAAATAATTAAGAAAGGACTCCAAAAATTGTCTAGTCAAATGTCATCTAGTCATCTATGAAAAGTTACACTACTACCTGACTTTATAATAATTAAATATCTCAGATACTTACTACTCTCATCTATTCCCATCATAGTTGTGGTTAAGTTTGATACAGGTACATTATTAGAAAGAATCTCTTTATGGGTACCGAATTTTTGATCCAAATACAACTTTCTAATATTATCATCAAGCACTTTTAAGGATTTTTCGCTCACAATGTCGAATAATTGTTCAAGATCAGTCTGAAATTTCATTTCCTTTTGGTTTTGCGCTGAATTCTTTTTATCGAAATTTTTTTGTAATTTTAACCATTGACTGTGATAGCGAAGAAATTTTTTGACTGCATTAGGAGCTCCACTAGTTGGAATCTGATTTTTTCTCCACAGTTCAATAACTTGGTCAACTGAATTTTTAGCACTTTGTTTGATTGAATACTTTAAAATTTTAAGTTGGTAGAAAAACACACGCATAACCTCTTTCACTTTTGGTAACTTACGTTCCGAAATTCTTTGTAGAGGTATTCCGATAAAACGTATTTCTTTATTCATTGTAGGTTAATTGATGATAAATAAATTTATGTGATGATTATAAGACTTATTTAAAATGAATTATTTTATTACGTATTCAAGATGATCAGTTTTAGGAACACTGAAAATACGGTATTAAATGGGTAGATACTGAAGATAGTTGAGAGTAAAAAACATAGATGGCGTTAGTTTCAGAAGACAAACAGAAGAAGAAATGGAATTCAAAACAAAAATCCCCTCGATCGAAAATTTTATGTATATTTTGTGAAAAACAATTTAAAAATACGCACTGAACAAATTTCATAATAATAAATGACAATGCGATTAAGATTTTAAATTATTAAAGATAAAATTAAAAAAAAAAATTATTAGAATAAAAACTTTCAAATGAATTTTTGAACAGAAAACATCTATAGGAGTTGCTTTTATAATAAAAACTCAAATTTGTCTAAATTTCCTTGAAACTCACAGAATAAATTGAAATTTTTCGAATTATTGTTCAAAAACTAGAAAAATTGATATGCATTGATGTTTGACGATGAATATCTCGTAAACGCTCAACTTGATCGAAAAATCATAAGAGACCATTTTTATAGAGCAGTAAATTTCCTACAAAACTATGAGTTTCATCATTCATAATGATTTTTTTCATTGAGTTATAAAATTCATAAGAAATAAAAAAATTTTCCCAAAAATAATCAAACTTTAACCGTTAATATCTTTTAAACGGTTGGGTTTACGAAAAAATCGTAAGAGACCTTTTTGTAGAGCATTCAATTTCCTACAAAATCTAAGGAACAAGATATTTTTTCAAGTAGTTGGAAGCGAGATATAAATTTTTCTATCTGATAATAAGAAAAAATAGAAAACTGTAAGAAGGAGGACCTTCCCGTTACAATTAAGAACTCATGCTTGGAGAGGCTTTCTTAGAGGTGTCTAGGAACCTATTTTTCAGAGTACCAAACGAAAAAAAAAATATTCTTTTTTTTTGAATCACCCTAACCTGTAGGCAGGTTAAACAAAAGTAAAATATTAAAATATATTTTATTTATAAATTAAAAATGAGAATTATTAAATTATGTATATTTAAAAAGTACTTCGCGGATAAATCAGTGACATGACCCACCTGGAGTCTATCGACTTCCTAACGAGGTCAAAATCTGGACATTTAAATAAATTATTTAAATTTAAAAATTAATTACACCCAAAATTTGGGAACGTAACATCCACCATAAAAATTTTTAAAACAATTTTTTTTCAATGTAATGAAAAAAATTTTTTACTTTACGATTTTACAGACTGCTTTTATTCTGTCAATGTTAAATTACGCTGTACGCTGCTTCTTTACAGTTTATTTTTCTCTATTTATTTTCCACTTGAAATACCATCGAAGCGTTTAAGCATAGTTTATTTTAAAACTGAAACTGGGTCTTGCCCATTAGAAAATTTTCAATTATCCTACTCATCAGAACCAGATAATATATATAGGCGAATGCGCCAAAGGAATAGCTTTCGGCGAATTTTCTTTCGATTATGCCGGATAGCCATTGAATAGCAGAATACGTAGTTAATTGCAACAATTAAAACAACTAGAGGTATATATTTCATTGATATTGAGCGAGTGTATGCGTCTGTTTTTTTTTAGGCAACTTACACTATTAATGTTTCAGTTAAAAAGCTGGCGATCATTGTTTAAATATACTCTTTGTGTTAATCAGTCTTTGTACAAATGTTTCTCAGTAACGATTAACAAATGTTAATGATACAAGCGTTCCTTTATCGATAAGGCTTCGTAAAATAGAAGGTTACAACTAAAGACAAAGCGCCCTATATATTATTCATTTGTATCAATAAATAGAGGATAAAAGGTCTTTGATAATCGAGCACAAATATAGCTTGTGTAGTATATCTTGTAAATATATGTCACACACATTTACATTACTTTGTAAACAATGTTGTGAAGGTTAAAGAGATTGAATGTGGGTTAGGTCGATGCCAAAGTGACATTGTCCCGGATCCACTGTAAACACTTTTTTTTTCAATGTCTTTACCATTTTATACACAGCTAGCTGGTTCAGTTTTAGACTTTTTTCTGTTTATTTATACTTTGGCGCCATGCCATCACTTTCATTCGGATATTTGGGTGGTGGTAAAGACCGTGAAAGTCTCCAAAACTTTTTTGTAGACTCAATGAAGAAAAGAAAAGAAGCCAGATGTCACCACTGACATTGATTTCAGACTTGCGACCACTTGGAATATTTCGTCCGTTAGCCGTAAAAGTCTAAATGGCTAATGGAAATTCAATTTTTTAGCCAACTATAAATGAAATTTACATTTATCTTTCTCTAAAAAGTAAATAAATTATCTTCGTTAATTATTCATCGGAAAATTAAAAATCGAAAATTTTTGTATTCGATTGAATTTTGGAAATTAAATTTCCTAATACATTAATAGTTGCATAAATTATTAAATTTCATTTTTTATTCGACAATAATTTCATTTATCATAAAATTCAATTTTTAAATAAAAAATAATATTTAAACTCATTAAATACATTTTTTAATAGAGAAACATTTCATTAATTCAGTAAATTTAATTTTACTATGGATAATTTTTTCAATAGAAATGTTTTTAATTATTTTCAATCAACATTCATTCGTTGTTTAATATATTTTTTAAATATAAATAATTCAATTGCAAATAAAATCAACCGAAAGTTATTTAATCACCGAATTAACTGGGTGAATTGAATAATTTAAATACATCACGGTTTAAATACTCGAGTGTTATGAAAGTTTCAAAAGTAGAAAAAATAAAAAATTAACTGTAGTTCTCTGAGCGTTGAAATGTATCTACCGACGAGATGATAATTTCAATTTTTATTGTTTATTTCTATTTTATCTTTTAGAATAAAATCTGACGAGATTGATAGTAAATGTTGATGTTAGAATATTGAAGGATTTAGTGTCGATGACATGAAATATAATTGAATAGCAAATAATCAAAAAGTTGAAATTCGGCAAGAAATCATAATTCTTAATTTTCAGCTAAGAAAATCGAGAAGTTATTGGTTTTACCCCGTTTTGCAAAAATCGAGTTTTCATCAGATCTCGACCATTGAAAGTCACTGGAAGCTTCCCTGATTCAGAAAGATGATTTGAAATGATTACCTCTATGTTAATTGTACATCTATCTATATAGTATTCAAATCCAATACTTTTAAATTATTTCAAATCATTTTAAATTAGATTTTTAACTTCCCGCTAAGAAAATCGAAGATTTTCGAAAAATCGGGAAGTTATTGTTTTTACCCCGTTTGGCAAAAATCGAGTTTTCAACAGATCTCGACGTTTTGAGGCCTTAGAAATCTTCCCTGACCCTTCCCGCGATGGTGTTTGTATGTCTGTATGTATGTGTGTGTGCGTGTGTGGATGTATGTAAACCTCTCATAACTTTTGAACGGCTTGACCGATTCTATCGCGGTTGACGCCAATCGAAAGAGCTTGACTGAACTTAGATTTTGAATATGTTTTGGACCAATTCGGACTGGTAGATTTTCAGAAATCTTTTTGAGTTCTGATAGCTCAAAAACATAATAAGTGCAATTTCGAGCGCTTAATTACGAAAGTAGCGGGAAGTTGCAGGGATGGCCTTCAGGGTCAACCGTTTTCCTAATTTTTTAATCAGGGAATTCCCTGACTACCCCCGCAATATTATCACTATGAGCTCGAAGAACTTAAAAGCATAGAAAAACACTTACTTTGAGCTCGAGGATCTCACAAACATCATCAGTGAAATTTTAAGCCCCTAGGTATGGAATTAGCAGGAAGTTGCAAGGATGGCCTTCAGGATCAACCATTTTCCTAGTTTTTTTTTTTTTTTTTTTTTTTTTTTCGAGTAAGTAAAACATATTAATTTTAACTACTTATACAAGATAAGATCTCATCAATTTTCATGTAAACCCTGATTAAAATATTTTTTTACAAAATAATATCCAATCGTTGAATTTTCATTCCATCAAAGTATTGAAAAAGCATCTCTTGATTTGTAATTCGGATTTTTAATTGTTATGATACTTTTGGGGAATATTATCAAACGACGCCTACATCAATTGAAGGGCATTTGCTCATCATTTAGTATGTGTAATTCACAAGTTTGACACTTTTATGTCCAAGCTAAATAATCATAACCTCAATAAACGGACACGTGAATAATTGTCGTATGCGGGAGCCGAGGTTGTTGGATATTTGGTTACTGAGAGAAAATGCTGTAATAATTTTGCCACGGACTGATTGCGACAAGCGTCACTTGAATACTAGACCAGTGGGACTGAAAATACATTTATGTAAATACATATTATGTTCATTTTTTATGGCACATGAGGGAAGTATCAAGCTATGTAAACTTTCATATGAAATACTAATGAAAATTAGCGACAATGGAAAAATTAAATTCGTTTTTCATCATTATAACTCATAACCACAATAATAAATATATAGGCAGACATAACCACATATGATCATTGTTATTATTCCGCAATAGTTTTGTCAGAATGCATGACACAGGTACTCTTTAAACTTTCATTAAATTATAATCGTAGATTATATAATTATTTAAAACAGCATTAAATTGAATTTCATCAAAAATCATAGGTTGAAAGTACCATGGTAATGTGTCACATGCAGCTTGTGCTTTACTTAATTAATTATTCGGGTAGATTTAAACAATAAAAAAAAAAAAGGTTAATTAGTATGATGAATGTGATAATGGATATTTAGTTGTGGTTTGCGAATTACAAAATATTAATATAAATTGAAGTGGCAAATAACACTATTTTGTTTATTAGTTAGTCGGAAGAGTAGCTATGTCCACCGCAGGAAATTGCTCTGAGATATAGAATGTAAATACCCTGGTTTAATGTTTAAATACAGTTGATAGCGCGATTTCACATAGACGCATATAGCCTTCTCTATAGTTAAATGAGTATTAGTAAAGAGTACATGTGATACATAAATATATGTTTGTATAACAGTATTATAGGTATGTGCGTTTGTGTGTTTTTATGTTTATAAATATACGTGTGTGTATATAGGTGAGGATCTATAGACCATTGCCAGGCCACAGCGGGTTCACGAGGGTTGCTCGTACATCTGGCAGTAACCGGTATTACTGTGCGGCAGCAAATTTAGTGGTACATTATATGCGCGTTTCCTCCCTGTCGAGCGGTTGCCGTTTGTATCTCTATGTATGACGTGCGAGCGTAAAACGCCTGCGACTATAAATTAGCAAATCTGACAAACGCTTTTATGTCTCAGTGTGTGTATATATTTTCATCTATGTATTTATCTATTTTGTTTCAGTTCATGCTGCTCATTTTTTTATTCAAAATAATCATTAATGCTTACCAAACAATATAAAACGCGAAAGTTACATTTATTTGTTTGCAGCGAATTAAAAAATATATATTTAATCAATAATAACGCGTAAAAAAAAATATTTGTTAATTTGATTTGAAATATTCATAGATGACCTGATAAAGGTCTATCTATCTATTTAGCATAGACTCGACCATCATGCAACAAAATTTATTTGTGTTGCTAAATTTGTTGCTAATTAGTTGCTCCATTTAGAATTTTATTGCTTGTTTAAATTCCGAGAAATCGATAATAATATCCGTCCAAGATGGGACGAGTCCATGCTAGCCTGAATATAATTTTTTTATCAAAGGTAGTGTTTAAAACTTCCGACAGAGGGCGTATGATGGCTCAATCGTCTCTTTACAGAAGAATTAAGCTTGGGATATTAAGTTCTAAAATAAAAACTTAACAATGAATCATCCTGGCTCAAAGATAAAGTGCTAAACCAAGTAATAATCGATGGTCATTCTCAAACCAAAGATAAAAAAAAATATATCAAATTAACGGCCTCGTTTGTTTTCATTAAAGGTTATTAATGAATAAGAACTATTGAAATTAGGTTAAGGTAGGCTAAGTAAATAACAAATTAACACCAATTTGATTAGGTTTTTTAATTAAAAAACATTTTTTTCTAAATGATGTTACTAAACTATGTTATGAAAAATTATTGTAACTATTATCATTGAAATGAAATTAAAAAAAAAAATTTAATATAAACTTAAGCTAAAAATGGCCAGAAAATATGAATGAACTTAAATAAAGTATATGAATTGTACAGAGTATGTATAAATATATATGTAAATATGAATATTCAATAAATATATTTTAATAATATCAATGAATCAACATTACATAGGATTTTTTTATCTTTCTTTTTCCCTGAATAAAACATTTCACCTTCTAGTCAAACTACTTAATTGAAGAGCTGAGTTTCAAAAGGGTATCTTTTCATTTTTGATTAATCAATTCAAGAAACTGGTTATCTTTAATTATCAATATTTTTATTGGACTTTTTTAATTTAGCTACAAAGTGCTATCGGTTATAAAGGTACAATTCGATTTTTAGTCCAAAATTTTTATAATTCTTGAAGAAATTAATATTAAAAAGTTCAAAAAACTGCTCTTTTAAAATGTGAAAAGATACCTTTTTGAAAATCAGCTCCTCAATTATATTATATAATATAAATAAATAAATCTACTATCCAGTAGATTATGTTGCACAAACGGGAACCAAAATTAATTATTATATTGCATACAATGTACAATAAAATTGTAACTTGTACATTATAAATATCATATAAAGATTTTTAAACTGAAAAAACTTATCAATTCTTAAACCGATTGTACAAGAATCGTGAAATGAATTAAATGAAAATCAACATTGAAATTGCGAAACAATGTAAAATATCAGATCAATGATGTCTTTTAAAAAATAAAAAAAAATTTTGTTTACTTTTTTGAAGTGCTTATATTCCTTTATTATTAAGTTTAATCAATAATATTTCATACCATACGAAAATTAGCGTACAGTTTTTCTGGAAAAAAAAATAGAAAAATTAAAATTATATTAAAAATTCATTTTTCATTCTCATATATGAACTAATATGGTCATTCATAACCAGATCAACTCGTATCAGGCTGGGTCAAGCTATATCAGAAAATTTTTTTACGAGCCACGGCACTTTGCTATTGTTAGTGTTAGTATGAGTGACGTATGCATAATAAATATAAAGTGTGATGTAACGTGGATTAATGATGCTTTGTCAGAGATTTATATTCATTTTTTTATGGGAATAAAGCCCGTACCGGTTAGGAGAGCTGGTCGAGTTCCCTCGAGCCACAGTGCCACGCGTCGGCTGCGTGCCATTCTTGACGTTCCGCACTGCCAATTTTCAAGATCCCTCGTTATGCTAATTTTTATGCAGCCCCAAAATTGCCGGAGACATGTGTGCTCAACAGCCAAAGCTTTATCGCACGAGATGTCGTATACGAGTTTACTAACTATTATTTTCATGAGGAAATATTATCTTAAAGGTTATTATACAAAAACAAACATATAATTTATTCTGTTCGTGTATAAAATTTAATAATGTAATTTATTCAATATTTTTAGGTATCTAATGAATTTAAGGAATTAATAACCATTTATTATATGCTTGAGGGAATAAATTGAAAAACAAGAACATTTCTTATAAGAAAATAGTGAACTAAGACATGTTTTTCATTTTATGTCACATAGAAAAGTTTTTGGATAAACACATCTTTTCTGAATTAAATAAATTTATTTAATTAATTTTATTTTCTTCAAGAATTGCTTGCTTGATTCATCAAAATTTTTTCGGTCTAACATTTTTTTCGTGTATTAAATTAATTTTTTTTTCTCAAAATGTAAATAATTAAATTATCAAAAACAGAATTGACTCAGTTATCGTCTAAAAAAAAAAACAAAAAAGTATAATATAATCTTGTAAATTTTGAGTATTTTATCCACGTGATATTAAATATAAGTTAATTCTAAATTTTAAAATTGGAATTCGAAAGACAAAAAAGTTTAATTTTTAGGTTCAAAAATTAATCTGATTGATTTACGAACTTCTAGTAGAAGCGTCTAGCATAGAAATGTCGCTACAAATTTATAGAGTCCCGATCAAACGTTCCTTGTCTTCTATATTTCATCATCCGTCATGCTAAAGTAGCGCAGAAGAATTCCTAAAAAACGATTTGAGTAAATAGTAAACATTTTTTATAATTTTATAATTAATAATTTAAAATCATTGTTCTAATTTTTATCAACATCTTAAAAAGTATTGTTGCTCAATTTAAGTGATTATTGATCTCTAATACCAATTTTATCAAGTATAGTATAACTAGATCCAGCATGTATAACCCGCAGGCCTTATTACTCTACCGTAGTAAAATAAGGCCTATTCGCAAGATTTTTGAAAAAATTTAAATTTGTGTTTGTTTATGGTGGAAATTACCATTACTCCATTATATTTTATAGCTAATGTATTAATTTAAAAATTAATGATGCATCGCAATAATTAAATGCTATATTTTCGATTTTTTTCAAAACCTCCTTTAGCTAGGCCTTATTACCCACCGGTACCTTATTTCGCTTAAATCAAGTTAAATTTTCTGTTCAAGCTAAATAAATTCTTGAGAAGTATATAAAAATTTAATAAAATTACTTTATTAGTTAAAGTTTAAAAACTAATCACCAATTCAAATTTTCCAAAATTTTTTTTGGAAAAAAAACTCTTCATGCTAGATTTCTAAAATAATTTTCAAGAAATAAAATATAATCTTATGTATAAAAAATGAAGAAAAATGTTTAACATTAAATTGCAATTATTATAATCGTCTGTACTATGTTTTAATAAAAATAAAATAAGTCTATTGGATTATATGTGTACTTTATGTTTTAGTTATTCTATGTTTTAGACCCAAAGGATAACAGTAATGTGATTGTCATAAAAATTCATGAGCTCCCATTTGAAAAATCGGTCTCAGAAGTCAGAGAGGCGTAAGAAAAAGTCGAGAAATCCCAATGTATATACATATATATTATTTTCTATATATAAATATAAATATAAATATAAATATATAACGGAGTCCTACGACTGGTGGACAGCTGCGTCGTTTCCACATCTGCTATATCACGGACCAGAAAGTAACTGAGTAAACTGAGTAAACCGAGTTGAGAGAGCCTCGCAAAAAACACGAATATACTTGTCATATTTTCCGGGTTCCCTATCTCTGGGTCTCTTCAAGCTTTAGTTTTAACAACTTTTAGTGTCAAAAAAATTTTTCAATTAATTTCTTTAGAATTAATATCCAACTTGTACAATTCTGCATTTGTATGGTTTCATCCTGAAAATAAACTCCACTCACGTTCAACTCAATTACAACTTTATTTTACTTTATTAACTTTATGAAAAGCATCGCAATAATAATAAAAATTTGTCAAACAGTTTTTGCATTATTTTTCCTGAAACTTTGTTGTTTTTTTTTTCAAACAAAAAAAATTTTTATTAAATTACATCAACATGTAAAATATTATAAATTTTAATAATGTCCACGTCTTGATTAAAACAAAATAATCGTCCTGGAGCGGCAAGAATGCGATCCTTTGGCACCAACATCATCATAATCGGCGAAAAAAACCACCCAGCAACAACAGGTTTCCTTTGAGCTCCTCAGTTTATAACAACGATGCATGGGGGCTTACTTTACAACCCTGCTAAACAACACGTATGTATATTACTTATACATCGGTACATATATAATATATATAAAATATAATAAAATATAATGTACAAGAGTGAGAAGGAGAATTGACTGCGACTCTATTACGCGGAGCGGGTTTTTCGGCAGCTGTCGAGCGTTCAGCCTATGCCATCTGCCATTCGTTCTGCGCACACTCATCTTTGGTCTTGATAAAAAATTTATAATATACAATATTATAAAATAAAAACGGGAGACGTGGGGTCTTACGAGGGCCCGGGGCGACACGTACTTGTTATATTATGTACTTGTAATCCACGCCCTGCCGACTTTATTATATTGCCGTAAAGTTTGAACTTTTAATGAATTTTCGCTCGATAGTTGATAATATATTACATATACTTTGTATACTCAATCTTAACGCCTCAGATTTTGTTATTTATTATTTATCACCTTGCAG
The DNA here is from genome assembly GCF_013202065.1 of Cotesia typhae. Taxonomy (NCBI): domain Eukaryota; kingdom Metazoa; phylum Arthropoda; class Insecta; order Hymenoptera; family Braconidae; genus Cotesia; species Cotesia typhae. The sequence goes on from NW_027423774.1 coordinate 16,328,342, forward strand.
CACCTTAATTAATTTTTTTTTTGCGTAACATCACGCTTGACAAGTCAATTATAATATTTTACACTGCAAAAGTGGTAAAATATTAAATCGACTTTTAAGATTATTTTTAATGTAGCGAACTCCCGATCAATTGGAGTAATTGAGTGGGAATACGTGTTCAAACAAATGCGGCAAACAACGATCGAAGTTGAAGTTAATTTGACCTTGATTCTAGTACAAATGTGTAGATAAATATTTATTTATATGATATTAGATTTTAGGCAGTTTGTATGAGAAGATAGTGGATGTATACGTAGGATGCTGAATGGATTAATTAATCAAATTTAATATCGAGTGGTAAACTCAGAAATGTAATTTCCCGTAACAGTATGAGTGTGAGATTAAGAAGCAGATAGATTTTAGTTTGTGGCGAAATTGCATCTTCTGGTACACTAATTGGCTTTTCTGTTTGTTAGTATTAAATGTTAATAAGTTACTATAATAATTTTCTGTGTTTCAAATTGTTTCATTGTTTAAATTTATTCGACTGTCAAGAAATTTAGCTAAATGATTTTTTAATTGTTTAATGTTTCAGGGTATACAGTTTCAAGTACTAACAAGATTATGTTTAAAATCATATCGCTGTCATAATATCGATTATCAATAATTTAATAAGGGCGATATCAGGGAATTAACTTATAGAACCATTCTCCGTTCTATAGTTTTGCTACTAGTTTAAGTGAAAATAAACTGAAAAACATATGAGAATGCATACATTTTTTTACAAAAAAATTGATTATTTAAAATTTTTTCGATTAATGAAGAAATGTCTGATATGATAACATTTTTCTTATTCTTTCCCCGGTGGAAAAATTCCCGATGAAGTCATATATGTCTACATATATAATTTTTCATACGTATTGATATGACTTTATGCACCCATATAGAACCTGATATAATCATATTTGACCATATATAATTCTTTGACTATAGATATATATGTAAGGTACCGGCGGGTAATAAGGCCTAGCTAAGGGAGATTTTTGAAAAAAATTGAAAATATTGCATTTAATTATTGCAATGTATCATTAATTTTTAAATTAATGCATTAGCCATAAAATATAATGGAGTAATGGTAATTTTCACCATAAACAAACACAAAATTGAATTTTTTCAAAAACCTTGCGAATAGACTTTATTTTACTACGGTAGGGTAATAAGGCCTGCGAGTTATACATACTGGAAATAGTTATACTATACTTGATAAAATTGGTATTAGAGATCAATAATCACTTAAATTGAGCAACAATACTTTTTAAGATGTTGATAAAAATTAGAACAATAATTTTAAATTATTAAATTATTAAACAGAAAGTATTTACCATTTGGTCTTTGTTCCAGTTCGGTTAATTTCACAAAGATAATGAAACCTGTTATAAATATATTAAGAGAAAAAGGTTTTTTAATAGTAATTTGTTTAGATGACATATTTTTTTCGCGAAAAATTATAACACTTGTCGTAATACTGTTTTATGAGCAAAAGTCTTTTTGGAGGAACTCGGCTTTGTAATTAACGATGAGAAAAGTTGTTTACAACCTACACAAAGGTATAAGTTTTTAGGCTTAATAGTAAATTCAAGAGATTAAACCGTTGAATTGATCATAAAAAAGAGTAAATTAAAAATTTACTGACTAAATTTAAAGTTGAAGGTAGATATAAAATTAGGGAAGTTGCAACCTTGTTAGGTATTTTGAATGCCGCTTGTCCAACAGTTGCATATGGACTATCTTACTGCAAGACGCTAGGAAGAGAGAAATTTCTAGCTCTTACTTTAAACAACGGCAATGATGATTGTTTTATGTCGCTGTAAGTCAATCTCAAACAAGATTTAAGCTGGTGGAGCAAACATAGCCAAATTGGTCAAAATCCTATTAGAACATTACAATACGTGATCAAAATCTCATCGGATGCATCATTATAAGGATGGGGTGCTTTCTGTAATAGAAAATTTTCATTCGAATTATAATTTATAATAATCCTTCGTAATAATTATCCTAATTTTTTACTGACCTTTTTCATTTTCTTTAATTTGATTTATTTATTTAATAAAAATAAAAAAAATTTGAAATTATTTAATTGATAAATTTCATTTTCAACAGTTTTTTTATAAATAAATTAGGAATCATCAAGTACAAATATTATTACTAAATTATTCGATGTTGGTATGTGAGTAACACACTGTGTATGTGATTATGTTAGAGGTAGCCGTTGAAAAATGTAATATAGTTCTCTTAGCAATCTAAAATATTGCAGTATTGCTACTGTAGAAATACGTTTTGCTGTAGAAGCGATCTACGAGTAGCTATCTAGTATAGATGGCTCCAGTAGCATTATTTTTTTCTCCGAGTACTTAGATAATTATACCATACTCTCATAATTTTCACTGCAAAACAAATTTCTGAAGTTTATTACAACCATTATTTTATTATTCATTTTATTTTTTCTATTTTTTTATCAGGAAAATGTTAGTGCACCTGATTTAATTGAATTTTATTACGTATTAAAGTTATGAGGTTATAAAAGTGTCAAAGTAAAATTTTTATTGATACTTTTATTTTCAAAGTTTCAAGAAAATATCCATTAACAGTTAACAAATATTTCTAACTAATAATTGTTAACAATTTATATTTAATAAATATTGATAAAAGGATCTTAAGTTCAAGAATCATTTATTCAAACTATTAATAAATCATTTATTGAGTATGAACAAATTCCTCTATCATCGTTTAGGTGATTGTTAAGTTATAAGTTTATAAATTCATTAGAATGAACCAATCGAATTCATTAAATTTTTTGTATGGTAAGTTCATGTTATTTCTTTACTAAGTTTTTGTGACTTCATTAAATACAGAAGGAACATATAACAATACCATAAATCTGTGGCAAAACAAAAAATCTCAAATTTTCGTTAATTTTTTACGGTATTGTTAAGCCTTCATTTCCATTTTAAAATGTACTCCACAAAAAATATGTAAATTTATTTACATATGTAGATCCAGCCCCAGAGATATTCTGGTTACTGAAAAATGTGTTTTAAAATCAACCTCTATCGTCGATAAATACACTTCACTTGACAATCATCTATCTGATTATTAACAACGTCACGGTGACGGCTGAAGGCATCATTAATTAGTGTCTAATCTCTACAATTCTATCCGAGAGCTTGCATCAAGCATAAATATGTTCCAACTGAGCCAGGACAAGTCTACCAATTTCATAACTAGAACAGTCGATATTTATGACAAAACAAATATCTATTTAGAGTCCATAGTTTTTAATTTAATCAACGAAGAATTTTATCTGATTGTCAACACACACACACACACACACACACACACACACACATACACACGCGCGCACGCACGCACACTATAGGAGACTTTCTATAGATATAGTCATTCATCACGATATCTCTGGAACTGTAAGACCTAGAGACTTGAAATTTGGCAGAAATATTCTTTTCGCCGAGTACACGGAGAAAAAAATATCGCTCTCATCACTATACGTATCGTAACTATCATGATCCAGGCGAAAAGTAGTGGGAAAGTAGTGGCGCTGCAAGCGGTGTATCGTGATTATCACGATACGTATAGTCCTTAACACTATACGTTTTGAGGTAATCACAATACGTATAGTGATAGAATACAAACGTTTGTTAACAGTCGCTATACATATGATTGTGATAATGACGATACAGTTTCGTGTTTATCACGATGTTTTTTTCGCCGAGTAGAGGTCATCTAAGAATGGATTTTACGAAATTCCACCCACAAGGGGGGGTTGCAGAGGCGTTAACAATGAAAAATTCCCGTTTTTAAACTAAAGCTCTTACCGACTCCAAATTTGGTAGAAATCTTCTGTAAGAGATGTAGAAATAATCTATAAACGAATTTTACGATATCTTACCTCACAGAGAGTTGCGGGAGTGGGTATTAACAATCAAAATTTTTAATTTTCAAGCTATAACTCCTACAGACTCCAAATTTTGTAGGAATTTTCTGTAAGTGATGAAAAAATAATTTATGAACGAATTTTACGATATTCTACCCCAAAGAGGATTGCGGGGGCGCTAACAATGAAAAATTCCCGTTTTTAAACTATAGCTCCTATCGATTCCAAATTTAGTAGGGAATCTTCTGTAAGAGATGTAGAAAATGTCTATGGACATATTTTATGATAGCTCATCTCACAGGGGTTTGCAAAGGTGGGTGTTAACAATAAAAATTTTTAATTTCCAAGCTATAGCTCCTATAGACTCCAAATTCTCTTTTCAAATTTTTTTCTTCGTGTCAATTATTATTCATCTTTGGAAAAAAGCCACGTAAACATGATAATGATTGCACATTGAAAGTTACAATGAATATTAGCTGGAATAATTATATGGATAAAAGGTAAATGCTAATTCGATGAAATTTGAAATTTGTGCAAGTCAAAACAATACTCTAATTAAATTTCAAGTTTAGATCTAAAAATGTTTAGCGAAGCGGGCGGATAACAGCTAGTATAAATATATGCATAAAAGCTTATCTACTGTACTAAACACTGCATTCAATTCATCAGAGAGGAAAAAAATAGTTCAAATTGTATAAGCAAAAAATGACATTCTATGGTGACGAGCTACACAAGTTATTGTTCACAATACATCCTGGACAATGGCTCGTGCCAAGCAGCTGTTGCTATTTTCTTTCATCGAATTTTCGCCCCTCTCATCATACGCTCACAAAATATACTCTACCCTTATATCCATGTGTGTATGGATGTGTGTGTGATGATCGTATACAAAATGCGTGTGCCAAAGAAATTGATCAAAAGAGAATCATTCACGGATATATATGTACTATACATGCTCGGCTAGCTCCACCAACTTAAACCAAATGTTCATTTCATCCCTCTGCCATAAACCCCTCTCTCATACTCATCACATTACATATATACTCTTACCGATCGAACATATTAAACACCGCGATCCTGAACCATTCGGCTAGTAACAATAGAACCTACTGAAGACACGTGCCAGCTATGAGAATAATGTGCCAACGGTCACGTGCCCACCAACGCTTTCTCATTCAGGGTGTTTCTCTATTATCAGAAAGGGCCACACTGTTACTTTTTTTAATTCTTTACTTCGATAAAAAAAAAAAAAAAACGACGTTATAAACATGTTTTTACGTTTTGACAAATTTTTTTGTCGCCTGTATGTTAGTATGACGCACCAGGGACGTCAAAGAAATTTTTTATAATTAAAATATAAAATATCATTTAGTAAAAAGTATTCAAAATATTTATGACATAAATATGCTTGATAAAAAAATTTTATATGGATTAAAAATTTTTGGCTATGGATCTGTATGGTGGATATATTTTTGTTATAGTTGTATCCATGCGAAATAAAAGCGTAATGAATATGCTCGCTAATTTTTTGTAAAATTATTTGTTCAACTGTGACATGAAATAAATAAACATCATTAACAAATAATCAATAATTTGTTTTTTAAAATTTTTTTTCTTATATTTTTGATTTGGAAGACACCATTGAGTATTTTTTTTATTGAATTATGAATAATATAATTTTGCAAGTATTTTCATTACAATTTCTACTTTTCGAGTAAACATTTTAATTTCTCAGTGACATACATTCTTATGTATGGATAAAAATATATATAATAATGCAAATAAATATTAACCCAGTAAACTGTATTCTTTATTATTGATTGTATTTCCTCAAGAATTTCAAAAGATGGCGACAGTAGTACAATCGAACTGAACATGAAAATAATATTTCGTATGTTGAAAAGTGAGTTTTTGGTAGAGAGAACATTAGAAAATATTTTGTGTATTGTGATTATTTAAAACTTTCATATGTTTATATGCTTGAATATTGAGTAAAAAACTTAATCATTGAATTTCGAGTTTTTTGTCAATCTTAGACTGGTATAAGCAAGATCTTTATTAAAAAAAAAACATTTGAACTCATGCAAAATGTATATCTATATATTTGTCATGTTAAATCGTTTTTAATCGCATTGAGGCATTATGCATTATGCAAAATCGTTTTAAATCTTTTCTTTTAATAAGGGGAAGCCTCATCGAATCTAATTTTTATATTACACTAGCGACCCGGTCCGCTTCGCTGACCTCAGTCAAAATGACTAAAGTTTTTGTTATAATTTTTTATTTTATTATAATGATCAATTAATTTTTAAGTTCGAACAATAAGTTCAATACAATAATAATTAATCTAGAGCAATAACTAAAATTAATAAAATCATAAGTAATAAATTTTGCATTATTCATCGTCAAATAAAAGATTCCTACCAAATTTCAAGTCTGTATTAGAAGTTACAGTGTGGAAATGGAAATTTAACTTTCTAACACCCACCCCCGCAATCCTTATTGGGGGTGGGTTGTTGTAAAATCCGCTCGTAGATCATTTCCACATCACATATAGAAGACTCCACCTAAATTTATCGTTTGTAGGATCTACAATTTGAAAGTTAAAAATTTTCATTGTTAATATCCACCCCCGCAACCCACTAAGGAGCAAGCTATCGTAAAATTCGTTCATAGATTATTTATATATCTCTTACGGAAGATTTCTACCAAATTTGGGAGCTATAGGAGCTATAGTTTACAAACGGGAATTTTTCATTGTTAACGCCCCCGTGATTCCCTTTGAGGAAGGATTTTTTAAAAATTTTTTTACATACAAACCTTCTCCTAAAAATTCTAAAAACAACAAAAAAAAATTTAGCTCAATCGGTCCAGCCGTTCTCAAGTGATGCGTGGACATACATGCGGCATTTTATTTTTATTTATATAGATTTCAAATATCCACTAGAATAATTTTAAAAAATTTGAGTTTTTTCTTTGAAGAGTTTACAGTATGTAAACAATTTTTTAACGTTTTCTAAATGCATTAAGCTCTTAAAATAAATTAAAATAAAAAAAATTACCCATTTAGTTTATAAAAAAAAATCATAATAAAAAAAATAACAAAATTTGCAATAAAGATATAAGCAGTGTTTTATTCTCAATAAAAAATTTTCGGATGTAGCCATATCTGACTTGATATGGCCTGATATGATAAAATATGTCCTGATCTGGTTATATAAGGCTATACATAAAAATAAAACAATTATTGATTTAGTCGGAAATATTCAACACTACCTTGGATCAAAAAATGATATATCGTAACAAATGACCATATCGAATCAGATATGTGTTTATTAAGTCATATCGGATCGGGTGTGGTTATATATGACTTAATACGGTAAAATTTTCGTATCATTCTATGTATGGATCTATCAGGCCACATCAAAAAAATTTTCCATCGGTCGATTCAACAGACGATTTTAATAATTGAATGAGTTTATAAGACATGAAATTTTGAAATTATTAAATTTTTCTTTATTTACCCCAACACGAATACTTGTTTGTTATTCTAAACTTCAATGCGTACAGTAAATTAGCAATCTGAGAACATTTTTCGGATTTGTAGCATGCTTAAGTGTGGGATAAAATAATCAATGGGAGAGCGTAAATTATCTAGAGCGTTATTTTAAACCAAGCTCAATACAAAGTAACACGGGCGAAAGAGCTTATTGTGCAATCATGTTCGAAAATAGAGTCTTAAACCGTGAACAATCCTGTGATTATATCAGAGCACAAAGAGGGATAGGAGCTCTGAGCCGTAGACGTAACAGTAGCAGTAGAAGTAACAGTAGTTGAAAACGCAATATGTATCATATATGTATGTGTATTTATTATCGATGTATGTACAGCGGTAAATTTTTGCTTTAATACGAAGCCCTGGAGGCTTTGAGTTTATTCGCACACTCAGCCCCCCTTTGTTCGCACCACGAACCTCTAATAAATTGGGTTTTTCTGCATACTAATCGATTTTCTTCATTATGACTAATGAATTCCATTAAAATTGCTTTATTTTATTATTCTCGGAAATAGAGCTATGAATTAATTGAATTTTATTCATTTTATATAACTTTTTTTTTCTCTATTCACTTTTCATAAAACTTTATTTTTTTATTTAAATTCTCGTTAGCATTCAAAGAACACATCTTAAATAATTTTGTAAAATTAGTGCTGAACTAATACTTCGTACTCTTTGTAAGGAATTTCCTCACCGTTATAGGGAATGTAAAGACTTCCATGACTAGGATGAATCTATCAAATTAAAAATAAAAAAAAATAACGTTTTCTTTATCAGTTAATGAATTATTTATGCTTCAAATATTTACCTTCCCTACGCAAGGAGTTCCATTATGATAAGCGCGACCGATAAATAATACTTCTCCATTACTAGTTCTGCCACCCTCGACAGCTCCAGGTGGTACTTGACCATGTCTTGATGGTATCCAATGAAACTCCGCTGGCATTAAGATCTAAAAATATATTTGTAAATTGTGATTAATCACAATAATGAACGGTAATGGGAGAAACTACGATAATTAACAGTGTTTGCTTTACAAGGTAAATGAGCGGCTTTAAATTAAGATATTTAAGAATTTAATAAAGCCTAACTGTTCATAAATTTATTTACAATTGATAAAATTTTTGAAAAACATTCGAATAATTTTAAAGTGACGTATGATTTTTTTTTAAATAATTTAAAATATTTATTTATTTACGAACCAAAGGGTTTAAGAGCATATTTAAATAATTTAATAGCTTGGTTGTGAAAAATAAGCTTTGAGAATGTTAAATTATCGGTTTGAATACAATTTGCACCATCGTTTTTTTTAATGCTAATTTAATTTTTAATTATTAACAATTATTAACTACAATTGTTATTGTTAACTGCGTGATCCAATGAGTTAATCTTGAAAAAATAACATTTAATTTGTTTCTCAAATTTTTCAACAACTTTATGAACACTAACACATAATATTTAAAAAATTTTAAGTGTGTTCTGACTTATTAATTTGTAAATTTATCAGTTGTAATTGATACCTTCTACCTTGTTCATCACATCATTGCATCCTATTAAAAATAATTATTTTTATTTTATCAATACATTCAAAATAATTAATTAATCATTCTTTATTAATTAATAATTACTGAGTAATAATGTATTTGGATGAAATCATTAAAAATTTTATTTTTCCCGCCTATTTCAATTTAGTGTAAAATTTTTTTTTCTTTTCTATTTTGATCTTCAAAAAATTTATTTATTTAATTTTAATGCCAAGGCGTTGAGCCGAATGGCAAATTTTATAAACATAGATAATGTTCAAATAAGTAGAATAAATTTTGAAGTATTAATAAAATATATAAAAAACGAATTGCATTTAAAAAAAGAATATAAATCATGTTATTATATTATTTTCCAGCATACTAATTTCTAACTATTCATTACTTAATAAAAAATCAAATAACTTAATTTTGAAAGTCTCTAAACTAAAAACGTTTACAATCTCAGGAGGTCAGTTCTTCCAAAACCTAATTTCAGGATCTTCTTCTGTGAATAACTTACGTAGAAATTTCGGTTTATCCGTCATTATTATGAACTCGTTATTAAAATTGAAAAATTTTTTTTGACGACAGTTGGAAATTTGTTCTATTTAATTTAAGTGCATTAGAAGAAAAAAAAATTTACTATAGTTAGGTTTCCCAAAAAATTCAGCATTTCCGTAAGTAACTCCCCCCCCCCCCCAACAACCTTAATTCATTTATTAAATTTTTTGAAATTGACGATAGTCTTCACAATGTCAAATATAAATTGATTTTTTCTAAATAAAAGGTACTCGATGTTTCATTTAATCAAAATTTTTACTTATCAGCTATACTATCAACTGTGTTACCTACATTATTCCTCGATACACTGAACGTAATGAAATGACGTAATCACTCTACTAATATAGACTCTTCACTTTCGATAAATATTATTAGTCAGAATAGCTTATCTTAAATCATCTCCTCTTTTTGATTATTATATTAATTAAAATATTTATTAAAGATCAATAAAAGGTTATGCTAAGAAAATTACATAGCTCTATCGAGAATGATCTATTGATTTAGACAAATTATTATGTATCTTAAATGTTAGTCAGATGTTACTCATGATTTATGATTAATATTGAGTTATTTCGTCTATCAAGTCGGTAATTTCCGAGAGAAAGGACGATCACTGACTTTCAGATTGTTCATAATTTGCTCAGCCATTTATAGGAATTTTCAATCAACTATTTCATGGTACATACAATATTATTGACATAATATTTATTGACTTACTCGATACTGTGACAATTGGAATTACTTTAACGAGTTCACGACTGCTTCAAGTCTTGGGTGGTGTATGTTAAAAGTAAATACCCTTTGACTTAACCTTGTAGCCAATCCTTATATAAAATTGAGATGAAATGTATGTGGCATCAAACTATTCGTAACGTGATTGGTCGAATATATCATGAGCATGAAAATATATGCAAACGCTATAGTAAGGCGCGCGCAAATTTGAATTCTAGTGTTGTAAAAAAAAGTGTGAAAGAAGCAAATAATTATAGTCATCCTTTTTTTTTGTTTTGAAATATATTCTGTAGAAGTTAATCATTGTTTTGTTATAACTAATTAAGTGTACTTTCAATTGGGATATGATTTTTTTTGTATAGAATATATTCAGAATTAAAAATTGTAGTTATACTTACAATATTGGAAAAAAAAAAAAAAAAAACTTCATTTTTGTAAAAAGTATTTTTTTGAATTTAAGTAATACAATTTACTTACATCCGATATTTGATATCGCGTTCCAGATGCCATAAGGGCGTATACCGGTAAAAGGTCCCAGTGAAAATCCATAAGGGGGTATAACAAAAATTCTATTTTTCTTAAGTTCAAAAAAATTTTTAGTTGGAAAAAAAAAAGGTTTTTATCATTTCTACACTTTTCATATAAAAATACGTCGGTTCCCAAAAAAATTTTTTTATTGTACGCCCTTTTAGGCATCCGAGGTCGGTTCTGAGAGCCATAAGGGCGTATAAAAAAAATTTTTTTTTGGGAACCGACGTATTTTTGTATGAAACGTGCAGAAATGCTAAAAAATTTTTTTCTCAAAACTAAAAATTTTCTTAGGACTTAAAAAAAAATAGAATTTTTATACGCCCTTATGGCATCTGTAACGCGATATATTTTCTATACTTTTAAAGTAAAAAAAAAAATTATATTTACTAAAAAGTTCATGATAATCATTAAATATTAACGATTGTAATATTTTTAATAAATAAATAAATAAGTCATTAAAAATGAAACAAAAAAAAATACATACTTCAAAGTCATGTTTCATGTGTTCACCCCCGCCATGAGCAACATATGCAACACCATGTTCAGGTTTAGCTTTAGCCGGTAACAAATCGCCATGATGATGCGCCCGGCCAACAACAAGATGAGCACCATCCAGATCACGGCCAATGGTAATCATTCCGGGAGTCCAATACCTTGCTCCAGAGTATCTCACCCACTTGTATCCTGTGGTGGAGAAACAGAACAAGAGTAAGACCAAGAGAGAGAAATAGAGAGAGAGAGAGAGAGAGAGAGAGTGAATAAGAGAATAGGGAAACCACCATTGATTCACTCTGGTATTGTGGTATACTTCAGGGATTCACAGACGTGGGCACGATTGTGGAAGCAATTGTGGTGTATGATACCGTGCAACAGATTTGCTCGCTGATTACACCCCCCGGTGGTAGTGGTGGCAATGGTGGGTTTTGCGCTTGATAGAATTCAGTTTACTACTCTCTATGTCTATCAAGTGCATTGCGTCATCCAATATCCACCGAAATTTCTATTTCACTAGTCATTTACTTGTCATTGTATTTTCAGAGAATCCACTACTGTCCCAGGTACACATGTAAATACCTATCGTTATCTCTATTCGTTTAATTATACGTCTAATTATCAGTTATGTTAATAGATAGATATACATATAGATATATGATACGAATTCAATTAAATATGAGAGATCAGGAAGAAGGAAGTCCCCAGGGAAAAAATTTATTCGAACCTACAATGGATAATTTTTTTTTTTTAACATTTTTGTCATGTAAATATTTAGATAATAATATGGGATTTTAAAGTAAAATTTGGTGTCATCGAAATTCTAGACAGTTATGTAGTAACAGCAAGTTTCTCAAAAGTTGTACAATACAGTTCAATCTGCTAAAAGTTACGTGTGTAACGGCCCAAGAAGCAGAATTGATGATGTCGTTAACAGTTACTAAATGGTTATTAATCCCTATGTCATATGTTTTAAGTATTTAACGTTTACTAAAAACTGTTACTTCAATGATTTTTCGTGCAATTTTCTATTAAATTTTATTAGTTTGCTAAACCTGCTTAAATCAAACTAGCATTAATTTATAAAATAAGTAAATAAAAGAATAATTCAGTTATGTATAATTTTATATCTAGGGAACTATTTTTAGACTAAAATTTTATCGAATTAGCAAGAGCTCGTTCATTATACATTAACTCATTGTTCAAGCAAAAAAATCAATTTGTTGCTAATTAGTTGTTCTTATTTAGATTTCCAGATATCATTAAGTATATTTATCCAAAATGGATTTTTCCACGGCTACCTTAAGGACGCTTAAAATTTTTTAGATTGTACTACCTTTGGTCGGAAAAACATAAATATGTAAAAATGAGCAAATTAGCACATCAAGTCATATCAGGACATACACGTCCTGTTATAGAATTCATCCCGATTTTTTACAATGAATTTTTAATCCCGTAAAATTAAATTTTTTAAAATGTAAAGTTATGTAAAATTTGATAAAGCTTAACTAAATTTTATGGTTTTTATTTAACAATGTTAGATGAATTTTTTTCCTAATTCATTTCTATACTTAAAGGCTAATTTTTATTTTTATTTCTAATTAATTTAAAACAAATCCTCTAAATTCAAATCCATGAAAGTCTTGAAGTTAGTCATGGGTCGAAGCTCGCAAAAAACGGGCCACGATGTTTATTGGTTGAAATTAAAGTGCGCATGTAACGTGCTATTTAAATTTCTAGTATATGCTGATAATGTAAGCTCACACATCTTTGGGTGATTGATTTTTTTATATAAATAAACGATTGCCTTAATTTAAAAATTATTTCTTCATGTATCTACTCTCAGTTTTGGTTATCACAATTGGGTCCTACTACGAGCCAAGTTAGAAAAACCCATCGATGTTATACTTACATTACGTCGGGGAAATCCTCTTCGGTCTCACACAGATCTCATTTGGGAAAATTTAGCAATTTTATTTTTATTTTTCGTTGGGTTATCCCTCTTAGGTCCCACACAGGACCCTATTGGGAAAAAATTTAATAAAAATTTTTAATTTTACGTTGGCATTTTCCATTAAAGTTCCACAAAGGGCTTCATTGAGAAAAACTGAATAAAACTACTCATTTTTGCGTTGGGATTTCCCATTTAGATCCTATACAGGGCCCTGTCGGAAAAAACAATAAAAATTTTCATTTCTACGTTGGAATTTTCTAATTAGGTGTGTCTCTTCGGGATCCAATCAGGTTTAGATGTATGCGCTGGGTAATCCTAAAGTAATTTCTAATAGAGTATCAGAACATTTTTTCTCGGGACTATATTTGGAATCAGGCATGATCCTCTTAAAATTATTTTAAGTCTTAGTTAATTAAAAGTGAAATATTGATTACGTAATTTGAAATCTAGAGTAGTATAAGTTTAATAAGTAATAACAATTTCAATTAAAGTTAATGAAGTTTATGAAAGTTCAATATTCTATCTTATTTAAAAAAGCATACTTTAAAATGTTATTAATCGGGTTTTTAGTGAGTTAAGTTGATGAGAAGAAAAAAAAATAATAATTTATACGAGCTAAATTTAGTCTTCGCAAAGTCACGTTTTTACGTGTCTCACTTACGTGATAAAAACTTCATATAGTTTGCAGTGTTTTAGTAAGAATATCCTTTATAACGTGTCCAACTAAAGGTTAAATCCAGTATATAATTTTAACAGAATAAATTTACGTTTTTCTCATCTGGAAAATTGGATTAAAATTACGATTAATTTTACGAGATTATTCATCGAAAATAAGACACAAACACGATTACTCAATAACGAACTCAGTAATTAATTCGTAAGCTTGTGGTCATATAATTGGATATAAACTGATGATAACAATCCATGAGATAAACTTTTCGAAGAACTAAATAATCAATAAAGACTTCAATTTAAAAATTACTCATCAACTGTAAAAGGTTACTTCGTTAATTGTGTTTTAATTTACTTCCCCAGTAGAACAATTCCATTTTATATTTTTCTACTTTTTCCAGCGCGGCTATAAAAAAGTCAGTCAATGACATAAATCAATTATCGGTTGAACGTTGAAAAAGCTCAGAAGTAATTAAAATGTTTATTTTTTTTCAATTATGTAGAATCAGAATCAAAATGAAGGTATCGAACTGATTTTAATCACTTTACTTTATCATATGTATAAATGAGAAAAACTTTTTGATTTTTCAAAAAAAGCTTTAAAATTTTTCTTTTGTCTTAAAATAATTCTAATGAAGGAAATTCAAGCTTTTATCTACAAATTACAACTCTGAGATGAATAAAATATTCTTCAGAGAGTTTTGCTCTTACGAAGCCTTTTATTGTTTCCAAATAAAATACGAATATGTGCTTCTCTCAATAGTTTCTTTTCTTTGGAATATGACATATGGTAACGTTGGTTTAAAATAATATCAACTTGTTCAAAGTATGCCTCTGAAATCTAGAAACTGTCGAATTTCAACTACATTCTTCATTTAAAAAAAGAAAAGTCTTACATGCTTTTCAGAATTGGTTGAATCAAAAATTTTGTTTCTTCAATAGAGATCCTATTTTTAACTTTCTGCTGAGAAAATTGAAAATTTTTTTAGGTAGATTTTATAGAAATCAATCTCTTGCATTGGTCCTCATGTCGGAATTTACTCTAAATTTTGTCGTAATATCTCTTATCTATTTCAAATAAGATTCTAAAATTATCCAAATAAATCGTAATTATTATAGGTTACGATTGAAGAAGTTGATTCTATCAACTGAAGATAACACCCCGAAAAAAAAATTAGGAAAGCGGTTGACCCTAAAAGCCATCCCTGCAACTTCCCGCTTATATTCCATGCTTAAGCTTTCAAAATTTTACTTCTTACGTTTTTGAGCTCTTCGAGCTCTAAAATATAATTTTTGAGTCATTTTGAGCTCTCTAAGCTCAAAAATCTAATAGAAGCTTGATAAAACACTATATTTTGAATTTTTAAACCGCAATAACTTTTAAATACATGAACCGATTTTCACGCGGTTGGCGGCATTCGATGTAGTTTTTTAAGCTTCATGAAGAATTTGCAAGTTCAAATTAATTGAACTAGAAATTTCGAAGTAATTCCGAAAAAACACTTTTTTTCGGTTTTCTTTCGACAACAATAACTCACTAACGAATCAACCGGTTTTGATCGGGCTAGCAGCGATCAACGTGGTTTTTTTATGTTAAGAGCTGATAAGTTATTGAAAATGATCAATTGAGCCGTTTCAAAGTTATTCCAAAAAAACCTCATTTGAAAAAAATTTTCTTTGTAGTTTTTTTGAGATTTCTCCAAATCTACCGATCCGAATCGATTCAAACTGTATTCAAAATCTAAGTTTGGTTAAGCCCTTTCGAATGGCCCCAACCGCGATGGAATCGGTCAAGCCGTTCAAACGTTATAAAAGAGTCACATACATTCATACACACACACACACATACGGACATTATTGTAAAAACATTCAGGGAAGCTTCCTAGAACCTCAAAACGTCGAGATCTGATGAAAACTCGATTTTTGAAAAACGGGGTAAAACCAATAACTTCCTAAGTAGTTAAACAGGGGGTGCTACTCAATCGGTAAAACAGATTATGGGTTCGCGTCAATGCTAAGGTGGGATCTGCCGTATTGGCAATGGATATGGCGGATCTGTTTTACCAGTACCTTAAGGGAGTTGGTCGCTCTGTTTTACCGACATATTGGGGATATGGTGGCGCTGGTGGTTAATTCTTCCGCAATTTTTTAAATTTTGCTATCCGCCATTTTCCCGCCATTTTTTTAAATCTTTCTATCCGCCATTTTGAATTTTACTATCAGCCATCTCGTGGCTGCTATCCGCCATTTTGAATCCGCCATTTGGTGGCTGCTATCCGCCATTTTGAGTCTGCTATCTGAAATCTGACATTTTGAATCTGACTTCAGCCATTTTATGTTATGAATCCGCCATTTTGAATCTGATTTCCACCATTTTTGTTAAAAAATGCACCTGTGATCTCAGCATCAATAATAGTTGCTTAGATCACAGGTGCATTTCATTGTTTATATTCTGAAAAGATTAATATATTCAAATTGTACGTCTGAGGAGTACATGCGAGAAGATACGCCATCTGTCGAGGTTTCTGTCTACTTCTAAACAGGTCTGAACCTGTTCAAGGTCACGGTAACGGCGTAGTTCTCTTTGCTTTATTCCTAACTGCGTAGTAGATGACTCATTCTGTTCTAGAATTTTCTAACTGCGTAGTAGATGACGTCATCATACAGGTCTGAGCCTGTTCAAGGTTGCGTAACTGCGCAGTTTTCTTTGTTCTATTTCTAACTGCGTAGTAGATGACTCATTCTGTTCTAGAATTTTCTTACTGCGCAGTAGATGACGTCATCAAACCGGTTTTTAGGTAGAGGAGTGGGGGTAACTGCACAGTATTGTCTGTCTATATAAGAGGCTTGCCGAGAGTGTACTTCACAAAAACGAAGTACACGTCTCCAGTAAAGTACGAGCTCGTGGTGACTACAAGTTGAAGTACGAGTTCTTGGTGATATACATCTTCTACCTATCAATATTACTAATTGTAAGTATTCATTTACTGTCTAATCAAAATATGAATTAAATGAAGAATCACTTAATGAACCATTACAATTAATAATATATAATATATAACCAATACAATTAATTAAAAAATTTTTACAGCAATCAATCATGGATCTTACCAAGATAAATGAGGTTAATTGTCTTACTGGGATTCTTCCTGTTAAGAAAATGAACGAGTTGGAGTTTAATCGAGAATATAAGATTAACGGTATCAAAGCTATTACAACTGAGTATGGAACTAGGATTGTTGCTAATATAAACGATGAATTCAACATTTATCTACCATCAAGAACTATTCAACATCTAAAAGATGATAACTTCATGAAGAGTTTGAATGAATTAATAGATTCAAACTATCTGTTTATGCGTTATCATGGTGGAAAATATAATAAATTTGAATTTATTAATTCTAGTCTTGATGTAAAAATGACCAGTGGAATTATTTAATCAATAAAATATTGGATTTCAATATAAATAATTCATTGTTTTTATTTATAATTCCTCACATTTTTAATTTAAGATTAATATTTATAATTCAAATTCAATAAGTTATATTAATTAAGTTATATTCATTAAGTTATACTTAATCATAATTTTTTAAGTTACTTATCATAATGATAGTTTGAATTTTGCGCTTCTTGTACTAGAGCCATCTACTATCAGTTTATTCTTAGAGCGTGAAAGCTGTCAATTCAAAAATATTAAAAAAATTTTCTAGTTATATATACATATATAGAATAATACATGACTTTTAATTTAAATAAAAGATAAATAATTATTATTAGTTTATAATATTTTGTTATTAATATTATTAATATTTATTTAAATTAAAAGTTATGTATTATTTGATAAACTAATATGGGTTTGATGTGCTCTCTATCGTCAAATCCAAAAATCTTCTAGCGATATATTTTGAAAATCAATACTCACTTTTTATTTTCATATTACTTTATAAAATAGCATACAACTTTTAATTTAAACAAAGTTAATAATATTAATAACAAAATATTAGAAAATAATTATTATTTATCTTTATTTCAAAAATTATTATTATTATTATTTGATAAACTAATATGGGGTTGATGTGCTCTCTATCGTCAAATCCAAAAATCTTCTAGCGATATATTTTGAAAATCAATACTCAGTTTTTATTTTTAAATGGTTATATAAAATAATGCATGACTTTTAATTTAAACAAATATTAATTATAAAATTTTAAAAAATCAAAAACCATTACGCCATCTGTTGATAAGTATTAATATCAGTAGTAGTGTTGGAAAATTATTTGAATTTAATAACTAACAATAATTAATTCTATTCTTAATTAAATGTGTTAGGATGAAATAATAATAACAATTATAATTCATTTATTTTAGATTTATTGAGTGCTTACAAACCAATCTTTTAAATTTTTTACATTTTCCAAGGCACATAAATCAGATAAACGATCATGATAATTACAAAAATGATTGTTACAAATTTTCATACTTTTTAGAGAGGGACATTTGAAATTATCGAGATCGATTACAATTTTATTATTACAATCAATTAAATTTTGAACCCATAACTTTTTCTCGATACCTTTGACATAAATAATTTTTTTATGACAAGTTAAATAATTGAGAACTTCTTTGAGCTTGTAATATGAAGTTGTTCCAGCATTCCAACCGATTCCATGATAATTTCGGATCAGCCAGGTATTCAGACGTTGATAGTTGACTGGTAACACCTTCCAGCGATATGGCGGTTGAAATAGTGTGCATGATAACTCTTCAATATTATCAATATCATGTTGAATTGTTATTGAGGCCAACTCCTTAACAATGAAGCGATTATCAGCTCCTCTGAATCCTTGAATGTCTAGAATGATCTCCATTTTTACTGCTCTTGACAACGAAGAGTGACTGAATGATGACTCTTACAATCAATTCAACCTTTTTATAACCCGATCTCTGGATTTTACCCCCACCACTCGATAATCTTATTGGTTAATTATTTTTCTTGATTAATTAATAATAATTTGATTGGTTATTCAAACTATACGGTAGAGTTTTGAACTGCGTAGTAGATGACATCATCAGACAGGTTTGAGTCTGTTCAAGGTTATGTAGTTCTCTTTGTTCTATTTCTGCTGCGTAGAAGATGACGTCATCGGATAGGTTTGAACCTGTTCAAGGTCGCGTAACTGCGCAGTTTTCTTTGTTTTACTTCTAACTGCGCAGTAGATGATGTCATCAAACCGTTTTTGAGGTAGAAGAGTGAGGGGTAACTGCGCAGTATCCTCTGGCTATAAAAGCAGCTCGCTGAGAGCGTACTTCACAACAGTGAAGTACAAGTTTACAGTGTGAAGTACGAGTTTACAGTGAAATATTGTGAAGTACCATAGTAAAATACTGTAGTGACTCTGCTACCCTGGAAGCTGCTACCTGCTGCTGAAATCTGCTGTTGGAATCTGCTATCTGGTCCTGGAATCTGCTGCTGGAATCTGCTATCATCACCAGGATGTACGGGTGCCGTCTACCATTCAGGCGAATGCATGAATTGGAAACTGGGCATAATTATGAGATCACAAACATCAGAATAGTTAGAACACAATTTGGATTCAACGTTGATATATGCTTGGACAACACTTGTTCAACGTTTCTCCCTGCTGCATGCAACCAGAAGTTTTGAATAAGCCGCATCTACTTGCAAAGATGAAGAATATTATCAATAATGGTGAAAAGATTTATTTGTATTACATCGGTACATCATACAATAAATTTAAATTCATTTACACACCATCTATACCAAATGTGCAATTAATAAAAAAGTTTAAATCTATGTAATGTTACTAATATATTTCGTATTTATTATAGTAAGGTTTATAATTAAAAACCCAAAATTATAAATAAGTTTTTCTTTATTTACTATTTTTAATTACATCATGTTTATTTACTATTTTTAATTACATTAAGTTTATTGATTAGTACAGGATCAATAATTTTATTTATTTGTTGTATTCGTCGGTGAAATCATTCTCCGTCTCTTGCTGCTTGTTCCCATGATCCTTTCCTCGCTTGTCTGGATGCAAAGTCCCATACATACATGTAATGTATGGTGGGTTTGGGATCAAACTGCACCATTAAGTAAGTTTTCTCACAGTGCTGCTGATGGGATTGTACTCAATTATTCGATCGTGAATTATCAAGCAGTAAGCAGCAGTTTGATTTGGAAACTGTACTGATGATTCAAATTCCAAGCGTATATCCACAGGTCCAGACTTGATTGACTCGTTCTGCTTGGAACAGTCAATTATATACAGAGGTGCTTTATTCAGAAAAATTTTTTTAGCCAATAGCGGTTCAGCTTCTTTTCCATAGTAAGCACTTTGAAAATTTGTGTACATATCATACATCAAGGCATACTGATTATGCACAATGTTGAGGTTCAAATTTCCATATGGATAACTCTGAGAGTTCAAGAACAGCTTAATGTCTCTTATGCTGCAGTGATCAAACTCGCTTGCGTTTTGATTCGATTGATTCTTTCTTGCTGTTTGGAATCCAAGGATAACAAAACGAGGTTTCTCAAGCTGATTTGTTGTTTTGATTACCCAAATATGCTTGTTGGTAGCTGGTAGCAGTGGATACTCATACAATTCCCAAGTCCGGAAACTGATTGGGATAGCTGAATCGGAGGTTATGTAATTCAACACCTCGATTTTTTGCTTGTCAGATATTGTTATATACGGTACAATCCACTCAATTTTTTGAATCGTAATTGAAACATTTTCATTCTCAACGGTAATAACATAAGCATTTTGATCAGTATTTGATCTGATCAGTATCAATTCATGCTTGGTATTCACGATAATTCGTTGATAATCTTCAGCAAATCCAAGAATGAAACTCAGCGGTACTGAGACATCAAAGTAACCGCTATTATCAGTCAGCTTGTTGTCATCTTCATTAACAATCCAACCAGCATTTTCCAGAATATTTTGTTGTCCCGGACTCAGAGAAGCGTATCCTTTTATAACACTGGTGATACCAACATTCTTACATCTATCGATTTCTACGTCATTGAGCTCATAACGTATCTCTTCAAACATATGACAAACAGCCATGTTGACCATCTTCGTAGTAGCACTTACAGCAGTACCATCAGCTTTCCTCATTCTTCCATAAAAATGTAATGTGCTCTTGCTTGGGAGCAAGCACAGATCTTGATGTTGAACAGCAATCCTGATTTCATCACTGTTGTTGAATGTTGATGATGCATATGGCAAGTGTGAATGAGCTTCACAGTGTGCAATAGATTCATCGAAAATAATTGATTTTTTTATATCTAAGATTTCCGCCATGGTATCACACAAGCTAGACAACAAAAAATTATTTTTATCTTGTGAATTTTCCACGTAATTTTAGTCCTAGACTTTTTAGGAACTCTGCGTTTTGACGTGTCAACACTTTCAGAGCTCGATGATGACTGATGATCTTTGGGCATCCTGCAATTCTTTTATACCCGTTACCAGTCTTTGTCTCATATATAATACCCATTACAGGCTTTTTATATGCAGTCTTATCGTGATAGTCTCGCCACGGAAATTTGCTATTCCCCCGTCCTGATCAACAATACGGAGCCTCAAGTTGTGTATTGCTCGTACGGCGACTGGTAGGTAAATGATGTTTGTTGGCACTTCCACTATCTTATATCCTGCTGGAACCCTCGGGAAAAATTCATGGATTGTGTGATTCTTCTCACCATTGATGTACGATCCAGTAGTTATATTGCACTCGACTCTCAAAGCATTGATTTTCAATATTTTGACTGGTAAATCAGATTTATGTGCTGTGTTAGGTTCAAGCACGCGGTTGGTAAATTCAAGTAATGATCCAATGGAATCTTCAGGTTCAAAATTTATATATTGATCACATTTTATTTCACTTCTCAACTCATTGTTGTTTACTTTTAAAGTGAAACTTAGTTCAGGTAATGTCTTGTTTATATAAGTTTCAATATCTTTAATTTCATAACTCCCTGTTGGTATAGTTATTTCTTGAAATCTCTTGATTGTACTTCTTTTGGATCTTTTTGATGACATATAAAATTTATTAGCACCAACATCAATATTTGGTATTGAATTAAATGTTAGGAGCTTAACAAGCCCAAGAACATAATTTTTTGTTGGTGATAGCTCAATCGGTGGAAAATAATTTGCCTCCAGTATGGAGGAGTTTCCGGATAGTGTCAAGGTGAATGACTCTGCCATGACTGACGCTTGTTGTCTCGACTCACTTCAATTTATAGTTGTCCAGCCAGGAATTTTAAGCACAAATGTCCACATATGATTGTATCAAAGTCTTGATATCTTTTATGATTGTACTTTACGCTACCTACATCGACATATTTCATCAAGTCTTGTGGAGGTTGTAGATTACCAAAACTGTCAAAGTAAATTACTTGATTATGATTCTTCTTGTATGCAACCCAGTGAGTTCCAGGCCCAAGTTTATCATCTAAATTTATTATTGCTGATTCGCTTGTCTTTGGTCCAGATTTTGGTAAATCATTTCTCATGAAAACTCCACGAAAATTTGGAATTTTAAGCAGCTTGACATATTTTAATAAGTCGATGTTAGTCAGTGCTCGATGTGGTAGCTCTACTGGTTTTTTGACTTCTTGCAGCCAGGTCCTTCTGGGTATGGTTTCAGATAAAGTCCCATACCACTGCGGTAAGGTTTGAGGTATAATCCTCTACCTACAGCTATTTCCTCCATCTTCAAGTTGTGACGTTTCTTTTCAGCTAATTGATTTTTGGCTGCGCTGGCATCGTTCACAGCTTTTGCAACACCTGCAGCTCCACCTGTTAGAGCACCAACCGCTGATAACCCTGCAAACAGGGGAATCAAGAATGGAAGTACTCCACCAATCTTTGATGGAACTGGTAGAATACGAGGCAATCGAACGTTTTTCTTCCCACCAACTTTCTTGACAGCTTTGCGGGCACCTCCAAGAGCTGTTTTAACTGGATCTCCACCAGGCTGCATGGACTTTTTAGCTTCATCAACAATCTGTCTCAGAGCAACATCCTTCTTCTTGGAAGTCTTTCTTTTGACTGTCTTACGCTTCATTGTTTTTCTTTTAATTGTCTTACGCTTGGTAACAGGTTTTTCTTTTTTAAGACCCATACCGAAACGTCTTTTCAACTTCATGATGTTATTCACACTCCAAGCAGCAGCTTTTTCACCAATAGCAGCGTCTCTTGCTTGAAATCGTTGCCACGCTTTCTCAGCTAGGATTTTATCAGCCTCGTGACGGGTTTCTAAATTTTCACGATTTTTCGAGTAAGCTATATCGTGTTCCTTACACGCAGCATCCAGAGGATTTATACCTGGATCACCTCGAGCTAACCTCTTAGCTAACTTTGTACCTGGACCGCAGTACTGGTACCCAGGGATATGGAGTTCAAGTGGGAGCTTGTTGATTATGTTGTTGAACAAACCTTTACCACGTCTGCTCTCAGACATGTCACATCGAAGACTGACTCGCTTATCTATATAAGCCGGTATATATACCTCTTGAGCTCAGAATACAATCAGCAGTCATGGACAACAAACCAAGAGCTCAGTTGCCAGTTATCAATTTTGATCAAATTGTTCAAGGAACCGGTGTGAAACTCAAACGACACGGTGCTTTACTTCCCAACAGTATCCGTGCAGTGTTTTGCGGACCATCAAACTGTGGAAAGACCAACGCTCTACTGTCTCTTATTGTACATCCAAACGGTTTGAGGTTTGAGAATATATATCTTTACTCAAAGTCTCTTAACCAACCAAAGTATCAGTTCCTGGAGACGCTGCTTAAACAGATTGATGGTATTGGATTCTTCACATTCAGTGAACATGAAGCTGTAATCAAGCCTGAAGATGCTAAACCTAACTCCCTGATGATATTTGATGATGTGGCTTGTGAAAAACAGGATCACATCAAGGCTTTCTTCTGCATGGGTCGACACAAGGATATAGACAGCTTCTATCTCTGTCAAACTTATACACGAATACCTAAGCATCTGATTAGAGATAACGCAAACTTTCTCGTGCTATTCCGTCAAGATGAAATGAATTTGAAGCATATTTATAATGATCATGTCAATACAGACATGTCATACAACTCATTCAGAGATTTATGCTCGGCATGTTGGAATAAATATGGGTTTGTGGTAATAGATAAAGACAGTGAATTGAACAGTGGTAGGTATCGCAAAGGATTCGACTGCTTCATTAGTATAAATTGAGGTACTTTAGAGTGTGATAGTCATACATGCTGTGGACGTTAACCTGTCAACATGAAGCCTGAAGAAATATCAAAGCAGAAAGATATTCTGCATCAGATATCTCAAGCCAGTGATGCCATCCGACGGAAGCACAAGATGTTGAAGTTGGGTAAAGATACAGCTGAGAAAGCTATGGAAGAAATGTTCAAGCCTATTGTGACACCACTCCAGAGTATAGTTAAATCTTCAAAGTTGAAAGGGGAAAATATTAAAAAAGAAGAAAAACCACAGGTTGAAAAACAAGAGGTTGAAAAATCTTTATATGATGATCCAGAAGTATGCAACAGTTTAATAACAGATGATGAAAGTTCATTTGATAATACAGCACTTGCTATTACTCAGCCACCACCATCAACAAGTACTCCAGCTCGTAGAAATCCTCTTCTTACTAATTATCTACAACGTTTAAGTAAAAAACATAAAGATAATGATATGAGATATGGTGTACGCAGAAAACGTGGTGAAATGCATATGGGTGATTCACCTATTTCATTTGCAAATGATACAATAACTGTCAAAGAAAAAAATTATCCAATAACTCCTGGGTTGTTGGAATTATTGTTTAGAAAATCACCAGAGGATGCACTCATTACCCCAGATGATAAGAAAAAGTACTTGGACATAATTCAACATCCCAACGCTCATAGGAAAAATTATGATCCAAATCGTACCATTTATGAAGATACAACAATCAAGTTTAATAAATACATTGCTGATTTTATCACCAAGTTCGGTAAAGGGTTACCAAAATATATGATTGCAAGAAAACAGAGATTACCAATGGACTATGTTTACTGGGATGATCCAAATGAACTAGTTGATCGTTTGCGACTACTTATGGCATCTCAAGCTGCTGGAAATCCAAGTCACATGAATGAAATCATGTCAATTATTGAAGAGCTTAGGGAGGCTGGAGTTATATATTAAAAGCTTCTGGAAAATTAAATCATTCACACGCTGACAGTCAAAGTGTTCACAACCATGAGCATCGATATATTTGGACGTCCACTGGACAATAACTTAGGTCAACGAGGACCAGCTGGTAGAGGTTTCAATGTAACTTCTGATGGAAACTATAACATTGAGAATAAAAGGTTGTGCAATCTCGGTAATCCTTCAAATGAACATGATGCGGCGACAGTGCAGTTTGTACTGAGACAGATGTCTGAACTGAATAAAAGTATAGACAGTGAACAGAAAGAGATTATTTCACATTTACACTCTGAAATAGTAATACTGAAAGCTGCTGTGGGAAATTTGCAGACGACTATTGAGGAAGTTAAAGCAGTACTTTCCTCTCACCAAAATAATATCAAATATCTCACTGAGAAACTCAATTAACGACAAAAAGACAGTGATAGCTGAAGAGCTTCACAAACCAGCTCGCAGGAACTATAAACGTCGTCATGTTGACATCCGAGGTCTCGATGAGACTTGGCAAGCTGACTTGGTTGAGATGATTCCATATGCGACAGTCAATAAAGGATACAAGTATCTGCTTACAATTATAGACATATTTTCTAAATATGCCTGGGCAGTTCCAATTAAATCAAAAAGTGGTGTAGATGTCACTAGTGCTATGAAGTCTGTACTCCAGCAAGGTCGTATACCTAAGAATCTCCATGTTGATCAGGGTAAAGAGTTTTACAACAAAGAATTTAAAGATCTGATGAAGCAGCACAAGATAAATCTTTACTCAACATTCAGCAATCTCAAAGCATCCATATGTGAACGTTTCAATAGAACACTCAAGAATAAAATGTGGCGAGAGTTTACAGCTCATGACAGCTAAAAGTGGACCGATATACTTGATGACTTGGTGAATACTTACAACAACACCAAACACAGTACCATCAAAATGAAACCTGTCGATGTTACCGCTGCTCAGAAGAAACAACTGTTGAAAAATATATATCAACCACTGAAAACCAAATCGAAGCAGAAGTTCAAAGTTGGAAACAAAGTCCGAATCAGCAAGTACAAGCATGTTTTTGACAAAGGATACACACCAAACTGGACAACAGAAATCTTCACGATCAAGTCGGTGCAGAATACGAATCCAACAACGTACAAGCTCGTGGACTATCAGGATCAACCAATTGAAGGCGGATTTTACAACGAAGAACTCAGCAAAGTCAACTATCCAGATGTATATCTTGTTGAAAAAGTAATTAGAAAACGTGGAAATAAATATTATGTTAAATGGTTAGGTTTTGATACTAAACATAATAGTTGGATCAATAAATCAGATATGTAAAACACAAATTATATTTACATTGTTTTTATTTACAAAACCTTAATACATAAATCCTTAAAAATATATTTACATTGTTTTTTAATATTACTAATTTTTTGTCTCTTATTATTATTTTCATCTTCTACAAGTTTTCGTTTCTTAAAATCTAAGGATCCTTTATAACCCCAAGGCACAGTATCCGTGCTTGCCTCAATGAGTTGACGTTTATCATCAGTCCAACTGAGAGCAAGTTTTTCCAGTTTAATTGTATGTACTTGATGTTTTTTACTTTTGATCATGTACTGCTCTTTCTTCAGCAGCACATTTTCAAAAAGATATCTTTTGAAGTCATCAAACGTGATGGTCTTCAAGGTTGATCCTCCGATACCCTTTGCCCGTTTCTTGATTCTATCCTTTTCCTTCTCAGGATCATGGATTTCGAAGGCGTACAATTTGGCTCTGAGACCCACGAACTCGGACATGATTTTTCCATTGTTCTCATCCTTCATGAGCCCCAGAACCTTTTTATTGACAAGAGGTATGTTGAAGATATTGTTAGGTGGGTAATCGGAGGTATCAAACCTTGAAATATCACGTTTGATGTCTTTATAGATGTTAGGTACATCAAATTGGTAAATTAGACTGTCTGTATCGGTGTACAATAATTTTGAGGTTTTTACATAATTATAGTGAAAGTCGTAGATATAAATTTTAGATAGATCTAATATACTAAACCCTACGTAGATTGGCTTGTTGAAGCAAACTCTAGCTTTTTTAAGTTCAACTATAACCATATCCTCATCAAAAATAGTAAGACTGTGGAAGTTGGGTCTACATACTAAATCGGATACATTGTATCGTCCTTGCCACTTCGTTCTCAAATATACATCTTTGTATTTGCGAACATTTTCCATTGTCTTTCCAAAAACTGCGTTATTCATTAATTTATAAAAGTTTTTTTCAAACTCATTTTTTGCGAGCTTTCTACATTCAGTATTTTTATCAATATATGATTTGAGCCAGTCTGATTGCTCAAACTTCAAGACTCGATGTATTTTCTTAAGAACTAAACCTAAATCTAAGCATTGTTTCAAATTCTGATAATGAATAACATAATTGTTTTTATCATACAGAGTTGTAGTGAGTTTTTGTTGCTTGCTACCAGGTGGTACAAAATGTTCTGGACATAAAGGTAGATCTTTGTGTAGATCATGTAATTTCTCAGGATAGCGTAAATGTACTTCAAGGATGTAGCCTACACTTTCATCATCATTGAAAAACTGATCTACATTGTCTACATTTTCAACCCATTCAAAATTACCCTTGGGCAAAGACATACTCATTGCTGATCCATACAAATTATTTACATCATAATACATAAGGTATGTTTCAGGGTTGTTTGAATCAAAATCTTTACCCATGTACCGGTTGTTAGCTTCAGCGTGTCTATTAGCACACATCGATACCCCACCACGAACACCCTTTTCAATGAAAAGAAGCATCTCAGGATCAGTTAAGGGGGGATAGCCACTGTAAAATTTCGGAAAAAAAATTTTTTTTTTTTTTTCATTAAACTGAAGTTTATATATTCAAAATTATGTATTTCAAATTTTATAGAAAAATTCCGAATAGTTTTCGAGTTATAGTCATTTTTATAAGAGCGCGTCGATTGACCGTTTTACGCGCGGCGCTTCGACGAAAACGTCGCCTGCTCGCTCCGTCTTTGATTCGTACGGGTTGGCGATTGTTTTCCCTCACGATTGTCAACCGTTACAATTATTTGACTTTTAACGTATATTTTTTCTTATTGTTGAGATACTGTACCTCATAGTTTAGTTGTTTTGTATGAATACACACTCGTTCTTTAATTTATTGAGTTTCTTAGTGTACTCGTTATTGTTTACTTACTTATTTTTTTAAATCTTCTGATCTTTTTTTTTTTTGTTTATTTAACAAAAAAATTTGTTAAATAATGGATCGTAAACAAAGTAAAGTTATTAAAAACGAAAGAAAACTGCCAAACGACAGGAAAAATTTAATCGACCGCTCAACAGATATGAAACTGAAAAAATACTGGCTCTCAACGACGTGATAGTGCTTCCAAGAGGAAATTATCACAAAAATCTGATTGTACAATTGATTCGAGTATTAGCTACAAAATTATAAATTTTTTTCGATATTTAATTTACTAAGTGGCTGTGTATCGTGTAAAAAGTGTGGTGGTGATGTAAACTTTACTGAGACAAGTATTCGAGGATTAGGTTTTAAACTAGTTGTGAATTGCAAAAATGTGATCCAGTTTTGATAAATTCATGTCCACTCATCAAGAATGCGTATGAAATTAATCGCCGTTTCATCTTTGCAATGCGGATAATTGGTATTGGGTTATCTGGAGCTGAAAGATTTTGTGCTTTCATGGATTTACCACGACCAATGTTCCATAGCTTTTACGATCGTCTGGTCACACAAATCAGAAATGCAGCTAGAAACTGTTGTGATTTAGTGTTGAAAAAAGCTGCTAAAGAAGAAATCCAAGAAACCTGCAAGCATTTAAAATCCAATGACATTCCTGGAATTTCTGTCTCCGGTGACGGTAGTTGGAAGAAAAGAGGGTTTAAATCTTCATTTGGTATATCTTCTCTAATTGGTTACTTCACTGGCAAAATCGTAGATGTAAGTATGAAATCCAGTTATTGTAAGATGTGTGCGCTAATGAGCTCAAAAAAGGAACAGCTGAATACGATCAATTTATGCAAGACCATGCTCTAGACTGTCCAATAAACCATGAAAATTCTTCTGGACAAATGGAGGTAGATGGAATAAAAGAGATGTTTATGCGATCAAAGTTATTACATAACGTTAAGTATGTAAACTATATAGGTGATGGTGACACTAAAACGTATAAAAATATTTGTGATGCTAAACCGTATGGGGACATGGTGAAGATAAAAAAAAGGAATGTATTAATCACGTGCAAAAACGAATGGGCAGTCGACTAAGGGCTTTGAAGAAGCAACGAACTAACAAGAAGACAAAAACAGGAAAAGAAGAAAATACACAGAAAAGTTTAGGTGGGAAAGGTCGATTAACGGACAAAGCAATTAATGAATTTACAAAGTATTATGGTTTAGCAATCAGACGTCATTCTAATGATGTTGATGAGATGTATAATGCTATTTGGCAAACATTTTATCACAAGTTTTCATCACCCGAAGATCCGCAGCATTTTCTTTGTCCTGAAGGTGCAAATTCGTGGTGTCAATTTCAAAAAGCTGTGGCAACAAATACTTTGGACTCATTAGTTGAAAAACCACCACTTCCTGCAGATATTGCGGAAGCTTTAATACCGATTTATGAAGATCTATCGAATCCAGAGTTATTGGAACGATGTGTCGGTGGGTTTACACAAAATAATAATGAAAGCTTCAATGCATTAGTGTGGCAGCTCGCCCCAAAAACAAATTCTTCTTATTCCCTTATTGTTGAAATAGCTTTATATATTTCAACAATTACATTCAATGATGGGGCTCTAGCAACTCTGAAGATATTAGAGAATCTCGATGTTAAAGTAGGACCAACACTCTACTCATACTGCGCTGAGCGCGACGCTACTCGGGTTAAAGCTGCTGAAAGCCGCATGGAAACGGCCAGTAAAAAAATAAAAAAGTCAAGGTCAATACTAAAGATAAGGAGGAAGAACCCTCATATGGCCCAGGACTTGATAGTTTGATGTGAGTATGAATATTTTGTGAAAGACTAGATTTTAAAGTTGCAAGAATCTTCTTAAAACTTTACTCGCGTTTTTCTCAAAACGACTTTTTCAAACTTTCCGGTACTGTAACTTTCGTAAATATGAACCGATTCTCAATTTTTTTGTTTCCCCGTATTCGTCTACTTAGTGGCTATCGTCGCACGTAGGGGATTTTGAAAATTTTAATTTTTAAGATTTTTAAGGCTGTTTGAGTCCAAAAAATGAGGAAAAAGACGAAAAAATTTTCAATATGGCGCCATTTTTTCTCAAATCAAAATTTTCAAAATCCCCTACGTGCGACGATAGCGACATTCCTATAGATTAAAATGCCGTTTGGTTTTTTTGTTTCAGATAATCCGTTTTTGAGTTACAGTACCGGCAATGGAGGGGGAAATTTTTTTGGTGCTCTACAAAAATGTTTATAACTTTGTGATAACAAAATATTTTTGAATAAAAATTTAGGAGAATTATCCTCAACATATACTTTATAAAACAAAAAAAACCCGATCCCCAAATTCCTTTATTATCCTAGTAAAAAAAATTCCCGAAAATTGCCTATTTTTTCCAGCGTCACAGTGGCTATCCCCCTTAAGTGTATACCGTGAATAAAATGATAATATTTATCGATCGCAGATACAGATATCTTTACTCATGATTTCATAAATCAAGAATACTTAGTTTTGAAGCAAGATGGTTAAACTTCTTCTAAATGGATCCTTTTCTTTAACTATATATTATTTTTTTCTCAGTGTGTTGGAAACAACGATTAATATTTTTATTTGCGAGTTAAATCTTGAATTAACGTAGAAATTCTCAAAAGAGCTAATGCTAGTTTTGTTAAAAGAGATTGTAATTGGAACTGTTTAATAGTTTAACGAGAGTTTCCAAGTATAGTTTAAGTTGTTTTCAAAATAAGAACGGTGGAATCGTGCTGCATATGCTGCTCTCACGTACACTTTGAGACTCAGCCGCTTGAATCTATGTATACATAGATAAGTATGAATAAAAAATGTATATGGATATATAAATGAGAGTGCAATGTACTTGAATAAAAGGCGCATGTGGCTGCAAGCGCAACAAAATTGCTATCGTATATATATTTCTGGCAACAGAATATGACGTCGTTCATCGTTTTTCGATATCCGTTACTCGTTTTCATCGATAAGCCTCTTATCTCACTCTTAACGCATTTCTCTTCTGTCTGTAAGTCGGATTCAACTTCAACGATTATTATTATTCCTATGTTTATTTAAAAACTAAGCCTTTTTTGTGTTGGCCCGATAATTTGTGCTATTTTATCCATAAATTTTGTTTTCTATTTATTGCACTATTGTTTGTTCCGATTTTTCTTTCATCGTATTTGAACAAATAATCTAAATATAAAAATATTTTTATTTCTCTCACGTGCTACAAGCTTAATCAATTTATCAAGTGCTTAGATAATGAAAAATATTTTTACAATTCTATATATCTCAATGACATTGGCCACTCTGATAATCTACAAGTATTTATAGTTAAGAAATACAATGAAATAAATAGAAATAAAAAAAAAAAAAAAAAAGGATGATAATTATAATTGGGATTCGTTGCTTTAATAGTTTTTAAGAAAAAAACTTGACAATACTCGTTAGTAGTTAGAATCTCTTTCTTACTGTCCATTATAATTGATATCAACTTTGTCAATCCTTTCAAACTTTATTATTATTTATTTTTCATTTTCCAATTTTAATATAATCTTTCTATTTTATCGAGATAAATAAGATCTATTTTACAAGGTCTATTGTTCTCTTATCAATTGATTTGGATATTTGCTCTTGCGGATTGTGAAATGATCGTTATCAAATGATTAATTGGATACTAATGGGTTAGAAGTTTTGTGAATTTGAATTTATATAAGACTAGTAATTCAGATAATTAAATACGCAATATTTTACTATTATTTATGAAAAATTATTTATTAATTTAAACTCACCTGGCATATTACTGCAGAATGTATGTATAGAAAGGTAACTTTAGTTGACGCTAATCGTTCAAAGACTGTCAGCTCGAGTAACTCTAAATATATTTGTATGAAATGGGACGCCCACGGTGACGTGATAGATAGTGATATTAAAATATAAACAAAAATACATTCGTCAAGCTATGATAGGTGTTCATTCATTTTATCTCAATACCAGACCGAGAAATAAGATTTTTTTATATACACATTTGTCGATCGAGGCGCTGCTATAGTCCTTATCAAACTGAGTTATTCTACAAATCTGGTGAATGATTTATATCGTTTATACAAATAAAATGTATATTGTATTCTTCTGAATAGTTTCAAAATTTTTAAAGGTAGTTCCTTCGTGGTATGATGTGATCAGAGAGCATTTAATATTGTCAGAAAGTTGATACTATTGTCAAATCATTGTTTGCCATAGCACTACTAAATCAAAATGACCAAAAAAGGTTCAAATAATTATATCTCGACAATAAAACGATAAAGTGTTACTTTTTTGTTTTTTTATTAATTAATCAAAAAATTATTCGTTTTCATTCTGCCAATTTTTTTTTTCTATTTTGTCGAGGAATTTTTTTGATATACCGGAGAATATTTGAGTAGTCAGAGAGTTTTACATGCTTTAAATGAGAAGTTAGCTTGAAAATCGCGAATTTTGTTATTAAATATTTAGCTTTCTAAACGGTCAAAAATTCTGAAACTTCGAAATTTTTTAGTATGAACAAAATCTGTCGAAAAATGGTTTTCCGGAGGAACAACTTTAAAATGCATGATAAATTTTTTGTGTCTATGAATTTTTTTACACGCCTCACAACGCAAAGTAATTGAGATAGTGCTTTATTTTCGAAACGTCAAGGTCAAGCAATTTTGTACATCGAGAAAATACTGTAAATAATCCATCTGGAGTTCCATCATGTGAACGTCCGGATGGCGGGATGCTGATTTTTTATATAGTGACGATAACTCCCAAAAAAATTAATATGTCAAGAGTTCGTTTTTTTTTTTTCAGTTTCAAAATTCAGTTGACTGGTTTCGTATTTCATATTAATAGTCTCGTATACGTAGATTTTTTTTGTTAAATAATTTTTTATTGAAATTGATTATGATACACATGTACAAAAACAAAAGAATTTTTCTCAATTATCTTATGTGAAAACTATGGCGCCACCAATTAAAATGAAATCAAGCTATCATATTACTAGCTTTTAAAAATCAGTTATACAGTGCATTTGTGTCTCAAAAAAGTAAATGAGCATTATGAGGCGTGCACTTTAAGATTTATCAAACTTTTTTGTAATGTTTTGATTTATCAAACTAAATTTGTAATTTCATAGTTAAAAGTTTTCAAAACGATTGTTGAATTGTTTTTAATCATGGCACGATGTTAAATAGAAGGAATAACTGAAGTGGTAAAAATAATTTGAATTACAATAAGCACAAAACACAAATGAATTAAACTTTCAATTTTTACGTTTATATTAAATTAACACTTTAATTTGTATGTGACCTTTAATGTTGTGAATTGAATTACCCCAGATTATATATGCTGGCGACATAATATGAAGGGTTTCTTTTATTACAAAAACTATCGTAACTAGCTAGTACGAGTAATTATAATACACGCGTTCGAATTAATTCACACGGGTAGTTCCTTGGGTATTAAACTTCAGACTTGGGGAATATAGTTATTTATACGAAATAAACTAATTAATATATTCTAGACGTTTTTATGTGCAAATTGTAAAATTTTTTTGTTCAAAAAATTGACAGTTGGTCATTTTTGTATTTCTGTAGGATGAATAAAAATTAAAAACATTTTTATTATCTATTTTTTGCTCAATGTTCCATAACATTTCAGTATTAAAAAAAAAAATCGAAAATTCAAAGAGTTACAGGCTGAAAAAAGGTAGGTTCTGGTAGAAATGTTTCCAACCCTCGTAGCGTTTTTCAACAAAAAATGTTTGAGTTTTTTTGAAGTTATACTTCTTTAGGCGCGTTATGAAAAAATGATGAGAGTGAAATTTTAAGATGCGCGCGCACCTGTGACACAAAATTAACAGTATGAAGCCGTCTGCTTAACCGCTCATTAAGTCTCGAAAAAAAAGCTACCAACAAAATAGGAATTGAACCTCGATATTAGTCGCGCATGTTGGTACGCTCGTCACCTCTGATCACTGTTTTCATATTTATAATATTTATCAACATGTCTCTAGTTTACACATTCACAACACGTGTTTGAGTTTCATACAAGTGCGAATTATATATGTGCTAATAAATTATATTCAGTAGTGATTTAAATTGAATATTTTGATTGATATTACTTACTATTTGTGAATAATAGTGAAAAAAATTGTGCTTATATACTTTTTCAAGTGCTCCAATATAATTGAGGTTAACTATCCGTATGTATTATTTATTGATATAAATTAAAATACTTTTATTTAATATAATTAATACTAAATATTATTAAATTATTAATGTTAAATACTTATTATTGGTTATTTAATATTCACAAAATAAAGAAATAAATTTAATAAAACATTTAATAAAAAGTTTGTGATAAAAATTAAAATTGAACATCAAATTATAATATTAATTTTTAATATTTGCTATTAAATTGAATAAATAATAAATATTTATAAAAATAACTAAATAAATTTAATGAAAACTTTTTAATAAAAATGAAAAGTGAATATTAAATTAAGAAATCAATAAAAATATTTAAAAAATGACCAACCTTAAATTCGATTTTTGAATTTATTATTAAATTTATTTTTAAAATATTAAATAATCAATAATAAACATTTAAAATTAAGAATCTTATAATATTTAGTACAAATTTTGTCTTATATATTTATTATTCTCTAAATTTTGTTTTTAATAATTATATATATCTATATATAATTATATATATATATATATATATATATATATATATATATATATATATATATATATATATATATATATATATATATATATATTATTATTATTATTATTATTATTATTATATATTATTATTAATAATATATTATTATATTATTTAAATTTATATTAAATATATATATTAAATATATTATTATATAAATATATTAATTTTCAATTTTTAATATTAATTATTGATATCTAAGATCAATCTAAGATTCTTTTAGTTTAAATTTGATGACTATTAATGGTACTATTCAATTTCTGTTCTAGTTTTCAAGATGGGTAAAACAAATGCGGAACACTGTAAAAACTATTACAATCGAAAAAAAGCTGCCAAAGAAGCTGAAAAAATTCGACAAGGCTTTTCCGTAGAAAAACCAATAAAAACAACAGGAGCAGAACGTACTCGTGCTTATAGGCTGCGAAAAATAATGCTTTCACAAGCAAACGAATCATCCGTGACTGACATTTTGAAGTTATACTTCTTTAGGCGCGTTATGAAAAATTGATGAGAGTAAAATTTTACGATGCGCGCGCACACCGTGACACAAAATTAACAGAAATGAAGTTGCCCACTAAATCGCTCATTAAGTTGAGGAAAAAATGCTACCAACAAAACAGAAATAGAACCTCTATTAGTGGCGCATGTTGGCACGCACGCCGCTTGGTTCACTGTGTATTTATATTTATATTATTTATCCACATGCTTTGAGTTTCTACATTTAAAACACGTGTTATAATCAGAAGTGATTTGAATTAAATATTTAAATCAATACTAATTAATATTAGAAAATATTTGTGAAAAAACTGTGCTCATCAACCTTCTTAAGTGCTCCAATACAATTTAGATTAACTCTATCTGTATGTATTACTTAGTAATATAAATGACAAAATTATTATTTAATATAATTCATACTAAATATTATTAAATTATTAACGTTAAATATTTATTATTAATTATTTAATATTTAAAAAAAAAAAGAAATAAATTTAATAAAACATTAAGTGAAAAATTTGTGATAAAAAATTAAAATTGAACATCAAATTTAAATATTAATTTCTAATATTTATTATTAAATTGAGTGAATAATATAATAAAATAATTAATAATTAATAATAATAAACATAATTTAAAAACAACATTCGAATAATAATAGAATTTATGTTACACTTAATGTAAGAGAATAATAATAAATATTTATTTATTTAATTTTTCAAATGTAAACTTCACTTTATTGACTATAATAACTCTTTTTCCAGTCTTGGATTATTTTATTGTAATTAATTATTTGCATACAATCAAAAACTATTTTTTTTTTAATGTTAAAAGTATTAAAAAACTATTAAAATTATTATGCCAAAGAAGTATAACGTCTTACACGTGTACATAAGTACACGCACCCTTTTTTTTTTCATGATTCGTCACTATTTTAATTGTAATGTTTACAACAAAACTTTTAAGTGCTTTATTAGTTTTTACCTGCTATTATATACCATAATTTGCGATGACTCAGACTTGTAACATAAATAGCAATATTAGTTCTGAGATAATTAAAGAATGAACACTGAAAATTTAAGATGTTCAGGATACTCATTAGGGTGATTCAAAAAAAAAGAATATTTTTTTTTTCGTTTGGTACTCTGAAAAATAGGTTCCTAGACACCTCTAAGAAAGCCTCTCCAAGCATGAGTTCTTAATTGTAACGGGAAGGTCCTCCTTCTTACAGTTTTCTATTTTTTCTTATTATCAGATAGAAAAATTTATATCTCGCTTCCAACTACTTGAAAAAATATCTTGTTCCTTAGATTTTGTAGGAAATTGAATGCTCTACAAAAAAGGTCTCTTACGATTTTTTCGTAAACCCAACCGTTTAAAAGATATTAACGGTTAAAGTTTGATTATTTTTGGGAAAATTTTTTATTTCTTATGAATTTTATAACTCAATGAAAAAAAATCATTATGAATGATGAAACTCATAGTTTTGTAGGAAATTTACTGCTCTATAAAAATGGTCTCTTATGATTTTTCGATCAAGTTGAGCGTTTACGAGATATTCATCGTCAAACATCAATGCATATCAATTTTTCTAGTTTTTGATCAATAATTCGAAAAATTTCAATTTATTCTGTGAGTTTCAAGGAAATTTAGACAAATTTGAGTTTTTATTATAAAAGCAACTCCTATAGATGTTTTCTGTTCAAAAATTCATTTGAAAGTTTTTATTCTAATAATATTTTTTTTAAATTTTATCTTTAATAATTTAAAATCTTAATCGCGTTGTCATTTATTATTATGAAATTTGTTCAGTGCGTATTTTTAAATTGTTTTTCACAAAATATACATAAAATTTTCGATCGAGGGGATTTTTGTTTTGAATTCCATTTCTTCTTCTGTTTGTCTTCTGAAACTAACGCCATCTATGTTTTTTACTCTCAACTATCTTCAGTATCTACCCATTTAATACCGTATTTTCAGTGTTCCTAAAACTGATCATCTTGAATACGTAATAAAATAATTCATTTTAAATAAGTCTTATAATCATCACATAAATTTATTTATCATCAATTAACCTACAATGAATAAAGAAATACGTTTTATCGGAATACCTCTACAAAGAATTTCGGAACGTAAGTTACCAAAAGTGAAAGAGGTTATGCGTGTGTTTTTCTACCAACTTAAAATTTTAAAGTATTCAATCAAACAAAGTGCTAAAAATTCAGTTGACCAAGTTATTGAACTGTGGAGAAAAAATCAGATTCCAACTAGTGGAGCTCCTAATGCAGTCAAAAATTTCTTCGCTATCACAGTCAATGGTTAAAATTACAAAAAAATTTCGATAAAAAGAATTCAGCGCAAAACCAAAAGGAAATGAAATTTCAGACTGATCTTGAACAATTATTCGACATTGTGAGCGAAAAATCCTTAAAAGTGCTTGATGATAATATTAGAAAGTTGTATTTGGATCAAAAATTCGGTACCCATAAAGAGATTCTTTCTAATAATGTACCTGTATCAAACTTAACCACAACTATGATGGGAATAGATGAGAGTAGTAAGTATCTGAGATATTTAATTATTATAAAGTCAGGTAGTAGTGTAACTTTTCATAGATGACTAGATGACATTTGACTAGACAATTTTTGGAGTCCTTTCTTAATTATTTGTCATCAAAATGAATAAATTCTATACATTTTCTTCGTTTAATTTATAAAACAGATCTTATTCCAGACTTAGATCAACCGTCTACCAGTCATGCGATTGTTCCAAGTGAAAAATCAGAGTCGTTCTCTACGTATACATTAAGTGGAGTTACAAATTTTGGATCTGATTCAGAGTATGAACCTCCAATTCCGACAAAACGAGCAAAACTTGATGTCTTAACTCCTGAAGTCATTTTTGGACTCGACCGAGCTAATGTCAGCAGTAGAAATGCGATGTTTATTATTGCTCCGGTTTTACTAGCAGTAGGTATTAAAATTGAAGATACAACGCTCAGTAATAGTTCAATTCAACGAGCTCGTATGCTTCAAAGAGAAGACATTGCTAAAGGACTTAATGACAACTTTAAGACACACGATAAATACGTTGTGCATTGGGACGGAAAAATGCTGAATGACCTTGTTGGATCAAAATCTGTGGAACGGCTACCAGTTATTTTAACTGCATTTGGTACCGAACAATTACTTGGGGTTCCAAAAATGAATTCTGGGACGGCAGACAATCAAACATCAGCCATTTTATCGACATTGAGTGAATGGGGTATTACTAATTATGTTAAGGCGATGTGTTTTGACACGACGGCAGTTAATACAGGTAACTTATCAATGATAATTTAATCTAAAAAATATTTAATTATTAACGTTCTAGTTTAATTTTTATTGCTTACTGAATTTCACTTTTGAAATTATTGAGAATTATTTACTCATTTGGATTTTAAATATAATCTACAATTTGTTGAAAATATTAAATTTAACGATAGTTATCTATTTTCTTTATACAGGAATTCATAACGGTACATGTAAGGCAATTGAAAAGACTTTGGGAAGAGAGTTAATCTGGTTACCATGTCGTCACCACATTTTTGAGATCATATTGAGAAGTGCATTTGAAGTATATTGGCCTGTGTCATCTGGGCCAAACGTACCAATGTTCGGAAGATTTAAAAAATCATGGGATGAAATAAATAAAACTAATTATAAATCTGGAATTGAAGATACTGTTGTTGCTGATATCATTTTGGATAAAAAAATGAAATATCTAGTTTAATTGCACAATCCTTACAGGTATGATTTAACTGCGATTTTAAGAAAAAAATTTTCTTGTTTCTGACAAATTTTTAATTGTTTTTGATAGTTACTACAACCCCGAGATGACTATAAAGAATTGTTGGAATTGTCGTTGATTTTCCTTGGAGAAATGCCTCAAGAAGAAATTTTTTCAAACGTCCTGGTGCAATTCATCATGCTAGGTGGATGGCGAAGGCAATTTACAGTTTAAAAATGTTTCTATTCAGAAATGAATTTAAACTTTCTAATAAAGAATTGGACGGTCTTCGGCAAATTTGTATATTTATAGTTACACTGTATTTAAAAGCTTGGTTTTCATCAACTTCTGCAACAACTGCTGCTAATCATGACTTGCAGTTTTTGAAAAATTTATTCGAGTACAAAAATATCAATTCATTGATTTCTTCAGCAACTTGTGAAAAAATGATTTTGCATTTATGGTATTTAAGTGATGAACTTGCCATTTTATCATTATTTGACGATACCGTTTCATTGGAAGTAAAAAAATATTGTTGGAGCTGTTAATACTCGTAACGGTACAGATTCTAAAGCTAAAAATTTATAATTGATAAAAACGATTTGAATTCATTAACGCAAAAAGTCTGAGTGACTTTGTTTCTAAAAAGTCTTTAAATCTCTTTAAAATCTTTGATTTACCATATGACTTCCTTGATAAAGATATTAAATCGTGGCCTACTAATGACAGTTACATTGAAAATAAAGAATACTTTAACCAATTGAAAGTTGTTAATGATTCAGCAGAACGAGCTGTTGCATTAGTTAGTGAGTATAATCAATGCTTGACAAAAAATGAAGAGCAATTCCAATACTTATTGCAAATTATCAAAGAACATCGAAAAAACTACCCAAACTGCAATAGAGGAAATTATTTACAGTAAAAGTGTACCGTTATGTTGAAAATATTGAAAATTATATGGCAGTTGATAATTAAATAAATAAATTCTTCGATAAAAAAGTGAAACACATGTGAAACACACTAAATTGAATTATATATTTAAAAAAATGCACTAATTTTTTGTTTTAATGTAATCAAACATGTCCAAGACTAAAAAAACTAATTAAAAAAATAGTTCATAACATATTTCTATTCATAGAAACTCAAATTTGTCTAAATTTCCTTGAAACTCACAGAATAAATTGAAATTTTTCGAATTATTGATCAAAAACTAGAAAAATTGATATGCATTGATGTTTGACGATGAATATCTCGTAAACGCTCAACTTGATCGAAAAATCATAAGAGACCATTTTTATAGAGCAGTAAATTTCCTACAAAACTATGAGTTTCATCATTCATAATGATTTTTTTCATTGAGTTATAAAATTCATAAGAAATAAAAAATTTTCCCAAAAATAATCAAACTTTAACCGTTAATATCTTTTAAACGGTTGGGTTTACGAAAAAAATCGTAAGAGACCTTTTTGTAGAGCATTCAATTTCCTACAAAATCTAAGGAACAAGATATTTTTTCAAGTAGTTGGAAGCGAGATATAAATTTTTCTATCTGATAATAAGAAAAAATAGAAAACTGTAAGAAGGAGGACCTTCCCGTTACAATTAAGAACTCATGCTTGGAGAGGCTTTCTTAGAGGTGTCTAGGAACCTATTTTTCAGAGTACCAAACGAAAAAAAAAATATTCTTT
Source organism: Cotesia typhae (assembly GCF_013202065.1). Classification (NCBI taxonomy): domain Eukaryota; kingdom Metazoa; phylum Arthropoda; class Insecta; order Hymenoptera; family Braconidae; genus Cotesia; species Cotesia typhae. Next base: position 16,369,473 of record NW_027423774.1, read on the forward strand.
TTTTTTGAATCACCCTAATACTCATAGAGCAACACATAATTTCAGTGTTAATAAATCATCCAAGGTTGATTAAGTTTTGTTGTTTAAAAAGTCTTAGCAGAAAATATAAGAGGTATCTATGGGTGGATTATTTTATTAATTTATGCGACAGAGTGTAAGCGCAAGTTGAAGAAAAATAGTTTCAAGAAAATAAATAACTAGAGATCAAAAGTATTAGTTACTCAAGTCTGTAAGTGAGTTCAAAAGCTAGTTTATTATTTATAATTAGTGAAACATCTTTTTTTTTTGGCTTCTTAAACTTATTTTTAATTACATAAATTTTTAAAAATCTTCCTGTGTGAGATGTCTAAATAATTTATGGCAGCGTACTTGTTGGATAATTAATTTATGTTTCTATAAAAAATTTTTAATGCTAATTTACAAGTAGAACAAGAAAATATGCCCAGATATTAACATTACTACGTCAGCGAACGTCGCATTGCAGTAGAAGAAACTCGTCATTTACATGTATAGAATGAGAGCTAAATTGCATTATCATTCCCATTTAAAAAAGAAAAATTGTTTAATAAATGTCCACGAAATATTCACAGCTTGTAACATCAAAAGATGACACTATGGTGAACATTTTTTGAAGACCTGATAAAAAATCGAGAATGCTTTGAGAAATGCAGAGTCTCGATTGGTTGATAAATTTTGAGTATTTTGTAATGTTTTTTTAAGAAATTTTTGAACATTGATAATTATTGTAAGTAATTAGTCAGGCCAATAAAGAGGTTTCTTTTGCTGATTTTATTAATAAAATCAAGTAATTGTTATTTTTTGTTTCGACGTGATTCCCTTCTCAAACCCTGGAACTCAGCAGACCAATTACAGCCGGGGATTGATAAATACACAGATAAATCAAATTCTTAAACAAATTTTGATACGCGGTTGTTACATGTGACCTAGAAAAAATTTATAATAATGTTTGAAAAATGATAAAAATGATATATTTTAAACAAATTTCAGGCACCTCGAATAAAGGCTTTTTCCTGTGTTACTCGAAAAGACGTCATAACAGTGTTCAAAAAAAGTTTACAAAATGTTAATAAAATTTTCAATTTTATACAATTTAAAAAATGTTAGTCGTTAAAATGTTAAGAAAATGTCTAAAAAAACGTCACAAGATTCTCAAAATTTCTCGATTAATCCCAACTGTCAAGTTACAAGTTGTGAACATTTTTTGAACAATTTTTTTTACACGGGTTCTTCAATCATGAGAGTACTCGTTATTCTATAATGCAAGGATAATAGTAATGAAAAGGAAATAGAAAATAAAATAAGATGTATATTCCTTTCATCACGCAACTTGAATTATATGTGTTTTTAGAAATGTGAAATATAGTAATTGAAAGCAAGAACACTTGGATATCTTCTCAATCGCGTGCCAATAATCTTTTCAACTCATTCAATCGACATGATGATACTTTACCAGGGTATTAAATTTTCAATACTTACTTTTTTATTTCATTTGCTTCCTATTAATGATAATGACATAGCATGCTCTTAATAACAACAACAAATCGTTGCTGATCAAGTGGAAATCATTTCGTTAATTACTCTTAAAGTTATTTTACAGCATTACTCGATAATTTTATTGAACATAAAAAAAAAGTAAAAAATTTATTGAATTCAATGAATCATTACCCTTTTAAATAGTTTATTGCATTTGTTTTCTTTTTTTTTAATTGAATTTTTTTTTAGATAGAAAATAATAGAAAAAGAAAACAATCAAATCTCATTTTTCAAAGACATTTTTTTGTGTTACGACTAGATCTCTTTGAATTCGTTGCTAAATCTAAAAATTTAGATATTATGATGAAGTTTGTTTTCCTCTATTTATGAAAAATATGCAAAAAGAAAAAAAAAATATTTTTATTGATGAAGTAATTAATTATGAAAAATTTTTACTATAAAATATAACGCCAGCTATTGACAATACATTTGAGTTTTTTTATCTACGTTATCTAGTAGTTTTTTTATCTACAGTTATCTACGTAACATTTATATTAAGCATATATTCAAATACTGCAAAATATCTATGCTTTTAGCATATATTTAGGGTATTCCATACCAAATCAACCACTTTTGACCCCAATCCTTTTCGATTTGAAAATAAAAAAATTTTTTTTTTCAATTCAATAAAAAAAAAATCGGCTTACTTTGGGTTTTGCTGAACAAATCTCAGATTCAATTGAAGTTTTTTTTTTTTAAAAATTAAAAGAAATTAAAAATACCAGATTTATCATCTTGACATTTTTTTGTATATTTTTCTCAAAAGTTAATTTAAAAAAAATTTTTGGAAAAAAAAACATCCTAATTAATTAATTTTAAAAAAGTTTATAGTTATTTGATAACAAAACAAGCAATTTTTTTTTAATTCTTAACTTTTTTTAGGTTGGGTAAAAAAATATGAAAAATTTTCAGCTCAATCAAAAAGGTTCGGAGTCGAAAGCGGTTAATTTGGTGTGAAACGCCCCATAGATACATTACATATTTTACTATAGATTGAAACATGATTGATTTATTAAATATTTTATGAAATAATTGAGTTTTTGGTAGAAATGATAATGTTTCTATTAAATTCAAAATTTGTAAGATTTCGATTAATTTTTATTTTAGCATATTAACTCATGTCAAATATTAATTATTGCTGAATAGGGATTAATCATCAAATGATTATTTTTAACCAAGGTTATTTTAAAAATATCTCGAATTATCATAGACAATTATTTCGTACAAAAAATTGATACGACCGATATTTTCGTGCTGCTTTAAAACATTAAAAAATGCATAATTTTTCCATTTGTCATAGAGACATAAATTGTAGAAGATAAATACAAAAGTTTACATGTGTAAAATCATAAAAAAATTTTACGCGATGAATATGACTGTCATAGTCATGACTGAGCTACAAAATACGTGGAATACTTTTGTGTTTATTTTGAGTAGATACATACACTCCAATATCATTATTATATGATTGACTATTAGTATACCTTCATTGTGATGGTAACACGTTAACTCAAAAATTATTTTAAACTAGGTTCCAGACTTACATCGATTTCAGTAATTCGCCGAAAAATGAAAAGCGTTATCGTACTTTTAACATTTATCGCAATACTGAAAAGCATTCAAGCACTTACTTCCAATAGTAATATTGATTGCAAAAATTCTCCAAATACAATCTGCTTAAATGGAGAATGCATTTGTAAAAATAACTATTTCTTACAAGATAACAAATGCATCGCACTTCTTAACACCAATTGTGTACGGCATTCTGAGTGTAGAGTTAAATATTCAATATGTTCACCCGGGGCAAAAAAATGCAGATGCGGTTATGGCTACTACTCATCAAATGACAAAAAAATTTGCAAGAGATTCGCTCGATGTAAGTTTAATATTTTCACATCACATTTAAAAATTTACGTTTTAGGGTATGAAATTCCAGTTGATTTTTGTGCATTTAAAAATGTAAAATCATCCAATACTTAAAAGTTCTAGGAAATATTCTATTAATTGATTAAAAAATTTGCCTTTTGTAGATTTGAATGATACTTGCGTCGAAATTTATGGATGTCGTAAATTACCATTTTCTGAGTGTTCTAAAGATAAAAAATGTGTCTGTAAAAAACATCTCGTAGAGAAATCCGGTAAATGTAAATCCTCTGTTGGTGGAAGTTGTAAGAATGATTTCGATTGCGGAGTTGATAACTCAGTATGTCGATCAGGAAGATGTCAGTGTTCTAATGAGTTTATCTTTTCAAATGAATTACGTACTTGCATTGAATTAGTTGTTCGTAAGTATTTTAATCAAAATATTTTTGATAATAAATTATAAAAAGCCATTCAGTAACGAAACTAGATGTATACACTGATAGAATGATTTGTTTATAGTTAAAAATATTTGTCAATATTTAATAAATCATTTATTAGAGACCACTTTTTAGTATTAAATAAATATTTCTTAGTATTTAAAAAGATTTATTAATATTTAATAAATGAATATCAGATTTATTAGATACAAATAAATCATTTTAAATATTAAGAAATATTTATTTAATACTAAAAAGTGGTCTCTAATAAATGATTTATTAAATATTAAGAAATATTTTTAACTATAAACAAATCCTTCCATCAGTGTAGATTTCAAAAATAGTAGAAAAAAAAAATACGAGGATTATGTACGAAAAAAAAAAAAAAATTCGGAAAACGGTTGACCCTAAAGGTCATCCCTGCAACTTCTCGCTTATTTCATACCTAAATGCTCAACATCTCACTTATTTTGTTTTTGAGCTCGAAGTTTCGTCATGAGGACAAATGCAATAGTTAATATTCTATGAAATCTACTAATAATTATATGCTTGCTATATCGTTTGCGTACTTTCGGTCGTGATGCTTCAGCAAATAATACCGAGAATTTTTCCTCTAAATCGGTTAATGATAAGTATTAATCATTGATCAACCATCCCTTTAATTTAAACTTATATTATAAGAACAATACAAAAATTTCAGAAACATCAAAAGAAACACATTCTGAAGTCTATGGAAGTAATAGCGACGTTCCATCTACAACTTGCTCGGGAAATAGTTGCAATGATTCTGAAAATGTTACTTCTTCTTCTTTTCCTGCGAGTACCACTGAACTAAATACTGGTCAGTAGTCATCATTGAGTTGTTGTTTTTATAATACTACGCAATTTTTCATATGGTTCTTCATAAAATTTTTGACTATTCTAAACTTTCTACTTGCATCTTTATTATTCAAGTATTAGAATTATTGATCAGTCATCGCGGTAATTTAAACTCATACTTTAAAAATGATAAAAAAATTTCAGGAACATCAAAAGAAACACATTCTGAAGTCTATGGAAATAATAGCGATGTTCCATCTACAACTTGCTCAGGTAATAGTTGCAATAAATCTCACATTGGCCTCCCTTGTGTTACCGATAGGGATTGTGGAATCGAAAATTCACATTGTCATTCAAGTTCCTGTCAGTGCAACGATGATTATGTTTACGCGCCTTTTCTTAAAAGATGCGTAAAAGTTTATTAATTATTTTGATATTATTGATAATTTTTGTTGTAACTATCTATATTACTAAACATTACATCAAAGAAATTAAAAATCATAATACAATGAGTAATTATACTATTATTTTTTTCCCTTCATATATTTATACAAAAATATCAAACGTTACAAAAAAATTGAAATCTTAATCGTGATTTTAATCACGGTGGTCTCCGTGCTCAGCTTGCTGAATTCTAGAGTTCAGGAGGGTGATAAAATATTCCGTGGGGACTGATTTGGTATGCTTACCCGGCTATGCACTTAGAATATTGCACGATACAAAACTTCAAGTTGTCAAGTTTTCAAGGTCACTTGAGTCATCTGAATTTATATTTGAATTCTTGTGAAAAAACGTTCAAAAAAGCGGTGAATCTAATATAAACTATTTGCGAAATTGATTCTAGAACATGTTGTAACACAAAGATAACCAAAGTGAATTCACCACCTAGTTACGCTCGGACGCAAGCTCTCACCCATTACCCTTCAACGCAAAGTAAACTACCAACTCTTCCTTTGAGATCTTGTGGTGTTCTGAAGGACATTGTTAACACTTGTAGACCTTTACTTTGATCAATAGCGCCGAATTATGCCAAAATAATTTTAAGAATATTACCGTCAAACTTTGAAATTGGTTGACCCACTTTGAAGGGTATACAAGTTAAAAAAGCTATAATTTTTTAATGTTTATTAGTATTGAATTTACTATATTTGAAACAATAAAAAAGAGCCATTCGGCAGCCGAAATGGAAATAGATTTCATTTTATCACTTATTAATCAAAAATACAATTAGATTAAAGTATGATGTATATTGTAATCATTGTAATCAAAGTTTACACAGTTATTATATAAAATTCAATCTCATCGAAACTAGATTTTTACAAAACTAGGTAAAAACAATAACTTTTCGATATTTGGAAATCGATAATTTTCTATGAAATCTACTAAAACGAGTGCAACAGCAAATTTCATATTTGGCATAGCGGAATAGGACTTAATTTTAAGACTACACATATGATTTGGTACTCAAATTAAAGCTTATTTAAAGCACTTTCAAATGCAGTTTACAGAGATTCAATAAGTTATTCCATTCAGAAGTTATTCGAGTTAGAAAGTGAAGAAATATGAATTTTTATGATTTTGAAAATTTTGAAATCTTGGCATTTCTAAATTACTTGACCGATTAAGCTCATCCTCGAACTTAACTTCGGTATCTATCTGTAGAATAAGTATGTTGAGTTTGGTAAAGATCCGTTGTAAATTGGTGACGCCATCGTCGTGACAAGCTGCGTTATATCGTATATATATATATATATATAAACTTTTGAACCATATGTATTTTCTGACTCAGCTCGTCGAATTAAGTCGGAATATAGCAAAATTTTTCAAAAGTTCCGTCATCAGAACCAATGCAATAGTTAGATTTCTATGAAATCTACTAAAAAGCAGAAATGCCCCTAAATCGATAATAGATGAGTCTACAACCTTGAATTTGTGTGCACCCATTGAATATGTACAACAATAAACTGTTTTTTAGTCAAAAATATATCAGTACTATAATTAATCCTTGCAAAAATTAATCTTGCTATGATTTCTTAGTCAACCATTACTCATTGATGATTACTCAATGATGATAATCAGGCTCGAATAAATTTTATGTGATTTTTTTTTCTTCAAATTGTTGATCTAACTTTCATTTGCAATTAGAAATCGTATTAAAAATAATTAGTGAAGAGATGCAAATTTCAGTTAACACTTATTTTGTTACTATAGACACTTCAATTGCGTTAGGTGATTTATTTCTCTTTTGTGACAGTGATTTAACACCAATCTTATCTGAATCGTACTTAACTCAATTATGATGATGCTTATAATGATATTAAAAGTGATGGTGATGGCGATGATGATGGTGGTGATAACGGTGATGATGGTCATGATGAGAATGATTATAATGGTGATGATGATAATAACGATAATTATGATAATGGTGATGATGATTTTAGTTGGGTGATTAATTATCGTTTAAATATATTTTTGTATAGTAGGATTCAGAAGTAAATCCGTGCAAAAAAAATTTTGATTGAAAATGAATTCAAGATTGAAATTCATATGTTGACACAAATATGAATTAATTTTGAAATCCATCCAAGTTTAAAATAGATTTGTAGACAGAAATTAGCACTCCTGTAGACCTTTCGATTTTGCTTCAGAATTTCAATAAAGGCCTAAAAATATTTAGGACATTTTATATTTAAAGTATTCTTTAATCTTGTATATTTTCAAGTCTTAAATTCAAGTCTGATATTAAATTAAAATTGATCTCAAAACTAATTCATATTTGTGTCAAAATATGAATTTCAGTCTTAAATTCATTTTCAATCAAAATTTTTTTTGCACGGGAAAGTCCCACATATAGAATGCAAGATTATTCTTGGTTGAGAAATGTGTATTGATGAAAAAGCCATGCAGCCAGGTGTTTGTGTGGCCTGCAGCTTCATCCGTTTTTTGAATTTTTTATCGAATGTCAATTATCGTTATTTATTATCAATCAAGACTTTATAAAGAACGAATATAAGCATTTGCGTCTTTTATTTTTTCCTGATAACTCATGACTTATGACCAAGAATATTATATCACGAAGAATTTGAAAAACAAATCATAAATTATCAGTTGTCAATAATTCAGTGTAATTTAGTTCTGATATATTGTTCTAAGAATAAATTTCGTTGAACATCGAAAAACTTTCAACTACCTTTATACAAGAGACGATTTTCAAGGATGATAAGCTGCAAAACATACAAGCAATAATATGCTCATGTTTTTGGGCAAGTCAATGAATAAATTATCCTACAGAAAATATTAAGTATTCATGTAAATATGATACAGGATACAGGAAGGTAGTAGTATAATTAAATTGCATAACATGCGGATCGGTATTTTCCTATTAGAAAATAATTAATTAATTTTTAAGCTTTATATTCTCATCTATCTCTGATCCGATGTATCTCATCTCATCTCATCTAATATTAATGTTTAAAATTAATGAATAATTCATAAATGGTTATATAATAAATGCTCCGATTCATCTTACAGTTTATCGCTAAAATCCTAGTGTATCAGAATTTCATCCGGCTGATATTGCTTGAATACATCTATACTGTCTAATGGGATGAGGGAGCTTCGAGTAAAGCCATGCAAATTTAATCCAAAACTAGCGGTTGCTGTACTCTCCAGCTTCTCTTATACTATCTACATTACTCATACATATATTTTAATACACACGTGCCTATGTACTTACACACACTGCATACCCTCTCACTGTTTTGTATAAGTTACCAATACATAAGGATTCTCAATATCAGCCCAACCTGACAGAAAGATTTTCACTCATTGTACAATCCTTCATCATCTATTTTTCACCTTTAACTCGATTATATGGTACCGACCTTTGCTCTTTTATCTCATACTCCTACTCACATTCTGGATTATTTCATATTATTTAATTAGTTAATTGTAACTGCCCGCAGAAATACTTTCTAATATCGTCATATATGTCCAGAAAATTTCTTCGCGGATTATTATCCATTTTTTATTTTCAGCTAATTCAATTAATGTCTTCTCGACACCTCATCATCTCATCAGAAATTTATACGATGTACAACCGTGATAAAGGAAAAAGGTGTAAGTCATCAAATATTTTTTGCACTACCAATTATGCTTTTTATTTTCCACAATGTGTCTCATTAAGATTTTTTTTTTTAGGTTTCTTGATTTTTATTGGACCACATTCTTTGCTCATCAACTGTTCTATAGAATTTAAAAAGAAAAAAAAAACCAAATAGTAAAATTTAAATGAAATAGCTCTGAGAATTTCAAGACGTTAAAGTCTTTATACAATTTTAATGATTTAATTATTAATACTCGTTTCTTTAATGTAATTTACTCAAGAATTTTTTTCTTTTATATATTATATCTAAATGATAAATGTTCTAGTAGCTTCTATACTTTATACTTGTTTAAAAAGTTTCCTTTGATGCACGTTCGCAATGGATACTTTAAATGGAAATTACAGGTTGGATAAAATTATAATTTTGTTGTTGGAGTTTTTTCTCTTTTTGGATCAAACTATTAGATTACTTCTTATAGAAAAAATTTTCTGTTAATTATTATTGGGAAGTTAAAAAAGTTTATTTACTGCGTGACTTATAATGTGAAACATTAGGAGTGTTTTGTTACCATAAAATTAAAAAAAATTATTTTTGACTATTTTTATTATTAAACTGTAAATATAGATTATTTTAGTTTTACTCAATCAAGCTTATGCTATGTTATATGATATTATCCAATGATGTTTATTTAAATATTGATTTCAAGTACTTTCAAGCTGTTTACATTGTTGTTAATTGTTTCATGAAAAATACACACATGATTTATTGTCTTTCTATTCTCCAACTATATTTAATTAAGTGTCTCTTAGTTTTAGAATTAATGGTCTTAACATTTTAGAAACTTATTTTAAGCTGTCTCAAGTCTGTTAATTTGCATAAAAAAATATAGAGAGCAAACTATTTGTTTATTCATATTGTAATACCAGCAATTAAGGTGGATAACTTTTATTCCAAATTTTTAATCATTTTCTTTGCTCTATAGGGGAAGGGGGGAAGGGGGCAAAGTGGACCCCTTAAGGAAAAAATGGTCATATGCGTATTTTTTTTTTTACTCTTTGTACTACTTTTTAAAAAAGATCCCGAGCACTAAATTGCTAACAGCAATATTTCAGGAGATATAACCATCTTAAATTTTTATCTACGATCACTTTCAAACAAAACTATTCTTTCATTATACATCATTACGTTTTTAACAAATTACTTCTATTAAAAAATTAGGAGAATTACAGAAAACACGGGGTATTTTATTTGTCAAATTGATCACTTTTGAACTCGATCCTTTTTGATTTGGCTGAAAAATTTTTGTTCTTTTCTATACTACCAAAAAATGTTTTAGGATTTTTAAAAATTTTTTTACTCACCCCAAGAAAGAATTAATTTAAAAATAATCGGTTTTTTTATTCTCGAACAGCCATCAATTTTTTAAAAATTGATCATTCGGAAACGTATCATATAAAAAATTAGCGTTTTCAAATGTATTTTCTAAAAAAAAAATACCCGAAAATTCTCAAAGATCAATTTTTAGTGAAGCTATAGACTTAAAAAAAATCTGCTATTTCAGATCATCAATAATCATCAATAATCTGCTATTTTTTAATAAGAAAAAGCGTGTAACTTCACTGTTAACGAACCGTTCTTTTTATTTTTTTTTCTTACTTTTTAGAATCAATGACAATTTTCTTGACAAGAACCACTTTCAATCATTATCAAAAGTATAAATGATTTATTATTCACCTTTTTTATAAAAAATTTTAGGGGGCCCACTTTGCCCCCCCCCTCCCTGCCCCTAATGTTATTAACAATAATCAATTTCCTTTTTTTTCAATTTATTTTATACATCTGCAATCGAATATATTATATTTTTCCAAAAAACATTGCAACTACTATTATTTTTGTTTCAGTTTATTTCAAGCTAGCCAATGTTAAAAAACCTAATTCAATAATGTTTAGACAAAAAAATTAAACTCGACATGAAGAAAAAAACAGTAGACATCGCTGGTAGCAGAAAGTAAATTTTTATTTTCACGTTATCTCTATAAAATCGATATTTTTTACAACTTGGTACCAATAAAGTGTTGTATACCTACTTGTTTTTGTTGTCGTTACTTTATGGTAGTGGCACTGGTCTGGTACTGGTAAAATAATCTAGTTATAGAAGAAAATCGCTTAGAAATACAAATAAAATAAAAAGGCATCGGAAAATGCTACAAAACCATCTGCAGAGTTGCTACACTGTACATTGATCGTACCCAGATTCTAAAGTCATTGACGTTGTGTTAGATATAGATAGATACGTGTAAATATTATATAAAAGTGAAGATTCTAAAAGATGAAGGAGGTGGTTTTATCGATCAGGTAATTTCTATAAAGCTACAGAGACAACAAACAATAGAACGTTAGTTTCTGCGCCGATAACTATGACTATGACTTGCTTATATCTTTTATCTTTTATCATATATGTATAACGTTTTATCCTTGATCTTTCTATTCTATATCGTAAACTAATGCTCAGTATTTGTATCCACAAGGGATATCGTAAAACGACGTTCTTTCGTGTAGTGTACATATTACTTCATGTGCTTTGCATTGCTACCTTGTCTACATACACGTATCGAGGTTAGAGATCTAGATTGTATATAACACTATCAGCCTTAATACATAGAATTTTCATCGAAAATTTAATCTGACAAGATTAAATTGTGTAAACATTCTTGGTGAAGTAAATGCAATCTACTCGAAATAATTTATTATTTCAAAATCGTGTTTATATTTTTTTTATCAAAATTATTATTAAAAATTCTGTTTTACCGTGTAACAATTTATTTTTATCAAATTCTAAAAACTGATGTTAACAATTTTGCTTTTCATTAATGAAACAATATAATGTTACATTTTTTTTAACCGAAAAAAGTTTATTAAAGTAGTTTTGCCTATAATATATTATATGTTCATAATATTTATACTTTTGAGTAAATAAAAAATAAGCAAAAAAAATGCTCCAGTGCTTTTTATCCTAATGATACACGGTGAAAATAACAAAGCACCATGGCTTTATTTGAAAAGTTTGCCTCGCATAGACAAACATTGATATAATTCAATGAAAATGTTTAGCTGCCCCTGGCTACGAGGCTACTAACTGTGGTCGAGCATGAAATGCTTCATTTAGAAAAGTCAAAGCGGCGAAAAAAGTCTCAGAAAAATAATAATGATAAAAAATATCTCTTTGATGTAAAAAAAGACAAAAAAATTATATTGTAGTACAAAACAGTAGAACATATTTCTTAAGAGTAACATTCATGTTTTCTTAATATAAATATTATTTGATGAGGATAAGAATGATAATTTTAGTCTTTTTTTTTCAAGCTGTTAAGATTTTTTTGTAGCTCGACCTACAGAGAAGATAACACTACTCGCGGGAAAATTCAAACAAAAAAACGAATAATAAAAAATAAAATCGTAACCATAAAGCCTCAAACGAAATAACAGTCAATCTAAATGTGTCAATGTAATTGGACTATCAAATAAAAGAGCTATTAAAAAAAATTAAAATACTTCTTTTTTTGTTCCATAGGGATAAGTAGTTTCATGAATAAGAAAAGATTAAAAATAATATATCATGCCCTTATAGAAAGCATTATAAACTATAGAATAACGGCATGGGGAAGTGCATATGATAACATAGTAAAGTTTATTTTGATAAATCAGAGGAAAATAATTAATAAAACAGGTGATAATATGCTTAACGTACTCGATATAAGTAAAACGTATATTCTCAGATCATTATCAATGTTCTATGATGAATGTAAAGTTGAGTATGGAAATGTAAGTGTAAACACTAGAAATAGATCTATTCCCTTACCAAAGATAAATAAAAAAATTGCTAGCAAAAGTGCTATATACACTGCGATTAAATACTTTAATAAACTACCCAATAATTTAAAGAGTCTGAAAGATGATAAGTATTAAGAAATCAATTAAGATTAATCTCCTGAAATGGATTATAAACATATGAAGGCTAGTAATTGCATTTTGGCACATCCTTACAATAAAAATACATGATAGTGTAAAGTTAGTCAATTGTCGAAACTAGCAAAAAATGGGAGTGTGAAATTTAAATAGCGTGGCGCGCTATTTAAATTTCTAGTAACTTTAAAACTTTAATTAATAATGTTTTGAATATGAGTAACTCATAATTGTTATCTATTTAGTGTATACGTATTCGCTATCTTGAATTAATAAATATTATACCAGTTCTGTGCACAGATGCTTTGGCATCTCTATAGGACAGATAATAATATAATTATTATAAAATATATTGATCTGTATTTTCTACTGGTTGAATAAATAAAAAAAAAATAAATAAATAATTTGTGTATGACATGAGCGCTTAAGGCATGCTCATTTGGATTTTCCAAACTTTTTTTTAAATAATGAAATCCACAACGTTTGAATATTAATTAAAGATCACACGTCTGAATAATTAAACTCGTTAAGGACCCACAGAGATAATTGCTGATTACTTCCAGCAGTGACTATAATTATATTGAATATTAATATCAAGTGGAAGTGCAGTAAACGATTTTGTCAATCGGGCAAAATGGGTGTTGTAGTGCACTAAAATATAACAAAATTCTTGCGTAATAGTACGATGCACTCTGGCAAGTATGTGTACACATTCATAAGTGGATACCTGTATACATACGTGAACATATGGAATGAGAATATAATTATTGAATGTCGAAAATGTTGACGCTTGTGTCGATTGCATGGTAGTGACGTTGTGAGATAGTTGAAGCGTCCAGAAACACTGATGTCGACAGAGAGTAGACAGACGAGGGATGAAAGCGCGGTGGCTGGATTATATTGTTAAGGCAGTGGCAGTGACAGAGGCAGTAGCAGAGCGAGATAGAGTGCTAGAGGTAGAAACCGAAACAGAGCCGAAACTCATGCTGAGAGAGAGAGAGAGAGAGAGAGAGAGAGAGAGAGAGAGAGAGAGAGAGAGAGAGAGAGAGAGAGAGAGAGAGAGAGAGAGAGAGAGAGAGAGAGAGAGAGAGAGAGAGAGAGAGAGAGAGAGAGAGAGAGAGAGAGAGAGAGAGAGAGAGAGAGAGAGAGAGAGAGAGAGAGAGAGAGAGAGAGAGAGAGAGAGAGAGAGAGAGAGAGAGAGAGAGAGAGAGAGAGAGAGAGAGAGAGAGAGAGCTTATGATTAAGAGTGTGGCTGTGTAGAATGATATATGTATATGACGGAGGAAGTGAATCCGTTGGTAATTATGAATTTAATTGAAATCCTCCAGTGTGTTGAGTATAAATGTCGGGGAGACATACAGATAGAGGAGACACACGTGGTCTTGGTTAATTGGAACAACGATGTTGGGCTGGCTCAGCATTGGCCCAATCAAAGTTTCACAAGCTAAATCCTTTGAAACGGATATTTATACCACCACACTATGCCTATCTGCGTATGTATCTATGTGTATGTGTATGTATATAGAGATATACACATGACTTTTAAGCGGAAGCCCTTTGGTCGTAATACTCACTTATTATTTCGTCGTGTTTCATGTGAGCTTGCTCTTTACTTGTGAACTTAAATAGATATCGGAGCCATTTGTATTAGTGTGCAGTTACAGTCATATACAGTGTATATATTATAAGTGTATGTTGGTAAGAACCTCAGGCTACATGAGATATTGCATGAAATACGATAAAACAGTTTATTGATCGATTTTGGTCCATTTGTTTTATTGTTTTTGTTTTTGTTTTGTTTCTAGTTGGAAGCTCATCGTTTTCCCTCCAATAAATTCTTCTAATATAATTTTTATCACTTTTACGAACTTTTAATTATTATTTAATAAAACCGGTCTAATGGGACTTTATACTTAAGGACGTTCATAGACAAGAAAAAGACACCAATAGGTTATGGCTATTGGTTTCTTTCTCACGCACTATAGCTGCCTCTCTTTACAGACTATCGCTCACTTACTTCCACTCACGTAAAATATCGAAAGTCACTAACTTCAAACATTTTTTATAAAAAAATAAATACCGCTCGTTCATGTTATTTTTGATAAAAAATACTTGATATTTTTTGAATTAGTGATTCTCAGTTTTTTAAAACAATCCTAAGAAAAGTGCAATTGATATTTAATAAAACGTTCGCTTGATCAGCTCTAATTACATAATATATGATTTCATACATTCTTATACTTATAAATTTACATTAGTCAAGCATACTCAACTCATTAAAAGCACTGCTTACTCGATTAATTATCAGTTTCAGTGAAAAAATCCGTTTTTAAATTTTTTTAAAAATTTTTAGTGGACATAACTATCAATATGGTGGTGTGGTGAAATCATCTGAAATTATATAAAATTTTTGGATTCAATTTTTTTCAGCTCTGTCATTAAGCTTCAATGAAGAAACTTGATATTGCTTAGTTTAATTGTAATTAACACATTTTGATTGGCAATCACACCGCATTTTCTCAATTTAGTCGGCCATATGTTTTCTTTTCTAGAGCACTCAATTGTATCCACTTTGAAGTAGTTTTCATAACCAAATACGAGAGGGCGTTTTAGTAAAATCATAAATGATGTCTGGAAGATTAAAAAATTTCAAATAACATATGTACGACATGTCGATTTTACCTAAATTTTGTAAAACTTATTATTAAATAATAATAGTTGATTAATTAAATTAATGCATTTTATAGGTTGACTTAATTATAAATTTTTAATCATTCAAAAGATGTTTATTTATCCTGAAAAAATTTGGGGTACTCAATGACGCGCGCCAAGTACGATAAAAAAATTTTTTTTTAATTTTTAAATTTTCAACAAATTTTCTTTCAATTTTTTTAACATTATGACAGTTTCTTGGTATTTTTTTGTATTTCACTTTTTTTTTGTAGAGAATGACAATTATTATATTGAGTCTTATTTTTTTGTAAAGTGCAAACGTTATTGAGATGAGTTTTATGAACGTGGACTTGGCGCAATTTTTTTACAGTGAAACTGTTTTTGTTCGGATTTCACATCTTTTTGTAAAGAATGAAAATTTTTGAAACGAGTCTTATTTTTTTGTAAAGTGCTAATGTTATTGAGATGAGTTTTATGAACGTGGACTTGGCGCAATTTTTACAGTGAAACTGTTTTTATTCGGATTTATTAATAACAACAATCATTTTAGTAATAATAATGATAATGATAAACATTATTATTGCTTTCATTTTTAACATCAATTTATTATTACCGATATTAATACTTTCAGTATTATAATTACTATTATTGTTATTTTTATTATGGTTACCAATATTATTTATTGTTATTATGGTATTGTTGTTAGTAAATGACGCAATATATCAAACGCATAGTCATGTTTCGTATTATCAAGAGATTAAGATTATTTGAAACCCGCTCAATTGGATGACAGTGCCACCTACAGGCAATAACCATAAGATCACAGAATGTTCACACTTTTTAATGAGAATTCCCCAGACACTGAACATTTGGTTTATCCGAAGAAAGTATAACTCATACAATGTTTGTGTGTTTAAACTGGTTAATAAATAAAATTTAATTAAAAAAATATGTTTCAAACATAAACATGGAAGGTTGTATGATAATTTGTTCTATAAAATTTTTTGTTTCATAAGATACTTTTACATTTTTAATTTCAAACGTAAACTTTTCCCGCGCAATATTAAAAATTCATAAATAAATGAATTTTTTCAGGCAACGCTATAATCATATGAAAAGACGTTCGTTCTTTGATTTTACAGCTCAAATTATGATAAAAAAAATTCAAGTTTTCTTTTCTCATATTAGCTAGTGGTATTAAAAAATTTAAACTGACTAATCCGCGAAAACGCCTCCGGTTTAAATCGACAACTTAAATTATCGATGGAAATTATACATTTCTTATATATACAAAGAGAATTTTGACATTTTCTTAATAAGAAAAAATTTTAATTTAGATTTAATACTGCAATACACATTAATTCAATGAAAATAACAAACAATTATTTTAGTAATAATAATAATAATGATAAATATTATTATTGCTGTCATTTTTAACATCAATTTATTATTACCGTTATTATTACTTTTAGTATTATAATTAGTATTATTGTTAAAAAGTGTTCCTATGCAGAGATATCTGAATAAAAAATTATAATAGGGACAAAATTTAAGCAGTTATATTCAACGCTGTCTGAACCGAAATAATTCTGATTCATAGAACTAAACAATTTTTTCATATTTTTTCAATTAATTAATATTAGGAAAAAAAGGTATGAACTACTGTTATAATAGAAATTTAAGAAAAAGAAAGAACGTAGAATTTAAAATAAAATTTGCAACCTCAGAAAAACGTCATGGTGCCAGATTCTACCGAATATGGGGATTATTTTTTTTTTATTTAGTATTATAATTTTAAAAATTTTTGTTTTGTTGTTTGTGCTCATTTACTTAAGTATTTTTTTTAACTTTAAAATAAAAGAAGTTAGTAGTAGTTATTTTATTTAATTTCTTGTTAAGTTTAAGATAAGTTAATATATTTTAAGTATTAAGATGTCATATATACATAGAAAAAGAAAATTTCTTGAACTAAGAAAATTGTAAGGAAGACCGAAGTTATTTTGGAGCAAGAAGGAATTTTCTTGGCTTAAAAAAAATTAACTTCATTCAAGAAATTTTCAATCTTCCTTAAGATTTTTTTGATTTAAGAAAGTTTACGCTTGACTTAAGACTTTCTTTCTTTCGGTGTACCTCAAGTTTTCAATTTACTTCTTTTGTAAGAAAAATACGTAAGCACTTTTAGAATTCGCAGGCCATCTTACTGATTATACAGTCTCATCATCTATTTGGATCCATGATAAATTATGTTTGATCATCGCAACATGATGATTTTCAGAATTACCATCTTTTGAAGAGTTAAATATAGCACTTACAATAGCATAGTTTGTATTACATATTGATATTTTTGCTTTGGGTACCGATTTTATAAACCCTTTTTTCCTATTTATTAATTTATTGTTTCCTTTGATGGACACATGTAACTTCACAACTAATATCTGTTGCAAGGAATTTAATGAAATTTTTGTTAGCGTTTCTTTGACTTCTATACAATTTTCACAAAATTTGAAATTAGTAAACCAATATCCAAATGATGAATCAATTAATTCTTGTAGTTCAAATGTTTTTTTCTCATCATATATTGAAACATGTAATACATTTTCTAGTATACTGTAAGAATTAGAATAATTGCATGTTTTGCATCGATCATTAATTTCTAATTTAAATTGTACTAAATTTCTAATATCACAATTATCATTACAAATTTTAAGAAATACTGATACAGGATCGTTATTTGTCATAGAATAAGGCTGCTCTATTAATGACTCTTTAATGTCACTGGACTTTAGAAGTAATTCGCGATTATTATATTTGCTAAATAAATTACTAAGTTTATTGTTGACAGATTGATACTTTAGGCCATGATTGATTAATAATGTCCTAATTATTGTATTATTAAACATACATTGAATAATTGAATTAAGACCATCGGAAACGTTATCACAGTTTTCGATACCTCGACAATCTAATAAACTAAGAAAAGCTTTTTTCGCATTTTTGAGTTCAATTTGAATAGAATGTTCTTCAACTGCCCAAATCATGTCCCATACTTTTTGCCAACGTGTATCAGGAATTGGTATGGTAGGTAAATCAGACCTATAAATTTTTCTTAAACGATTATATTCTTTAATTGCTGAAGAGCTTGCTTTAACGGAATGAGGATCAAAATTGATTAAATGTAGTCCACGTAACTCTGTTACACGAGATAGGGCTACATAAATTTGACCAACATTAAAAATGGTGTTCCCTGCTTCAATGATGGCATTTTTTAAACTTAAACCTTGACTCTTATCAATAGTTACTGCATAACTCAAGCATAATGGAAATTGTTCTCTTACAACGAAAGCTCTTTCAAATAATTGAAATTTTACTTTAATACCATTTTAAAAATCAGCTCCTAAATTATCATTTATTATTATTATGATATTGTTGCTAGTAAATAAGACAATGCATCAAACGCATAATTACAATATGAATTATCTAAAAATTATGATTATTTGAAACCCGCTCAATCGAATAACAATGCCACCTATAGGAAATGACCAAAAGATCATAGAATGTATACACTGCTTAATGAGAATTCTCGAGATCCTGAACAGCTGGTAATCCGAAGAAAGTAAAACTCAAACAATGTTTAGCGTATTATCTATTTGGTCTGGTTAATAAATTAAATTAAATTAGAACAATATGTTTAACAACATACACATAGAAGGTTGTTGGATAGTTTAGTTAGTAGTTTACTCGTTAAATTTTTTTGTATTCATAAGAAATTTTTTTACATTCTTAATTTAAAGTTTGTACTTTTCCCACGGATATGAAATGTTCATAAAATTATTATAAAAATAAATTAAACTTTTATTTTCCGTAAAGAAACTAGTAGCATCGATAAAATTTCATGAAAATTAGTCGCGTATATCTTTTGAATGAGATTGATAGACTTGAATTATCAATCATAATATTTATATTTTATAAAATCGTAGGAAAAATTTTTTATATTTTTTGTAATTTAGGAAATTGTGAATTTGAATTTAATACCACAATCCTTAATCATTTAATAAAATAATCGTATTGTTCAATATTATGAATGCAATTATTTTTAACATCAATCTATTGTTATCATTATAATAACTATCAGTATTATCTTCATTTTTATTGTTATTATTAGCATGATTATTTTTATTACATATTATTATTATCATAATTATGTTGTTAGTAAATAATACGATTCATCAAACTCAATGCATGTAAGCATTATGTACAGAATATTGTCGTTTTGAATGTCCGCGCAGTTCGGTCGCAGTATAGCAGTGCCACCTATATCTGTAAAACACTCGACCAGAATTACTTAGGCAATGATCAGCTGACTATTACATAGAAACTAAACCCAAACAATGTGAGCTCTTGTAGATATTGACTCTAGTTAATAAATAATACTTAATTTAAAAAAAAGTTAATTTAAAAAAATTCATATGTAAAGTTGATAGATAGTAAATTCTAGAGATTTTATTTAAAAAAAAAATTTTAACATTTTATGTGATTGAAAAAATTTTCAATTCAAATTATGTACTTTTACCGCGGAAAATTAGTGCACAAACAATTGTAACAATAAAATCACGTTAAACTTTTATTTCTCGTAGAGTAACTAATAAGCATTAATAAAATTCCATCAAGTATATCCTTTGGTTTAGATTGATAGACAAATTATCAATCATAATATTTATATTTTATAAAATCGTAAAATAAATTTCCATGGTTTTATAATATTGGTGATGATTGTTACTATTTCTTTTATTTTCGATTTCGAACTTTCTAACTACAGTTTGTGTTAGAGTAACATTGACGAGCCCTAGTGAGCATCGACGCAAGCTCATAACTTTTTTTTTAACTGTAGTCTCCCATCTAGTGGAGAGTTACCATACATTCTCGAATTATTTAGTCTGTGGCATGTCACTTTCTCCATAAGAAAAAGTCAAAATCTAAAAATCTGGGTTGCTATAGTTTGTGCTAGAGAATTTACTTAATTTTAAATAGAATTTATTATTTTCAATGACCATTATCAATTAATATTGATAATATAACATATAATGTATAATTATAGAGTAATATTGGAGAAAAAAAAGTTCTGTAGAATTAATAAAATTTTACAACCTAAAAATATCGTTCTGCTTACGGTAAACACATTCGGTAGTCTGGCGCTCCGTTTACAACGGAATTTTTGAACGGAACTTGGCGCCAGATTCTACCGAATCTGTTAATACTCATAAGTATAAGTACTCACAATTTAAGAAAAATTTAAGGAAACGATTTTTTTTTGAAACGTTCTTAAAACCAAAAATCATTACCAGTCAGCTAAAAATCTCATAAGTTTCTTTCAGTCAATTTTCCATATGAATATAATCTTTATAATTTAATAACAAGTTTTTTATTTCTTGCAATGAAAATTCTGATAGGCCGAAAATAAAAATTGAAAAAGTTAATTTTTTTATAGCATATTTCTAACTTCTTTTTTAAAATCTTTATGACCAATAAACTTTTTTGTAATTTTATTAGTATTTTTAAAAAAGTTTTATGATCGTGTAAGTTTTCAAATCATAATAAATTAATAAATGATTGCTTATCCTGAAATTTTGACTGTAAATTTTTTTAGCAAAAATCTAAAGATGAAAATAATGTAAGCGCTTAAATCAGAATAATTAACTCTAAAAGCCAGCGTAATAACTTTTTATTGTTTTCAAGCTTTCGACCGGAAAATCATTAAGTTTTATGTTTTCGAATAAATGTAACTTACAATCAATATTTTTGAGCTCTGTGAACTTATAAAATTTTTCTTTGTGGAGAAAATGTCTAAGAAAACACCAATAAAATTCGACATCTGACAAACGATTTTAAAATGTTTGCGAAAATAATAAAAATGATAGTAAAATTATTAAAAGACTATTTTTTGAGCTAGTGAAGTTTAAATTAGTTATACAAAAAAAATTGTTATTTTTTTTTATTTTACGATTGAAATATATTTATCTGACTGTTGTTACATACTCAATTTACATTCAATGAATGTATACATTAAATGAATTATTAAACAGTATTTCTCCAAAATGTTAGAAAAAATTATGAATTGTTAATAAGTTCATTTATTTGAAAGAAATTTAATCTTAAATTAAAAATGACAAATTTTATTCAATTTCTAATAAATCAACAAATATCAAAAACCCATCTACTACTACTATTATTATTATTATTATTATTATTATTTTGTTATTAAATGCTCAGGGGGGTTATCCCCGCAGTCCGATTCTCCGAGGGCCCAGCCTGAGCTCCATCCGTTACTGCTGGACCACTCTGCACAACAAGGCGGTTAGTGATCACAGCAGGCCAAAGTCATTTCTCTTAAGAGACGGAGAGAACCAAGTATAACAGCCTTCTGCATTCTAACTGCCAAGAACTCAGCTTTTGATGAGCAAGTTGGAACTTTGGCAAGTGAGGATACAAAAGACTGTTTCATCCCTCCTAGGACGCCAACAATCAGGTCGACACGCTTGACACGGTAACCTGGGTAAAGTTTGCCAATTTCAAACAGGAGATCCTGATGTATTTGTCTTTTGTGCTCTTCTTTGGCTGAGATGTTGTATTCAGCCGGGGCCGAGAACTCAATGACATAAATGTCACGAGTGGCCTTGTCGAAGAGCACAATATCAGGTTTGTTGTGATCTATCCGCCGGGTTGTTGCAAATGGCATGTTCCAATAAATTTTGCAACTGTCATTCTCAACAACCTGGGGAATATCCCCTCGCAGATAAGGCAGCACTGGTGTCACGTCAATACCGTAGCAATGACGAAGATAGTAATACAGTACTCTCAGGGCAACATTGTGACGCTGGATATATGCACCTCTCGCCAGCACTGGACATGCCGACAAAAGGTGCATAAGCGTCTCCGGATGTTGTCTACACCTCCTACAGGAAGTGTCCGGAAGCTGCACCTGGAGCACCTTGCTACGGTACTCAAGAGTGTTAATGACACCATCTTGGCAGGCAAATATGAACCCTTCAGTCTCGGACATCAGGCCAGCTGAATTTAAGAAGGAAAACGTCAGCTGGGTGGACAAGCCATGATCACGCACGTGTTTAAAGAACACGCTGTGCATGGACTTGTCCATCAGTTCATCAAGGAGTAGTTTTTCCTCGGCGTTCGTGATGACGCTCTTAAATTCCTCCTTTCGGAGTTCTATAAGAGCGTTTATTTCTCCAAGACCAAGGGTTCGTGCCGCATATATTGCTGCCTTATACAAGAACGACCCCTTATGCGCATTTTCATATTTATGTATAATTTGCATAAGAAAGTCATCCTCGTCTGCAGTGAAATTGACAACTTCATGTGTTAAACCCAGGACCAAACGGTCGTGAAGCCGCTCCAAACTCTGCAAACTTCTCCCACCGATGCATCGAGAGAGGTATAATCTGGCGACAGATGAATTGGGGTTCACAGCACTATAGAGCTTTAGATCATCCATGTAAAGCAGATGGGTGATCGAATAGTTTCGATCATCCGGAGGCCCCACAGAGTACCCATGAGTTTTACGGAGTGCAACAGATATAGGCAGCAGTGAAATGCAAAACAGCAGAGGGCTCAAGGAATCGCCTTGGAAGACCCCCCGTTTATACTCTACAAGTCCGGTTACGTGTAATGCGTGTCCACTTCCAATGTGAAAACGCGTTCGCCAGAGCTGCATTGTACACCGAATACATTCCACTGTTTCCGGATTGACTCCCAGGCATTTGAGTAGATATAAAATCAACTCATGAGGAGTTGAGTCAAATGCCTTGCGATAGTCAATCCAAGCCATTGACAGGTTGCGTTGATAGTAGATCGCATCTTGTAAGACGCATCGATCCACTATCAGGTTCTCCTTGCAACCTGACAGGCCTCTTTTACTGCCACGTTGTTCATATATCTGTTGCCATACAGGCTCTATCTGCTGCAAGATACGGTTATTTAAAATTTTTGTAAAAATTTTATAAACCGCATTCAAGCAGGTGATAGGCCTGATTATTATTATTATTATTATTATTATTATTATTATTATTATTATTATTATTATTATTATTATATAC
Source organism: Cotesia typhae (assembly GCF_013202065.1). Lineage (NCBI taxonomy): Eukaryota > Metazoa > Arthropoda > Insecta > Hymenoptera > Braconidae > Cotesia > Cotesia typhae. The sequence goes on from NW_027423774.1 coordinate 16,392,996, forward strand.
ACAAATAAACTCAATTAAATATCAACGAATTCTTTTATCAGTCAAAGTTCTCTAGATTTTAACTGGAAATAAATATTAAGTAAACTCAAATTAGAAATTTTTATTATACAAAATTTGAAATAGTTAATTTAATTATAATAAAAGTAGCTGAGAAAGCCTTAATGAAAATATAAAGCTTAATATAATTGACTCAACAAGAAATTTTATTAATTAGTATATTAGCTTTTGAATCTCTCAGTTTGTCGTAATGGTGTTTATGTAATGTAGGTAAGTACAAATTTATCCATGAGAGCTTGTGTACATGTGTAACGAATAGCAAAGCGCTCAACTTTATAAAGTCTCTGAAACTAAACGATTACTGCTGAGCTTGAACTTTTGGTTAATAAAACTTTACCAGTTTTAAAGAAAATACTCTTCCTAAGATCCGAGATTTTCAAAGGTTCACGTGTTTACAGATTTCGCAATATAAATCTTTTGTGTAACGTCAAGTTAATTAAATTCATTCATTATTATTTTATGATAATATTTACGTGAAAACTTTTTAAAGAGAAGGTTTGTCAAAAAATACGTTCAGTGCTTTTTAAAATTCTGTCATGTGTAGTTAATTATTTAATGGGAAAATAATCATTAATTAAAAAGTAATCATGTTACTTTGTACTTCATAAACCATGTAATGCAATTTGAAATCGATTGTCACCCTGGCAATTTCGTATAAAGTACATTTTTATTCATTAGAACAATATATAAAATCTATTACATAAAGGTACTTCATTTTTACAATTTTTAATCTTATTTTTTTTTTTCAATCTTTTTATTGATGACGAACATGTGTGTAAACTTGAATAGACTTTTTGAATATTGTGTGCAAAACAGTCACAAACGAGGAGCCAAATAAAAGCGTTTCGTTGTAAGGAGGTTGAAAAGTTATCTGACGTATGGTTGAAAGAGCTTACCACGTCCGTTTCCATTAAACTGGTTCTTCGCTTCAGAAATTTATCTGTACAGCGCAACATACTTTTGCATGCATGTTTATGTGTGTGTGTCTATATGGAAATTTGCATATCGATATATCTGTGTATATATATATTTACATACATATGTGTGTGTATTTGTGTGTGTGTATGTGTGGATCAGTAACATGAATAAATGTTTCAAAGTACGATACAAAGTCAGGAATCGGCCGTGACAATCCGATGAAAACCGAAAAAGGACCGCTCACGACCTTCCAGCCGGAAATTCGTGGTCGACTTTACACCGGACACGGAAATCCGATTTGGCTCAATTTCTCTCGACTTTTACCTCTCAATACGCTTTTAAACCATCTCGATCATCCAACAATTAGACTCACACAATAAAAGTTTTTCACTAAAAAATCTTTAAAGAAATTTTACTGGTTTAGTTATTTTCGTTGACCAACGATTGGTAACTAAGAATAAAAGTTTCCGTCTTAGTGAACTTGAATCCGAGAAAACGACGGGTCATTTGGACAAATGGCTCGAATGGACAGAAATTCAATCCACTTGGGAAATCTAAATCGAACACGTAAATAAATAAATATTCTTAGCTAATACAAAAAAGGGTGTTCCGAAATAGTGGATTTTCTATATAACCATTAAATATTAATACTTTTGTATGCTTTAGTATTAGCGCGAAACGGATTTAAAATTATAGCTAAGTCGTTATTCATTTTGCTATAAATAAAATTTTTTTTTATAAATTTTGATGTCTTGATATGAAAATTTGCCATATTGGGAGATTTCAGGACGGATCTGGCCATCTTAGGCTTGATACATTCTGATATGGCCCTGTAAGACAATCTAAATAATTTTTATACCCGTGAAAAAATATTCTGATCAGACCTGATTTGAAATTTGGCTTTATCAGACTTGATATGGCCTGATCAGAGCTGATATGGCCACATCAAGATATAGACAAACCTGAAACATAAATAAAATTTGTCATTTCTGATTTTATTTTGTTGTTTAGAAAATATTAATGGCACTAATGCGTAGTTGATAGAAAGTTTGTTTGAGTTGTTTATTCAATTTCGTTCAAAAACAGATACACTCTGTAATAAAGTACAAGAATCTCACTCTTTTGGGAACTTAACACTCCAAAGTCAAGTATCTAGAAAAGGAACAATTCCGCGGTCATGCGCCATCTATCGAAGACTTTTAATACTAGTTTCGACAGTGCAGAACATTTGATTGCTCCATAATAATGTTTTTGTAACTAACTAATATGTTGTCAGACTTATAAATATTTCATTGTTTACTTAAATTTTTTCCAAAATTTTCAGTTTTAATAATACATGAATAAATAACTGAAAATTACATTTCATGATGAATATATAAATCATACATTGAGTGTGGCTAGTAGTTGGATGGGTGACTACTGGTGTTATAGTCATGCAATTATATGTAATCATTTTTTTTTTATTTTAATTCATCATAGAGAATTGCGTATGACTCTATCAAGTACTATATCCATAAAATTAAGCTAAATAATTAATTAAAAGTAACAATGGGCTTTTAAACCTGACCGTGCCTGATCAGGTCTGATCATTTTTTCCCGGGAAATTATACCAGGCCTGATCAAGCCAGATCAAGCTATATCAGGCCTGATATGGCCAATTTTCATATCAGGTCATATCAGGCCTGCTATGATTATATAAAAAATTTTGATGTGGCCATATCAGGACATATCAAGTCTGATCAGAATATTTTTTCACGGGTAGCCTAAGAACATAGAGGCTATAATATGTCAAGTCTGATATGATAATTTCTCATATCATAACTTTTGCATGGCCTAATATATGCAAGTCCGATCATATCAGGAAATTTTTTCGGGATATGATAAATTTATCATCGAGTTGTTTGATTTTCCACGTGATTTTTCATTATTATCTCGGGAAATTCTCTAACTCATTGTTATCCAATCATCTAGACTTGTATCGAGAAAATACTACAGTGTCAGAGCAGCTATTCAATTGCCGACCAATCGAATAACGATGACTAGCATGTATTGTATAAGTTGATTAGCTTTCACGCATGTACACATACCCGCGCACGTTTATTTTATAGCTACCGACTGTACAGATAGATATAGAGTTGTCCTGTAAATGATGTCTACTCGTTATGCCGTTCATCCTATAAATCATCCAATTATATTAGGATAGTTGGTCCCAGTTTTGTTGCGTGCGGAAAGTTTGTAACCCGCCAGGCATCAGTGCCATTTTCATTATTAAATGCTGAACGTCTATCCACCTCTACCCTAGTGTGATTTTGCCCGACGGCACTTAAAATACCAATTCCATACAACATAACTAAATGTTCACCGTGTATGTATATATTAGCTCATGTGTTAGCAAAGTTCGAATAGAAATTTTCTATTATAAAACCGAGTATATTAAACTTGCAGAAACTGAGAGAAGTTCAATGTTCATGAATTTAAAAATGGATAAAAATTTTAAATATAAAAAAAAAAACATCAGGTAAAAAAAAGAATCTGAATATCCAAATAAAATTGCTCACCGTTATTTCACACCATTTGCACGACGAGTTTCACATCATATCATGTCAAATAACGTCATTTCTGCAAAAACAAATTTCAATAGAGTTTTTCACCCAAAAAAAAAAAAAGATGAAAAATATGAATAGAGTACTCGGTGATGCCTGATTGAGTGACACGGCTTTTATTTACGCTTGTCAACGATCACAGTTTTGCTTTGAAAAAATTAGCACTCGAACAATCGGAAAATAGGAGAAGGAGAGCAACAATTAAGCCCGAAAACAAAATAGATCAATTGATTATGATTACCAAATTTTTAATCAAGGATTTTTTAAGCAATTAGTTTTTTTGTGTTACACTGCTTTTTGCTTAGCAACTGTTGAAATTTACGAGTTAGCACACGAGAATAAAAAAATTAAATAGTAAATGAGACTAGAACAAAAAAAAAGTCGTTGTTATTTTACGAATAATTGTTCCAATCATTAAAGCTATTTGTTGATTGGTTCAATCAAGATTTCAGAACGACAGGGAAAAAATTATATTAATTTGAGCGTGGGAGAAAAATTGAACGTTTCCTCGTAATTATAAACAGTTCTTTTAAATATGTATTTCTATATTAATTATTTTATTCTCTTTTGCGATAAAGTAATCAAGGAACTATCAATTAAAAAGAAAGTTTCATTGGCACTCATCGTTAACTATTAAATTTGTAATTGGTTTTTCTTTTTACAGTAAGAAGTCTTTTTAAAAACTTATATTTCCTTTGGTGTCATAGTTATAATTAATAATATTAAATAAGAGTTCGAATAAAAATCTTAATCAACCCGTTTTTCATTACACAGAAAAAAAAAAATTTCTTGAACCAAGAAAATTATAAGGAAGACCGAAGTTATTTTGGAGCAAGAGTTATTTTCTTGGCTTAAAAAAATTTAACTTCGTTCAAAAAATTTTAACTTCATTCAAGAAATTTTCAGTCCTCTTTAAGTTTTACGCTTGACTCAAGATATTTTTTATTTCTGGGTAGAAGAATACTTTTATTAGGAAAAATTTTTCGATGTAAAGAATATTCTTGATAATTATTAGGGGGTATTCTAGTCTATAACCTTGAATTTAGGGTCATTTCTGAAGTACCATAGAAAAAAAAGGCAATCAATATTTTCAGTATTTATTTTTTTATATGATATTTATTAATATTTCAAGAATACAAAAAAAAAAAAATTAAAAAATTAAACATTGAAGAAGTGAAAAGCTGATGAAGTGGGAGGTCTCAAAAATTAATATGCGACTATACCCACGATTCTAATCCTCCTAGCAATCTGAAAAAAAAAAAAAAAAAAAAAAAAGATTTTAAATAATATTCAAAAAAATTCAAAATTAATTTCATAAAAGATTACACAAGAAACAAATTACAAGTAAAAAGAACAAATAATAAAACAAACTATTTAGTTGGAAATAATTATATTTTTTATTTTTAACTTTTGTATAGCAATATATTGCGCTATAGTAAATTTTACGAATAAATTGAGAAATCTCTTCGTTAGATTTATTATCTTTGCAAAAATCTCTTAAGAGGTGAAGCAAAGTATATGCAAAGAGTAACTTTTTTTGATAAATAATGAATTTAAATGCTGAGCTAAGTCTTTTTATAGTTTCAAAATGATTTACTAAATTCAATGATATAATTCTTGTAAAAATTATTTTTTTTATGGTAAGTGAAAGAAAACTTTTACGTTCCAGTCTCCCCTACTTTCGAAAACAAAGATAACGCCTTTTATATATTCATGACTGAATTTATGATTTATATATGTATTAAAAAATAAAAAAAAATAAATTTGTCGTGTGTAATACAATCTTGAGCACCCTAAATTGTTAGAATCATGACAAATCACCCTGTTTTGAAAAACTGGGAGACTATGAATTTATAAGAAATTCTCAATAGCAATAATTTTTGTTTGTATTATTGACTAAAATTTATATCAATTTACGACTTGCAGTCTTAATAAGGTTGTCAAGAAATACGAATTAAATATAAAAATACTTCGGCTCAGTGATTGCTCAATATTTTTAATAAATTTAAAAAATACTATTGTTCGATAGAATCAATTTTCAATAATTTAATGAAAATTGTTTCGAACGCGATCAAACCAACAAACTATTAAAAACTGCTCTAAAAAATTAATATTACAAAAAAGTATGAAAAATGGTAAAAAGTATAAATTTAAATCAAGGCCTTTTTGACGGTATCAAGATAAACTGTTTAAATCTATTTTAAAATAATAATATGCCTGTCACAATATTTTTCTTATTTTCTTAATCATTTAAATGATAAATTGATTATTACAAAAAAAAAAAAAAATATCAACTTGTGTAAAGACATAAATTTTGATTACGAATTTTTTGATGCGTACTAAATTTCATTATAGAAATCCATTTTATGATAAAAAAATTGTCAGTTACACATTTTCCATGTTCCTGTTAATTAAATAAATAAATATTTAAGACATATCTCAAGTTAAAAAAAAAAGTGACTAAATTTTATTTATTGTTGCATTTGAATCTTATGAGAGCCACACCAAAAACTTATTATAATAAATTAGTTATCTTTGAAAATCATATGAAACCTCGCAGTTACAAAAATTCAGGTCAAGACCTTTTCAATGATACTAAATTTAATTAAAAAAATTCATTTTATCAACAAAACATTTTCCTTATTTTCTCAATTCTACACAGTAGAATAATGTTAAATTCTACACTCTAGTGTGTAGAATTTAACATTATCATGTGTTGATTTAATGATTTAACACACTAGAATAGTAAATTTTACACACTAAAGTGTAATATTCTACACACAAACTTTAACACTCTACACAATGACGAAAAATTTTTTTACTGTGTATAGATGAACTGTTCCATAAATATCACCACATTTTATGGAATCAACTTGAATTCTTGTATCATTGCAATGATAAGATTTTAATAGTAATTATTTGGTTATAATTACTAGCTGATAATTTGTGGAAATAATTGGATGCCTGTTAATTTTCATCTCAAAGAAGTTAAGCGTTTTAACAGTCATTAAAATGCTAATGAACGAGGGAAATCGTGATTGTCGGGTGTATTGGGAGAAGCATAGCGTATATGTGGATATGTATGGGTATAGGTGCACATGTGCCAGTTGGATATCGATACCATCGTTATATTAACGAAATACATTGGCTGATTGAGGAAAATAATTATCGGATCAATTTAATGTATTCAATAATTTTCTATTGGCAAAAGTAAATTAATTTCCCGACGAAATTACGCTGCATATACCTATTTATATATTTATACATATGTACATTGACGCGTAAATACGCGACAGTTAAATTTTAATGAGTAGAAAAATATTTAAATTGTATTTATTTGCTGTTAAATAATAAATTTCAATCAACATGTTAATTTTGATAATGTTCACATTCAATATCGATTTAAATAATGTTTTTACCTTGATAAGGCTTACCTTTTTTTTTATGATCCAAACATTGCGGAAATGAAATTTTCAAGTGGAACGATAACCGTAAATAATGCGAATGAACCGTGTACAAGTATACCTGTATATGTTCCGTCTCGAGGGAGTTTAAGAGGTCTCGAAAGAGGTCAAAAGAGGATAAAAAAAATCCACCAGGGATCCTAAAACACAAATAAATTATTCGGAACTAAAGAAGAAAAAAATATAAATAAACTCTCAGAAAAATATATATACATATAAATAATAAAATATATAATATAATGTTACATTAAAATACAGTGGCTATTTTTAAGACGTATGGGTACATAAAGAGATTTGTGATAGGGGCTAGTGTAAAAGGTGAAGGGTTTACAAAAGGACTTGCTTGGAAGGTGAAAAGTTTACAGACAGATTTCTGTAGGTGAAAAGTTTACGAATGGGTTGTTAGAAGAAGGATTTGTGGAAAAAAATTTGAGGACATAAGATATAAAATCCTGTAATCTTTGTGTGAGTTTGTCTATCTATCTGTCTATTCCCATTTCTAGCAATCAGAGTGTAGGTGTGAAGATAAAAAAAAAACGTATAAAAAATTAACGACTATTCGGTGACCCTCTAGGTTTTAATAATGTTCGAGGAACGCGAAAGTGAAAATGATGCTATGCCATTATCACCGAGAGAATATTCTCTAAAGTAAAGTGCTGTGAGATCAGGACCACAAGTAAACTTTTTTTATGTAATCGTACTGAGATCATAAAGAACATGTGTTCGTTTTATTAACTTAAACTTTTCCTTTTTCTTTTTCATTTTACATTTCATTCGTTCAACTTTTTTCACGATTTACCAAAAGAGAAATTATTTGATTCAATGAAATTATTGCTAATCCAAGAAAATTATTTTTAAGATACAGTGCTCCCTCCCTTGAATATTTTAGCTGTATCTCAATTTTTCCATTAGTTATTAAGAAGAGAAAAGAGATAACCTGTTATATTTTAGGGAGGGAGCACTGTATTTCTTCGTGACATACAATCAAAAAAACAAATTTTTTAAAAACTAACAATAATTTTGTTTTTCTTTGCATAATTTTATTTAATTCCGTCGTATGACGAAAAGATTAGAACCCAGCTAGTTACTGTTCTGCACCTGACCCAATACGTTGCTTAGAAAAAAGTCGACGAAAATTTAGTTAACTTAGGAGTAAGTGATGTGCGCCCGTGACTCAGTCAGATTCCAAACAATAATCAGTGTAACAATAAAAACTCAGGTTGTTTAAGATCCGTGATTTATTTGACGTCTAAATTGTATCAAATTCCGCAACGTTTCGTTGATAATCTCAACTTCATCAGGCGTCTTTGAATGATTTTATATAGACATCAAAGTTCAAATAAACTCGCGCTGTACCAGTGGAAAAAAAAAATTCTGATTCAACACTGAATACATGAAAAAAAAAAATAAAATTTTGAAAAAAATGTTTGTTCTGAATCAAGTAATTTTTTTTTTTTTGTGAAAATTCTCGGTCTATAATCATAATTAGCGAAGCTTTTTTTGAGAGACTAATTTATCGATAAGTAAATCAGGAAAGTTATACCGTGTAAAAATTAACTCACGTTTGATCTTTGAAAACTTAATCAGGAGCAAAGAAAATTAAAAAAACTTTATGGGTATTAATAGCGTCTAGTTTTTACGTAATTTAATCGTCTTTGAACAAAGCTGCTGGCTTATAAAACGTCGGTGATAGAGACGGAGTTTTTCATTGGTTTTTGTTATTTTATCCTCTATTTTTGGTTATTTTGTCAACTGCTAAAGAGAGCTCTAGTCACCGTGTTTTCGAATTTCCACGACTTTTTTCAACCGTTGTCTAGAATCTTTTTTCTCCAGACTATTTTTTTTCTTGATAGTTTTTTTGCTGGTGCCTTTTATCAAGCTTGTACACGTGTTTGGCTATTGTCATTGGCCAAAAGAACAAACAGTGGGCTGAAGAACGGTATACTAGAGTCACGTGATGAAAGAATAAAAAATATAAATAGAAGAGAAGAAAGAAAAAAGAGTTGTAGTAATACAAAAATAAGTTTTTCGTTTACAGAAAAGATGCCGAGTTTTCTCATATTGTCTACTCTAGTACTCTGAGGGCGTGTTGATCTTTTTCAGGGTTTCTCAGATAACGACAGATAACATGAGTTGGCATCTAAACCAACTAAATACAATATACAATATAGATATATGTTGTATAAAACAAAACAAAGTTTCCAACAAGACGGGTGGTAGTCTTCAAGTATTTTCTCATGTCGACTGTTGTAAAACTAATTTTCTAGAAATTCAATTCTTGACGTTTCATTATTTCTTAAATCCCATCATTTTTTTTTTTTTTTTTTTTTTATTTACAATGAAATAAGTGCAAGACTTAAATAAACTATCACTGTCAGACATATTTATGTAAATGTCTGTTATGAAAATAAACTACTGTCATGAATTTCAATTAACTATTGTGTATAATTTTTCACATTTCTTAATAACTGATCATTGTGTTCATGCATTGAAAAAAAAAAAAAAAAAATGGTATGAAAATCGTAGCAATGAGTATTACATGAAACAGATCAACATTTACATTTTCTATATCGATAAAAACGTCTAACATTTCTCGTTAAAGTTTAATTTAAATATTTTATTTTGAAGAAACTTCAAAGAATGCGACTTCGAGTAAACATCAAAGTAAAATTTTAATGAGTTTCGTAGGTTTTTCAAGAAGGTAAAAAAACTTCAAAAATTTTAGTCAATTCCACTTGGACTTGAAATTACTTTGAAAAAAGTGAATTTTTTTGAAATATAAAAGACTTTTATCGTAGAGCTTGAAAACCTACAAAAAAATTAAGTGCAAAAAGTATAAGAAGCCCGTCTCATTCAAACGGCAAATGATTTCGTTATCGTGTAATACACAGTAAAAAATATTTCGTCATTGTGTAGAGTGTTAAAATTTATGTGCAGAATATTAGGAGAAGGTAAGCTAAAGCGGGTATCTCGCCCAAAGTGGGTAGGTGGTGTTTATTGTGACATTGAGTGCGAATGTCAAATTATGCATTTTTAGTGATCATGGGAACACTCTTGAGTATTAGAAAGTTCTGATTGGATGTTCGAGTTTTGACAGAAAATAACAAAATACAAAATAAAGAAATTGATAAATTGATAAATTTGTCAAAATTACGAATGGAATGTGTCATCAGATGATTCGAACACTATTATACTTATGATAATATTGATGGAGCCATATTATTTTGGTACTATTGAACTCTAAAGGAAGATCCAAGTTTGGACGGTTCCCTTTGTATTTTTGATTTTACCATTGTTTAGCAAAAAAACGTGTACTGGGACAAAGTGGGTACCTACTTGCGCTGCTCTGATCCAATTCTATATTTATTTTGTCATACAATATTTTCCAGTAATACGTAAATATAAGAAAAAAGAGGAAATACATTCTTGATTAAAAGCTCATTATCAATTTCAATAGAAAAATGCTTATTTTGCTAAAAATTGATCAAATAAAAATAAGATCATTATTTAAATTATTGCAATGTCTAAAAATCTTTTTTCTATGTTAGCTAAATACACAATTTTATTGTCAAAATTATTTTTATCATTAGATTCATCTATTTGTAGTGCTTATCCGCTTTGGGCTAAAGGGTAGGGCAAAGCGAGTTTTTAAACAGTTTTCATTTTTTATTCATAAAAAATTCTTAGGCCCAAACTAAGACAATATTCCTATCTAATATTGAAGTTCGATCACTACTATGTCGGATAGAATAATATTCGTTAGTAAGTCGAAGAAAAACTAAAACTTCTAGGCATTCTTCGTTAGCTTACCCGTTTTAGGCCACCCTCCTCTACACTCTAGTTTGTAGAATTTAACATTCTTATGTGTTCATTTAATGATTTAACACACTAGAATGTTAAATTCTACACACTGAAGTGTTATATTCTACACAAAAATTCAGTAACACTCTATACAATGACGAAAAATTTTTTACTGTGTATGATAATTATGAGCCTTCTTAGTTTGATTTTTTTTTTCGTCGCAAAAACTGAACATTAGGAGGTGGCTGCATAAAAACTATTTTGTTGATCAAAGAAAATGATCAATAATCTTACATTTTAAATTGAATTGTTTTCTTTGACAAATAAAGAGTAAAATCTAGCAAAATAGAAATTCTTTTAATCTATTTATTTGAATTTGTATAAAAACTGATACTAATCCTTGTTTTTGTATACAACTTTCTCGACTAAATGTTTAAAAACACATTGAAAAAAAAAAAAGTCTTTAACTGTCATATCAACAAAGTAATGTACATAAAATTACACTAAGATTCGACGGATGTTTGTAAACATAATTTGTCAATGCGAAACTTGGAAATTACACTTTGAAACTTGGTAATAAATTACTCTGTCCGGTGCATCCGTCTGTGCAAAAGTACCGGGGATTAATCTGCCTTGCCTTACCTATAACAGCCGAACAATTCTACAGTATACATAATACTTACGTATACATTTGTATACGTATCTAAGTCTGAGTCTATATTTATATACACATCAGCTAGGAACTTTAAGCACAATACGATGAGAAATACTAAAGTTCTATTGCCATGTCAGGAAAACCATAAGAAGGATATCAAACAAATTCAACAAACTGCCCGAGGTACTTCGTTTGATCATGCTTGACCATTAAACAGAACTTTCGTACAACTTGTCTATCGTATATAATACATATTTATAAATTTTGATACTTAAATAGTCAAAAGTTTTAATCCTTTCAAACAGGATTTATCTTTATGGGTACAATCTTCTCTGCGATCCCGATTTTTAAAGTAATATTGATAAAGTATGCCGAAAATCTGGAATTAATTTTGAAAATAACTATCGGAATATTTCTGTAATGTTATGAATGCACTGAATAATCTTTCATAAATATGTTTTAAAATGCTATTATATATCAGCCACTCATATATTTATAGCTATAGGCATACATATATCGCTGTACGCTGCATACATGAGTTTATGCATGAGCATATGTAATAACTATTAGAAGGATATTACAACAATTGGCTATCAACTAGCAAAATGTACAAGAGGAATATAGTTGGTTCATGTTCTCATCGGGATGCAGACTGAGAGATTCGGTTGTAAATTTAGTCATAGGGTTTGAAACGTTCATTTTCTCTTTATCTCTCACTCGCTCCATCTTTCTCGCTGGTAGACCACGAACGAGTACATGCACACCAAAGTTGTGTTAGTAGCATACCAATTCAAGTATATATATATATATATATATATATATATATATATATATATATATATATATATATATATATATATATATATATATATAGGTATGTTATGTACAAGCAAAACATGTATTGGACAGCGCAATTTATCAGAAAGGTGCACGAAGCTCCTATTCAAGCAACACGAACAGCCAGCAGGGAAGCTTTGTATGTAACATTAATAGACCGGAGACGCGAATTCGTCAAGCTATTTCCGTAAATTAAAATTATATCATCAAACTGTAATACTTAGTAACCTTCACAGGTAGTTGGATAAGTAAGATACATTTCACTAAAAAGTTTTTGACGATTTTTTTTTGTTGAACTTAAAAATAATATAATTTTTTTTTCTAAATGTAGTATTAAATATTATTACACTACACGGCGAAAAAAAACATAGAAATTTTTCCTATTTTTTTTTTTTCTTTTAATTAATTTTTATTTAGAGTCGGTTTTAACTGCTGTGGTCATATCGCCGACTTTAACTGTTGGGAGTGGGACGATGGGGTCTTTTTGGGTTGTGAAAATCTTAATCTACGCGGCAAGGGTCAAATATCAACCAAGATGGTTTCTAAGACCAGCTTGGGATTCGAACCCACGCCTGGCCGGTGGAGCCAGTCCGAGCGCTCTATAAGCCATCGGACTGGCTCCACCGGCCAGGCGTGGGTTTTTCCTATTTTTGCATAGGAAAAATTCCTATGTTGACATAGAAATTTTTCCAATGTTAACATGGGAATTTTTTCTTTGCTAACATGATAGAAGTATCCATGTATCATAGGAAAAATTCATTTTTCACTAAAATTTATGTAACAATTTAATAATTACAAATTTACATAACAGTTTTCTCATTTGAGCAATTTCAGACAATTTAAAAGCAAAACAGCGATATACAGTCGGTTTACGACAAAAAAATTCGAGGAAATTTTTTTCAAATTTTGCTTTACATTTCGAAAAAATTAAAAATCCAGCAAATTATGGACGGTGTGGCTTAAATTGCCATAACCTTTTCAAAAATTGATTTATTGGGACGTTTTTTTTTTTCAAAATTTTTTTTATTAAATATTATTTTTGGGAAAAAGATAGAAAAAAATGATTCGAACCTATCTTCATCATTATTTTTTAGATTTTCCGAAAAAATTCCGAATTTCTCGATGATAAACATTTTTAATTTCTTTTTTCTTTCTTTCATATGAAACTTTGACATTTTCTACAAATAACACAATGTTGAATTTCAGCACTAATTTTGTATGGACCGTAGTTAACACAGAAATTATATTGATTTTTCACAATATTTGAAAATGTGTATATTTAACGTATTTTCTTGAATAAATTCGATCATCCAATGATGGTAATGATGATCATGACAATAACGGTAATGTGAAGATGATGATAATAGGTTTGGGATCTGGTATCGTTAGATTAGTTGTGATATCAAATTCCTAGGATCAGTTAACATCAAAGCCCGAATAAGTGGTATTGGTATTGCTGATCTTAGTATCTCATATGTAATTTATCAGTCCCTTGATCTTATCTCTGTACGAATTCATGAGCATCGCAAATAATTCCATAATCATTTATACATCAATTAAATACTCTAATATTATATCTTCATTAACCGGAAAATTAATTATTTAAAAGACAATTGCAATCTTAACGTTAATAATCAAAATTACTTTTCAAGATGAAGCAGGTACTCGAAATCGCTTGCACTATCGAGTGTTAACTATTGACTCAGAGGTCGTCCAGCGTAAACCCTCTCTGAATCGATATCATTTAAATTAATGTTCCAATGTGCCAACAATTCATACACTCTAAAAACAAACACGTATTTAATCATGTAATGTGAAACAGAAGAGTTTTGATCTGCCGGAAATCGAACGTTGACATCAGCCTCGTTATTCAACAATTCAACAAAAAGTATACATACAATATTTACTTTTTTCCAAATCAAAACGTTGTTCTCTTTGCTGTACACTAGTAAGAACTATCATATTTATTGATTTCAAACGAATTCAATAGTGCAAGAATGTTACGTTATGGTCGAACTATAATCTACGATGCTTTTTACATTCAAATATTTGAAAAATTTTATTGATGAATCGGAAACTAACATCCACACCGCGGTTCAGAAGTAATATCGCTATATTTACGTGATTGTTGAACACGGCAAGATGGATTGAAGAAATACTTGTTTTATTTTTGGAGGAACACTGAAAAAAAAGTTTGTGCGATCGCAATACGTTTAATAAGCGTATAGCTTATACAGATGACGCATTTAACATGAGTATAAGGTATAAGCTATACACTTAAAAGTATTGCGATAAGACTTAAACTTTTTTTTGAGTGAATACTTGCTAGATGACTGGAGACACCACCAAGAGGAAATAAAAGGTGGTGTTGTATATCTTTTTTCTTTTGGTCCATCCAAAATAGAATCCATGAAGACACTATTTCGAATCAATAATTTTGTGCATTACTTATACATTTTGAAATCAATCATCATTTTTTCAAACTCGTTGGAAAGCAAAAATTTTGGAAAATCCAAAAGTGCACGCCTCATAATCTCATTTTTCACAATAAAATTGATTAAAATAAGAGATAAAAAGCAAAATAATAAAAAACAGAAAACTCTACTACGGTTTAGTGGCGCCATAACTCTAAGGTGAGGAAAAAAAATACTATAATAAAAATGTATAGATAAATTTACAAAAAAATCAACAGTCATATATTAGTTTTTTATAAATAATAATTTAACGACAGTGAATTGAACGCTCATATTAACTAAGAAATTCTGTCGTATGTTACTTTAGATAATTAAAAAAAAATTATTCCGGGACGATCATTTTTTCGACGAATTTCCCTGCCACATACACCCATCCATACACGGACGTCCAGAAAAGATTATGTTTAATGTTATTATTTACTATGTTAAACAAAAAAATTGTTATTGAAATATATTTTATGTGCCTGACAAATTATTTGACTTGATATTAGTATGTACTCAAATTAACCTGTAAGTGTAATATAAATAACAAAATCTCAATTTCAGTTTCGAGAAAACTGCTTTTTTTGAAGTATCGAGAATAGAGCACAACCTCAACGCTTCGCTTAAGAGGCGTGTAAAAATGATCAAGTTCATGGAAATAAAATTTGGCAGAAAAATGTTATTTAACAATTTCTCTTAAATAATCAACTCGTCCATAGTTTAGCAGCTCCATATTTGAATAGCAACTCCTATCACCTTCTGATTCATTTGGTACATAAATCATAACGACCATAGCTCGTTATCAATAACAGCCTTGATGGAGTATTCAATTAAAGAGCCCATGAATATAATGAAGGCATCATTAATCGATCTTTAATTGTTTGTAGTATATATAAACACGTGTATCGATACATATAGAAGATATATATATATATATATATATATATATATATATATATATATATATATATATATATATTAGCGAGCCAGGTGAATAGTGATAGATAAATAGTTCAGATAGACGCAGTCATTGAGATCAGTAGTAGAGTTTAACTCACACAACCGAGTAGCGTCGTCGCTGTCGTTCTCGTTGTAAATTCGATTACGAGTTTGAAGCCGTTCGCAAACAAGCAATGCATTAATAAACGGGCTGTCCACGTCCTTCGGGATAACCTGATGGACCGGTGGGCTTTGAAACATATTGCAAATTCATTTCTAATCATCGCTTGTGCATGTGTCGTTGTACGTTCGTTGATAGACCTGGGAGTCTGCTCATGCGGACAAACTACTGCTAGATGTCAAAGTAGTAGTAGTATTTAGCAATTCAATTATTTAACAATAATTAACCGTCAAATTACACAAACTCTACGAGTTATTTGTACAAGCTACCAATATGAATGTATGCACTGATATACTTATACTGCATGTATTGTGAAAACCAGAGAGGCATGTAGGATATAAGACAGCGTGACGGTGTTGGGAAATGGGGGTGGAAAATTAATTAGAAACTTTCTTTAATCTCCTGTTCATCTTCTTTGTTTGGGGATTATTGAGGATGAGAGGATAAACCAAAGAAGGAAAGAGAGAGGTCACGTTTAACTATCAAAACTGATGGTAAAGCCCGTTCACTTACACGCTGCTCTCTGCTCTGCGCTACGCTGCTAGAGTATAGGGTACTTCAGCACAAGTTGTGGCGGTACACTTGTTTTAAACTTTAAGTACTGTACACACAATAAGTCAGTTTATCTCTCGAGTATGTGAATGCTTGCACGTGTACCATAATAAAAGATTTAAAGATAAAATGAAACTTGTTAACCAAAATGCTTTCTCTTGAGGGAGTTTCAGCGTGGAAACAATTTTCTATTTTATAATTGATAAGTAATGAAACCAATCGAATACAGTAAATGGTGTGCCTTTATCTTTAGTAGTTAATTACAGTGAATTTTAAATTGAAATATATCAACATTAGTATGTAAGTCGAACGTAGTTTATGAGATTATTATCAAGAAGCAATTAAATCTTGCTTTTATTGCTTTGTATTAAATTATTATAAGTGAAATGTACATATCTTTGCCATTTTAACAGCTGGTCTAAGCATAAATTAATTTATCTATCAAGTTGTGATAAAAAATTCACAAATATTAATATATCAAACGATTTGTTCTGTTTAAAAAAGAAAGAAAAAAAAACAAGAACTTTAATGAAGAAAGTTGATACTTGCAACAACTTATTAGTTTAATAAAAATACTTTGCATCAGTTTAAACCAGAAAGAAAAATTGAAATTAAGTTCATATTATCTGTCTTATGTGAACAAATACACACTATAAGTCACGAAATTATTACCGTCATTTTCTTTCGTAACCATCCAAGCCTATTACAACTAATCAAAATTCACTATTCACCCGCGCCCTCGTTCATACTTCCTAAAGTATACCCTTCGAAATTTGATTTTAATTATTGATATAATTATATTAAGGGGTTACATAGGTTTCGCGGTTTCAAAAAATCGATTTTCTTTATTCTTATTAATGTGTACAACATTTCAAGAATATTGTCCTAAATTTTCAAGTCGATCCGAACGATAGTTTTGGAGACACAGTTTTAAAAAGTTGGGCTATCAAGGCGCTATTTCATTGTCATTCAAAACTTAAAACGCGTTTTTCTTGAAACTATGTTTTCAAAGTCGGTTGTCAAGATTTTTTAAAAACTACTAAACCCATCTTGATTGAATTTCTTTCAAGTCTTCGAGATACAATTTTCAAGGACTTGGAAAAGGATTTTTTTTTTTAATCACAATGATTTTTAAAAACAAAAATGCAGAACAAATTTTAACGAAATTTTCATTTTTTTGTCAAAAGGTCTGCCGAAAATTGAATTTTTTTAATTTTTTTATTCGTCGTCCAAATTCTAGTTTATGGTCTTAACTAAAGGTGGAATTTTTTTTTAATTACTTTTCTTTATAAATTTCAAAAATTCTTTGTTGAATACATATCTTTAAGTGTCCAAAAAGTTTAAATAAAAAATATTATTTTTTCCCAGAAAAAAAAATTATTGAAAATCGACTGTTTTTTCACCGACGAAACCTGTATAACCTCTTAATATTAAAAGCAGAAATTTATCATTGAGAAATATTAGAAACAAAAAAATTTTTTGCATTTATTTAAATAGTAAAAAATTTTTCGTCATTATGTCGAGAAAATATGCGTAAAAAAATCATGTTAATTTAACGAAATTGTATTAAACTAACGCAGAAACAGGTTAAATCAACTTCTAAAAGTCAAATATTTGATTCAAAAAATTTTTAGACTAAATCTTGATCGAACGATAGAAAATTTTTTACTGTATAAATAACAATGGAAAATATTGTAGCTTTTTTGTTCTTTAAAATCGTCTTTGATAGAAATATTTTTCTTTTTTATGAAAAATCAAACTAAGTCATGAAATCAAACAACTTTGTTACGTCAAATTCAACAAAATCTTAATTTAAAAAAAAAAAAAAATGGATTCGATCCAAAAAAATTCATTGTTTCAAGCAGAAAAATTCTTTATCCCAGAAAATTTCTTATTTCAAAAATATTTCTGCTTGGTTCAAAAAAATCGTTTTCTTGAATCAAGTCAATTTTTTTACCCGAGTTAAAAATAATGATTTCCTAATTATTATGTTAACACTCAAAGTAATTAAGGCGTGACATCAAGATAAATTTTAGTTGTAATGTTGTGATGAAAGTTTAATCCCTTTGAGGCAGAATGGGATAGTTTGTGATGAAATAGTTTCGACTGGAGACATTTGAAAGTGCCGTGATCCGAACTATATTCGTCAAGACTTCACTCCCTAAATAGGGACACGTCGTTTCTCTAAGGTCCATCTAACGTCACCAAATTGAATCTCTGATAATTTTTAAACTATGTATCTTTAGATTATTCAAGTTTAGTTAACTCCTTTGATTGCCACCAGTTAGATGTTATCTGGTCATCTCATTTAAAAGATATTCAAAGTTTGTATGTATACATTTTATTTCAAATAGATAATACGGATAGAACTTTATCATCTGATAAAAGCTTAAATTTTAAAATCGGATTGAAAACAATAACATCTTTTTTTGAATAGGTCACCATACAGGGTATACTGATGTGCTCCAGGATTGAATATGAATTTTAGTGAAAAAACATGGCCTAGTTTAGTTATTGTTGGCGGAAGCGTATTTACAGTTAAAAAAAAAATATGTTTTATGTATGTAATATTTAAAAGTTTATAAGATAGAAAAACAATCTGATCAATAGTTGATCCTGAGGGACTACTTTGAAACTTTCAACTGTTTGTAAGCTCTAGGCGCTCCAAAATATGTTTATCTAAACGATATATATTATGTGTATTAATACTTCAATAATAATAGTCAGGACTTCAACGATTTTATTTAAAAGTTTCAAATTACTCCCACTTTAAATTTCAATAATAGAAATAAAAATTTTTGATGTTAAAGAAAAATCTCGGAGAAGATTTTGGAAAACTTGGGCTAATTATTTGATTTTTTCAAGTATATAAAGTAAATGAGGTTTGACTTGATATTATTAAACGTACGATAAATAAGGTATCCGCGGGTAATAAGGCCTAAGTGATAGAAATGCTATTTAAAATAACCGCTTCCACTAAAGACTTCTCTAGTAGAAGCGTCTAGCATAGAAATATCGTTAAAAGTTTATAGAGTCCCGATACAACGTTCCTTGTCTTCTATATTTCATCATCCGTCATATGCTAAAGTAGCACAGAAGAATTCCTAAAAAACGATTTGAGTAAATGGTAAACATTTTTTTTTAATTTTATATTTAATAACTTAAAATCATTGTTCTAATTTTTATCAACATCTTGAAAAGTATTGTTGCTCAATTTAAGTGATGATTGATCTCTAATACCAATTTTATCAAGTATAGTATAACTATTTCCAGTATGTATAACCCGCAGGCCTTATTATCCTACCGTAGTAAAATAAGGCCTATTCACAAGATTTTTGAAAAAATTTAATTTTGTGTTTGTTTATGGCGGAAATTACCATTACTCCATTATATTTTATGGCTAATGTATTAATTTAGAAATTAATAATACACTGCAATAATTAAATGCAATATTTTCGATTTTTTTCAAAATCTCCCTTAGCTAGGCCTTATTACCCGCCGGTACTTTAGTGAAACTTTGGTTCAATGAATCTGAAGTATATAATTAGTATCTTTGTGAACTTTTTATTGAGAAACATAATAATTGGTAATAATTATCAACGGTAATTGATAATGGTCACAATCTAATAGTCTCTTAGCAAGTCATTTTGAGAATTTTGAAGGCTAAACTTGCTTTTAATTTATCAAATTTTTGAAAAATTAAAATATAATGCCTTTTAAATTTAACTTAACTACTTTTACTAATTTTTAATTCTTTTTTCCTCTATGATTCTGAGTGAATTACTTTCCAAGTAGAATTTATAGTAAGCATAGCAAAAAAAGAGTAAGTACTTAAACAGAAGAAAAAATAAAAAAAGGTCCATTATAGAAAATAGCGTTTCGCATCACCGTTCAGAAAAGGTAAAATAATGTTGGAAGATACTTTTTCAGTAGAAATTTATTTTTGTGCTAACTACTAATGAAGACTGTGCTCGAGTAACGGAACATGAAGAAAAAAAAACTAAAAAAATTCATTCATTTTATACCAAGATATGAACACAAAGTCAAGCTTATGTTATGTAAAACATATTTTTTTATAACGTTTATCTTTTCTATATAATATTGAAGACCGTCATAATTTTTCGTTGTTCGTAGACCAGATAAGAAAATAACTAGAGTTCATGTCCCTTATTTAGATGCTCAGTCTGAGACCTCAATGCATTTAAGATTACAAAACCGGAACAAACAAATAAATGGAGTTTAAACATTAGAAAAAAATATCCAGAGAGTTCAAAGGTATTTCTTAAATACATTGCGGCACTCGAACTCAGACTGGGAAATTTTTATCATTATACTCTCATTACTGTCCAAATATTAGGCATAGTAGATAATATAGTATGAGTCAAAAGAAATAATAATTTTATGATAATAAACAAAATTTCTTAAACAATCTTTTACAATAAATTTAGTTAGATAATGTCTTGAGAATAATAAATAATTTAAGGTAAAAATAATAAATAAGAATTTCAAATTGAACAATTAGTAAATGTTAAAAACTAAAAGCAAATAAATTAAAAGTTACAAATTAATTATTAAAAGGAATTGACTAATTGTTTATTAAAATTTTTATCGATCACAAAAAAAGAAATCATCTGATTATTGATAAAATCGTTCGAAGAAATTGTTTAAATATTAAATTAATTTAAGAAATGTTAATATTCAAAAATTTTCATATGTTAAACAACAAGTAACATTAAGATCTCCGTGTGCATTTGAGTGTGTATAGATGCGCCTATACATTAACATAAGTGTACCAGTAAGAGTATCGTTGTACAATGTGTAGGAGGTAAAAGCATACAAGTATAATAAGATAATTTGTGATCTATACTTGTACATCAAAATACGGGGAAACCGCCACCGCAGCATTTTCCGACACATCCGAAGAGAGGGTATTCAATTCTCCCTCCAATTGACAACGGAGGGCCCGTAAAAATCTCGGACCCGGGAAGCTGCTGGGTGTTCGCTCTCTTCGTGTTTTGACCTATCTAGTGTTAACATCATCAATAGATTACGACTAATTCTGTTTTTTTTATACAACCAATTGTAAAATAAAGTAAAGTTGTGAAGTGAATTAAATTAACGAAAATAAAAAGAACAAGATTCACCAATTGTACCAGGTAAAATTTAAAATTATTAATTTGTAAATTTTAACAATTTGAAACCGCATTGTATGAAAGAAAATATTAGATTTCACCCTTTTGTATTATTTGTAATGAATTTATAATTTAACCAATTTTTAGTTAAATAATATACTTATTAAATTTACCTAACGAACTATTTATTCAATCAAACCTATCATTCTCAATAAATTAAAACTCGGAAGTTCCCGGTCTATTAGTTAATACGCTAGGACCAAATACTGTTAATCATTTCAAATGTAAAATTCATTAATTATCATAAATTAAATAATTTTTACATAACACTTAATTGAAATACATCCTTTGAAAAATGAATGTTATCGTTTACTTTTATAATTAACGATAGAAAGAAAGTATGCAATAATTGCTTAAACATTTCACGCAATTACTTATTGAGAAAAATCCATACATAGTCTGACATGTAAATTGACCACATCAGGCTTATATGGTCATATATGTCCATTTATAATTTTTTTGGCCAAAAATAGTGTTGAAAATTTACGAAAGAAAACGCATAATCACTGGATTTTCTCCTTACAAGAGAATTAAGTTTTAAAATAAAAATCATTGTTTGACTCTTCTAAGGAGCTTATCTGTCATCGGTTTTTAGTTCAATCAATTATTAAACTACACGGAAAAAACCAAACCATGACAAACAATAATGGATTAATAACAAATAGTTATCAGTTTATAATAAATACTATTTCAAATAGTAAAATCATGATTTTAAAAGGTAATTCATGATATTTATTATTCAAATGTTACAATTGATAATTATGTAGAAAAATAAGATTATCTTAAACAGCAATGAAAGCTATGTAAATGTCGAAAAGTTAAAGTACAATAATTTGTCATTCTAATTTCAATGTTTTTTATTTAACACGTAAAACATTATCGTTTAATATATGTAAATAATATCAAGAAAATTTACTTAATTGCTATGCTAAAACTTTTATATTTTATTGTAGACAACGTCAACATTTACAAGATAAAATAGTAATTTTTAAACACGACGATAAAAACTAAGCTTGAATTATTGACTTGACGTCTTTTCCTGCTACTAATCATTTTCTCTAATATTAAATTATGAATGTTGGCTTTTCTAATTGTTCACACTGTTTCGTAATTTTAATATTTATTGTTATATCACTCCAAAGTCCGTTGTGCCGCTTAAGATACTAAAAAGTGACCAGAGTATAAGTAAATTTTGATACACAAAAAAAAATGGTAAATGCAACATGATGCAGTCTTGGCAAATGAACATGATAAAATCATGTTGCAACCACGTGATTTGCCATGTTTTGGCTACATGACAGTCATGTTGCGGTAACATGAAAAAAATCATGTGGCATCAACATGATTTTCATGTAGCCTTAATAGCACAAAATTGAGCTGCAATAACAAAATCTTCAGAAACATTATCTATTATAAGTAACTAGGTTTCTTAGGTTTTACAATATTACAAATGAAAATAAGAGTTAATTATCGAATTATACAATTTGTGAACGATATCTTTGTTTATTCAAATTATATGCCATTTTTATTGCCAATAGTTTTGATTCGTAATGAAAATAATTAAATTATTGTTAATTGTTATTATTTTCAAATTAAGTGTCTTATTACAACATAATTCAAGCCTTTTTTTATCGATAGACAAGGTACAATTGGAGGTAAAAAATTAAGGTTCCTTACACAATTAGCGTGACTATTTACTTTTACATTCCATGCATGATAATGACGATTAAATGCTATCGGTGTTATACCATACGTTGCAAGAAAAACATCGTTCGCTATTGCATAAATTTTGTAAATTTTTTCAAACTGCGGTCCATAACTTTTGTCGATTTGTACTAATGTTATTGACTAAAAAAAATTGTGAAAAAAATAACATAATTCATTTAAGCAAAAATATCGTTTACAAATGATTTAATTCGATAATTTACTCTAATTTTCATCTGCAATATTATAAATCCGAAAAAATCTAGTTTCTTGATAGTAAATAATTTTTCTGAACAACAAATGTTTAGTTGTTGCAGCTTAATTTTATGCTATCGCATGAAACATGAAAATTATTTTGCTGCCCCATGATTTTTTTGATGCTACCGCAACATGATTATCATGTAGCCGAAACATGACAAATCATGTGGCTGCAACATGATTTCATCATGTTCATTTTCCTAGACCGCATCGTGCTGCATTTACCATTTATTTTTTTCCAAGCAAGTATTTATTTCTGAATAATTCTTCTCTTATGCATGATAATTTACGATTACATTTTTAAGAAAAATAAAAAATTATAATAAATTTTTTTCATGGGGCATTATATTTATGTGTGAAAAATTGTAGTTGTACGACAAGGTTAAATTACATTATTAAGTTTTGGTCGCGGTCACTTACTTATCGTTAGGGTCATAAACTATTGATTGGGGATACGCAGAAGAAAAAATCAATTTGGGACATACAATAATGAACTTCAGCTATATCTATGTGCGAATAGATGTATGAGGTACGTAGGTGTAAAGATGTGTGAGTGCACAAAGTTAAAGCAAGAGTAGAGAGCAGTAGGCCGAGTGCATAAGGTTATATGTGCAACATGAGCACTTTGAAGAACGTACATATAAGCGAGACCACTTGTTGCTGGGCGCATCGAAACGCGTTTAAAAATTCAAGCCCTTTCTCACGCTCGATCGCACTGTTCGAGATTGTTATCGAGCTGGTCTAGTCTCTTTCTCTTCCTCTTTACTTCCTCTGTGCCCAGTGCTCTGAGCTTTATGTAACTCTTTTACTTGGTGGTTTTCCACCTGCCTTTTCTTTATCTTAACTCAATGAACGCTCGTCTGCTGATACCAGCGATAACTTCAAACAACTTAAAACTGCTAAGTGCATGCGAATACAGTTTATTTTTATCTTTTGCGGTCTCTTCGTCAACGGCGTCTGCAGTAAGCACTTTTACCACTTTATACCTTTTTCTTATTCGGCTATCTAACTTTTATAAATGTCGTTTGTTCTTCAAATTGGTCGTTAATGCTACTTTTGGCCAATTAGCCAACGCTGAGTCAGCAATCAAACCTTCATATAGACTAAGGCGGCTGATTGTATGCTTTTACTGAGATTTTCACCCTCTACTCTAAGATTCCGTTAATATAATAGGCTGAAAGAGCTAAGTGTGGTATTAAGCATTCGCTTTCTCCTGAAAATGACTGAGATCTTCATTCATCAATCAAGTGATTTTGATATTTTTAATATTTTTCCTTTTAGCCGTTTAAGGCATTGCTGTCAGAGCGATCTAGTAGATGGCTCTAGTAACAATTAAACAAATGGCTAAGTGGGGATAGCTACTATAGCAATATAGTATTGCTCTGAGAGCGAGATTGTTTTTCCATGTATAGTCTCAAAAGCTTTGGATATGAACGAAATTCCCTCAGAGAAAAAAATTTTTCATTCCAATTGTAGACCTGCCTCTAGAGGGTGGTCCACCTTTCTGTTTAAATAATAAAGGAAAAATTTCTCAAAAAAATAACATAAATTTATTTTAAGCTAATTCTTGTAGAAAATCAAATTCTCTACAAAATTAATCTGAAGTAAAATTTTTTAAAGTCAAAAGTTAAAAATTTATAAGCTTTCAAAGCGGAAGAAATGTTTTATAACTTTGGAATGTACTCAGTTAAGATAGTTTTCAATCTTTCTGCCCTGTCATGACAAAGCGATGTATCTCGAAAATTAAAATTTCGAGAAAATAGCGTATAAAGTTTCATTAGAATTTGAGTACAATTTTACTGAAAAATTCATTTTTGTTCTGACCAAATGTTGTAACTCAAGATACCTTTGGGACCTAGGTTATTTAATTAGTGTATTCGGTGTTTTTTGTTTATTATTATTGATTAAAAAGATTATTATGACATATCACGACGATTATTATTAAATTTCATTATTGTGTTATTTTAGTTAATTCTATCAAATTATTATTATTACTGTGTATTTGATGAAATTATTTGTTTGGCAAGTGTGTAAAATTTATATTAAAGCCGAGCAAGTTTAGCGGGTAAAAGAAAATAATTGTGAAAGAATTTCAAAGAATGGAAAATTATTATAAATCCCAAGCCAATTTAGTATGGAAAATAAATAATTTTGTAAGAAATTATTTTAAAGAATGAATACTTAGAATTTGGCCGACGGAATGAATAGATAATGAAAGAATGACGATTAAAATAGACAATAATTATGAGGACTCGACTAATTTATTTTAGACGATTCTAAAAACTTAGAAATTTTCGACGATTGTTGAAATGATTGTTGATCGTATGAACCCTCCAAAATTTATAAATAAATTAATAATTATAATCTTGAGTCCAACATTTAGTAACTTTATGTATTTTAAATTAATCAAAAGAGACTTTTAGATCTTAAGGGGTTTCGACCTTAATTGAGTTGATTAAACTAAAATTGAGCATTAAGGGGAAACGCTAGTAGAAAAACCTTTTTTTTTACCTCCCGTTCCTCATAGATGTCGCTAGTTAAGCTGACATCTATTGAAAATTTGCTGAACCAAAAACTTTGGTTCAACAATTAATAATCGGTAAGGTAGATAAGAAATAATTTTGCTATTATTAAAATTTGAATTATTTTAGTCATCATATCGTAAACTTTAATTGCCATAGCAATTTTAATTTATAAAAAGTCTCATAAATATTGGCTAAAGAAATTTGAAGTAGATATTATGACGAAATTTTCCAGGCGTCAGAAAATATATAAAATCACATAAGCCTCACATTTTTACTAAAACTAAAATACTTGAAATATAAGAAAATTTTAGATAGATCGTTGATAGATCAAAGTCATTTATCTTTTCGGAACATTTTTTTTGTTTTCATAGCCATAAATAAATTTTTAAAATTGTCTAGATTGGTTTTAAAATTATTGAAAAAAGTAATACACTGAGCACTGTAACTATGTGACTTCTATATAACAGCACAGAAAATTCTTTGATTCATTCAACAGATCGTACACGTTTATCTACTTGACAAATATCGATATTTAAACTGATTATAAAATCAAACTGATATTAAAAGTTTTGAAGAATAAAAATATAAAATCTGAAAGTAATAATGATTCTTTGGAAACAATTACTTTTCAGACTTCGATCAAACTAGCATTTTTATTTAATTTAAAAGCATACTATCATTGAATAAAACAGTTATAAAACGCAAATTTATTTTTAAATGAATTTTTGAGCCTCACCGACTTCTATTGTTTATAAATTAAAAATGTTTCCAACGCGACAATAATGTCGTAAATAATAGTGCGTAGTAAGATTGAATTTTTTCAACGTTTAAATTCTGATAGAAGTTGCACTCAAACAAAAATTTTACTGTTGTGATCGTCATAGACGGTAGAAATTAAAAAATATCACTTTTTTGAAATCATAAATAACGATAACAAAAATTTTCAATTGTCAAATAAATTCAAAAATAAACTTTGATGAGTACAGATTAACAACAACTAATAATTTTAAAAATTGCTGTTAATTTCCAAAAATATCATTCATCAAAATGATTTAGCAACATAAATCGCTGAATACAGATTTCATAAATTTTTACGAGTGTAGAGAATATTCAGTCAACTATCACTTCAATGTACAGTTGAGTATTTTATTCAAAATACATTTTGCATTGTAATTTTTTTGATAGTTTCTAAACACTAATTGCTCTAAAAGTTGATGCCCTTCTTTAAAAACGTGTTTTTGATTGAATCATACTTCATAATAGAATATTTTGGCATATTTTCCAAATAAATAAATAAAAAATAAAAATAAAAAATTATCACGTAACTTATATTACACGTCAGCAATCATCAAAGATTTTAAAGCAGAATACTAATAAAGTTCACAGTGGGTAATTTGGTTGTCACTTGAATAAAAATAATGACTGTTATCTAATACATGACTTATTAAATAATTAGAGATGGTAGTCTAATTTTTTCAAGTGACAATCTCGATAATTACTGCACAACTGTACTCAAAAATTGTAAATGACATTTAGAAAAATTATGTCCACCATATTTCAAGCAATTGTTTTTGATATGTTTTCAAGAGTTTAAAAAAAATATACTGTTGATTGGGAAAATTATTAAAATTCTACGAAATGCATTTTAGAGCTCTTTTAATCAGCTGTAATTTATACCTCAATTTTTTACAGTTTTATTAAAAATTTCTCATTTCACGTAATCTATTACCATTTCGGCTCCCGAATCACCTTTTTTTTTAAATGAGATTCCATGTAGTCAGTTAAAAAATATCTACTTTACATGTAATTTACTGAAAAGTTTAAAAAAGTTATCCAGATTTTTTATCTCTCGACTTTATAGAAAATTTATAACATATGCTTTTGAATTATAAGACAACAAATTATTAAAAGCGCTCGAATAGCCAGAAACATTTAAAAGCTATCATAGTATGTAGTACCACTCATAAGAAGTAACTACTATTGCCATCTATAGAGGTGGAAAATAAGCATTTTTTTCGTATATTCGTAAACTTATAAATAGTGTATTACACACCGAGGGAAGTAAAGTAAGAAATGTCTCAGATCACATGTAATTGTTGGCCGAGGCGAAGCCGAGGTCAACAAACATGTGATCTGAGGCTTTCTTATTTACTTCCCGAGGAGTGTATGCTATTTTTTTGCTCGACGAAGGCAGAAAGTGGCAATTTCGTTTAGCACAGCGGGCCGAAATTTGACGCTTTCTGCCCGTCGAGCAAAAAAAACAATTACATATTTTTTAAAACAACTTTATAAATAAAATACTATATATAGAATGTAAAACATTGCAGAATTATAAAGTATAAAACCCGCAAAAAAGCTAAAAAATTTTTATTTGTAGTAAACGGTACACATACATTTATAATTCAATATTATGTGTTCCAAGGGGAGGTAGATAATTAAAGCTTTTATTTTTTTTTATCAATTATTGCATAAAGAATAATCTTTAGAGCATCTTTTAATTACTTTAAACATGTTTACAAAGTGTTGTGTCGATACTTGTAGTATAACTATAAAAAAAATTTAGTTAAAAATAATTAAATTATTATATAGGTTAAAATCTACTGGCGTTTCCCCTTAAGTTAAGGGGGATAGCCACTGTGACGCTGGAAAAAATAGGCAATTTTCGGGAATTTTTTTTACTAGGATAATAAAGGAATTTGGGGATCGGGTTTTTTTTGTTTTATAAAGTATATGTTGAGGATAATTCTCCTAAATTTTTATTCAAAAATATTTTGTTATCACAAAGTTATAAACATTTTTGTAGAGCACCAAAAAAATTTCCCCCTCCATTGCCGGTACTGTAACTCAAAAACGGATTATCTGAAACAAAAAAACCAAACGGCATTTTAATCTATAGGAATGTCGCTATCGTCGCACGTAGGGGATTTTGAAAATTTTGATTTGAGAAAAAATGGCGCCATATTGAAAAATTTTTTCGTCTTTTTCCTCATTTTTTGGACTCAAACAGCCTTAAAAATCTTAAAAATTAAAATTTTCAAAATCCCCTACGTGCGACGATAGCCACTAAGTAGACGAATACGGGGAAACAAAAAATTGAGAATCGGTTCATATTTACGAAAGTTACAGTACCGGAAAGTTTGAAAAAGTCGTTTTGAGAAAAACGCGAGTAAAGTTTTAAGAAGATTCTCGCAACTTTAAAATCTAGTCTTTCACAAAATATTCATACTCACATCAAACTATCAAGTCCTGGGCCATATGAGGGTTCTTCCTCCTTATCTTTAGTATTGACCTTGACTTTTTTATTTTTTACTGGCCGTTTCCATGCGGCTTTCAGCAGCTTTAACCCGAGTAGCGTCGCGCTCAGCGCAGTATGAGTAGAGTGTTGGTCCTACTTTAACATCGAGATTCTCTAATATCTTCAGAGTTGCTAGAGCCCCATCATTGAATGTAATTGTTGAAATATATAAAGCTATTTCAACAATAAGGGAATAAGAAGAATTTGTTTTTGGGGCGAGCTGCCACACTAATGCATTGAAGCTTTCATTATTATTTTGTGTAAACCCACCGACACATCGTTCCAATAACTCTGGATTCGATAGATCTTCATAAATCGGTATTAAAGCTTCCGCAATATCTGCAGGAAGTGGTGGTTTTTCAACTAATGAGTCCAAAGTATTTGTTGCCACAGCTTTTGAAATTGACACCACGAATTTGCACCTTCAGGACAAAGAAAATGCTGCGGATCTTCGGGTGATGAAAACTTGTGATAAAATGTTTGCCAAATAGCATTATACATCTCATCAACATCATTAGAATGACGTCTGATTGCTAAACCATAATACTTTGTAAATTCATTAATTGCTTTGTCCGTTAATCGACCTTTCCCACCTAAACTTTTCTGTGTATTTTCTTCTTTTCCTGTTTTTGTCTTCTTGTTAGTTCGTTGCTTCTTCAAAGCCCTTAGTCGACTGCCCATTCGTTTTTGCACGTGATTAATACATTCCTTTTTTTTATCTTCACCATGTCCCCATACGGTTTAGCATCACAAATATTTTTATACGTTTTAGTGTCACCATCACCTATATAGTTTACATACTTAACGTTATGTAATAACTTTGATCGCATAAACATCTCTTTTATTCCATCTACCTCCATTTGTCCAGAAGAATTTTCATGGTTTATTGGACAGTCTAGAGCATGGTCTTGCATAAATTGATCGTATTCAGCTGTTCCTTTTTTGAGCTCATTAGCGCACACATCTTACAATAACTGGATTTCATACTTACATCTACGATTTTGCCAGTGAAGTAACCAATTAGAGAAGATATACCAAATGAAGATTTAAACCCTCTTTTCTTCCAACTACCGTCACCGGAGACAGAAATTCCAGGAATGTCATTGGATTTTAAATGCTTGCAGGTTTCTTGGATTTCTTCTTTAGCAGCTTTTTTCAACACTAAATCACAACAGTTTCTAGCTGCATTTCTGATTTGTGTGACCAGACGATCGTAAAAGCTATGGAACATTGGTCGTGGTAAATCCATGAAAGCACAAAATCTTTCAGCTCCAGATAACCCAATACCAATTATCCGCATTGCAAAAAGATGAAACGGCGATTAATTTCATACGCATTCTTGATGAGTGGACATGAATTTATCAAAACTGGATCACATTTTTTGCAGTTCACAACTAGTTTAAAACCTAATCCTCGAATACTTGTCTCAGTAAAGTTTACATCACCACCACACTTTTTACACGATACACAGCCACTTAGTAAATTAAATATCGAAAAAAAATTTATAATTTTGTAGCTAATACTCGAATCAATTGTACAATCAGATTTTTGTGATAATTTCCTCTTGGAAGCACTATCACGTCGTTGAGAGCCAGTATTTTTTCAGTTTCATATCTGTTGAGCGGTCGATTAAATTTTTTCCTGTCGTTTGGCAGTTTTCTTTCGTTTTTAATAACTTTACTTTGTTTACGATCCATTATTTAACAAATTTTTTTGTTAAATAAACAAAAAAAAAAGATCAGAAGATTTAAAAAAATAAGTAAGTAAACAATAACGAGTACACTAAGAAACTCAATAAATTAAAGAACGAGTGTGTATTCATACAAAACAACTAAACTATGAGGTACAGTATCTCAACAATAAGAAAAAATATACGTTAAAAGTCAAATAATTGTAACGGTTGACAATCGTGAGGGAAAACAATCGCCAACCCGTACGAATCAAAGACGGAGCGAGCAGGCGACGTTTTCGTCGAAGCGCCGCGCGTAAAACGGTCAATCGACGCGCTCTTATAAAAATGACTATAACTCGAAAACTATTCGGAATTTTTCTATAAAATTTGAAATACATAATTTTGAATATATAAACTTCAGTTTAATGAAAAAAAAAAAAAAATTTTTTTTCCGAAATTTTACAGTGGCTATCCCCCTTAAGACGATGAAGCTCTTCAAAATTTGCTCTAACCAAGAATGAAATAAAAACAGTATTTGTGGGGGAATCCCGATTGTTTATTTCAATTCTATGATGTCCAAAATGGTACTGAGTCATTTTACATTTTTAATAGAAAATTCAATTTTGATGAAATAAAACTTATAAATTATTATAATCACAAAAATTTTCCATTAAAAAAAAAGAAATTTTCTGAGTTATGTTCGAACCAGTGAATAAAATAAATAAAAAGGAATTTTATAAATTATATCGAGATAGTCTAATAATATTTCTTGGAGACTGGGTGGCATTCGCTTACTTTATTTTTGTTTAACTAAACTTTTTTAATTTTTTCTTTAGCTTGAGCGTTCTTTCTTTTACGACATTTGATATTTGTAGCGGAAAAGACGAGCAAACAATTTTTTTTCACGTTAGACGAAATGGAAACGCGATGAGAGTGTCTCGAGGAGTCATCGCGCGACAGAAGTCTCTGAGAAATAAAAAGGTTTGAATAAAATGAAAAAAACAAGATATCAACTCGCCTTTTAGTTTTTCAGCGTAAAATGAATAAACAAATGAAAACATAAAAATCCATTTCGTATCTGATTTTACTGAACTTGAAAAAGTCTCTTATTACTTTCGATAATAAATAAAATTGAAATATTTCTCAGTAAATAACAATAATCATAATTAATAAATGAATAAAAGCATCAGAATTGAACTCTTGTTCTATCAAAACTTGAGTATGAAAACTAATATTTGTTTTCTTCTCGAAAACTAATTAAATTAATGCCATGAAAGAGCAAAAAATAACAAAAAAAAAAATACCTCGCATCCTCCAGTGACTATAGCCTCCGAGAATTACGAATTATGAATAAACTTTGACTCAGTGATTTTTTGATATTGTTATCACAATATACATAATTTTTACACTTAGTGAAATAAATTTAAAGATTAAAATTGCTATGGTATAATCAATTATCGATCGTTTAATGGACAATTATGACGGAACAAACTTATTGAATCAACAAAGTATCTTAAACTCTTCGAATAACGACGTAAAAATTGATTATCATCAAAAAATGTATAAAATCGTGAAAAAGCACAAATTCAAGTCACGACCTTTCTGATGATAACGAATTTAACTTAAAGAATCTTTTTTTAAATAAAATATGCCCGTCAAGAAATTTTTATTATTTTCGTAATTATAACAGATGATAATTCGGCGATCATCAAAAAAAATATAAAAACTATAACTACATATAAAGAATTATCAAGTAACATAAAAACCCATTTTGTGATAAAGATAAGGCAGTCACGAAGTGTTCCTTATTCTCTTAATTACACAGAAAGAAAAATTTCTCGACTGGAAAACAAAATTCTTAGCTCAAGAAAATTTTTGGGTGCCTGAAGGAAGACCGAAGTTATAGTGGTCAAAATAAAAATTTTTCTTGAAATTCTATTCTTGGTAGAAGTAATTTTTTCTTAATTCAAATTATCGTAAATAATTGATACAATAAATTTTTATATTTGATCAAAATTTTTAAATACTTTAGGGAAGTAGCGCCACCTACATCAGCTAAGAAAAAAATTTTCTCACCCTGAGAAAATTTTTCTCTTGAATATTTGATACCCATTTTATATTATTTTAGCGTGCAATTTTACATATTGAATGAAAAAAAAATGATTCAATATTATTTGATCTTCCAATTTGACATGTTAGTCAATAAAAATATTAGTGAAAATTTACTTCCATCGAGTCATTTAATTTTTTGGAGCAAGAGAGAAATTTTCTCAAAACAAGAAGATTTTCTTGACTTAAATAAATTTTCTTGGATCAAGATATGTATTTGTTAATGCAAGAGAATTAATTTTGTTGGAATAAGTGAAATTTCTAATGTCAAAAAAAATTTTTTTTTTTCGCTCAAGAAAATAATTAGGAAGAAAAATATTTTCTTGACTCAAGTGAACCTTTTTTTCTGTGTACATAGATTAGTGTTGGACATTTTACCATACTCACATATAAAAAACAAAAATAATAAATCAACAAATTTTATCAAGTGCAAAATTTGAATCTATTTGTCAATGTTCTGAAAACTTATCATGATAAATTAACTATCGCTTAAAACCACATAAAACCTTAAAAAGGCCAAAGTTTAGGTTAAAATTTTTCAATAATACTCAATTTAATTCTAAAAACCTACTTTATATTCCAAATACGCCAACGAAAAAATTTTCTTTACTCTTTTAATTGCGTAGATAATCTTTTTAAATAAAATGTACAATAAATATAATATGGTATGTTTGTGTTATTTGTATACATTTCTTGGTAATTCGTCCCGTCAGATCTAAGAAATGAATTGAGGGTCGACAAGGAATAAAGAAAATTTACTGACTGATATACTGAAGTAGTTTTTGCTTTAGAGCAACGCTAATTTACATTCTGCGATTTGCACCAGATGTTAAAAAAAAAGTTTTTTCATTTTTTTCCTTATCACATAAACTTTTTTATCTTCTCACATAAAATGTTAAAAATGCAAATGTCATTTATTTTTTCTTCGCTGTAAACTAAGAAAAAAAAAATTAAATAAAAAATCACTTAAGTCCGACGTCGGGTGTGGGTCGGGTGTCTGGTGTTAGCATGATATTTAAAAGACATTTGAGGCAAAGTAAATTTCGATACCCTGAAAGTTGCTTGCATTTACATGGTTAAACTAAAAACGATAATCGATTTCTAAGATGTCGAGTGTCGGGGATATGCGGGACAAAGGTTGTATTTAATATCGAGTAAAGTGAATGCGGAGAAGGAGAATATTGGGAGTGAAATAACCAGATGGAGTGCAGTACCAAGTTTGAAGGTATAAGAACAAAGACGACCTAGATCTAGTGCGATACGATTTGATATCACCTCTTCAATAGTAAAGTTATCTCTCAATCGGCAATGTGGGTTAGTTGTTTTCACACAACCATTTTCGATCTTCCGATATCTTTCTCTCTCTTTTTCCATGTCTGCCTTGCTTTTGCTCTCTGTATTTTCTCAGTTCATCGAGTCACTAGAATACCTCACTGACACCTGCCATCAGTTTTCATCAATTTAACTCTTCCACAAAACAAAATACCGTAAATTCTCTAGATTCTTCTGGATATTGTGCTAAATTTCTCTCTTTTTCCCCGAAAAGAAAATAAAATACCTGTCAACTATTTTTAAAATGCCTTTAAACTTTAAATCTCATTAAATCTAGTGTTTTATTTCTTATTTAATTAAATAGCTATCTAAACATCTAATATATATCTACTAAAAGTGACTGTAATCTTTAACTTAAATCTTTACTGGAAAATTGGATAAAAGTATATCGTTAATTTCAATGTCTACTCACAAAAATTAACCCTATGAAACTTTTGTGCGCTCCCCCCACTTAGTGGTCTATCAAGTAAGCAGCCCGTTTCTGTTGAAGTTTGTATTCGTAAATTTTGATTAGCAGTACCGTAACTAATATGTAAAACGACTCAGTCGGTATTGATAGGACAAGAGGCTGGTAAACTAATTACTAAGATTAAT
The DNA here is from genome assembly GCF_013202065.1 of Cotesia typhae. Taxonomy (NCBI): domain Eukaryota; kingdom Metazoa; phylum Arthropoda; class Insecta; order Hymenoptera; family Braconidae; genus Cotesia; species Cotesia typhae. The sequence continues at coordinate 16,428,140 of NW_027423774.1, forward strand.
TTAAGTTGTTGGTAATATTTTATTAGCGATTTGGAATTCCTACATCAATACTTAATAAATCAATCGACAAATTTTTATTCAAAAAGAACTAATCTTTTAACAACACCGAATGTAGGGGAAGGTGGCCTAAAGCGGGTAAGCTAACGAAGAAGGCCTAGAAGTTTTAGTATTTCTTCGACTTAATAACGAATATTATTTTATCCGACATAGTAGTGATCGACCTTCAATATTAGATAGGAATATTATCTTCATTTGGGCCTAAGAATTTTTTGTCAATAAAAAATAAAAACTGTTTAAAAACTCGCTTTGCCCTACCCCTTAGCCCAAAGCGGATAAGCACTACAAATAGATGAATCTAATGATAAAAGTAATTTTGATAATAAAATTGTATATTTAGCTAACATGAAAAAAAGATTTTTAGACATTGCAATCATTCAAATAATGATCTTATTTTTATTTCATTAATTTTAAGCAAAATAAGCACTTTTCTATTGAAATTGATAATAAGTTTTCAATCAAGAATGTATTTCCGCTTTTTTCTTATATTTACGTATTACTTGATAATATTGTATGACAAAATAAATATAGAATTGGATCAGAGCAGCGCAAATAGGTACTCACTTTGTCCCAGTACACGTTTTTTTGCTAAACAATTGTAAAACCAAAAATACAAAGGGAACCGTCCAAACTTGTATCTTTCTTTAGCGTTAAATAATACCAAAATAATATGGCTCCATCAATATTATCATAAGTGTAATAGTGTTCGAATCATCTGATAACACATTCCATTCGTAATTTTGACAAATTTGGCAATTTCTTTATTTTGTATTTTGTTACTTTTTGTCAAAATTCGAACATCCAATCAGAACTTTCAAATACTCAGAAGTGTTCCCATGATCACTATAAATGCATAATTTGACATTGGCACTCAATGTCACAATAAAACAGCACCTACCCACTTTGGGCGAGATACCCGCTTTAGCCTACCTTCCCCTATATCTGACGGAAATATAGCAAAGAATCGAAAAATATAAGACAGCTCCAACCTGGATTCGAATCCTGGATTTTTCGGTTTGATGTCAAGTATCTAACCACTTAAATTTTCCATCCATATTTCACGTAATTGTTGTATAATTGAAGTTGTTATAAGATAAATAGTGAAGTCAGAGAATTATCTTCAGTTTAGGTACCAACTATGTATGTAAGTTAAAATTCTGGTATTTTAGTTTAAAACTTACGAATTTGGTGAGAAGGGTCACTGATTGACTTTCTTCGCGTAGAATAGTGTTATAGCGTTTTTACTTGATCCGCAGTAGTTGCCCGAAATCTTTTAAGATAAAATACCTAAATTCAACCTCACTAACAAATTTATTGCTGTGTTTAGGACGAAACAACGGTTTGAACCATGATTATTAATAGAAAATTCTGAATTTTCTGAATTTTATCTCGCGAAAAAATCCTTGTATGTTTTCTATGTCACTTTGCGGATTTTAAAATATGATATATTTTTAGCTGATAAAGGATATAACAATAAAACTATTTAAAAGATGTTTAATAAAAAAAGTCTATTTTTTTTAATCAGTTTAATGTTTAAGCATAAATAATCTAGGTTTAAACATAAACATAATTTTCTCTTTCTACAATAAATAATTGATTTATGAGTTTTTCAAATATTTAACACCACATAAACGAAATTTTAATAGCTTACTGCGAGAATCATGTGACATATATTACAAGCAGTAAACCAATTTTATCTCGTGTTTTATCATCATAAAAACATATTAACGTTCTTAGAGACTAAAGACTATAGCTACTCTTCTGCAGCGACGATATTATATGCTATCAGCCGAACAACGGTTATCTTATAGATTAAGAACCAAACTGTGGTCCCTCGATACGAGAATATGCAGAACGTGTCAAGTGACCTAGTAGGGCGGATTATTCTCAAGAGGGATTATCCGATTGTAGACACATCGGCTTGTTCAATCATCAGTGTCCCACGAGGACCAAGTCGATCATCGTGCATCCTCAACGAGGTCAACGTCAATACAATTCCTCAATACGTTTCAAACATTGTTTTGGCTCATTGTGCTGCCAAAAATTCACTCTAATTGAAGGTCAAATTATCTGGCGTCAAATTGTTTATTAATTGTAAGCCCTTTTTTTTTTCCATCGAAATAAACCGTGTAAGACTAATAAAATAATCTGTGATATAAGAAGAATATATGCCAGTGAAGCTAAAATAGTCATTTTGAGGCATCCCAATGTTTTTAGGATAAGTTTTAGAGACGCATGCGCGAGCCAGATATCTTTAATACTTCATGCCGGTAGATAAAGTAGGATCTTACCTTACTGGATATTCAATCACATTTTGCATGCCTTGAGCGTGAGCGTAGGTATGCTCTACTCTTGCCTAAAAATCAAAATCTCGTGTTCCGTCACAATAATTTGTATCTGACAGACATAATATGCATATAAATGCTACAAAAAGTAGACTGTTAGATAAAAAAATAATCACTGATCATTTAGAAATTTTTTTTAATAACTATTTTTCCATAATTACATAAAAAAGTGGTTTTTAAGCGCTCGTAGTGCACATTTTTACAAACTACTGTCGGGGTAAACACTATAACGTTAATAAAAATTCATTTTTACACTCTTTTTTTTTTTTTTTTTTTTTTTTAATTGATTTATTCCTTATTTGCGAACACATGAAATACAAAACTGTAGCTTGAAACATTTAACATTTTATTTTAATTCATTTTTTTGTAAAAAATGAGATAATGAGGCGTGCACTTTTGGATTTTCCAAACTTTTGAATTCTATTTTTAACAAAAAAGTGACCAATTAAATTTCTGTGTTTGATGCATCTAAAATTCATGATTTTGCTTGAAGCTATTAAAATGTATACTCTAAAAATTAGATAAATAAACTTTGACCTTAAGCAAATTATTATTTCTTCCGCTAATGATGGAATGCATTCCATGAAGTCTCGTAATGTAAGGTGATCTTTTCTGTATTTACACAATATAAAAATATACAGAGAAAAAAAATTAATTTTAGTCTTATGATGTTGATTGTATGCAGTTAAACGAACTAAAGAAGTTACCGAGGTCAAGGCAGGAGCGTTCACCAACAGAAATTATTTCTCTTGAGAGACAGAAAGATCCCCACCAATTTCTTCAACCGTATGTACTGTCATGTATTTTTTCTTTAGTATCTCAGTATAAATGTGCCGTATATTGGTATTCGTATGTATACGAATGATAAATGTATGTCTGTTGATGTCTGTGTGGCTCAAAGAATTCTCTCTACGAACTGGAAGCTTCAAGGGAAGCAACTTAAGTGCCATAATGAACCATCTATTTTTCATCACTTTGCTACACTTTACTCAGCTTTTTTTTTTTTACTATTAGTTTTTTGCTCGCCGGCATGCTCCAATGACATTGAATGACCTTAGCGATAATATTTTAAGAGTTAGGCGGGTAGATTGATATTGATATAAGAATCCAGCGTCGTGGTGGAGAAATTGTAGCGAGAAATGGTGGGAGTAAAAGACTAGATGATTGATATCAGACCAAAAAGGTTTCGTATAACATGTTCTTTGAGAAATCAAGAGTACGTCGACAAATATTTGAGGATACGTATGATCAATATTTATATCAATCTACCCGAGAGCAATCATGATATACTATGGTCAATTTATATTTATATATATACTCAAGTAAATAAATATATGAAGATACACTATGTATGAAGATAGAAAATAAATATTAATTATATTTGCTAATACATAACAAGTCATTTATTATTCTATTTATCAGAGAAAAACATTCGTATGTCTTTCAACGATTAATCGAAAACAATATCCTTATTTATTTTCTTCATTGCTAGCCATTCTGTAAATTCATTAAGCAATAATAGTAGAAAAATTTCTGTGAATAAATTTTTTACATGACCTGACATTTTCATATATTTTTTTATTTTTTTTTTTTTTTTAATTGTATAAAGTCACATAAACTACTCAAGTCATGAGCGACTATGGTAGAAGGTAAACTTTTGAGGTTGGAACTTGTTTTTATTTTTTGCGCTGAGCAGAATAATATACTTAATTATTAAAAATATTCATCGGTGTACGGACTCGAACCCGGTCCAATGCTTTGGTAAGCGAGGGTCGGATCCGATTGGCTACTGCGCGCCTATTTTCATATATTGCCTTATCCTAAAACTTGATAAGTCTACATAAAATTTTTGATAAGGCCTAACGTAAAAATGGACCATACTCGAACACATATTGACTTTATATGTCCTGATATGATTTAAGATTCAAATATCAGGCCTGATAAAGTCATAAATGCTCATACATAATTTTTGACTAAAGATACACGGAAAAAAATTGTCGAAAAAATTACAATGATAACATCGGAACCCAGACCCAGACTTTTAATATGGTCAGTTTGATAATTCTAAGTTAACGATACTACATCGGAAAGATCCGGATATTTACTACTTCCATCGGCATTTTTACGATGTGACATCGTAAGTTTTGAGATGTAAAAGAATCAAAGTGACCTCATTGAAAATCTGGTCCTGGATTACGATATGACTATTGTAATTCCTCCTACAATTTTTTTTTCTGTATAAGGTAAAAGACCCAATTATTGGCACTGCCCTAGTTTTTGACACTTAAAATTTTATTTGAATGAAAAAAAAAAACAAATCTAATAAATTAATAAATATAATTTTTTTTTAGTTTTTAATTAGACTCAGTTTTAACTGATTTTAACTAAATTTCATTAATCTTTGTTGCGAATTCTCGATAGAATAACATTCACAATTTGGTTGTAATACACATTGTCTGGAAATGGTTCAACAGAACTTTTAACTTTGATAAGATAACTAAAAATGGTCAAAATTTCAATGTTGTAAACGTCAAATCAAAAGTAATTCTACGAGCTTTCACATTAATTTATCAAAAATTAGCTATCTTTTTTCAATCAAAAGTTATACATCAATGTAGTCACCGAAAATGTGATTTTCACTATTTTGATAATTTTGAAGAGCTACCATTTCTAAACTTATTGACGAATTTCGTTCATCTTTGAACTCATTTAAGCTTATTATCCAAAAAATATGTGTGGCAAATTTCATCTAGATCCGTCAAGAACTGTAGAATTGCGGCAACATCCCGCGTTGTATGACATATATCTATATAAATTTTTTAACTAACGTTATTTTTGAGTTTTAGTCTATTACACGGAAAAAAGTAAACTGTAATATTCACTCGGATTCCGGTTAGTTTTTATAGTTTCAAACAGTAAAGTGGACATTGGGGTGGCAAAAATGTAAATATTACAGAACTTAATGTAGAAAGTATAAAAGCCACAATTTATAATTTAATATCCAAAATAAGTAATTAGTAATTGTCACTATAGTAAATAACGACTCTTTTATCTTTAAAAATTACAGTTTCAAACAGTAAAAATTGCCATTTCAATATATAGTCCATATTATGAAGAGAAGGGGAACTCAGATGAAAGAGAAGGGGTCTCACTCTGGGAGAATTTAATATTTCAAACAGTAAAAATTATACTTTCAAAATATACATTTTACCAGTCTAAGCAAGTCAATAATTACAGTTTGATTTTTAGCGTTGCGTTTAAAATTTACCATTTTACTTTGTAAATATTGACGTTGCTTGTATTAGAAATTTACTAACTTTATTCTATACTTTTTACATATCATAACATTATTTTTTAGGTACGAAATGATAAATATTAAAGTCTGAATTCTTAATTATTATACTTTAACATTTTAGACATTTACATGGCGAATATTACTGTTTGAAATTGTATTTTCTTCCATGTAAAGAGTAAATTGTAAGATTTAAATTGTATATATTACAATGTGAATAGTAAAATCATGATTTTACTGTTTGAAGTGGTAATTTTTAGCAGTTGATCATTACTTATTATAAATCGACTGTTATTTATTACAGTTTACTTTTTTTCCGTGTAGTTAAGAGATATTACGACAAAATTCTGAGTAAATTCCGACATGAGGACCAATGCAAAAGATTGACTTCTATGAAATCTACCTAAAAATTAGACTATACTCTACGTATAAATAAACTCGGCGTATTTTGTGACATGTTTGGATTACGTATATATATAGTTCTTCGGAGTTACTCTTGAGAATCGTTACAAGGCAGCTAGACATTGAGTGAAGATACATTTCTATTCAGTATCGAAATAATCTGAAAGACTTTTTGGAGTATCGTATGTTTCGTTTTACAATCTTGATATCCAGAGAGTGACAACGAGAAAATCGTTTCTTCGCATACTGTTAGTACACACGTACACACATCATATATTTACTTACAAATACAGAAAATAAAATATAACATACTTAGTGCATATATAATACACGCGTTCATGTATTCTTCACTGTTATGATATGTATTTTACGTCAGACCTTATTCATGGAATGACTATATATCAAATATATAATATATACACCTATATAATCTACACAAATAAGAATATAAGACAACAGATATTTTATTGAAATCAAGTGTATTCAAATTGAAAGACTGTTCAATTTTCGATGAAACAGAAATCAAATAAAAATCTCACTCGAATAAAGTTTATTGGGTTTTATTGTTATTTTTATTTTTGTTTTAGTTTTTTTCTTTTTCTGTTAAATGTGTGTCATTTTACTCTTTGTAACCTTGCCTTTCATAATCGTGTTATATTACCGTGGACGACCTATATTCAAAAACCAAAAAGAGTCTTAGTGACCATGGATTTACACAGCATATACAACTCGCATTCACGAGACTAGAGTGTTGAATTCAATTGAATCACTTCGATAATCCAGTTTACGTTGCAAACAACCCTCACAATTAAATTAAAAACTCGGTGACTATGTATGTTTGTACGAGTGTTTATACTATATTTGGTATAAATTGAAATACAGGAAACGGAAATTAAATCTCCCGTCATGATTTTAATCATTTCTCTTTCAATACCCAACTTTGCTTGTTTCAAAAAAAAAAATGTTGGACCTATATACCTATTTCTCTTTATGTTTAATGTAGAAATATTAATTTTTAGGATAATATTTAGAAGTTGGAATTAATGGATAGGGCAATGTTTTTTTTAAATACAAGATATGCTTTATTAAGAATAAGGGATACACGTCTACTTACTAGCCTGGGTGGTGTTATAGATTAACTTACAACTACCTCTTTTAAAATTACTTGGGCCTCTCGGTCCCTTCTCGGCTCCTTCTCGGACATTACTTCATACTCTCTCTTTCCGTTTTTTCACTCTCTCACTCATACCTCACGTTACAACATTTCTTATTTTCTACAGTAACAGAAACTTACGAATATTTTGACATCTGCTGACAACATGTCAAACAGTCCCTGTTACCCGCCTAATCCTTAAATTTACAACCATACATCCTTTGATTTTACAATCTATTTAAAACTAACTAGTAAAAATAAGAAAACATTTTAAACTCTAATATTTGCCGTTACTACATTAATGTTTATGAATTTATAAAGATCAATCATTCTTTGATGATTTTTAATTTAAATATGCCATTAATATTCTAGCGAAATTTAGTGTGCTGATTTATTTTAAAATCAGATTTTATAACTCACAATTATGGTCATTAATGCATGCGCGCTAGTAAATTTTAATTATTCACGAGGTGTTATCGGAATCAGTGTTTAAAAAGCGGGAATTTACGCACTTGAGTAAAAAACATTTTTACAATTAACTTTTTCTAATTACGTTTAACATTCGGTCCACTAAAAGTTTATTGAAAAAAAAATTATCAGATTTTATTCCCGATTTTTTCTAAATTCTCAAAATTTTTAATTTCTTAGTAAACTCGAATCTGTGGTAATTATTTTAATTTCTTAAGAAAAATTTTTTGATATTGTCAATTTTCATATTAGGTCACATATTATATGCTAAATATACTGTAAAAAAATCAGAAACGAGTTTTTTTTAGTAAAATGAATTTTTGTTCAGCCGAAACAAATTTCATTTGCCAAATTATTATAGGAAATACTTCAATTTATCTGAAATTCATGTTTGTGAATGTTAAGAGGAAACACCACTGTGACGTTAAAAAAAAAAGGTGATTTTCTTGAATTTTTTTGACAGGGAAAATAAAAGAATTTGGAGATCGGATTTTTTTAATTTATTAAGGGTACATTAAAGATTATTACCCTAAATTCTTATTAAAAAATATTTAATTATTACAAAGTTATTAGCAATCTCGTAGAGCACTAGAGAAAATTTCCCCCTCCGTGGTCGGTTAGATAACTCAAAAACGGATCATCTGAAAATAACAACCCAAATTGCTTTTTATTAAGTAAAGATGTAGTTATCGTCGCACGTACGGAATTTTGAAAATTTCAATTTTCCAAAAAAAGGCGACTGATTAAAAATTTTCTTATTATTTGTACTATTTTTTCTATTTTAACCCGGCTAAAAAAATCTTTAAAATAAAAATTTTCAAAATTCCGGTCGTGCGACAATAACTATATTTTTACTGATTAAAAAGCAGTTTGGGTTTTTATTTTCAGATTATCCGTTTTTGAGTTATCAATCCGACCATGGAGGGGGGAAGTTTTTTCCAGTGCTCTACGAGATTGTTAATAACTTTGTAATAATTAAATATTTTTTAATAAAAATGTAGGGTAATAATCTTTAATGTACCTTTAATAAAATAAAAAAAAAACCCGATCTCCAAATTCTTTTATTTTCCCTGTCAAAAAAATTCAAGAAAATCACCTTTTTTTTTCGACTGTCACAGTGGTGTTCCCCCTTAATGATATTTTTCCAAAAAATTTGATTTTTTTTTAATCATGAACCGAAATCAATAAAGTTTTATCTATTATTAAGCCTTGTTAATAAATCCTGATGAAAAAAAAAATCAAATAAAATAACCAAATGAGTGTATTACTAGAATTGTGAACATATAATGTCTAAATGACGTAACGATGATGAGTATGGACGCTGGATAAGAGCTTTAAAGCACGACAATAATCTCCGGATGCCGGTTTCTACGTCGCTAGCTCGATTCATAGTACTCGTATTGATAGCATCTGTTGGCAGCTCTGATGCTTGTATATATTTAACAGGGTAAAAGACTAAACTCTTATATATTCTTAGAAGTATATCATGTATAAATGTATACAGATTAGGGTGTACCAGAAGATTCAATTAATTTAATTTTCGCAAATGATAGGTTTTTATAAACTATTGATTTTTTTTCATCTCCAGCGAAATTATTATTGTTGAGATAAAATTTTGTTTTTTTTCTGTGATTTGTTATTTTCAGTTTGGGTTTTTCAAGTGCATTATAACGCTGTAAAAAATTTTGGTGTAAAAATGGACAATGAAAAAACTGCACGGTATAAAATGACAGTGTAAAATTTTAATTTTGTGTTGTGTAAAGTAAATTATTGTATGCTATAAAATTTTCAAATAATTTACCATCTACAGAGAAACGAATATATTACTTGTGATTATTATCATGATTGTGAAATTAGGAGAAATCTTAGATTATAATAATAATAATAATAATAATAATAATAATAATAATAATAATAATAATAACATTCATAATAATATTAGATACATATATATACTCTTCTTCATGTAAGCTTTAATAACAATACCCTTATTTTACAGCAGTATCTCTAGACAGTCACACTGGTATCCGTTAGTTTGAAATGTGTCGCATTTGAAATTGTTGCGGCAATGCAATTATGATTTTCTCCTTTTTCATTGTCATCCTTTATACCCGACTATTCCCTTTACTCTTCCATACAGCATCTACTATCTACTATCTACATCAACTCCTACTTCTACTCCACTACGACTACTACCACCCTCTACTATTATATTAAAACCGCACGACTCAGCGACAAAATGAATATGCGTTTATAATTTACATCAAAACGATGTTATGGATGTCAAAGGAAAAAATTTGATATCCTTTAAAAATAAAATAAAACGGAAGTTTTTACTTGTATCATCTTGATATCACACAGTAGCAATTCTAGCAACGTTAAAAATTTTTGGAGTTAATTTATACTAGAAAAAATTTTTACTGTGCTTAGAGATGCTCTTGTTCTCTTGAGATCCAAGTTTTCACTCTAAAAGACATGCATTAATGATAAAGAAAGAAAACATACGTACAAGGTATGACACATGAGTTTTAAAATGTACATAGAGTTATGTAGAGAGAGAAAAATTAATCAAAGAAAGAGTTAAATGAGTCCCTCCATCAAATAAAAACAAATATTGTGCTAATAGTCGTAATAGAACTATTTAAATAAAAATAAAAATAATGATAATAATAATTTTCATTTCATACAATTATTCACTCAACGATTAATCATCGTTTACATCGTTAGTCTCTTTTAATCTCGTTACCTCTTGCTGACGTTCGATAAGACTTTTTTTTCGTTCTTTCATCCAATACACTTGTTCTTTTTTATCATCAGATCTCTTATTGAACTAGGTCAGTGTGTTCATTTCCTTCTTAAGTTTCTCTCGAGTCTTTTTTCAGTTTTATTTATTTAGCGATGTTTTTTTTTTTTTTGCTATTTATATCTTTTTTTTTTCTCATTTGGATGTTTTAAAACGAAGAAGATCATCTTCCCCGAGGCATTTGAAACTATAATTTCGCAATTCCTTTTGAATCACTTGGTGATACTTTCACTCGAGTTTATATAAACCATCAGTCTTAACTGATAAAAACAAGATTTCTTGTTGGATTATATATCCAGTGAGTACAATTTTTTTACAGCTGATCCATAATTCATCATACGACTCAATAGAATTTAATTAAAATTTATTACATCATAAACTTTTATTTATTTGTCTCTACTTATTTTTTAATTAATGTATTGTTGATGTTGATGTTGTATGTTAATATGCTGGCGGGTAATATAGGGTATATGTAGGGTACAGTAAATTGTTTTTTTATTCTTAAGCTTTTATTGAAAATGACTGAGTCATTTGGATTACATCTGCAGAATACCTGATGACGTAAATTCGCAGATACGTTATTCAGAACAAACACGGCCATTTTGGTTAGTATTGTCCGATCATGCCAGAAGCTATCTATTCAACTTAACTCACGTCTCAGTGTCTGTATCAGAGTGTCTTAAGAGATGAGTGTATTTGTATGTACATATATATGTCCTTGATTGTATACTACATGTATATATAATAACTTGGCGGTCAGAGATCTATGTACTCGGAATAGAGAAATTTGAAACTAAATTCTTGATTATTCAAGAATCACACGATCAGTGTGTGGTGTACGCTAACATCTGTGACACTTACTGCTATTCTACGTGAAACGTGACTCGGAACCTAGTGAGGGACCGAAATTTTGCGAGCGTGTAATCTCGTGATAGATGGTATTTTATCAGGGTTACTTTTTTTTTTTTTCATTTTTCCGAGTTGCCTAAGTGAATTCAGTCGGAACAAATTTTATTGAACATCCATTCTATCAGTTTTAAATCTAATCTTTTTTTGAATTAATCAACTGAGCCTCTTCATTTTTTTTTTTTTTTTTAGATAAAGAACATAACATTTTTTTTCTGTAAATAAAGTAAGCATCTACATTATTTATGTAGAATACGGTTTCTTAAAAGTTTATATAAGAAGAAAACTTTGCTCAATTTTCGGTGTTTGCCTGATAATATAAGATAACAAGTACCAAATTACTATGATTACTCGTTAAAAAAATTTCTTATACGGCCTAACATGTCGATATAATTTTTGTATCAGAACATATCAAGCTATGTCAGGACATATATAGTTATTGCAAGCGTGTTGTTGCCATATATGGCCTAACATGCCTTGATATAGACAATTTTCATATCAGGACACATATGTTTATATCAAAACATCATAGATGCATATATCTATACATATAAAAGAGATTTTTAGGTATATACACAGAGAAAAAAAAAACAGCACTGATTACTATTTTATACAGTGATCAGTAGTGTTTTGGAAGAAAAAGTGGTTAAAATGCTTGAGACAGTAGAGAACGCGATATAAAAACTATTGGCTACTTTCTGCACATTACTGAGTCGTGCGCTGGCATTAACCAGTCGTGTCTCACTCTCTACTGTCTATGAATACTTTTCTAATATTTGGATGAAACAGTAACCATTGATGTTTTATTTTCTCCGTGTAGTTATTCATCACGATATCTCTGGAACTATATATCTTATACATTTTTTAAAAAATATCGTAAAAAATTAGAAAACCCAAAAATGTACGCTCTATGGCATTCAATCAATTTTAGTTTTCAAATAAATAGAAAAAAAAATACATGTTTTTATTCATAACACCACTACAACTCTTCTCAGGAATTTAATAAAAGTAAAAAAAGATTTCAGTGTATCCATACGGAAAACACCGCATTTTTCTCTTAAATTTCAAGTCTGTAGCTCTTATGGAGAACAAACGTGTGTATTTTCTTTCATGACGCTTCCGCTACCCTCTTTGGAGATTGATATACGCACTTTGTCCTTATCACTGTTATAATTCAGAAACTTTTGCAGACGTACACATCACCAAACTCATAAAAGTTTTATCACATTTGTATAAATGGTTTAGAAATGCATACAAAACAAACGTTTATTTTTATATATAAAGACTTACTAACCGGGCACTGGGCATCCGACCAACTATTATTCGCCATTAAACTTACTTGAACTAAAATTGAGTCATTATATTACTAAAATTAAAATTCATGAGGATTTTACGCAATTCTCACATCAACTTTTTAATTTTAACTAAAATATGCTAATTTAATTAAATCATCTAAATTAATTCAATGGTTGATCTAAACAAGCTCAAAAAAATGATGGTGGTTTTGTTATGAATTTAAATTTTTAAGCTAATCGATCAGTTTACGATAATAAAATTCTTTACAAACTTTTTGACCGTCTTTTGTGGATATATATGCTACATTACTCGGCATATAGTGACAATAGTCAACAAAACGACAATAATAATGGCGACATGATGTAATACGTCATCGGTTTTGGCATTAATAGATTTACTGAACATGAACGAGAAGGTTTTCAATAGGCTCTTATTCTTCTCAATTTCGAAGCATACGAAAAAAGACTTTCAATTCATCGTTTTTCGTGACACACCATGTCTACACACATAATTCGAAGTGACTGAAGGATATCAATGATAATTCAATTTCAAATTTATTTTTATACAATGAAAAAAAAGTGTTATTAATTAAATTAAATTAAATTTTGTGTCAGATGATGTTTTTTTTTTTTTTTTTTAAATAAGAGATAATCAATCGGATACAGAATTTAAATCACTTTTCTTTCCACATATTCAATATGCCAAGTAATTTCTAAAAAATGTACTGAGACTAAAACTCTGCTGATTTAAGTAAAATATTATTGATCAGTTAAAAATTGATTCGTTTTTGGGATCGATTGGTAAAGCCGTTAAAAAATTATTTCAAAAAACAGTTTTTCAAATTTTTTATTTTTGAGATTTCTCAATATCTACTGATCCGAATCAAGTCAGGGAAACTTCCTGTGACCTTAAAATGTCGAGATCTGATAAAAACTTGATTTTTGCAAAACGGGGTGAAAACAATAACTTCCTGACTTTTTAAAATCTTTGTTTTTCTTCCCGAGAAGTTAAAAAAAAAAACTAAAAAACTGTTTTAGGCTATTCCTGAAACTTCCCGCTATATTCGAGTCCAAAACGATAAAAAAATATTCAATCGTTCAGTTGTCGTACTGGTGAAAAATCTTAATATTTTTTTCAAAACATCTCTAGTTAAACCCCGATCACTCGTTTGCTTTATTGCACGCTTCATAGCGCGAAGCGTGTGAGGTTGTGCTTTACACCCGACTCGCCAATGTCAAGCAATAGACATAATCTTCAAATGCCTCTATTACAACCATATTACACTTATACAATAATATAAGTAGATCAACACCGAGAAAATTAAACCATCTTATACTTCTTGAAATCATTTCATGTTGCTATTTTGAAAAAAAAAAAAAAAGTTTCGAAAACAATTTTACGTGGACGTTCTGATGTTACCAGCTGACTTTGTATGTACCAAAGATTACTCCCAGTAACAAATTGATATTTCGAGATTATTAGTTTAAAAATTCGACGAACTTGTGCCGTATTTTATATTAGTAACCTAGTTTACGTATTTTTTTTTAAATTAAATTTTTATTGAAATTCACCATGATACGCACGTTCAAAAATAAACGAACTTTTCTTATTGTTCTTTCTCTCACGTGAAAACAATAGTGCTACTTAGCCAAGCTAGATTTTTTTAGACTGCGTGCGCATATGACAAGAAAAACGGGTGCTGATGATTGAAAAAAAAAAAAATAAATAAAAAATACTTTGTCGGAAATTACTTATTTTTTTTTTCTTAAATTAATTACACAATTTACTTTTTTCTTAAAAAATGAATGAGCGCTATGACGAGTGCACTTTTGGACTTTCCAATTTTTTTTTTCTTCTATTGAAAATTCTCCTTCTATTTAATGAGTTCTGATAAAAAAATTCCTTTGAATGCAAACAAGTACTCACTCTGAGTTTTTCCTTTCAAATAAAATTAGACTTGAATTCTAACATTTGACATATAGACGGAAAAAAATTATAGCTTTATACATTTTTTTTATCATTGAGATCGTAATACTCGAAAATCGTGCTTCCATTTTAGTGAAAAGCAGGTACTGAAAAATTCATGAATCCACAGTTATCCATAAAATTTGTATTCTAATACTCAGCATAAGAGCATTCGATTTTAAGATTTTATTCGCTGTATAATATAATCTCACACTTAATACTTGAGTACAATCAGCAACCCAATCGAATATTGTAAGAATTATTTTAGCTCTCGACACTATTTTATGAGTTTTCTTTGTTTGCTGACAATTGTTCAAGTAGAAAGGAAAAAAATAAAAATAAAAATAAAAACAAAAATAGAAGTACGGTTAAAAGGAAATAAAGAGAACGACCTCACTGAGCATCTCTTAAGTTCAATTATGTGCAAGGAAGAGGAAATAATAAGGAAAGTCATCAGGTAAAGAAGAGCTCTACGACTACTGTGGCTTATTACATTCATTACATATATTTGCTTCAATGAAACAAAGATGTTTGTTTAATAAAACGATCCTTATCATTCCAATGAACCAACTATTTTTTCGTTCAACAAAAAAAAAATCTATTTTATTGGAAATTTAAGAAATATGTTCAAATTTATTAAAATTATTCTTTTTTTTTCTCTAACATCAAATATTCTCTTATTCTAAATTTAATTTATCGGTTCACTTTATTTTCTTAACTCACATAAATTTATGCAACTGCCAAGTCTTATCATGGAAAAAGTCAATATTAATTTTTTTTCTACTACTTTGTCTCTGATTTCAAAAAGCTATCGTTTTCGTGAAATTGAGAATTTTATTATAATGAAAATAAATTTCTGGAAAAATTTAAAAGAACCCATAAATTGCAAAAATTTTGTATTCGTTCAAGAAAGGCTGTACTTTAGTGAGCTTAACTATACCAGAAAATTGAACGCGCTTTGCGCGCTTCTTTTAAAATGTTTATTATCGACAATTTAATCGATCAATATTTTTACAAATTTTACTCATTAATATTTAACCGTTGCTAAGGTAATCATTGTCATAGTAACCGTTAATATGGTAATCATTGTCGTAGTAACCCTTGCTATGATAACCGTTGCCATAATAATCGTTGCTATATTAACCGTTGTCATGGTAACCGTTGCTAAAGTGGTCACCATAGCAACGAAAAGCGACAAAAATGAAATCGTCACATCAATTTTTTAATAAAGGATAGAATTCAAATTTGTGTGCGCAAGCGCACGCCTGAGTTTAGAGTTTGTATATATTTTCATGCTTATGATATATTCGACCAATAAATTCGACCAATCACGTTACGAAAATTTTGCTTACATGATATATTTTAATATTTTTCATCTAAATTATGAGAGTTGATTCGTAACTTCTAAAACCTGTAAAACCAGGAAATCATAAATTTTTTAGGATTATCACTGACTTTTTAATTTAATCGAATTAGTTTATTATAAATTTGTTGAAACTTTTTCTATGGAAAAACATTACCTTTTCATTCTTCTTTTATGCTGCAATTATCTCACATTTGGTGAAGTCTATCTTTTTCAAATTTTTAACAGCATGCTTATCATACATCTTACTATATGTATTCCAAACTTTATAATTTTCACTAATTTAAATAAAGGCATTGAATAATATGGGATAGTTACCATTTACTTGTTCCACGAAGATATCGGACAAATTTTGAAATTGCCGTATCGGTAACTTTTTTTTTATCATTCCACTTGCGATGGACATCATAAAAAAAAATTAATATTTATATAATTGCTGAAATTTTGTCATATTTTGATAAACTCGGGCTTGAGCAAATTCTTTAAATAAATTTTTAAGGTTCGTTAGATTGATTTTAACATATTTTGCTAATTTTTAAACTTAGCAATTGAAAATTCTTGTACCCACACATATTCATTAAAAAATACCACTGAAAAATACATATGACTACATGTACGCGAAAATGACTTAAAAGACTATGCAAATAAATTTTGAAATCAAAGTCGAGTATGTATATGAATCTCTGTTCTATAAATTTGTAATTAGTAATTATAATTACAAGTTACAGAGTAAAAGTAAAGAACGAATAGATGAAATATGAAGATTAAACGAGTTTAAGCACTAATTAAAAAGTCAAGTGAATATAATTAGAAATGAATAAGTATAATGACAAAGTTTTCCATAATACTCCTGTATTTGCTAGGGTCTCTCTGTTTCTCTTTCGAAAACTCTGTTACAGTTAGACCCGCTTTTGGTTTCTCCCCAGTGAGTAGTTCTTCCGCCCATCTCGGATGATCTTCCGCCAGGATTTTACGACCTCCGACAACTGTTACGGCGCGTTCTATCCAACTTCGCGAATCATTGAGTTACTAGGCATCAACACTCTCAACTTTCTTCCATACTAGCACACTTCACTTGTAAAATATATTTATCTACAACCATACACATAGATTTACAAACAACAAAATATAAATGTCTTGTTGTACTTGTAAGTTGGTGTTTGTTTATTTTTCAATGTATGTACTTAGGTCCGTTGAAAATTTACTTTTCCGGTGTAATATAACAGAGAAGTTTGATGAAAGCATTCTATCAAAAGTTTCCGGCAACCGCTGAGTCGTTAGTGGTTTATACAAAATTGATTTAACTGAATTCTACCATCAATTTATTTACTCTCTATAAATAAGACAATTTAATTAAAATGATGATTATCATTAAAATTTAATAAGCGAAGCTATGTAGGTAAAAATAATGAGATTGTTTTATAATTTGAAATGAATTTTTAATTTTTAATAGGGTTACTAAAATGTTCGTGTAAAAATATCGAAGAACATAAAGCCGTGGGGCTTTACTTGTAGACACATATATATATATATTAGCCAGTGAGATAACTCGGTTAGTTAATAAAAAAAGCGGCAGAGAGCCGGAAGACTAATGCATTTTAAATGAAAAGTTGGGCGGATGCATCTAGACGTAGAAGTAGGATGAGATACCACCGCAGTGAGCTCGGATATAACTAAACTTCGTTTGTACTACCTACTAACTTTGGTTATCTTCATCGATTCATTGCTTTTACAATTTTCAGACTAGACTTGAGACTGTCTATTATACTAAAATCGTTTATCAACTACAGATATACTTTTTCGATAAATGTATCGTCAATATCTAGAGATACGTATCTTTTTTCGTACTCCCCATTTACAAACGCAAAACAATTGTATTTTATTATCTTTCAACGTAAGAATTTTTGATACGGTCATAAAATAAAATTTGATTTGTCCGCAAATCACCCATACAAAGTTGCCGTTAATGGAAACAATCCCAACCATCGGCCGATATCTGGCAGCCAACGATTGGCCAGTTATAGGGATATGTCAACGGGCCAACTTGGTTAAACGCTGGTCGCCGTTTATTGCGGACAGTAATGTTCTGCAATTAATAGCCATTTATTGCCCAAAGTCTGACTGTTATTGACCAATTTGTTATTTTATAATAACACAAATTTGAGTTTTCGGAGATACATTACGCGAAATATAATATTTAAAAAATGAAAAAAGATATTGTAATGTTTATTTAAGATTATTATTGATCCCAATAGAAGTTATATATAAACTTATGTAAATAAATAAAAAAAAATATATAAACTTTTATACAAGATTATCGTAGATCTAAACAAAAATAATGAGTAAATAAAACAAGACAATAAAAATTTTAACTATGATTTCGAAGTTTGACTTGAGAAAAGGATGGCATAATTTTTGAAACAAACATATAACTATTGGAAGGATCAACTATCCCTTATTAGAAAAAGAGATTTAAAAAGATTAAAATTATTTGAAAAAATTGAAAAAGATTTGATTTTTACTACTACATAGATATACACTTTACATTGAGGTAATCTTTTTGAATCTCTTTTTCTAATAAGGGATTAGCCTAAATAGGTTTGGTGCAAATTAAATTTAGAATAAAAAAAAATAATCGTCTTCAGACATTTAAAAACTTTATACAAAAATCGACAAAATATAGTACTAATAAATTTCATAATCTGTATATGCAGTAATAAAATATATTTCAATCATTCAAATAGCTAAGTTGAATTTTTCAGTTAGATTCCAGCATGCAGCGCAGCCGGTAATGATCGAGACTTTCACGCAGACGAAACCTGGTTCGATTCTCACTTCAACTTAACCTTTAAAATTTTTTCAAAATATCCGACTAGGATCGATGCTCCTGTGCTACATCTTCTACTACTTGACTTCATAACGCCAATACGATTATAGGAATCAAAAATTCTACGGCATATCGGCTAAATTTTTTTTTTTTTTTTTTTTTTTCATTTTAACATACTCAGCCGATGATCAGCCATTAACGGCCCGATAACTTTTTTTACAATCGGCCGATAATCAACTGCTGTTAATGGGCCGTTGTTATCATTTGGACATTCAGCCGTCCGTGGGCCATTAAAAGTCGCCAATCAGTATCTTTCGCCCATCGATGGGCCATCCGAGGGCCGGTTTTCGAACTTTGTATGGGCACCTGAAATAATCTGATATGTCTACACAGAAAAAAAAATGTTCTTGAATCAAGTATATATTTTTGAAGAACTTGATCTTTTTGATTTGAGTAGAAAAATTCTTGAACTAATAAATTTCTCTTAATTTAAGGAAATTTTACTCAATTCAATAATTTTTTGTCTCGATTCAAGACAATTATCCTCTTCAAGATTATTTTCTTGGTTCAAAAATTTTTCTCTCGAATCAAATTAATTTTTTTTTTCAGTATATATAATTTCTAGATGTCTATGTGTCTTGATATATCCGGTATGATATAAGTTTATATTATTCAATAGACGCTTATTATGCCTAATAGGGTGTGCCAAAATATAACTTCTGTGAGAAACCTTTTAAAATTAAAATTTTGAGTTCCGCTTTTAACACAGGAGCTGTGTTTAGGCATTTTCTGAGATATTTTGGGGTGAGAGGATTTATTTGATTTTCATAGAATTTTTAACAGGAGATTCAATGAGGCACTTCCGACCAAATTTTGAATCTTCAGCGGAAGTGCCCAAACTAAGCTTCTGTTAAAAAATTCCATGAAAATCAAATTTATCTTCTCACCCCAAAATATCTCAGAAAACGCCCAAACGCAGCCCCTGTTGAAAGCGAAACTCAAAATTTTAATTTTAAAAGGTTTCTCACGGAAGTTACATTTTTGCACACTCTAATGCCTAATATGATTCGTCGACCAAAAAGTGTGCTGAAAATCTTCGACAGAAATTATTCGGCATATTTTAACAAAATCATCCACTTCTGGTACTTCGATCTGATTCGGATGAATTAAATGAGATATTGTAACAATAATTTGTAAGATAATTACAAGAAAAATCAATTGAAATATTGACAGCATATACTCAAAAATGGTAGATCTGGTACTTGAAAATGATTATTATTTTATTAAAAATACTACCGATTCATTGAGAAAACACGGTGAAGAAATAATTCTGTTGACTGTATTTAAGTTTTCCACAGCTTTAAATACGGTTTAAATTAAAACTATTTTTATTTATGGTTGTGTTTTATTGTTTTCTATTCCGGTATAACAAAAACATAGGTAAAATTAGACGTGTTTTAATATAAGTGTACAATATTTATATAGCTTTTAATTGAACAAATAAAAATTAAATGCTGTTCATTAGAAAGCGTAATAATTGAGAACGGCTGGACTGAATTAGGTATTTTATTTTTTTCGAAATGGATGTGATAATGCTACTGTTTTTTTTTTTTTTTTTTTTTTTTTAATTAAAAAAGTTGCCTGGAAAATTCGTAAAGTCGAGAAAAACTGAAAGATTTTTTCCATGAAATGTTTGCATCAAGTTTATACTATCAATTGAAAACCATCACTCATCACTCATGACTTAAACAATGAAAACAAGTAATTATTCATTGGTTTTGTTTGTTAATATTTTTTTTAAATTATGGCGGAAAGTTGAAAAATTCTGACAAACTGCAAAAATCAAAATTTATGCATTATTTACTTTCAAATAAAATAAAAATCTGATAATTTGGAAAAAAAATTGTCAACACAGTCCAATCTAAATCAGACTGCAATTATGATCGCTCAGATTTTTATTTCTTCGCGATATCAAATAATGTGATGATCGAATGGCTAATGATTCAGTGCAAACTCCACCAATGCATCAAATTCTCTAGAATAAAATGTCAGAAATTTTAATATAGTAAACTGTGTAGAAGTGTTTCAATCATAGGATTGATGCAGAAATTAAACCTAATCTTTAAAAACTAAATATACTACTGGAAAAAATTCCACTACTGGAAAAAATTAAGGGATCGAAAAAAAATTCCAAGTTTTTGGGCAATTTTTAACAAGCCGTAACTTCGAGAGAATTGATCGTACAGAAAATCCAAAAAAAAAAAAAAAGGAAATTGTAGCTCCACTCTCTTAAATCGAAATAGTGACTATAGTGACTATTCACTATTTTTGCAGTGCAGAGTAGATCACTAATTCAAATAGTGGTATACTTTTCACTACTAAATAGTGAATAGTCACTATTTCATAAGCGACAGTCACTATTTCGATTTAAGAGAGCAAGTGCCTAGTTTTTGTCTTGTAGTTTACAACTTTAAACTAAAATTTAGTAGCCTCCGCGATTTATGAGTGGTCTTAGAAAAACCAGCAATCAAAAAATTTTCGAAATTTTTTTAGTTATTATTTTTGGTCTACGGGCGTTGAAAAAATTTTCTTTGCTTAACCACTGTAAAGATCGGATACTTTGTTCATTTAGCTTCAATTTCTTTTTTTATTCACCTTGATACGTCCACTTCTCGCCGAGATATCGATTTTCAAATGGAAAAGGATCTTCTTGTCTTTGATTATCGATATCTCAGGAACCAATAATCGCACAGAAAGTTAAAGGTGGGTTTCAAGAATTTGAACAAATTCTCTTTAACTACTAGCGATTGCTTTTTCGAAAAAAATAATTTTTTCTTTCTGTCACATGAATTTGAAAATGCAACAAAAAAAGGCTTTTAATGGTTTTTTGAAAAATCAAGCGCTGGATTGAAAATATTGAGGAAACCAGAAAATTGTTTGGCCTTCACATGTCGAGAGCAGAGCTTTCGCGTTACAAGGTATGCAGAAAAAACGAAATTTTCAATATAATTTCAAACAATTTACTGTTCAAAATAAGATAAAACTATCGGCAACTAAATTTCTTTGGATTTAATCAAGATTGGGCGTGGATCTATTAAGATTTTTTTTACGTGTAAACAGACACGTCTAATTATCAATTGTTTCAGTTATAACTATCATGATTAGAAATATTTACCATACTTTGACAACCGAATAATCTACGAAATATTCTTTCGTCAAACCACAACAAAGTTTCCTTTTATTCATAATTAAGTATATAATGTATGAAAAGAACATTCTCATAAATTATTAAGCTAATTCTTGATAGTGGTAAGTTCAACGTTTTATAATAAAGTTACATTGTTATAAACTGCACAGAAGTTAATATAGCAAATCTGGTTAGCGCTATTTATAGAGCAGTAACGGAATTGTGTTCATTTCAAGATGCATAAAGGGTCTACATAGCTTAGCTCCTAAGTCAATGCCAAGTTACGCTTGCATCTAACGTCACTTGTGGTTACTCATTGCACTACTTACCTATTTCCTCATGCACACGTATAATTTCCGGATTAAATGTGAGTTAATATACTAACATCCAATTAAATTCCACAAACAACGCGTTAATAATAGTAATTGCCAGCAATTGATGTACCGGAGGTTCACATATCCCCAAAAACTTTCAATTTGATAATTAATTATATAATAAATTACAAGTAAAATCATAATTTTGTGGATTTGTGGACTATGAAATTTTAATTAAATTTCCAAGGTATGGAGAATATTAAATTAAAATTAAAAACAATAGTGAACTGTAACTAATTTTCGGACTAAATTCTTCGGTTTTTGTTTTTTTTTTCTTTTTTAATTAAATAAACTGAATAAAAAGGAAAAAAAATTATTCAATTAAAAAAGACAAAATTCACCTATAAATTATAAAATTAAAAAAAAGATGTATCAATATTGCATTTCTCACGTGCTAAGGTGCGCTGTACTGAAGCCTAAAAATAAAAAATTTTTTATTTCAACTGATAATTTTGTTTTAACTTAATTATATACGTTTAAACAGTAACAGAACGCATACCTCAGGTGATATATTTGTGTAAATAGAGTTCTTTATAGGGTTGACAGGCGCATGCGTTTCTATCATTTATAATGAAATTGTCACAACGCGTGAAAGCGTTCAGCTCGCGAGATCATTCCTGTTTGGGGGAAATTGCAAACAAGCTTATAAAAATAAATAAATGGTGGAGGAAGTTAATTTTGTTAGATGAATTAATTCATGAAAGTATTGAATTTTTTATTTTAATTTTTTTTCTCCTATAAGGAAAGCGTTTTAATTTTAATTGATTTTTAATGATTTGAAATGACTAAAAAATTGAAAAAAATTTCATAAGTTTTTAATTAAAAGTTGGATAAATAAGTATTAATTTGATTATTTGGTTGTGGTATGAGCGTTTGAAGCATACACAACTCAATTGACCAAACTTTTTTATTTTTTCGCTCTGAAAATCAGCTTTTTTTTTTTTTTTTTTTTTTTATCAAAAATTAGGGAGTTACTGGTCTTACCCTAATTTTCGAAAATTGAGTTTTCATATTTATTTATTAAGGATATTTATTAACATATTTAAATTTGTACATCAGTTCTTGCAATTTCATGATTGTAAGTGCTATCATACTAATTGTAATTACTATCGTAATTAAATGTATTATAATACGTTTACAATTCCTCGCGAGTTTTGCTCAATTGTATCAAATATTGTTTGTTATTATGAATTTATATAACTTTTACATGTTTTTTTAGTTATTGTTTTATCTTCTTAGGAAAAAATTTTTTTTTTATTAAAAAAACCTAAATAATTCTCATAAGATCTCAAAGTTCTCATAAGATCTCAGCATTTTAAGGTCTTAAATAGCTACTCTGACTATTCCTGGGAGAATTTCACTATCTCTGTATGTATGTATGTATGTGAGTGTGGGGCAGAGGGAGGGCTTGTAGGGTGTACTCCTCTCATAACTTTTGGATGGTTTGACTGATACAAACTCAATTAGCGACATTCCAAAAGATTTTATCGAAAATCACATTACAAGTGACATTAAAATTCAAGACAAAGACCTATCAATTTTTCCATGACCTTGAGCTTAAGGAGAGCTTGATACCTGGTACTATACTGAGTAAAATTTAAGTCCTTAAAATTGGTATAATTTGCAGTACTCTTAATTTAAACTTAGTCTGGCATTTATTTTAAATTCCTTGCTTACTCCTATTTCATTTCATTTTCACTGATTGTAAATAGTTGATTACTTTTTCTAAAATTTTTTGTTTACACTGTTCTATTAACCTCATTTCTAATTTAAATATTGTTAATATGTCTATGTAGACCTGTTTATACTCTTACAAGTACTTTATATTACTCTTTTTTCAAATCAAATAAATAAATAAATAAGACTGCATTTTAAGAGTAATTTATTTTAGAATCACAGGTGATACAAAAATTGTAAAAATATAATTAATTCTTACAAACTGTTAGGCTTTCTATAAATTAGTCGAAGTATTAATTAATAATTAATCTAAAAATTCTATACTCGAACGTTTTTAGGATTAAAATTAATCATGAATATGCTCAAAAAAAAAAAACTACAGATTTACTCTGTACGCGATGTTTTATTTTTTTATTCTGATACTCCGAATGGTAGGAGTAAGAATTCATGCTGGATTATTCCAGATTTTTCAGTGTGTCGAAGTAAAATATTAAATAAATGGGATTATAACAAAAAGGAACAAACAAAGTTTTCCATAAGAAAGTACTAAAGTTTTCAATAAGAAACAAAAAAAATAAAGATTATTTAAAGTTTGATATAAATAAATAAATTTATAAAAACAAATAAACTTCAACATGTACTTGAATAAATAACTTTATATGCTTTTGATAATTTATACAAGTTTTATTGTTCAAGAGATTTAATAGAAAACAAGTATGAAAACGACAAATCTTCAAGTGTTCTTTGTTGGCAACAAAGTAGTACAACACCCGCATAAGTCAGACACTCAAGACTTAAAACTACAACGCTTTTGTTTAGAGCTTTTCCTTCATAGGTATCAAAATCCTCAACTATCTTACATTAGCCTTTGTCAAGTGCCTATCTTTAACCTTTAACCTGAGTAGCTTTCAATTTTGTCTAAAGCTATCATGAAATAATAATAATAGCTCTTATTATCTTGAACATTAATTACCGTAGCAATAAAAGAGAATATAAAGTTTAATTTGCGAAAAGTTTCCTTTCGATTCCCCTTCAGGATAGCTTGCTACTTTTTTTTTTTTTTTTCCAATTATTTTTGAAGACTTTTGAACGTGATGTGATGAGTTTTAGTACATGAACTATAAAGTTGTCTGTTATTGAGAGTTGAGAAACAGAAATGTACAACTTTTATTTATTAAGTGTTCTTAACCATCGTGTACACACACTCATGACCTTCTTAATGACACTGTAGCGTCAGTGCGTGATCAAATGTGTTGCCAGACACGGAGCATAATGTACGTAAGAGTTATAACCTGTGTATTTATTTTTTTTTTTGTACTTTTCATTACGTCATTTCTATAATTAATTTTATTTATTCTTCAAAGTTTTTAATTAATAATTAGTTAAAGTATCATTACTATTTTAAAGGGAAGAAATAAATTAATCCTCATTAAAAATTCGTTAAGATAAAAGTAATGATAGTAATAATAATAGTTTACCCAATACCTTTTAATTCGTCTTTTTAATTAGAGGGACTTAGTTACGCGTATATAGTTACAGTAATTATCTAATTATAACTGACTCAACATTCAAAAGTTTTGAGTTGACAAAATTTTTTCGGTCCGAAGAAAAATTTCTTGAATCAAATCATTCATTTTTTCTGTGTAACAATCGATAATAAATTTTTTTCGTTCGTTTTCGAAGAAACCTAATTATTTTCGATTCATTTTTTTTTTTGTATTATTTGTTTCTTATAATAATCTCGGAGGTTTTTTGAATGTCCTCAACAATTTATAGAATTATATTATAAGGAATGTTGAACTATGTATTAATCATTACTGGTAACTTGTATATACATTTATCATTTGCTTATAGTTTGGAAATCGATCATGGAATACTTGTGAACATATACCATGTCATGATTATTAATTAATACATTATTATTACCTTGATACTATGTTATAAAGCTACATAATATGATGTTTACAATTTTTTGTTTCCATTGTAAAACTATGTATTATAATTTTATCTATAATATATTATTATTTATACTATTATTATTTAGTTACATGCACGGAAAGAACAAGATGACACTGGATATCATCCCAGATTATACTCAGTGCTATCTGTTGTGAAAAGAATTTTCAGATAGTAGCTAGTATAATCCAGATTATACTGAGTAATATCTAGATTATACTCATTGTAATCTGGATTATACTAGCTACTGTCTGAAATTTTTTTTTACTCAGTATAATCTGGGATGATATCCAGTGTCATTTTGTTCTTTCCGTGTGTGCTACTCAGAATTATGAATTGTATCTTTGTGTAACCTTGTAATTGGCCCTGTGCTGCTAGGTTATCAATAAAAAAATAAAATAAGCTTAATTTAACATAAAATTAGGGAAGAGAAAATTAGAGAAGCTGTAATAGATTTCAAAATTTTTAATAGAAAAAAATTAAACTAGTCTGAAATGGTAATCATCGAGAAATTTTTTTTACTTCTCCGAAAATAACAGTGATACCATTTAAACCTTTTTTTTTTTTTTTAAATACTTTTAAAAACAAAAAATTAAAAGAAAAATTGTCCCGATAAATCAATTATCGAGCGAGTTACAGCTGAATCAAAAATTAAAAACCATTTTTATTGAATAATTCGTAATTTTTTTGGGGTTGAATAAGAAGATTCAAAAATTTTTTGCAGAAAGTCCCGGTAGGGTTTTTGAAACTGAAGAAAAACTGTAGGGGTTTGGGTCCCAATGTAATCGATTTGGCGTGTAATGCACCTTATAATTTTTAGTATCGTATAAATTTAAAATCCCATACAAAAAAAATTCTGATTCAACATGAATTTAATATTTAAATTCATATTTTGACAGAAATATGAATTAGTTTTGAGATCAATCTAAATTTGAAATTGATTTGTAGACAAAAATTAGCACGCCTGTAGAACTTACGATCCTGCTTCAGAATTTTATTAAAGACTTAAGAATACTTTATGTTCAAAATTTTTCCTAAATATTACTAAATTCATTCTGAATCAGAATTTTTTTCGCACGGGATGATTCTATTTCTATGTAACATTAAACATAGATCCGCTAAATTTTTTCATTCATAAGACAATTATATTACGTGTCTCGTTCTCGATGATAGTACTATGTAGTCATGCTTGTCATGCTTTAATCCACAACGTTTAACGCTTAAATTTAATCAAATTTGGCGCGCTACGCCATATTCCTCGACCTGCGCCCTCTGTATTTCATATTGTTTTGTTGTGCTAAAGCATCAACACGTTTTTTGCAATTACTAAAGCATTTTTCTTTAAAATAAATAATTTTGCATAATTAATTAATATAAATATCAATTAAAATACTCGACATGGGAAAGCGATCAAGATCTCGATCCCGTTTCCGGGAATCTAGGCGTAAAAAAGATGACAAATGGGTTAAGATGCAAGAGCAGATGGATAACCTAACAAAAATTGTTGAATCGTTGGTAAATGTTCAAAAAGAACAGAATTTACCAAAAAATCCGCCTGAGAAGCCAATCACTACAGACGTAATACAAGGTAAGAAAAATAATACCGATTTAGTTAATATTAAAAATATCTACTTTCCATACGAAAGTAGAGAGGTGAATACCCACACGGTGCCACCAGGTCCATACGACTGTAATTAAATGTGATTAAGTTCAATAAGAACGTATTTATCACAATTGCACAATAAGTGCTAAATAGTAATTTTTTATTTAAATAATAATAAAAAATTTGTCCTTTTTTGTTATTCTTAGAGACAGAAAGCTCAAAAGAGAATAACCCTAACAAAAATAATGTCAGCGAGACAGCAAACTCTGGACAGACAAAAAATAATGAAAAAGCTGATCTGGAAACAGACAAGGATGGTGTTTTAAAGGTTTTAGGATTAGACCTGGATGATTCTAAATTTAAGAATGTGAAATATCATCCAGAACTGAAAAATACTTTGCTTAAGTGGAAGAGCGAGGGCCTTCCGGAAAAGAACAAGAAAGAAATTTTGGAGGCATACAATAGGAAGGGTGAATTTTTCACCGAAGCCCCCAAAATAAACCTGGAAATAGTCCCGTTGCTGACAGACATAGCAAAGAAGAGAGATCAGCATTTTGCAGAGACCCAGAATTGTGTGGGCACCGCAATAGCTGCTCTGGGTGCAGCAGTCTCTTTACTTCTGGATCAACCTGAGGAAGGTATAGATGAGGATGCATTGACAGATTATATAAGTCATGCAGGTCAAATCCTCACGGACGTTTTCTATCAGCAATCTGTGGCAAGAAAGTCATTTGTCACGCCACAATTAAATAAGAATATTAAGCCAATGGTTGACACTATGTTGTCAGACGAATGGTTATATTGTAATGATCTTAAAGACAAGGTCAAGGACATCAAAGATATAGAAAAAGCTTACGCAGACATAAAGGAGAAGCCGGCTACAAAAGTATTATCAAAGTTCCGAAGCCAGGGAAATGCGAGACGCCCACCGGCGGATTATCGCGCGGTGGGCCAAAACCAGAGATACAAATCCTTGAAGTTCAAGACAAAGTCATCCAGGACGTACCCACGAGAATCCAAGCCAGCGGCTCGGACGACGAGCCAGTCGTCATCCAGGAGATAGACAAGGTAAAAAAAATAGCAGGCAGACTGCGACACTTTGAGGCCAGGTGGAAAGAAATTACTTCAGACAAATTTGTCTTAAGTGCTATCAGTGGCTACAAAATTCCTTTCATACAAACACCGTCTCAAAGTTATTTCCAGAGAGAAAGAATTTTTTCTGTCGAAGAGATAAAAAAAATTCAAATAGAAATAAATAAACTCTTAGGTAAAGGCGCAATCGAGGAGTGTCAAGAGTGTGATGATTAGTTCATCTCCCCTTATTTCTTGGTGTCAAAACCAGACGGGTCAAATCGTTTCATACTCAATCTCAAAGAATTAAATACATTTATCGATCCTCCGCATTTTAAACTGGAGGATATAAGAGTAGCTCACGGGTTAGTTTCGACAGGAAATTATTTAGGGAGTATAGATCTCCAGGATGCTTATTTCCTGGTACCAATTCATAAAGATTATAAAAAATTCTTAAGATTCAGATTTAAGAATAAGTTGTACCAATTTTTATGCCTTCCCTTTGGTTAATGTACGAGTCCGTTTGTATTTACTAAGATAACGAAGCCCGTAGTCCATATTTTGCGTCTCTGGGGGATATTGCTAGTGTTGTACTTGGATGATTTTTTGTTTCTGCATAAATCTAGAAGGGTATGCGAGGAGAATATGAGGAAGGCAATAAAGTTATTGGAAGAGCTAGGTTTTATTATAAATCTTAAGAAAAGCTCGCTTGCAGCTTCGCAGACTTGCAAATATTTGGGATTCGTAATTGATTCAGTTAGTTTTACGTTAAATCTGACAGACAAGAAGAAAGAGTCAATTCCCAGATGGGTAGATACATTTAAGGTCGGTAAATCGTATAAAATTAGAAGGTTTGCGGAGTTCCTTGGAGTATTAACATCAGCGTGTCCAGCCGTGGCGTATGGTTTTGTTCACTGCAAACAGTTAGAGAGACAAAAATATCTGGCATTGAAATTTAATGGCGGCAACTATGAAGGGCGTATTATGATTAATGAGACCATGATGGAAGAGTTAAATTGGTGAAATGTGAACGCGAAAGTCGGCCAAAACCCAATTAGAACGCAGGTTTACGAGTTGGAAATTTTTTCTAACTCGTCATTGACTGGTTGGGGTTGCTTTTGTAATGGGGTTAAAGCTTTTGGGTTCTGGAATGATAAAGAAAAGAGGAAACATATCAATTACCTAGAACTATTAGCTGCTTTCTTCGCTATCAAATGTTTCGCCTCAGAGCTCTCACAGTGTGAAGTTTTGCTTAAGTTAGATAACACCACCGCGATTTCTTATGTAAATAGAGCAGGAGGTTTCCAGATCCTGATGCAAGTGCAGTGGATGCGTTTACAGTGTCGTGGAGAGATGAAAACTTCTACGCTTTCCCTCCATTTGCCCTGATTATGCGTACATTAAGAAAAATAATTAATGACAAAGCAGTAGGAATTGTGGTGGTACCTTTCTAGCCTACCCAGCCTTGGTATCCACTCTTTGTGTCACTCTCGATTAAGCCTGTTATTGAGTTTAATCCTGATATTAATCTATTATAATCTCCTTACAGGGACGAGAGCCACCCTCTAGCGAGCCATCTTTCATTGGTGGCAAGCAAATTATCAGGACAGCGTATTTAAGAAAAGGAGTATCTCAGGAAGCCTCAGAGATCATGGTGGATGCTATAACCCCAGCAACATTGAAGCAATATGAAAGTCATTTAAGGAAGTACGAGCGGCAGGCATGGTGGGGATATGCTGCTCTGAGCGCGCGGTGAAGGGGTGATGATGATCACGTGACCGCGGCAATACGTATGGCAACACTGTGATTACTATGATTATTATTTTTTCTGTTATTTGTTAATTCAAAATAAACATTGCGTGTTTACAAGTGTCAATTTAAGAAAATTATGGAAAGTGAAAATAAGAAAACTTATTATCGAGATAAGTTTGGTAAGTTTACAACTAAAAGAAAATTAGAAATAGAACATAAACGTGTAGAAAATATCTTGAAAAAAAAAGTTGATGGTGATGACAGTTCACTAAGATTATTAAACTTAGGTTAGTATTGACATTTATTTTTTGCTAATAAATATTAATTATATAATAATAACAGCATGACAAGTAGTGATTATACAATAATTTTTCAATGTTTAAATTAATAAATCATCAGTTAAAAAAAAATAAAAAAATGAAATGGAATTTTTTTAATTTTAATGTAGAACTTGAAACAAAATTTTTCTATTATTTACTTATTTTATAATTGAATTTTAGCTGTCCCCTTAAATTTTTAAGCTCACAAAATAGCACAACAACGGAAAATTAAATCACTGAAGCCATCCTTATTATGTTTTCTTCAGAATAAAGATTCAGCAGAAGCAAAAAAAGTTTGCAGTGGCATTTCAATCACAATGATTAATAAAATAGCAGAAGCTATAATTAAAAAATTATGTACTAAAATTAGTGAAATTATTAAAAATAATGATACTGAATTTAATAAAAAAGATAAATAATTTTTAAAATGTTTACTTTTTTTTAATTATTATTAATTCTATACCTACAACTGTATTCACTTATTGACATTCTTTAAAAAAAATAACATTAATAACTAATATTAATTAATTAATTTATTAATATTAATCATTCATATTATTTACTATTTTTATTATTTACATATTGAAATTTTGTATTAGAAAAATTTTAAAAATGTTTACTTTTTTTATTTATTATTAATTCTATACCTACAATTGTATTCACTTATTGACATTTTTTAAAATTATTAACATTGATAATTAACATTAATTTATTAATTTATTGATATTTCTTAAAATTATTAACATTGATAATTATTATTAATTTATTGATTTATTGATATTAACCATTAATATTATTTACTATTTTTATTATTTGCATATTGAAATTGTTTATTAGAAAAATTTTAAAAAATATCACTGTGAATAAATATATCTTAAATTTGACAGTCGTAGGTTAGGTTACTTTACTGTTATGATTATTACTTTGCTTCTATCTCTTTCTAATATATTTTATCTCTTTTTAATGGTCTACAATGTTGCCGGTTAGTACCAAAGATAATCGACGTTACCGAATTTACTGAAAAAGTTCATCTTTTTAATTAAATATCTTTTTAATTAGTCGGGCAAGACGGCTTTTTTTTTTTTTTCAATTATTTATTAAGGTTTTAACTTTAATTTAAATAGTTTTTTTTTTATATCTATCGACTAGTTTCGGAGATATTTACGAAAACGTATCATCCGTCTACCGTTTTGCCATAAAGCCAATGTTAAATATGCCTATTTTTGAAGTCATTTATTTATTTAAATAATCGGGCAACCCCCCCTAAAATTTTTAAGATCGGTTTGGATTTAGTTCAACTGCATATAAAATATGAATGATATTTTTGGAAATCAATAACAATCATTAAGATTATTTGCTGTTATAAAAACAGTACATTTTTTAAAACTATTTGAAAAATATAGAAAATTAGTGCTTGAAATATTGTGTGCACAAATTTGTAATGATACTGAAATTAGCAGACATGTGATAATTTCTGTGATTTCTACAATTGATAAAGTTATTTTATAAAATTAAAAAAAAAAATGCACATTTAAATCATTAGAAAAATTGTAGGTGCAATTTATTTAAATATTTTTTGTCCATTAATTTATTTCTGAAATAATACTGAAATTCAACAGGTGTCTACTGACTTCAGCATCATATTTTGTAGATATCATTTGCAATTTTCTAGTTAAGTTGTGTGGTAATTGTTGAGAATGTTACTTAAGAAAATTAGAGCAACATCTCTTATTATTCAATAAGTCAAGTAGTAGATAACAATTGTTTATATTATTTTAGTGACAATCAAATTACCAACTACGACTTTTGAAAGTATTCTACTTTAAAATCTTTGGTGATTGCTGATGTGTAAATACGAACATTAGTTAGTTGATAATATTCAATCATGAAGTATAATTCATTTAAAAATATATTTTTAGAGAAGTGTATGAACTTTTTGAGTAGTTAGTGTTGAGTAACTATCAAAAAAAAGAAGTCGAGTCCGAATTGTATTTTGTATAAAATATTAAACTGTGTATCAATATGATAGTTAACTCAATACTTTTTATACTCGTAAAGATTTATTAAATCTGTACTTGGCAACTAAATTATTTCGATGAATGATATTTTTGGAAATCGATAGCAATTATTAAGATGATTTTCTGTTATATAACAGTATATTTTTTTTAAACTCTTGAAAACATATCAAAAACAATTGCTTGAAATATGGTGGACATAATTTTTCTAAATGTCATTTACAATTTGTGAGTACAGTTGTGCAGTAATTATCGAGATTGTCACTTGAAAAAATTAGACTACCATCTCTAATTATTTAATAAGTCATGTATTAGATAACAGTCATTATTTTTATTCAAGTGACAACCAAATTACCCACTGTGAACTTTATAAGTATTCTGCTTTAAAATCTTTGATGATTGCTGACGTGTAAATATAGATCACGTCAGCAATATTATCAAGTAACTTATATAGAGATCTAAGTTACTTGATAATTTTTTATTTTTTTTTTTATTTATTTATTTGGAAAATATGCCAAAATATTCTATTATGAAGTATGATTCAATCAAAAACACGCTTTTAGAGAAGGGCATCAACTTTTAGAGCAATTAGTGTTTAGAAACTATCAAAAAAATTACAATGCAAAATGTATTTTGAATAAAATACTCAACTGTACATTGAAGTGATAGTTGACTCAATATTCTCTACACTCGTAAAAATTTATGAAATCTGTATTCAGCGATTTATGTTGCTAAATCATTTTGATGAATGATATTTTTGGAAATTAACAGCAATTTTTAAAATTATTAGTTGTTGTTAATCTGTACTCATCAAAGTTTATTTTTGAATTTATTTGACAATTGAAAATTTTTGTTATCGTTATTTATGATTTCAAAAAAATGATATTGTTTAATTTCTACCGTCTATGACGATCACAACAGTAAAATTTTTGTTTGAGTGCAACTTCTATCAGAATTTAAACGTTGAAAAAATTCAATCTTACTATGCACTATTATTTACGACATTGTCGCGTTGGAAACATTTTTAATTTATAAACAATAGAAGTCGGTGAGGCTCAAAAATTTATT
This sequence comes from Cotesia typhae, assembly GCF_013202065.1. NCBI lineage: Eukaryota > Metazoa > Arthropoda > Insecta > Hymenoptera > Braconidae > Cotesia > Cotesia typhae. The sequence goes on from NW_027423774.1 coordinate 16,462,040, forward strand.
TAAAAATAAATTTGCGTTTTATAACTGTTTTATTCAATGATAGTATGCTTTTAAATTAAATAAAAATGCTAGTTTGATCGAAGTCTGAAAAGTAATTGTTTCCAAAGAACCATTATTACTTTCAGATTTTATATTTTTATTCTTCAAAACTTTTAATATCAGTTTCATTTTATAATCAGTTTAAATATCGATATTTGTCAAGTAGATAAACGTCTACGATCTGTTGAATGAATCAAAGAATTTTCTTTGCTGTTATATAGAAGTCACATAGTTACAGTGCTCAGTGTATTACTTTTTTCAATAATTTTAAAACCAATCTAGACAATTTTAAAAATTTATTTATGGCTATGAAAACAAAAAAAAATGTTCCGAAAAGATAAATGACTTTGATCTATCAACAATCTATCTAAAATTTTCTTATGTTTCAAGTATTTTAGTTTTAGTAAAAATGTGAGGCTTATGTGATTTTATATATTTTCTGACGGCTAGAAAATTTCGTCATAATATCTACTTTAAATTTCTTTAGCCAATATTTATGAGACTTTTTATAAATTAAAATTGCTATGGCAATTAAAGTTTACGATATGATGACTAAAATAATTCAAATTTTAATAATAGCAAAATTATTTCTTATCTACCTTACCGATTATTAATTGTTGAACCAAAGTTTTTGGTTCAGCAAATTTTCAATAGATGTCAGCTTAACTAGCGACATCTATGAGGAACGGGAGGTAAAAAAAAGTTTTTCTACTAGCGTTTCCCCTTAAACGTTGTGGATTAAAGCATGACAAGCATGACTACATAGTACTATCATCTTCGAACGAGACACTTCATATAATCTCGATCAAACTTCGCCCGCCTTCGGCGGGCTCGTTTGATCGGTCAATTATTCTCAAAGTTGGATTCACTATACGTTAAAATCACTTCAGTTTGTATATACATCAGTCTATTCTGTATTAAATGGTACTCTAAGCGTATAGTTATCCTTACGGCATTTTTTTTGTTTAGTAAAATGTTATTTTTACGTAAAGATGAATTTAAAATTTCTAAAACTAATCAGAAATTAAAATAAAAATATTATTGTTAATAATTTTATTTTGAGAAAATAAAAGTACATGTACAGATTAAATAAAGTAAACTGTAACCAAACAGCCAAAAATAATTAAAGTAAAAAAAGAATATAAATCAATTATGAAGATATCAAGTTCAAGTGTCATTAATAATATTGAGTGAGGTAAAAAACCTAATATAGAGAAAAAAAAAAGCGAATTTTGTTTCTCGGAATCGGGGGATAGAATCGGACAAAGAACCTCTTGCTATTTAGATGTAAAAAGAAGCGCGATCGATGGTGAAAAAAATTCTTATCCGTTCTCCGTCAGACTATTGGTGAGTGCGAAAAGTTTCGAGGTGAACAAAGAAACTAAAGTGTGTGTGAGGATGTGGGTGTGTAACTGCGTACGTGTGTATACGATAGTAATAGGAAGTTTAGGGGGTTAAACAGAGAAGAAGAGAAAGAGAGAAAAAGAAATGGATGACGAATCGTGAGTAATAGTGTACAGGGAGAGCATGCTGTACATTATGTGATATGCCAACACGCTATGAAAAAGAAAGAGAACGAAAAGTAGTAAGAGAGAGATAGGAAGACAGTAAATCCATGTATCGCAGAGGCCGCACAGCCTCCCCCATAATGTGACCCCTTGGGGGCTGTATCGATCCGTCGCTCTGATACTACTATCTCACTTTCTCTATCTCTCGCTCTTTACTCCCTTCGCAACATCCCTTCGTGAGTATCGCACTGGTATAATATAGACATGTGTATGTGTTGAATGTATAAAACGAGAAAAGCTTTCGTATTCGTGAAACTCATGAGAGTCTACTGCGAACCGATGTGAACAAAGAAATACGTGCCCTCGACAAAGAGACTCGACGACTCTCTGACATTCTTTGTTTGCTGTGATAGATCAGATTGGGGTGGAACAATTTATATTATACAATGACGTTTACTGATTTCATTTCTTCGATGTCCTTGAAATTTTTCATTACTAACTAATTGGAAAGGTCGTGGGTTTTTTTTTTTTTTTTTTTTTTTTATAGACTAGCAAATAAATAAACCTATTTCAAATGCCAGTAAATTATTTTTTTTTTTAAACTCTTGAATATAATAAAGCATCGAATGGATAACTTTCAAAAAAAATTTTTTTTACAATAAATTTATCGTTGAAAAGTAAAAAGTACAATTTATAATATTTGACGGGTATGTTTAAAGTGGATGCCAGCATCGATGATGGTTTGAATCAGAGTGACTGATTTAATTTACTGGAATAGCTAAAACAACTTTTATAAAATAATTTACTCTCTTTTTCGTCCACTTATTCATACTCTATTTCCACTTATTGACATTCCCGTTGATTTTCATCAAAACACGGTTAAAACGAAAAATTAATTTAAAAACCGTCGACGCAAATTCATGCAAACACTCCACGCGTCAATGACTTAATTTTTCTTTCTACATATTTATGAAACGACGGAGTGAATAAATGAAAAATAATAATATAATCCATTGTTTGTTGGATTTATTTTTATGACAGTCGGCTGAAATATACAAGTAAGATTTCGGTGTTAAAGTGATGTTAATCGTCTTAACATCATAAACAATAACTTAAAAAATTTTTTTTTGTCCCATAAACTCTAATCATGCCCATGCAAAAAAATCCCTGATTCAAAATGAATTTAAGATTGAAATTCATATGTTGACACAAATATGAACTAGTTTTGAGATCAATCCAAATTAGAAATAGATTTGTAGATAGAAATTAGCACTCCTGTAGAACTTTCGATCCTGCTTCAGAATTTCAATAAAGGCCTAAAAATATTTAGGGTATTTTATATTTAAAATATTCTTTAGTCTTATATGTTTTCAAGTTTTAGATATTTAAAATATTCTTAAGTCTTTATTAAAAGTATTAAATTAAAATTGATCTCAAAACTAATTCATATTTGTGTCAAAATATGAATTTCAATCTTAAATTCATTTTGAATAAAAATTTTTTTTGCACGGGCACACAAAAAACACTAAATGTTTTACAATTTTTTTTTAAACATGTAGAGATCTTCAATATTGAGAACGGTTTGCCACTTTTTTCTCTCTTGCCCTCTATTGGTCAAGCAGAAGTATCTCTGTCATACTTGTACTCCAAATGGAATCTTAAAAAGCATTTTATGCATAAATAAATGAAAATTTTCCAAAAAAACATTTCGCTCTTCTATAAATAATTAAATTATTTATCGAAGAGCGAAGCGTTTTTTTCGAGATTTTGTCTTATACATGAGAAAAACACGTTTGAAAATTAACTATCAACCGCTCTCAATGAAAAAAAAAATTCATTTATTTGCAAATTTTTATCCCATAATTTTAATCATTTTTTCTACAATTTGGAAATTTAATTTAATTTTGACCATAATTCATTACTTTCATTCGGAAAAAATTGTATTGTTCCGTTTATGTATTTTTTTTTGTAATTCCACATCATATTTATTTTTCCAATGAACTCCAACAATTTCATTTGAACAATCAAATGTGCTTAATGTATGAATCATAATGTTTGACGATGACATTATTTAATTGTCAAGAATAAACGATTCATTAGTGAAAAAACCATATTTGCGGTAAATATTTAAAATATCATTGCATTAATACAATGAAAATATGAAAATGACTAATGACAGCACATTGATATTTATTTTAATTATTTCAAAAGCTTGACGCGTAACCTCAATAATTTTTTTTTTTTTCGATTTCAAATAAAACATCGATTTCAATCAAGTTTGATGTTAAATCTCACGACAAATAATATTTATTGTAAATTATAAATTTGATTCAATAACTTGTCACTGAAATCAAAAATATGACATATGAAAACTCTGAAATTGAGTAAAGTTTACTTAAATCATGAAGAATTTCATAGTTTCAAAATTTGTTGACTTGATTGAAGACGATGAAACTCCTTAAAATGATTTTCTTAGTTCAAGAGTTTTTTTTCTTGAAGAAAGTATATTTTTCTTTCAGTGTAGTAAAATAATAAGCCCTACAAATTTAGCCTCTGTTTGAGGCTTTTAAATTTATAAGTGAATAATTTTTTATACAACATGAAGGCCATTTTTCAGTTATTATTTTTTTTTGCATACGAATTTGGAAATAAATATACTTTTTGAATAAATTTGAGAAATAGATTCTGACAATTTTTTTTTATCGATTTTAATTAATAAGAACAATTTTTTCAAGAAAAAAAACCATTTTTTTCACGTCGCTCAACTTTACCGAAAATTTCTAATAAATAAATAATTATTAAGAATTTAAGTAACCATTTTTTGTAAGAATTCATAGTAAAAGCTTCATGCTCTGTCTACAATCAAAAATCAATAATTAATATGAACACTTGTGAATTAAATTTGGTATTTTCAATCTTACTTTATTTAAAAATTGAAGATAAAATATCTAACGACTGAATCTATTTTTAATCACAATTATTTTGCTAAAAAACTTTTTTTTATTATAAAAAAAATCTATTCGCTGTACTTGGATCTTTAAAATTCATTTTTGCGATGAAGTACAAAAAAAATTGAGGATAAAAATAAAATTCCTCACCTCATTATCGCACAGCAGTTACCGTCGTCGATGCTTAAATCCGAAAACGACAAAAAAATATAAACAACTATAATAAATAAATACAAAAATGAAAATACGAGTGTCAAAAACATGAAAGTCATGTTGACTCTTTAGACGTCATTACTGTAGAAAGACATTGAAGCAGTAAGTGAAAAAATAACAAGTGAAGGTATACGTAGTGAACGTCGGTTGCTTCAGCGATCTGTTAAGTTACCCTCTCTCTATTTTCCTCTCTTATCTTTCAAGAGAACTTAACTTGTACTCCACCCTCGCAGAGCTATGCCATTAGTTGACAGTACAAGGGAGGACATTGCGGTGGTGAGTGTGCTGAACTCATTCTATATATCTAACCCCCTTCCGCATCACGCACAGCAAAACTGAGTAACTAAAGCTTAAGCCCGGGTTTTGTATTTTATTTCTAAACCTTTCCTTGTGTACTTACCGTCTACCATTAACCATATACCATCTACCATTCATATTAAATATACCTATTTTTGTATCGTATTAAATATATCTATTCATGTACCTAAATAAGTACAGGCTCAGTACTACACATTAACATTCAATATAAATCCGCCCGGGTCGAAAAATTTAAACTGATTTTGAGCAAAATGATCTGCATTTGAACTTATTGATCTGTATTTGAACTTTTAAAAACATTTTCATCTGTATTTGATCTACTATTCAAATTATTTTTTATCTGTTTTAAGTCTAAAAAACCTTTTAGTAAAATAATTGAACAGCTATAAATATTTTATGCTGTTTCTAATCTAATAAGACTAAAAAGTTTGATCGGTTTTTACTCTAGTTAATTTGCACTTGGACTTAATGTATTGTTTTCAAATTCAATATGAAATCTTATACTGTTTTTGATCTACAATTTTAATTCTAAATTTTCAGAGGCCAACAATCGACTAGAATAGCGACTTATAATTTTGTTGAGTCTTAAGTATCTTATTAAAAATTATTATAAGTCGCATTTATTTAAACAAATACATTGTTATAATATATTCATGCGCTCTCTTGTTTTATGAACTGATCTTTGATCAAAACCCTACACCCGTCATATTTATTTGTCATAGCTTAACATTTCATAGGCTATAAAAGTTTTGTATCTGCGAATATTAGTTGCAGTGATAACTAATAAATTTGTATTAACATACGTAAAATAGTTCTCATCGTATCATTGGATCTAAATCTATAGTTTTCGAATCATCGATATTATACACAATGAGAATACATCGACAAGATTAATATATTGACAAGATGACAAGATTAATATTAAACTTTGTAATTTCACGCATCATTTAATGAGCGGTATTCTCTATTTGGTAGTGCGAAGTATACCGTTTGGTATACATTGCACCACGAAATAGTGAATAGTCACTATTTAAGTTTCATAGAATGAAAAGCCGTGCCCTGTAGAAGATCTTCGAGGACACAAATAAAACGATAATAAATAAATAAATAAATATATTACTATTATTACGATTATTTTCATCATTATTATTATTGTTATCGAATTCGTATAAGGTCTGTTTTTGATTTACAGCCGATCAAAAACCAACTAAAAATTATGGAACATTTTGGTCTGTTTTTGACCTTGATGCGATCAAACCAGCTAAATGATTGTGACAAAAAAAGTCTGATTTTGGTCTTGAAACAATTTAAAATAATTTTATTGTAACATTAAAAATTATATGAAATTGGTCTGAATTGGGAATAGTTCGGGTTAAAGCAGATTAAATTCTTATATAAAATAGATACACATAATAAAATTAAATTGAATAAAAAACATGAAAAATTTTCATTTATCATACAACAGATTAAATTTTTTGACCCGGGCGGGATGGACTCAGGATTGACGGCGCAACATATCAGTTAAGTTCTCAGCAATTCTCTCAGATACAGATACAGATACAGAGAATCGCATTCACTAACTGACTTCATGAAAGACGAGGACTGTACTCAACACTGCTATTTATAGGACTGGGAGTGTGGAGCATGGAGCATGGATGAGAAATCGGGCTATGTAACAGGGTAAGTTAGGACTCTCAACCATACTATTACACTGGGGTGGTTTGTCTTTATGTAGACTCTGCACCTTCACCTCTTGTGCCTCATCTTGTTCTCAATGTCAAGAACAGTTAATGCATCAACAATCAACTATAGTACTGTGGTATGAACTAGCTGAGAGTGCCATATAAATTACACACAATGTATTATATGTATAGATAGATCTCGACAACAGAGACATAAATACTAGAATATACGGTGGACATTTTCATCATCCAGATTAATTTGAAACGCCTCGGGCTGTCTCTCGATATTTGATGGATCATTTCCATATTATTGACGATGGACCATTTCGTTGTCTACAGTCTGCGGTTAATTTTATCTTTTTCTGTTTGTGAATATTTTTATCGGAAAATAACAGCCAGGCTACTGTTATCACAACATTGCTGACAGGGATGAAAAATTGTAATTTAATAAATTTTAGCTTTATTTTTCGATTTTTTAATTACAATATACAAAATTTGTAAAATAATATCACTTTTAGAGAATCAATTACTGAAAATTTGATAAATGATGATATTGAACTTGACATGTAAAAAAATTTTGACATATGACCATCTATGGCCAATTTTCACATCAGGTTATACATATTATTTGTCAATTTTTTAACTTTCTCGAGAAATTTCTACGTCAGTTAATAAATTACATTGAACAAAAATTGGTTTAGTAGTTGATTATCCTAAAAACCGATATCAAGTCGCTCCTTCAGAGAGTAGATAAAAAAAAAGGTTCTTTTAGAAATGAAGGCCTTAAGTTTAAGAAATAAGGTACCGGCGGGTAATAAGGCCTAGCTAAGGAAGATTTTGAAAAAAATCGAAAATATTGAATTTAATTATTGCAATGTGTCATTAATTTTTAAATTAAAACATTAGCCATAAAATGTAATGGAGTAATGGTAATTTTCACCATAAACAAACACAAAATTAAATTTTTTCATAAATCTTGTGATTAGGCCTTAATTTACTACGGTAGGGTAATAAGGCCTGCGGTTTACACATACTGGAAATAGTTATACTGTACTTGATAAAATTGGTATTAGAGATCAATCATCACTTAAATTGAGCAACAATACTTTTCAAGATGTTGATAAAAATTAGAACAATGATTTTAAATTATTAAATATAAAATTATAAAAAATGTTTACCATTTACTCAAATCGTTTTTTAGGAATTCTTTTGCGCTACTTTAGCATATGACGGATGATGAAATATAAAAGACAAGGCACGTTGTATCGGGACTCTATAAAATTGTAGCGACATTTCTATGCTAGACGCTTCTACTAGAGAAGTCTTTAGCGAAAGCGGTTATTTTGAATAGCATTTCTATCATTTAGGCCTTATTGACTACGGGTACCTTAGAAGTTATTGTGAGGAGACGATTCAGCGATCGTGCGCCCTTCCTTTGATCAAAAAATCATATGCATGGGTACATATGACTATATCGGGCCTGATATGGACATATAAAGTCATATCAGGCCATCATGGACATATCAGGCCATAGAAAATTTTCTGAGATGGTTATACATGGATGGACATCTCTGGCTACATTAGGAAATTTTTTCGCGTGGATGAATACAAAATTAACTCTTTTATAACCAACGATTTTACTGCCATATCTTGGATGAGTTATACAGTAAAACAATTGGTGCTGTAACAGGAGTGATCCTGTGGGAGCAACATAATAAAATTAAAAATTATAATAACGTTTATTTTTATCAACTTTACTCTGTATATAATCGAGAATGAATTTGGAGTAAATTTTCATTTTTATCCTCAGAGTACCAGAGTAAATAAACATATAAGTAATTTTTAATCAATTAAAATAAGTCTTATACATAAATTTTGTCTCGTCGAGGTTAAAAAAATATTAAAATTGAAAAAAATGATCAAACCTCGCGAAGTATACCAGGAGCATAACTTAAAGCACAAAATTTTCTACAATGAAGTTAGTAAGTAAAAGTTTGACAGGATGAAAAATAAAGTAGGTGCCTTGAACATTTTATATAAGATTGAAGAGACTTTGGTCATGGAAGATCGGTGTGAAAGATTGGCCTATGGAGGTCGCGTGATCGGTTAGAGGTATATTTATAAGAGTTGCTCATCTTCATCCGTTTTACCCGAAGTAAAACCGTCGATCTAGTGGATTGGCGTGTCGAAGGGTTGTTCGATTCTCTTGTGGATTGATCGTCGTATGTTGATGGATGCAAGAAGAAATCTACCACCAACTGCTATGTCACCACAACTACCACAAACACTAACACCAACACCAGCTAACGCCATCAGCAAAGAATTATGTGGGTTAGAAAATCGAACGTGAGAAAGTAAAAACATGCTATCCATATAACTTTTATGGACAGTTAGAGTAGACCGGCTACTGCGGCCTCATAACAAAAAAAAAACCGATTCCGAAAAAATAGATAAAAATAAAAACCAATAGATGTCACACGAACTACCTCAAGAAATTTATATAACCTAGTATACTATCATACCTTTCTTTTATTATTGCCACTGTTATTATTATTATTATTACTTAAATTTTTTGTATTTCTCCATACAAACACAATTTATGCATTTCCTGTAATATAAGTGTAAATTCAAAGCCATTGTATCGGATAATATATACAGGTCGCTTATATAATAAAATAAAATATAAAAATTCCGTGTCTACGATTTTACGAAAAATAAAAAAAAAATTATTCACACGTACCAACACGACAACTAAATATCTTCTCATGAAACACTACCCACTGTATGTTCGACCCTCTCTGTTTGAATATATTCTATAATACTACTACTACTACTGCAACTAGTAGTATAGATTCAAGAATAAATAGATAGTGCCCTTGCGATAGTGAAGCTTGTCGAGAACTGTACACTCTATATACTTACCCACACATATGTACATCCGTACATACACATATTTGTATGTGCTAGGAGTTACGTGAACTAAATGTAACAACGCTTTACGTTACTGGACTACAACACCATACGTGCAGCAAACATTAACGTATAGACTACATTTGTCGACACATTTACCTCAATATGCTACGGTCATTTGACAATAGAGCGCTCAAAATCACTTCTATTGCTATTTAATCACCTAAAAGTATTTTGTCTATTTTTTAGTTTTTTTTTTTTTCCCCGATATATTTCAATTGTAGAAATAAAAATAATTATAGTACGGAAAAATTTTAGTAAATCCAAGTATGTTGGCCTTAATTTCATGGTTTCTGAATTCGATCACATATACTCGTTGTATGAGTATAGGCGTTTCCATGTCCTTTTGGGTCCCCTAGTCGAATCAATTACTATAAACCATTCGTTTTTTATCACATATTAATTAACGTACACATTTCCAGAAAAAATAAAAAATTATAGATTATTTTTATGTACATACCAGATCGAGATACATACGTCCAATATCAAATTTTTTTCGCGGAAGAGTCTATTTTACTGAGAAAACATCTTAATATAAAGACAAACTATGAAAATTTTTTTCAGAGGCATTGTTAACGAAGCTTTAACGCGATTCATAAAAAAAATTTTTTTTAACGATTTTGGTTTTTTTTTCTAATCTATCGAGTAAGTTTCGATTATAAGACGATTAATTTTATTATAAGATTATTTAGGAAGATCGTGTACTTACAAGAGTATAATAATGAATATAGTTGCAAAAAGAAAAAACAGTAATTTCGTAATAGTAAAGCACAATATCTGCATTATGAGTGAAATAATAATCAAGTATACTTCATGTTTCTTTTAACTTTTAACCGTTTTTTATAAATGAAAAAACTCGTCTTTTTACTCAAAGAATCTCAATTTCAAGCATAGTTTGAGTACTTGTTATCTACTACCACCACCTACAGTAAATTTCAAATAAAATTCAATCAATTAAATTAATCATGTGAAATATAGACATTATATTTACTCTTTAAAAAATCAATGTTAAAAAATAATCAATTTTTGGCATCTTAAAGACTAGAAATTGCTTTAAAATGTTGTTCGAAGTATAGTATTTTTAATTTGATGCAAAGAGTTGTAAAATCCGGTAAAATATATATATATATATTTTTTTTTTGATTAATGGAATTTATTCAGTGTATAAAAGTTAAGTGCACCCACACGAAAAGAACAAGATGACGTGGTGAAAAAAAATTTCAGATAGTAGCTAAAAAAATCCAGATATACTGCGTGATGTCTGGATTATAGTCATTATAATCCAGATTATACTGCGTGATATCTGGATTACACTCATTATAATCCAGATTATACTGCATGATATCTGGATTATACTCACGATAATCTGGATTATACTAGCTACTATCTGAAATTTTTTTTCACTCAGTATAATCTAGGATGATATCCAGTGTAATCTTGTTCTTACCGTTTAGCGAATAACTTCCAAGCATAAAGTTTACTAATTTTATTATATTATACAATTATGATGATGGATTATCGGTCTTGTATGAGAGTTTTTAGAAGCTAATGTCAACCAACGAAACGCTGTAAAGTGAAATAATAATCAATACAATCAAATATCGATGCAATTTAACCGCAATTATGTCAACAGGTATTTGTAATTATTCGAAACATGAACTACTTTTTTTAAGTCAATTATTTGCATCAACAATACAAACTCAAAACAAATTTTAAACCGAAAAAGTTATTGCGAAGAATTTTATTTTTTTGAATCAAACAGTTAAATTTTTTTAATCCAAGAACTTTTTTATTTGATTCAAGGAATTAAAATTCCTAAAAAAACTTGATTCATCAAAATTACAAAACATCTGTCTTTTATAAACACTGGTATCAATCAACGACTTTTATTTTCAGGTCGAGATAATCATATACTTCCATCTTTCACGCTTAAGGTATACATAATCGTTTTTGATGAACGCAGATAATCCACAATATATATTTACGGTGACATTTTCACGGCACATTTGTGGAAAAAAAATGTAAAAATTTTGATGGAACTATATGGTGTAATTTTTTACCCAAGATATGCGCGTTATTTATAGGTGTGCAATGCATAACGCGCGCAAGTATCAGCAGTAGGCATAACACCGGAATACATACGGACATATGCATAAACAGAAAATCACCGGGTTGTAACATAGTTGTTCCCATGTGAAACGCCGTCGGATGAGCACCGAGTTCAAACAAAGACCGAGCGAATAGTAGAACGTAGAACGAAAGAGAGAGAGAGAAAGAGAGAGAGAGAGAGAGAGAGAGAGAGAGAGAGAGAGAGAGATAAACTCGAAATAAAGAAAGAAAGAAAGTGAGTGACTGTGCGAGAATACGAGAACGACGTGGTGAGTTCACGAGAGTGTCAACTGTGTTACCCTTAACTATGCAGTTTCATCGTAGAAATTGCATTTCTGTTTGCACGATAAATCTACACTGGCGCGTACGTGAGCAGTTGAAATTTGTACATGGTTCTCTCGGTTTCCGCTTCCATGTCCTTATTACTCTCAGTATGTTCCAACAAATCTACTATATTATATTTATATACAATATACATGTATATAAATTTATACTTGATCATACCAAGGCCCATAGATTGGGTTTGAAAGAACGAGATAAAAATACTAATGAAAAATAAAAATAATATTGAATAGTGAAAAATCTATAGACGGCTAAAAAATCACCATCACCAATTTACCTTTTTATTTATTTGTTTATTATTGTTATTAGTTTTTGTATTGGCGTGTTGGTTTTTAGGGTGGCTCTCAACCCTAGAATTGCCATGAGTTTACGTGACATCTTTACCGGAAACAGAGCGTAGGGACAGACGAGAACAGAAAAGCACCGGGATTTGCCATCATTTTGGCCCTCAGGAAGAATATACGTGATCAACGGCTGCTCGAGGCAACGCCAAAGTCCAAATATAACTTTTATCTGTCAGACTTCCGAGTAAATGAAGCTATAATATACTTCACTTCCTCTTTCTCTCACTCTCTCTTTAGTTTTTCTTTCTATTATTGTTATTATACTGTCAGCAGAATTTAGTGTCGGAGATTAAATGTTCTTCACAGTTTCAATAAGTTTCTAATAGTTTATTTCTTAGCTTCACTGTTTCTTTTGTTTTTGATGTAATGACAAATTATCTGGTACTTTTATTTGTCTTGGTTCGAGTGATCTTTTAAGATATAAGTTTTTTGACAAAATATTTTATGTATTATACATGAGAAAAAAAATTTTTTGAATTGAGAAAAAAATTACTTGAACTTTTTTTTTATCAAACTAAAAATTTTTGTTCAATTCTCATTTAAAAAAAAAAAATTTATTTTTAATAAACACTGTTTTATTGAGACTGAAAAAAAATCATGCACTTTTTCAATTCAAGAAATATTATGTTTAATGACTGTTTGTCAATTTAAGCTCAACTTTTTCGAGTGAAGAAATTTTTATCTGTTTAAAGAAAGATTGAAGTGAAAATCCGATTTGTTCGAGCTACGACTTGAACTCAGATCTTTTTGATTACTCGTCGAAAACTTTATTTTCTAAGCATTATGGGCTTTATGCATCCCTGTTAACTTTTATCTGTATCAATTTTCCTTTGAGAAAATCAACGATCGATTTATGATAATTTTAAATTGATTTTACTTATTTTTTTAAAGAAAAATCAACATTTTTGACTGTTTTTTTATAATAAGATGATTTTAAAAATTTATTTACTGAAGAAATTATGTTGTAATTGTTTTGGCTTCGAAAATATTTTTTTTTGATAGATTTTTAATAAGAAAAAAAGTTCAAAAGTGTGCTAAATTTTTCCTTTAATTTTTGCATAAATGCTATGCTATAAAATAATAAAAAAGTACACGTCTTGCTTTTTTTATTAAGCCTGTAAGAAAAATTTGTGATCCGGCCATACATGATTATTGGCCAGATTAAAATATGGATAAGCAAATCAGGACATGAAACATTTTGCTGAAAGAAATAAAAAATTAAAGAATTATAATAAATTTTTTTCTTACTTTCGTATGTAAACATTTCAGAAAATTTTTCACGAAGTATTTAAATGAAATATTTCGTACTTCAAAATCTAACGATCAAATTTATTGTCAATTCATTCTAAAAACGGCCACAGTGAAAAAAAATTTTTTTAATGTTAATTTTTCAACTTTGGACACAGACAAACAATTTGCTGTACAATTCATTTCTTCATTTAATAAAAAAAAAATCAACGAACAATTTCATTGTGTTCAACCATAAAACAACTTTTTTACAAAAGAATTATTATCTTGAGTCCAGTAAATTTTTTTTCAATGTACATATATTTATTCAAGCCGTATCGATATGAAAAGTTAAATTAAAAAACATAAAGTCTGCTTAAAGTTTGATAAAATGAAAAAATTTTTTTTATTTTAGATGGAAGTGTGAATTAAGACCGGAATAACTGATAGTTGATGATTTTTGATTGAAATATCACCGCTGACAACGAAAGAGGTAATGATTGAAAAAATTTATTAACATAAAATAAGTTGATTATTTTCGCTTTAAAATACATTATAATTATAAGTGTATTCAAAAAGTAAATGAGAAAGTTAACAAAAAAGCTTTCTCGTCGGGTATCATAAATCATAAAGAAAAAGTTTTCGACATTGACGTAGGTCAATTTTAAGCGATCGCCTTACAAACTCTTTTCTTTTTCAGTCATCTGTTCGAGGTTGATTAAATGAGCACGTTTGATAGAGAAATTTTCATGCAACGAATAGCGATACGGTTTAATTATCAAAGTAAAGGCTGTAAATCCACCATAAATATGTATTTGTACAATGAAAATCGGATCACTTTGTAAAGCGATCCCTGCCTACTTTACAATTGCCGGTTGTGTGATACACAAAACTGACTGCTGGCCGTTGGTATTTTCCCTAACTTTTTCACGTTTTATGTCATCTTCAAAGAGAATATTCGAAATTGTAAATTAAAGGAGTTAATGTATTCGAATTACATATTTATATGTCAATATATATTTAACATATTTATAAAACATCAAATGTTATCATACAGAATTATTAATTTTATGATTTTCATGATTGCCCGGAAAATGTATTGCATTAACACTTTGAGAGCTTACATATGACTACTGTCGCCGACATAGACAAAACGAATTTTTTGAGTAAAGAATTTTTGTTGTTGTTTTAGAAAATTTTCTACACTATGGATTAAAAACGGAAATTTTATGAGTCAAAAAAAATGTTTTTTTGTTATACTCGCTCCAAAAGTTCAACTTTTGAGCGCTGGGTAGCGTCCGTAAAGGGACTCTTTTCTAGAGACTCTACCATACCGTCTTTTTTTCACGGCCTAAGCCGTGAAGTTTTACCATCTTCTTTTTTTTACGAACTTTTCGAGTACACCCAGATGAAATTGAGAGAGATTGTAAAAAAAAAAAATCACATCCTAGTGTACCGACCAATGATTGTGAGTAAATTTTAAACAGTTACTAATGAGTGGCGCTAAGTATTTTTCTGCTGGCAGTTTATTATGAAGCAAACCTAATATTAATAAAATAACAACCAAGCCATAAATAAATATTAATAAAAAGATAATTAATATAAAATTAAGTTTTGTTGCCCTTGTGAAACTTCATAAAATTTTAATGTCATTATTTGCCTCCTATCCCTCAAAAGTTAAACTTATAAAGCGAAAATAATAAATAATATTGTATGTCATTCGGCCGTTAAGTGGCGATTTTGACAACGACTTTTTTTCGATATTCGCTTTAATGATCGTGACGCGAATGTTCGAAAACGTGCGTAAATTTCTGTCCTCGGCTACGCCTCGGACGTTAAAATTACGCCCGTTTCGAACCTTCTCGCCGTAAATCTTAAGCTCATATCGAAATATCGTCGCTATCAGAAAATCGCCACTTTACGGCCTTATAACATAAATATATATTTTATAGAGCGCCATATTTTATAGAGCTTCTCAAGAGGTCCAAAATGAATAATTAGTCTCCTTATTTGATAAAGTTCCCTCATCGAAGTAAGCTAGAAAATATGCAGTCAGAAATTGGCCAAAATCCGGGGGACGTCAGCCATGTTTTGGGCTCCGCTAGTGACGACACCGTAGGAGCTGGTAACCAAGGCGTTAACAGCGCAGAGGATGACAGCTGAGGCAGCTTTCGAAGATGTGAGATACGAGGGTGAGTACAGCGGTACTTACCGTGAACCTGAGATAACAGGTGAGCTGATAGGTGAACAAGTACATAAGCAGAAGAGAAGAGGCAGAGGTAGGCCAGTAGGCAGTAAAAACAAGGTGACTAAGCAGCATGCTAAAAAAAATGAAAAGGAGACACACACACATATAGACATAGCGACAACCTTGCGGGTATAGTTCGGGAAGCTTCCTGTGACCTTCAAACGTCAAGATTTGATGGAAACTCAATTTTTGAAAACGGGGTGAAAATAATAACTTCCCGATTTTTGAAAATCTTTGATTTTCTTAACGGGAATTTGAAAAAATTTTAAGAATTAAAGCAGATTATATAAACAGAAAATCTTTAAAAATGTTCTACCACATACCTTTCGACAGTATAGTTAACTATGCTATAATTGTCACGGGAAGATGTTATAAATATGTTCTGAGAAAATTAACTAGTATACAAAATAAGCTAATTGATGTAATTACCTAACATCGAACTTCATCTTGAGTACAAAGGACTCTTCCATAATTGAGTCTCTGTGTTATACTTATGAAAATTGTAAAAAAATCTTTTATTAATTACCTTGGTAAAACTATTTATAAAATCACTAACTTCGTTCGTGCACTCAACTTCACTTTGATGGAAAATCGGCAACTTGCCGCACTAGTTGCACATACTATTCATTATTTCTCATACAAAAAATGGTATTTTTGCTACTGTTTGAAAAAAAAACTGTTTGCTCATTTTATTATTGTATTGCAAGTTCTCTATTAACCAAGCAGTTTTTTGAGTTCGACAAATTTATGCTTTGCACATACAAAATCAGATAAACGAATTACAGGTTTTCACAAAGTCTCGCTTGGTTCACTACTCTAATGTTGAATTACTAAGTGTACGTAATTATCTTCATTGTTTATAATTTCAATACCCCAACAATTTATGTATTTGTTATAAATAGGACCAAAACTTTCGCAACTATTCAAATCACGGTTTATATTTTATCCTTAAATTTTAACATTTGAAAAAATGTGAGCTTTCTGATCCGAGTTATTAATTACTGATTATCTTTAATTATTATTATATTTTGATTATCTAAATTGTTATTTACAATATAGCGTCTGCCGAAATATTATGTAAATAATTGTTTATTTAAATTTTATCTATTCGTTAGATGTTCATTAGATTTATATTGAAAATTATATATTATTTTTTTATTTACTTCTACGTTTCACCTTTTTCCGGCCTGCGGAAACGTGAGATTTGTGCATGTCTTTTTACCCTTTTCGCGGTTGTGGCCGACTTACAATTACTGTACCCGCATTTACCTGTGCGCCACTCTGACACAGTGACCAGGGAAACCACAGAAAACTTAGTCAAGATACAGCCGGCTACCGGTCAAAGCACTAAGATCGCCGAAAAAACAGCGTCTCGGAGATTTGAACCCTCACCCCAGGCCTTGTTGTTTGAGCAGCTTAGACTGTTTGGCCAACAAGGCCCGTTATTATTTATTACAGAAAATCTATCGTTTGAAACTATTTATGCGGGTATATATTTTTTTTCACTGTGATTACGTAAATGAACGGAGATTCAACAGAATAAGTGATCATAGTAAGCGTCTAGTTCGGCTTTAAAATGGGTTTAGGAGAATTCTTCTGGTAAATCTGGCCCCAAATACATTTAGTACATTGAATCTTAATAAATTGGTAAGTAGAAGTTCTGTTGTACGTAAGCATACATTGAAAAAAAAATTAATATGGTTGATAAAAAAAATTCGTGATCCAAGAAAATCATTTTGAAGAATTTTATCGGCTTGAATCAAGATGAAAAATTTTTTAGTCAAGTAAAATTAACTGTAACCAGAAAATATTTCTCGATTCAAGAATTTATCACAATTTTATTACAAAAACTATATTTTTGAGTTCGAAGAGCTCAAAAAATAAGTGAATTGTTCATCGCTTAGGTATGGAGGTAGCAGGAAGTTGCAGAGATGATTTTTGGGGTCAACCGTTTTCCTAATTTTTTTTTTTTTTTTTTTTTTTTTTTTTGTAAAAATGCAGTGGTACAAAATTTTATAAAATTGTATGAAAAGTTATCATTTTATTTACAAATTTATGAGGTCATTTTTGGTATAAAATCGTATGAATGATATTCCATAGAATTTTACATAATTTTGGAAACCATTTCAAGGGTAAAAAATTTTGATAAAGCATTTCCGTCAGAAAAATGGTAAATTCAAGCTAAAAAATTTAAAATCTCCCAAACAAAACTGAATACAAAATTTTTTTTTTTAATTACGTTTCAAGTATGTGTAGTTATTTGAGTAGTTTTAATATTACTTCTTTTCACCCATTATTGGTTCTCTTCACATTTATAACACGTTGGATACGTTCAACATTAAAATCTATTACGTAGTAGAGCTTTTTTTTTTTAAATTCTTCTTTGTGTAGGAGAGAAATATGAAGCTGCAATCGTAGGGACTGGCTGTTAAAAAAAAATAAATGATCAAGGAAATAAATTTTGTAGAATGATTTCATAAATAACCGTATTGTATTTTTTTTTTAAATATTTTTATTCTGCGATGTAGAGTAGACTGTTTTTATTTCAATTGTCATCTAATTTAGCATGACTGAAGATTCGTAAATAATATCCAAATTTTTAATGAAAAGTTTTGTATATGAGCGTTAATTCAAATATTCGATTGTGATATGAGCCTCTAGGGCATGCACATTTGGATCTACAAGCTTTGTATAAATTTTGTACGTTTTTTTTTGCCCTCACAAGTGACTATTTAAAATTGTTATGGTAGATTAAAAATAAAAGTTATTTATAAGTTTTAAATTAACATAATACTACTAGTCAATATTCGGAATACTCAATTTTCACAATTTAATGTTTATTATTTTATATTTTGTAAATAAAAGTACTATGGTTTGTGAGTTGAAATAAAAAAAAATAAATTTACAAATAATTTATTTTTGTTTATTTTATCTGAGCTAATCAATTTTTAAAACCTGTATGCTACAATTGAATCTCAGTAAATTTATAAAGCAAAAAAATTTTCAAGCAAAAAATTAAAACAAAAAATTTTTTTTGTTTTTCTGTAAAAGTAAATAAGTACAACAAAAACTCATAATTAATATACATGCAATAAAATTCGTTATTTAAAAAGTTTCGTCAAACTTTTGTAAAATTATCAAGCTGATAAAATGTATGTCTTATGTTTAAGTTTGAAACGAAGATCCAAAGTTTAAGAAGATCCTTGCTAGCCCGAGACAATTAATGAAATTCCAAGTAGATAACTAAAAAAAATCAACACGACATTAATTACATTCAGTTAAAAAAAAAAAAAAAACGTTTAATAATAGCTGTGTGTATTATTTAATTGTGTTTTTAATGTAGTTGGAAATTATAATTGGATAAAATTATTGTGGTGACAGAACAATGAAATATTCATAATATATATTACGACGTAATCTTGCACGGAATTATATACTAGATATTATATGATACACAATGTATTTTATAACAAGCATCAATTTAATAAGGTCTTTAATGGTATAGAACACAAAAACAATAATATGAATACATGTATATGCATATAAATTCCAATAGTTGTGGTGTTACACAGTTTAGTTTAAGCCAATGTCTTTGTCCTGATAAAAGAGAAACAATGGAGCACAGAACCATGGTATGAAATTTTCTTTAGTTTTCCTTGAAATTTTTTTCTTTCTTGTATTATAGTTGCTCCGTTTTATTCCTTTCTCTCTTCATTTAGCACTGTTATTGTTATAAGGTTTACTTCTATTTTAACTTATGTATACATATTCTAAACAACTAAAAAAAAATCTAGATAATTTTATAGTTGCCATTAAAAATAATAAGGTAAAAGCCCCCATTATTGACACTATAAGAGTGACTATGAATATTTGAATTTTTTAACGTGTTTCAAATCAATATCGTCAACTTTTTTTTTTATAGGACACCTTAATCATTGTTTTTACCTATACGATTTTATTAACTTCAATAGTAATAAATTTAATAAATATTATATCAACTTAAAATCAACAGGTCAAATGTATGTATTATTGACAGCACAAAAATTCAAAGAGCCAATTATTGACATACAATTGATTCTATTATTGACAGGTCTTTTATTATAGTTAAAATTATATTAACAATAATCATTTTTACTAACTAATGCAGAACTATCAATAATTTTCATTATTTTAAAATTCGTTTAAGACCTAGCTTTTCTATTTTTTTTTAGCAACTTTTTCTAGTCTCAAATACTTTGATTCTTATAAAATCACATGACAGTATGTAAACATTAATTCGTTAATATGTATGTTGAGGGGGTTAGGTTACCCTACATTATGGCCTATGTTGTTAGTTGACGCAAGTTAATTTTTGTGTCTCCATCATTGACATCCGCTATTTTAAAATTAATTTTAATTCGATAAAGTATTAGTAAATAATTATATGGTTATTTAGGCTATAAATTATCTAAAATAATTTTAAACAATGTAATTACATAAAAAAAACATTGAGAAATCTGTATTTGTAAATACGGTTTTTCTTAAAAATGCTGTTAAGAAATTACAATTGTATTAGCAGTTTTGGCGTACTTGAAAAAATGAAATTTTTTTGCGGTAAATAGTTTATACCTTGAAATTAAATTTTACTATTTTTTAATTTTAAAAATATTAATAATTTTGTAACGATTTGATATTTTTTAATGAAAATTCAGGATATTAATCTTCAATGTACATTTAATAGAACAAAAAAAACCTGATCCCCAAATTTCTTTACTTTCCCGGCCGAAAAAATTCCAAAAAATTACCTATTTTTTTCGGTCGTCCCAGTGGATATTCCCCTTAAGCACAGACTATTATTTTGACCAAAAAAGCTCTGTTGTATCCATCGAAAAATGGCAAGTGAATCAATCAATAAAAACCACGTATTTGTTTTTACAAGCATATATAAACGTAACCGCAGCAAAGAAAAAAATAAACAGAGAATAGTTTGTTATTTTTATTGCCATTACGATTGACCAGTTTGAATAGCTAGTTTTTTTTATTCATCGCTGCTGATATTTTCGAAGTGCTTATTCGCGGTTTCAACGATCAGCATTAGCACATCAATTTATGGGTGTTACTCCAGGGTAAAAGTCTGCACAGAGCTTTCACCCAGAAGCTCTTGACCGGAAATTCACTCGATCAGGCTGCCACCTGCTGAATCCTGGTTTTCTCCTATGACACGTCAATATTTAGCAACCCCTCTAAGCGCCTCTGTTATGCTTGTGTCTATGCTTTCCCTTATACTGCGTAGGCTGAATATGTATACGCAAGCGCGGAATTTTCCTGTCACATGTTTATAATATAGTTTAATATATATATGTTGCGATGAATATGATCATTTAGTTGTTATTCATAATCGCCGGTTATTGTGGATAATACTCAATTATTGTCTTCGAAGAAAATAATTTATTGCACTGAATTGTGGATAAATTGGTTGAAAATAGCATCTGATAGCGATTATTGACTTTTAAAGAAGTGTACACAAAAAAAAAAAATTAACTTGAATCATGAAAATAATTTTGAGGAACTTTGTCTTGATTTGAGAAGAAAAATTTTTAAACTAAAAAATTTTTCTTGGTTCAAGTAAATTTTACGTCATTTAATAATTTTCGTCTTCTTTCAAGACAATGAAACTCTTGAAAATTATTTTCTTGAATCAATAACTTTTATTTTGATTCAAGTTAATTTATTTTCCACACTGATAAAAAATTAACTTGAATCAAGAGTAAAATTCTTGAACCAAGAAAATAATTTTGAAAAAGCTCATTGTCTTGAATCAAGACGAAAAATTTTTGAATCAAGTAAAATTTACTTAAACGAAGTAAAATTTCTTAGCTTAAAAATTTTTCAACTCAATCCAAGAAGATGAAATTTTTCAAAATTATTTACTTGATTCAAGTAAATTTTTTGTTCTGTGCAGTGTAATATTTCTTGTAATTTTAAAACGAAACAATACGATAAGTTTCAGACTTCTTTCGATTTTTTTCTGTTATGCAGCTTATTGTGGATTAACTTTTTATTTCGTGATTTTTGATTAATGCCAAAAATAATCAATTAATTTAATGTAAGTACTTCTTTTATTAAATTTTCTAATTCTAAATTTCAATAATAAGAATCGTTTATTTATAAATGAAAGAACGGAAGTATTTATTTTTTTTTAAGAATTTTTTTTTATTGTGATTTATTTTGGCTGCATCATAACTATTTGATTTTATCAGCTTTTTCCGTTTTATTATTGAAGAATACTTCATATTTCACGTTGAAAAATTTTTCAACGGACATTCAAAATGTATCAAACATACTTCAATTCAAAGTTGAAAACAAAAATACGTATTGCGTTTCTATTATTATTTAGTGTGAAAAATAAGCTCAAAATCACGCCTATAAATTAAAATATTTTCTTAAGCCCTCTGTTACTTAAAGCGAACAAAGAATTCACATTTACGATGTCAAATATAAATTCATTAGGTCCCTAAACTTTTTTATAGAGTCTTTTGCTCCGAAGAATAAGTAAGCTTTATTGTTACTGTTTATTTAACTATAAGATCTTGGATACTATGACACTTAATCATCATTCTATTGTATGTAACTTTTTAAAGAACAAAGGAGAAAAATATATTTTGTTGATTTATATCACGCTAATTCCTCCACTCTCCACTTTAGTTAAATGGCACAGATAAATATGCAAAAGTACTATCATTTTTAAGGACCTGTAGGAGTCCGGAGACACGGTCGTATCTCGTGCCAAGTACACTCTTAACTCGTCAGTAAATGTGTATGTATATACAGCGACAGTATGACTCTATCAACGAGCTTCATAACGTTTTAAATTCAATCGTATTTTATGCCGTTAATTATAAAATAAAAATGATTTATGAAGAAAGTTTTTTACTTATATTTTTGATACAAGAAAATTTTGCTCTTAATAAGTTAAAAATTCTCTGATTGTTAATGATTGTTGATTCATTCGAAAATTGTAACAGTTTGAAAATTCAAAAAATAGTGTTTTATTAAACTTCTATCAGACTTTTGAGCTCAAAGAGGAAATTATAATAAAGTGAAATTGAAAAATAATCCCGAGTCCACGAATTTTTCCTCTCATTTTAATTAACTAATGGAAAGCTGTAGTAAAAATTCACTTTTTTTTAATTAAAAAAATAAGAGAAAACATAAACAGTTTTATGGTGTGACATTGAACTACTAACATTGTATTATATAACAATGCTTAACAAGGCTTATCAATATATAAATATATACGCTAATAGTCAGAGTAATATTTATCATAGTTTAATATTAAACACATACACATATGGTTGAATTTGTATCAAAACTCTATTATATATCCATGATAAAGTTACGAACTTATAAATCCTCAAAATTTAATCTTAAATTATTTGTTAATATTTTAATTTGAGTTATAAACTTCGTTACTTCAATTTATTTTCATTATTTTTTTTGTTTTCTGTGGAATCTCATATACTCATGAAAAAGTTTTCTGACATTGACCTTAATTATGTCGTTTGACTTGAATTTTTTGTAAGAGCTCACGCATTAGCTTTATGAACTCTAATAAAATCTCCGAACTTGATTGCTTTATTTGCTTTTTATTTTCTAGAGATATTCACATTATGTACGAATAGCCTAGGCATAAGTATAGAATTTATTTAATATTTGTAATGAAGCTCATGGGTTTTCCCTCAAAGCAGAGTTATCAAAAAATATATCAAAAAAAATTTTCTTCTTTAAAAACAAACTAATTTTTTACACGGCGCGCAGTAGCTTATCGTATCCGGCCCTTGCTTACCAAAGCATTGGACCAGGTTCGAGTCCGGCGTACACCAATGAATATTTTCAATATTTAAGTGTATTATTCTGCTCAGCCAAAAAGAAAAAAGAAAAGCGAGTTTCAACCTCAAAAGTTTACCCCCTACCGTAGTCGCTCATGATCTTAGTAGTTTATGCGACTTTAAACAATAATAATAATTAAAAAATAAAAAATAATTTACCTCAACTTTTTTAAGACGATTTTGAGATTTTTTAAAAACTATATAAAGATTTTTTAAGACTATTTTAAGATTTTTTAAGATTAATTTAAGACTTTTTTTAAGACTATTTTAAGATTTTTTTAAAATTATTTTAACATTTTTTTAAGACGATTTTTACATTATTTCAAGACTATTTTAAGACTCTCTATAATAATTTTTTGGAGCTTTCGCTGTGATATCGTCTTATTTTCATAACAAATTTGAGAGCCAAATTTAAAAAATTTGCTCTCGGAATTTTTTTTTTTGGAGTTTTAGAATAGTCTTGGTTTGTGCCACGTTTAAGATCTTAAACAAACGAAAATTTTAAGACGATTGTTTTTTACACGGGATTTTGAAGCAAGAGTTAAATTTTGAAGAGAAGTAATTTTTTGAATCACGTCGTTTTTTTTCAATGTAAAATCTGTTAGTAATTTTTCATTCATCATAGAAATTTAAATTTCCACCATATCACCAAATGAATAAAACTAACTGAAAAATATTTTTCAAACGCAGCATGATATTGTGACAATAAAATTGAATAAAAAATGCTGGCTACAAAAGTAATAAATAATAACGATTTCTCATGCACGAAAACAAACCGTAAAAACTATTTTTTAAACTTGTAAACGTTATCAATAAAATATTAATCTCGCTGATAGTGTTTTAAATAAACAACCAAAAAAAAAAAAACAAAAAAACAAACATTAAATTAGTAATAAATACACACGACATACAAACATTAATTATAAATTCTCGGGGGAATCGATCGCTCCAAATTGAAAAACCGACTAAACCTCTCTTATTATACTCTATATAACCGCTTACGACTCGTGATTAATAACAATCACAGTAATACTAGATTTAACGTAACAAGTAATATGTAATAAGTATAATGAATTTTTTAGCAATTATACTATCAGATTAAGAGCAGTACTAGGTACAAATATAGTATATACATATATATAAGTATGTAGCGTGCATAGGATCCTGCGCTGTCGGTTGTTTCCCCATTTCTCGTCCTCTTTCGTCTCACCACCCACACCAACGTGGATCCTCCGGTATTCGCGTTAGTGCCTCTCTCTCTCTCTCTCTCTCTGTTTCCTATTGCGACCGCGACGACCGACGTCGCGACGCCGCACGGACTGTCAGAACGACGTCGCACGCGACGCGATTACTGTTCCCGCGCTCTATTACTATACGAATTATAATCTAATTCATATATATATACAATATATATAAATATACATATACATATACAATGCTCATACGTATATAATATATGTACGTATATATTTCAATACGCAGCATTGTTTCGTCATAAATGTGTTGACACTATCATCGCGTTAAATATTGTAACCACGATTATAATAATTAATTATTAATATTTATCAATTATCATATAACTCTTATCAACGAATTTAAAATATATTGTTGATTTTAATGATCATTGTTTTTATTATTGATTATTAATTTGTTATGAATAACACATCGAATTTAAGTTGTGACTCGTTTGGTAAAGTTTTAAAAAATTAGTGGACATTGTTCTGTAATTAATGTTAATTATAGTTAAAAATTTTAATTAGATACTCGAATTAATATAAATCAATAAAAATCGAATTCAACTTTTAAAAAAATTATTTGTTGTGGTAAATATTATCATTGTAGTAAAAAATGTTAATGCATTTTTAATGAGTATGAAAATTTTACTTTAATCCTGATTAAAATAAATAAATATATTACATGAATGTAGAATACTGAACGATGAAACAATTTGCAAAATAAGAAAGTGAATAACGCGTGGATACAAGAAAGCGAGTTTACTGTAAAGATAATCCCCGGTAATAACGCTCGGAAGCTTTTCTAAAGAGGAATTCACGTCAAGTTTAGTAGTCGCTCATGTCGTGGAAAATAATTGAAAACTGGTACTCAAAGACCTTTGTGAATGCCGTTAGTACATGAGAGATTGTATACTCAAAGGTGATTAAACTGTGTACGTTTTATTGTAAACTGGAAAAGTTTTTAAACAGTTATTATTGTAATTATTTTTAGAGAAAATAATAAAGTTAATGTAACTGGATTTATTTATTAATTATTACTGATTCTTAATTACTTAAACTGTTAAGTTTACTACTTTATTGTTGACAAATTGTTCTTATGTGTGTTTTTAAAATAAACTGAGAAAATAAATAAACCAACAATTAGTTCTGTAATATGAATGCATAATAGCGTGACAAAACAAACCAAGTGTGAAACACGTGGGTAAACATCGTGAGTGTAACAACAGATCGACGCATGGCTGATGTAAGGTAATGTAAGTTCAAGGTTACTTTTTTTCATTTATATTTTTACGCGGTTATTTTTTTATTCGTCATCAGCTTTGTTTTAGTTTTTTTTTATTTTTTAAATTATGACGAAACACTTTGGTTTATAAAAATCCAGTTTTATTTTCAATAAAAGTTATAAAGCTTTTAAATGCTTTTCAATTCTAGCGAAGCTCAAATTTCCTTTTATGTGAATCAAAATCTATTACAAATATAAAAAGTTTTAGATAACATTTTGCATTCGATACAAAATTGAATCCAGGATTTGTTATTACTAACTTTTATCGCGGAAATTGAAGATTCAAATTTCAGAACATGATTTTAGAAATTTTGATATTGCTATCAAAAATTAGTTGCTTTAAAAACATAAAAACTTTACTATGTACGTTGTAAAATATAGTATAATATTAGAGAATTTTTACAGCATTAGATTTTTGGGGAATTTTTGAAAAAAAGTAAGCAAAGCTTAAATTTACGAGAATTTACTTTTTTCGTAAGCATAATGAACATTTTTAGTTTTTTTTAGTTAAACAATCTGTTTTTATAAAATAAAAGGAGAGATTTAGTGACAAGAGATGAGACTAGATGCCTTTAGACAATAATGAAGTGAACTTCTCTTGCTGAAAATGAGTTAAAGATCACGTGAAGTTTAAAATCGTTTTTCATTTTTTATGTCACATAAAACTTTTCGTATCACTTTAAGATTTAATACTTGGAGCTAATAAAACGAGAAAATTTAAAACAGATAGCAGATCTTCGAATTCAACTATCTACTCGTGTTAAGGTTCGCTTCTTGCCTCTTTTTCTCCCTCTAAAAGACAATTAAAAATTAAAAATTCTATCATTCACTAACTTTAATTTTTTTTTTTTTTATCTTGTGTAGAAAAACTTTCCACTAGAAGTTTTAATTACTGTTCTATATAGCAAAAAAAAATGTTTCTTTTATCTAATTAGAAGCAGATAAAATTACAGGTAACAATCTTTTTGTGAAAAAATGGCAAAAATTTGCAATAAAAATACAAGAACGGTTTTAGTCACTAGCTTAGCATCCTCGCCTTTGGTGTGAGTAAATATTTTACTCACGAGTTATTTTTTACAAAATTTATTCTCTGTCCTTTATACATCCATCCATAAATATTTTATTGTCATGCTTCTTGATTAAAATAAAAATTATTTGCAAAATTCATAGTAGAGGAAGTTCCCGAGTTAAAATTTAAATCGTAGATTCAACATATTGAACGTTAAAATCGTTATTTGAATGAATTGAACGTTAAAAACGTTAGTTGAACCGATTCAAACCGATAAGGAGTGAAAATAAGTAATATCAAAACTATTCAGATAACTACATGCTTTTAAACGGAAGTACGATAAAAAATATTTTTTCAATTCTGTAAGGCAGAATTTCAGTTTTTTGGTTTATATTCTACCATCTGTTCGATACAAATACTCAGTCCAAATTTTTTACTTGTGGAATGGTTTCAAAACTGTTTTTTTCCGAAGGTATCTGGCTGTTTAAGAAGACTACCAAGTGCTTAATTAAGAACCAGTAGTACTTGGAATATCTTTGGGTACTCTTACAGCTAGAAAATTTGGCCTTAGAAGCTATCAAGCTCATTTTTTATTTAAAAAGAGTCTATCAAACGCCAAATGATCAACTAGAAAGATCATTTTGAGTATGTGAATAACGTTAAACTGCCGTTTGTTACGTTCAGCTAACGTTTTTTACGTTCAATACGTCGAATTTACAGTTTGAACGTTCAAAACATTGAATATACGACTCAGGTTAGCATTGGTCGGACATTTTTTAACACAAGCGATTTACATAAACTTTTCACTTCAATCAACTCTAAGCTTTTTAAAATTAATTGAATCTTTAAGTATCTGATATTCAAAGGAAAATAAGTCAGAGGTATTTAAAACTTAATAAAACATAAAATTAACTATTCACATTTCTGAAACTTAACTTTACGAAAAGGTGAATAGAGTTTTAAATAAAATTTATAGTAGAACTATAACTTGAAAACAAACACTTGCAAAAGTTAATTAACTACTAAATGTTTAAATTCATTATCATACTTTCAGTTATAAAACTTGAAGAAAAAACACTCAAGAAGTTCATTCAAAAGTAATAAAATTTATTTCTTACTCCAAGTTATATTACATCGAAGTATCTAGCTGTTCGTAAAATTTTACACCTTTCTGTAAAATGCTTACATAAATTCCGCTCTAATTTTATCTATAATAAAATTCTAGTGCTATTAAACAAATACCTTAAGGAAAAGTAAATCAGGGGTCAAGGATACAATTCTAATGTTATCTATAAATACGAATTCTATAAATAACCATAAATATACAAACATACAAGCATCTAAATACTGAAATAGAAAATATAAATAGAAATAATCTGACAACACGTGAGTAGTGACAAGTTTTGCTCAACTGAATGTGTTAATTTATGGTTTCGATTTTGCACGAGGCATTATTAATTACACAAATGGTGTTAGCTCGCGCCAAGAATACTAATCATGCTTGTCAGTATTTATATATCCATTTATAATGTACAATGTCTTCTCTACAGTACGTACTATAATTATTCAACAGCTGCTTATATTAGTAGACTATTTAAATAAACTCTCAGAGTATTGTGAGATAGTGATAGCTAGACATAGACACCTTCACTTGAGACATCAAGATTCATTTATTCTTCATATTCTGTCAATCATTCCTCCTTACCTGACAGATAAATCATTTCTCCCTATTACTTCGAGTATTTATTTAATTATCAATTATCATATAGGTTGATTCTTAAAGGTATTCTTCTGTGGCAGAGCTATGTCTTTTTTAATTTTTTACCAAACTCAAAAATTCAAACAAAATATTAAGATTTATGTTTCTTGCTTGAAGAAAAATATTCAGAAAATTAAAAAATTGTTTACGTTGCCAAAATTAATGAGAAAATTTTTTTCTCAAATATGCAACTCCGTTTTTTAATAATATGATTACGTACACGGAAAGAACAAGATGACACTCGATACCATCCCAGATTATACTCAGTGATATCTGTGGTGAAAAAAATTTCAGATAGCTAGAAAAATCTAGATTATACTGCGTGATATCTGTATTATACTTATTGTAATCTGGATTATACTAGTTACTATCTAAAAATTTTTTCACTCAGTATAATCTGGGATGATATTCAGTGTCATCTTGTTCTTTCCGTGTAGCTAAGTAGATAAAACTTTCAACAATAGGAATATTGGCACAACAAGCAAAGTGAGTGTGCCAACACACGAGTGTCAAAAATCTAAAAAACAAATATATAATGTGGAAATAAGAAAATATAAATATTTTTGAACTAACAAGCTGCAGTCTCTATTTCACTGTCAAGAATTGCAAATTATGATCAAAAAATTTTTGGATTAATAATATTTGAATATAAATGAAATTTTTATCTACACCATACAGGATCTATTGCCAACTGTTCCATGAAAAAGATGATGGAACAGGCTTATAGAAAAAAAATTATTTGAAATTACTCCGAAAAAATATCATCAAAAATTGACCTTCAAAAAAAATATATTAAATCCCAAAAAGCATGAATTTTCATCAAGATCTTTTTAATGATATGAAATTTTACCATAACAACAAAAAAAATTTTTGCATAAAAAAAATATTAAACCATGAAAAGATATAAATAAATTCGGCTTGCATAAACAAAAAACAAATTGTGTGTAGTGCGAAATTTAAATTCATACAGAAGAATTACTCCAAAACGTATCATAACAAATTAACTATCGTTGAAAACCATATGAATCCTTGAAAAAGCACACATTGAGGTCGAAGCACTTCTAATAATGAGATTGAATTTAGCTAAAAAAATTTATTTTATCTTAAAAATACACCAAAGATAAAATTTATTATCATCAATCACATAGATTATTAATAAGAGAAAAAATTAAGATAAGCTTGATATTACTTAATTATTTATGAAATAAGACGAAAAGTCTTACTTATTATTTAAACACCGGATAAGCAGTCGGGTCTTGGATGTACGATAAATAGATTTAAATCATAAATATGTAGGATAAAGTTGAGTAAGTAACTAAGTAAGAAAGTAAGAGATGAAAGTATGGTGTATAATTTTCTCTCGCGACTTACGACACTTGGCTACTCACGCAAGTGAATCACCTCGGCTTCCGTTAACTGGTGAGTCTTTCGCTCGAGCTTGAGCTTGTAAACACTGCGGGTGCCAGGAATATCTTTTATTAATAGTCTATCCGCGCCTCCATCTGGAGATTGTAGAGTTGCTTTAACTTTAAAATTTAGTTTTCCTCGGTATGGGGAGAGGACAGAAAGGAGGAGGTTTAAACTTCATTTCTGTCCTTGCTTGTTTATCCTGTTTCTTCATCTCTTTCTGCGTTTACCGTTTCTCTATCATGTCTTCTGACATACCCTTCACCCTTCGCCATTTCATGCTCGGTTCCGTGAAAATACCAACTCGTGCTAAAAATTAAATACTCTGCCGTACGTCAGTTTGTCGCCACTTAGACCGCAGTTATTTTCTGTTATGTTATGTTGTTTTTATTTAATCGAACCGTACTAAAGCTAAAAAGTTCGTAAGTCGTAAAAAACAAATCCATTTTTGTAGAGAAAAAAATTAAAAATTGGGTAACTGATTTATGTACGAAAAAAAAAAAAAAAAAAAAAAAGAAAAATGGATGGCAGAAATGGCCCGGCTATAAAAACAGCGAAACAAATTCACAATCATGTGCGTGAATTTATTTTGACATCAGTGTGCTGTATTGGTTCCTACCCGCAGGCAAATCCATCGGATTTGTTGATGAAATAACTTGTGTAATATTATATAACGTCCATTGCTTTGAATTTGAAACAAACGAATGGATTGTTAAAAATTGTTTCATTGATCAAAGAATTTTTTTTGTTACGATGGGTATTACGCGTTTATTGTAATAAAAGTTTAATTTGCGAAAACGTATGGAGAAATACGAAAAATTACTTAACTTTCAATCAAATTTTTAGATAATTGAACTTTTATCATAAGTAATTTCAGATTATAGCTATATAAAAAATATGTTGAAGTATTCTACGCTGGATCGACTACTTCGGAACTCGAGCCTCTTTAATTTGGATGAAAATTTTTTCTCATTTTCTACCCTCCTAAAATATAACTTAAGAAATCTGAAATTCTTTTACTTCACCAGAAAAAGTTATAAATTAAATAAAATGGATTTTTTTAATAAACGATAATTTGTTTAAAAACTGACTAATCAAAATATTTTTTTGAGCAGAATTTTTTTTACCGATGTACTTTTAGAAAAAAAAAAAAAAAAACTAAAAAAATTAAGAAAAAAGTATTCAAAGTTATTCTCATCACTTTTGTTTTTTTCAAAAATGCATGATTCATATGGGCCATTCTATGTCAAAAAAAAATTTTTTTTATTTTTGTCTTAATTGAGTTTGGCAAATCACGTAATTTTGATGTTTGAACAGTTAAAGTTTCATTCAGTGGCATAATGATAAAAAAAAAAAATTTGAAGAAAAATTTGTTTTTTAACAAATTTAAAAAATTCATATTTTTGAAAATACAAAAAACACAGTTCCAAAAAATTCAGGATCTTTTAAGGTAGTATACAAAAAAATTTGAGCCAAAAATTTATTATCGACCGTCATTTTTAACGGTTTTCAAAAATTCAAAATTTGGCATTTTTTATCATTTTTTTCCAAAATATATATATATATATATATATATATATATATATATATATATATATATATATATATTTTTCAATAGCTTCAAGTGCCTGCTTTCAAACAAACAAAAAGCCATTCCTGTACCTATACTAGCGTTTGAGATATTACAAAAACAAAATTGAAAAACTGGAAAAATCGTGAAATTTTGAATTTGCATATCTTTTAAAATTATTTTTGTATTTTTTTTCCTTCGGCAGAACTTCGTTATATGATAAAAGAAAACTTCTTACCAAAATTTGTCCAAATCGAAAGGGGTCGATTCCAATTATTGGTCGATTGAACATAAAATTACCCATATGTTACATTAATTATTTACTTTCCACAAGAAAAACATCAATTCAATTTATTAAATAATTAATTCTCGGAACGATAGCGGAGTTCAATTTTTGATAAAAATTATCTGGAAGATATAGAAATTAATTTATTAGAAATTTCATCTACCGAAAAATACAACAGTACATTTTTAAGAACGCTCTGTTTAGAAAATGCAACAATTAATTAATGAAGATGTTCAATTATTTAAATAATATATCAATTCGGTTTTTTGAAACTATGTAAAAAAAATAATTTAGTCAATCGACGTATATCTACAATTAAGAAATAAATATCTGATAATTTTTTAATTTTTAATTCGTTACAACGAAAGTCGATGCTTTCAATAAATCTGAAACATTATGAACTATGCAAACAATGTTGTAGTTTTTTAGCCAAGCTGAAAGTATTCAAAAAACACTTATTTTTTACACTATATACTTCAACTAAACACAATATACTTCAAATCACTAAAGTTTCCACTGCAACAGTTCAATCTTTTAAAGTTCAAATTGATAAAGATTCGGAACGTCGAAGTTTAAGCTTCCAAGTTCAGTGAGGATACTTTGATTTTTTAAAGTTTTTTTATATCGATCACTTCAATCCTATAAAGTTTATTTTACTATATGTTAGGCATAAAATGAATAATGTTTTCAGTTTAAAGTCTTCTAATAAAATTTATTTTTATTCTTCCCCTAAAACAATATTCGCATCGATACTTCTTATAACTATAGAAAATTAAATTACATTCACTAATAATAAAAAAATATATATTTAATGAATAATGAATCATATGATTGTCCCCATCAAAAAATGTATTTTTTACAAAAATTTAAGTGAAGAAAATGTTTATTTTTCATTAATTACATAAATTGGATGTTATAAAAATTGAAGAAGACTAAATTTAGTTTTTTCGGCCGCAAGATACCTCAATATTATCTTTTTAAGTAAATGTAAAAAAAAATTGTTAACTATTGAATTCATATATCAAGTTTAAAATGATGACTAAATTTTTTTGCTATAAACTCACCTGAAAATTTAATTAAATATTTTATAGGCTAACATTTGCAAGATAATATAAATGCGATATATATATATTCCCATATACATCCATGGACAGTTTCAGGTTCGTAAAATTTATAACAACTGCAGACGTAAAAAAAAATTATTAATAATTAATGAATAAAATTATGATTTCCAGTAACCGTATAAATATTTTACGAGTTAGCGTTGTTATGAATATCTCATGAGCTTATCATGTGTTCATTTTATGTGAACACTAAATCTGTCACTTAGCTCGCTAGAACTATCTTTTCGAACCAAAAAAACATAAAATTTTTATTGAAATACCATAGACTCATATTAATAATTATAATAATACACGCGGGAAAAGAAATAATAAATCATATGTAATGAATAATCGTATTTTGTTAAAAGAAAAAATTTAAAAGATTATAAAAATTCAATTAAAAAATTAAGTACATTTGTAATGAATATTTAAAATTTTTATTATAATGGAAAAGAACAATATTTAACTCAGTGACTTTCTTTACAATGTAATCCAATTTACAAACATTTTATCTTACACATTCTACCTGACTATTCAAATATTTGTCAATTCTGGATTAAAATTGAATACTCAGAGAACATTCTGAATATTTACGAATTTCACTGTATCTTTTGTCAAATGTAATTCAAGTAATCCCCAAACATTACCATTTTAATTCAAACCCTTGCTATGAATTCATGACTATTTTTGCAAGTGAAATAAAATTCTGAGGATAAATAATTGTTGTTTTAAAATAATCTTCAGCGGAATTAATAATTATAACAAAAGTATTTATTTAAATGTAATGAAATTACAACTAATAATGAGTAAAAAAAATATTTCGGTAGACTATGAGATAATCCGATACTGTTCATTTAGAACTACTAAATATTATAAATGCTAATTCGAAACAAATTTCTATCTCTATTTGATCAAAAGATAGTGAGTGACCATTGTTTATAAATTATGAGAAAAATTTATGGAAAAAACAAAAATTTTTTTTCATCATTGCGTTTAAGAAGGTTCAACTGATCACCAAAAAATTCAGCGTAAACAAAAAATTTGAATTTGCGATTTTACAGAAGTCCAAAGTTGATACTTATTTTGAGACCCCCAAAAAAACCCCGGTTTTAAATCTTTTATTGTATATATTTCTTGTCAAAAATTTTTTATAAATTAGCAATTTTGGATAGAATTACATAAAACTTTGACTCATCGATCGATATGTGTCATATTTCAATGACATTTTTTTAAATATAATTTACTCACGTTTTAAAAAAATAGTCTATAATTTTTGACTGTACAGTAACTCTCTGACTGACTCACTGTGTACACACTCGATACTTAAATACTTAATTACAAGGGTCTAGAAATTTCTATAATTTACTGGAAAACAATCACGTGCAGCTTTGGCTATACTTAACAATAATTTTAATTCATCTTAAAATTTCTTCAATTGTTTTACTTGTTATAAACATTATAAAGAAATAATAAATTAATCAGAACAAACATCTATTTTCATCTGAATCCACTGATGATTAATTTAAATTGAAAGCTTAGATTAAATTAATAATTTAGAGGCTTTCATATCATTAATGTATTATGTACTATATAAATCCTATGGTCTTAACAGGCTTATGGTTAACAGAGTGCATAACTAATACCCCACCGTTGCAACTACAGAAATACATCTAATCAAAGAGATTAATACATCAATAATTAATTTTGCAATTGCAACCATGAATGAAATTAAAAATTTTATAGCTTTACATGCATTCATTTTCATCAAAATAATAATAATTTGGCCGAAGATGAAGATAAATCTAAAGAAATTGAATTTATCAAATAATCATGAGAGACCAATTCTTTCAAGCGTTCATCTTCAAAAATTTAATGCGCATCTCTCTCTCTCTCTCCTAGGTATGTTGTTGGTCGGACGAGAGACCGAAATTCCACAACATACAATAATTCTTTCCATGTTATTTAAACAAAAAATACCAAAAATTTCGATTCATTGCTGCCAAGTATCAATATCAAAGGTTCAAATTTTGACAGGATCTTTATTTTAATATTCGTTAGAAAATTTTAAGACATTTAAAAAAAAAGCATGTCCCATGTTTCTCATTTTGTGAGAGTGCACAACCCCTTTTGAGCTATGTAATTAAGTGATACGAAGTACTCTTTTCAATATTAGGATATTGCCTGGGACTGCTCATCATACGGTTACATTATAAAATCGATTACAGAGAAGTATCAAATTCTGAATTGACAAGAGTGACGTATGTTAATAGAATTTCGTGACGTTGACTGGCGTTTTCATCAGTTTGGGTTCTTTTATGAGCTTATATACTCTACTCGTGAGGAACGAAATTAAATTAAGTAAGTAGTCATGGATCGTGGATAAAGTTACTTTTTGAAACTAAAATAATAAAGTTCTTCAGTGAATTTATGATTGACTTAATATTTATACAAATTTTATAAACAAACAATAATTCAATTATCTACACTAATAAATTGAGAGTCGGTTTTTTTGTCCGGTTATACTGCGAAAGCTACTGAACCGATCGGAATAATAGTTATACCATAAGATGCAGCATTTTTCAAAGATTGCAGTACATATATAAGTATTAACTTAGCAATCCATACAAAATGACCGTTTTTAACTGTGAAAAATGAAACAATAAAACTGTGTTTGCAAAAGTTAATGAAGTGGAGATTAGAACTGTAAACAAAAAAAAAAAAAAAAACAATTACCATAATAACAAATGAAATTTATCCTGACGAGCTTACTGGAGATCACGCAATTCTCGCACAAGAGAAAGTCTAGCCTTAAGGGGATAAACGCTCTGTGCTCACTACTGTACTGAGTAAATCTCCGGAATATACCAACCATTCTCGTCTCTCTCAGCCTTAATGACTGCCCGTAACTGCCGGTAAATGTTACGCAAACCAACTGTGTGAGGATTTCCACCACATGATCATCAAACTGAAACATCCGCTGTCTCCAATCTCGCACGAGCTCGCAATCAGCTTTTTTTAACTTCCCGCTAAGAAAAATTGAAAATTTTTTTAAATTCAAAAAGTTACTGGAGTTTTTCAAATTTCTCCAAAATTTTCAGTCTGATCAATTTATGTTTAAAAGTGAACCGTAGGATTAAAAAAACTGTGTTGAATACTGATAACTGCGTGACAATCGATTTATTCATTCAAAAGTAATTTCAGTTTGAAAATTTTAAGAATAGTAGTGTTTTATGAAACTCCTATGAGACTTTTGAGCTTGAAGAGCTAAAAATAACACACAAATTGTATTTTTGAGCTCGCAGAGCTCAAAAACGTCATAAGTGCAATTTTAAGCGCATAGGTATGGAATTACAGAGAAGTTGCAGGGATGGCCATCAAGGGTCAACCGTTTCCCTATTTTTTTTATCATTATTCTCCTTTAAATTATTTTTTTTTTTTTTTCAAACTCGAACAAACATTCGTACTTATCTATATTGTGATATTTCTTCCCACAACTCATCTTTATTAGACTCAACTTTTTATGAATTTCAATAGATTTCCCAGTCGATAATTTTAATTGGAGGGTTTTCAAAGGCTAATTGTATTGCTGACGTACAATGCCACGGTTATTTCTATGATTAGAGCTACTTATTTACCATATAATCAGTATTTGTTCGCTCAATAGTCAATAGTCAATAGCTTTCTTTTTGTATACGGTGAAAAAATCTTTTGATTTATTTTATTGAAATAAAAATATATACACGTACTTATCGTTGTGGGTAATAAATCCAATTATTTCCGCTTCAACTTAATTTATTAAAAACAATAAAAAATTTCATAAATTTTCATTTTATGAATTTATATGAGGAAGAGATATTATTGTATCAAGTAGATCACTGACCGGCCTTTTAAATAAACTATAATCTCTTTTTCCACTTTATCATAAGTGAAACAAATTTTTAGTCATATTAAATATGATGATGATAATAACTTCAAATATAATGTTATTCGTTTTTTTTCATCTTTCCCTTATTTTTTTTCAACAAATCTGCTTAGCATTTGGTAGTAGAAAAAAATCATGATTAAAATATGAATGATATTTATTACGGAATTTAAAATTTTGAAAAATACAAAATCTCTAGTTCTATTATTATTAAATAATTATATAAGACGAATCAATTTTGACTGCCCCTTGCAGTCATGATGTGTTGAGTGATCATTTTTCATTTTTGCACTTTTTGATATAAACATAATTAAACAAAATATATCAGTTTGTTAGAATAATATTTAAGCTTTACTTGACTAAGCGTATGAAGTAACATTTATTTTTATGCAAACATAACTTTATGTAAATATAACACCCAATTGGTGCCACAATTACATATTTGCAGACAAAATGTTTGCAAAAAAAAAATTTGAATAAAAAATGTTGTAGACAAAAAATAAATATTTATGTCATAAGGCCGTGAAGTGGCGGTTTTTTGACAGCGACGATATTTCAATATGAGCTAAAGGTTTGTGGCGGGAAGATTAAAAACGGATGTAATTTTAAGGTCCGAGGCAAAACGTTTTAAAATTCAAAAAATCTTTTTAAATTTACCATAAAATTCTTCAGAAAAATTATCGGTGTACTATAATAGCCGTGGGAGATCATAATGTAACTTTACTATTATTTGATAATTGAAATAGCTTTTAAAGTTTTTTCAACAAATTATACTTCAGTCTATCATAAAAGTTTATAGTAACTATAGCTCAGCGGTCATTAAAGAAAAAAATTACTTCCCAAGTAGACTTTCAACTTGTTACAATTTTTATAATTTCTTGGATCTTTTCTCTGTAATTCAATATCTTTAAAACTGTCCGAAAAAAAATTTTTTTTTTTTTTAAATAAACTGAAAAAGAAAAAATGCTAAACACAAACAGTGAATTTAGCTATTAAATTATTTATAATTAATAGCAGAGGACATTGATCCAAAAAACGATGATTTCAGTTTATGAAAAAAATGTAAAACTTTAGATTAAATACGTTTTTTCCATAAAAGTCCTTCTTTTTCATCAAAAAGTGTTAAAAGGGTGTCTGCGATAAGATGGCAAAGTGATCTTAGGGACTTTAAAAGTTTTCTTATATCAGAGTCTCTGAATTTTCTGAGAAACGTCGTTGGGTCAACTGAACCGAAGCATCAGAGCACAGTAGTTTTTAGTGAGAAATAGAAAATGGAAGCTGGGTAGTGCGGAGTATTAGTAGTATAGAGGGCATAACTGAGCTTGGAATGCTCGTTACCCGGTGGAACGTCGAGATGACGTAATCATAGGCCAACACGAGAGAAAAAGAAATGGAGTGAGGAGGGAAGAGTAGCAGTGCGGTGGTAAGTAGTCGTGTATATGTAATAAAGAAGATAGAAGATAGAAGAGGCGAGAGATATTCTATTGCAGTATGACGAGATTCCGTGGCGTCGACGTATCCGTCGTACTCGTCGTCCGTTTCACTCACCCGGTGTTGCAGTTCTCGTTTCACGGTGGTTCCTCGTCATGACGTGCTGTCGGTTTGCTGACACGAATACCGTCCGACAGATCTCACCGGCTAGGTTCTCTGCTTACTCTGCTTGCTGACGTTCTCATTCATTTAACCTGGCTGTTATTTCCACACTATTTTGACACTTGTCGTTGTATACAAATCTCTCATTAGTCACTTCAATTCAAGAGATTATTTTTTATTTACTAAATTTTATATTAATTACACCCTCTACATTTTATTTTATTTCGTATATCTAGACCGGAAAAACAGTTTTATGTAAATGACGTCATAAACACTAACAAAATTATGAGTATAAATTTAAATTTCACAAAATAAAATCTCTAAATTTATACAAAGAAATGAAATTAACTTGAATCTAGTAAATAATTTTGAAGAACTTCATCTTTTAGGGTTGAGAAGAAAAATTCTTAAACTAAGAAAATTTTTTTTGGTTCAAGAATTTTTCTTCTGATTAAAGATAACTTTTTTTTCATCATATTTTTACATAGTTGCACATCACCAGATAAAAAATTTACTTAGGAATAATTCTGTTACTTTTGATGACTGATTTGATGTATTAAGAACCAAGAAAAAAAATCAAAATATAAAAAAAGAAAGTTTGAAAACGGTTGACCCTGCAGGCCATCCGTAAAACTTCCCACTATGTATTAGGGTTCAGCGAAACTTAGACTTCCATCTAGATTTAAAACGATTCAGTGCCATAGATTTTGAAAATTCCATAATAACCGAAAAAATAACTTTCGGTCTGCTTTAACGGTCAACACTTTAACCAAATCAGCTCTTGAGCTCAGAAAATGGCGTTGGATATTATTTAAAAAATTAAAATCGATTCATTCGTTCCTGAGATATCGTTAACGAAAAATTTCGAAAAAAGGGTTTTTTTTTTTTTTTTTTTAATAATTTCGAAATTTCAGTTCAAATTGTTTTCGATGTAATTTCGATGTATGCTATTAATAACAACTAGATTTTCGAGCTCAAAACTTGTATATGCTTGTTTATTATTTTCTATTTTTTTGTTCACAATTAATTGAGAATTGTAAGTCGTGCACTTTTGGATTTTCCAAACTTCTAATAAACTACTGTAGTGTAATTACTTAATTACTGACAGTTACAAACCGAATTCACAGAAAATTTAAGAACTACTTCATGAAAATACTAAAAAAAAATTGAACAACTTTATCCTGATCTGATTATGTCTAAACTTTACGTTTAATTGAATATTATTCGATCTGATTCAAATATGATATGTGTAGTCACATCTAAACTTTATTTTTAGAGAATGATAGCAAAACATATTTTCTTCATTGCAAAAAAGCTTACAAAAATAGTCAAACAACCCGAATTTTAAAAATGAACTATATCACAGTTTGTATTTTTAATTCTCTTTGTTAACTGCCCCTGATCGAGTGTACTTTACTCGGTGATCGCGCAATATTTTTAGACCAGAAAAATAACGTTCGTCATGGCCAGGATTTTACCCGAAATAGCGGAGTAATATTTACTCTAAAACTCTTTTAAAATGAAATTCTCTATTGAATTAGCCATAAAAAATTTTTATTTTACATTAAACTATTTTATTTGTAAGTATAAATGCAGTATTATCCAGATATTGCTCTACAAAAACTCTACATATGAAAACACTACAATCTAACTATAAGCAATTTTTTCTATTCAAAACGGAAAATGACAATGTACATCATGAGATAAAAGAGGACATTCCAACTAGTAATAGCCTATTGAAGCCGCAGGCGATTTCATTTCTTCACATCCTGGACCAAAAGTTTAAACTTTGCCACTGTTTGTGGGAAGGTCATTACAGTAAATTCATTTTATTTGTTTCTTCATGAAAGAAAAGCGGCATTTCCTTTTCACTAAACAGGGTGAGAATTAAAACTTTGGACGTACACGTGGTAGAGAATGAAAATTAAAGTGCGATGCTTACACTATCGGCGCAAAAAAGAAAACGAAGAGTAAAATACAACAAAGAGTAAAAATGCATTGTGAGAAAAAAAGATTATATGATACTGTAAAGAGTCAGTTTTTTAATTATCTCATGAAGCCATTTTACTTGAAGGTATCTATTTGGAACAGAAAGTTCGGATCGTGTGAAATTATGTTTCGAGTTGATCATTAGTTGGGCTTTCAGAAGTACACCAGTAGCTACAATCTACAAGATAAAGATACGCTACGCATGTATGCAGTAATGTATACGTAGTAATGTTTGTAGTAGTATGTAGTGGTAGGAGGATTAAATTCATAAACCGGTGGACCAAGTGCTTATGATGGGGCGTCACCCGTACTCGATTATTTATAGGAGCTGGTCACGATGCCACTGCTACTGATGCTCTGGAAACTCTGGTGCTTCTCATCCACCAGTGCTGTTTCCGCATTCTTCCAATTTCGCAGAGCTTCCTGCGGGTCACGGCGGGTCACGTTAAATTTTATAAACTCGTTTGTGTATACATAACATATACTCGCGGGATACATCAACCACCAGTAGCTCATAAATAAATAAATTTTAAATCATATAAATATAAGAAAAAGTTCACGGAAGAAGGAAAATTTTTAGAATTTTATAGGTCAGAAAATAGTGATAAATGCTACTAAATAACCAACCAGAAATTTATCTTTTTATTTTACGCCGCTGGAATTATATTAACTGGTTGAAGCTTTTGTTGGATTAAATTTTTTTAGCGAAATAATTTTTAAATAATTAACGATTTTGTGCTGATAAATTTTTTGTATTATTTTAGAAATTTTTATGTTAAATGTAAATCAAAAAAAGGCATTGCGTGTGATATAAGGTTTGATGCACTTATTTAACAACAAAGTACAACGTAATTGGTTTTTTTGAGGATGCGCCATAATCGAGGACTCGTGATGTCACTTTAAATCTACACGGAAAAATAATTCGCATAAAAATTACAATAGTAACATCGTAATCCAGGACTTTCAATATCTTGATTTTTATAATTTTATGTCTTAAAAATTACTATTTTCTTATGAATTTTTACGATGCGAACATCGTAGTTCTAGCAAATGATGTAAGTCCAATGCTGCCATCTACAAAATACAATTTGAGTTATAGAAAATTACGATGTTATTTAATAAATTTTTTTCCCGTAAGAGCAAGTGAATAAGGATGTATGTTCAAGTATGTTCAAGTATGTTCAAGTAGAAGAGACAAAATCCAATAGCTTGTGACGTCACTTCCGAGAAGTTGTTCGGTGGGTCTTATGAAGTAACTGAATGGAAGTTTGGATGTTGCCTCGAATAGCTCAGTGATAGAGCCTTTGAGATGTAAACTACAGAACGAACCGGGTTCGATTCCTGGATTTGACAGAATTCTTCTATTACGAAAAAATTCTTTCCGCCTCGCTCTTAAAAATATTTCTCTTTTAATCTGGGTAGTAAAAAATTCTACTTTACCGACTTTAATTCATTGCAATTGTTATTTATATACTTTACTATTCTCACATCGTAATTTCTGGTTCAATGTATATGACTATATATTCTACTAAGTAGTATACTTTCTGTAATAAAATTTCCAGTGTCACATCGTAAACGGAAAAAACAAGATTTAACTAGTTTCCATCCGACATGGAAACCAGTTAAATCTTGTTTTTTCCGTGTAAAAATGAATACGTTGTGAGTATGGTCCGGCGCTACGATGTTTCATAAAATAAATTACGATGTTACCATAGTAATTTTTCGTAGAATTTTTTTTTCTGTGTATTTCGGAATCTCTATACAGCAAAAAAAATTCTACGAAAATTTCCAATACAGCTATCGCAATGTTGGTCTATACTTGTTTAATTGGTTTAGTTCAGCATTACAATAGTTGTATTGGAAATTTTCATAGAATTTGTTTGTTATGTATATAGAATTTGTCACATAAATATTTTTTGTCAGACATATTTATTTTCTAAAGGCCATGCAAAAAAAAATTATTTCTGTTTTTGATATTTTTTGCTGTTTAATGATAACTCTCAAAAATCAACTGAGTTAACAATCCGAGACTTTCTGGATAAGATAAATTTTTAATTATTTTTACGAAGATGTCACTATGTGTGTCTATGTGTGTGTGTAAAAACCTCTAACAACTTTTGGACTGCTTGACTGATTCAAACATGATTTGCAGTATTTTAAAGAATATCACTATCTCAAAGAGCTCGAATTTGTATTCAAGTTATATTCTTCAGCTCGTCAAGCTTAAGTATTTCGTAGTAAACTTTTCAAGTAATTTGAAATTGATGATAGTGGGAATTTACAGGAATGGCCTACAAGGTCAACTATTTTTGAAATTTTTTTTTGTTTGTTGAAATTTTGCCGCAAATAAAAATGATCTTTCGAGTTTAACGTCTTCACGTGATGCGAACTCTGTTTAGAATAATATACTACATGCATCAGAATTTTTAATATAGTTTATGAAATTTGAAGTGTAAGTAAAACAATCACTTGTTAGGTCATTGTCGGAGCCGCTCGTGTATCTTCGGCAATTTACAATGAAGTTGGCTAAACTATACTTAAGTACTAGCATGGAGCATGAGCAAATCGCAAAGTAATTTAATCATTGATGTGAGTATCAAAGCGTGGTCAAACAAAAATTATATCATTAAAGTTTTCTAAAGATTCTTTACAAAAATTAAAAATATTTATATATTTTTAAAAAATTAAAAACATTCACAATAATTAAAATATTTATTCAATTAAAATTTTAAAGGTGCAGTGTTGAAATAATCGGATAAAAAATGTTGAGTCATAAACAACCAAAAAATAAAATGACTACTAGTTCTACAGCGAACAACATCATTAATAATGATTTACCCATTTCTGCAATTAAAATTGAAAATAATGATACCGTGAAACTGTCGGTGCAAAATTGTGTGAACAAGAATAAACCGGTCCAAAGCATGTTTTCTGCTCTCCGCGTTGCTGCAATGCATGATAACTACAAGTGCATGATGTTACTGATTAAACATGGCACCTGTTTGGATTCATCTATGGATGGATCAAAAGAAACAAGATTGACACCACTTCACCTGGCAGTTCAAAACAATCATTTAAAGTATGCAGAGCTTCTTCTACATTATGGTGCAAGGGTTTCTCAAAAAATAGAAGATGTGTATCATCCAATTCATCTCGCTGTGTTCAACAATAACATTAAAATGGTGGCTTTACTTTTAGACCATGGTGCGGACGTCAATCTCCGATTCAACAATAATTTTTTCGAGGCATTTGAATGTAACATGCATCGTAGCTTATGGCTGGACCACGACCTTACGTTACTACATTATTCAATTCTTCAAAAATTAAAAGATATGCCAGATTTGTTATTAAATCGTGGAG
The DNA here is from genome assembly GCF_013202065.1 of Cotesia typhae. Classification (NCBI taxonomy): domain Eukaryota; kingdom Metazoa; phylum Arthropoda; class Insecta; order Hymenoptera; family Braconidae; genus Cotesia; species Cotesia typhae. The sequence continues at coordinate 16,506,371 of NW_027423774.1, forward strand.
CAGATGTTAATTTGAAAACTAGCTTGGAAAAAACAACGCTGATGCAAGCTGTTGAAGTAAATAATGTTGATTTGGTGAAATTTTTAGTAGAAAAAAGAAATGCTAACGTTAACGATTGTGATATTTTCGGGCAATCTGTGTTACATTTTACAATGATTAATGCTAACAGAAAAGTATCAATGTATAGCAAAGAAGAATACGCTTTGAGATTGGAAAAGGAAGATATTGTGTTCTTTTTGTTGAGTAACGAGGCTGATGTCAATGCTCGATTTCCGGCGGACAAAGATCACTCTTCTGTTATCCACTACATGATTAAATACGGGTTTAGTTATGGAGTTTACAAATTGTTGGAACATAAAAACTTTAATTTAAGTGATATCGATTTGGAGAGTGTTTACTCTGGAAAACTTGTCAGTCGAGAAATAACACCCGATATAGCTAATGATTTTGAGTACCTCTCTACTCTCAGAACACAATTTCGATTAATTACGGAAAAAATAGTCAAGAAGGCAATTATCTTTCAAATGCTTGGGTATCCGGTTAATAAAAATTTAATATTGAAGCATCCAATCCATGAAGAGCTGAGTGTGGAATCATATACGAGGATCATGCAAGCGTACAGAGATAAAATCACGATGGAGATAGATTACATGGAAAAAACTAAGATCAATAACTATAACATCACTTTTTGGCACTTGTTGAAATGTACAATGAACGAGTTAGTTAAATTAGTTTCTAAGAAAGTTGTTAGAAATGATAACCTATTTGAGAATTACGACTTTTCTCAGATGTATTACTCTCATAGTATATTATCCCAACGATTATTTTATGCTGAGCAGAGAAAAATGTTATTAGAAAAATCAACAGAATATGTTTCTAATTTGTTGATTAACATTTTACCATATGATTGCTGTGAGAGAGTTGTTAATTATTTAAACAACCAGGAACTGAATTTTAATTAATTTATTGTCTCTCTAAGAATGAATTACAAATTTATGTCAGTGATGGAATGAAAAATGTAAATATAACTTTTGGATTGTTCTTTATCATTAAGTTAAGTAAATATCTTAAATTAAGTAATTCTACAATTTTTACTAATCATTGTAACATATTTCCAAATAAATTGAAAAAATTGTTTATAATAATTAAACAAAATTTAAATTTACTTTATTTGATTTTAAAATCTTAGAACTAGAAGAAGATTTTTAAATTTCAGTGAAAAAATTCCCGAGAATGGTCGAAGTTTTATAAAAAGGTAAAAAATGGGAAAGATAAACAAAATTGACCATCAATTCAAAATATCCATTTTTTTTTTAATTCCAGAAAAAAACTTTTTCAATAAATTTGTCCGATTTTTTTTTTCCTTTTTTTACAGCAAATTTCAAAGGAAAAATTTTGAAAAAAAAAACGTCCCCATAAAGTAAAATTTGATAAAATCATCAATATTTAAAAATTAAAAAAAAAAATTTTTTTATTTTTGATTCGTTGAAAAAAATTTTTTCAATTCAGAGAAATGCCTTCAGTAAGATAGAAAATAAAAAAAAATATTCAGTGATATTGAAAGAAATCGGGTTCAAAAGTGGTCGATTTGGAGAGGAATAACCTAAATATTGATAAGTACAAACTACGTTAATTTGAACGAAAAATTAAAAACTTTAAAAGTTAATTCACTAATTACTATTTCAATATTTTTACAAAAAACTTGAACTTATTAAATATTATTTTAGTATCAAAACTGTGTAACTTCGAAAAGTACTCTCTGAAAGTTGAGTAAAACTAAAACAAACTCAATATAATTTTAAGCTTAAAAATAAAGTAAAAAATAGAGTACGTGTAATTTTATTTGTAAGCAAACTATTTAAAAAGTCCCTGAAACTTAAAAGTTTGAAGAATTAAAAGAGCAAGAACGGATAAAAATAAACTAATTGAGATTAGTTTCGGATGGGATTGTAATACAATACAGCTGTAGTAACATTCGAGTGGAATTTCGTGATCAACATGAGTATAAGGAGGATGCTGGAAACTCTCGTTTCAGTTAAAACGTAATTAACTGGGTATTAAATCCTTATCACGTAAAGTATGAGTAGCTACATGCACTTGTGAAGGAGTTGAGTTCAGATTGAAGTAAATGAGAAGCAAGGAGTTTGGGCTTAGCTGGAAGCAACCAAAGAGAAAGAGGTGCCTAACAAAAGTGTGTACGAGGACAAGGTAGAAAGGGAGCTCGCGAGCGAAGAGGATGTTATGCAGCATAAACCGACACACGGTCTCTTAGTCTTAACTCGGAAACTAGGGGCAGAGCTTCTATTCGAGAGTTTAAGCGCGAGTTGGCTAAAAGATGTACCTTAACTCTCAGCAATGAGATGAGAGTGGGTATGTGTGTATAGAAGGTAAGGCATGTGGCCCCTTTGTCGATCCTGGGCACCCTTCACGGTCTAATGCACTTAGAGGCGAAATCGATAACGTCAGGTTAGCTACTCTGGTGTACTCTGCAGAGCAGGCCTGAGCAATCTTGCACATGTATTGTCGAGTCGAGGAGTATGAAGCATGAAGCACGGTGTATGGAGTATGGTTGTAACGGTTCCAGAACCACCAGTAACTGAGAGAAGGCTCATTCGTCGTCGTTCAGATGAGAGCAAGTACATAACCCTAGACCCTAGACCTTCTAGTTGGTACTCAAACTATCCCACTCTCTCTCTCTCTCTCTCTCTCTCTCTCTCTCTCTCTCTCTCTGCCCTACTCACTTGTTTGCTTTCTCACTCTCTCTAAATTCTCTTGAACCTCTGGAGGAGAACGAGAGTCCTTGGAACACTACTGACGTTCACTATTATAGGATTATTGTGAAAACTAAAGAGTTCAGTTGGCCTCTTACCTTACATTCATATTTTTGAGCTTTTACCTCCACGAGTGATTCCATTTACACATTCATACATTTATACTTGCGTGTTTATACTTTTTCGGACTTGCTTTTAAGTTCAGCTTCTATTATGACTTTTTTGCTGCCATTCTAGGGGAGAACAATAAGTTATTACAATGTCTATTTTAATGTTATATTTTGAAAATTAACTTGGTTTTATTATATTGCTCTAAGAATTTATTCTCTTGGTTTTTAAATTTTTAGATTCAAATCTTTCTATTTGCAATTGATAAATGTTGTAACTAAATTCAAAAGTATGCTATCTTCAATTGATGTAATCAAATTTTTAAGCTGAGAAATTCTCTTCCACTTAAAGTAAGTTTGTGTTTTCTATTAAAAGTTTTAGATTTTTGTTTTAAACTAGTATTTTGTTCGTTCAAAATGTTACCAGTAACAGTTAGAAAATTCAAATTTAGATTGAAAAAAAAAAAAGTTTTCTCGGCCTCGCCTCAGACAACAATTACATGTGATCTGAGTCATTTCTTACTTTACTTCCCTAAGTGTGTAATATACTATATTAAAAAAATTAAAAATAGATATTTATGTCATAAGATCATGAAGTAGCGGTTTTCTGACAGTGACGATATTTCGATATGAGCTTAAGGTTTGCGGCGGGAAGGTTCGAAACGGGCGTAATTTTAACGTCCGATGCGTAGCCGAGGACGGATATTTACGTTCGTTTTCGAACATTTGCGTCACAAGTATTAAAGTAAATATCGAAAGAAATTCGGTGTTAAAATCGCCGCTTAACGGCCGAATAACATACAATATTTTTTGTTAATATCTTAACTTCAACTTTTAAAGGATAGGAGGCAAATAATGACATATTGAAATTTTATAAAGTTTTATAAGGGCAACAAAACTTAATTTTATATTAATTATCTTTTTATTAATATTTATTTATGGCGTGGTTGTTATTTTATTAACATTAGGTCCGCTTCATAATAAACTGCTAGCAGAGAAATACTAAGCGCCACTCAATAGTAATTGTTTAAAATTTACTCACAATCATTGGTCGGTACACGAGAATGTGATTTTTTTTTTTTACAATCTTTCTCAATTTCGTCTGAGTGTACTCGAAAAGTTCGTATAAAAAAGGAGGGGGTAAAACTTCACCGCCTAGGCCGTGAAAAAAAGACTGTATGGTAGAGTCTCTAAAAAAGAGTCCCTTTACGGACGCCACCCCGCGCTCAAAAGTTGAACTTTTGGAGCGAGTATAACAAAAAAAATTTTTATATGATCAGTTGTTATTTTTTTATCTGACAGTTTACTTTTTGTAGCATTTACGTATATTATTTCTGTCAGATACAAATTATTGTGACGAAACACGGGATTTTAACTTTAAGGCGAGAGTAGAGCATACCTACGCCCATGCTTAAGGCATGCAATAAACATCTGATAAAAAAAAGTAAATACTAGAAATTTTACTTATTGTTTTTCTTCTTATTGCACTTGAAAAGACCCCTAAAATTCATGCCTCTAAACCAGAATCCTCTTAATTTAAAACTCTAATTAAAAAAAATCATCAAGAAGTTCGAGGTTGAAATGACCCCTGTCATTCTAACCACAAGAGTTGGGTTTTATTGTAAGACATTTGATACAAACCAGTCGGGCATATCCGTACAATTTGAATGTCAGAATCAGGCTAAAGAGGTGAGTGAAGGAAACTGGACTGGGGTTGTGAAAGATGAAGAAAAAGTTTAATAAGGGATAGAAATGAAAATGAGACAAGGTAAATTTAAAACTGTCGTATTTATAAGGCACGGCTCAAGAACTGAGAAGAAAACACTTGTGAAATAGTAGTCAGTAAAGTTTGTAATATTTTTTAGCTTGCAGATGAGAGAGAAAATTAGAGAGGAGGAATGGGACACTACTGGAGTGATACTGTGCTGCTTGTAAGAGACAGTTTAATTTTTTTGTCGGTCGTCTTTTTTCACCTTGGAAATTGCTTGGAAAACTGTGGCTATTTTTCAAGACACTTCGAACTTTACTATTAAACAAATTGACGGCAGTTTTGTTTATTTCACCCCATTTTATTTTATTTTCTTTCTGTTGTTACGTTAATTTATTCACTGAACGTAGATTCAAACGTTTAGTTCTTAAAGATTAATTGGATTCATTTAGATTCATTCTGATTAGAATCTGAATGTATTCGCGAACATATATATTCCCGAATCCTCGCAGTGGCTCGTAAAGGTTTGAATTATTTAAAGCTACTTCAATGCTTTTAATGAGGATGGAAAGAAAAGTGTGAAACTACCACTCTTTCATTTTGTTTGCACCGTTCAAATTTATGTTCGATTCGCGCGTAATTAATTATTCTGAGAAAATTGTAATTAATTGTAACTGTTTCGCGGGATAATTTTTTAATGATTTTCTATAGAATACATTTACTTTTGAGTGAATTAATACATTTATACATATGTTATTTATTTCTACTTTTCATATTGACTTGACGAAAACATGACTCATGACTCATGACAAGTACTTCTTGAATAGTAGTTCAGAAATTACTCTAATAACAGAGTGTTTTACTAACCAGTACGAATAATTAATAGATCAGTGTAGAATTTTAGTCAATTTTCAAGCGTGTTTTATAATTGGAATGAGTCGTACCAGGTGCTTAAAATTTTGTGCACGACTCATGATGCGAAGCATCAGAGAGTGCTTTACGATCGAAAAATTTGTTTTACCTCGATTTTGCAACTATTTAATTAATTACACGATTGGTAATCCACGTAGTCTAATTAGTTTGCGCATCATTCGACAGATAATTTAATGAAAATTAATTCTGTTGCTTGTAAAAATCAGTAAAAATGAAAAATTTAAGGTAATAGAACCAGAAAAAATATCAAAATAGTTCAAAGAAAATTCCTGTTAGTCAACTTAAATTTCCGTTTGAAACACGATAACTTGCATAAAAATTCACGAATTTAATCAGCTTCTTTTCATTAGCTTGGCATTCACTTTGCGAAGATTACCATTGGTGATGGTCATCTTATTTGATGTTGTTTAATTGTTATTAATGAAAAACTAAAATTAATGAAAAAAATACACTCAATGCGCATGATCAGTTTCAAACACCGCGCGATATTTAAAATAAAAAAAAGAAATTGTACTTTAAAGTAATAAAAAAATATAGAAAACAAACAAAAAATAGTAAATTGAAAAAGTAATATTTAAATAAAATAAAAAAAAAATTTTTTTTAAAATGAAAAAATAAATAATAGAAATTGTATTCATAAGTAATAGAAAAATATAGAAAACAAACAAAAAATAGTAAATTGGAAAAGTAATACTTAAATAAAATAAAAAAAAAATATATTTTTTTAGAACATTAATTATTTTTTTTTATTTATCGTTCAAATGAGCATTATGAGTCGTGCACTTTTGGATTTGCCAAACTTTTTGTAATATTCATTCGAAAACCTTATTGGTAAATTCAGTTTGACTATTAAAAGATTAAATCAACGATGTAAAACTTTCATATAATTTAAAATTAATTTTTTAGTCATATAAAAACTTATGAAATTCAGGTTAATGTTTTACATCCTAAATTTTTATAAAAATTAAAATGATTTACTGCTAAATTCATTATAAGTTTATTTTTGTTCTAAAATCGGAATTTTTTATGAAATTCATGAGCAAACATTTTTTTACAGGGAATAAATTATCAGACAGATTTCATGTTAAAAATTTTAAATTCAACAGAATTATATTGACCTTAAATCGCAATAAAATTGATCAACTTAAAAAAAAAGTTTTAGCCAGCCACTGACGGTATCTCCACGCAGTAAAGCTGTAAATTTCGGGGTTCATATTAACATCACCTAATTATATTTTGGTACTGCGAAGCTTTGTTGGGTGAAAATCGGGATACTAATACATCCAAGTATCTCATGAGACCAGGTCTCGGCTTCCGACGGAAACCAGGCACAAGCCTCAGCACATGGTTCATTATTAAATCTATTAAACTGATAACATTATTATGAAATATGTTATAAAAAGTTCTCTTTACCGTGAAAGTCTTTGAGCTACTTATGACGTAAATTATTAATTTTAAATGCGTGTTATCGTCATTTGTCCATAAAATCAACTTGTGAAGCACGTTGTATAAATTTATTGCAGAGTATTTTAGGAAAATGCGATTGAACAAGCTCTATACCTCTCCGAGGCACAAAACTAAGCTTCCACGGAGATACTCTATTTACAAAACAATTGATCTAAGCCTATGGAAACTAATTCTCTTCGACTTGGAACTTTATACACGGAAAAAAATCGTAATCCACGACCAAACTTTCAATATTTTTAATTTTCATTATTTAACATTTTAACATTTACGATTTTATGTCGTAAAAATTCGAAAATTTACTACTTTTATGAGCATTTTTACGATGTGACATCGTAAATTTTAAAATGTAAAATTATCAAAATGATTGTATTGAAAATCTGGTCCTAGATTACGATGTTACAATAGTAATTTTTCTTACATTTTTCGGTACACTAGAAAAACAATCTTGATTCAAAAAACTCTTTTTCTTAAAAATTTGAACTCTTAAAACTAGATGTAGATATATTGCTTTCAAGAATTTTTGTCTCTTGGTTCAAGATAGGCGATAACATTGATTCAAGATGTTACCGACTTGTGTTAAGAATGGTTTTTTTTTTGAGGCATTAATTTACTTATTTCCGAAAAATAATTTTTTTTCGGTATAACAATTAAAGTCTACTTAGTTTTTGAAATATACTTTGATGAATTATTTTAAGTTTTTTAAATGATAATGTTATTTTGGTTGAAGAACTAAATGTATCGATTGAAGATAATATAGCTCTTAAGCCAAGAAAATCTAAATCAAGACAAGAAATTCTTAAAGCAAAATAATCATTTGTCTTCCAAAATAAATTTTTAGATCAAGAAAATATCTCTTGAGTCAACATAAATTTTCTATCAGTGTAGATTTCTTTAGAAATCTATCTATTGTAGCCGGTCTCACGTCGTAATTTAAGAAAAAAATTTACCATAATATGTTTCATTTCATTGAGTAATGTCGAAAAATGGCATTGGCTCAAAAGTTTATATATGTATTTCTGTACCTATATGTGATAAAACGCGCCATGTTAGCAGGATTACGCCCACAGTTCTCAACCGATCTATATGAAATTTTGTGGGCTCATTCTATGGATCAATACCAAGATCAAGTTCAAAGATGAGCAAAATCGGCTGGTTAGTTTACAAGTTGTAGGTGTTTGAAAAATTTTTCGCATTTTAAACAAATTTTGAGTTTCGTACATTTTATGAAAATAACTTTTCAGATGTAACAGATAGATAAAATCTATCAAATTTATTTTAAATTTCATTTAATTACCTTCAATTCAAACTATCATTTGTCTGATTTTGATGATTTTTTTAATTAATTCCGTGATTTTGAAAATTTGAAAAAATTTTTCATTTACGTTTTTTGGCTCTTTTTCTTCAAATAATTTTTATGCCGTAAAAGATAGCTTAAATCTATCAAATTTATGTTAAAATTTACATAATTATCTTCAATTTGAGCTATTTTTTGTCGCCTTTTGATGCTTTTTTCAATTTATTTCGCAATTGGGAAAATTAAAAAAAAACATCAATAAATTGATTTTTAGCTTTTATCATCAAATGACTTTCATCTGTTACAAATTCTATTTTTGGGTAGATGTCTTTAAATATCTATTTGTTGTAGTCGGTCTCATGTCGTTATTTGCAAAAATATAATAAAAAATAAATTTTACGACATTATTGCCTTTTAATAACGTATTTTTTCATTATTTAAACAAGAAATCTACCTATCCATGTCGGGTATGGCCGAATAGTGCTTTTATTTTATTCTGTGTATGAGTAAGGTGAACTTTATAAAAACGTAATTTCTACCATTTTTATACCACCGCAATAATATTAATAGGCGACTAATCTAATATCTCCGGTGAAATGATTTAATACACAGTGTTGTAATAAATTGGTCATTGCTATCCCTAATTTTTGTTCCTTTGGATGGTGTAGAAACTGGACATCTTATGAAAGACTATATAGATCAATACCACTATATTTTTTTATATTATTATTTTCTGAATCGTACGGACAGGAATACCATTGAAAATCGCTGTTGAAATCTTTTATGTTTTGCTCACCAATATATTGATGTCAAAATCAGCGATATCTTTCGCCATTATTGTTCATCGTGACTGCAGTTTTCGTTCACTGTACAGTGGACTAAGAGAAAATACTACTACTATTAAGAAAATTTTCTCTACACGAATATATATAGTCTTAGTAATTATTGGTTTGACTTTTTTATCTAAACAATTGGTCGAATTGATCAAAATAATTCTCACTTTATTCAAATAAAGTTATTTATTTGTTTAACGATTGTGATAAAGGCAAATATTTCATAATAAAGGCAGATTTAATTATTTGTTGAAAGCAAGTATTGATAATCTTCTTTAATTAGTTAATTAATTGATTTAATTAATTAATTTAAATTGTCCATTTCAATAAAGTCCTGAGCCGAGAAACCCTTATCTGGACATTAATTTTTCTTATTCTCAGTACGGAATGTTATAATTATACATAGTATTAGAAATAAAAATAAATTAAAATAACAATTTGAAAAATTTTTATGATTTCAAATTCATAAAATTTTTTCTAAAAATGGAACTCTTATAACATTATCTTAAAATCATGAATTTATTTTAATTAATTATAACAAGTGCTTACTGTGAATCATTTAGATTTTCTTTGATTCTGTTTTATTTTTTAGGTTCAATGATGTATAATACAGAAACAATTGGACTAGTTAAATATTTATTGGTTCCATCACAAAATTTCTGACAAAAAAATTCAATTTCTGAGTAAAAAATCTATTTTAATTGCAAAACACTTTGGTTATTTTTTTATGGACGTATATAATACGTCAGATAATATTTAATAAACTTTAAATCAATAAAATTTATTATTCACTAATTATTTATTCGTAATTATCATGTCATCGAATATTTACTCGTATCAGCATATTTATTGTATTTCATCTGTGCATAAATAAAATTCGTATATAAATTAAATACTCAAACAAACTGATAAATAAAATTTAAACGGTGAGTAATAATAATTTCATTTTAATTATGAATAAACGAGATTAATAATTTATCAAAAAATAATGAAAATAACACAAAAGTTTTCAATGTATAATAATATTTAAAATATACTTTTTTATAATGAGTAGAACGATCGTGATAATTTTCTTGTATTTTTTTTGTGAAGGCTTATGCATTCGTAAGATATCTATAAAAAAATTACGTTTTATAAAAATCGCGGACTTTAATTAACGTTCTCGAATATTTACATAAGGGTAATTATGCTTACAGTATAAATATCCAGTATTTGAACAATATATTCAAAGATCAAACATTATTCTGTGCAGCAAGCTTGTCACGATGAAAGATAGTATTGTACAAATACTCTCTTGTTTGAATTCTCATTAAGTAATCTGAGATTAATCACCACGACTTTCATTTACAATTTAATGGACCTTAACAATTTTGTAACTACGAATTTTAGAGACCGGCTATCTTTTCTGCCCTTTTTTCACCGTCCATTTAACTTTCATGCGATTCTATAAAAAGATAAAAAAAAATGAAATCTCTGGAACTACAACAGAATCTTAAATGAAAAAAAAACAAAAAAAAATAAGTCTCGCTTTTAGATTTGTTGTTCGCAAAAACATTATTGGTTTTGCTTTGACCGTAAAATTTTTCATTAATATTGTGAAGCTCCATGGGCTTGTCAGAGCTCTTTAGCACTGACTTGTAGGTTTCATGGATTGTCGCATTTGATTAAATTCTCAACCCTCGTATATTCTGTGATCACGGATTATGACTTGACACATCAAAGCTATATCAAACCAAGTCAAACGCAGTAGCATAGTTTCAGAATTAATTTTCCTGGTATTTATACATAGAAATAAATACATTGCACATACTTTGTATATAGCTTCGGAATTTTGAAAATTTTAATATGATCCAGACATTATAAGAAATTTAATTATTATAAAAATTTTTTCTCAAAAATGGCAAAAAGAGGAGGGAGTAAAATGAGGTATCCCAAAAACAGTAAAAAAATTTTTTCTTTTAAAAAACCTTTTCAGATATTTAAAAATAGATTTAACCCACGTTATGAGCATTTTACTCACGCTCGGTTTTAATCTTAATATTTTTTTTAAATCAAATGGAAATACCACTTGAAACTGTTTTTACCTTCCGAAAATTTTATATTCTTCTTAATTGTTTATTAAAAAATTACTTATTTTCATTAAAAATAAAAAAAAATTTTTTTTTAAGACTATGTGATTATTTCTCATGGCGAGAGTAAAGAAGGTGAGCCGAATAACGTGGGTACTGGAGGGTTAAAGTCTGTTCTAAACTCTAAAATTTATACTTTCTCTAAAATGACAAATTAACATTTTGGATTTTTCGTTATTTTTCTTGTAAAGAATTTTGACTTTTTCTCTAAATTCTGTAAAAAAGGTTTTTCTTTAAATAACTTTCTAGTTGAATCGATTTTTAGTACTCTGCCTTTTTTTTGTGCTGTAAAATAAAAAACTGCGTCGAATGTCGTGATCTCAATTAAATCCGTTTTATTCATTTGGGAAGTATCGCAATTCAAAATTTCTAAAACAATATTTCGTCAATACAATTACTAAATTTTCGAGCTGCCTAATGGTAGAGTTGATCAGGTCGACGAACTCAAAATTAGGTTTTTCGGATTTTTTGTTTCCTCAAAACTGGGAGGCTAATATAAAAAAAAAAAGAATCGACGAAAGGGGAAGGATTTAAGAATTCTCAAAAAATCATTTTTAAAAACTTTTTTCTAAGAAATTAAACTGTGAATCGTTTTCAAATTTTGAGAATACATTTATGAAGTGTTTACCTAAATATATACTAAGATTTAAAGATTAAACATTTTTTTTTATAAAAGATTCGATTAAACCTCCTAAAGATTGAAATTATTTCTATGTTGCTGTTGTTCTTATCAAATATAAAATGTTCTCATTGATAACTAATATTTTTTAATTTTTCAGTTATTATTTTTGGTCTCACTTCGCTCATGCGTTCAACATCGCTTTCGTGGGCAATCGACAACTTGTCACACTAGTTGCACAATATACTATTGTTAATCTGTTAATAAATAAATTATAAAAATTTAACAACAAATTACTTCTCTTGTAAAGTAAAAAGTTAGGGTTGTTGTTAATTAGGTTAATAATGAAACTAAAATAACAGCTTAAAGGTTTTAAAATTAATTATTCCTGACTGGTATAATTATACTTTTAAAAAAGTTGAAAAAAAAAAAAAGAATCTAAAATGAAAGAGACTTTAATAATGTATATGATGCATACAATAATGTGATATACATGATTGAAGCAGTACTTTAGATTGGTAACATTGCCACAGAGTTATACGTGTAGAATATAACTAGACGTCTGTCGTGAAAGTTCGAATGGCATGTCAGGTGGGTGCAATTGTGACTAGCAAGAGGGTGGAATAGCATAGCATAGCATGCCATGGGAAGCATCATCCTCTTCACGATTCTCTAACTCACAAGCATTTCCTCTTGTCCGTTGTTGCAATACTCCATCTCTCCATCAGCAAACCGGGGACCCAGGTACTGTACTCTCTGGCAGACAAAATGAAATTAGTTGATAATTTACCTAACGACGTGATTTCTCGACACGGCAAAATTCAAATTTTGTTGAAACTCGCGCTACGTATACTACATTTTCCAGATTTCATTTTACTCATTTGCTATTCCCTAATTTACATAAATGAAAAAAATACATAACTCGTTTTTATTTTTTGAGTACTTTAAAAAAGTTACATTTACATTCGCATTCTTTATTTTAAATGAAACTTTCGTATCAAACTTTTCACGCTTTCGTTAAGTATTTTATTATCATTATTTTTCTCCATTCATATCTTAACGCTGTTATAAAAATGTTTATAAAATTAACAGAACAAACAAATTTAATTTATACGCAAATTTAATTTTTCGTGCTTGATAAAATTTTCTCTTGTTTTGCAATTTGCATTCACTTTACTGAATATTATTTAATATGAATATAAATGTCTTTTCGAGATAAAGTAGTCACTGAGTTTTATTCGAAATTTTTTAATAAAAATGTTGCTGAACAAATAGACAAATTAGAAAGCATCCATTAATTAGATACTACCTTTCAATTTTTTCGAAAGTTATGTATAATAATTTGTTTGCTCATTTATGCGGAAATACTAATTATAAATAACTAGCATTCTAATAAGTATTATATATTCAAATTCTATAGAGCTATTCTATTCATTTCTATTATTCAATTTCAATAGAAATAGCGACGCGTCTAATGAAACGCTAACAAAAATATTCTACCGTAAATATCTTCAGCAAAAATATTTTCGATTCAAAAGTTTGTAATAAATTTAAGTATAGAAAAAAAGCTTTCTTCTGTTGTGTTTAACAACATAAATGTATGATGTTCTAATTGAATTAAAGATATGCGCAATACATAGATGTCCCTTAATACTACAATACCTTTGCACTATAGTGCAAAATTATTATAATAATAAAAAATGCAAAATTATTATAATAATTTTTTCTTTCAATATTGATATTAAGTACATTTTTGAATGTGCATCAAGTATAATATTCCAATAAAATTTTTAAATACACGTATTGTTTTCTCTTCTTCATTGCCTTGTTTATTTTAACAAGATATTATTTTTGAAGATATTAAAGACAAACTATTTTTGAACGAAGATATTTCAGAAAAAAACATTGTTACAAGGATATTTTTAGACAAAAATATTGTTGTACATGGAAATATTATTGTAAAGATTATTCTGCAGTTTGGGCTTTTCCGCTGAAAATTCAAAATTTGGCCGGAAGTATCGAATTAAATCTGCTGTTAGAAATTCTATAAAAATCAAATAAATCCTTTCCCCCCAAAATATCTCAAGAAATGCGCAAACACAGCCCCTGTTAAAAGCGGAACTCAAAATTCCAATTTTAAAAGGTTCTTTACAGAAGTTACATTTTGGCACACCCTAATCTTTATATTTAAGTTCACACATTGATAAAAAAATTGACTTGACTCAAGAGCCAAACTCTTGAACCAAGAATTTAATTTTGAAGAAAATGATTTTCTTGAGTCAAGAGAATAAATTCTTGAGCTAAAAAATTATTCTTGGTCTAAAAAAATTTTCTTGTTCCAAGAATTTATTCTCTGGACTCAAGAAAATCATTTTCTACAAAATGGAATTCTTGGTTCAAAAGCTTTGCTCTTGAGTCAAGTCTATTTTTTTATCAGTGCACTCATTATAATGTGACATGATCGAATTTAAAATAAAAGATTGGCTGATATTCAATATAGCCTCGCCGTTTTTTTTTTTTTTTATTAGTTTATTTTGTATTGTAATTAGTGAGTTTAACGTATTACTATATGCTCCACCCCAGGCAGTAATGTCATAGTTAATTGCACTTTCAATCAAGGCCTAGTAAATAATTCTCAGAGTCTTTTTATTCGTTATTCAACTAAGCTGATAGAAAACAAAGATAAAGTATTTAGTTTTCTTCATCAACTCTTTAATATGACAATCCCACTTTATACAACTGTCTATAACTATGCCTAAATATTTACAGCATGTTACCCTTTTTAGTTTTTTATTTTTTATATAATATTCTGTCTCATTTGATACACTATCTTTGTAGCATCCAAAAGTTATATATAAATGGAATTAAACTATTTAATTACATTCCTTAGAAGTATGTCAGGTACTTTTATCCATGGAAGTTAGATCTATAATTTTATCGAGAAAATAAAATGATAATTAATTATTCAAACAAAATTATACGTTACATCCATGAAAGATTCGCCACTTACGTAAACCTGAGCATCAAAATGAATCTCTCTGAAGTTCGCCTTTAACTTGAATTACAAAAAAATCATTCTTAAAGCTCTACCATTTAAAATAGTTTGTAAAAGCTTGCATTTGTACGTAACTTGCGGAAATTAAGTGCATGTATAATTGAACACAAGTGGATTAGTGAAAAATTTTGAAGTGAGCGTTAAGCACACTCAACGCTCTTGAGGATAATCTCATACATGCCTTCAACTTTTTAAACGTTTCCAATGACCTTAAATTGAAACTTTTTGACAAATTTGCTGATAAATTAAAAAATAAAGTCCTTATCAAAGAAAAAAAATATCATTCAATTTTCATCAACTGGTTAATTAAAAAATTTTTTACTGAAGTAATATTTTTTTATCAATAATATTAATAAAGGTCATCAATTTTGAAATAAATTATTCTATAAAATTGCAGAAATAATTTATTTAATTATTTATTGTGCATCAGTCTGAGAAAAACATCGGATTTAAATTAAAAGATGATATCATAAATTAACGACAACATAAATTTCTAACGTCTGTATAGATATGGTAAGCATCTTGACGATCTGGGAATGTAATTTTCTGGTATATGGGTAACGATTACTTTTTTTTTTTGCATTTTCTCACGATCACAAGAATCTTTAAACACAACTAAACCTAAGAATACAAAGTGACCATATGCGGCGTTTCATGACACAGCACGCTAGTGCAAGACCAAATCGCATATACATTGTAAAATTCTTATATTAGCTGCTCTACTCCAATATAAACACGAACGTAGCAGCATTTTCAGTGCAGTAGGTAATGCAACTACTTAAGTAACTAAATACTCGTAGAATACTTACCATATCTTATATCTATGGATATAAACGTAAAAACAACTAATAGCAAGAAAAAAAACCTTTTGATTTGTGTCAGGCAACTTGGCCTCCTTACAATTGTAACATATAATTGTTTTTCTCACGAAATAGCCTTAAATACTGCTATGCAGTAAAACTAAAACTTAATTACACAAAAAACAATAAAATATTTGAGTATTGACGTAAAAAATGAGTCGTAAATATAAATAACAAAATAATTATTGTAAATAACAATTGAAGACAATAAAAGTCGGAAAAAAAGCGGCTGCTAAAGAATTTAAGACAGTAACCTTTGGATGTAGGAATGAGGGCCAACTCTCGGTCACAGGGCGCTGGATTTATGACATATAGGTCCATAAATAAGGAAGGTAAAACTCTGTACTGTGTGTAAGGTTCGTGAATGTAAATGTAGCAGTGTAACAGTGGCACACATAACACATTAGACGTTGACTCCGCCGGGATATCCACCTTATGGACTTATCGGGAAGGGGCCTTATGTGGTGGCATGTACGTCAGCAACCGAGGCACGGTGCCAGACTGTGGGCCAGGGTCAACCACTTGTGGGATCACTTAACTTAACTCATACACATACTGAAACTGCAGCAATCGCAGAACCGCAAAATGCCTACCTGAGGCTGCGGCAATGCGTTACCGACAATGTGTGCTTATGTTATATTATGTATGTCGTTGCGTTGGGTTTCATTGCCGTACTCTAATGGTCTCTATCTTGCTATTCATTCAGTAAGACATATTGTGGAAAATCGACACTATTTTATTATTTATGCTGTTTAAACAGACTTAACCGCAGATGCCAGAAATAAAGCCACTAATTTTAGAAATTTTGTTAGAAAAAACGAATAATAAAAGGTAACAATTCTCTTTTAATTACTTATATGTAGAATATAGATTTTTAGATTATATTAATTAAAAGAAATTACAGCACGAGGCAATGTTTTTTAAAAGTATAAAAATAGATTTATTGATAAGGGAAAATAACATACAACTGCTCACTAGCCTGGGTGGTATTAGACTAACTTACAAAACTATCCTTTAAAATTACTTGGGCCTCTTGGTCCCTTCTCACCCCCATCTCTAAACAGCATACTTACATACTTCATACACTCTTGCTCATTCTCCCACTCGCACTCAAGCTACCATAGGTTTAAACATCTTACAGAGTGACTATATTTTGACATCTGGCGACAGCACGTTAGAAATACTAGTTACTCATCTAATCCTTAAATTTACAACCACTTATCCTTGAAACTAAAATAAAAATACTTAAACTGAATACTTTCACTAAAATAGAAGCATAGAAAATATTCACAACAAAATATTCTTCCTGCTCCTACATATATGCAACTCAAAACATCATGCGTGCTTTGCACGCTTTTACTCTTTAAAGAATCTCATAATCTCAACCAACCAATCACCAACTAAATAAAAAGGTTATTTTTTAAATTAATTTTAAAAAATTATTAAAATAGGCATGAATTTTTTTTCTTAGGCATATTTTATACGATAAAGTAGATTTTTTTTTTTGTTAAATTTGATATTATTTGAAGGCCTTGACCCGAATTTATGCATTTTTCCAAGTTTATATATTTTTCGGTGATAGTCAATTTCTTTTAATCAATTTTTGGAGCAATTTTGAATAATTTGTTGGCTCTTTAATTTTATTCCATTAAATAATTGTTCATTCATCCTTCTATAGTAATATTATATTAAAAATTTATTCAATAAGTACCCACACTATGTATACTGGGATTATAAATTTTTGAAAGTTTATCAAGCCAAAGTTCTTTTTTATTTTTTTATTTATTTATTGCCTTTATTTAAACCCAAGAGCCCAAAGGGCCGATAACAGGGTTACTCAATTTATACAAGGTTATAGATTGTGACAGGGTGAGAGTACTTAAGTATAATATTGTACATGATTCTATATAAAACAAAGTTTCTATGCATGAATACTATAAATTAATAAAGTTGCTTAATAACTAGAAAGAAGAAATGAACTAAGGCTATGTGTGATGAATTACTTTTTTTTTCACAATTGGTAATTTATGGCAGTCACAGAGTCATTTTTCTCTTACTTTTTATAGATTGTTTTTGGCTTAACTTTATACGTATATAATTCATTTGAAAAAGTACATTTCAAAAATGAACTTGATAGCATCACATATCTTTAGATTACCGCGTAAACTAAAAAAACGACATATTAATGACAAAAATAGCAAGTAATTATATTAATCACTTTCTGCTCTTCATTGCAGTAAATCATCGCTATTTGTATGATAAATTGACGTGATGCAGTTTAAAGATCACTTTCATTATTTTTAAAACTTTATTCACTGATTATCCTATAATGTAAAATTGATAATTGAACTGGAGTTAGTTTAGTATCGAAAATCTCGATAGAATAGTTACTGATTCCTTATTGGTTAGAATTGAAGCACGCTCGTATGTGCGCAATTTGAGTTCCTATTTTCTTTAAAAAATGTTGTGTTAACCTGATTCAAAAAAATAATTTTTGAATCAAGTAAAGAATTTTAAAGGATTTTATCGTCATGAATCAAACAGAAAAGTTTTTAGACCAAACAATATTTACTTCAATAGAAAAATTTCTTTAGTTCAGAACTTTTTTACTTGATTCAAAATCATAAAATTCTTTAAAATAGTCAAGATTTTTTTTTTTTAATCAAGCTTATTTTTTAACAGTTCACAATATCGCGTTATAGATGCCAATAAGGGCGTATAAAAATTATACGCCTTTATGGGACCCGGGAATAATAAGGGCGTATAATAAAAATTTTATTTTTTTTTCTAAGTCCAAAAAATTTTTAGTTTGGAAAAAAATTTTTTTTTTATACGCCCTCATGAAGGCGTATAAAAAAAAATTAATTTTGGGAACCGACGTATTTTTGAATGAAAGGTACATAAATACAAAAAAAAATTTTTTCTTTGAACCTTCCCCATCTCCGAATATTTCTTCAAACCAAAAATTTTTTTTGGGCTTAGAAAAAAAAATGGAATTTTTATCATACGTCCTTATGGCATCCGAAGTGGTTCTCGGGAGTCATAAGGGCGTATAAAAGGTTTTTTTGTGCATTTCTGCACATTTTGCAACAAACTATGTCGATACCTGAAAAAAAAAATTTTTCTACGCCCTTATGCCTTTTCACTCAGACCTTTAGCCGGTACACGCCTTTACGGCATCTGGAACGCGATATTTTTTGGCTTAATTAGATTTTTATTAATGAAATTTGTTTTCGATCCCGACCTTTTGTCGCCTCAAAAGCTGATTTTAGAAAATTTTCAATTTTCATAGTCGAAATTTAAAAATATTAAATTAAAAAAAAAAAGATCTAAAAATCATTTAATTTGTTAATAGTCCTTTTTTATGCAAATTTGCAAAATTTTCGCTGCGTATACACAATAGTAATAATAAACGTTTATTGGAATACTGCTTGCTTCTCTTACAACGTTATACATACCCGTGTAGCATATTTTAGTAGCACAATATCACGCAGTTCTTCATCTACAAGTTAACTATTGTACAACACAACGACTGTTGACTCATGTGTATTCACTTTACTTGGTTTATAAACATTTGCTTAGAAACTTCTCTCAGTATTCTGTTATGTACATATTATATTATATTATATTATATTGAACATACACACACAATGCAAGATTTAATTGAAGTAGAAATCTCCTAAGGTGCTGAGAGTTACGCAAAAAAAAAAAGATTGATTAAACTTCCTGACTAAACAACATTATTAAGATTTTGTATGTTCAGCTGAAAGTTAATATTAACTGTGAATAAATACATTAGATAAACAGCTGTGTAAATAAAGCATTTACTTAAATTTAATGTGGATCGTAATATTATATCCTTATATATGCATTAAATCCGACTGTTACCGTTATCGCAGGATCATTTTCGTAATTGATGAGACTTAACTGCTTGTTAGTTCAATTATTTATTAATGATATGTGATGCTGATGATTATTGTTAATTATAATTAACAACGATACTACAACAGGTGTTTGATTGTCAACGCTTTCGATAAATTAGGTTTTTATTATCCAGCAATCAAAATTTACAATTAAGTTAAATCATTAATGATGCTAATCAATATCAATTAATGTTTCAATTAATTGTTAAGTATAATGCAATAAAATACAGTACCTAAATAAAATAATATTATAACAAGGGGGAAAGTTGCTCACCGTGACCTCGTTTCAAACAAAAGCTATTGTTGGAACAATAATTATTTGCGGACTCATCAGATAATGTTGCATAATGTTACTAATATAATATGTTTCAAT
The DNA here is from genome assembly GCF_013202065.1 of Cotesia typhae. Lineage (NCBI taxonomy): Eukaryota > Metazoa > Arthropoda > Insecta > Hymenoptera > Braconidae > Cotesia > Cotesia typhae. The sequence goes on from NW_027423774.1 coordinate 16,526,443, forward strand.
AATAATGAAATATTATAAATTATAATACAATTAGTAGAGTTTAAATACGGTCATATTTAAAATAAATACTATCGTATTCGCAATTATAATTAGTTATTTTTTAAGCCTTTATGATAATCGTCATATGCGATAAATGATATTAATATGTATTCAAATCATAGCTGGAAAATATAATTTCAAACAGTTTAATGAATCCTAAATTTAATATAAACTGAAAACTACATCCCAGTGTACAGATTTTACACATATAGATTGGTTCTGGTATATATTATTTGAAATACGCGTTGGTCTCTTGGGTTTAATAACGGAAATTGCGACTCTATCGAATTTCATGATCGAAGTGGACCTGCTATATGGATATATCGCTTCTGTTCCAGCGTCTGCTCCAAGAACGAATAAATGAGTCAAAAGTATAATATAACGATCTACGAAACTGCTTTCTTTCAAATATACTTTTTTCGACAAATTGTTTCCTCCGGGATACTCCACCGTGATTGCAACATATACCTGTTTTATGAAAATAATTATTTTTTTTTTTAAATTTCAGTCAATCAAGTGAACAATTTCTTTCAATTACTTAAAAAAAATAGACTAAATTTTTTTCTGTTATTTACTAAAGTTTTATCGCTCGTTATACTATGACTCGTATAATTCGATGCAAATGGTTTTCGTTCAGGTTCCAAAGTTTTTTCAACTAAATTGTTTCTCTGACTTACACTCTTCAATGGTCCTTTGTATCGTTTTATCACATCAACCTAGTGACTTCTGTTTGAATGAATAAAACGAGTGAATGAACAGTAGTTGAATTTCAATTGCATACTTTGGATTTTCGTCATACTTAGTATTTCGAAGGTTGAAATCAGACCAATATCTTAAGCCTTTTTACCATAATTAATATCCACAATAACAGAGCGCATATTTATTAAAAAATTTTCAACAATCAAATGTGACCTTTAAATTCTAAGTGACTGGGTGATTACATACATTATAACGTATAAAGGTACTCGAGTAACTTTTGGGTATTATTTTCTAGATCGAACAATATTTACGCTGACCGACATAAATAACCCCGATCGAGTGTGTGGTGTATAAATATCTAACCCTCGTCTTTTTGAGTTACGCTAACCCTGTTACGAAAAGTAATACTCAGTATCCTTATTTCGCAAGGGTCTACTTATTTATCAATATCATGATTAAATACTTACCCCAAAAAAAGTAAGGAAAATATTTTCTTCAAAAGGGTATAGCCAGATATGTGGAAAATCTGCTCCCATGGGATTTTTTTTTTGAACTTAAGGAATTTTTTTGGCACCAAATAAAAATAATTCAGACAAATTTTAAACTCTTCGAGTTTTTTCAAAAAACCTTTTTTTTTTTTTTTTCTTTGGTAGAAACAGTGAAAAATAATAAATCGATATTTTTTTCCAATTTTTACGATTAAAAGCCACGAAAAAATACTTTTAATTGTATTTTTGGAAAATTAAAGCTTCAGTTACCTTCAACGGCTTGATATATATTTGTATTTATATTTTTTATTTTATTTTCTATTTTTTCTATTTTAAATAAATATTAATTTTAAAAAACAATTACCTTCAAAGATTTGTTGCAGAGGTGATAAATCCCATTCGAGCAACTTTTCTCGTATCCAAAAATCTAAACAACTAATGATAGCAACTGTACTTGTATAATTGTAATATAACTGTGTAATTGATCAATAAATTATAAATCAGCGAGACTTTTTAATAATATAAACAAGCATGCCAGGACTGTGAAATTGGAAGGAAATCAGAGAATTGGTGGTGTCACCGCTGCGGTTTCTATAGTAACGCAGTATTGTTTTAACTCTAGAAAAAAACTTAAGTATTGTTAGACGAAAAATACCAGTTTTTTAATATTAAAAAACGTATGTTGAATATAAAAAAAACTCGGATAAAAATATGTGTTCTGAGTGGAAAAAAAAATTTTTTTCAGTTATCCTTGATGTTGAACGGATCATTTATCGGTTTCTGCAAAAAAAAAAAAAAAAGAAAATTACATCGCGATGAAAAATCAAAAGCTTTTGTAAATTTTTAAATTATTCTGCTACGTTTTTCAAACTGTATCATATTAAAAACTGATAGCATAATTTCAACGAGACAAAGTAACCTTATAAACTTGAAGGCAATTAATTATCAACTTCCAAAATATATAATTAAATAGCTTTAAGTTCTGAAAATTTCCATATTTTAATAATTCTAAATCTTATATAATCTTGCAAAATTTTTAGTAATTTTACCCAACTACTTTCTTGGACTACTCAACCCTTCTATTGAAAAGGAAAAGTTATGTTCCTGTCAACTTAAATTAAAGTTGTAAGTGTTTGAAGATGCCAGGTTACGCTAACACGAGAAAGGCCATTACGGTTAACTGCGGAGGAGACCGCTGAGAGTTAATATTCATTAAATTCAATTAGAAAATTAGGACTTTCAATTTAAATTTTGTTAAAGGTAGTTGTAAAATTAATTCCTCAAAGAAATGAAAGAAAAAAAATTATTACTATTGAAATTACCATTTAGTTATCTGAAAAATATTAATTCACCACTCCAAGACGATTTAAAGTAACAGTATTCGCTAAGTTCGAATTGGTTCAGCAGAAAAAGTCGAAACACGAATAATAATCTTTAAAAACATTCATGTCGCCGTTTGCTTTTACGAATAGGCGATAGTATTGATAATTACTCGGTGGTAAAATTGGATTACCACATTTAAATCGTAGATAATGCCAACAACGGCGCCACTTTAAATGGCTGCGTATACACACTAATACTGTAAACATACGACATACGACAGAGTAGAAAATTTTAGTTTACTCTAACAACAACAACAACAACAACAACAACAACAACAACAACAACAACAACAACAACAACAACAACAGCAAATCCGCCACGTTGATGTAAAGTGGCAAATTTATTCATCGTCTATTTGTATACACATCCTGACACTTATTACTATTAGGTACACTCTGTTAAATCTAACTAATCTTTACTGCTCACAATTACCGTTATTTCTAATTACTACATCAATATACTTGTTGGATGCTTTTGCACGTACACAAACACAAATGGAGTGTATACAATATATAGGCGCACAAACGCTCACCACCGGTACCTTGTTTTATTTCTTAATATTTAGCTCAAGGTTGTCTGAATAGACGTCAAAGTGTATCTCGAGACAAATTAATGATGAAATTTTACTCGAGTTTCCCTCAACTGACATATATGTATATGTATAGGTATACGGCTTGTTCACTCATTCAATAACTTACCGTCATGGTTTAACTTTGAGTGTAATATCGATGTTAATATATAGACCTACAGCTTCTATTGTTTCACATAAACTATTATTCTCGGTACTTCAGAGTGTTTAAGGGTATTTTAGTGCTAAATATTCGTCAAATGATACATCCATCCTCCTCAATTTTCCTCAGTCTATTCCATCAAAGTAGTAAACACTTAAAGCTCCGTCATTTTCTCAGTAATAATTGATCATTCAAATTCAAACTTCAAACATGATGAAATCTGACATCACCTGGAAATTAATAAGTTCTACTAATTTTGAATTTTGGTTTAGTTTTTTATATTTGAATATTTTTAATCAATACTTTTTCGTAGTAAAAAATGAAATTCAAGAAATTAAGCCTTTTACTTTTAAATAGTCACATTTTAACTCAGTCATAAGTATTTTGAATTATCATATATTTTACACTACATGTGTAAGAAAACCGATTTAGTTTTGTGGTTAGTATGTTTGCTTACTTTTACACAGAAAATCATCTGAACTATGTTTAAATTTAATGGGAAAATTATGGTTTTATTAGTTTACATTTAAGAAAAATTGAATATTTAATATTTTTGCTAAGAAAGATGTTTGAACTAAGAAAATAAAAAAAAAAAATTCTTAGAAGGATAATTTTCGTGATTAGAAATCAGAATTAAGGAAGTACGAGCGCTAGGTGGGGTGGGGATAGGTATCGACTCTAGCATGGTATGGGGAGAGCAGTAACCATATGAATTTTCTCAATACTAGAATTTGAATTTGCGCGCGCAAGCGCGCTCTTGAATATAGAATTTGCATATATTTTCATGCTTATGATATATTTGACCAATCACATCACGAATAAATTGATGCCACATACATTTCATCTCAATTTTATATTAAGGATATAGATTAGGGTGTTCCAAAATGTAACTTCCGTGAAGAATTTTTTAAAATTGGAATTCGGAATTCCGCTTTTAACAGGGGATGTGTTTAGGCATTTCCTGAAATATTTTGGGGTAAGAGGATTTATTTGATTTTAACAGAATTTTTAACAGGAGATTCAATTTGGTACTACCGGCCAAATTTTGAATTTTCAGCGGAAATGACCAAACTATGCTCCAGTTAAAAAATTCTATGAAAATCAAATTTATCGTCTCACCATAAAATATCTCAGAAAATGCCCAAACACATCCTCTGTTAAAAGCGGAACTCAAAATTCCAATTTTAAAAGGTTCTTCACGGAAGTTACATTTTGGCACACCCTAATATAGATTACACTAATACGTTTAACATAGGCTAATGGCGGCATTTATTTTTCTTTTAATTAATACACTTTAATAAGTCAGGCAAGTGTAAATTTTTTTGAGTTAAATTTATCACTAATATATTTACTTTTATCCACAAGTTTTTTTTAAAAATATTCATCGACAGTTTTACGAGAAAAATACAGAAATGTATCAATGTTTGGAGATTACCCCATAAGACCAATGTTAAATTGTTCAACTTTAAAGTTAATTATTGATTTAAATGACCGGGCAATCTCCTTCAAATTTTCAGAATTTGTTTAAACATATTTAAACTTCACATTGAAACAAATTTAAGCCTTTTATCAAAAGTTGCCTTGGTGCTCGTACTTCCTTAAATGTTATCTTATGCGATATTGATTTGTCAGCATAATCAACTACGAAACCAATTTTTGTTTGGTTCGTCATATTGATTGACCGAAATATTTTTAGAAAAAATAAAAAATTAAGAAATTATGATAATTTATTCTCATATCTAGCCATATATGACCATATGTTAGAAATTATTCTCTAAAACTAGATAGCATAATTGGCAGTAAAGATAATAATAATAAGATTCTTTTTATTAAAATGAATCGTTCAATCGAAAAAATCCCTTGAAATCCATAATAGTAAAATTAAAGATTTGAGAATTAGATTTTAAATTGCCAATTAAAACAAAACTGAAGAGATGGTATTTGCGCAAGGTAACTTTCAACCCTTTCGACAGTCTTTTGTCTTTCTTATAAATTTTTAGTTTCTTCAAGCCCGAAGTACTTGAGACTCATCCGTTCTGTCGGTTTTTTTTTTTTTTTTTTTTTAATAATTTTCCATCGTATTGAATATCTAAAGTGGTTGACAGTTTGATCTCTTGATAATATTAATTCAACGTCACAAATCTCATTTAACGAAATGAAACAAATTTTTTAATTCCTTATCAACCCGAGCCGTTCACCTTTCCAATCTGTAAAAAAAAAAAAGTAAAAAAATTTAATAGATAAAAAAAGGTACGAAATGAAAGAGTAAAAGAGCAACTAAGAAGAATAAGTAAAAAGAAATAAATTATCGAGATCGTGAACGAGTTCTTAGTTCAATGACTCTCGACCGAGTTCTCATACTCACCCATTACGATTACTAACACCTTCATCCCTAAAATCACCTCAGAGCAGATAGAAATAATAAAAATAAAAAGTACTTACTAAAATTCCTTTTTTCATTCTTATCGTCTGTATCCATTAAGTGATCGAACCCATGCGTATTTGACATACATACATACAGACATCAACGTATATATAAACTAAATAAGTTCCAGTCGTGTTCCGTTAAGAAACCCAACGAACTAGCACACCCGCTAATCAAACTTTTCGGTTAATCCATTTCCTTTCTTTTATTATTCGCTTTCTTCATTACTTCCATTCCCAGTTTCTAGTTTCCAGATCCTCGGCCAGCAAGAACTTCTTGGGTCTTAATGTTTTTTTTGTTCTTCAACGGTCTTTACACCCCTACCCCTATCTCTGCCCCTATTCACTTCCTCACTCTTCTATCATTATATCCACGAGCACTTATCTTTATCTCTTAAAATAAGAGAGATCCGTGCTTCTCAATCTTAGCCAAAGCGACCAATCCATCCGACAAAACACGCTGCTGAAATTATCTGATTCAAAAAACTATGCTGAGCCAGTAAGACGCGATTTTATAAGATAAGATATATTTCATGGAAAGTAGGGTCCAAGATTCAAAGACAAATTAAGTTTTAGAGGCTGCTTTCAAACGACTATCAGCTCTGACTTTACCAAGTTTCTGCACTTGCTTCAGCTAAAGACTTAGAGCTAGAGACCAACTTATGTATACATTACTGTTGGAAATTTCTATGAAACAAGTAAAGTCAAATCAAAATTCAATGGAGAGTTAAAAAAGTTGAAAAAATGAAAAACAGCAGAACTAATCGTTCTAGATTGTCGACAGTTCACATTGAAAAATTTTGTCTTGTTTCTTTTTTTACCTTAAGGGTGTATGTGAAAAATTAATAAAATAGCAAAGGTTCGTGTAGGATAAAATATTGAAATAATCACTTTTTATGTAGTTGTAAATTTTTTAATAAAATTAATTAAATTTATCATGATTTTGAATCGGAATTTAGAAGAAAAAATTCAACTCAGTTCGTTACATCTATCATTTTTTAACCTTCAAAATAACCGGCGGTGGTATATAAATGTATACATAATTTTTTGAAATAATTTATTGAGAAATAAGATCATCTAAAAATTTTAAGTGTCTCACAATTGAAACGCCGCTTTTTGGATGAATTGAGTATCTTGGAGTATAAGATCGATTTTATATTATGAAATTATGATAAGACGGCATATCAAGAGTAAAGCACTTCCACATCGTGCTGCGTTATGAAGTGTGCAATAAAACTTTATTAATTTAGGATATAGCTAAGCAAAACTTTTGAAGTGAATTTTAATAAGTTGGTTTGTATGCGAAAACCAACAAGAAATATTGTGAATTGATTTAGGTCATTCTATGTCAAATCGACCAATAGTTCAAGTCATGTTCTTTCAATTTAGATGCAATTCAAAAAAAAAATTTTTTTCGTCATGAAGCAAGAATTTTAAATTAGAAAAAATAAAAAAAATTTTTTTTTAATTCTAAATTGTTTTTCTAATATTTAACTTAATTTTTGAAATATCTTAGAAACTATTATAGATACAGAAATGAGTCTTTGTTTTACAAGGGATACTGGGCGCTGTAGAATAAAAAAATATTAAAAAAAAATTTTTTTAAATGAAAAATGAATTTTGAATTTCTAAAAACTGTCAAAATTGACTTTCAACTTAAAATTTTTCCGTTTAAAAAAAAATCGTCTTGAAATTATCGTTTGTTTAAGATCTTAAACGTGACATAAACCAAGACTATTTTAAGACGCCAAAAAAAAATTCCGAGAGCAGATTTTTGAAATTTGGTTCTCGAATTTGTTATGAAAATAAGACGATATCACAGCAACAACTCCGGAAAATTATTTTAGAGTCTTAAAATAGTCTTAAAAAATCTTAAAATAGTTTTGGTTTGTGTCACGTTTAAGATCTTAAATAAACGACAATTTTAAGACGATTTTTTTTTACACGGATTGGGCTCAAATTTTTAAAAAAATATATTTTTTCTTTAAACGATCTCCAAAGATACTGAAATTTTGATAATTGCATTTTCTTATTTTAAAAATATAAATTTTTGAATTTTGGCAAAAAAAAAATTTTTTTTATCACCTTCACGCCAAATATAGCTTGGAAAAAACATGTAGTCTTGTACTTTTATCCATGTAAAAGTTTCCTTAATGACATTAAATTTCAGTATCATCAAAATATTTTATATTAAATATTAATTAAGGGCCACTCAGATGTGATTTGACTTGGCACAATATTAGAGGTAAAAGCAATGCAGAGTTCAAGAGTCAAAAGCAAATTAAGTTATAGAAGCAACATTCAAACGATTATCAGTTTCAGACTTTACCAAGTTCCAGCATTAGCTTTGGTTAAAGAGATCACCTTATGTACTCAGCCAAGTTTCATATCGTCAGAGGGTGTCATGAGCTTTCCCGACGACCTGGCTTATGGCTTACATTTACGCTAAATTGAATACACATAAACACACTCATATCTGTATCGTAGATTCTAATTACGTAGTTTACATGCATTAGGCTTGCTGAAATCAATTAAACTTCAGCGAGAACGCTAATCTTTTTATAGATAACTTAACACTCACTTATTTCATGATTAAAATACCTGAGCTAAGTTTTTTTTTTTTTTTTTTTTTTATTTATCATTGTTCGAACTAAACTTTGCGACGGAAAAATACTTCCTCTATAGATTTTTTTTATCGGTCTTATCACAAATTATAACTTTTTCATTAAGGAAAAAAGTTGGTAGATAGTGTATTAAATTTTTTTTATACTCTCAAATGCGCGATAATAAATTTTAAAACGAACGCTCGAGATAATACTCGAGCGGGGTATGAGAATTAAATATTAAACTTTTAATTTTTATTTCCCCGGTAATTTGTGTATAACTCCAGATAAATGTTAAATATTCCTGAGATTATATTATTATAAATTAATAACTACTGTTAAATTTATTATTCATTTTGTTTCATTTTGAACTGAATTATAATTATTAGTTAGTTTTAGTGATTTATAACTAACCGATTAATCCTATACTTTTTTGAGTGAATTAAATTAAGTGTTGGCTCGTTTCAACGATCCTTATTGATTAACATAATCATTGTATTGACAGTACATTTCAGCCTGTACTTTAATTACAATTTCTAACCCATCAAGCGGTTGAATTGATTATTTTCAATTATGAATTTTACTTCAAACAAAAATTAATCACATTTATTTATTACTGAATAATGAACTCTCCATAAAGCGTTCAATTATAAAATTATATAATTTTCCTTTATAAAATTGTTAAAAATCAATAAAGAGTGCTTAAAACACAATTTTTAAGTAAAACTGATGTTATAATTTGTTTCAGATCATCTTAAAACTTCAAAAAACTCTAAACAATATTATGGCATCGAAAAAAAATATTATTTGATCCAAGAAAAAAATTCTCGAATCAAGAAAATCATTTTAAAGAGTTTCATTTTCTGGAGTCAAGACGAAAAATTCTTCAATCAATTAAAATTTATTTAAATTAAGAAGAATTCTTTTCCTTTCTTTTACTTTCAAAATTTTTTTCGTAAATCAAGACAATAAAACTGTTCAAAATATTTTTCTTAGTTCAAAAATTTTTCTTTCGAGTTAAATTAAAGTTTTTTTTTGTTTTTTTTTTTTTTTTAATTAAAAAATTTTAATACTTTGCAGAAGTTCAACTAAGACCTTGAATAACCATGAATATTAATCATTTTATCAAAAAAGTCATAAGAGATTTTTTTCTTACAGTATTCAATTATCTACAAACATAGCATCTGGTATTATTATTCTCATGAACCGCTGGATAGTAACAAAATTCGATACAAAAATTTGTCCTTTTTATTTAAATGGTAAATAAAAATCTGCGGTAAGCGACCTTTAAATATTAAGATTTTTCAAAGCTTGATTAACTCTCAATAAAATGAGGATAAAGCGTTGCGATTCATTTATTTGACTAAAACATTGCAAATGATCGAGATTTTGTTTATATATTATTAACTCTTCATATTTCTATATACCTAAGAATGAAATTAAATAATAAAGTCCTCAAAAATTTAATTTTCCAAAGAAATATTCGATTATCTTTTGATGATAATAATTGAATTTTTCATCATTTTTTATACTTGCAATGCATCTTTAATTGCAATTCACTAAAAAAAAAGCAAATAATCTTAAGAATAAATAGGAAAAAAATTGGTAAGCACATTACTGTCGATCTATTAATAATTAATCAAAAACATTTCATTTATTGGGCGACTAGAAATTCAAATTGCACACATACGTGCGCACTCTAACTCTGAACCAATAAAGAATCAGGGTCCACTTTTTTGATTAGTATCGATATGATTTCGATACTAAACTAGCTTCACTTTATCATCAATTCTATTTTGTACTATATATTGTGTTTCATTGATTATTTTCCGAGATCATTCAAAGATGGTGTGGTTAAGCAAGTATAAGTACTGAAATATGCTAAGAGATGGCGTTTCTTACTTAAAATGCAAAATCTTTAAAATTTTGGTTCTGTTGGGTTTCCCAAAGCCTTTAATAAATAAAAAAAGTATTTGAAAGTAATTTTAGGAATTGACGTAAAATACTATTTTTTGTGTACATTGGTACTGAAAAAATTTATGAAAGGCAAAGTCAAAGACCCAGTTTTTGACACTGGCATAGTTGTTTGACACTTGAGTTTTATTCTAATTAAAAAAATAAAATGTGCTCAAAAAGCCAATTATCTTAAAATTTATAATTCAAAAATTATGTTTATTAATTTATCAGAGTTAATTTTTTTTCTTTTATTAAAATAAAATTGCAAGTGTCAATAACTGGGTCTTTTACTTCATAAAAATTTTATTTTTATTTAAAATATTGTATTCTTATTGCTACTGCGTTACAAATTATTTATACTCAAATATTAAGTAAAAAAATCATGTGTCAAAATTAAAAGTAAAAAAATAATAAAATTAAAAACTAATTTTTAATCGATTCTATTGATTACTTCCATTAAAAAACGAGTGCTAAAAGCATGTCTATTCGAATTTCCGGAGCTTTTATTTCAGCTTGTTCAAATAATGCTTAGTAGAAAATAATTCAGCGATTAGCTTTTAAATAATGTGGAATAATGTTTTAAAAAAATGAACAAAAATAAAATTAACTGATTGTTATCAAGAGGATTACGTTAATGGATTTCTTAATCCACGAAAATTAAATTAAGAAAAAAAAAAGAATTCCCTCTCCACCCACAGATCCACAAATAAATACGTTTGTATATGGGTCATTCCATGCCAAATCGACAAATTTATTACCTGACTTCTTTCGATTTTGCTAAAAATTTTCTATCTTTTTCTACCCCCCAAAAGACATTTTTCAGAATTTTTAAAAATTTTTTTTCCAAACTCAAAAAAAGTTACGAATTTTCGAAAAAAACCGCTCTTTTTTTTTGAAAATGCTAGAACTTTTTCAAAAATTGACCGTTTGGGAACTTTTTTTTTTCAAAATTTTTGTTTTTAAATGTAGTTTTTGAAAAAAATATGAAAAAATTTTCAGAATCCCAGATATATGAAATATTTTAGTTTTTTTGAAAAAACCGTGATTTTCTCAAAGTTGGACCATTTTTTTTTTTTTTTTTTTCTAAAAAAACTTCAACTAATTCCGCAGTGATCCCCGCATATTTCAGGATGTGATCGCTATTGCTTCTAATTTTTTTATTATTTAAAAAAAGTTTTTTTACAATTTAGTTTATTTTTTTAACTTTTCGGCCAAATTTTTTTAGCTTACTCGTGAAACTTCAGAAGTTAAAAATAATGTATCTTTCGAAAATTTTAAGTCGTTATTTTCCAAAATTTTTTTTTTTTTAAATTCATACTTCTAACCTCATATTTCTACATAAATAAAAATCACTTTTATTACTTGTCCTGAAATCAACACGGAAAAAAAAGTGATACAAATTTTACGTCAGGTGATGCTATATTCGGTTCACTACTATAGAAAATGCTGTATCATAGTATAGTAAAGTACAGGACATAATACATTAGATACAAAATTAGCGTCTACAGTGATACAAATTTTACATCACCTTTTTATCCGTGAATGTATTTCATATAATACATTTTCTTCTGACCAGGTTCTAATATTTATTGATTTATTTATTCATTAATTAGTTTATTTATTTACAATAACATCTATTCTTTATGATAACATCTATTTCCTTATTTCTTTTTACTTAATGATTGTCTTCTTTTTTTCACTGTGCTATGAGTTAAAGACTGATCCGAAAAAGAAAATGACTTAACTTCCACTATACCATCTTCCAACGGCGAAATTTTATGTATTTTTGTGTTGCTGGGATGGTTTTGGCATTTTTAAAACGATCTTCTAGTTTGTCTTTCATCAGATTGTAGGCGTCAACTGTTGAGAATCGCACATTTATATTTGTCAAATTTTTGACACCCATTCAAAAAATTGTACAGGTGTTAATATTTGCTCATCAGGTGGTAATTGCAGACTTGCTCTCGAGGCCCTCATTTTAACCGTCCCACCGACTCCGTCACAAGGCCCTTTGCCGTGAGCCGTTGCAAAAAAATTCCATTCAACTGGTACACCAAAATCTTCACGATAATGGGATAAATTACTAAAATGCTTATAATTTTTATACTGTTGCGGTGCACCATCCGAAAAAAAAATACTTTGGAGAATGTGGGCGAAAGAGATTTGATAAAGTCGAAAATAATTCCAGAATAAACATGGACAGCAATAGAATCATGGTTTAAGCAGTCTGAAATTATAACCATACTCTGATGAGTTAGTTGATTATTAACCTTATAATAAATAACGACTGTGTAAACTGTTGCTTGATCGTTATTCCAATGGAATCCCGGTGCAGCATTTTGAACAATAAACGCATAATTTTCAGCAAAATCAACAATTACTATGAATTCGTTATCGGTTATCGATTCTTTTAGCGCTCTTAGATATGCCGATTGTTCTTTTGCAATGAAATTATGTGGTAATAGACCAACAAGCTTATCACAAAAATCATCAACAAAATCCGAAGCATTTTTCAGCGTTGTTTCAAGAGTTACTTTTGGGGTAGACACCCATTGTTTGTAACGAATTTCATCGATTGCATGATTATCCATTTCTGTGAAAATTAATTGTTTTATGTTGTCAATGCCTGGACAATTTAGACATGTATTGAAATAGCACTCAGTCTTGGGATTGTCACAGATAATAGCATTCACACAGTCGCTGTAAGTTTTCAATGGCATATTTGAACCTTCTGTTAATCGACTTAATTTACCTCCTAAAATCATTAATTTGACATTCTGATGAATAGAACAAACGCAAACTGTATGAGTCCCCGAACCACCAGCTAAGATACAGTGTTTTGGACGTAAAGATGCAAATGACGAAAATCCGATCTTAATTCCGGGAAATCTTGATTGAAATATCTTATGTAACTCCTTCAAATTACAGAGTACTAAGCGTTTTTCAATTTGAATTTTCGTACCATCATCATTACGCAATGAAACAAAATCTTTTTTCCCTGGCATAGGACTGCTCATTTCATCGTCATTATAAAAATTTATAACAGCTGATGACACTTCAACAGATAATCCATGCCCTGAAAAATTGAGTGATGATTAAAATTATATATAAATACGTATAAATTGTTCAAACAAAAATTAGTTAGTAAGTCAATATCTCACCCATTTTCTTTTCAGGTATTGATAATATTCCTTTATCAGCTTCAAGATTTATTGCTAATCGCGCCATATACGTAGTTGTGCCCATTACTTCAACAATCTTCTCAATACTCCAACTTGACGGCATAAGAGTCAACATTTGTATACGTAAAGATTTGGTCGTATTGGTATCATGGAACTTTTCTCTTAATTTTTAATTATTTCAGCAGCATCTGTGTTGCTGCATTGAAAATCTACAGGATTTGGAATTCCTAATGCCTTTTTCAAACTATCAGCAACACGAGAAACTTTATTGTTTAAATACGTTTCATCATTTACTCTTCTAGCTAGCAATGGAGATTGGTTTAATAATAATAAAGCTTCATTTACGATCGGACGAGTTATTTCCAAACTGAGTTCAGATAACGACGAACTACTTTGCTGAATTAGTGATTCTCCAACACTTGTTGTTGGATCTAAAAAAATTAATCAATAGAAAATACAAAGAACAATGATAGTTGAACATCGAAACATAAAAGCTTCAAAAATACCTGTCAGGTTATTGCCTCCGGAATTATCAACTTCTATAGATCCGGTAAGAATATTTTCATCATTCTCAGAACGCTCATCGGGTTCATTGTCATCACTTTCATCAGAAAGACTTTCAGCGTAATGATGAAGTAATTTTTTATAGCATGAACTGCATATTCGATCAACAGTTGACAAATTGTATCGATTAGCTAAATTTTGTGGTACATTACGCAAAGATGATGTTTTCCGATGGTTCTCCAAATTATGTGGATTACAACATCGATCGCGAAACTTTGGCATTGTAATCACTTGTAAACAAAAATTCGATAAAAAGAACTCTCCGTCAAACTGTGTAAATTTATTTAATAATGTTATATCTTTGTGACACTTTGAACACATCAACGATACGATTATTCTTTTAACATAACCTTCATTTTAACAGAATAAAGTAGAGATGATCTCTTTTTTACCGATAGACGACAATTTAAAAATTATCGGCTGAGGATATTTTTCTGCACACTTCAATAGTGCAGTTGTGATTTTTTAGTACAAAAAAATTGAACAAATATGAAACAAAAACATAATTATCACTTAATTTAAAAAAAAAAAAAATTTTGGAAGATAACGACTTAAAATTTTCGAAAGATACATTATTTTTTAACTTCTGAAGTTTCACGAGTAAGCTAAAAAAATTTGGCCGAAAAGTTAAAAAAAAATAAACTAAATTGTAAAAAAACTTTTTTTTTAAATAATAAAAAAAATTAGAAGCAATAGCGATCACATCCTGAAATATGCGGGGATCACTGCGGAATTAGTTGAAGTTTTTTTAGAAAAAAAAAAAAAAAAAAAAAATGGTCCAACTTTGAGAAAATCACGGTTTTTTCAAAAAAACTAAAATATTTCATATATCTGGGATTCTGAAAATTTTTTCATATTTTTTTTCAAAAACTACATTTAAAAACAAAAATTTTGAAAAAAAAAAGTTCCCAAACGGTCAATTTTTGAAAAAGTTCTAGCATTTTCAAAAAAAAAGAGCGGTTTTTTTCGAAAATTCGTAACTTTTTTTGAGTTTGGAAAAAAAATTTTTAAAAATTCTGAAAAATGTCTTTCGGGGGGTAGAAAAAGATAGAAAATTTTTAGCGAAATCGAAAGAGGTCAGGTAATAAATTTGTCGATTTGGCATGGAATGACCCATATGTAAGTAAAAATCTATTAGAGTATCAGAAAATGTGATTCAAAAAATAAGTAATTTCAGTAAGCGGTTGCCGTAGTTTGAGTTCTCTCTCATTTTATGATGGATATTGATAAAAAAAAAAAAATAAAGTCTATTCGAGTGTCACCTGCAATGTGAATTTCGACCTCGAGATACGAGCATCAGGATCAGCATACCTACATCACATAACCATTCGAAATTGAAGAAAAATATTTGTCGAAAAAAGCCAGCGAGCAGGGTTGAGCACACCCTACTATCCACACACACATACACACACATATAGTTAAATGGTGAATAGAACGAAAGCAGAAGCCGAGTGAGACTTAGTAGAGTTGAGTGAGTTTCGAGGACAATCTTAATCCGAAGTCGATAACTGAAAATCATCTGCTCTAGCTCTAGTCGTTTCAATCTCTTACCTTGCTCACGAGCTATCTTGTTGATGGAACCCCGACATTTTTCAGCTTACTGACTACTCTTCTATAGTCCTCTTCCTATTCCGTTTCTTATACGACTTCTTCCTTCCTCTATCCTTATCCTCACCCACATCCTCATCCTTGGCGAACAACATCCATCAGAGTTAATGTATTGAGTCAGACTAAAGTCTACTGAGAGGTGCAGGTAATTTATTTACTGTTAGAAATGAAAATTTAAGAAAGTACCAAAAATATAAGTTTAATATAGGGGAAGGCAGCTTTAAGCGGGTAGGCGCTGTCTTATTGTGA
The DNA here is from genome assembly GCF_013202065.1 of Cotesia typhae. Classification (NCBI taxonomy): domain Eukaryota; kingdom Metazoa; phylum Arthropoda; class Insecta; order Hymenoptera; family Braconidae; genus Cotesia; species Cotesia typhae. The sequence goes on from NW_027423774.1 coordinate 16,542,369, forward strand.
CATTGAGTGCGAATATCAAAGTATGAATTTGTAGTGATCATGGGAACACTCCTGAGTATTTGAATGTTCTGATTGGGTGTTCGAGTTTTGACAGAAAGTAACAAAATACAAAATAAAGAAATTGATAAATTTGTTCAAATTACAAATGGAATATCTCATCAGATGATTTAAACCATATTATTCTGGTACCATTCAACTCCAAAGGACGATACAAGTTCGGACGGTTCCCTTTGTATTTTTGATTTTACAATTGTTTAGCAAAAAAACGTTTACTGGGGCAAAGTGGGTACCTACTTGCGCTATTCTGATCTAATTTTATATGTATTGTATCATACAATATTATCAAGTACTACGTAAATATAAGAAAAAAGTAGAAATATATTCTTGATTGAAAACTTATTATCAATTTCAATAGAAAAATGCTTATTTCGCTTAAAATTAATGAAATAAAAAATAAGATCATAATTTAAATGATTGCAATGCCTAAAAATCTTTTTTGTATTAGCTAAATAGACGACTTTATAGTAAAAATTAGTTTTATCATTAGATTCATCTATTTGTAGTGCTTATCCGCTTTGGACTAAAGGGTAGGGCAAAACGAGTTTTTAAACCGTTTTGATTTTTTATTGATAAAAAATTCTTAGGCCCAAACTAAGACAATATTCCTATCAAATATTGAAGTTCGATCACTACTATGTCGGACAGAATAATATTAGTTAGTAAGTCGAAGAAAAACTACAACTTCTAGGCCTTTTTCGTTAGCTTACTCTCTTTAGACCACCCTCTCTTAACTAAAAAGATTTAACTATTAAGCCATAAATTTTCAGCTTTATTATTTTCCTGGTAATTCTTAGTAAAAGAAACCAGTTTCTTCCCCCCTGCCTCTTGTCTTCAGATAAATTCTTTAGAGTCCTGGGATCCTCTTACCCAGGAAAGGATACCAATTTGCTCATCGTTCTATTCCGCCTATTCTTCTGCCTTTTCTGCAGTCTCCAGTCTCCGTCTAAAAGTTGTATACTGTAAATGTAGATGGATAAAGATGGATGGATTTCTGATTTTACGACACAGTATTTACATTTTTAGTTCCTAAAAGGTAATACCTCACCTTTACTTTTGAAAGCGTTTTATTTGGGTCCTAACTGAGGCAAGGTATGGGCGGTATAAGCACAAGCCGAGTAGACGAATATCCTTGAGCCCGTATTGTATCTAACGGTCCCTATTGTTCGAGAAGGGGACCCATTCTAATATAACCAACAGGCCCACGAGTCTAACCTGAATGCTCAATGCTGAATGATCACGTTCCATGGCGTCTTTTTCGTACATATGCTACTACTACGTTCTATGTCCTATGTACTATATATAGTAAGGAACAGTCTACTGGTATTATATACCTGTATCGGGCGTATGTATATTGAATGAGGGATCTGCTGTATAGCAGACTGTCTACAGTAGAGCTCTCTACCTCTACACTTAAAAATATCCGGCAAACGCCTCCAGTAGATCCCGGATCAACATGTCACGGCACGAACTCACGTCCTGTTTCATTTTGTCTCGTTAACATTTAATAGATTATTCTTTAAGGTTTTATTCAACTGCTGGCTTTTTGCGCATACTGATTTTTTTTCGCTTTATAAATAAATAATTCATTTATTACCTCGCTTTTAGCTGTTATTAAAGTACACGGGAGAAAAACGATGGCTTAAGGTTGATGATAATTGTGAGCATAATGTTGATAAATACCCTATTATATATGTGTACATTGTACACAGTAGGAAGTTATTGATCTCGGGGATCATGTGGTGTGAAAATAACTCTAAACATCGGTTTTGTAACATGGAAATAATTTGTTGAAATTTTAAATTCAAATTCTGAAAAATTATTGTGGAAAATTCAATTTTTTATCTATAAGATTTTTTTTATGTGGCAAGAATTATTTAATAAGTACAACAATAATTTTCTAGAGAGAAAAAAAAATTTAATCTATAAAGCTTGAACTTGTGATTCTGGGTCAATCATTGAAGGTACGATAAAATTGTAGTTAAATTTTTTTTTAAGAAATTTCATTTTTTATGAAAGTGCACCTTATTAATTTTATCGTATTTTTTATTCGCGAAATAACAAGTTCGATTAAACTTTAATTAAAATGCCTGGAATTTTAAATAGATTATAACGTCTAATAAAATTTTATAAAGATTATAATTATTATTTACACTTCAAAGGTAAAAAAATACTTGAAAATATTATCGTTTTATTTCTTACTGTTGGATTCTCTGAGCAAAAATAAATTTTAGTAACAAACTTTTAATTTTATATTTTAGATATTTGGTTCTTAGAAATATTTATTTTAGAAAAATAATGTATTTTTCTTTTATTAGTTTTTAAATGTGAAAAACACATTTAAAGGCACATTTGTGCAGCTAGAATAGGAAAGCCTGTATAGACTTGATTTTACGACCTTATGTACTTGAGTTGTACAAAGAACTCTCTATTTTACACTGTAAAGTACAACCAAATATTACGGTCTTAGTTAAGAAGGAAAACATGTGTTTTACTAAGGACAATACAGAGGGTTAGACCTCACAATAAAATAGTTTTTAACAATATAGTTAGTCTGCGACTAAACTCTGTCAAGTAACGACACTTCTCTCGATATGATTCTTTTCTTTAAAAATAAAGATTCTATTTGAATCACTCTATGTGGATAATAATATTGTTTTTTTACTTTATTTATTATTAATCCTATCCATAATTTCCAAGACTTACCATGTCCGATGAGAAAAAGCTTTAAAATATTTATTCTTTAGCATTGAAAAAAATTTTTTGAGAAAAAACGAAATGTTTTCTTGACTCAAGAAAATTTTTGAAAAAATAATAATTTTATCAAGCAAAACAAAAATTTAAAAAATGTTTATTTTAGTAACTTAATTCTTCCTCGATAATATTCTTGGCTCGAGTAAATCCTTTCTCCTGTGTGAGTAGGTTGCTCGTTCTGAAAAACAAACAAATGTAATCTTTTCATAATATTACAATAAAATAGAATAGTGGAATGATAATTCTTAGTTAACAATATACACATCAGAACTGATGAAAATAAAAACTTGGTCCAATAACTTCAAAAATTTTTTAAAAAACTGAAAAAGTTTACTGTACACAGAAAATAATTTTGCATCATTCCGACAAAAAATTTTTTGGTCAATCTTTAATACTTTTCTGTGTTAAGTTAAAAGAATCGGTGTTAAATTTACACATAAAAGTGTTAAATATTTAACATAAAAATTTATAGCACAGAATTTTTTGACGCAATGACGCAAAATTTTTTACTGTGTATTTTTAAAAATTCTAAAAATTCAACTTATTATAAAAAAGTTTAATGCAACTCTGGGATGATCTTAACATTTATGTTTATTTATCGAATCTGTGTTAGGAAAATAATTAATTGAATTATTTAAAATTATCAGTAGTTTTCAATTTTATTTTCGGTTCTAATCAGCTGCTTTTATTGGTTCTATCACAAGCAAGTTTCATAAGCTAATTGATACTGCCATTCTAATACGTCGTATCTCACATTTTAGAATTTAGAAAATTTTACAGTAGACGGTAAAAAAGTTCACTTTTAACATTGATTAAATGGGATTCAAGGGGTGAAAATATTTATTCAAAAATAGTTATTAAACTATTTGACCTTTTAATTTTTAATATGAGTTGCATAATATTATTGTGATTCTATATTTCAAAAAAAAGTCAATATGTCAAATTTTGTGGGATAGGACGTATTAGAATGGCAGTATGGGAATAAAATTCATAAAGGCAAATATCTATATTCTTTTGCCTAAAAATTAATAAATTAAATCGTTTATTTCTTTTCAATAAATTCTTAAGCCAGAAAACTTTTCTCTGAATAATGTTATTTAACTGAGACAAAATTTCATGATCTTCAATAAAAAAATTTCACCTTTAAAAAATTATCATTATTCTATGATATAAAATTAATGATTAAAGTAAAATTAGTTTAGTATTGAAATTCTCGAATTAATCGAAAAAATGAACCTTGATTTTTTATTGCTTGAGGATGAGAGTGCGCGCGTAGAGTGCGTAATTTAAATTTCAAGTAATGATCAATGATTGTAATTTAACAATTTTTGTATAAATAAAAATAAGGTATTAACTTTGTATAATTATTAAAAATGTGTTTAATTTTTACAATGACGGTGATTCATTTTAAATTTAATGGAAAATACTAAAATTATGTTAAAAAAAGGGCAGCGTGTTTTTGAAGTCTTTTCGAAAAATTTATACTTATCATTTGATGAGATGTACAAAAATAAATCCTACAATTATTTACTAAATCGACATATACAAGATTAAAAGATAAATATATAAATCCGAAAATATTTTCTATAGAATCTACTATTTGGAGGCATGTCCTTAAGCCATAAATAGGTAAAAGGAATCGGTAAGGGTATGGACCTATAGATCTTAAGATAGAAGAAAGAATAATAAAAGAAAATGACGAGCGAAAAATGCAGTCTCACGAACATGATAGATGGTTGTAGTCTAACCGTCGGCCTTTTACTTGTGTACATCGATGCTCAGTTGTCCCTGTAGTATGCTCAGATACTGTGCAGTTAACAGCGACGGCAATAATTTTTAGAATCACCTGAACTTTATGTTCACGTAGCGATACAAGAACCTCTTTAAATTACTTAATGTCTCCCTCATTAGCTTGCATTATGGCATCACAAAGCATCGTCTCCGGCTCCAATGTCATTACGTCGATTCTCGTACTTTAATAAATCAGGGTCGTTAGATTCTGACGATCGGTTGTCATTTTCTTGTCCTGTATTTCACGTTTTTTTTGCGTCTGGTACCAACTTTTTCAGGGGATAAATAATTAGGTTCGGAATATTGATTGAAAATTCAGAAAAAACGTTCACCGGGTATCTCTTGTAATGAAGATAAAGTAAATTGACTTATCGACTTTGATGTCAAGTAGAGATTAATAGGCTATAATTAAAAATCAATTTATTATCATGTAACTGACCTGTAAGGAAATTAATATTAATTTGACGAAATTGGTTGATTTATACTCAGGTGTAATTATTGAAAATTACTATATGGCAAATTATTTACTTATTCTATTTGAATGCCAAGGCAACAGCCAAATGGCAAAAATACAAAAAAGAGTAATATAAAGTACATGTAAGAGTATAAACAGGTCCATATAGACATATTAAACAATATTTAAATTAAAAATTGTTTACACTGTTAATGTAACAGTGTAAACAAATAAAAAAAAAAAACGAATTTGAGAAAAAGTAATCAGCTATTTACAAACAGTGAAAATGAAATGAAATACGAGTCAGCAAGAAATTTAAAATAAATGCCAGACTAAGTTTAAATTTAGTATTTAGAACACTGCAAATTACACCAATTTTAACGATTTGAATTTTCCTCAGTAGTTCCAGGTATCAGGCTCTCCTTAAGCTCAAGGTCGGCTGGCAATAGCTTGTCGGCTCGGTACTCGCTTACCAAAGTGTAGGACCGGGTTCGATCCCAGCGTGCACCACTGAATATTATTTTCACAACAATATTTACGTGTATAACATTGTCAGCCACATGGTGGTGATCTGTGGACTGTTTTCGAACAAGCTAAAGGTGGTCTTCACTTCGACATAAAATGAAGAGAGACCCCGTAATACGTTCGAATCAGATTCAGAGCCCTACGGACACATCAGCTGGGCCGGCATGGAGGATCTCTCTGTTGTCAACCAGTGAGGACCACTGCAAGGCCCGGCGATGTGACCGTATGGGTCAAATAATACCTGAAGACCTCTCACTTTGATGGAAGCCAACGTGTCATAGTAAGAGGGTCCTGCACCACCAACGTTGCCCTTGGAGCACAGGCATCCTCCATTGTAAAGTGCCTTGTCCTATATAGTGAGCTCTATAGGATGGACCGTAATGCACCCACAGTAACTTCCTGGAACATGATTTCGGACCCAAGAAGCCCCAGGACTGTACTCTAGTGGTACCGGCTCGACTGAGGTGACGGAAAGAGGTAGAGGGCTTAGCTAATCGTTAGGTGGCTCCTAGTGTGGGCCTGTTAACGAAGACGCCAGGCACACGGCCCTTCCCGATGGATCAGCGAGTACGGGGGGCTAGTACAGTAGTTGTGTAGGCATTGGGACTCCACAATCATGGCTCCCCCACCATGTAAACTCAAAAACAATAGTAGATTGCAATAGTTAATTGAAATTGTCCTTCGTGAGCTCCGGGTACAATGGCAAAAACAGCTGAGTTCCCGGGTAAACAAAAAACAAATTCAAAATTCAAAAACCTCAAGGTCATGGAAAAATTGATTAACCTTTGTCTTGAAGGTGTCGATACTAAGTGCATTGATGACATCAGGTGGTAATTCACGCCGAAGGCGAATTAATAAAAATTTATTTTTACTTTTTGAGCCATTATTTCAATTAATGTGATATTTAAAATGAATTAAGAAAAAACAGAAAAAAAAAATTCGATGAACAGACGTTAACTGAGTGGTTGAAGCAGAAACCAGCTTAGTTGAGATTTGACTCTTGCTGCATAGGTTAAGATTCTCACAACCCAAAAAAACCCCGAACGTACCACTTCCAACAGTCAAAGTCGGTGATATAAGCACAGAAGTTAAAATCGACTCTAAATAACAATTAATTAAAAAAAAAAAAAATTAATTAAATGAACATAATCGGTGAGCACTAAGAACTTTTTGAGCTTACTTGACCGTAATTAATGAATAAATCAGAAACAAATTTTGAATCTCATCTTAAATAATTTACAAATAAAAAAAGAAACCTGTTCGTTTTTAAAGTCTTATAATTTTGTTTCAAAAACTGATGATCAAAACTTCTTATTCCATACGAACAAATACGTTGAGTCCTTCCGAGGACTCTCGCTGGATTATCCTTCTCAATCTCTTTATTGTCCTCTCCATCCTTAAGACATGGGGGTGAGCCTTGTCACTCACTGGGGGTAAACCTTGACATCGCAGCCCACGGGTTTCAGGGTGTTTCTTAAGTGTGAAGCTCGGCGGATAGCATAGCGCTGCTTACATATGATTCATTTTTTTTAGTTCTTCAATTTATCATGTGCATAAAAATAAAAAGTAAAACGACGATGAAAAATTATAACATTACCTTCAAATCGTTTATCAAAGTTCTTAAAATCGATATCTTATCTTTCAATTTTTTATAACAGAAACTCGGCTTCGCCTCGGCCAACAATTACATGTGATCTGAGGCTTTTTTTATTTTCCTTCCCAAGGGGTGTAATATACTATTAATTTACGATTGAATTTTTTTTTTTTTCATGCGAAGCATTATATTTTTAACGTTACAATATCAAAAATGAAATATGTAACCTTACTTACCGTCACAAAGCGGTATTGGTGATGGTCAAGTTACATGAATTGAAAATAGCGGTAATTGCACGTTTCTAATTGCACCTCTAATTTCCTATGGGTAAGGAAAAATGCAATACTAAATGGTATAGTCTCACTTGCTACCTGATGAACCCTTGTTGACCGCTGATGGGTTTAACTTCTTGAAGGGGCTGCAGACGATCGTCGGACTCTAAACTCTCATTAACAATGGCTATTGTATACTCACAAATTTCCTATCTGAATAATACTGTACTATATTTAACGAGATTTGCAATTGCAGTTTATAGTTAATTATTTAATCATTATTAATTGTATAAGATAAAATTTTCCAAAAAAGCGCTCCGCTCTTCGAATAATAATTCAATTATCTATCGAAGAGCGAAGCGCATTTTTGGAGAATTTTAATTTATTTATGCATAAAATGGGTTTTAAGATTCCATTTGTTGTATAAGTATGACAGAGATACTTTTGTTTGACCAATAGAGGTCGAGAGTTAAAAAGTAATCCAAATTCAATTCTGTTTTCAAAATTTTTATTCTCATAATAGACTCTGCGGAAAAAAAAATACGAAACAAATAATCAAAGTGTTTTTGTTTGCGATTTTTAAGTTCTAAAATTTTAATTTTATTTTTCAAACTGAATGGACTCTTCTATTTTCTTATAATTCTTTTTCTTCAAATTTCTCTCCACCCAAAAATTTTAAGGCTGAACTAAATAATTTTTTTTTTTTTTTTTTCAAATTTGGAAGAATTTTTATTCTCCTTTCACAAATTTTAAAACTAATTTTTACTGTTGTATGTTCTGTTTTTTTTTTTTTTTTTTTTTTTTTTTTTTGTAATAAATCATTCTGAAAAGTACATAAGTAAATGAAAATTTTGAAATAAAAATATCAATTTAATAGTTTCTCAAGGGACCAGGAACAAAAAACCGAAAAAAAAAACAGTTTTTTTTTCATAATTCGATACTTCTTGATCGTATACCGAAAAAAATTTTTAAATTTACCAGGAAAAATTCTGTGATGAATTATGAAACATCTCAAAAAAAAAAAGAAAATGACAATCAAATATTTCTAATCTATCCGATTTGGAATGGAAAGCTCCAATTATTGATTAATGAGCATATGAATTATCGAACAGAAATTTTTAACGTCATTTAGTATAGTCTTATTTCCTACCTAATGAACCCTCGTTGACCGCTACTGAGTTTAATTTCTTGAAGGGACTGCAGACGATTGTCGGACTCTAGACTCTCATTAATTTAACAATGGGTATTATGTACTCACAAGTTTTGTATTTGAATGATACTGTACTATTCAACTACCAATGTCCGTACATAGACTATAGGAGAAAGGAAGGACTATAGTCGCATGAGAATCTTTTAGTTGGGACAAACATGGCGATTGTATATGGCAATCACTGTTACACTATAGTATAAAACCTACGTACTGTACACAAATAAGGCACAAATGGCGACCATGCAAAGATCTTTCTTTCTCCTATAATCTAATAGTTTATGTCTGGACATTATAAACTACAACTAAGGTATCCGCGGGTAATAAGGCCTGTGATAGAAATGTTATTTAAAATAACCGCTTCCGCTAAAGACTTCTCTAGTAGAAGCGTCTGGCATAGAAATGTCGCCACAAGTTTACAGAGTCCCGATACAACGTTCTCTGTCTTTTATATTTCATCATCCGTCATATGCTAAAGTAGCGCAGAAGAATTCCTAAAAAACGATTTGAGTAAATGGTAAACATTTCTTATAATTTTATATTTAATAATTTAAAATCATTGTTCTAATTTTTATCAGCATCTTAACAAATATTGTTGCTCAATTAAAGTGATGATTGATCTCTAATACCAATTTTATCAAGTATAGTAGGCTTGATATCAAGTCTTCGTTGAACTGAGCCCCATCTCGGATTGAACTGAGTTCAACAAAAATTGTTCCCACTACAATCTACATAGAAGTAGTTACCATCTGTACATTTTTTCACTATAGATGGAACTAGTTTCCATCCGACATGGAAATTAGTTGTTTTTACATGCTTTTTATTAGCTTCACTTGTATGCTTGTATGTTTGTAACCGACTTCTTTGGGCGCGATTTTGACGCACTTTAAACCGCCAAATTCCGTTCAAACTTTGTAGATTTATCGAGAACCGATGACAATACACTAATTTGATAAAATTATTCCATTTTTCAATTTGCAAATTAAGATTTTTGTTAATTTATATCATTTTTATCTATAGTCGATAAGGCAGAAATTTTAATTTTTCAACCATTATCTTTAGACGATTTATTTAATAACAAAGTGCATGCTGGTAAGTTAGTTGCCAAATAATAATTTAAAATTAAAAAAACAAGCTATTACAAATAAACCAAACTAAAAAGTAGAAAATAAATAATAGTTTAAAAAAAACCAAAAAACACGCTTTTTATAGAAAATCGAACTAAAAAAATATAAAATAAATTTTAATAAATTTAAATTAAGAATAGTGTTAAAAATTTCAATAAATGTAATTAATAATAGTGTAAATAAAAAAAAAACTTATTTTATTTTAAAAAAAGCGTGGGGTGCATGGGTCAATAGATATAAATATTCTATCGACAGATATGAGTAGAGTGATTATCATTGTTAGAATATCTTAAAAAGCACCCCACGCTTTTTTTAAAATAAAATACATTTTTTTTATTTACACTATTATTA